>NW_024543069.1:19384166-20753333 GCF_018167655.1 Microtus oregoni | reverse complement strand
GTGGATCTCAACAATTAACAGAACAATTCAGAAGAAAAGCTATTATTAGTAGTATGTTGCATATATATATATATATATATATATATATATATATATGCTGGGTGATGTATTGAGTTCTTCCAAGTGCTCCACAAAACTCTCTGAGAAGGCTGTACCCACAGCCTTGGGAAGCTGAGATGAGTGATTGGCCCCAAAACACAAAGTCACTGAACTAGAAAGCAGAGGAGATAGGAGCCAGGATCTGCTAAGTTCTCGTCTTGGCCATTAATGAAGGTATCTATCTGCTCCATGCATGACTGACATCCAATACACCGTGAATCCCATAGTCAAAGCTCAGTTTCAGTCTTGGTGGGAGGGCAACCTCTTCCCAGAAGACACTTGAGCATGGAGAACAAGGAGAATGGGGGTTGTGTCCATGGCAGGGGTGCACAAAAAGACCTTCAGTGAAGAAGATACTCAGATGGACTAAGAACCACCTTCCCACTGTCCTGAACATTGCGCTTGGCCTTCAAGCTTCTTTGAACAGGCCGGCTTCATCTCTCGCCGTTCTCCATCCCTTTGTTTCTCAATAGTAAAAAAAAAATGATTAAACATTTCTCAGTTGTTTTAAAAGGTAAGCGTGCCATTCTTCTTGTTGAATTCTGATCCCATGTAATCCAGAATTATTCGAAATCTCACTTTGATACTTTTTTCTTCAGAAAGCCTGCCATGTGCCTGCCATGGACCCTTTCCACATTGGGCACAGGTTCCTTGTTTTGCAAACCTACAATTTTCTTTTAGCTCTGTTATTATAGTACTGAGTATACTACTAAATCCATATTCAAACATTACTGTGTAGCACTTTTTCTTCCAGTCATAACAAGATGCCGTCTTGGACTTTGCCATGGTAGCCATAGCAACTAGTAGACCAATACAGAAGTATCCCAGGTCTATGGTGATAATGATGGAAGTACTAACCCTGCCTAGAATGAGCAAGAGACCCTTGCCTGGGATTCCAGCTATCCCCCACCCTCCAACTGTAAGTGATCTTCGGAGGTGATAGACTAGATACAGAAGTAAAAGGTCTGTTAAAAGCAGAACACCATGATGCAGCTTCCTTGAAGTCCCCTTCCATGATGAAGGTTGGACTTTGTGAAGATGTAGTTGTTTGAGGATCACCTGCTCTCCTGTAGCTAATGCCTCGCCTATGCTCCAAGCCCAATAAACTCACCTATTTGGACTCCAGTGAAATCATAGTTTGCTTTATTGTTGGTACCCATACTGGGGTAAGATGCTTCCTCATGTCTCCCCAGGAAAAGTCAATGCGACAATCTGCCTTCTCCCCAAAATCAAACGTTCTGTTGAACAAGGCCTGCTTTGTTCTTAGATGTGATCCCACAAGGCTGGGTACATAGCAGGCGCTCTTTGTTTCCAGAATGAATGAAAAGATCTGAGTCCGTGGAGTAATACCCCCACCTTGTGGCCGTCTGGAAAACAGCTGCGCTCCCCCTGCTGTGTATGCAATACCAAAAGCACAGGTGGGTTTCATGAACCTTTCTGCACACAGCGAATGGAATCAGAGGAAAAGTGACGGTCCCATCTGCAAATCCAGCGTTCCCTATAGCTAGCTGACACAAAGCAAGCGACTCATTTGGAAGAAAATAAGCCCAAACGCACAGTGGTAAACTCAAATGAGATACTTGTACTACACAAACCAATTGCCTCATCTACTTCCGCTTTGGATGCAAAGGGTTTTATGCAGGTCTGCCATCTGGAAGAGCATTTTCCAGACACACATTGCCTCATGGGTTGAGTCGGTCTCCCGTTCACGGCTTCCTTTGAAGTGCAGAGCCTCTCAGGGAAAGAGAACGTGGGTATTTTAGAGCGAAGGCACCCGAGTTAACCGGCTGGCGGCCAGTGTCAGTCATTCTCCCCCGGATGAACCACAGCTGGGTTTGTTAATATTTAAGCAGTGATCAGCTAGTGTTCTGTGGAGTGGAATGGTTGCTCTACTATACCGTGTCGTGGACTTAGCATAATTAGCTCAAATTCTTCCCTCCTTGTGGGTAGTCCAAGAGACAATGACGGCACAAAAATCATAGCCAAACGGAATGCTTCGAGAATGGAGCAGAAAAGTAGCAAAAGCGTCAAAGTTTTATAAAGGAATTTGTGTGAAAATAGAAATTTGGGGGTGTGAAACGGTTACATCTTGACAAACTAGTCTATTCGTCTTGAAAATAGTAACATATGCGTCAGAATCTCAGACTACATAAAGGGGAAACGGGCTGCAAGGAAACTGATTCCAATGAAAAGGAATAGCTTTTTGCCTATAACAGCCCCAAACCGTTACTGCTGGCACTTGGTGAAACACTTCCTGTGTGCCATAAACCCTGCCAGGGTCAGCGCAGGCATCGCGTTGCAAGGTCCTCTCCAAATAGATCACTCGTCCATCTTAATGACAGGAAGGTAAAACAAAGGGGGCCGGGAGTGAGGTGTCTCCTCACAGACTCGCACCAGTGGCAAACTTGAGAGTCAACTCCCCAGACTCCACACGCATGCTCTGTAACCTTTACAGAGTTCAGAATCAAATCCTGTATCTTTATCACACAAAGCTTTCTTTTTAGGGAGGGTTGGGTTTCTGACCTTGCTCCTTAGGGGTTTTCTCTCTAGTTTTTGCCTGGTAGAAAAGTCTGGTATCATAAAAATATCCCCCGGTGAAACAGAGGACAACAATAAATCTGGGGCTGAAAAGCCAGGGCTTTGAGATCCTGGGCTCTCCCACTTTATTGGGTCACTTAACATTCCTTAACGTTTCTGCAATCTGTAAAATGGGTCGATAACTATTCCACAGAGGTGCTGAGAAACATCCATGACCTTCTCATAGTGGCTCTTTCTCTCCCTCTCTTGCCATTGTCTCCCTACTTCTCTTCATGGAGCTCCTCTCTCAGCCTTAAAGAGAACTCTCTCATTTTCCTTAAGGCCTTGTCATGTTTCATCACCACATATTGCATTATTTTGAACCGGCATTCTCCCTCAAGGCTCCACCGGGGCCTTAAAGCTCTTTCACTACTGTAACCCTCATTCCTGAAGGGAATTATCTACCATCTTTCCCTAGCAGATGACCACTGGGGATCTCGTGTTATCGTCTTTCAACATTGCCCACAGCAGGGAGTGCTTTCCCAACCCAGCGCTAGTGGGAGCCTAGGCAGTTTGGATGCTCACCTTACTAGACCTGGATAGAGGTGGGCAGTCCTTGGGCTTCCCACAGGTCAGGGAACCCTGATTGCTCTTCAAACAGATGAGGGAGGGGGACTTGATCGGGGGAGGGGGAGGGAAATGGGAAGCGGTTGCGGGGACGAGGCAGAAATTTTTAATAAATAAATAAATTTAAAAAATTAAAAAAAAACCCTCACAGACACATCCAGAGATATACATCACCAATTTTCTAAGGGTCTCTCCATCCAGTTAAGTTTTAAGTGTGTCCCCGAAAGCGTTTTCCCTTACCTTTGTCTCCAGAACAAACCGAACCTAACTCATGCCTTTCCCCAGGCTAAAGTTTGCTCAGCCCAACTTGACAAGATAAATGGCTGAATGTCATGACCAAAGGTAGAGAAAGCAAACAGGCTTCAAGGAGCACGGGCCTCCTTTATTCTTCAGATGGAAGCAATTGGCCATAATCCACTTATTCATTCAACACTCTATAGACATTTACTGAGTGCCTATTATATTTGTTTTGGTTAAATATAATGCCAGGTTTTCAGACTATTTGGAGACTGGTAAAGTTCATGCACGCTGTAAATGTGTTCACCCTTCCAATCGCTCCTCAGAATGAACTTGGGAGACTGACAAGCCTAGTCTGTCTGAACCTTCCCAGACAGCAACCTCCCTTTGCTAATGATGTCTTTCCTGTTGTCAAGTCCCAGAGACACTGGCTGTGGTGCCTGTTTAGCACACAGAAGTGCACACTGGCCTTGCTCTCTTAGCATCACAGCTCCAGAGGCCTTGTTCCTCTCAGCGCTTCTCACACGGCCCCTAAACCTCTCCAGTCCCCGCGTTTTGCCTCCCATCCACCAGCTTCCCCTTCCTATGTAAGGGGGCCATTTTGACCACATGTTCTCTTTGTGTCCTCTTTTTTTTTTAATTTATTTATTTATTAAGGATTTCTGCCTCCTCCCCGCCACCGCCTCCCATTTCCTTCCCCCTCCCCCAATCAAGTCCCCCTCCCTCATCTGCTCGAAGAGCAATCAGGGTTACCTGACCTGTGGGAAGTCCAAGGAACATCCACCTCCATCCAGGTCTAGTAAGGTGAGCATCCAACTGCCTAGGCTCCCACAAAGCCAGTACGTGCAGTAGGATCAAAAACCCATTGCCATTGTTCTTGAGTTCTCAGTAGTCCTCATTGTCCACTATGTTCAGTGAGTCCGGATTTATCCCATGCTTTTTCAGACCCAGGCCAGCTGGCCTTGGTGAGCTCCCGATAGAACATCCCCATTGTCTCAGTGTGTGGGTGCACCCCTCTCGGTCCTGAGTTCCTTGCTCGTGCTCCCTCTCCTTCTGCTCCTGATTTGGACCTTGAGATTTCTGTCCGGTGCTATCTTTTTGTCCTCTTGGTCCCATCTCTTGCCTCTCTCTCTACCCTTCCCCTCCCTCTCCTCATCATCCTCTCCTCTTATGGTCCCAGTCACTCCTGCTGGCCATGTTCAGTCTGGACTCTTCCAGGTGCTTCTTGCTGTTCTCTCCCCCATATCTACAATAAAAACCTTCTCCTCAGTCATACCTTGAAGGTCATGCCCTCATTCTCATTCACCCATCGTCCTCCTCGCTTGAGGGCCTCCATTAGTAGGCAACCCCTCTAGTGATTTAGACACCTCCATGTCTGTAAGATTCAGCAGAAATGTTTAACGGTTTTTGTTTTGTTTCCATTGCTCTGCTACTTGCACAGTCCAAGGACAGGGGGCTGAATGAACAAGGAGGTACTGAGCAAATGTTCTCTGATCTCTTCACACAAAGAGAAAAGAGAAAAATGACAGGCAATCTCCTACTTCTGAATGTTAACAAGAAAACTAGAAACCAAAGGCTTTTGAAATACGGCTGTAACTCTGCTTGCTGCTAAATCTTACTTGGCACAGACAGCTATGCCTTAAAAATCCCTCTTAAAGGTCAGTTTCTTTTACTATCTGTGGAGTGGGTGAGAGAATAGCTTATCCAAGGCTCAGAGCAATGCCCTGCACAAGAGTGGTCCTGGTGTTCCTGAGGGTACACACGGGACTTCAGACCCAGAAACGTCTGCCTTCTATCTTATTTGGCTTCGGAAGAATGGAGTGGATAAGCTCAGTTACAGAAGTGTTGCAATCAAAAGAACACTTCCAAAGAAGTTCACAAGATACCTTCTGACCTTGGGAATATCCTACCTTACAAGGTCAATGAGAATTGGCTACTGAGATTAAGCTAAGCATCTGGAGATGGGAGATTAATCTAATTTATCTCCATGAAGCCAGTGTTAACACAGGAGTTCTTGTTAAAAGGGAAGTAGGGAGGGTCGGAAGTGAAATGATGAAAGTAAGGTGTTGAAAGGATGTAAGTCCAGAGGCTTCAAGTCCAACGGAGCTTAAAGGAGAAGATACCCTCTGTCAGGAGGAACCAACTCTGATGCCACATCGGCTTGGGTCACTGGCGGTGGTTCTAAACCTCTGGGTTTCATGACAGCAAGATGACAAACATGTATTGTTTAAGCTGCCCAGTCTTTGATTACCACAGTTTCCTGTGAAACTATAAACAATACCCCCATCCTCTCGATTCAAAGCTATATTTTTCTGCTCTACCCAGTGTAGGAGAAGTAACTACAAATCCAGATTATAACTCCAAGGCATTGGCTTTAAAGATCCAGAGGCATATTTATAAATCCTGGGGCATGTTTGCTTAGTGTCCAAGACTTTGCAACTCCATGATGCTTGTCCTGGGCAGCTTTCTTTTGTACACAAAGCTTCTTAGGTCCAGTTTAACATATGGCCTGAACACTCCACTAACACTCTCTATGTATTTACCCTCTCCACTCCTGTGGGAGAACTCCACAAGTTCTCCCACCCCTCTGCTGGGTGGTGAGCCAACCCCAACTGTCACTTCCCAACGACCTGTTAGCATGGATGCCTTCCAGGGTTTCATTGCTATTTGGCTTTCTCAACCCTTCTGTTTTGACCCCAGGTAGCTGTATCCTGGGACATATTTAGAAATATGATATCATCTGTTTCTTATGTTGCTGTCTTAGAGACATGGGGGCACTTGAATATTCAACAAAGTAGACACTGCTTACATCACTCCCTCTCCTAGACTCACAGGAGAAAATTAACCAGGTTAAAAGAAGCCAGACAGTTCTGTACCATTGCTTTCCCAACAGAGCCCACCTGGGCGCTTCTACGCTGCCTCGGAGCTGAGAACAGGAAATGCTCTGCCCTTCGCTAGGATTTTTTTGTCCCCTGAAGCTGAACTATTAGTTGTCTTTTATCAACCCAGATTCTAAATGGCTTTTCTCCAAAACAGAAACAGAAGCCAAAACCTCCTAAGTGTTTAATTTAAGAACTAAGCAGTTCCAGCTGGGAGCGCTCACTCACTCCATGCTGCCCGGTCCAGTACATGGGATTCAGTGTCCAGCGTCTGGACCTCCGCTGGTAAATTCAGTCTCATCTGTGAGCTGGGCTTTTTCCTCCTTAGTATAGTATGTCCTCACATTCATGTCTTGGCAGGTTTTACTGATAGGAATTAGCAGATCCCTAAATTCTTTCCCCATGCCAGCATTTTACTCTTTGTTTACTTCTGGGACTTCTTAAATATCCACCCACACTCCTCAGGCCCTGGAGCCAGCACTGGAGTGAAAGAACACACAGGAGATTAGCGTTTCTCACTTCGCTCTCCCTCAAAGGTGCATGTTGGTAGCTTGGTCCCTAGTGTGGAACCTGTAGGAGGGGCATCCTGAAGGAGGCATTTAGGTCATGAGGACTTAAAGGTCCATGCTCATCAATTTAATTTCTATTAGGGCAGAAACAGCTTCAGCCGATCTAACTTTGTTGCTGCATTTGGCATGTAAATGCCTGAGTGTCTAGTGAGAAGAGGCTTGCAGTCTGATCTGTGGCCAGCTCCTCTAGCTCACCCAATCTTGTTGACCTTTTGAGTTTACTTTGTTTTGAATAGCTTACTCCTGCACAAGTACAGAGACAGATGTTTCAAGAATGCCTCATAGCTTCATAAAGAGATTTCTGGCTTCTATGTGTGTGTCACAACCTCCAAGGTGTAAGGAAGACCCTCAAGAAGATAAGGCTATCTCCCTAAAAACAGGGGAAATAGTCTGTTCAGGACTTTCCTGGGGAAGCTTAGAAGCAGTACTCCTGGAAGATGGCATAAATGATTCATAAGACATTTTCCACCAATCCAATATTCCCAAATTATACAACTATTAAAAGTCCCCCAACTATGCAACAGGTAGAGATGAAAACCAAAGGTGGCACAGCGGCCATCAAGTGCCTCAGCTTTGCTGGATCTTTGTCAACAGCTGTGCTGACTTGGTGACTTTTGTCCTTCCCATCAGATATGGCTGTGCCGGGGGACCATTTATTATACTTAGGTATTACATGCTGTATATAATTATAAGCACAATAGGTTTCTATGGCAGAACTCAATCTGTTTAGCCCATTGCACTACAAACACATATTGTTCTAAGAGGTCAATTGCTAATGTATTTCGGCTCTACTAGAGTCTCATGGGACAACTGTCAGATATGTTGTCTATTGTAAGTCTAAACGTCATTATACTTTGATGTGTATGTGGTACGTGTGTGTGTGTGTGCGCGCGCGAGTGTGTGTTTCACTAGTTGCATCTGGATGCAGTGATGCATACAGTGACAGCTAACAGCCTCTGGAAAAGATACTAGTCTGTGATTTGAGGAACACCACTCCATTGTGCAGAACAGCCACCTCACTCACAACACTGTGTTCTCCGTGGGAAACTCCCTGAACGGCCTATAGAAAACCATTTCCACAAGCTCCCTCAGAAACCTGTGTAAGAATTTATTACACATAATGGAAAGGGACAGCAGCATTGGGAGGCAGTTTGTAAATTCCATTCCATGACAAAATAGTGTTGCTGGGAACTCAGAGAATGGATTGAAAAGATGGCCTTGGGAGTGCCTGAAGGATAGCTACCTCATTATGTGATATCCCCTGGTTTCTGTAATTTTGGATAACCCAAATGTCCAAACTGTGACTTCTCAGTATGGATCAGTTGACTTGCTTTGAAATGTGACATATCAGCATTAAAGATGTAAATCAAAATAACATAGAATGTGAAAAATATGTATTATATTTATTTATCCATTTTACCCTATACCCTGTCCATTTTTAATATGCTTTGATGGATGTGTGTGAATCAGTCGTAGACATGCTGATTTACATAAGATCACTGAAAAAGCAACTTATTAATGAATAAAACAGCATAAAATATGAACATAAATGTTTATAAAGGATGAGAAATACAAATAAGAAATTTTTTACTAAATATATTGATGACTAGTCAAGTTAAGGGAACTCTCGAAGCTCTTATCTCCAAGAATAACTGTTAAATACGTTTTGCAGCAATTATGCCTCACGCACATTCGCTCTCTATCCCGAAGGGACCCTATTTTGCATAGAACCTAAATAAACTGCTTTAAAAATTGCTGAGAATGGATTTAATTACCAGACTTAATTCTTCTGTGATGGAAATCAGCCAGCTAACCGGGGAAAATGCTGACAGGATAGGACCTGAGTGACCTAGCTAAATGGAAGGGAACGTTTTTGATTAATGGAAGGGACCAAGTTTTCCTCTTGAGATGTGCAATAGGGGGATGTGTGGACAGGAACAAAATCTCTAGTGCTGTTGGGAGGCCATCTTTCAAAAATCAGGGGAATGTTTTCTCTCACTCCAGTATCATAAAAGAGACAAGATGCACATTTCTGCAGGTGTATAGGGAGCCAGGCAGCCCCAAGATTTTCTCAGAGGCCCCATGAAAGGACACAGGAAACTTCAGTTCCGTGTCCTTGTCAGGAACAGCCTTGGCAAGGCTGGTCTGAGGCTGGAGCCAGGACCTTTAAGGAGTCAAGGTTACGGCTTCAGGGACCCAGCTCTTCCCCCTGAGCTGTGGTTCAGTTCTAAGGCAACTGTGTCTGAGGTATCCTGTTTTCTCTTTGCCAACATTGTCTGATTTAGCTCTCTGCTGACCTTGGCCACCCCCCCCCCCCACCACCACCACCACAAATAGTAAGTAGGATGTAGTACTTCTTAATAAACCTGTTTGGCATAAGTCGTGAGGCACCAGCTTATGCAAGACCTCCTGGTCTCGGCTACTGCTTGGCCTTTTTTATTTCTCATCCCTGGTCCTCCCACTTGACACCTTGCCTGTGAAAATGGTTCTGAGAGTTTCCAGTAAAGCATTTCCTTTGCTTGTAAAAGCCCCAAATAGACAGTCAGGAACACCTGATAGCATTGTGAGCTTAAAGTATCAATGAGCTCAAAATAGCAGCCTGGTGCTGAGTCTGATGGCGTGGAGGACACGGCTCTAGAGGGCAGGCAGAGGAGTCTGACGTCACAACACCTTGGCACTCACAATCCTTGCCACTTGGATACCAAATTTAAAATAACCTCTAAAGTAAAGGGACAGAACTGCCAATAAGAATTGCCTACCGTTCATTCGGCCATGCTCTCTTGGATGGCCCCACATCCATGAGCATATGTGCAGCACACACGGGAATTAGTGAGCTATTCAAAAAATAAAAGTTGGGGATATCCATCCACACACCTACAAACACCTGATTTTTGACAAAGAAGCAAAAAATATAAAATGGAAAAAGAAAGCATATTCAACAAATGGTGCTGGCATAACTGGATATCAATCTGTAAATCCATATCTATGTCCATGCACAAAACTCAAGACCAGAAGGATCAAACGCCTCAACATAAGACCGTACACGGATCTAATCTACATGGGAAGTAGAAAAAGACAAGATCGCCTGAGTAAATTGAGAGCATGGGGACCATGGGAGAGGGTAGAAGGGGAGGGGAGTGGAAGGGAGGGAAGCAGAGAAAAATATATAGCTCAATAAAAAAATAGAAGTTGGGAGAAGGTCGTAAGAGGAATTAGGGAGAAGAGTGATAGCAAATATCATCAAAACACTGTGTACATGATGACATTCTCAAAAATTAATAAAGAATATTGTACTAAAATATATGTAATAGGTCATGATACAAATCAGAAACACTGAAATCAGTAAGTAAAATTCTAATCCATCTACAAAGACAAAAACATCCAAATAATGTCAAATCTCTCATCAGCAACCGTAGGATCCAAGAGTGGATGCAATGATGTATTTCCAGCCCTGCGAGTACATTACTGCCAAACAAGATTACTCTACCTAGCAAAGGTATCTTTTAAAATTTGACAGAAAATAAGAATATTTCAACATAAATGGCAGACCAAGGTGATTTATGGCCTACAAGACAGCACTACAGAAGGAATAGTATGCACAAAGGAGCAAGAAAGTCTCAGTCTTGAAAACATAGCAAAATATAAATTTCAGGAGAATGGCTGCACAGAGGAGCTCTAGAGAGAAATCTATCCTGTCTAACAGAGCAAACCCCCACAGGGAAGAAAGCAAGAGACAATGACGGTATATCTATGATGTGAATGGTCCAAGTTACTGGCTCACACTGCAATAGACCATTGGTCATCGGGAAGGAAGAGATTCAAGAAGGGTACCTACAAGGTAAAGCGAGCCACTTCAGAGCCATGGAGATACCTACATAGCAGGTTTTCATTAACTTGACCAAAGTTAGAGTCATCTGGAGAGAAAGACTCTCAATGAGAAAATGCCTCCATCAGATTGGCCTGTGGGCAAGACTGTAGGACATTTTCTTGATTAATGATTGATATGAGAAGGCACAACCCACTGTGGGCAGTGCCACCCCTGGGCAGGTGGTCCTGGGCTGTACAAGGAAGCAGGCCAGGCAAGCCATGGGGGACAACCCAGTAAACAACATTCTTCTATAGCCTCTGCATAAGTTCCTGCCTTCAGGTTCCTACCTTGAGTTCCTGCCCTGGCTTCCCTCAGTGATTAACTACTGATCATCTGTAAAGCAAATGAACTCTCTCCTCCCCAAATTGCTTTGGCTTACAGAATTTTATTACAATAATAGGAGGTAGAAGTAAACATAATGCTGTATTTGAGACCAAGTTGGGGTTTGTAGGTATGGAAAGGGAAGCCAGATTGAAATGAGTTGAGAAATGAGAAAACGCATTCAACATGAATACGAAGTTATTTTTTCAAAATCAATAACAAGAGCAACCAGGACCGTGAGCTCTTTGGTTGTGTCTTTAGTTTTCTAATAGGTCAGAGACCTCAACACATCTACAAAACAGGATGGAGCAGCTGGTTGCTCTCTAGTGACAGGTTACTGAGAGAAAGGACCAGGGGATGAGAAAATAAAGAAGATGGAAAATCTGGGGTCAGGAAGCTGTGTACAAGCTATGCTTTAGGCTAAACAAGATTACTAAGAAGTGCAGCATCTTAGATACAGTTCTCAAGGGCAAAATGAGACAGAGCCAACAGAAGGCTGTCATAATGGGACAAAGTCAGCAAAAGGCTAATCATTGTTGCATTATCCTAAAGGAACACAGGATTCCTCAAGAGCATCCCAGACACACCACACGGCTGCCTTGAAATTGACAACTCCAGTCTCCTCAGGTTAACTCCCTCAAGGCCCAGGCCTCATCCCCAGACAGGACCTTGCCAAGTATGCCCTCGGCAAGGAGACAAAACCAGCATTCTTTTTGCCTCCTTATCAGGGTCTCTGAGAGAGGCTCCCAACAACAACCTTTCTAGCAGAAACCTATGAGGGGCAGAGAACATCGAAAACAACCTCCAGAGAGAAAAGGAAAGTGAACAGAAACTGGAAGGGAGGTAATAATTTGAAGGTGGGCTGGAGATGGGAGATTTTTGACTTTTGGCTTTGGGCCTGAGGACAAGCACAGCAGCCATTAAGAGAGGCAGCTAAAACCCTGAAGAAAGACGCACAGTTCTCCAGCAACAAAGAACCGGAAGACTAAAGCACTAGAAGTATAGTAACAAGGCAGAGACAACGCTAGAGAAGAGAAAGTGTTGGGTCTGGTCCCTAACTCTACACATACTTCCAAAGTTCAGCCACTTACGCCCACTATAAACAATTCAAAACTTCTCGGTACCCAGGGCCAGAAGAGCATGACTTACGACAAGAAAGGCCACCAGCATAAACAGCCCTATGGTAACTCCAATGGTTGAATTCACAGGAAAGGGTACTCCACGAGGCAATTATATCTCTGTCTTAAGGTATGAATTGTATGCATAATCAATAAAAACAGGGAATGCAGACAGACAATAGGACACATTGTTATTACCACAAGAAGTTATATTAAGTTAGCTATTAAAGAACAATCTTTCCTAAGAATTAGAGACTGGACGGGAGGTTAAAGCTATGAGATTAAATGGGCAAAAGAGGGGAGGACCCTCAAAAGTATAAAGTAGACTATCTTAGAGTAAAAATACCTCCAAATACAGAGGGAAGCAGAGTCAATGTAGTTTTTTTTTCCTTTTTTTATTTTTAATTTATTTATTTATTAAAGATTTCTGTATCTTCCCCGCCACCGCCTCCCATTTCCCTCCGCTCCCCCAAACAAGTCCCCCTCCCTCATCAGCCCAAAGAGCAATCAGGGTTCCCTGCCCTGTGGGAAGTCCAAGGACCACCCACCTCCATCCAGGTCTAGTAAGGTGAGCATCCAAACTGCCTAGGCTCCCACAAAGCCAGTACGTGCAGTAGGATCAAAAACCCATTGCCATTGTTCTTGAGTTCTCAGTAGTCCTCATTGTCCACTATGTTCAGCAAGTCCGGTTTTATCCCATGCTTTTTCAGACCCAGGCCAGCTGGCCTTGGTGAGTTCCCGATAGAACATCCCCATTGTCTCAGTGTGTGGGTGCACCCCTCGCGGTCCTGAGTTCCTTGCTCATGCTCTCTCTTCTTCTGCTCCTGATTTGGACCTTGAGATTTCTGTCCGGTGCTCCAATGTGGGTTTCTGTCTCTGTCTCCTTTCATCACCTGATGAAGGTTAATATTCAGGAGGATGCCTATATGTTTTTCTTTGGGTTCACCTTCTTATTTAGCTTCTCTAGGATCACGAATTATAGGCTCAATGTCCTTTATTTATGGCTAGAAGCCAAATATGAGTGAGTACATCCCATGATCCTCTTTTTGGGTCTGGCTTACCTCACTCAGGATAGTGTTTTCTATTTCCATCCATTTGTATGCAAAATTCAAGAAGTCCTTGTTTTTTACTGCTGAGTAGTACTCTAATATGTATATATTCCATACTTTCTTCATCCATTCTTCCATTGAAGGACATCTAGGTTGTTTCCAGGTTCTGGCTATTACAAACAATGCTGCTATGAACACAGTTGAGCATATACTTTTGTTGTATGATAGGGCCTCTCTTCGGTATATTCCCAAGAGTGGTATTGCTGGGTCCAGGGGTAGGTTGATCCCGAATTTCATGAGAAACTGCCACACTGCTTTCCAGAGTGGTTGCACAAGTTTGCATTCCCACCAGCAATGGATGAGTGTACCCCTTTCTCCACAACCTCTCCAGCAAAGGCAATCATTGGTGTTTTTTATTTTAGCCATTCTGACAGGTGTAAGATGGTATCTTAAAGTTGTCTTGATTTGTATTTCCCTGATCGCTAAGGAAGTTGAGCATGACCTTAAGTGTCTTTTGGCCATTTGAACTTCTTCTGTTGAGAATTCTCTGTTCAGCTCAGTACCCCATTTTATAATTGGGTTGATTAGCCTTTTATGGTCTAGTTTCTTGAGTTTTTTATATATTTTGGAGATCAGACCTTTGTCAGTTGCGGGGTTGGTGTATACAGCTTTTACTTGGTTGAAATACCTACTCCCCTCATCTGCTGCCTTTACCTCTAGGGTCACACAATGCTCTTATCTTAAGATTTGGTGTAATAAATACTCCTTTTATATGTCACATGCAAATGTTGTGTCTGATACAAAGTGTTGGGGGGAAAAAAAGCCAGACCTGGATCATGACAGGTGACAAATTTTGATTCTATTATCTAGGAGTTTCTTTTTTAATTAGTGGCTTGGTGATTCTTGTTCTGAAGCCCCTGCGCTCATGCTGGTATCACCTTTGTCGGACCCCCCATTGACCTCCATGACCAAATCAGGAGGAATGGGTCTTCTTCTCTACTTGCCCCCTCTGGGCACCTGCCAAGATTACTCCTTACCTTCCCTGGGGATTTTCTATTAAACCCTGGGAAAATCATACTCAAGCTTTCTTCTAAGCCCATTCTCAAAATCTTTTTATTAAAATGACAGAGAACCCTGAGTGGGGACCCCAATTTCCCCAGTAACCTGTATTGAACCTATATTGGAAATGCCAACATTTCTGATAACAATTAGGTTTCCTGAAATTGATGAAATCCAAGACACTGGTAGAATGTTTGGGCTTAAAACAAAAAGGCCTGTGAGCAGCTTGAATATTCTATCAGGGGGCTATCGAAAAAATACTCATGGAGACGAGTAACATCAAATGGATACAAATGAAGACACAGGAATTTGGAATGAATACAGATTTCCAAATGGCTAAAAAAGAAGTGAGATTATCTACTCTCAGTGAAGTTTTGAAAGAGGCACCCTGGGACCTTGATTAGGGAACATATCTTTGGACAACGTTGAGAGCCCAGTCCTTGGCTGGTAATTGAATTTATGAGCTTGCAGCCGGTGCTCAGCTTCCTGGACCCAGCGTCTCAAATGTAGAACAGGACAGTAATGGAACACAAAGCCTGTTAGATTTAAATGAGACAGTGTCTATAAAGAACCTATCATAGCTACTCACATAAAGGTGCTTATCGCTACTTTTCAAAAGCTATGTAACGCCTCCAGCTAGTGATGATTCTGCACAGCTATTCTCTAGAGCCTAGTTTCATGTCTTCTGTCGCTGTACTAAAGAAAAGGGAATGTCCGTGGGTGATGGGCTAATTGGAGTCACTGGAGCAGAAGCAAGGGGCCAGGTCACTGAGGTACCATGTGGGCACAAATCCATGTTGACCTATGCGTATAAGGGAGTATTGGGTTGTAACTTAGATGCGGGCCAAGGTCTATAGATACCATTACTTTGCAAAGCTCAAGAGAAAGAAAGAGTTCTTTATGTTCAATGGATCATCCTGTAATGATGTTATACATCTCCATAAGAATTGTAAACAGGAAGGAAACCAGGGTTAATAGCTAGAGAAATTTAATTCATCAATTTGCCATAAAGGAAATGATTATGCTTTACTTAGGAAGTAGACATAAATAAAATTATGCAAAGAGTTGAATTTCTTATTTTCTAATCAATGTGTTTCGTGATTTAGAGTGTTGTAATTTGCAGTTTAAAGGGTTGTTGCTCCATTCTGATTTTACTTAAGTGCAAAGTATACATATAAAAACCATGACATTTTAAAAAGGATGATTGGGATAAAGGAAGGTTGGATAGGGGAGCACGGAAGCACAATTCTTAGTTAAGGGAGCCACCTTAGGGTTGGCAAGAGACTTGAACCTCGAGTGGCTCCCAGGAGCCCAAGGTGATGTCCCCAGTTAGTTCCTTGGACAGCTGAGGATAGGGAACCTGAAATGACCCTATCCTATAGCAATACTGACAAATATCTTGCATATCACCATAGAACCTTCATCTGGTGATGGATGGAGATAGAGACAGAGACCCACACTGGAGCACTGGACTGAGCTCCCAAGGTCCCAATGAGGAGCAGAAGGAGGGAGAACATGAGCATAGAAGTCGGGACCACGAGGGGTGCACCCACCCACTGAGACAGTGGAGCTGATCTATTGGGAGCTCACCAAGGCCAGCTGGACTGTGACTGAAAAAGCATGGGATAAAACCGGACTCTCTGAACATGGCGAACAATGAGGGCTGATGAGAAGCCAAGGACAATGGCACGGGGTTTTGATCGACTTAATGTGCTGGCTTTGTGGGAGCCTAGCCCGTTTGGATGTTCACCTTCCTAGATATGGACGGAGAGGGGAGGACCTTGGACTTACTACAGGGCAGGGAACCCTGACTGCTCTTTGGACTGGAGAGGGAGGGGGACAGGAGTAGGGGGAGGGGGAGAAGGGTGGGAGGAGGGGGAGAAGGGTGGGAGGAGGGGGAGGGAAATGGGAGGCTGGGAGGAGGCAGAAACTTGTTTTTTTTTTCCTTTTCTCAATAAAAAAAAAAGAAAAAAAAAACATGACATTTTAAGACCATGACAAGAGAGCTTTATTTTTGGTTTTGATTTTGTTGTTGTTGTTGTTTGCTTTGATTTGTTGATGCTTCTTGTACAACTTTTAATCATAACTTGAACTTACAAGAACAAAAGTCAGAGATTTTTAAAATAATTCATAAGAGAGTGATTTACTCCCACAGCAAGGCCTTAGGTTCTGTCTCTTTCTGTTCTAGAATGAGATGGTCTTTTGACTTAGGACAGAAATTTGAAGAAATGTTTAAAGCATTCTTGGTTCAGGAGAAGGGGCCCTAACTTAACTCCAGAGCTAGTTTTTTAATACAACATAAAACAAAATTATCCATACCCAAAAGGTATCTGAATTCTTTCAAAACTTAGTCAAGTGGCCAGATGAAGGAACCAGAGCAAGTAGAGAAAAAAGAAAACTCAGAGATTTTGTAGGACTTCAATAACGTGCTTCATTGAGCCAATGAGAGGGACGGAGACTGAGCAATTTCCAGAAGCGAGTTAAGAGACAAAATTAGTTAGCAAGGGGTTAGCTGTGTTCGGTTCTGCTCCCATATCTGCAACAAAACATATACACACAGACCAGACAACTACTGTGTCAAGGGTGTTGCCACTGGGATTCACCTTACCTAAATAATACGAACAGTAATAATAACAAGACAAGTGACAGCCAGCCACCCTGTTCTTACTCACCCAACACAGAAGATTGACAACAAAGATTGGCATGTAACTCTGGGTTTGAGACTGAACCTGATTGGCCAGAAGAATGCACCCACCAGAACTCAGAAGACCAGAGGATATAGCAGTCTTGCAGGTGTTGACTTCGGGCATCTTTTTCAGGGAGAGAATTGAGAAACCAGCCTGACTCCATTTTGTTCCTAAGAGCCACTTTGAATCTCTAGCTAAGTTAAATTTCTCTTTACTGTAAAACTTAAGTTTCTGTGTCTCTGAGCTGGGATGCACCCCACCTGTCACCAGAAACATTGTGTAACAAATGTTTCAGGGAGATTTCCTTAATTGTCTTGTAAAGTCCTAACTGCCTGCTCTCCATTCTGTAATCAGGCTTGCTTGTGTAATCACGCTTGCTTGCAGAATCCCAGCCCTGTACCCTATGGTTTTGCCCTATAAGAGAGGTATGGAAAACTGGCTCGAGGCTGACCTCTTAAATTAGGGGGTGACAGTCACTGGCTTTACTGTGCACAGAATAAATCTTGCTTTAAGTTCTGGAAACAAGGATTGGCATGGCTTCTGACACAAAGATTGATGGAGGAAGGTCATTGGCTAATAAAGGCACTGCCCTGGCCCATTTTATTGGTTAGAGGATAGGTGGGAGGAGTAAACAGAACAGAACGCTGGGAGGAAGAGGAAGTGAGGTCAGAGACTCCACAGCTCTCTCGGGGGCAGACGCCTCAGAGAGAGACGCCATGCCCCGCTCCCCGGATGAAGCTGCGACCCAGGATGGACTAGGCTAGAATCTCCCCGGTAAGCGCACCTTGGGGTGCTACACACAGATGATTAGAAATGGACTAAATTAATATGTGAGAATTAGCCTAGAAGAGAATGGGCCAAGCAGTGTTTAAAAGAATACAGTGTCCGTGTAATTATTTCGGGGCATAGGCTAGCCGAGCAGGCGGCTGGGGTGCTGGGGAAGAGGCCCCGCCGCCCTTAATACTACATATGGCGCCCACAAGGACAACTGAATCCACAGAAAGCCTGAAAAAGCTTGGGAAAGAGTAAAGCATGTTTTCTTGATAGTGACAATTTCTCGGATCTACTCTGCTTGCTAGAGGCAAGCAAGCGCCTCATCTGAGAGAGGCTTCCTGACTCAGCTTTAGCTGCAAAACCCTGCAGCTCATCAAGAGGTCCTGCCACGAAACACTTAAACTGTGTTGACGAAAAGCTGAACGCATGCTTTTCGGTTTTCAGCCATAGCAGGAAAAAAGCTGCGCCGTTTAAAAATGCCGGCTTTCTGGGCCATCCTGCCAGGGCAAACTCTGACTGTTTGAGGCAGGAGGGCCGGCTACCGAGAGAGGACTTGAGTGTTGTCTGTTGTAGCTCACTTGCTGGCAGGGACCTTGAAATGCCATATACAGTTGTTGCAGTACACATGGCTACAGCCTGTATATCCGCCATGAGGCTAGAAAGCTAAGGAATGGACTGGATCTCGCTGGCAAAGCCACGCCTTTAGTCCTACTGAGATTGCTTGGTAAATTAAAGATTCATGTGGTCAGAAAAAGAGAGATATACAGTAAAGAGAGATTCAAAGACAGAGAAAATTTCTGAATGGTTTAAAGTGTGTTAAAAATATATGCAGACTAAAAGTTGAAGTTCTTAAAGTAAAAAACAAAAAAAGGAAGAGAGTTGTTGTGTGTGGTAGCACACGCCTTTAATCCCAGTGCCTAGAAGGCAGAGACTAACAGATCTCTGTGAGTTCAAGGTGTAGTAGCAAACACCTTTAATCCTGAATGCCTGGGAGGCAGAGACAGGCGGATCTCTGAGAGTTCAAAGACAGCCTGGTCTACAGAGTTACTTCAGGTCAAAGATTCAGAGAACCTATCTCAAAAAGCAAAGAGTTAAAAGTAAAAATAAACAAAATAGAGGTTAAAAAAAGCTGCACAAAGATGGAAAATACACAGAGAATTTTGATACTGTATGCTATTATGCTCTCTTTAAATTATTTGAATGCTGAGGAAGGAGCAATAGATGCTAAAAGATATTTATTTATAAATGCTGCTGAACTAATCCAACATAGATATTTTATAAATGCCTTGACTTTGAAATTTGGATCAAAGGACATGATGCTTTGGAAAGGAGTTTCTTATTTTGTTTTCACAGAGGATGAGACGCTGTTCATTTCTTCTATTCCGATTTGGTATGATGGACCACGCCCTCCTGAAGGGTTGGTGTGAACGCCTTCAAAAAATTGCTTCGCTCAACTGCCAACTGAGATGAAACTAGCACACAGGTTATACCATGAAAGACCTAATTAACGACGCCCCCATTCAGCAGGAAGCAGTTTGGAGAGAAATAACTGCGCCCATATTCCCAAAAAATGTTTATAAATGTTCTTTTACATTTAAAGGGGGATATGATATAGGTATGAATAATTTGCATTAGTATAGATTTTGCTTTATTGATAGAGATTTAAGGTCAATTTTGTTATATGTATAAGTGTTTCTGATTTTGATTAAGGTATTGTGATTGTGTAGTTCATTTAAATATGTACTGTATAATTAAGAAATATAGGTTGTTAATAGATAATCATCGATAATAGTAAAGCTTGTAGTCATGTTAGTTAATATTTTCTAGATGTGCGTAGATATATTTTAGATAGACATTTTTCATGTCTTTCAAAGATTACAGAATAGGACATTTAATGTTTTAATAACTGAGGACTTTTCATGACAATGAGACACTCTGCTCCTGGCAGCACCAATGTACTTCAAGAGGAAGATGGGCATCGAAGAGGCACCTTATGGAGTTTGATAGCCATTTGGGCAAGAAACTGCTCTTGCCTGGACTATTGCATAAACTGGACACAGAGAACCCGCAGAGAGAGGACTACTGAACTTGCCTAAGGTGAGATGATCTTTCGGGGTTCCTGATTCATGAAAGAGTCTGCGAGACATTCTGCAGGACACAACAGATAGTGACTGAACTGACTTTGAATTTTCCTGCTTTATGGAAATGTCTGCTGGATACCATGGGCCTGAAGGCTTGAAGATGGATGCCCCAACGGTACAAAAGAACTTTGGGTGACTGTCCAGGCAGCGAGATTTCTTTGTCGTTTCTAGAGTTTGAAGTTTCTTAGTTCTTGTTTACTTAGGTAATATATCTTTCTGGAGTCTTTGATGGAGTTAAGAATAGTTAGTTGTAGTTTTCCTTAGTTATGATAAAGATTATTGTAACTTTTACTTGATAACTGTTTTGTTATATGTAATTTTGCTATGTTAAAGCCTTTTTTTTTTGTTTAAACCGAAAAAGGGGAAATGATGGAGGAAGGTCATTGGCTAATAAAGGCACTGCCCTGGCCCATTTTATTGGTTAGAGGATAGGTGGGAGGAGTAAACAGAACAGAACGCTGGGAGGAAGAGGAAGTGAGGTCAGAGACTCCACAGCTCTCTCGGGGGCAGACGCCTCAGAGAGAGACGCCATGCCCCGCTCCCCGGATGAAGCTGCGACCCAGGATGGACTAGGCTAGAATCTCCCCGGTAAGCGCACCTTGGGGTGCTACACACAGATGATTAGAAATGGACTAAATTAATATGTGAGAATTAGCCTAGAAGAGAATGGGCCAAGCAGTGTTTAAAAGAATACAGTGTCCGTGTAATTATTTCGGGGCATAGGCTAGCCGAGCAGGCGGCTGGGGTGCTGGGAACACAGCCCGGCCGCTCTTATTACTTCAAAAGATTCTTATTTTCTGTCCTCCATCCAGTTGAGAACACTCGCGTTCAACAATAGGTTTATAGTACAGAATGTTCAATTCCCAAAATTAGTTTAACCTTGGCTTCTGGTACCATGTAGGATTGTGTCAATGGTCCCAGTGGATTAGTGGATTAGAGGTTCAGGGGTTAGGGAGGCTATGAAAGGATGGAGACAGAGTCTTCAAGTTAAGGAGCAAGCAGCTAGGAAAAGTGAGTTAAACATTAACTGGGAGAATAAATGCTTTCATGAAGCTTGGTTGGGTCTTAGTCTGGAAACAGCAATAGTAAAATGTATTTGAGTGGTGGTTGCAAAAATATGGATCCAGAGGGTACTAGATACTATCAGAAAGATACTAACTTTGGTACATTAATTATGTTATGAGTAGCTATAATAGCTAAGCAATATGTGCACCGTACTCTGAAATGGTTTCATAAGCTAATGAAGAGGAAGAACTTGGGAATGAATCTGTTGACTCTTGGGCTTCTCTATATTAGACCTTCTCTTTATTACTATGTCAATACCATTGCTTCTCATGGGTCTGTTTAAGCTATTCATTTCCTCCCAGTTTAAATTTTGGCAGGCCATATGTGTCTAGAAATTTGTTAGTATCTTCTAGATTCCAGTTTACAACAGCGTCCAATGAATTCCAGAGGATCATTAGGAAATGCTTTAAAAACTTAGATCCAAAAAAAGTGGCCTGTAACTTACTGTGTAGACCAGGCTGGCCTTGAAATCACAGAGATCCCCTGTCTATGCCTCCAGAGTCCTGGGAAAGAATACCCATGGCTGTTATTTGTTTTCCTAATGGCTGCTGTTGTTCTGATTGCATTGAGATGAAATCTGGAGGCAGTGTAAATAGACCTTTATTGATGGCTAGTGATGTTAAATATTTTCTCATAAAGTGAGAAGGGTAGGATGGGGAGAACTTGGGGCAACGGGATGATTGGGATAAAGGAAGGTTGGATAGGGGAGCAGGGAAGCACATATCTTAATTAAGGGAGCCATCTTAGGGTTGGGAAGAGACTTGGACCTAGAGGGGCTTCCAGGTGCCCAAGGGGAGGTCCCCAGTTAGTTCCTGGGGCAGCTGAAGATAGGGAACCTGAAATGATCCTATCCTATAGCCATACTGATGAATATTTTGCATATCACCATAGAACCTTCATCTGGCGATGGATGGAGATAGAGACAGAGACCCACACCGGAGTACCGGACTGAGCTCCCAAAGTCCCAATGAGGAACAGAAGAAGGGAGAAGACGAGCAAGGAAGTCAGGACCAAGAGGGGTGCACCCACCCACGGAGACAGTGGGCTGATCTATTGGGAGCTCACCAAGGCCAGCTGGACTGTGACTGAAAAAGCAGGGGATAAAACCGGACTCTCTGAATATGGCGGACAATGAGGGCTGATGAGAAGCCAAGGACAATGGCACTGGGTTTTGATCCTACTTCATGTTCTGGCTGTGTGGGAGCCTAGCCAGTTTGGATGTTCACCTTCCTAGACCAGGATTGGGGGGGGGGAGACTTTGGACTTTCCACAGGGCAAGGAACCCTGACTGCTCTTCAAACTTGAGAGGGAGGGGGAGAGGAGTGGGGGGAGAGGGAGAGGAGTGGGGGGGAGGAGTGGGAGGCTGGGAGGAGGCGGAAATTGTTTTTTTCTCAATAAAACAAAAAGAAAGTTAAAAAATAAATAAATAAATAAATACTTTCTCATCTGTTTGCTGGCCATTTATACCTAATTTTAAGAAGTATCTGCACACTTCATTAACTTACTGATTAAACTGGTTTTTCTTTCTTGTTATTTGGGTTTTGAATAATCTGTACATACATAATAATTCTTTGAGTGGTATATAACTAACAAAAGTTTCCTACAATTCTGTAGGCTCTCTCTTCACTCAATCAAATGTTTCCTTTGTGGTACAGAAGTTTTTAATATTATGAATCCCATTTGTCTGATTGCTGGTGTTATCGCCTAAGCCAATAGACTCCTATTTAGAAAGTCAACATTCTTTTATCAGTTTCTATGTATTAAAGTATTTGATTTGCTTGAAAGGGGAGGGATTAAGATACAGTTTCATTATTTTATATTTGGATTCCGGTTTTGCCAATGGTAATTGTTGAAAAGAGAGACTGTCTTTCCTCCAATGCACATTTTTGGCATTTTGTAAAAAAGAATAGCAAGCAACTGTAGCTGTGTGGTTTATATCTGGGACCTGTCTTCTGTTCTATTGGCCTATGTATCTGTTTTGTGCCAGTCCCTGCTGTTTTTATTACTATGAATCTGGAGTATGACTCGACACTAGGGATAATGGGATTTCCAGCATCATGGGTGTCTCCCTCTCTTGCTACCGCATCAGAATTGCTTTGCCTAGCCATCAAATTTTTTTTGTGTTAACTTTTAAAGACATTTTTCTATTTCTGTAAAGAATGTGCTTGAAATTTTGATGGGGATTCCATTGAACCTATGGATTACTTTTAGTAGCCATTTCACAATATTAATTCTTCCAACTCATGAATACAGAGAGCTTTGTCTTTTAGCATCTTCATTCTCTTTTAATCTTTAACTTTTCATTGTAGAGATCTTTCACTTTTTTGGTTAGGTTTATCCCAAAGCTGATTTGTTTGTTTCTCCCTTTCTTGGAAAGGGATTTGTTTTCTAATGTTTTTTCTTAGCTTGTTTGTTACTGGTATATAGGACGACTATTGATTTTTTATGTATCTCTAAAATGGGACCAACATGATCAAGATTATCTTTTTGATGTGTTCTGAATTTGGTTTGCAAGTATTTTATTGAGAATTTTTGCATCTCTGTTCATCAGAGGGATTATTCTAGACTTTTCTTTCCGTGTTCTGTTTTTACTTCATTTTGGCATGAAGGTAAGATTGTCTTCCTAAAAAGGGGTTTGCAGATTCCTTCACTTTCTGTTACGAGATTGTTTGAGAAGCACTGGCAATAGTTCTTTGAAAATATGTTATAATTTACTAGTGGACCCATCTAAAATTTTACTTTTCTTAAAGAAAGAAAATAGCAGAGCCAAATGAGATTTTTAAAAAATTGCTACTTCGGTCTTGTTTCTTATCATCCGTTTAAACTCCTTGTCTCCTCTTGGTATCATTATTTATTTGATCTATCAGACATTTAAACTGTGGCTATCTATAAAAATGAGCTTCCCTCCATCTATAAATATGAGCTTGTGTCCTCGTACTACTTTTGTTTTATCCTGTAGGTTTCTGGTGTGGTGTGTTTTCCTTTTCATTCAATTCTTAGAAATTTTACATTTCTTAATTTCATGCATTAATCTCCCATTCTCCCATATTTCTTTTTATCTAATAAAACTAATTGGCATGCGTGCATGCAGTGATGAAGAGATGAAGCCCAACTTATGCTCTGTAGCCTGGAGCAAAAGTCTGAGCCTCAAGAACTTGGAAAAATTATTTTACTTAGTTACCAAGTTTTAAAAACATAACCAAAGTCACCCTATAAAGTTTGTTTTAGAATGAATTTAAGTAGTGTGAACTGATGCAAGAACTTAAGATATAAAACTGAAAACTTTATTGTCATGCCTACCCACTTCAGGAACAGGGAGGCATGCCCTTTCCTTCCTCTACAGGTGCTTCACCTCACGTTGTTCAAGCTTGTGTCAGCCCAGGGAGACAGGCCTTCAGCCTGTCGCTGTCTTTGCTTCTCTCGGCCACATGGTGTCACTGTTGAAACCCCGTTAGTTCACTGAAAATCTTCGCAGAGAGGCGCCCTCCGATTGCCAGCTCCTTGTGGGTCTCTAAGGCCTCTTTGGGGGAAAACAGCGGCTTTCTTGGAGCAGGCCTTGCTTCCTAGATACTTTAGTTATGTGCACACAGAGCTCTGTGCCCTCCTTCTATCTTTGCTTTCTACTGAGGGCCAAGGGCAAGGGCATCAGGGTGAGCTCCAACACTGTATTCTCTAGCAACCACAGCAAGAGGGTCACTTAAGCACAGGCTTTTACCAAGCTGCCCAGGCTTCTCTTCTTTTATTTATGAATCTTCTGGGGCTTGCAGGCGTGTATGTATCCTCTAAGGAAAACCCACTCAGTAGAAGCTGTTTTTTTTTTTTTTTATCCTTTTTTCCTCTTGAGGAAAAGTCAAAGTGTATCTCTCTCTAAGTAAAACAGGCGATGCAGGACAAGGCTGCTGTCCCTTTCTGGGATTATGCCAACTTATGTTAAACACATTTTTGTTCCTTCGTATCTATTTTTAGTAATGTTTTTGACATATAGTATAATAATTTTGAGATTATAGCTAATCCCTTAGGACTGTTTTGTCCTTCCATTTCTCCCCCGTCCTGGTACTGCCAATGTTTTCATCTTATTCTGTACAAGTATCTGAATGGACTCCACATCTGTTGAGAAGCAGCGTATTTGGGACCAAAGGTCCTGCCTCCTGGTTCAGGCATTTAGTGATATAATTTTGAATCCCCACTTCTGGAGAAATGGCCATGCTAGGAAGGCCAAGAGTGGCTTAGAAGCAGGGTGGAAACCGGAAATGAGTCAAGGTGGGTTACTAGTCAAGCAGGCCCCTTGGTACCTGCTCCTCCGGTGTTGGCATTCTACGGCTGAGCACAAGTCTTTGATCAGGGACCACTGTGTTAAAATGAGAGTGGCCACCAAATCGCTCCACTGTGGTCCATATTTCCCATACCTCTCCCTCCTCTATGCAGTTCTCATGAAGGCTTCTTATAGATCCCTTGTGTTACTTTGCCTCAATCACCCTTCTACTTCTCTTTGGGGACTTACACTCCAACATCCCATGGGATCCTGGGGCGTGGCAAATCATAATGGCCTGCCTTTTATCCGCTAGAATCTGCTCATGCCCGTGCCTGGACAGTCAAAACACATCAACCCTCGGAGCACAGTGAATCTGTCTCATAATCTCAGCCCATTTCTGAAACTGTAACAAAATACTACAGAGTGATTGGAATTTGTTTTTCTCAGTTTCAGAGCCTGGGAAGTCCAAGGCTACAACACTGTCTTTCCATGTCTGAGGAGGGACAGACTCACCAAGAGACAGTATGGATGCTGCTTTCTAGATGAGCCTGGACCAGAAGGGTCAGTGTCCAAGACAGGACCTGGGTCAAACTCAGCAAGGCTGGGCCTGAGTATTGAGGGAAGCAGAGAAGGGAAGAGAAAGTACCTAGTTGGGGTCCTTGACTGGACTTGGGCCGAGAGAACATGAGCATGTAGACACCAGGTGGGCCTGGGACTGGGCAGTACAGCATGAGGTTCTAGATTTTTAATAAGGTATACACTCCTCACTTTCCCTTTTTACATGTATAGTATAAATGCACTACATACCTGGGTTTCAAAATCAGCCAGAGGTAGCTCTCAATGTCTTAGCATAGCACTGTTTGCTTTTGACCAGCGTCTCACAAACATTATCTCAGCAAGACATTCCCATTCTCGTGGTAAAACCAAGGAAAGAGAAGCTGGATGACATGGGGAACTTGCTTAAGGCGATGAAACTAGACCAAAGCAAAGGCTGGAGTTGGATATGGGTCATCTCCTCACTGCCTTTTCCCTCACCTTGTCTAGCGATCTGTAGCCTGACCTGGCCCTTGGCCTTAGAGGATAGTCATAGCAATGCCATTTCTAAAAAAGCAGCCAACTCCTCCAAGTACTCTAAGTGTAACTTGTGTGGCTAGCATGATGGCTGTCATCTTGGGAACACTGAGAGTTTTGTAAACACTATCTCATTAGTCCTCATAAGACCAGACATTTTCAAACAAATGACACAATGTTGGCAGAAAGTTCTTGAGATCTGAAGATTGCAAGCTTGGTATGAATGAACTCACAGGTACGAATGAACTCACAGCGCCGTCCTGAAGCCTCAACAGCTCTCCCAAGTAGGTGCCGTGAGAGCTGCCCTATACAAATGTCAAATTACGGTGGTGCTGGCAGAAACAAGGTGGGGGGAGGGGTGTCAGATCTAACAAGACAGACTGAATTGGAGGTAGAGAGGTGCCAAAATGGACTCCATGGTTACTCTGGTCCTTTACCAGTGGCTGACAAGCAAGGAGAAGAGAAAAGGATGCTAACGTTGTGTCCAGGCTCATGGAAGAGAGTACTGGGGAAGACTCACGGTATTTGCCACATGTGCAAGACTGGAGAATTTGATACATGTGTTCCTAAAATTCACCGTTTTTGGTGGCCATGATTCTGCTTACTAGAATCATCCCAGGAGCTTTTCCAACTCCTGACATGAAGGGGAGTGCCTCTGATCAATCCACATAGCTTTTAATAGTGCCTTGGTGATTTGAATTGATGATTGTGATCTGAAATTCATTGAAGGTTCATTGATGATGTCATCTGAATTCAAAAATCGTGGTTACAAGGGTAGCACTTTGTGAAGAAGTAGTAATGCTCAGCCTTGGCAATTGCTGGGATACAGTAGAAACTTTTTTTTTTTTTAACTGAGTCAAGTACACAGCAAAACTGAGCAGCAAAGCAGTCTGCACATACCTCCTGTCTCTGCGCATACAGCTGCTTCTACCCACATGTAGCCGCCCCTGCTAACTGTTAGAAACTCTGTAAACATGAGGAAATGATTTATTTTATGTCCATTGGTGTTTTGCCTGCATGTAAGTCCGTGTGAAGGTGTCATGATCCCTGGAACTGGAATTGCAGACAGCTGTGAGCCCCCATGTGAATGCTAGGAATTGAACCTGGGTCTTCTGGAACACTATCCAGGGCTCTTAACCATGGAGTCACCTCGCCTACCATTGTTTTTAAACTCGTTAATGGCTTTCTGGTCTATATTACTTATTCTGACTCAGTAGCTCCTTTTGACCACACTGTTCTGGTTCCATTTCACCCCCAACAATTCCTTGTGATCAAACAGTATTAGTTTTGCCATAGTGATGGGAATACCTGACAGGAAGAGCGGAAAGGGAGAAAAGATACATTCTCGTTCACATGTGGAGAGTTCAGATCATTTTGGCAGGGGAGGCCTGCAATGCCAGTGAGGTGGTGGGAACATGGAGTAGAGACTATTCGCATCCCGCTGGGACAGGAAGCAGAGAAAGGGGCTTGGACCAGGGCCTTGGCCCAAACCTTCAAAGGCTCCCCCTCTGTAACCTATTGTTTCTAGGCAGGCCTCACTTTCCATAACCTCCCCCAAGTAATCCCATCAGCTGGGAACGCTCAACACAGGAGTCTGTGGGCTTATGATAATCTCTGGAAACTAAACTATTGTGAGCGTTCTTGATAAGGTTCCAAAAATGGATTTCTGAAAGTAAAAATACCAAGTGCGTGTAGATGTATGCATTTTAGACTGTTGGTGAACGCCTCCAATCTGCTGTTGCAAAAAAGCTGCACTAAGCCTCATGGTTCTCTGCATGAGACAGGAGTGGGGGGAGGGGTGTTATCAGAAGCCTCACCTACAAGCAGAAATAAAAATGGTGATGCAGGCAGCATGCCATGATCTTCTTAAACTTCAGGAGATGCCTTTCCTATAGGTGGACGTCTGTGATTTGGTGAAAAACAAAAACAAACAAACAACCCCCCAAAACTACTGGCATTCAGAGAGGCCTTGCCTGCTCTTCAAGAGATTAGAATCTATAATAGTTTTTTATTATTTTTGTGTTGCCAGATAATAAGGAATTATTTTTGGTACAATCTCCCAAGGGATTTTTCTAGACAAATGCAGATGGCTAGAATACTTCAGACCCAGGGTACTGGCTAAAAACAGAACTTCACAATGATACAGGGTAGCTTTTGAAAGTTGTTTCCTCTGAACGATAGCGACGTCTATTAAAAGAATACACAAATAAAGGGAAACTTTGAGTCACTTCAGTTTGGACGCTCAGATAGGGATGATGGAGAGTCGTAGGAGTGGGAGTGGGAAGGGATGGCATTCGGTGTGGGAGGGGCTGAGGTCCAGTGTGGTGTGGGGAGAACTTGCTTGGAGCAGGGAGTATGAACATGTAAGACACGGCATGTTCATGTTCTGTGAGTGCCCTGAAAAGGGCAGGTTTGGAACTGATGGGAATAAAATGTCCGCAATAAACGTAACTTTGTGGTCGAATCTGACAGAAAATGTGGACTTCTAAGTCTTCTAGGTAAACTTAGGCCCAAGGGGCTCCCTGTTACCCACCTCACATGAGTAATGCCTCCACTTTGGGTTTTGTACTGCTGTAGGGTAAAATCGCCAGCCAGAGAAGCCCATCCTAGCGCTGAAACCTAAGCCAGGTGAGAGAAACACTTTAGCCCTGAATGCAGAACCAGAGACATGCACCTTGACCCTGAAATCAGAGCCAAAGAAACACGCTTTGGCCCTGGAACTAGAACCAGTGAAAGGGTTACATTCTGGCCTTGAAACTAGAGTCAAAGGCTAAAAGGGGTCACGGAAAGAAACCCAGTTTGGCCCTGAAACCAGAGCCAACTCTGCCCCTGGCCAACTAAACCATCCAATTCCTGAGCAGGAAAACTAACCAATCCCTGAGCAGGAAATCTTCTCCCTGAGAAACCCCTAAGAAGCCCTATGTAAGCCCCCCTGCCTGTTCAGTTGTGGGCTGTCCTTTCCTGCCCTGGCAGAGGCAGCCACTTTCCTGGACTCGTTCTTCACAAAGAAATCTCCATCTTAAAAGAGTTTTGGGTAAAGATCTTCTTTAACCAGCATGGAGCAGAAGAATCTCTGCTGAGATGTTTCCTCAGCAGGGATGAGCAGGAAAAGTAACAACTCTTTGGCAGAGCCAAAGGAGATTGCCACCTTTCTGCAGGGGTCTCCCTATAGCAGAGTGAAGTAGAAGGGGTAACACTTTGGGCCAGAGCAGGAGAAATGGCTAGCTCTGCTAGGATGTTCCCTCAGGGAAACCGAAAAGAGCTCAGCTGTAACCGCTCTCTCTAGAAGAGCAGGATTGCTACATCCTGCGTGAAGAGCATCCCTCACCGCACCCCAGCTTCAGGAATAGCCTGACTTCCCGACAAGTCAGGATATCTTTCCCTTCCGAGCTATAACGCTCGCATCTTCTGTGTGCATTATCTGCTTAAAGTTAATTTTCTGACCTGTGTGGCCTTGGGTAGGCAGAGCTACATTAAAACATGTTCCTGTTACATGGCTCACACCGTGTCTTTTAAAGCAGAAAACAGAGGGAAAACACTCATAAAGAACTCATTAAATTTATGTCTCAAGTGCTGAAGAGGAAAAAAATGTATCACTGCTTTTTTTTCATTAAGTTTTAAAAGTCTTTGCATGCTTTAAATAGTTTCAAGCTAACTATTCCAGCATTGTTCCCACACTGCAGACAAAATTAAGTTTTGTTTCAGCTTAAAACTAATAATTTTCTTTTGCCCAGGACAGCATACTATATTTTTAATATACTATTAAAATTGAATTAAGTAAAAGGTATTGTTTTCAAACCACACCTTCTTTAAGTGCTTATCAAAATATACAAATTCTTTTCTACTCAGAGTGAACTTTTTATTTTGAATTATCTTCTCAATTTTTGATTGTCTAAATATCACCTTTACCATATTGCAGAACAATCCCAGGCTGCATACAACTAAACAGTAACGGAACTGAGCCGTTGTCGATTGCTTTCTGCTTGCTCTATAATTTTTGAGTAGTTGGAACTGCTTTTCATATGGACTGCACTGTGGTTTTTGACATACTCATATGCTTTATAATTTGAAAAGTAAAATAAAATTTGCATTTTCCCAAGTTTTCTAAAAATGGGGGTGAGGTAGGAAGGATCTTAAGATCTGCTGCCCAGTGCTTCTGAGCCCACACCTTTTCCTTGGTCACTAGCTATAAACATTCTTAATAAACTATCTCTCTTTCTATTGTCTTACTTGTAACCTTGGTACAGTTTTGTTTGTTTGTTTGTTTGGTTTTTTGTTTTTGTTTTTTTTTTGTTTTTGTTGTTGGTTTTTTTTTTTTTTTTTTTTTTTTTTTTTGCCTTGGGAAACAAGAAACTGGAAACTTCAGCTTTGGCTCCCGGCCTCCCTCAGATCCACACCCATGATAGCTGCCTTCCCTCTGTGCCCTCACACCTTCCTATTCCAGCTGACCCTGGATGCCCTGTGTTTTTCTGAAGCTCATCAGCTCTTTCTCTCTCAGGAATGGAGCAAAACAGAGAGGTGGAAAATTATGGAGGAGTGAGAAAGGAAAGGGACCCCCCCACACACCTGGGGAAGAAGCAGTAATTCCAGCATGATACTGTGGTGGCCTGAATAAAGATGGTCTCCATAGACTCATAAGTGGCACTATTAGGAAGTGTGCCCTTGTTGGAGTAGGTGTGCCCTTGTTGGAGGACGTGTGTCACTCGTGGTGGGTTTTGTGGTTTTAAATGCTCAATCCAGGCCTAGTGCCACTCTCTCTCCCTTCTGCCTGCCAATCTGTATGTGAAACTCTCAACTGTCTCTCCAGCACCATGTCTGCCTGCGTGCCGCCGTGCATGCATTCCCACTATGATGACAATGGACCAAACCTCTGAACCTGTAAGCAAGCCCTAATTAAATGCCTTCCTTTATGAGAGTTGTCACGGTGCCTCTTCATAGGAACAAAAGCCCTAACAAAGACAGATGACAACGGCTACGCGCGTGCTTTTCCCTTCCTGGCTACAGGCCTGCCGTTTTCTAAGAAGCTCATCAGAAAACCAACCTACATGGAAAGGAAATGCGCGAAACCCCTTCATCAGCTTCAGGTGCTCGTGGTTTTTACCTTGTTAGACTGCAATCCCATCCCAGGTGTCTCTGCACACAGCCTATAACCCTCTTAGAAAAAAAAAGAGTAAGGGGAAGAAACAATTTTGTAACCAACTTTTAAGATGCAACGGGAGGGCCACTGAAATGGTATGTGTGACTGACCCTGGCATCTCCTATGCTTGCTAGGAACACCCATAGCCACACTTATATTTTTGGTTGTGAGCCTAGCCTTTAACGGCTGAGCCATCCCTCCAGGCCCCATAGCCACACTTGAGAAGCCCGCACTGATACTTGGATGTGTCTTTCTTTCTGAGTGGTTTTCTCCTAACACACAGTTTTAAAGCTTGCATTAAACTTCCCTTAATAAAGTCGCCAGTTCTTCTTTACACCGGCTGGTCCTGGAATTCTTTTCTGCACTGAAGCCACAAATCATAATTTAGGTTGCATTGAGGTCCATAAAAGACTTCAGTCTGCTAGGGTGGAGCGATGCCTCTGTACCCTCACCACCAGTAAAGAGGGAGTCTACCTTTCATTATCCAGACCCGTTTCCTAATCTTTAATCACAGACAACTCCTAATCTTTATCTTATCTTTCTGGATTTCCTACTGCAGAGAGTGCCCAAGAGTTCCCGACAGGCCCAAACATAGATATTTGAGCTATGAGGTCAAACTTCAGTAGCAAGGCAATAGTACCATTACTTTCTATAAACCTTTAACCAAAATGTTAACTCTATTTCCTTTAATTATGACTATGTGTAATAAAACAAAGTAACATCAAAACCAATGTCGCATTTTCTTTTTTTTTTTTTTTTGATTTTTCGAGACAGGGTTTCTCCGTAGCTTTTGGTTCCTGTCCTGGAACTAGCTCTTGTCGACCAGGCTCGCCTCAAACTCACAGAGATCCGCCTGCCTCTGCCTCCCGAGTGCTGGGATTAAAGGCGTGCGCCACCACCGCCCGGCCCAATGTCGCATTTTGATCTAGAGTATTCGTATATGTTTTCATATCACACTGAGTTGCTATTGGTTTCTCAGAAATCTCAGTTAAATTGACATCTTGTTTCAAAGGTGTGAGTTGTTTTACTTATTAGGCTTCATCTAGAACACATGGACAATTGTCAGCTTGTCTACAGAGGGGAAGAAACACAGTAGAATATCAAGACAACTGCTATGTAATTTTATTTTAAAATTTTATTTTGAGAATAAATGTTTAGTCTCCATGTATGTCTGTGCTCCACATGCAAGCAATGCCTGCAGAAGCCAGAAGAAGGTGTAGGATCCACTGGAGCTGGAGTTACAGATGGTTGTGAGCTGCCATATGAGTGCTGGGACTCAAAACCAGGTCCTCTGGAAGAGCAGTCAGTGCTCTTAACCACTGGGTCATTTCTTTAGCCCCAGTTTTAATTTCTTTGATAAGCATTCCAATGTATTGGCTTCCTTCTTATGTCTATATATCTTATTTTATATGCCTATAGGCATTATTAGGAAAAGTCCTCAGGCTTCACCAGACTGCCAGAGTGATCATAGCACAAAGACATGGGGACTTTGGGTCAGGGATCACAGCAGGTTACTGTGCCCGAAGGAAGAGCAAGTGAAACTCTTGATTAGCTCTCTTGTCTGTTGCCCAGGACAATGAACCAAGGCCAAGCCTTCTGTATAAGACCCAGGTGTTATGATCTGAATGCATCTGTTTAACACTTGGTCCTTGGATGGTGTTAGGAGGTGCTGGAAACTTTAGAAATGGGACCTAGCTGGAGAAAGTGGGTTGGTGGAGGACATGCTTTTGAAAGTTCAGTTGGTGGAGGACATGCTTTTGAAAGTTCTATCTGGTTCCCCAGCCCCTTGCTCAACCTGCTTCCTATCTACCATGAAGTGACCAGTGTCCTCTCCGTGCTCCTTTCCCACGGGACTAAGGATCAGTGCAACCCATGATCCCGGACTAAAATCTCTGAAACTGTAAGCAAAATAAAGTAGTTCTAGCTCCATCTAAGTCGTTCTGCCAAGCAGAGAGTTAAGGGATCCTTTTACATTAAAACAAAACCAGAACAAGACAAAACCAAACAAAAATGTACATTTGCGCACGCACGAGAGAGAAAAACATGCTACCTTACCTAGGAGTGTGATGACTGCAGCACCCAGCAGAAAAGAAAGATAGCTATCTGGCTTGGTAGCCTCAAGAGATAGAATAACCGTGGCTATCTGTTGACAGAAAGAAGAAGATGGAAGAGAGGATAAGGCAGGGAAAGCAGGAGAGAGGACCCAGAGGCATAGACGCCACTCAAGCGGTAGACCACAGATGACGGACAGGGAGGGAAAAGCAAAAGCTGTAGGTCATGGGCATTGGTGAGCTTTACTGTGTATATTCACCTTCCCAATCCAGTCCTGCTAAGCTAGAAACCACTTCTCTGGAATCAATAGTCTGCACTCTGAAAGCATCCTTTGTCGTCCACAAAAGGTAACAGATCTTCCTACGTGTTAGGGAGACGTCCTCCCTACATGACTCTGATAAATTACCTGACCGGAGAGGTTGCCTCTTCTCACATAAAACCAAAACAACAGCTGAATGGTAGAGGAAGTTCATTCTGTGCTCAACAAGCAAATTTGGGGGCATTCCCTTGTGGTCTTCAGTTCCCTACCCCACCAAACCCGTTTTCCCACCATGGCCACCAACTGTTTTCTTCCATTTCCCATCTTCGTTCTTGCCCAACCATCCTGCCCTTCCCCTTTTACACACACAGTCTCTGTCTTTGAAGGGCACAAAGCTTTCTACATGAGAGAAAACTCCAGCATCTAGCAGTGTTCACAGCCGCTAACAGCTTTACATATTTTCCTCTCCCGTACTTGAGTGAGTGTTTTCTCGATGAGCCTTCCAAATCCAGCAAGGACTTTTCCCTCAGTTCAAGGGAGACTGGTACACATCCAAATGGGAAACACCATATAAAGAGTTAAAACTGTCTTTTCAGGGATTTTGGTCCTTCTTGGTCTTAAAAGGGAAACCGTAGGTCTTTTATTTAAAATACACATATGCACAATAGTTAAGTGATTTTTTTTTTACCTTAAATACTGAAGAGTTTATCTCAGCCACACTGAGAACAGTCATTCAGTCTGTAAAATGCCACCAAAGTGAGGGCAGCCTGTTGCCTCATCCTTTAAAATAGAGTTTGCTTGCTAGCTGCAAACGCTGACATCACGTGACGATGTCAGCACGTTTCTTTATAAAAGCAGAATGTATGGAATGTGATACACCAGTGCAAAGTTGCATAACGCCAGTAAAATATACAAGTTACGATGAAATAAAGGAAGCATGTGGTTCTGTCTTGGGCTCTTTCAGCAGTCGTATTGCTGGAAAGAAAATGAAATTTACATTAGGCTATGATCCGCGTGAACACACGGAGAGGGGGAGTCTGTGTACTTTGCATCCCTATTCAAAGCAGTCATGACACAGAGTGACTGCAATTTTTATTGAAACCTAGCCCACCACACCTAGAGCTCAGACAAGGCTCACAAAATGTTTCCTAAACAAACCAAACCCACTTTCTTTCCCAGGAAAGCTTACAGAAAGTGTTCATGGGAAACTGCAGAATATGGACACAGAATTGGCTTGTAGTGTGCCTATGTGGCTCTCTACACTGGAGGAGTAATTTCAAAGGACCTCACGGGAACTTCCCACCGGTGTGGCCTTACTGTGGGTCACCTTTCAAATCAAACGCTACCAAGCTGGGAGCCAGCTCTCATGGACTAAATGCCCTGTCCTGAGACAGCATCTTTTGTCATGGACATAAAGGTAAATAGATCCTCCTAAATGTTAGGGAGAGGAGCCCATTCTACAGTGTCTCCTGTGAGGACCCATGTGCTTGCCTACAATTCAGGAGATTACCTCTCCTCGCAAAACACAGAAGCAATTTTGTCCACCGACTCCTTCTGCTTGTGCTCCAAATGCACGGAAGCCAAGCAGTAGCTGAGTTTATGCTCTGCTTCCTATGAGTTTCAAGGGTGAGCAGAGGTTTTGTATGTAAGAATTACTCCCAACGGTTTTATTCTATTCTCCTTCCCCTCTGCTGCCTGAAAAACAAAGCTATTCTGAAGTTTTCCAACTTGGCTGTTCTCTTGGAAATTTTTCAGGATCCCAAAGGAATTCTCAATCTTGTGATACTTTCCTGGTAGGGAAAGCTAGAAGTGTATTCTAACTTCTCAGACTTTGTAGAAAACGCCTGTATATTTACAGCCAGGGTTTTCCTGGTAGCAGTGACTTTTGGTCTCTTTTAGGGTTTGGTTTTGTTTTTGCTTTGTTCTTAAGGAAAGTCAGAAGCTACTGAATTAGAGGGATAAATAGAACGGGATCTAAAATATAAATAAAAAAGTTTGCTTACTTCACCTTGTTTTAAAGAATAAGTCATTGAACAGTGACTTCCCCAAAAGGGACAGATCTTAACTTCCAATTGTTCAATAATAGATATTTTTAGGAAGAGAAAGAAAATAAAACTTTCTCCATGACAAACATGTGGATATTTGACTCCTAAGTCATATCCCCAGGAAACCAGAGCTTCCTGGCTTTCTCTCACATAGGAAATTTCTTTCAGAGTGCTACTCAAAGGCTAATCATACTCCAGGCTTATTGCATAGGCATTTTTGTTATTCCTTATTAGGGCAGAATTACAGAGAATCCATCAGGACAGGAAGTACAGCGTATATGTTAAGAGGAAGGGCTTGGGTGAAGAATTGAAGTCTGTTGCCTCCTGCCTGAGTGATCTCAAACATCTTGTTTAATGCTTGAGTCAGACTCATCTGGAGAGTGAATTTGATGTTGCATCTGATGGAATCAATATTGCTTACTATTGATGTGTACTTAGGCAAGCATCTTGGATGTACCTATGTACCAGAGCGGGGTGAGTGAAACATACAGGGATTGACTTGAAAGAGGTACCGTGTCTATGGGCAAGGGCTCCTGCGCCCACAGAGCCATCTACAAACCAAGATAACTGAGTCTATGAGACTCCTTACCGAAGCCAAAGTGAATTGATAAAAAGTGCGGGTCGGTTAATAAGCGTGTCTGGTTCTGCCTTTTCTCTTTGATGGGAAGAACGGTGCCTTGTGGCAACTGATCCCTACGGGGCTAGGCCTCGACATTGTCACACAAGTTCTCACCTGTTGGTGCGAGCAGCAATAGCCACATATGCCGCTGAGCACCGCATTTATGACTTGGGTGAGACACAAGATGAATTCAATTCCCCCGAAGGTCAAGAGGATAGAAAACAGAGTCACATTCCACTCCACAATATTTTTAGGTTCGTAGCACTGGGACCATGTGGTGGGCTCCAGAAGGTACCTGTGGGCAGAAGAGAAACTTCAGGGACATGTCCATGGATCAGAGGATATCTCGTGACTTGCTTCTTCATTTGGAAGTGTTTATTCAGAAACGCAGAACTGAATTAACACAACAATGTGTGCTAGATTCTGGTCCAACATGCCAGTCCAACAAATGGCAAGTTGCAGCCCACAACTTGTTGCAATGATAAACATACAATTAAAGCACCAATTTGACATTCATCTAGGATTCTGTGGCTAAAATATTCTCACATGAAAGATTTTTATATTCCTTAAAACACATATGATTTCTCGTGAGAAAAAAAAACAAAGCTATGTTTGCATCATATTTAAAACCAAGTCATGTATTGTATGGATGTCAACTAAAAGAAGACACGGAAAAATGAAAGCAATTCATATTGGAGGGGAGTAAACTTATAAAGTATGTTTTTATTCTGTTACCCCCTTTTATCACTGTTTTAGTTATTATATATGGGAAAGATATTGGGTAAATATTGATTTGGAAAATGTATTTTACATTAAATTTTTAAACTTTAAGGTATTAATTTAGATCATTTCATTAAGATACTAAACACCTTCCTCTTTGAAAGTTACCCAGATTCTGCCAAGTTAGAATTCAAGGGGTTTTTATTGTCAAAAAGTTTCGTTGACATAATTGTTTTTAAATTTTTTAAGCGAAAGGTTGACTAGCAATAGAATGTGCAAGGGCTTAAATCCAGGCTCTTTCCCTCGTGGTGCTGTGCCCATGCCTCTGTGGCAACAGAAAAGGAAAACGCCTTTCCTTCAGCTGTTTGCGATTACTGAGCTGCCGTGTGTTCAAAACTGAGCTGGAGCTGGGACATAACGGTGGGCTCCGTCCTTCAATATGGACTCTAACAGAAGAGCAAGGATTAAGAATGCCAAGTGCACTGAGCGGGGACACAAAGTGTGAAAGGTTTCCAAGGAAAAACACCTCCCAGAGAAAATGCTTATATGCTTCCTTAACAAGGCTGAGCTCCGTGGAGGCACAGGGGCAGAGCCTGGGCTTTTTAAATCCAGGCTCCAGCAGCGTCTGGAACATGGTGCGTGTTAAAAACCACAGCAGGATAAATAACAACTAGAATTTTTCCTGTTAAAAATCGCCAGGCCATGTGAAGGTCGTGTGTTCCTGTGTGTGTGCGTGCTTGTGTACGTGTGTGTGTGTGTGAGTGTGTGTGTGTGTGTGTGTGAGTGTATGTGTGTGTGTATGTGTGAGAGAGAGAGAGAGAGTGTGTGTGTGTGTGTGTGTGCGTGAGAGAGAGAGAGAGAGAGAGTGTGTGTGTGTGTGTGTGTGTGTGTGTGTGTGTGTGAGTTGGATTTCTTTTCTAAAATGTCAGTCCTTGCTACCTCACAGAGTATTTGGATTTCCAGTGTAGTAGGATTAAACCATGTGGGAACATCAAGGAGTGACTTAACCCCATGAAGAGGCCTGCTACCATTCCTTATCACGTCTCCCTACCCCAGCTTGAAACCAGACATCTAACTTTGGAACAGTACACTGAGCCACTAAGATATTCAACTTGTTGATTTAAAACAAACCACACTGTCGCCACTCCACCCCTAAAAAAACAAAAGAGAAGTCTGTCAGTCTGGCCCTGTGTTTCTGCTTGTCAATGGAACAACAACGTCTGTTTTTCAGGTCACCGAGTCAAAATTTTCTTTGGCTCTCCTTAACTACTGAAAAGTTAATCGGTGGTTTGGAACTGCTACTTCTCTACATATTGAGATCCCTGGACAGATCCAAATAAGGAGTGATCTAGAAGAGGACGATTTTTTTTTTTTTTGGAAGCATAAGTGAGTAATGGGAGAGGTGAACAAATGGCTCTTAAAATCTGCTGAGTGACAGACGTAACCCTCCATGCACCCCAGATGCATGCATCATGACTGGCCTCGGAGCTGGTTTCATGCAACAGCTCTGCATGCGTGGACAAACGTGAGTCATTTTCTATGCGCACAGTGTGTTCTGAAGAAAGAGGAATCACTCTGATGACATTAAAGCCTCCAGCTCCCGTAAACAGTAGTTTCCCTCCGGAGGCTATGATTCGGTCACGCTCATCCTAAGGCAATGCTGGCACTGCTCACAGTGTGTCACCCTGCACACGAACATTTCCCAGGTACATCACCTCATTAGTGCTCATGGCAACTGCAGATGGAGTCACCAAGACGCAGAGAGCTCAGTCCACTTCTTCCTGTTCTTAGAGAGTGGGTGTGGAGCTGAGATTGGAGGAAAATTCCCAATTTTTCTCTCGTGAAGGAACAATCACACTTTCTCTCCCCACATGCTTGCCATACAATTCATGAGGAGCAATATTATTGATAATATAAAGTACAATCCATGGTCATTATTATTATTATTATTTTCATTTTTGTCTTTCAAAAACTTAACCTTTAAAATTCGAACTTAAGCTGAATCAGACCTGGGGTCAGGGCTGAAGGGCATGTGCCGCTGGGGCATGGACAGTACCCTAATTCAGTTCCTCGCACTCACACCAGGCAGCTCACAACCGCCTGTGTGTCCAGCTCCAGAATACATGAAACCTTCTCCTGGATGCTGTGGGCACCTGCACACACACTGCACACACATGCATACACTCACACATCTACACACACACATAGATACACTTACACACATACATACACACATGCACACACACACATATATACACTCACGCATCTACACATACATGTATACACTCACACACATGTATACACTCACACATCTACACACACATGTATACACTCACACACACGTATACACTCACACATCTACACACACATGTATACACTCACACATCTACACACACATGTATACACTCACACACACGTATACACTCACACATCTATCTACACATACATGCATACACTCACACATGTATACACTCACACATCTACACATACATGCATACACTCACACACGTATACACTCATACATCTACACACACATGTATACACTCACACACACGTATACACTCACACATCTACACATACATGCATACACTCACACACGTATACACTCACACATCTACACATACATGCATACACTCACACACGTATACACTCACACATCTACACACACATGTATACACTCACACACACGTATACACTCACACATCTACACATACATGCATACACTCACACACGTATACACTCACACATCTACACACACATGTATACACTCACACACGTATACACTCACACATCTACACACACATGCATACACTCATACACACATACACTCACACACACATGCATACATACATGCATACACTTACACACATGCAGATGCTCACACACATGTATACACTCACACATCTACTCACACACACACATAAAAATTAAAAATGGAAACAAAAATCTTTTTCTTTATAGAAATCAAGTCCATAAAGGACAAACCATGCTCATTCATTTCCACATATACCAGTTTCCACCAGCTTTTCTGTTCTGTTCCTTTGTCATAACCAATAAAAAGAAAATACCAACACAAGAAAATGGGACCTCACATAACTACACTGAAGTTAGAGTTCTGGCTAAAACCTTTCCTCTGTCTTCTGGTGACTTAAATCAAGAGTGTTTACATGTAACACGTGGGCCAGCATATGCAGGTGTAGGGTGGGAGCATTGTTTGCCCTGGGCTTTGATTACATAAGGATACTCTAATATTTTCTTATAAATTAGTAAAATGTGTTGCCTTTGGTCTGCTCATCATTGTGGTTTAATGTACACAGTATCCGAGCACACACTGTACGGCAGACAGGCTGGGCTAAGAGAGTCACTGGGACTTTCTAGCAAGGAGATCTTGGATAAGTCACCTCATCTTTCCCTGCCTCTTTTTCTCATTTGTAAAAGAGAAGTAACTATGGGAGTGTCTACACAGGGCTGTTGCAAGAACAAAGTCAGTGTGTGTATTCAACAGCAGCTAAGAATTTTTCAGGGTTGATGATTGCTTATCCATCCTTACACACTGCGTGAGATGTTGAAAGGTGATATTGGGTGGATGGGCAGAGGGACGACTTAGTTTCACATGCTGTGGTTAAGAATGCGTTCCTAGGCAGAGAACAATTACGTACTGTCCGTCAGTGTTGGCAAAGGTGTAGTTCCACACACCGTGGGAATCGCTACACTTCGGTCCTTCTGCCAAACCCAGCGCTGCCACAATGACACAGTAGCCAGATCCCGCAATGCCAATGAGAGCAGCCATGATAGAAGAAAGCATCTAAGGAGAGAAAAAGCAAGAATTAAGCCGCTGCCCTGCGACAGGAAAGGAGCCCTTTCACCGGGAGGCGGCGCGAGGACTTACTGTGCATCCCTTGCCGTAGTTGTCCCGGCCGCAACAACCACAGCAATCGTCTTCCTCCAGCCCGATGAACACAAACGCCGGCAGGAGTACCTGGGCAGAAGGCAACAGAATCAAGTCATTGTCTTTCCCTGAGCGCATGTGGCCAGGGTTAGGATTTCTGTAAAACATATCTATGCCTGATGATTAGAATAACCAAATAGCACAAACGATGGGGGAAAAAAAAAACTGAGGAGAAACGAAAGCATTACATTTGCTTGTTTCCATGTACCATGGGTGAGCAAACAGAATGTGAAATAATAATCTATAAATGTGAGCTTTGGGAGAATCCCTAACATGTTGTCCTACGAAACGTGTCAGCGCTGTTATTTAAATCTGATTTCCCCCCTTATCAAACACATATCAAATCTTGAATAAAATGGCTGAAACATTTTCAGTAGGTAAAAAAAAAAGATAAAATGTGTCAATAAAAAAAACATGGTCTGTTTCAACTAAGCAGCGATGCTTCTCAAATAAGGATGAACTACTTGACGTTTAAGGCCAAAGACTCTAAGCACAGCGGATATTAAGCAGCGACTTTGTTTGCTCATGTAATTGTATTTGTGTTAATTACGGGAACATGAATGGTAATGATGCTTACAGTCAAAGCACACTTGCCAAGCCATGTTACCATGAGTATATTAGGTTGAACTGTCTTAACACCTTTTAGTTGGCAAGGAAAAATCATCTTCTCTATGACAGTAACAATTCCATAAAACTTCTCTTTGCAATTCTTAGTTCCAGCATTTTAAATGAGCAAACCCAAATGTGTCCACATTCCATGTGTGTTGAGGCCAAAGTTAAATGTGTCAAGTAAATTTCCTGTCAGCTTCAACTAAAACCAAACTGTGGAAAAAAACAACACATTCCCGCATTAGACTGACACTAGCCTGCTTCTAACTCGAAACCCAGGAGAAAGCCTGCAGTTATCTGAAAATACCAGTGCAATCATTTAGTATTTCCCCCATCACAGACGCTGGGAAAGAAGCAACGGAGACTAATATAGACCCCAGACTGTTCTCTTAGAACCAGCCCACTCTCTTCAGCTCCCGGGAGCAAATGAGAAGTGGCTGCCAATCCAGCTCTCAGAAACTCGATAGCCTCTAAAATCTTGAAAAGTGGTTGTTTTTTCAAGCTGTACAAGAAAAGCTTCGGGGAACAGAGAGTTCACTCTAAGGTAAAAGATTTTATTCAAACAACATCTACTGAGATTAGCAAAAAGTTTAACGCAGCCTAGTGATATTCCGCTTTCACAGGGAAGAGCAGCAACCGATACCACAGGATTCACGAGTAGTCATTCTAGAAAACTTCCCGTGAGAAGAATGCGCACTGCCATTCAAGAGGAGAGGAATTCCGTAGTGGAAAGAGTTCCGAGTAACTTACCAGCAGACCTCCGCCTACGATGCCGGCGAAGAACCACACAAAGCGGCTGAGGTGGTCGTCGTAAGCATACTTGGTTTCCCCGTTGGGAAAGTAGAGCAAAATGTTTGCTACGATGCAGAGGATAGCAAACCACACCAGAGAGTGTCCGATGTATCTTGTACACTTGCCAGAGCACATGGTGGCAGCAAGAGCCCTACAGCCTTTCCCCCTTTCCTCTCGTCGTCAGTTCAGTGATGCCCCGATCAGACAACAAGTGTGCCCGTTTGTGGTGAAAAGCCGACGCAACTCACAGCCCATTCCTGCTACCACTTAAATAGGGCCAGGTTTTAGTGCCAGTAAATGAGGTCCTTTGCTTCTATTGGTCCAGACTCCAGGCTCCCGTTGGGGTGGAGGGGTGTGAAAGGGATGCCCCGCCCTTCAAATGAAATCCTTGGGACCGTGAAACCAGGAGTAGGATGTGAGAAAACAGCCTCAGTCAGAGGCAGGAGAGAAAATGAGTAATCCACAGTGCAGCTCGCTTACAGGATAGGGATGACGGGGAAGTCTGGCACAACTTCACGTAACTGCCCAGAGCCCGTGCTGGGACGCTTCGAGGCTTTGAAAGAGCTGGGATTTTTCTCTTGCAACCGTTTGGCCAGCTTCCAGTCTGAGGTGGTGTTCACTTCTGCATCAGCACCGATTTAATTTGGGACCTGGGGCAAGTTTCCTCAGCTCTGAGCTCATTTCCTTGTCTGCTTAAGACAAAGTGCCCAAGCTGTCACCCACAGATTTAAGGAGGCTGCTGGGAAAATTGCAGTGACTTCCTTTCCTCTGCCTGCGGCTACTTCAGCTTAACAGATCCCATAGCCTACTTCCCTGGATGGCGCAGCGGAGGGCATCTGCCCCACAGCAAGATGGTATCCAGCAACACAACAGCTCAAACATTCCTGACTAACGCGCTGTGCGGCGAAGCAGTGCCAGGGTCAGAGAAGGAAGGCCCCCAGCATGGCTTAGGGAGGGGGAGATGGAGGAAGAGATCCACTCATGTGCCCTTTGTCGATAGGTCAGCAGAGGAAGCTGAGAAAGGCTGGTGACCCCAGAGACTCCAGCTTAGACCAGATGAAACCCACAAGTATCGAGTAGGATACACACTAACTACACCAAGATACATAATAAACACTGCAGAGGGAGGCCAAGGATGAACAGGACTTTCTTGTGACCTGGGATTAAACTGGGGTGAGGTCCCAATGCCAGCGGGGCTGAAGAAATAAATGAATGTCAATGCAGGAAATCCTGAGCCATCTGGATGTGTGCAGAGTGAGTCCCCGTAAAAGCCTCACCTTGTCACCAACCCACTTCTAACAATGGCGTCTGTGGTCTCTGTGTTTGATTGTGAGTCCTGTTCAGAGACAGCACCCGTAGCTGATAAGGCTGAGACAGCGATATGGGTGAATGACAGGATTCTTTTAAAATTAGCAAAAACACTTAGAAATGACTTTTCCTAAAAGAAAAAAAAACCACTCTTCGCTTTGCCTACAAGATTAACAAGAACAGAAGAAAGCCTGGCATCTTTATTTGTGGCTTGTGCTTGTCTCCTCTGCTCTGGGTGCCCTACTGACCTGAACATACTCCTATGTAAATCATTCAAGATGTGTCTGCCTAGAAACTGGTGACCCCCAGCCCATCTCATTCTCCTTCGAGGAGACCAACACAAGATAGAGGACCAGGCGTCTTACTGTCAATCTCCTAGGCCTCCGAAAGGCATCTGATGGTCTTTGGTGTTATCATCATGGATTACCGAAACAGCTGAACCTGGTAGAAGATGCCACACTCCACCTGAGGGCAGTTCTTCACAGCGGGAGGCTGTACCGTGGAGTTCTCTTAATAATCTTCAGGGAACCAGCTTGTCCCCTCATGCCACCAGAAGCTCTTCAGAACCCTGGCAGAGCCATCACTCTTACCCCCCACTACCCCAGGTCTTTCTCTAAAGATAAAGCTCTCTCGGTGCACTGAAGATGAACTTGGGGTCCCTGGACCACTTTATTTGTTCCTATTCGCAGTACATTGATTACACCTCATCTCTCTGTGTTTTATCACAATTTATCACTCTAAGTGGCATATTGGGACTTCTGCCTCCCAGCTTTGTGGACTGAGGCAAATCACTTCCCTTTCAGAGCAGTCCCCTGGTCTGCTCAACGACACTAGATGAGTATCTGAACCAGGGATTTAGCAAGTCCGTGAGTGTGTTGCGATGATAACTTTTCTCTCCTTGAGGGGATAAAAATCAGCAATGCCCTTGTACACAAACCATCAGTTTCTCATTGTTTCTAGAGATTCATAAGCTGTAATTGAAGCTAATTAGTAAATCCATTCTACACTTCTCCAGGTGTAGCCGGTCTGGAGACCACTTAAATTACACGGGAAGATTTAGGTCTTAACCTCAGTAAAATGAAAAGAAAGTTTTAGGCAGGAAGTGGCAACATGTGTTTTGGTTTTGGTTTTTGAGACAGGGTTTCTCTGTGTAGCCTTGGCTCTCCTGGAACTCGCCCTGTAGATCAGAATGGCCTCGAACTCACCGAGATCTGCCTGCCTCTACCTCTCCGGGGCTGGGATTAAAGGTGTGCACCACCGCTGCCTGGCTCAACATGCATTTTTATCACTCTACGTGAGTCATTTGTTCTCTCAAGTTAAGGAAGCAGAACTCCAAAGAAAGTATCAGTCCTGCCTGACGCTCCCTGAGGACCTCCTTCAATGCTCTCCAGCTACAGCCAATGTGTGGTGAACTGTAAGCCGCTTGGGCGGGGCATGTTGCAAAGCTTGGGTGTAAGGTATTTTTGACAGAATTGCCTTGTCCTTTTGGGAGGACCAATTGAGGGTCACAGGATAGCCAAGAACCTGTAATTCTCCTCCCTTAACCTTTGGCGAGGAGAGATCACAGGCGTAGCTGCCATATCTGCCCCAAAAGTTCCTTTGTGATACATTCTTTCTCATGCCCTCCCCCTGTGTCTTCTTCAGTGTCCTGTGCTTCTACTTTATAGTTGCTCCCCTAACCTCTGAAGGAACAGAGCCATTTCTGGTTTGGTTTTCTGACTTAAAACTAAGTATGCTTTGGGGGGACAATTGCTTAACCATGTAGCCGTGTTACTAATCAAACCTTAATTGGGAGATAATCAAGGTCCTTCTTTTGGCCACGAACCTGTTTGATATCCACAACAGCCTCTTCCATAGAGGCTTTATGATCTCAGTTCACCCCACAGTCCTTGGTGCTGGTCCTGCCTCTGTTTCTGCTCCGAGCATCATCTTCTCTTTGAGCAAAAAGTCCTATTTTGTAGTACTTTATCCACATGCCAGTTGAACTCCTCTGATGTGAAAATCTGAAATCCAGAATGCTCCAAAGCCTGACACCTTTTCAGGGCTGACGTGATAACACCGGTTGAAAAGTTCCTATCTGACCTCATGTAGTGGGCTGCCATCAAAGCGCTGGTTCAACGCCTGCTTCTTTGGTACTTGCTTTGCATGTGCAAGGTCATACATAACCCCCAAGGTGGCCTCCAGCATGGCAAATAATAATATCCAAGACCGAAGATGCATTGAAAATATTTACTGCTAAAACTAACTTCAGTCCATGCATTCTCTGCGAAGCATACACAATAAACAAGGGAATTCCATGCTCAAGCTTGGGTCTTATCCTCCATGTATCTCATTATACATAGATAGATAGATAGATAGATAGATAGATAGATAGACAGACAGATAGATAATTTCATATATATTATATACATGAAAACATTCCAAATATGTCACCTGGAAGCTCTGTGTCAAATAAAAAGTAATAAGCCCATGTAATTTTCCCAAAGGCCCCTCTGAAGATCAGTCCACCCATGCTCTATCCCTTTCCCACACTTCTGTAGCCCATCACACCCTGCTCTATTAGCACTGCAGAGCTGTGACCCCCCCCCCAAAACTGACCTGAGTGGTCACCTGCTTCCTTTCTCTCTCTCCCACAGATGGGAGGCACCTCTGCATTGTCCACCATTGCTGCCACACTTGACATAACACCTGGTGAAGCTCAAGTGTTCAGTAAATATTGTTAGATAGTTGACTGCGTAAAACACACGAATTAATGTTCTTTGAAAAGTATTTTTAAAGATATATTTACTTTTATTTTATGTGGGTGAGTGTTTTACCTGCATGTATGTCTGTGAACTGTGTGTATGCACGCCTAGTGCCTGAGGAGGACAGGCGAGGGGGTCAGATCCCCAGATCACCGGAAGCTGGAGTTCCACATAGCTGTTAGGTGCCATGTGGTTGCTGCCATCAAGGGCAGCCAGCACTCTTAACTGCTGAGCAATCTCCCCGGTCCTTGATGCTCTTTTAAGTGTCTTACTAGGATGAAAAGCTAGTCTCTCTGCTTTCTGTGCCTCTTGTGAGCTCACAGTCCCACTTCTAAAGCCTTCTTGGATACTCCCATCATTTTTCCTTGGCCCTGACACCACCTGGCTGCTTAGTCTGTTGCAAGTTATCTGCATCTTGGTTTCTGTTATCTATTCATTTCGGACTACTGGGCTCTGATGATGTCTTTCTGATGAATGGTTTGAGAAACAACCATTAATAAAAACAAAGCTTTTGCTCTTAAAGAGTGTTCATTCCATGGAAAGACTAATTTTTTTTAAGTAGTGAACTATTGGCTATTTAAGATTATTATGAATGCAAAAGAGGGATCAGGTGAAGGACGGGATGGAGAGGACCTCTCTGAGACAGATGATAAAGTTCCCCTCACGGAGTGTGATGTGAAGAAGTGAGTCAGTGTGCATAGAGCTTGAAGCACGCGGTGCTTAGCAACAGCACAGTTCTCACTGTTTATTATTTACTTCCTAGCTTCAGCCACCCATTCTCCCAGGTACGATGCCTTCAACTTCATTTACGATACATTTTATTTTTCTAAGATTCCATCAGTCTGATATCATTGGTTCTCTTCATTGTTCCTGATTAATATTGAAAAACTAGAGTCCCAACATTTCTAGCCCAGGCTCGCTTCTAACTCCTGCAAACTTCTGGAGTCAACGCACAGATGCCTCTGGGAGAATGGTCTTGACCACAGTGTAGACCTACAGATTCTTAATCACCGGTCACAGGCTCTCAAATCCATATTTGAGTATGCTGCTCTGCTGCCAGAAGACTGCCCCGCCCTGCTCCACCCCACCCCTGCTCCCTAGGCTGAACCCATTGCTTCTTCAGGATGCTTTCCAGTATGTGATACCACTGCCCTTCCTCCCCGACTGCTCAGGTTTTTGTTTTTGACACAACGTACCCCACGGTGGTACTCACCATACTGTGATGTGTGACTATGTATCCTGGTCAGCCCAGACTTAGTTTGACATCCCAGAGACTTGTACTTTCTACTCCCTCCACGTGGGCAGGACAGTTGACACGGTGTCAGGCATTTCAGGGACTCGCAATAAACATTTGCCAAATGAATTAAATATTTGTTCACATAAATAGGCAAGTGAGCTTCAAGATCCTCCTGTCTCTGCCTCCCCGGGGGCTTGGGTTACAAGCATGTGCTGTCACATGCTTACTTTTTACATGATCCCTGGGGGTCCAATTTCCGATCCTCATGTTTGGACTGAAAACACTTCACCAATGTTCCTATCTCTCTAGCCTTAAAATAATAGTACTCAAATCAGAACCATTTCAGCATTGCTCATTATTTACAAGCACGTGGTACCCACTTTTCTGCTTGTTTGTGCACTCCATCTGGTGTTCATGATAAATGTTCAAGATAATTTCAAGATAATTTCCAAGAACACTCCTATGACCAGGCTAGTACATATTTTCATGTTGAAAGAAGCCTCAAGAGGGTGGCTGGCTCCACTCTTACCCTTTCATAGGCCACAGTGGACATCTTACAGTTAAAGACGCTTTAAAATCTTTCCCCGGGGTTGTTGAGTGGGTTGGCAATGGAACTGGGTGACCTTTAAGAGCTTAAAATGAGAAGCCCACGGTTCCCCGTGTTTGGGAGAATCTAGAGAAAGATCCAGACTTGGGTCTCCTGCTTCCCGGTTGTATCCCTCTGCTTTTATTCACTTCTTTGTTTAGAAGACACTGGTTTCTTACTCTGTGAGCGTGGCACGTGGGATAGCTCACACATAATAACCGTGCTCGTTAGAGCTTATGACTGTAAGTAAAAGAACCAGCTCAGCGACATTGGTTAACGAAGCATTCATTATGAATTTGAAGATGAGAACAACAGATGGGATCATGGAGCTTGGGGACAAGAGGAAGCCAGAAGGCCTTCGTCATTCTCCCTCTCGCTCCTTTGACTCGCTCTGTCCATACGCCTTCCTTCGCTTTCTGATCCAGTCCGCATAAAAGGATATGGCTCTACATTTTCCCCAAGTCATGAGACTTGTGCCAAGAGCAGGTTCTGAGGGATCCAGTTTCACTGGATAAGAGGGCATCAGAGCTCCCACCTGAGAGGCCTCCCCAGTTAACTATTGGCTGCTAGGAGCCACCTCTGCCATCACGTGAAAGAAGTCGTGACTGTGCTTAGTCACTGTGCCTAAAGCCAAGCAGAGCAGCACACTCCCCTGGGGGAGGCTAAGGCATACCCAGAGTTGAAGACCACTGATGTAGGCGATCTGTAGTTTCCTTTATTTAAAACTATAATCATGGCATACAACCGAAGGAGAATCAGGGAGAAACAGTATGAAGTTATCTTATACACAACTACCTGGCTCTCCCCATCTTTAGACTGCAGCTCAGTTTGTTCTCTTGGGTTCGAGATTAAGCCAGAGTTAATTTCACCCTCATTCTCTTATTCCTTGACTTTCCCTGTCCTTATCTGGTAGTTCTGATTGAACATCTCATAGCGTCCTCTGCGGAGGACTCTCCAAGACTTTGGCTGTGTTTTTCAAACAAGACACTGATGTGGGATTTCCCTCTGTATGCTGTGATTACCATTAATGAGTAAAGAAACTGCTTTGGATCTACAGCAGGGAAGAACTTAGGTAGGGAGGCCGGGGGGGGGGGGGTACTAAACTGAATGCTGGGAGAAAGAAGGCAAAGTCAGAGAGAATCCATGTAGCCCCTCTGGAGATAGACAGAAATTTAAGCCACGGTAAGCCACAGCCACGTAGCAAGACACAAATTAATAGGAATGGATTAAATTAATATGTAAGATTAGCCAATAAAAAGCTAAAGCTAATGGGCCAAGGAGTGATTTAAATAATATAGTTTCTGTGTGGTTATTTTGGTTCTGGGCGGCCAGAATGAACAAGCAGCCTCCTCCTACAAGCGGCCTTATTACAACAAGACACTCCCTGAGTTTCCTGGACCACAACGGAAAACTCAAGATGTGAGTGTGATAGGCTTGCCCCAGTAGATGACACAGAGAGGGGTTTGCAGAACACGTGTAACACAACTAGTGTACAAGCCCTAAAGGAAAGGAGAGATTTGCTTGCTCACTGGGGTATCATTTCTTTGGATTTTCAGTAGCTCTATAGCCTGGTGTGTGACCCAAGCTTTCTAAAGAGGCCTCAGGTCTCCAAGCCCACTTGTGCTGACTTGGCCCGAGGGAAACAGTCTCTGAGGCTGGTCAGGAAATATATTTTAAGTTCTACCCCCAGGGGATTCTGATGAACATTCAGAACTGAAGGACACTGATGGAAGTGATCCAAACTTACAGTTTTATAAATAATGCTACTGAGGTCCAGCTGAGAAGAAAAGCCAAAGATTAAAATGAAGGTGGGGAGGAACTTGGAGGAGTGGAGGGAGGGAAAATGGGATATATTGTATAAGAATAATATATTCTGCAATCAGGATATATTGTATAAGAACCTATTTTCAATAAAAGGGGGGGAGTAAGTTTACATAATAAATAACTCTGAAATGTTAAAACTAATCTGTCTGTCTACACATTTAGAACCATATGATTCTTCCTGTGAAATGGGATCAAGGGGTATCAGACTTCCAACTTTGCCTCCATCCTGTGAGAGGCCAAGTTCTCTCCCTGCTGCCTTACTTTTTCTATGATGTCAGTAACTCTTCAAGGCTCCCAGGTAACACTTACTCAGTTTCAATGCACTGGGGGTGGGGGCAGCGGGAGGAAGATTAATATGCCTGCTACTCCTGTGTTGGTAGCTGAACTTCCAGGTGAGAAAGTAGGAGCTTGTGTGAGCTAAGAACACAGGTCTGGGCCACAAGGCTTGCAAGTAACAGACAGGATTCTTCTTCCTTGGGATCTCTGACCCAGGCGGCCAGTCTCTTTTCTGTTTGGTTCAGTCTTACTGCTTCTCATATCTGATGGAAATCAGACATGGATGTACAGTCTTAGGGATTTCTTATCTAAAAACCATAATTCGAAGACATTCACCCTGTGCACTGCGCTTTACTGAGACATATGGTTTCAAGGTAAAGTTGACATCGTTTATGTAAGATGCTCCACGGATATGAGCTGAATAGCCTGAACCTTGTCTGACAGCTCAAAGTGTAAGTGGAGAAACTGGTGTCCAGGCATTCCGGTTCCGTGTCAGTTACTGTAGCACAGTAGATCTACCAAACAAGGGCTACACTGGAGAGAGAGAGAGAGAGAGAGAGAGAGAGAGAGAGAGAGAGAGAGGATAAGACATAAGCAGTAACACTCATCCAGGCATGGGCAGGTCTGCAATTTTGACATTTTAGAGGCAGAGACAAAAGACTCTCAAGTTTAAAAACCTACGTAATTTCTCTCTCTCTCTCTCTCTCTCTCTCTCTCTCTCTCTCTCTGTGTGTGTGTGTGTGTGTGTACATACGTGTGTCAAAAAAATAAATAAATAAAGGAAAGAGCCTATTCTCTTTCTTTTCCTTCCTGCTGTTCAAAATTGTCAGAGGATTCACCTACCTGCCTTGCAGGCCTGCCCTTTCAGGCCTTATGCAATGACAGGCTTGCTTTTAGAACGGAAGTTGGGTGTTGATCTGTCCCTTTCCTGCTTTGGTGTCATTTAAAGCTCATTGAGTTGCTGGTGCCATGGGAGTGAGAAGGGAGGGTGACTTTCAGCATCGTACTTCAGGGGTCCCTGGTGGCAGAGAAGCTTTTTCACGCCGTATGCCATCGTCGGGTTGTGAATGAAAAGACTTCCTGCCAAACGTCTGTGTCAGCTGTTTCTCTGACTTCAGCGCTCTCAGAGACTTAGCTTGAAGCATACGTAAGATGCAGAGTGAGCATGCTCCGTGCAATCACTGTGAATCGGTGAGTTCATGCTCTGCTGAAAGCTCATGGCGCGGCCACTCTCAGTCAAACTGGTTTTTGGAGCTGTCAAATGCCAACGTGGCAAATTTCCCACTGATACTGAGCAGACTGAAAACTCAGGTTACTGCTGATATCGCCCTGGGGAATTTTAGCAAGAATGGCCTTACAACAGCAGAAAGTTGAGACGAGTGAGTGAGTGAGTGTGTGTGTGTGTGTGTGTGTGTGTGTGTGTGTGTGTGTTTGCATGTGAGAGCGCATGCGTATGTTGTACGTGCACGCAAGCGCACTCATGTAACAATGACAGATTCAGACAGGCTATGTGGCTCACTGATGGCCAAAGTGAGCATTTGATTTGCCCACCTCCTTGTTTAGAGTCTCTGCTTTGCTTGGATGCAGGATAGCTGGATCCTGAGTAAGCCTTAGCTTGGAGTCTAATTCAAACAATACAGCTTTAGCTTTCCTACCCAGAAAGGAAGCTGAGATTCTCACTAAATGAATCATCCATGACAATCCCCTCATTGTCTCAGGTTACTATAGGCGGCTTACTGGAAAATCCTTCCAACTTTCCGCTTGAACCGTTAGCCTGGCCTGTTCCAAGTGGCTACGAAATTTGACAGTGATATTATTTGTCTGTAATGCCTTCAAGGTGAGATGGAAATTAAGTTTTCAGATTGGAAGAATTGCAAAGAGATTGAAATCCAAATTTCAACATAAAAAATGTCTGGAATTTTTATAATGCATTTGCTTCTTGCTAAAGGGAACCAGATAAGCATCTCTACCAAGACCCTTCAGGGTACCTGTTCCTCAGAGGAGTTAAAGCAGACATTTGGGAGTGTGGAAAAGATCATAGTAGTAAAGCAAGCTCAGAGTGTGGGATCCACACTGCCTGAGTCACTGTTTGCAGATGTAGACCCCTGGTTTTCACTCTTCAGTGGAAGATGGTTCTCAGTCTTCCCATCTTTTCAGTGGTGCTAGTGTTTTCTTCGGTGGAATTATGGACACAGATAAAGTCACATACAGGTTTGGTACGAGGCTTTCCTAAGTTCCCTTTTCCTCCGCTGCCCTTAGCCAGAAACAGACAGATGTGTTTGTGGTTTTCCACGATGCCAGAATTTGCCTCATAATTCTGATTTCTCTTGGTGGCTACACATTGCAACCACAGCTTCTTTTATTCTGAGTTTAATTATTGGTGAGGTGCGGCCGTACACGCCTTTGATCGCAGCACATGGGGAGAAAGAGGCAGATTGCAGATCTCTGAGAGTATGAAGCCAGACTGGTCTACACACAGAGAGTTCTAGTCCATCTAGGGCTACTAGTAAGACCTTATCTCAAAAACCAAACAAACAGAACTAACATAACCAACCATAATTATTAACATTAACTCTTGGATTGCATCTTATTATACTTTGCACAGTTAGATACAGAATGTTATATGATATGTAATCTATCACAAAACTGAGTGGATACAAAGGGAGATTAAAGAAGCCTCAGATGTCAGCGACCTTACTGAAGGCAGAGGCAGAGAGTCGATGAGGATGTGAAGAGTCACACTGCGGCTGTATAGAGTGGAGCTTCATTGATCCGGCTGAAGACTTTCTGGAGACTCACAGAGCCAAGCTCTTGGGTTGCAGGGTAAAGTGGAACCACAGAGGCATAGGGCCAGGACCTGACAAAGAACAGCAACTCTGGCGGATGACCTCAAGCATCAAGCGGCAGACTGGGCTGAAGCATCAGGGACATTAGGAGACATTCGAGACTCCTATGCCTGTCCGTTCCCCAGTGCATACACAAGACAGTTGACAGGTTCACAGGGATATCTCCATCACAGCTGTCATTTCATGTGGTTCAGGTAAGCTATTGTTCACTTTGTTATCATGATGTTAGGTAAATTTTCAATAGCTTCTTTGATATGGTTTTAATGCACATGCACCCACACATTTCCCAATTCACTTTGTGGGTATATCGGCGACACCTTTGAACTTTTGTGAATAGTATCAATCTGTACCTCATGGGCAGTGACGGACAGGCGGTGACATCAACACTTCCAGTGTTGCTTGCTGAGAGTTACCCCACTTTTATATATTTGCATTCACGATGGTGCCAGATGTCTGTTTTAAAACAGAGTCCTTAGGGGAAGTTAAAGCTTTGTAAACCACTGCTTTACACGGTATGGAGTCACCTAGAACAGAACACAGCCTGGCTTCGGCATTGCTTTCCCTGGAATCCTTATGTGACATTTCACAGGGCTGTCTGTCGGCCTTGCACAGCACACAACAGCAACAGAGGACTGCAGGTGATGGTTCAGTGGGTAGCAGGTCTGCTGTGTGATTCTTGGGACATAAGTCGGAATTTCCAGCACCCACGTAAAAGCAGCACACGTGACATACACCTGTAGTCCCAGTCACAGAGACAGAGAGATATGGGGGGCTCATCGGTCATGCAGCTTATCTCCATGGTCAGTTAGAGACTCTATCTCAAAAATAGGCAAAATGGAAAGCAATAGAAAGTATCCTGACATCAACCACGTCTAGCCTCCACATTACCCACATGACAGCAAACATGCTCATATATGTGCACGTACCAAACACACGAAAAAACAGTGGAAGGGAATTTGTTTTAAAACATTTATTTATGTATCTGAGTGCATGTATGTGTTCCATGTGCCCACAGGAGCCTGCAGAGGTTAGAAAAGCATCAGACCCACCCACCCCCATCCCCGGAACTGGAGTTACTAACAGCTGTGAGGGACCTGATGGATTCTGGAAACGGAACCTGAGTCCTCTGCAAGAGAAGCAAGCAGGAAGCTCTCTCTGAGTGACTAAGACATCTCTCCAGCCCTCGGAAGGAATTCTTAAAGGAAAATGTTCTCCCAAGTGAATACCGTCTCTGACAAATTTGCTTTCTTTTTTTTTTAAAGGATTTGGAGCAGGTTTTTCCATTTGCCATTCCTCAGTCAAGTTCTCAACCACAGGAAAATTACTCAAAAGCTGCTTCCTGCGCAGTCAGTGTGTGCCGGGTATGAGTCTCACAACCTTACATGTACTTCTCAGTTAATTCTCATGTTACTGGAATTACTAAGGTCAGAGCCTGTGGCCTGGCAGTTGTAACAAACCAGAATTGGCCACACATTCTTAATAAACCAGTTACAGAGATTCATTAATGGTGGAAAAAAAAGATTTCCTCAATGTAATCACACCAAGAAGAGACACATGAGGGTCAAGTGACCCCGCCCAATGTGACAGCTAATCCTGACTGTCAACTTGACAGGATAGAAAATCAACTAAAAGGTGAGCTGACAGGCACCCCTTTGAGGGAGTTTCTTAGTCTGATTATTTTACGTGGGAACACCTGTCCTACCTGGGAGTGGCACCTTCTGGTGGCAGCATCTACTGATGGCAGCCCAGCTAAGAGGACAGGAAGAAAAGCAGCTCTCCTCTTAACTTGCATGCCCTCACTGTCTCTGAGAATTCATCTAAGTTGTTGGTGCCACAGTTGGGTTTCTTCACTAATAGAAGCACTTTCTTCAAGCTCCCTATGTATACTGAAGTCCAGCAGCGCCCCAGTAATCTTCTAGGCCCACAATGCCAGACTGGGAATGCTGAAACCTCTAACCTCATGGACTGAAGAACTAATGGATTCTCAGATGAGGTGGACATTATTAGATTACCGAGACCACATGGTGGAAGCCAACCTAATAAGTCCCTTCTCAATACATATTCCTTCTAGTGATTCTGTTCTACTATGGGATAATGCTCTTGTATACGGTAAAGATTTGACACTTGTATTGGATTAATAAAACACTGATTCGCCAGTAGTCAGGCAAGAAGTATAGGTGGGGTGACCAGACTCGGAGAAGTCTGAGAAGAAGAAAGGCAAAGACACAGTCGCCAGCCAGGTGCAGAGGAAGCAAAATGGGAATGCCTTATGAGAACAGGCACCAAGCCACATGACTAAACATAGATAAGAGTTATGCGTTAATTTAAGTTGTAAGAGCTAGTTAGTAATAAGCCTGAGCAATAGGCCAGACAATTTATAATTAATAAAAGCCTCTGTGTTTGGGACTGAGTGGTTGCAGAACTGAGCAGGATAGAAACTTCTCTCTTTACTGTTCCTCTAGGGATTCCTGATTAATACAGGTGTTGATACCAAGAAAAATAGGTTGTTGCTGTATTGGACCTGACCTTGCTGCATTTTATGTCTTTAGACTAATTTGTGGACAATTTTAGAACCTTGGACTGAAAAAGTCATCGAGTGCCCAGAGTTCAGTGAAATATTACAGGAGCTTGGAAGACAATGTGCAGTGGAAGTCTGGCCTGTGGAGTTTCAGAGAGGAGCAAAGACTTAAGAACTAGACTAGGGGCCAATCATGTGACGTTGACCAAGAATCTGGAGTTGCTGGTCACGCTGGGGCTGGAAAAGCAGCTGGGATTTTCAGAGAGTTCAGCATCACTGAAGTAAGTGTAACCCTGGCTTTACTAGCAGAATCAGTGCTGGTTAGATGAAAGTGAAAAATTAGTTATGATAAAAGGAATTGTTGTCACTGAGGTGAAATCTTCTGAGAAGTATTTTCTCAGGATCAGCATGCTGAATCTATGGTCCAGAGAAGCCAGTGCTGGCAGCCAAGCCTGGCAATGCACTTGTCTCCCACCTGGAACTGGTTTTTTTTTATTATTTTTTAAATTTATTTATTTATTAAGGATTTCTGCCTCGTCCCCACAACCGCTTCCCATTTCCCTCCCCCTCCCCCGATCAAGTCCCCCTCCCTCATCTGCTCAAAGAGCAATCAGGGTTCCCTGACCTGTGGAAAGCCCAAGGACTGCCCACCTCTATCCAGGTCTCGTAAGGTGAGCATTCAAACTGCCTAGGCTCCCACAAAGCCAGTATGTGCAGTAGGATCAAAAACCCACTGCAATTGTTCTTGAATTCTCCGTATTCCTCATTGTCCGCTATGTTCAGCTAGTCCGGATTCATCCCATGCTTTTTCAGACCTAGGCCAGCTGGCCTTGGTGAGTTCCCAATAGAACATCCCCCATTGTCTTAGTGTGTGGGTGCACCCCTCGTGGTCCTGAGTTCCTTGCTCATGCTCCGTCTCCTTCTGCTCCTGATTTGGACCTTGAGATTTCTGTCCGGTGCTCCCGTGTGGGTCTCTGTCTCTGTCTCCTTTCATCGCCTGATGAAGGTTAATATTCCTGAGGATGCCTATGTGTTTGTCTTTGGATTCACCTTATTTAGCTTCTCTAGGAACATGAATTATAAGCTCAATGTCCTTTATTTATGGCTAGAAACCAAATATGAGTGAGTACATCCCATGTGGAACTGGTTTTGAGGACACAAAAGATCCAAGATTATGGGGTCATGAAGAGAAGCTAAGGACTCACGCCATATTTCAGGGCCATGGTACCTCAAAACAGGCCAAGAAAAGACACCGGTGAACATGAAACCTCAGTTGCATACAAAACCCACAGGATATTGGAGACGCTGGGAACCTGGAGCATCTACCAAAGACAACAGCAGGGGCGAATTGAGCCAAGCTAAGCTTATGAGACAAGCTATGTGTGCAGACAGTAGAACCAGAGAAGTAAAGTATCCCAATCTCTTTGGAACCCAGATTATCATGAGTGAGTTCCAGATGCCAGACATTGAGCTGTACTACTAAATTTTTCCCAAGTCCTTTCCTTCTGGAATAATAAGTACTTAACATGTTTTTTTTATTATTTATTTTATGAGATCTTACAGTTAAGAGACTTTAAAATTTTTAGTAGACATCAAACTTAAAAAGTCTTCAGGGTTTTTGTTTGTTTTGTTTTTTGTTTGTTTTTCGAGACAGGGTTTCTCTGTAGTTTTGGAGCCTGTCCTGGAACTCACTCTGAAGACCAGGCTGGCCTCAAACTCACAGAAATCTGCTTGCCTCTGCCTCCCAAGTGCTGGTATTAAAGGTGTGTGCCACCACTGCCCAGAAAGGCTTCAGTTTTTTAAAGACTATGGGACTTTTAAATGAACACAAAACCGTGAGGAATAGATTAAGTCTTAAGTGAATGTATATTTTGACACGAGCATGGCCATGTCAGGTATCTTGATGCCTCAAACCCATATGAATGCCACAGTCTTCCCCTGATCTATTTTCAATGTTAACAGTGTAGATAGAACTTGCCAATTTGAAGCTTCAGCCTACTCTAAGTGACTGAGTTTCCTGGCTGCTAGTGTGTCTTCATCAGAGAACATAGCCCACCTGATTCAAACCTTTCTATACGTATGTCTGTGTGGCTGTGTGGCTGTTCTTTACTTCGTCCTCTCATTGCCCTGTCACTTTAATCCCTAAGGCCATACAAGTCACAGCACAAAACCCATAATTCAAAAAAATGTAAAATGGGTGCTCTGATGACCACTGTAATCCCAGCCTCCTACAGAGACAGAAACATAAGAATCATCTCGAGTTGGGCCAGCTAGATTTGACAGAGGCAGGAGCAACCCAAAAGATCCTTCCTTAATAAGGTTGGAGATAAAAGCTGTCTCCTGAAAGTTGGCTGCTGATCTCTGAAACAGGCTCCATGGCATGTTTGTGCCTGTACACACACACACACACACACACACACACACACACACACACACAAAGTAAATGAAGAAAATATTTTTTTTAATTTTAAAAAGAACATTTTAAGAATAATTAGTAAACTTTGAGTATTGACCGTAATACAATAATTGCATTATATAATTGTCAAGTTGGTTGACCTTGATTAAGACATTGGTAACAGTGGCAAAATCTTCCCAGTCTGTAACTGCAACTAAAGAATCTATGGGAGACTTAGGCACTAATCTTAAAATTTCAGTGAGTTTGCAACCATTTCAAGACAAAAATAGTTTTTTAAAAAGTTAGATTTGGCCACTAAAATTGCACTGGAAATGATTCTGAGAGACCTTTGCCACGTGGACAGTGCAAGGACTGTGAAATGCAGGACATCGTGCCACACAAGGGCTATGGCTTACACATCACCCTTGGTCACCTCGCGGTGGCTTGCTGTGCTCTCAAGAATCTGAAGTCAAATGCTGGCCAGCCATGACTCATTTCTACATGTTCTTTATCCAGGACCCATAATTTGGGGCTTGGTGGGCAGTAAAGATAGTGTGATGGTGTGTTGTAGCATTCTGTGGGGCACGGTTGGGAGGCCTCTGGGCCTGAGGCCCTCGTCCCCGTACCTGCAGACAGGTGCGGAGATAAAATATTAGTCATGCATAGCCAGGACTCTTGGGGATATCCCTAGTCTAAGCAACTTGCCTCATACCAGACAAGACCCTTCCCAGATAAGACCCTTCACCTTCCACCTGTGAAGACTGGTTAAGAGAAGCACACACAGGCCCAACTAGCCAGAGAGCTCCCTACTGGTCTGGTCTTGGGCTTCTGTTGCACCTGTGTGACAATTAACCTTTCAGTGACATCTGACCCTTCTTTCAGTGATTCCTGTATCTTACAGGTGATGACTACCGGTCACATCACCAAAACGCTGGACATTCCTCACCAGGAAGAATCTGTTGTAGGAACCTGGTCTCATCGTTTTCTACATGGTCACCTCTCACTTCCTGACCCCTAGGTTGCCTAGCTGCATGGCTATTCCTATGAAACGTAGGCGGAAACATAAATAATGCTAATTAAAATTTCTTATGCTTTTAATGTAGCAATAGGACCCAAAAGAAACAAGATAACAGCTCTGTTCCTGCCACAACAACCTATTCACAACAGAATGGATTTTACTGGTTTTGTTTTTAAAAGTTTAAATACACTAAATTAGATTAATATCTACTAGACACTCGCAGACTCCATCAACCAGCTTCAACAGTCATCCATGACAAATCTTAGTGCTTTAGAACTCAAATGTAGTCCAATATTATTTGAAGAGTGTTCTAAACATTATTTCATCCACATTTTTCATTATACATTCTTAGCAAGAATGATTTTTTAAAACATATCTACCACAATATGTAAAATAGTATAAATTGCTAGTAGTTTTCCTTTCGAAATATTTTAATTATTTAACCCAATTTTTAAATTTAAATATATTTTGATCATGTTCTGGCCCTTTCACCAAGTCTTTCCAGATTCTCTTCCCCTCCCTATTCCATCTTCCAAGTTCTTTCTCAGAACAAAACCCTATACATCAACAAATCCTTCTAAAACAAGAAAGCAAAGCAAAACACCCCTCAAAAAGAAAAACAAAGCCAGGGGCAAGGCACACACCTTTAATCCCAGCACTCTGGGGTCAGAGGTAGGTGGATCTCTGTGAATTCGAGGCCAGCCTGGTCTGCAGAACTAGTTCCAGGACAGCCAGGGCTACACAGAAAAACCCTGCCTCAAAAAACTAAAACGAAAACAAAACAAAACTGTAACCAGGCTGGACTCTCCCTGTGCAGTCCTGCTTGCTTATCTTGTTTGATTTTCTTTCATGGGGTTGCGTAGGGGTGGAGGGGAGTAGGAATGGTGGGTTATAGGGATACCGGGACGTGAACAGAATTGGGATTCATGATGTGAAACCCCTAAAGATTTAATAAGGAAATTTAAAAAAAAAACTGTAGCCAAATAAACACACACACACACACACACAAATTGTGGTATCCAATTATATGTTGTCTAACAACTTTTTTTAATTATTTTTGGTTTTTCGAGACAACTCTTAACATGAAGCCTATCTAGAGTGAATGATACATCCATTGTCACTCTATTGGAGAACACTGGTTTTCCCAATTCCCAACAGGTACAAACGATAGCTCCATTGTTAACCTTTACCCTAGGGGGTAGGTTTTCATTCACACATTTAAAAAAAAATAACAAAATATTAAATATTAATAAAATAAATAAAACATCTATAAACATGGTTAATAAGTGTCTCTGTGGTAGGATGAAGCAGCCTTTGGGTATATGCCCAAGAGTGGTACAGCTGGATATTGAAGTAAACAGATTCCCATCTTTCTGAGGAACTGCCACACTGATTTCTATGGTGCCTGCAGGAGTTTACACTCCTGCCAGCAAGGAGTGTTCCCCTTACTCCACATCCTCACCAGCAGGAGCTGTCACTTGTTTTGTTGATCTTAGCCATTCTGAGAGGTGTAAGAAAAAAAATGTCAAATGAATTAGCCTGCGTTTTCCTGATGGTTTAAGAATGTTGAACACCGAAGTGTTTCTCAACCATTTGAGCTACCTCTATTGAGAATTCTGTTTAAATGTATAACCCATTTTTAAATTGGATTATTTGCTTTCTTGATGTCAAGTTTCTTGAGTTCTTTATATATCTGGATATCAGCCCTCTATCAGATGTAGAGTTGGTGAAAATCTTGTTTCCATTCTGTAGACTGCTGCTCTGTCCAAATGACAGTGTCCTTTGCCATACACAAGCTTCTGAGTTTCATGAGGTCTCATTTACTAACTGTTGAACTTAACGCCTGTGCTAAGGGTGTTCTGATCAGAAAGTCTTTTGCTGTGCCAATGAATTCAAAGCTGTTTCCCACTTTCAGGTTCACTGCATCTGGCTTTATGTTGAGGTCTTTGATCCGTTTGGAGTGGAGTTCTGTGCAAGATGCTAAGTATGGGGAAACAAATTTTAGAGGAGAAGCTGTGTGTGATCCACTGGAGATGGGTTCAGGGCTGCGGTGGCGGTTGGGGGAGGAGGTGGATGCAACAGGTGTTCTGCTGCCGAGCTGGAGATGAAAGTTGAAGACTGGACTTGGAGAAGCTGAGGGAGAGGTGAAGATCTGCAGTTAGCCTACCTGCTTCCCCGGGCCAGAGAGAGCGGCTGTGGGCTCCCAGGTCTGTAGGTTCTTAGGCGGTGCCTGTTGGAGTTCCGGCATGGGACAAAGCAGAGGGTAGAAGGGAGGTTAGGAGTCAAAGATGCATAGGATCTGCTGGAGATGCCGAGAGGGGTGGAGCAGGGTTTGCAGAGCTGGGGATGAGGGTGGGGGCTTTGATTTGAAGGAGCAGAAGTGGGGGGGAGGGGATCTGCGGTTTACCTACCTGCTTTCCTGGCCTGTGATTTGTGGTACAGGATAAGAAGAGGAGCTGGGGGAGGGAGGTTAGGAGGGTAAGATTTATGTAGTCAGGTGCAGACACGGGTAAGGAGAAGCCTCAGCAGGTGGCCTGCTAGAGTGCTAGGAATGAGAGTCATGCATTGGGTTTGGACAAGCTGAGGGGGAGGTGAAGATGTGTTAGCCTTTCTGTTTCCTGACCACATTGTGGGTTTCTAGGGTAGTGTCAGGCAGTGTTGCAGGCTGGGACAAATCCAGAGTGCAGGGAAGGAGAGGTTAAGAGGTGAAGGGAGGTTGGTGAGGCTGCCCCAGGTGTTTTGCTGTAGAGCTGGGAGAGACTGCAGATTGGACTTGTGGGGAATGGAGGATGTGAGGATCTACAGCTAGCCTGTCAGCTTTTTTCAGAGGCCTGTGGGTTCCCAGGAAGCTCCTGAGGAGCTGAGGAGTGCAGAGAGGGCTGTTACAGGGGGATGATCCACAGGATTTACTCAGATGGAGTGGCCTGTGGCAATTGTTCTTTAATGTCTTCATTAAATAGCTTTCAGTGCTCACATTTTTTTATTATCTTCTAAGTCCTTTGGTTTGGGGGGTGTTTTGTTTGTTTGCTTTTTTGTTTTGGTTTTCAAGACAGGGTTTCTCTCTGTAGCTTTGCTGTACCAGAACTTGCTCCTTAGCCAAGACTGACCTTGAACTCACAGGGATCCGCCTGCCTCTGCCTCCCGAGTGCTGGGATTAAAGGTTTGCACCACCACTGCCCGGCTTCTTCTAAATGTTTTAAACATAATTTTACTTTTATTTCTATTTATATTTGGATGCTTCTATGCAGGCTCAGATAAGGTCTAAATATTATGATCAGTTGATACATTCTTAAAAGTTGCCTTCTACAGCCACTCCCCCTTCCAGTTTCTTTGTTGAAGGAGGCTATAGTCTGGAATCCTACATTACTGTTTAATGTTTGTGGATATTTCCTACAAGTTGGCAGCTGGACCTGGGGCCTTCACCTCATTTTGATTGATTCTCTCTCCCTGTCTCCCTCCCTTCCTCCTCCCCCCCCCCCCCCTTTTATGTTTTGACAAGACAACTTTTTCCATGGGACTTTGTTCTCTTTTAGGCAGCATCTCCAGTCTGGCTAGGTGTTTTGCTCTGTAAATGCTTTCATTTGTAGTTACCAATGCTGAAACATCGTCAAAATGACAAATGGCACATTTTATTATGTTGTCTTCATTCATTTGCTGGACTCCATCTTATGAAGAAAACTCTCTTTCCACCTTTTTTTTTCTTGGTGAGAAAAGACACATCTGTACAAGAACATTAAGACAAGTTATAGTCTAAAGTTGGCATGTTGCTTGCCTAATGTGTACAGACCCTTCTTACTGATTTACTAACTTTCAAACTAAGAAGTTGGTTCTTCAGTATAACCAGTTGATTTTCATTTTGTTCAATACCATCAGAATTCCATGAGTCTGTAGTGAAAACAAACAGGGTTTTCTGACTGACAAGTTGATTCTGAGAACTTTTCTGAACACCCATCTTCATCTCCGTGGGTTTCTTGCCACTTAGGATAGCGGGCTAGAATAATGGGCTCCCCTTGTACACGCCTATCCTCACCTGCGGTTGGTCTCTTCTCTACGGGGTTCTGGTTGGTTCTCATGGGAGAGATGCTTCAAAGCACCGTCCAGGCTGAAGGAGGAGAGGCCATTAATTTACTTTAATTCACATGTTGAAAAGAGGCAGGAAAGGGAATTCCTGTGTTGTTCTTTTATATCCTTCTTTAATTTTATCATGTATACTCATCTTCTTTATTGCATGTAAGTCACACATAAATACATATTTCAAAAAAGTCATTCAAGATTCTTTTCATACCCTTCCCATGACACTCTCCCTGTCAGAAATGACTGTCTTTAACAGTCTGCCGTGCCTTCTTTCAGATGTTGTCTTAGTCAAGGTTGTTAACCTAAGAAAGAGGTCCTGCTTAGAGTTCTAGATTCTGTTTTAGTGTGCTCAGATGATTTTAAAAAACAACAATACAGATATCTGACTGGGAAAACTTGATTGATAACAGGGGACGAGCTCATGGGCCCAGCATCCAGGCCTCTGCACTGCCAACTCCAGGGGGTGCTGTTTACCTGAGGTCTCCCCAGTTGACATCCCTGGCATCTCCAGCAAGGAAGCCTAAGGAACCAAAGAGCAAAGAACAAAAGAACGGAGCACAGGGAGGAGAAAGCAGCTATTTAATACACGAAAATGTGCTCTTTCACTTGAAATTAGGTCAGTGCAAAAAAAAAAAAAAAAAAACTTCTGCCAAAATACTATTTCACCTATCAGATCGGCAAAGACTAAACTACAGACACACCCTCATTCCACCCAGGAATGACTGCATCTTTCCGGCGGCTTGGCAGCACCCATTCGGTCATGAATATGTTCAGTGTTGCTGATTCAAAACATGTCTAAGAATCTACCCGACAGGGGTGCTTGAAAATTTGAGAAGGGGCATAGAAATAAGGTGGAATTTTTTTTTAACGCTGAATGACATGTATCTTTATGAAGTAAGCAGGAACCACAATACTATTACATATCCCTGCCTTTACCAGTAAGAGTCATAGATATTTTACAACACACCACAATCGCTGTAGATACGTGAAATGGCATTTCTGTCCATTTGTTACCCTGAAATCACAATCATTATTAGACCCATTGTGAGGCCTTCCTGTTTAGTTGTAGGTCCTTTGTATTTTAAACCTTGTATATTCTGTTCTAACATTAAGTGGGTAAAATCCACTTTAAAATACCTTCCTAGGCAACACCTCTTATACTAGTAGCCCCCTCTTCTTTGGACTTCAGCCCACTCAGTAGCAAAGCCTAGCAGGTTCTACCATGGCAGCTTCCAACTCTGAATCCCTAGTGAAAACACTTTCAGCAACTTCCTTGGCCCTTGCTTTTCTTCATATTGGCAATATTTTCCATTCCAGACATAAATCTTGGTCTCTTCAAAGACACAGCAAGCACACTCTGTCCTGCTTTGCTTTCCTGGATCATAGATCTTCACAACCAGCTTGGTACTGACTGGTCGGACTAGTTTTCATTTTTATGACTTTATTTATTTGAGATTCTTATATATGTGTGCTGAATTTACATCATTTCGACCTGTCCCCTCCCAGCTCCTCCCATGTTCCCAATTATGTCTCAAATTCAGGACTTCTTCTTCCTTACATGTATTCATTGCCTAGATACAACCCACTAAGAAGTTTTAAAGTGAAAGATTTAATTGAATTTACTAATGTTTGAACAGAATACATAAGGTTAAACACACACACACACAGCTGAGAACATTTGGCGCTGTTTTTCTGTGTATTTACTTGGGGTGTTCACTTTGGATTGTATAACCTATCGGAGAACTTGTCCCTGGAGAAAGTTCATTCTTTCTCTCTCACGAACAATTAATTGCTTGTAGGTTTGAATCTAGGGGTGCAGCCTTGTGAGGTTTTCCCCGTCCCTCTTGGAATGTCAACTGGTGTCGTCATTGTGCTGGTCTTACTTAGGCAACAATAGCTTTGACAGACACTATCTCCCACCAGATGCCTTGGTTCTTTGACTCTTACAAGCTTTCTTCCTCCTCTCCCATGATGTTTCCTGGCTGGTAGGGACCTGAACACTGTGTTGTAAATGTGTCCATTGGAACTGGGCCCCCCAAGGCAAATCGTTCTCTATATTTTAACCGGTTGTGGATTTCTGCAATAATTCTCCAGCGGATACAAAGACAAATGTCTTTGATGAGGAATGAGATTGGTACTACCTGTGGACATAAAGATACATATTTTAGAATACAGTTACAAATTTCACCTATTTGGGAGAGTGGCAGTAGCAGGGCATCCTTTAGGGTCCATGACCTCACCAGCCAAGGGGAACTGGCTACTTTAGAGTACCAGGCATGAACCCCCTCCTAGTGAGTGGACCTTAATTCCAATTAGGCAGCTGTTGGTTACCCCAAATATGTAAGTGCCACTGTTGAACCCTTGAGGACATCTTGTCTTGAACAATTCTTTTGGACAGTGAAGAGCATCATGTAAGAGGCACAAGTTCAGCACTCTTGTCTCAAATACTAGTTTCTTGTGTTCTCATCATAAATTTACTTTATTTTTATTTTGAAGCAGGCCTCTCTAAGTCTTTCTGGAACAAACTATGTATGCCAGGCTGACCTAGAATTCACAGAGATCCACCCACCTCTGCCTTCAGAATGAAAAGCATGTGCCACCGTACCCAATATAATACATTTATTCTAAAACGGAGTCCTACCTGTATAAAGGGTACAGTTTTAGTCTTGAGTTGTAAGTGTAGCCTAGTTACTGTCTTTTGTAAGGGACATAATTATTATGTTATCAGACCACTAAAATGCTTCCTCTTTCTAAACTTCCTTCAGGAATCTCACACTGTTTCTAAAACATAGCCAAGTTTTTCCACGATATATTTGGTCCTCTGTGGTCCAAAATACATCTTTGAAATATGAAATTATAAGTAAGGTCACAAATATTCAAGTTGCAAGACAACTTTATAAATGTTAGCAGTTTTATAGTAAGCACAGACACTGCTTGCATGTAGTTTAGCAACCGGAAGGCAGCTTGATATTTTGTTAGAGGCTAAAGTTTCTTGACAGTACACAACTCTATAGGGTCTTATCACATGAACACACATGTACAGATCATTTAAAATTGGAATTTAGTGCTGTTTTTATAGTAGACTCAGGATTACATTTGAGTTCTCAATAGAAACCAACCTCTAAATTGTTTTTATGTGAGAATGTGGGGCTTTTGTTTTGAATCTTGAACGGGATATGGAAATCTGGGACAACTGCCAAGCCTGAGAGTCTCCATGCTGCAGGGACTGCGGCTTTGGTGGCAGAGAAACTCAGGCTGCCACCAAATTCAGAAAGCTAGAATTGAGAGAGAGAGAGAGAGAGAGAGAGAGAGAGAGAGAGAGAGAGAGATAAAGGCTCCAACTGTAGCTGAAGAACTATACCAGGAGTGAGTTTTGTGTGCAAGTGGGGGCGAGCCTATGCGTGCATGTGGGGGCGAGCCTATGCGTGCATGTGGGGGCGAGCCTATGCATGCACGAAGGGCAGATGACAAATGCCGAGTGCCTTCATTAATCACATTTGACATTATTTTTGAAAGAGGGTCTCTCAGGTTAGGTTAGGCTGTTTGGTCAATGAGCTCCAGGGAGCTACCTTTCTGCCTCCCCAGTGCTGGGATTACAGTCACACGCTACCCAGCTCTGCTTTTGGGGGGATGATAGGATCCAAATTCAGGTCCTTATGCTCCAGAGCAAACACTTTACCAGCGGAGCCATCCCCCCAGCCCTGGTGAGGTCTTAGGAGATAGCTAGTTGACATTTCCAGTCCAGCTCCCACCCAAGGCCTTCAGTGATAATGCTCCCCAAAAGAGGGTAAAGAAGTCAAGATGCTACAACTCTCAACCCAGATTCTGCCGAATCAAAGAGGGAGTCTAGGAATCTGGAATAGACACAGGAATGCGACAGGTTTCTGGACAGATCTAGGCTCCCTCATGTTTAAGTATCTGAAATGACTTTAGAATACGATTCAGTGTGTCAGCACCTACCTCCAGCACCTGCTCAAGAGGTCTTGATGGTCTCTGTGGATGCGGCAGAGGAGGGAACCCCCAGAAGAAGTCTATTAGAATGTATGACCCGTCTAGTACCTCAGAAATCTAACCATCTCAGATGGTATTGCTGACAGGGTTCTCACAAGCTTGCCATCCCATTTACCAGGAGAGGTTTGAGTGGACCTAAGAAGTAAGGCTGAGAGTGAACAATCATCAAATGAGCAAAAGTATAGAGTGATTTAAATTTAGAGAAATGCTAATATTTATATACCATAAAAAAAACAAGTTGGTCTCCATACTTGCTACATTGAGAATATTTATACACAGGTATAACACTCACTACCCTTGCACTACCACGACTTCCGTGGACATACACACAATCTCCTATCAGAACTGGACCTGAGACTGGCTGGTGCCAGCCAGCTTCCCCTCCCTTCTGTCCACACCCCTCAGTTATCGCGTGGCCTGAGACTTGTCGTCTGCCTCTTAATGGCTAGTTTCGCTCATTTCCACTAAATTAATTCTGCAGAAAATCTTGAGGCGTTGCTATTATGCTTGTAACTCAATATTGCAGTTCCAGTCTCAAGATGCTCACAACCCAGAGGAGCACAATGAATTGTGGTTTTGGAAAGAAATAGGTGTCCAGAGTGAGAGCAGAAACAGGGCATTCGGTGGGAGGAGGGGCAATAAAATCTGGGCTGGGTCTAGAAGCCAAGTCAGAGGAAGTCTGTACAAGGTAGTGATAACTCCGAAGATACTAAGGTGTCGAAAAAAATGGTAGCAGGAAGAACATTCCAGGAGGATGATCAGTGAGGAAGATGATCGAGGTAGACAAGAAAACTGTTTGACTCCCAAGCCACCGGGTTTATCACTGTAGACATTTAAGTCATCAGGTATATATGCGAATGCCATGCCCTTTTCTACCCATGTCTAACTACTACGCTGGATATACTACTGTGGTATTTGCCTAATTGATTTCTAAACTCTTCTTTGTACTTTGGAATAGCCATCCTATGCAGGTGGAATAGCAGATCTAACAATTCATATCTATGCCCAGGTTAAGACTCACAATGTTTTTTTTTCCTGAGACTCATGTCTCAGATAGATTTCCTTATGTGAGCATATTTGACATATGATTTAGCGCTTTCCAGTTGAAAACTAGATTACGAAATTACTTCGTACACAATCCGATTAGCTGTGCCTGAGAGGTTGCACAGAGGTGGGTGTACGCTATGGCTTTTCACAGGAAAACAGCTGTCTTTTCCAGACTCAATGCAGAACGTCTTCCTCACGGTGAACTCTGACCCTTGGCTGATTGCTGCATACAGATATGTTCTCCCCCTTCCCTTTCAAAGCCTCTCGTTTTAGGAGTCACCACAGGGACCACGCCATGTTCTCTGTGTGCTTTCAACAACTATCCATTTCTTCAGGAACAAAAAGGGATGTCATTTGTAGCTGTTCACTACAGTCTGGGTAAATAGCAAGACTGTCTCAAGTCTCCAGCTCTTCTCAAACAAAAGATTCTTTGCCTTAAAAGAAATGTTTGGAGAGTTTTGCTCCCATGACATAGTTTCTATGACTGTCTCTTCAAAGCACATTCTTAAATGTTTGTTTACACCGGGGACCCTCACCGTAGCCAAGTGATAGTTATTTGCCTACACCTATGTTTAGATGCATAGCATAAGGTGCACATATTATAATTTCAAGAAATAATTAGATGGAAATGCAGTTATCAAATAATTTTTAAAACATCAAGATAAGTAATGTATACTGATTGTCGGGTTGAATAGTAAGATCCAGTACAAACTGTCATGAGCAGGAGGGTATTTTCAAGGTCTAAAGCAATTCTAGGTTAATAGGGAAATAGCTTGTATTTCTCTTGTTGACAGGATCATTGGAACAGACTGGTTTCCTCTGTGTCTTTTTATCCCTACTGCTCAAGACCTTGGGACCAAGGAAAGGTGACTTCAAGGATGGAATATTAAGAAAGAGGTGTCTGGGGCAAGAGACGGTACACAGGAAAGTGGCACACCCTGTATCTGTTGGTGGGTCTCAGAGCTTCTGTTGCTGCCACTTGGTGGTTTATCAAACCGCCTTGTCCCACTAAACCCACAAAGACCATCAAAGTACTCATCCGCCCATTCACAAGAAGTTATGAAAGGAAATTAGGAATAGTTTTACATTTACCAATAAACTATAATCTCAAGGCATCAAGTCATACCTTGGACGTGCTTTAAAGTGAGTAATTAAACCTTAGCATTTATGGACGTAATTCTGAAGTCCTAATGGGCATTCTTCTGCCTATATCCTGCCAATCTCACCTAATACTGGAATCATAGTCCATTGTAAAACTGAGCATTGCTTTAAGGCACATTTTAAAGAATATCATTGAAACATGGTTCTGCATATCTCTATTCCCAGTATGTGAGAAATGGAAGGAAGTGAGTCTGGGCTAGGCCTTGGCAAGTTCCAGGCCAGCATGGACTACATAGAACAACAATGTCTCAATACAAGGAAAACAGAGCATGCTGAAGTAGTTTTGTGTGGAATATAGATGACAAGGTTGTCATGGGTTAATATTTGTTGGAGTCACATGATGAGGATGTGGGGTTTTCTCATGCTATTTCTACACATGTGTAGGCTTTGTTTTTTTCTCTATAAAGCTATTTTAACATTATAGGTATCCAGGAGAAAAAAAAAACAACAGTATTTCATATTCAAGTTAAAATCAATTAGTATATCAGCAAATACAGATCTTTGAGGCTTATCGAAGGGTACTATGAACCATAATTTATCATAGTATCATTTCCTGCTGTTATTGTTGCCCTTATGTAACAGATGATACTAATACACAGTATGATAGGATACACAAGATATATAGATTTTACCATTTATCCATCGTTTTTTCAACTAGATTGATATAACTGGCTGTGGGGATCCTTTCCAGCTGTATCTGTTTGAGTACTATTTAAAAAGCCCTGGAATGCCTTTGTTAATCTGGTTTTCAAATGCAAATAGGTGATAAAAGGTAATTCTCAGGAATATGGATGTGCTATGTCCTACAAAGTGGCCTATGGATATGCTGTACAGTATAAAGGGGTCTATGAATATGCTGTGCAGTATAAAGCAGGGTTAGATTTGCAATGAAGACAATCTGCCCTTTACAGAGTGGCTCAGAAAGCCATATCTTTAGTCCATGAAACACATATGGCAGCCTTGGTATTATAAAGATATCAATCAATAACCAATTACAAGTGAGTCACAATTTGAGATAATATATCATTTTGTAAATAATTTACCACTTTATCTTCTAGTCAGGACATAGGCCCATTATGAGAAAGTTTATCTCGTAATAACATGGAAGAAGCGATTACAGTTTCTATGAAGGCAGTGACCCCTTCATGGACCATACTGAAGCAAAGCTGGGCAAGCTTTAAAATGCTCTCCTGCTGGTTTTTCTATTTTTACTTCCTTCAACCTCATTAAAATCTTACATGAGGCTAAAAATGTCATATTCAGGAAGAAGAATTAGATTTAAAAGAAAATAAAATTTCTCCATATAATTGTTAAAATCTAATAGTCCTTATTCTTTCTGCGGGGGTCTATCTGAATTCTCACCTCTGTGAATACAGATTTGCAAACCTCGTTTCATACTCCCATGGAAACTTCTCTTAGCATCACAGTGTTACTCTACCTAATAAAAACAAAATAAGAGTGTTTTGTTAAGTCTTCCCATACTGCCTCCAGACACACACCTTTTGGTTACATCAATATGGACACAAAGCCCAGCCTCCAGAGCTCCTAAGTCCCTTCCTCTGATGATCCAAAAGAACTTTTCTGTGCTGTCCTGGTGGCTGACACTCCACAGACAAACAGGTGCATGACCTTCTTCACCTGGCACAGGGTCTTCCGGGGCAAATTACGTCAGAGGTAGTTCCCAGGGTTTAACTCCTTTAAGAAAAATCTAAGGAGACAAAAACAACAAGTTCTGTATCTATCTCCAAAGGGGATATTTATTCTGTTTAGGTCTTCATTATTATGATCCAGCTTATCACTCAAGAAGTGTTTAAAAATGTGAGTCAGTTTTGCCAAGATTTAAATATTTCAGTAACATTTTGCATAACACTTGGGCTCACATTTATCTAATCCTTAGAGGAATATTTTCTTCTAAAAGAAATAAATCAAAACCCCCCAAAAGGAGGTAGGTGGTAGATACACTCTTTGCTGATAATAATTCCTTTAATGTATAACTTCATGGTCTTCATGGCTCATCTAAATTAACAACCAAAAAGTCACTTTTGTTAAGTGACTGTGGTATCTAGTGACCAGAGTTGGACCGTTTAACTTGACACCGAAACAACACCAGCATATGGGTAGAGAAGGTATTATTCATCGTTACCATTTTGTGGTTGGGAAAATGAATGCTCAGAGAGGTCAAAGGTTTGCCTGACATCACAGAAAAAGTGACAAGCCTAGAGTCAAACTCATTTCCCAGGGCCCTGTCCCTGTTTCCCTCCTGACATATCTCACGGTTTAAGATAAGTACAAATGATGCTTGCCCTTGAATCAGGGGTTCACCTTTGGAAAGTGCTTTTCTCCTGCATCCCCAGCTACCTGGCACCAGCCTCTACCCAAGCTCTCAGAGTCATGATTAGCAGGAAGGGAGCATGTGGCAGCTTGGCCATCTGTCGTGCAGAAAGACTGGACACTGCTTTAGAGTGAAGGGCTGCAAGGCTCAGGCTGGCCAGGATTTCTAGACCATAGAGAACATCAAATCCATCTCTGAAGCAAATGGAAAACTAAATACCAAACTCAGTACTTTGTCTTCCGAGTAAAAACACCACTCTCAAGATAATTAGTTGCTACTTTAGGAAAGGAGAATAACGCGGGAGCGCTGTGTGCTAAAACTCTGGCCAACGCCATTATGGCCACTGAAGCAGGAGCAGGCAGCAGCTATCCAAAGTCTGCAGTTCGACGCAGCTAGGTAATGCTTAAATAAATAACTGGTTCCCATCATACAACTCAGTGTTTAGCCAAGCCCAAATACACTGCTGCCAGCATTTCAAAGTCAACACTGGTATCTAAAACAAACACTGGCCGCCTAACACACACTGGTACTTTCATGAAAAAGTGTTGTGAAACACCCCTTGGCCAACAGAAGTCCGGGGGGCAGGGGGAGTTCCGACCGCAGTTGGTTATTCAGAACATCAACGAGTCCCTAAAGACTTTTAAACTAATGAAGTCAACGATCTTTCTGTTGCTTATTTGTGGGCAGTTATTCTAACAGAACTAACTGTAAAGGAGCTGAAACCTGATCCGTTTTAAGTGAACATATCGGACGGCCACAGTTCTATAAGGAGCTGGCAAAGGTCGTGTGATTCTTGGGTCCGTGACAAAGGACTTCATTACCTCTGGTGATATCAGGAGCCAGGCTGACAGCTGAGAAGAGAAATCAGGCTTTTTGTATCAGGCAGCATGCCTTTCCACCATTCTGAAAGAAGACATTTTCTCACTCTTGCAGGCTGGGGCAGTTTGCAGGATAAATATATATAATGCATATATAAAGTCCAGAACAAAGCCTGTCAGAAGCTTCACTCCTAAGATATGAAGACATGTAGGAAACTCACAGAAAATTGTTTCCACTAGTCAGTCTCTACCAGACACTGTGACAGCTAGGATAAAATATAAATCTACTTCTATCTCTTTTTAAACTTCCTTAAAAAAATAAATAAATAATGCTTGAAACTGCATCTGTAACTTTAAACTCACAATCTTGGTCGACTGAGAATGTGGGATGTTCAGGTTTTCGGTGTCATCCTTGAAAAGACTGGCGATGGCTCCACCAGTAGGAACCGGCCTTTCAACCTTGCCTGCTGCTGGAGAGTTCAAGCACCGGGTGCCACCTAGCATGCTGCCATTGCGTTAGAGTGCAGATTGAAGCATTTCCAAGAGGCCAGTCTGCAATACGATGAGCCAGTGACGTTAAGGTGAAAGGTCATGGCAAGGGAAGCAGATGATGGTGTCTAAAGGAAGAAGTGAAAGCTAACGGGAAAACCGGATGTGAGGAGAATCTCTTAATTTTACCAGTAGACTTCATAGCCCTAGCAAATGGTCCATTCTCAGTGCCTTACTAATTTAATTCAGAGGTAAAGGTTGGTGCTCATGATAGAGCACGGAACGTTATTGCCAGGATGACAAACTATTTAGTTACCTTTTATAAAACTGATTTTTATTGAGCTCTACATTTTTCTCTGGCCTCCTCCCTGCCTCTCCCCTCCTCCAACACACCTCGAGATGGAATCAAAGGCATCATCTCTTCCTCGTCACTTTTAATCAATGTTTAACTGATATCTAAAATTGTGCATTTTAACAAAACATCATGCAATTTTATGTGTGTGTATGTTTATATAGATGCACGGACTTTTGGGTGAACATGCATGTGTAGGCCAGTACTGGATGTCAGATGTCTTTCTCAGTTGCCCTCCTCATTCTTTTGAGACAGGGTCTCTCCTTGAAACAAAAGCTCAGCTCAGTGACTGGCTAGAATTGCTAGCCAGCGAGCCTCGGGGAATGGCGGTCTCTGCCCTACAGGGCTGACTACAGAGGAGCGCCAAAGCCTCCATTTTTTTTTTTGGTTTTTCGAGACAGGGTTTCTCTGTGGTTTTGGAGCCTGTACTGGAACTAGCTCCTGTAGACCAGCTGGTCTCGAACTCACAGAGATCTGCCTGCCTCTGCCTCCCAAGTGCTGGGATTAAAGGCGTGCGCCACCACTGCCCGGCTTAAAGCCTCCATTTTTTATGTGGGTTCTGAGGATAGAAATCAGAAAGGTGAATAGCAAGCCCTTTACTGAGACATCTCCATAGACCCCATGTAATGTGTTCATTCATGCATGCGTACATTTAAGTTAGGTTGAGCCTGATTATCACTTCAGGCATTTCTCATTTATATATGGCTACCATTTTCAAAATCCTTTTCCTAGCTTGGGCTTATTGTTTTTCAAATGTCAAGTTTATGCGGAGATATTCACCTGATCTTATAAGATGTATCATAAAATTTGAAAACACCCAGAAACTAAGTTATTTCCGGAGTAGCAATGCAGAGATAAAATGTAGTGTTTATCAAATCATGTAAGGTTATTATTACTTGTCTGATAGCTTCCCAAATCCACAGAAGTGGCCTTGGGTTTAACAAAACCACTTTGATCATCTTTTTTAAAAACCACAATCCTATTGGAGGCCAGATTTATAAGAGTGTAAAGCTGAAAGGAACTTCGCAGACTTCAAGTTTCTGGAAGATTCTGCTGGCATGGCAGCATCTTAGCAAGTAAGATCTGAGCAGCTCAGGCGTGCCCTGGCACTGCAAAACTGGAACAGGCTGGGAAGTGTTTTGCGTAGACTGTTGGTATAAGGAATCACTTGCTAAGTGTCTGATAAAAGTCATTATAAAAATAACATTATTTTTTAGAAAGTTTCATAATATACAACATTTTCATATATATTAAATTTAAGCCAGCTACTTATAAATCACCATCCCTAACATCAAGCTCTATTATAGAGCTAGAGTAATGAAAACAGCTTGGTACTGGCATAAAAACAGACAGGTTGACCAATGAAATCAAATCAAAGATCCAGATATTAATTCCCATACCTATGAACATCTGATTTTTGACAAATAAGCTGAAACTATACAACGGAAAAAAGAAAGCATCTTCGACAAATGGTGCTGGCATAACTGGATGTCAACATGTAGAAGAATGCAAATAGATACATATCTATCCCCATGCACAAAACTCAAGTCCAAATAGATTAAAGATTTCAATATAAATCTGACCACACTAAACCTGATAAAAGAGGAAGGGGGAAGTAGTGGCACAGGAGACGACTTCCTAAATAGAACACCAGTAGCACAGACACTGAGAGCAATAATAAATAAATGGGCCTTCCTGAAACTGAGAAGCTTCTGTAAAGCAAAGGACATGGTCAATAAGACAAAAAGGCAACATACTGAGTAGGAAATGGGTTAAGTTAAGAATATAAGTGTTAGCCAGGAATACACTTAAGCTATTGGCCCAACAGTATTACAAATAATATAGTTTCTGAATGATTAATTTGGGTCGGACAAGCAGGGAACAAACTAGAAGCCTCCAACTATAAATAGTGGGGAGGGTGCCTGATCTGGCCTTGCCCTGTAGTCAGATTGATGAATATCTTAAATGTCACCATAGAATCTTCATTCAGCAACTGATGGAAGCAGAGGCAGAGATCCACAGTGGAGCACTGGGCTGAGCTCCCACTCAGTTGAAGAGTGGGAGGAGTGAGAATATGAGCAAAGAGATCAAGACCATGATGGGGACACCCACTGAAACAGTTTACCTGAACTAATGGTAGCTCACCAACTCCAGCTGGACAGGGAAGGCGCCAACAGAGAACCAAACTAGGCCCTCTGAATGTGGATGACAGTTGTATGGCTAGGGAAGAATGGGGCCACTGGCAGTGGCACCAGCATTTATCTCTACTGCTTGTACTGGCTTTTTGGGAACCCATTCTCTTTGGATGGATACCTTGCTCAGCCTGGATATAGTAGGGAAGGCCTTGGTCCTTCCTCAGAGCAATGTGCCTTACCCTCTCTGAGGAGTGGCTGAGGGGTGGAGAGGTGGAAGGGATGGGAGGAGGGAGGGAGTGGGAAGAAGGAAGGGAACAGGAGGAGAGAGAGAGAGAGAGAGTGGGAACTGGGATAGGTATGTAAAATGAAAAAAAGATAGTCTTTGTTTTGAAATAAAATAAAAATAATTTAAAAAATCATTGGAAAAACTGTGGTAGGTACTACAAAGGGAATAAACATGGAAAGACTCTAAGAAGAACTGAGGAAGAGGTCCCACAGGTGCTGACTCTTCCAGTGGGAGTAGTGTAAACAGAGCCATCCACTGGAAGATACTGGGCTAAACTTGGGTGGGGAACCTTCCAACCACAGACAGCCTGTGAAGCCCAGGAGAGATAAGACGCATCACATTTGCATCTCCTTTACAATGTGAGGCCATACAACATTTCCCTAAAGATCCTATACCCTGCATTGAAGCAACTCAAAGTCAGTGAGTTGTGACGTAAATTCCAGTTTATGCCAAAGAGACTAGTTTACACCCATGTTCCTAGTGTCTCCTTGGGGAATAGCATTTATCCCAGACGCTTCGCCTTTTAAACACCAGTTATGTGGAAAACATGGGAAATTAAAGGAGCGTCTGTGTGTGTGTGTGTGTGTGTGTGTGTGTGTGTGTGTTGTGTGTATGTTTGATGAATTCAGAAGTTCATTTAGTTGTTTTGCCGCCATGATAGTAAAAACAATGTTTTTAAATCTATGGAGCAGAAGGGTCCTTGGATTTGGTTGCCATGCACATGAAGCATGATCATGCTGGAATAAGCTATGCCAGTGTACCAAGGGAAATGCCAGCTGTGTTGCCAAAATCCCCTAGGATTTTAGCATACACAGAAATAAAACAGTCGTACTGCAGAGTTCTCCTTATGATGCCATCTGGTTTGAAGCAAGAAAGTGCTTACACAAGATAGTATGTGTATTCTCTTGCCACTGTCCCTTACTAACTGGGCTTTAAAAAAAAAAACTGCTTAAAGAACTTATTTGCCAGTTAGTATAAGTGTTCTGTACATTTTTTGTAAATGTCTTTAAGTCTTTGCTAGATTGTATGCAAAATCACCTGGAACAGAGACCCACATTGGAGCACAGGACTGAAATCTCAAGGTCCAAATCAGGAGCAGAAGGAGAGAGAGCACGAGCAAGGAACTCAGGACCGCGAGGGGTGCACCCACACACTGAGACAATGGGGATGTTCTACTGGGAACTCACCAAGACCAGCTGGCCTGGGTCTGGAAAAGCCTGGGATAAAACCGGACTCGCTGAACATAGCGGACAATGAGGACTACTGAGAACTCAAGAACAATGGCAATGGGTTTTTGATCCTACTGCACGCACTGGCTTTGTGGGAGCCTAGGCAGTTTGGATGCTCAACTTACTAGACCTGGATGGAGGTGGGGGTTCCTTGGACTTTCCACAGGAAAGGGAACCCTGATTGCTTTTCGGACTGAGGGGGGGGGGACTTATTTGGGGGAGGGGAAAGAATTGGGAGGCGGTGGCGGGGAAGAGACAGAAATCTTTAATAAATAAATAAAAAATAATAATAATAATAAAAAAATCAACTGCTTAAAGAACTTATTTGCAAGTTAGTATAAGTGTTCTGTACATTTTTTGTAAATGTCTTTAAGTCTTTGCTAGATTGTATGCAAAATCACCTGGAAATCCTTTACCAAAATACTCAATGCTTAGGGTGGTCCAAAACTTCAGCTTTAAAACCAAAGTGTGCAGCCAAGAAGATAGTGAAATGGCACCATACTTAAAAGCAAAGTAGGGACTGAACAAAATAAATAATGGGACTTAAATGTCTTATAAGACTTAATTTAAAATTGTTTTTACTTAATTATACTGTATGTATATGGGTGGTTTGTCTGTATTTATTTCTGTGTACCATGTGTGTATACAGGGATCATAGAGGCCAGAAGAAGGCAGTGGATATCCCAGAACTATAGTTTCAGACAGTTATGAACCGTTATGTGGGTGCTGGGAATAGAACCAGGTTCTCTCTCCAGCCCCATAAGAGAATACACAGAGAAACTGTGACTCGAAAAACCAAAAAACCAAAAAACAAAAATATATAATTTTAAAATGTCTGGTTATACTTTCGTCTATTTTGACTCATATGAAGACATATTTGATACATTTATTTTTATGTAACTATCGTACAAAGATTTATAGATTATCTTCACAAAACAGACCAGGGCTTTGTAGGCAGAGTTTTTCTGTCCCACAGCCACTCTCAAATATATATATATATATATATATATATATATATATATGTACATATATATGTGTGTGTGTTTATATATAAATTATAAATGTTTGGCCAATAGCTTAGGCTTATTACTAACTAGCTCTTACATTTTAAGTTAACCTATATTCCTCATTTATGTTCTGCAACATGGCAGAACCTTTATTAATGCAGCACGTTTATCTCCTGCTCCCTCTGCATCTGGCTGGTGACTCCAGACTCCATCCTTCTTTCTCCCAGCATTCTGCTAGTCTGGCTCTCCTGCCTAACCTTATTCTGTTCAGCTATTGGTCAGTTATTTTCTTTATTAAACCAATCACAGAGACATATATTCACACAGGGGAAAAGAATATTCCACAGCAGGGCTTACTAAATTTAGAAGACATAGTGAGTGACATCAGCAATGCAAAATCCAAAAAGGAATCACCGAGCTACACTGCAAGATGCATTGGGAAAAAATTAATTACTTGCATTACTTTGGATTCTATGTCAGAATAAAAGGACTATTTTTGCGGCATCTGTTTTTTTTAAGCACCCAAAATAATAGCCTATTTGGGGGTTTTGATATTTTTTAGAATTTAAACATCTTTATCAAAAGAGACAGAAAAGGCATTACCTGTGACGTCATTTACATTTAAATTTTTACATATTTGATTAAAAAATAAAATTAGAGTTGAGTTTCTTATCTACTTAGAAATTTCCTCTGTGCTTATTCAGTATTGCGGACACCTTATTTTTTTTTTAATTTTTTCAACTTCAAATACAAGTAGCAAAAAGGAATTAATGTCAAGTTAAGTATAAACAAAAATTTGCAGCTGATTTCAGTTAATATAACTAAGATATGGGAAATAAAAAGGCTCTACGAAAGTACTTTACAATCCTTAGACAATATATGTTATTAGAGCCAGAGGATATATGTGAAATCTATGGGTTGGGAATAGTGGAGCATACCGCAGTCTCAGTACTAAGGAGGTAAAGGCAGGAGAAACAAAGGTTCAAGGTCACCCTCAGCTACTTAGTGTGTTTGAGTCTAGCTTGGGTGATAGAAGGCCCTGTCTCAAAAAATAATAAATAAACCAAAAACAAAACAAACACAGAACAAAACGTATAACACAATATTCAAAGTTAAATATTCAAAAAAAATCAAGAAGAGTCAGGCAATGGTGGTGCTCGCCTTTAATTCTAGCACTCAGGAGGCAGAGACAGGTGAGTGTCTATGAGTTCGAGACCAGCCTGGTCTACAGAGTAAGTTCTGATTATTTTTCTGGTTCCTTTGAGTACTGAAATTACCTTGGTCTAGATGATAAAATGTGTAGTCCTCCAAGTTAGAACTGTGTTTTACAAACAAACGGCTTTAGTCTTGTAGAAACAAGTCTAAGGCTCGGGGACTAACGTTCTGACACCCCTGGCTGGAGCCCTCTTTTAAGTCTCGTGTACCTAAATGCTCAGCCATATGCTTGCCCAGAAATCTTCTGCACTCCAGAAGGAAAAGTAAATAAAATGAAGTCTTGACTAAAGCTTGTCTATTCTCATCCTATGGGTCAAACGACCTTTTCACGGGGGTTGCATGTCAAATACCCTGCATCTCAGATATTTCCATTACAATTCATAACAGTAGAAAAATTGCAGTTATGAAATAGTAATAAAAATAACTTTATAGTTGAGGCTCACCCCAACAAAAGGAACTGTATTGAAGGGTCACAGCATCACGAAGGTTGAGACAACCACTTAGAACGAGGTATGGTTGGGCAATACTGATGCAGGTTCCCAAGGTTCGATCCCCATTCTTTTTTTTTTTTTTTTTTTTTTTGGTTTTCGAGACAGGGTTTCTCTGTGGCTTTGGAGCCTGTCCTGGAACTAGCTCTGTAGACCAGGCTGGTCTCGAACTCACAGAGATCCTCCTGCCTCTGCCTCCCTAGTGCTGGGATTAATGGCGTGCGCCACCACCGCCCGGCTATATTTTTTTTTTTTTTTTGGTCGATCCCCATTCTGTACTAAGCACTGACCACAGACTCTGAACAGCTTGCCGGCTGCAGAGGTGTCGTGCGTGGATCCGGTGTTCCTTCCCTCCCTGGAAGGTTAAACGAATGGGCAGACATTTACAGTGAAAAGCAGGCAAAAAGCCAGCAGAAGCATTTCTTTAAATTTTTTGATAAAAGGTGTTCCGAGGCTCAGTTAAGAAAAAAACAGTAATAAGGGGAACACATTGCAGATTGTTGCTTACAAATATAAAGCTACATTTGAGACAGGGGATAGGGGAAATTCAGCCCCCACACCCCACACACACACTCCCATAAGCCATCTGTTTTCAAATGCCTGACTCCACAGGTGGCCGTGTTCTCGCAACTACAAAAGGTCACATAGTCCTTTTGCTGGAATGCTATGTCCTGTTCCACCCTCAGATGTGAGAGTTCAAAGGTCCTAGCACGTGCCATTCTTGTGGTTCTCTCTGAGTGAAAACATGGGGATGGATGATAAGCTTCCTATCATGGCAAAAGCCAAACATTTTGATTAAAATTACATGTTACATAAGTCACAACTAGGCAGTTGTTGGTTGTCCCCAAGATATCAGTGTATGTTTGCACCACTGGGGATGTCTTGCTTGGCTGGTCATTGCTGTGGCTCACAGGAGTCAGAAGGGTAGGTCTGCTGATTGCTTTTCTCCCTTGGCTGCGTATGTGGTTCCTTCCACCACTGGAGAGCAAGCTGTTAGGGAGGAGGCCTCAAGGCCAGTATCAGACTGGTTCCTGCTGTGTCTGAAATATAGAGTGTCTTCAGCAACCTGATAGGGGCGCGAGGAAGGCGGAGGGGAGAAAAGGGGAAGTGGAGTCCACAGAGGAAGAGGTTAAATAAGAATGACTGAAAACGCCAAAGAGAAGCACATTGTTACATAGATTTACTTAACTTCACTTAAAAGGTATATATCCCCACAGAGAATGATAATATTCCCCAAGGATCCATGAATTATTTCACAAAAACCTTAACATCAGATGAGGAACACTTCCCTTTGATTTTTTTTTTTTTGATCAGGGCTATTGAAGAGACTCCCCAAAATAATATAGGATATTATCACTGTTCTTGGTTGCCTCCCAGAAATTGAATGTTAGAGCACTCTTTAGAAGAAAAACAAACAACAAACAAACACAATAGATGTCACCCTGAGGGAGAGAGATACTGGGGGGGGGGTCTTTAATATAAGATTTTATTGATTCTTTGAGAATGTCACATATCAATGCTTTGTATTCTGATCTTATTCTCCTCCATTCCTCCCCCTAACTCTTCTCAGATCTATCTTCATCTTTTCCCAACTTTGTACCCACCCACACACACTGAGTACAACTTGTGGGGCCTGTGTACTCATGGGGTCATCCCATCCTCCATAGTACACGCCAACATGCCAGGGACATGCCAGGGACTCTTAAAGAAAAATGACTCTCCCTCCCCTAGAAGCTTTGGCTAGGAATTGGGATGGAGATTTTCATTCAAATACGTATGTGTATACATGTATATCTGTATTGATATATATTTGTATAATCTTTTAAAACTGTGTTAAATCACAACAATTTCCTATACTCTAAATACCCTCTCCAATTCATTGTTGTTGAAGGAGGCCACCCAGCCTTGAAATAATCAGACAGAAGCTATATTATTTAAATCACCGCTTGGCCCATTAGCTCTAGCTTCTTATTCACTAACTCTTACATCTTAATTTAACTCAATTCTATTAATCTGTGTATCGCCACGTGGCTGTGGCTTACCGCTCTGACGGGGCTACATGGCTTCTCTCAGACTCCGCCTTCCTTCTCCCAGAATTCAGTTTAGTTTTCCCCACCTAGCTCTACTCTATCATATTACAGGCCAAGGCAGTTTCTTTATTAACCAATGGTATTTTCAGCGTACAGAGAGGATGATCTTTCCTTTGTGGTTTTGATTTTCTGTGAGGTGTGAACCGAAACTCACAGACATGAACACTGCTTTCAGTTTTCTGGTTTGTTTTGCTTTTTAATTGCAAAGCCCTGACACCCTTTTATAAGACGGTGTGCTGTAAATTTTTAACTCCTGTTCTCTGAATAGTTTCGCTATGGATAGTGGGAGACATTTTGCTTTTATTAGCAGGTAAGGTGAAGGTAATGCAATAAAGATATATAGATACCAAAATATCCCATTTATCAATGATAGTGACAAGTTCTTTGATGAATTATGTAACCATTTTTCAAATATTCAAAAAATATAATTCCAGGCATGTGTTGGTTACAGTGTAATGGCTCCAGCTGCATGAGTATCTCTTACCCCATCATGTTCTAAGTCCACATAATCAGAAAATAGTAAGTAGGCTTTGGTTACTAGCATGTGAAAACTTCTATGGTGTAAAATTTCCTACCAAGGATAATTTCAAGGTATCTACTTTCTGTCCCTGAATGTAGAGCTAGGTCTTCCTAGTTCCCAGTGTGCAGTAGGCAGAGATACTCCCTCTCCTGCCCCCACAGATATGACAGAAGTAAATAATCACCAAAGCCTAGAGAAGCATAGTTATGAGTCGATGAGTTTCTAGTAGTTTTAGTTCTTTAACTATCATATATTTATCTGGAAGTTCATTGCATAATTTGCATAATAACTATGTTTAACTCCTAAAAACTTAACCATTGTCTCTAATGAGCTGGCATGAGTCACTTCCACCATTCTCCCACTCCTGTCAAAAGAGAAGGACATGTTTGGGACAGCATCCCAGGATATTTCCCTCCAATGAAACATGTTAGAGATTAATTTTAGTTTAAAAAAAGGATGAACATTTAGCTTATGAATAAGGACACACTGACTCTGTGCTGAATTAAAATAGATCCTAATTCTTATGGACTATAACTTAAGCCTCTACAGCAAGTAGATGGGGAGGGGAGGCACTAACGTCCATTTCAGTTCAAATGCTTGTTTTAATCATTTAGGCCTTTGTGCTCTGAATTCTGCCTTTGTACCTTGGGCAAATATTTGTCCCCAGAAGACTTCCTTCCCCAAAACCAAGAAGAAATAGTAATTTTCTCACAAGATGATTATGAAGATGCAAAATAATATTGGCAGTTCAACAGATATAGCTCAAAGCCATAAAGCAGGCTATAGAATAAGCAAAGTTTAATTTACCACATTGTGCTGATGAACTTTACATTAACTCAACACTAACTAGGGCTATCTGGGTAGAAAGTATCTTAATTGAGAAAATGCCTCCTCAGATTGGCATATAGGCATTTTTTTTTATTCATGATTGATGTGGAAGGGCCCAGCCCACTGTGAGTGGGGCCATCCTTAGGCAAGTAGTCCTGGGTTTTATGAAAAGATGAGGGAGCCATGGAGAGCAAACCAGTAAGCAGCATTCCTCCATGGTCTCTGCCTCTGGGTTGAATTCATGCTTTGGTGTCTCTTAATAATGGATTGTGGTTAGGACGTGTAAGCCAAACAAAACCTTTCCTCTCTGAGTTGTTTATGATCATAGTAATCGAGAGTAATCTAGGACTTGTACAATGACATTCTACTCCACGATGGACCAAGTTTTACAAATACGTTGTATTGATAAATATTTAAACTGTTGAGCTAAAGAAGCCAGATTATATATTGTATGAATCATTTTATAGAATTCTCAAAACTTGAAGCAAATGTAGGATAACAAGAAGTTGATTGTTAGTTGTCTGGAGGGTCATGAAGGAGGGGGAACAATCACAAAGGAACAAAGATGTGCAGAAGCAATAAGAATGCTAATTATCTGATATTCTGATGTCTACTTTCTTGAGTTCTTTATATATTTTTGAAGACCGGCCCTCTATAAGATGTGGGGTTGGTGAAGATCATTTCTTATTCTGTAGGCTGTCATTTGGTCTTATTTATCATGTCCTTTGCCTTACAGAAGCTTCTCAGTTTCAGGAGGTCCCGTGTATTAATTGTTGATCTCAGTGTCTGTGCTACTGGTGTTATATTTAGGAAGTGGTCTCCTGGATGCCTTACCCTTTGTAAGAAATGAATGGGGGTGGTTTGGGGGGAAGTGGGGAAAGAAGGAGGAGGGGAGAGGGGAAGGAGGAGGAACTGTGGTTGGTATGTAAAATGAATAAAAAATTTTAAAGAAAAAAATTAAAATGGATCCAAAAAGAATGCTAGTTATACTCGTGAAGTTGACTTCATGTTTCACATGTGTCTAAATTCATCTGATATTATATGTCATATATATGTGTGTATGGTTATATACATGTATATACACATATATATTTATTTATTACTGGAAGTTCAGAGGGGATATTCATTTTAGAAGGTAACAGTTGCAATTCAGCTTTCTTAATAAAGCTCCCATGGTGAAGCAATTAAGTTTGTCCCTTTCATCGTCCATGATATCAACTCACATGATGATTGCAAACTAGCATGTTTCATAAATACAGTGTGGGCCGTGTGTTCTTTGTTTTAAATGCTTTGGTACACACGGTGAACTCCCTCTTTGCTTGACTTTACCCATCTTCTACAGACTCTCTGCAGTTTTGAAACCTACTATTTGCAAAAATGATATGCCTCGTTTCTGGGGAAAGTAACTACATATACACATATGTGTGTGTATGTGTGTGCGCATGTTATATGCTTATATATTACACATATACACAAGTTAACTGTCAAATGAGTGGTTTAGCATTTTTATCAAAAATTCTGGAGTACCTATGATATTTTAAATTCCCAAAGTGACTTTTTTGCATTATTTGTATTTAAAAATATAAAAGGGAACAATGAAAGCTTGTTTCCTGGCTCATCTTTGTGCAGCAAGCACTTTACCCACCGAGCTCCTCCTGACCCTCCTTTTTAAACCCTTGTCTTTTTAAATCTGTGTCTTAACAAACCTTCCAGTGATCTTCATGAACAAACTACTGACTCTTAATTGTGTGGTTTGAATGAGAATGGCCCTGATAGGCATGTATGAATGCTTGGTCCCAGTTGATAGAACTTTTAGGCAAGGACTGGGAAATTAGGAGGTGTTCCCTTGTTAGAGGAGGCATGTTACTAGATATGGGCTTTGAGGGTTCAAGAATTCACACCATTCCCAGAATATCTCTCTCCTTCGTCCCTCTCTTCCTCCCTCCCTCCTCTCTTTCTCTCTCTCCCTCTGTTCCTCCATCCCTCCCTCCTTCTCTTTCTCTCTCTCTCTCTCCCTCTGTTCCTCTGTCCCTCCCTCCCTCTCTCCTTCCCTCCTTCCTCCACTGCCTCATGCTTGTGGCTCAGACGTAAGCTCTCAGCTACTGCTCCAGTGCCCTGCCTGCCTACCTGCTACCATGCTCCCTGACATGACGGTTATGGATTAACCCTCTGGAATCTCATTAATGTTTTCATTTATGAGTTCCTTTGGTCATGGTGTTTTGTCACAGAAACAGAAAGTCTACTAAGATAAGGACTGAATTGTGTCCCCGTGGACTTCATGGGTTAAACCTTGACTCCCACTATCACTGCCTTTAGAGATGACGTCACTAATGAAAATGGTAATTTAGGGTTAAGTGAGGTCATAAGGGTGGGGCTCTAATTCCATAGGACTAGTGTCCTTAAGAAGGAAGGAACACTAGCTAGAGAGAGCTCCCTTTGCAGACACAAAGAAGAAAGGCCATATGAGGACACACTGAGAAGGTGGGTCTTCTAACAGGGTGCAAAACTGGATGAACACAGTTACATAAATCTGGTGGAGCCCATATGGTGACACCCCAAGCGTCTAAGTGCTGGACCCAGAACTGTACAATTTGATGTTTGCCCTGATTTCAGTGTCGCTTGGTCTATCTTTCCTTTGATAGTCTCTCATTCTTCCCATTTGGATTAAGAATGTCTCATCTACCTATTATGATATATTGAAAAAATGTAACTTAAAAAATTAGGAGTTCACACTTAAGAGCTTGTCTTGAGTCTCAGAAGAGACTTCGGGCTTTTGAACTGTTATATGTTGTTAAGATTTGGGGGACTGCTAAGATTTTTGGAACTCTTACAGACAAACAAAAGGTATTATGCATTATAAGATGACCTTGAACCTTTGAATATTAAAGTAGAATGGTTCTTAAAAGTGATATGCATGCTAGATAACCTAGTCAACATTCAAACATGGAGTAGGAAAAGCTTCATGAGTTCCAGTTACCAGCTGAAGAGCTATCAACAGTTGGCTTCTTGGGGAGGAAGCCCAGTATCTGTAGGCTGGGGAATAAGAAAAAAAAAAGAAAGTCATTCCATGTTATTAAGACACAGCCATCAACATGTAGTGAAGCAGACAGATAATTACCATAAAGCTTTTGTATGGCAAAGAAAATAGAGCTCAGTTCCAAATACAAAATCAGCAAGTGGGGCCTTATAACCAGGCATGGGGGTAAGGTATTTTCTTTTTTCTTTTTTTTTCTTTTTTGTTTTTGGTTTTTCGAGACAGGGTTTCTCTGTAGCTTTGGTGCCCATCCTGGAACTAGCTCTTGTAGACCAGGCTGGCCTCGAACTCCCAGAGATCCACCTGCCTCTGCCTCCCAAGTGCTGGGATTAAAGGCGTCCGCCACCACCGCCCAGCCAGGGGTAAGGTATTTTCATCACAGAGAAAAAAAATATGATTTTATAATGCCTTTTTTCACTTTGTGCCATTTTTATGTCATTAAATAGTATTTTAAAATAATACCTTAGTACTCCATAACCCTTACATACATGTTCCATTTGTAGGGCTTGTGGAGTACTCTCTAGAAGAATAATAATTTTTCATTAAAAGTATATGAGTCATTTAGCACACCCCCCTGTGTGATATCATCAGTATTTCCACCACCACCAATTTGAGAGGGAAAACAGGGTACAGGTCTGTAGGCTTTAATTTGCATTTCCTAGATTGTGTTCAACGTTATCCACTCATTTGGTTATTGATTATTTATGTTCCTGATGAGAAATGTTCACATATTTTGTGAAATCATGGTGACAATCATGATTTTTTTTTATTGCGAAAAGAAGAAAAAAAAACATAAACAAAAAACAAGTTTCCACCTCCTCCCAGCCTCCCATTTCCCTTCCCCTCCTCCCACCCCTCTCCCCCTCCTCCCACCCTTCTCCCCCTCCTCCCACCCTTCTCCCCCTCCCCCCACTCCTCTCCCCCTCCCTCTCCAGTCCACAGAGCATCCACCCACTGAGACAGAGGAGCTGATCTACGGGGAGCTCACCAAGGCCAGCTGGACTGTGACCGAAAAAGCATGGGATAAGGCCGGACTCTCTGAACATGGCGAACAATGAGGGCTGATGAGACACCAAGGACAATGGCAGGGGGTTTTGATCCTACTTAATGTGCTGGCTTTGTGGGAGCCTAGACAATCATGATTTTATAAATCATTTCAATATTAGACATTTATGTTTACCCTCCACTTTGATAGTATTTTTTAGTAAAATTTTTCTAGGAATAGTCAGGCCTCTGTCATGGTACAGATATTACAAAGTCATGAAGGACAACAGCTGCAAATATTTGTGTTTGTGTGTGTGTTTGTGTGTGTGTGTTTGTGTGTGTGTATGTGTGTTTGTGTGTGTTTGTGTGTGTGCATGTGTGTGTTTGTGTGTGTGAATGTGTGTTTGTGTGTGTGTTGTTTCTGTGTTTGTGTGTGTGCATGTGTGTGTGTGTGTGTGAATGTGTGTTTGTGTGTGAATGTGTGTTTTGTGTGTGTGTGTTGTTTCTGTGTTTGTGTGTGTGTGTTCCTTTTTGGGGGGTTTTCGGTGATTAGATTTTTTATAAAGATTTCTTTCCATGATTTTTAATTATGTGTCTGGATGTGAGTGTGTACACATGAAAGATGCCACAGGAATTAGCGCCTCCTGGAGCTGAAGCTGCGAGTAGTTGAGAGCCACCTGACAGGGCGCTGGGACTTTAACTTGGGTCCTCTAGAAGAGCAGCACATGCCTTTAACCACCGAGCCTTCTTTTCAGCCCTTTGACTACCTGTTTTAAACATCATCAGACACCACCATCATCACCAGCATTAAAATCATGACCAACTTCAACATTTTCTCAAGCCGAGTGTTTCACTCTGACAGGTGGATGGCATTTCACTGATGCCTGGGGAGGCTTCATTTCCTTAGGGAATGCCCATCATTGAGAACTGGGCAACAGGTGAGCTCGAGGTTTTCCTGTCAAAAGTCCAACCCACGGATGAACGTGTGGGAAGAGCCACCTGCCTAGTGGTGAGGAGTGACTCCAGGCTTTGTGGCCGGAACGCCCTTTGTCCTTCCTGAGACGATGGCAGTGCAGCCAGGGACTTCTCTCTCTCTCTCTAAGTCTCAGACCCTGTCTCTACAGAACAGGGCTTCTCTGTCATGAAAGACTTTTGTGAAAGTCACGTGACAACATACATGCGGAGTATTTAGTTACATGTTCAACAATTGGCTAGTCCTCCACAGAACCTTCATCTTGGGTTAATATGATGCAATTCCACTACTGCTTGAGTGAGGTAACCCAGATTCAGAGAGAGAATATGATATGTATTCACTCATAAGTGGCTTTCGGACATAAAGCAAAGAAAAACCAGCCTTCAGTCCACAACTCTAGATAACAAAGAAGGCCATAAGAGAGACATAGAGGAATCTACATAGGAAGGAGAAAAAGACAAGATCTCCTGAGTAAATTGGAAGCATGGGGGTCATGGGTGAGGGTCGAAGGAGAGAGAGGAAGAAGGGAGGGGAATGGAGAAAAATGTATCCCTCAATAAAAACAATTATATAAAATTTTTTAAAAAGCCTTACAACCACCAGCCTTCTAGAAACTCATTACATACAGATGCTTTTATTCTTTTATGGAACTAGAACAAAGCAAGAACATAATTATTATTTCTTATCATCTTCGTGACCCCTTGTATCATAAGAAACTGAAACCCTGACCAAGCTACCCACTGAAGCACTTACCAAAAAAGTGAAAATGGTGTTGGAAGTTAAAACAATATTTATTCTTTCCTGTGCCAACTGTTGAAGTTTTAAGTGCATAAAAACATACACTTCCTGATTAGCTTGTTTTCAGGATCCAGAAAATGGAAATGAGAGGCAAGAGGCAATATGTGGCTCCTCCTGAAAACAAAACTCGGTAGTAAAACGCATTTCCGTTCCTGGAGGTCCCCACAAATGCTGCCATCGTCGCGTCTGTCACCTGCTTTGCCTAAAGCCTCCCGAGTCTTCAGTAGCTCTGAACATTGCATTCTGTCAGCATTTACTGACTGGCCCTACTTCATGCCCTCGCCTGGAACGGATGATCCGCGAGGGGAGGACAAGTGTCTCAGCCCCCGCATCTGAGTACCTAGGACAGAGCAAGGAGCAGCACAGAAACTCACTGCATCTCCTCCACAGATAGTTAGGAGTGAGCTACGAAGACAATTTTGCCTTCAGAGTGAAGACAGCCGTTGAGAATCTGCTGTCCACGGTGGCCCTCCTCATTGCTCTGGTTCTTCTTTGCACCAATGGAGACTTGTAATTTCCCTCGACACAGTCAGTGCTGACTCTTATCAACATCTGGTGGGGCAGTGGTGGTGCATGTCTTTAAGCCCAGTACTTGGAAGGCAGAGGCAGGCAGTGAGTTCGAGGCCAGCCTGGTCTACAAAGCAAGTTCCAGGACAGGCTCCAAAACTACAAAGAAACCCTACTTGGGGAGTGGGGGAACTGGTGGGCAGGCGGACTTGGACTTAATAAACCTCTCATCTGGAGTCCCAGGAGGTATCTTGAACTCCAGGGAGAAAAGTAATGGTATCTTCTCTTTGATCGCAGATAACCAGTAAATCCATACCTAAACAAAGGCACTAGGCCGGCTTGTATTATGTCAACTTGACACAAGCTAGAGTCATCTGAAAGCAGGAAATCTCAGCTGAGAAAATGCTCCATAAGATCTTGTTGTAAGGCATTTTCTTAATTAGTGACTGATGAGGGAGAGTCCAGTCCATAGTGGCTGGTGCCATCCCTGGGCTGGTGGTCCTGTATTCTTTTAGGAAAGTAAGCTGAGCAAGCCATGGGGAGCACGTCAGTAACCAGCATCTCTCCATGGCCTCTACAACAGCTCTTACCTCCAGGATCCTGCCTTGTTGGAGTTCCTGTCCTGACGTCCTTTGATGGTGAACAGCAATATAGAAGTGTAAATGAACCCTTTCTCCCCAACTTGCTTTTTGATCATGGCATTTGATTACAGCAATAACAACCATGACCAGTAGAGGTACGGCTGAGCTATTAGTTCAACAAAGAAAACACTAAAGATAGAGGGAGGGGCTACCCCAAACTAGCCACCTCTTGTTCCTCTCGTTCTGTCCCCTTATAAATACTGGCTTTATTTTATTTATCTTCCACACCACTCAGTCCCAAACCAATATGCATAGTGCAGAGCTCCTCCTAAGAATGTGCATATCCATTTTTCAGCTAACAAAACAACTAATCAAAAGGCATAGCCACCTAGAAACACGCTCGCACACAGAAAGCATGGCCACATAGAAACATGCTCACACACAGAAAGTGCCAATCTTGTGTTACACTCATTAAAATCATTGCCTTCCCAAAACATTGCCACTACAGGAATCTGTTTCTTGGATTAGCTTTCTAACAGCTTTGTTTTGTTTTGGTTTGAGTTTTTTTTTTTCCTCTATGTACTTATTTATCCTTGTTGTGGAATATTTGTACACTATGTGAATGTGTATTGCCGTGATTGGTGTAATAAAACACTGAACGGCCAATAGCTTGGCAGGAGGTATCAGTGAGACTTCTGAGGAGAAAGAGGAAAGAGGAGGAGGAAGCAGGGCATGAGGGAGGCGCCAGGAGATTTGGAGGAAGCGCAAGGTGCAAGGTAGAAGAGAGGTAACACCATGTGGCAGAATGCAGATTAATATACATGAGTTAATGTAAGTTATAAGAGACACACCCAAGCTAAAGGGCCAGCTTTCATTTAATGAAAAGTCTCTGTATCATTCATTATTTGGGAACTGAACAGAAAGACTCATTACATATTCCTGTAAGTGTAGAAATACCAATGATGGATTTTCAAAAGGAAGTATCTTTAATCTGCCACAAACACTTATCTTTTAAGAAGAGAACGTTTTTGTGATGGGGGTGGAAACTGGGCTTTTTAGTTTGGTTTTGCCATCACCTGGCATTCAGAACCCAGTAATCACTGCTTAGTGAATGAATGAATGAATGAATGAATGAGTGAATGCTAGTGTTATCACTTGTTACATGGAAATCTGCTTTACATTTGAGAACATCCTTTTGTCTACGAACATTCCCTTAGGTGTAACCCTAGGTCAGTTCTTCTAAACAAATTATGGACATCCTGTTTGGGAGGTCTTTAAAAGTACCTTGGGGTCTTTATGGTAACCATGTCTAGGTTCTTTGTTTATGTAGAGTCTCATTGAAAAGTCCAAGCAAGTCATGAGTTCAGATCTTGGTGTGTTCAAAAGTAAGTAAACCTTCTAATTTCTGGTCTAGTCTGAATAACGAACTAAAAAGTTCTCCTGTAAAGTTGCAATGAAAAAAAAACTTTCCTTTTCCCTTGCTAGACTCTCCTGTGGTCACAGTAACTAAAGATGTATTTAGAACAGAAAAGAAGATGATTGACATACATAGCTCACCCATGAAGGAACAACGGGGGTAACCCAGGAGGTGAACTGAAATTCAGTCTTGAAGACTATTGCCGCTAAAAATAAAGTCAAGTCTTGCAAGTTGGTGAAGGGCAACCCTAAGGAAAAGGGTAAGGGGTGGAGAACAAAATAATACATGTGCGGCCATCATCTACAAACGTCTACAGAAGAAGATGCAGAGCGATGAGCATGCTGGGCTAATTCCTTAAGAACAAGCGGACACGGTCCCTCAATGACTGTTCCTGCCCATCAGTGACCACCGTTCTCCCAATAGCTGTATCCTCCAGTCTTCGTTTTTGTCTGGAGCCGCCAAACTGCGGTGACATTAGAAAAGACTGCTGGGTTGTTTCATTGCCTACATCCTGAAAGTGAGCTAGGCAGGAAGTAAGTAGCTCCTGTGCTCTGGAAACTGACATAACACAGGCCACAATGAAGTCCCATTCATTACCAATTACAGGGATGCATCCCCTTGATTAACATTTGTTGACGCCATTACCGTAGAACAGAGGATGGGAGAACACGGCTAGAACATTCATTCCCGAGTAATTGCAGTGAAAGCCAGACTCCCGCTGAGCAACCTGGAGGTTTCTTTTGCAGTCCTAACTGCTGGACTCTCTAAGGCATTCACTGCTTGACAAGCCTCAGCTGCAGGGAGGTTCTGGTGACGAAGTTTTGTGGTGGGATTGTCTCATGTGGGAAAGGGAGGGCCAGGTGGTTCTAAGACACAGCACCAGAGGTCTAAAGGGAAAAGAAGAACAGGAGACACCATACCCTCTCAGCTCCCAGCCCACCCATCTTAATGTTCAGAAACTTGGCCAAGGAAGAGACGTCAGTCAATAATGGAGTTTAGTTGAACTGAGTTTATAATATTTGCATTGGCTATTGAGCCCAGCCTATATTTACAGAGCTCCTACTACATTTGAGACTCTTGGAAGATATAGGAAGGAGGAAGAGAGTAGAGGTCATTGAGAAACTAATTATATAATTTATTACTTAAACAGAATTGAGACATGTATACAGAGGAAGGCACCAATGGCTGTGAGAGTATACAGTGTAGAGTCATTGGTCTGGGTTCTGACGCAGAAATATGAACACAATGGAAGAATAGAAAGCAGGGTGATTCTCACTGCTAGGAGGCCAACATGGCAGGTCACAGGATGCTGATACGCCATAGCTAAGGTCGGCAGGGGTCAGGAGAACTTACCTGTGAGCACAGGCTTTTGTTTTCATCCTTGATAACAGTGGGATGCATAGTTACGTAGATGTATGAACTGCAGAATAGTAGGTGATCCTGAGGACATACAGAAATTATCTTTATGCATCTAACTATACGTGTTCCCATGGCTTCATTAGGCTATAGCCCCTAACTGAAGAAAAAAATCCAGCTTAAAGGCTGTGAATATTTTATACACATGGAAAGTGAAGGTCATGGGATGAGTCCCCACGTCCTCATTTCCCAACCTTAGTAAAGAGATAGTCCCTTTCCACGCAAACCACATGCAGTTTATCCAATCCCCAATGCTAAACAGCACTATAGACACGTCAAGTACATAATTCTTTTCTCCTCCTGCGTATGTGTGGTAGAGGATGCTTGTGCATGTGTGATGCAGTGTGAATGTGTGCATCCGTAAGTGCACAGGCAGACATCCAAGGCTGACATTGGGCTCCTTCTTCTCTCACTCTCCACCTTGTTTTTGAGCGGAGTCTCTCTCTGAGCCCAGAACTCAGTATCTGGGCTTGACTGGCAGGCCAGGATCAGCCAAGCACTGGGTTACAGATGCACACTACACATATGGCAGGTATGCAGGGGCTGGGCATCCAGCTCAGGTCCTCGGGCATGTGCACACATACTTTCTGCACTGATCCACCTCCCCAGCCCTCAGGTATACAGTTCTCAGACATAAACATGCCTCTTTTTTTGCTTCCACTACAATGATTGCATCTGAAAACTAGAGCTGGTTGTTCGCATGTGTGTGTATTTGTATTTATTTATTTTTTTGAAAACATATAAAAATAATCTCAGAGTCATATGTCCCAGGCTTCCTCAAACTCACTGTCCTTCTATGCCAGTCTCCCAAACACAGAGACCACAGGAGCAGGGTGCTACAATCGGCATAATAATTCTTTAAAGTGGCCCCATATCCGCATAGTGTGGTTTAGACATTTAAAACCTTAGGTTATACATTGCCAGACAACCTATTCTTCCCAACCTGGTTTATGATTAATGACTGCTCACGAAATTAATCGAAATTGAGCATTATTTGTCTTACTATGACCAATTTAACAAATGAAAATGTATCTTATTGGAGCTTGAATGTGCATTTATCCCCAGAGCCAATGAGCTATTTATTCTTCTTTGGAGCACTCTTCCTGCTTTTCCTCCAAGCTCTGCCAAGGGGCCACCTGGCTTGTCTGAACATTTTTTTATTTTTAATTTATTTATTTATTAAAGATTTCTGCCTCCTCCCCGCCACCGCCTCCCATTTACCTCCCCCTCCCCCGATCAAGTCCCCCTCCCTCATCAGCTTGAAGAGCAATCACGGTTCCCTGCCCTGTGGGAAGTCCAAGGACCACCCACCTCCATCCAGGTCTAGTAAGGTGAGCATCCAAACTGCCTAGGCTCCCCCAAGGCCAGTACGTGCAGTAGGATCAAAAACCCATTGCCATTGTTCTTGAGTTCTCAGTAGTCCTCATTGTCCGCTTTGTTCAGCAAGTCCGGTTTTATCCCATGCTTTTTCAGACCCAGGCCAGCTGGCCTTAGTGGGTTCCCGATAGAACATCCCCATTGCAGAAACTTTATAGTCTTTGGATCAGTAGTCCTGCAAAGGGGCTGCAGTTATTTGGAAATGGCTAATATTGGTCCCAAGTCTTCCATTAAATCTGGCAACATCTTCCTAGTTCTCCTAAGTAGAACTGTTCCAAATGCTTTTCTTAGCAGAGGCCATCCCTATCAATGTGTCAAACATTGACACCATGTTTTGTGGCAAGTTCTATAGAAAGAAAATTAAAAAGAAAATATTTGAACTCATCAAATGACGTGACTGAACTATAGTAGCAAGTACAATGAAATTAGACTCACCCTAAGAAAGGAATAATGCAAAACCAAGATCTCTAGTACGAAGAAACCCCCAACCGTAGAGCTCTCTTCGTCTCTAGGCCCACCGAATCATGTCCTGTGGGCACACTTCAAAGCCATCCACAAAAATACTACAAACCCTGAAATCCTTCGGCCTCAGCTGTCGCTCCTCACAGCACTGTCCTCCATGACTTGTGAGACAGTTTCTCACTAACCTGGGACTTGTGGAGTAGGCTAGGTTGGCTAGCTAGCAAACCCCCAGCATCTGGCTGTCCCTGCATCCCCCAAGGAAATTTATTTTTAGCTTAAACATAACCTTTTGGACTTTTTATTTGTGCGAAAATTGTCAAACTGTGTAACGGGGCAACAGAGGAAGAGAGAATTGCAATTCTAATTTATCATCTCACGGCATCTCGGCATCTGTAGTTGCAGTGTTGAGTGTTAGATTGGTATCCACCTAAAACACAAATTCAGGCTTGGAGATACCATTTTGCATCTGGCAGACTAACAAAACCTTGTAAAGAAGATGTCTTGATGAAAGGTAAATTAGATCCGTGTTGTCTTGGGTCTTAAGTGTGCCCCTAAACGCTTGTCTGTTAAAGGCTGAATTGCCAGGATGTGGTACTGTTGGGACGTGAGAAGTGGCGAAACCTTTGGGAAGTGGAACCGAGAGGAAACAGGTCAAGAAGTTAGGGGGTACGTCTTCAAAGGGAGTTTCATGAACCTCTTCCTGTGCTTCTCGTGCACCTTGAGGTAACTTCACCACACACTGTCTGTGATGAAATTCTTTCTCTTCACAGCTACAGGAGTAACTCGCTAGCAACTGAAATCTCCGAAACAGTGAGACAAACCTTCTCTCCCGCTGTTATCAGGATTGTGTTTTGGTGACATGAGGGTGCCTAACAATTATGTACCACAGTCTTCTCTCTGGTTGTCAGGATTTAATATTAGTTTGTAAACACATAGATGATTGGCTCCCAGTAGATTGCACTGCATTGAAAGGTGCCACACACCGCATTGTCTAAAGTTACCTCCAATACATAATAGTAATTGTGCTTCATTCTTAGACACGAATAGCCATGATTTCCCTGAAATTTTAACCCCTGTGGATATTCCTTTGGGACGGCCAATAGATAAGTGTGATAAGATAGGACTACAGCTGGCAAACCAAAAGCTAGCCCAGCAGAAACCCTGGACCTCAGCATTTTCATATATTTTGATTCTACTGAACATCACATTAAAACTTCTCAGCAGGAGCAAGAGCATCAGAGACAGTTGAGCGTGGAGTTAAAAAGTGACAGGACCACCATGCCCGAACCAAGAGGCTGGCTTTTATCAGAGACTCAGCAAACAGCTGAGGTCTGTGTGTCACCCATCAGGATGGACAGCTGTGCTTCCCCATGCCTCTGACACATTTTTCTCATATATCTTTATGAGGAAGATTCTTTCATTTAAATAGAGGGGCACCTTCTATCAGCTAAGCTTCTCGATAGTTTTACATCCACTCCTCAGGAATACACCAAGACTGTAAAATTCAGGGAGTGATTAGAGAGAAGGAAGTCATTAGTTTTTATTAGAGGGCATTGGCGTGATTAGGCTCCTTGGCTCCCAGTCATCAAGAGGCGTGGCTTGCACCATTTATTTTTAGCAACAAAGCAGGCCATCTCTTGCCCCGCTGTAACTTTCTGTGCACTCACAGGCCTGACTGGGGCTTGAGGTATTTTCCACACAGAGATAAGTCCAGGGCAAGAACAGCAGGACAGCCTGAGTGGTTGAGGTGTTATATGGGACTCCTGGGAAAATAGCCTGGATGTCTGTTTGGGGCACCTGGAACAATAGGGATGGGTGTTTTGTTTTGTTTTGTTTGTTTTTGTTCATGTGTTATTTTCTTCAAAATAGATGTGACTGAACTATGCAATGCAGACTTTGAAGACGTCAAGTTTCCCCGACCGTCTTCTCCGGGTCTGAGTCCAAGCCTTACTGCCCAGTGCACCACTGTCTCTTGCCTTGTCCGATACTGAGAGTCCCTGACTCTGTGCTGGCAGTGAGTGATTCAGATGCTTGCCAAACCTCTCACTTCAACATTTAAATCCAGGTAGAAAGACATGGCTCCTTTTTAACTCCCTCTTTCTAACTTTTTTAAAATTACATTTATTTGTTTGAAGTAAGGGGACCACAATACCCTGTAAAGGACTGAGAACAACCTGCCGGCATCAATACTCTCCATCCACTACATGGGCCGCAGGGATCAAACTCAGGTCATCGGCCTTGGCAGCAAATACCTTTACCCACTGACCCACCTACCCAGTGTTTAACTCACCTCCTTAGGTAATTAGTTCCTCTTAATGACGACACTGAAATGTTCTCTTCGAAAAGAACTTTGCTTACAAGTTTACCTGTCATAGGTTCTTCTCAATTAAAAGAAAAAGATAAAGGTGGAAAGAAAGGAAAGCCTGTTATAAATGTCAAGAACGGAGCAAGGGTCACAGGAAGCACGTTGTGATATTAAGGCACTTAATTATCATTCCGGGATCCAAGAAGGACTGCTTGGTGGTGACTAACCAGCAGCGAGATAGCTTTGCTCCAGGCGCAGCAGATCTCCTATCATTAGAGGGAAAACTCCCAGCCTTGACCAAGCCCCTGCTTAGGTCTGACGTGTCCAGGGATCTCCTTCCTAGTTGTTAGCTGTTGAGAACACTGCCTGGAGGTTCAAGGAGGGTAAGTCTTGATGAGATACTGAGGTCAAAGAAGAACCATGACATGGCTGATGCCCTAAACTGGAATATCACTCAACCCATAATCTCAACGTTCAAACATACAAACCAGAGCTTTAGTTCAGAAAGCCTCACCAGAGAAGTTTGGGTAGTAAGCCTGGAAGACACTTAAAGGGAGAAAGAGAAAGCTCTTGGTCTGTCCCTGGGGAGACTGTGGCAGTTTTCTATAGAGTCCTTCCTAGGTTCCAGTGGGAATTCAGCTCAACTCTGGCAGGCATGATGGGTCCTTGTTTAGATGCTTGCAGGGCTACCAGGTGATCTGAGAATATCTCTATGAACTACATGAGGTAAGAGGCTACAGTCTTCATATTAAGAAGACTCTCATACACACACACACACACACACACACACACACACTATTTTAACTTGAAGTTGACATGTGATAAAGACGGTAGCTACACACCTCAGATGGCTTGTCCTATGACTTTGTGACAGCTCTAATACACCTTTTCTTTGACCCCTCCAGTTCCTGAAGGGACCTATCACTACCATGGTAGAGCGAACAAGTTGAAAAAGAAAATGATCTAACGTTCTAGGAATTCTTTGGCTAGAGGTGTGCTCAATATTTTAAAGTCCAGTTCATCCCTCTGCTCCCTAATGGAGGAAAGTTCTTCTCAAAATCCATAGACAAACGAAATTACTTCAAGATAACATTGAGCAAAGAATTGGAATTTGCTGCATGTTTGGTTTAAATGTGATGGATACTTAGCATAGCAAAACTAAAACTTCCTCCTCTTCAGCCAGCCCCGCTGAAAGAAATCTGTTGAACTCAACATCTGATACTAAGTGGGAAATTGCCAGATTTGACACATAAAAATGCAAGACCTAGGGAAGATCCACAGTCACTATGCTCACTGAAGCTATATTTCAACCAAGAAAGATACAGCATCTTTTTCTTCAGTCTAGCTTGCTTGGTAATTTTAATGTACAGTTCCTATGATTTTCTTTTTAACTAAATCATTATAAAATACCTTAGGTGATAGTTTATCAAATATGTGCACATGGCCTTATTTCAACTTAACCAACAGATGGGGAAACTGAGAAGAGAGAGGCCCAAACTGCGTATTCAAGGACTCTAAACTGCCAACTATTGTGGAAGAAATTTAAAACAAGCATCAGATTCTGCACCTGAAGTTTTCTGCTGTTGGGTATTTCTAACTTTCAGTCTTTTTCCTACATGGTTTTTTTTTTTTTTTTTTGTCAGACATTTCCTGCATTCAAGTTCTCGCCACCCCAAGATGAAGCTAGGCAGTGGTTACCAAAGGTACACTGTGAAAATTTAATTCAATTCTCACAGGTTAACTAAATCTGATAAAGATTACATAGTGGCTCACAAGATAGAGAAATACAGCATCAGAAGCCCTAGAAACAGACCTGGGGCTGAATGTCAGCCCACTACTTCTCAAAGGGCGATCTCAGGTTGTTTCCTGTGCTTACACTTCCTCCCTCTGCTTACAAGGCACAATACTATCGTGGACAGCATGGGGTTGCTATGGGAACCAAATGATACGACTCAGTGGAAGCCTGAGGACTAATGACTGCATCTTAATTAAGAACCAAATCAGCTCAAGTCACTATTATGTGGAAGGACAAATATTTATGATGACCACGTCCACACAAGTACCTGTTTGAAGTGCACAGATAACTCCATAGCCTGCAGGGCGATAGTAAGTGTCATGGAATAGGTGTCAAGTGGGTCTGTCGAGGAAGACAGGAATCAGGGAGCCTCTTAGAGAAGGTCTGTGAGCAACCAAGGATTGAATTAGATTAGAACACGCAGAGAGAGTGGGGGAAATTAGGGCTTTATCCAATGATTCTTCACAGCAGCGCAGCGTTGTGTGCCATGATTCAAGAGTGGAAGTTACTTCCACATCTCCTTCCCTAACCAAGCACTGACTTGAAGAGCCAGACATTCTTACCCACACCATTTATGGTGGTATCAGCAAGCTATATATATATATATATATATATATATATATATATATATATATATATATATACAGCATTCCTGCAGAGGAGACCACAGTGCCTGGGTGGAGTGTGACCTCCCCTTGAATTCTGAATTCTGACTTACCTAAGTCAAATAGTTCATGGAGCCCCTCCCTGCCTCTTGTCTACCACTCTCGCCCACCCCTTCCCTACCATACTATTCTTCCTAGTTGTTTTTCCCAGACAGATGCAATGATTTTATAAAACTGCAAAATGCCCTATGGTGTGACGGTATCTAACAAGAAGTAAAAAGCAGAGCAGCATAAGCAGAATTATCTGAATGCTCCTGTGAACTGGCTGGCTCAACAATTTCAGACACATTCATTCAATCGTGCTTTAGACCGTTGGGCTTGATACTGCTGCTTTATGAAAGAGGACACTGTGTCATAGAGACAATGTTCCTGATAAAAGTCCAGGAGTCAGCAATAGAGTTGGTGGAAGGCCTCCAAAGTTGGCCTGTGACCAAGTTAGCAGCACAAAGGTGCCTTCCACTCACTTTAGACTGAGTGCTTCCCCTTGGGGCTAACAGCTAAGCTATAGCAAGCTTGGGAAGAAACACATAGCAGTAGCCTGGGCAGGGCCTTCAGTCTTAGCAGTAGTAATTGTCAGATGATTTCAAAATGTGTGTGTGTGTATGTATGTGTGTATGTGCATATATGTGTGTGTGTGCATGTGCGTATGTAAATGTATGTATATGTGTATATATGTATGTATATATGTGTGTGTGTATATATGTATCTATGTGTGTGTGCATATATGTATGTGTATATGCATGTGTATGTGAGTGTACACATATGTATACATATGCATCTGACTTCTACCTTAAATATATAATGTCTTTACAATTAGGTAATAAAAAGATGATTTGAGAGAAAATGGATCAGGCCCCAGAAGACCTGAGCTGACCCAGGGCACATAAGGCGCTCCCCCTCTTGAGATAACAGACAGTTTACACAGAGGGGCAGGGGTAACAGAACAGAAAAAGATCCCCACAGGAAGACGAAAAGTAGAGCCCCCTGCTGTGAAAGACAACTCACCAGGTTTAGGATGAAAGGACCAAACGGGATGCTTCAAGCAAATGGAGCTAACAAGCAGGTGTAGCTATTCTAATCTCTGAAAAAATAGACTTCAGACCAAAACTAGAAGAGACAATTAAGGTAGCTTCATACTCATCAAGGGAACAACTCACACAATCTTTAAAATAGATGCAGCTGACTTCATAAAAAACAATTGTCACCAGATTCAAAGTCACAGGTTAATCCCAACACAGTGATAGTGACTTCAACACGTCACTCTCACTAGTAGATAGGTCACCTGCACATAAAACACAGAGAAACATTGGAGTAAATGACACTGTAAGTCAAGTGGACCTAACATGCAGTTACTGAATGTTCCATCCAAACACTAAAGAATGCACATTCTTCTGAGTAGGTCATGAAAATGTCTCCAAAACTGATCACCCTTTTAAATAATGCAAGACTCGGCAAAGAGAGGAAAATCAAAATAATGCCCTCATATTTTATGTTACCACACCGAATAAATCTAGATATCAACAGGTCATACTTTAAAACCTGTACCCCACAAAATTAGAAAATATAAAAGAAATGGGCAGTTTTCTTTTTCTCTTTTCCTTTTTGTTTTGTTTTGTTTTGTTTTGTTTTGGAGACAGGGTTTCTCTGTAGCTTTGGAACCTGTCCTGGAACTAGCTCTTGTAGACCAGGCTGGCCTCGAACTCACAGAGATCCACCTGCCTCTGCCTCCCGAATGCTGGGATTAAAGATGTTCACTACCACCACCCAGCTAAGCAATTTTCTTGATAGATACCACATAGTAAAATTAAATCAAGACCAGATAAACAATTTAAATAGATCTATAACCCATAAGAATAGAAGCGGTCATTAAAAGACTCCCGACCAACAAACGTCCAGGACCAGATGGTTTCAGTGCAGAATTCTATCAGAATTTTAAAGAAGAGCTAATACTAATACTTCTCAAATTGTTCCACACAGTAGAAATAGAAGAAACATTTCCAAATTCTTTTCATGAGACCACAGTTACCCTGATACCCAAACCCCACAAAGATGCAACAAAGAAAGAGAATTACAGACCAGTCTCTCATGAACACGAATGAGAAAATACTCAATAAAATACAGCCGCTTTGGAAATCAGTATGGTGATTTCTCAGAAAATTGGCAATCAATCTATCTCAAGATTCAGGTAAACAATCTTGCACATATATCCAAAGTTATTTGAGTCAACAAACGTTGAGCTCTTTGAGATTCTCCCAAAGGAGAAGACACAGCTAAAAGTGGGAAAGAGGGATGTCAGTCCTCAGAAACAAAAACAAAAACAAAACTACTGCAGGGTAGGGGTTACTCTGAGGCAGTCTTAAGTATATCGGATGCAAAGCCTGTGCAGGCCTCCGTCTTGGACAGTCGCCCATCCCTGTATTAAAGATGGACATGGCACAAATAATGTCTTAGTTGGGGAAACAGACTGCCATGAGACCTGGAGTGCCGAGGGTTCACATCTCCATGGAAACCACAGGGCGGAATGTGTATTACCTGTGGGGCTTGGGAGTAGGATTTGGGGAATGCAGTTCTCTGCCAGCTTGGAGGGCTGAAAGCATGTGACCTGCCAGTTTTGTGCTGGTGTTTTCCCTCCTCCCTTCCTCGTAACTGTTTCTTTTAATCTGCTCCAGCATCTGGGAGTAGTCAAGGCTTTTACAGTTTTGCTGGAGCCTCCCACGGTTCTACCCTACGTGGAGCAGATTGCTAGGGGTGGTTGCTGTGGCTGGCAGGGAGGAGCCAGAGCCCTGAGTTTAGCCAAGGGAACATGGGAATTCAGGATGTGACCCCACATCAAACAAAGAAAAGGGAATAGCAGAGGCAAGTTAGACTCCAAAAAGTCTCCCGTAGCATCATGGGAACTTTTGAGTAGCTTCCCAGGAGAATTGTATGGGATTTCTTCCAGACAGGGGTGCACATTTAGGCCAGGTACTTGGCCCTCAAGCATCCAACAAGTGGGCTTCATTCCTTAGTGAATTTGTGACCGCTTTCCTGCCTCTATCATGGGAATATTACTTCTTTGTATCATTGTTTGGGGAAATAAACAAAGTGATACATACACAGTTGTATGACGCTGTCCTTAGCTCATAGTGGAAACTTAATAAACATCAGCCTTCCTTTGCCCACTATCACTTTATATTGTCTAAGTTTGCAGTAAAATTGAAGAGATCTGGTATGTTCTACAAAAAAGATCAGTGCAGCTACAACGCAGCTTAACAAGCATTTGTTGTGGGAAAACAAGCATCATACCTGATAGATCCTGGAGATGATGATTCCATTACTTAAGTCACCCCCAAAACATGCTATCTTTTTTTTTTTTTGACTTGGAATGCAAAGTTTATTGTGTTTCACCGTTTCATGGCTGTATATTGTACCACCTAACACCAACTGTTTTAATGGTGCAGTGATTTGCACTGCACTCAAAGTCCTTAAGTGGCAGAGTTGTAAAGAAAATCCTACTTGGATCTTTTGGTTTCTGAGTTAGTATTCTAAGCTGCAAATTCTATTTCAATATCCCTTAGTATTATTTTTTTTATTTTTTGTTTATTTTTTTTAATTGTTGCAAAAAAATTTCCCATTTCCCTCCCCCTCCTCGCACACATCGCCCCCTCTCCCCACTCCCCTCCCCCTCGCCCCCTCACCCCCAGTCCATTCCCCCTCCCTCTAGAGAATGAAGAGCAGTCCAGATTCCCTGCCCTGCAGGAAGTCCAAGGTCCTCCCACTTCTATCCAGGACCAGGAAGGTGAGCATCCAAACAGGCTAGGCTCCCACAAAGCATATCACCTTAGAACCTTCATCTGGCAATGGATCGAGATAGAGACAGAGACCCAAATTGGAGCACCAGACTGAGCTCTTAAGATCCAAATGAGGAGCAGAAGGAGGGAAAACATGAGCAAGGAAGTCAGGACCACGAGGGGTGCACCCACCCACTGTGACAGTGGAACTGATCTATTGGGAGCTCACCAAGGCCAGCAGGACTGGGACTGAATAAGCATGGGATGAAACCGGATTTTCTGAACGTGGCGGACAATGAAGGCTGATGAGAAGCCAAGGACAATGGCACTAGGTTTCGATCCTAATACAAAACATGCTATCTTTGAACAACGGTGCAGGATTGACTCTCATGGTTCTGCGGGTTCACTGGGGCTGGCGGGATGCTGCTTACGGCAGCATTTTCATATACTTTCCCAACGCCTCAGCTCTCCTGACATGCCACTTCTCTTCAAGAAAGCTGTCTAGACTTCTTGTTGGTGGCCTAAAGCCCCAATATAGCAGAGATGGAAACTGTCCGTGATCACAGAGCTTGAGACTAAGAAGGATCCAGGGTCTCTTCTGCCATATGTAGAAAGTTGTCTTGAAGTTTCTATTGCTGTGAAGAGACACCATGACCACAGCAACTCTTAAAAAGGAAAAACATTTGATTGGGGCTGGCTTATAGTTTCAGAGGTTTAGTTCATTACCATTATGGTGGGAAGCATCATGGCATGTAGGCAGACATGGTACAGGAGAAGGAGCCTAGAGTTCAACATTTTGATCTGCAGGCAGCAGAAGTGAACACCGCATTAGGCCTAGCTTGAGCATCTGAGACCACAAAGCCTTCCCTAACAGTGACACACTTTCCCGAACAAGGCCACACCTACTCCAGCAAGGCAACACTTCCTAATAGTGCCACTCCCATTGGGCCAAGCATTCAAACACATGAGTCTATGGGGCTATTCCTGTTTAAACCACCACAAAAACCAACCCAGCAACAGACCATCTCAGGTTTATGGAGAGCAGGGACAGATCCTGCTTTTTCACAGGTAATGGAATGTATGTATGCATAGACAGGGAACTTGTCGTGACAAATTCTATTTCTTTAGTGGAGGGGAGGCTTCTTTTTCCTGACACTGGAAATGCTCCCTGAAGGGCAAATATCTACATAAGATTGGAATGTCTTCCTCTTGGCTTTGTCCCCTTGGAACCTGACCTAGAGTTTCCGTCCTCTGCGACAGGAATTTATTGTTCTGTACCCAAAGTTAAAATCAAGACCTTGGCAAATGGATGGATCTAGAAAAAAAAAATCATTCTGAGTGAGGAAACTCAGACACAGAACGACAAACATGGTATGTACTCACCCACAAGTGGATATTAGATGCAAAACAAAGGATTACCAGGCTATGATCCACAACCCCAGGGAAGCTAGGTAACAAGGAGAGACCTAAGAGAGAAACATAGATCTCCCTAGGAAGAGGAAATAGATGAGATCTCCTGGGTAAACTGGAGGTGTGGCTGGGGGGGAAAGGATGGGGGAACAGGAAGATGAGGGATTGGGTTGATTGAGTTGGGGGTGGGTTGGAAAGAAAGAGATATCTTGATAGAGGGGGGCGTTTGGGGGTTAGAGAGTAACCTGGTACCAGGAAAACTCCCAGAAATCCACAAGGATGACCCCAGCTAAGACTCCTAGTAGTAGTGGAGAGGGTGCCTGAACTAGCTTTCTCCTATAATCAGATTGGTGACTGCCCTAATTGACATCAGAGAGCCTTCACCCAGTAACTGGCGGAAGCAGATGCAGAGATCCACAGCGAAACACGGGCTGAGCTCCGGGAGTCCAGCTGAGGAGAGGAAGGAGGAATTGGAAGATCAAGGGTGGTCAAGATCATGATGGGGAAACACACAGAGACAGCTGATCTGAGCTTGTGGGAGCTCATAAACTCTGGACCAAAAGTTAGGGAGCCTCTATGGGACTCACCTAGGCCCTCTGCATGTGGGTAACAATTGTGTAGCTTGGTCTATTTGTGGGGCCCCTAGCAGTGGGACCAGAACCTGTCCTTGGCACATGGGTTGGCTTTTTGGAACCTGCTCCCCATGCTGGGATGCCTTGCCCTGCCTTGATACCAGGGAGGAGCTTGGTCTCACCTGAACTTAATATGTCATGTTTTGTTGACTCCGATGGCAGGCCTGCCCCTTTCTGAACAGAGGAAGAGTGGATGCAGGGGAGGCAGACAGGAGGTGGGAGATGGGAATGGGAAGAGGGGAGGGGAAACTAGTGGGTAAGTAAAACAATGAAAAAAATTAATAAAAAATAAAATTAAATACTTAAAAAAGCCAAATTATGAAGAGAAAAAAAGGCTTTGGACCAATCAGATCACTGCCTGTTCTAATTTTCTTTCAATCTTTCTTTCCTTTGGTTTCTAATAATCAGAGCTTTGAATGAGTGCCACATACTCAGATAATTCTTCCCACTAGCATAAGTCTCATGCTTTAATGAGGACTTGTACTCTTTCAACGCACACCTCAGTTTGTGATTTGACATTCATGAGAAAAGATTGGTTTCTAGTTTCCTGGGCAAACTTTAAAACTCTACATAGTTAGGGTCCAATCATCCTCAGCATGTGTATTACCCTAAAGAATAAAAATATTCTTTCTCACCAGAACAATTTCATAAAAATAAAATAAAAATAATAATTTTATTTTTATAGTCATGTGTTTAATTTCCAAGAATCAGACCTTAGAAATCTTCATGTTCAAATTAAGAAGAGGAAGGTTTGCCTCTGTGGCTCAAGCAGTGTGTTCTTTACGTATCTGTTCTACAGCAGCAGGCATGACCTCAGCCATGCTGGGATCTGAAGGAATGTTTCCAGGTTTCTACTCCCACACATCATTCCTGGACACCTTCATCTCAAATTCCTTTCCAACTGACTAATATTTGTTTAGGTGAATATTTCAGGAGCAACATCCACTTGGCTAAAACTCTCCCTGAAGTGCCTCTACCCTCCTAGAACAGCTTCCAAAAACCTGTTCAGCCTCACTTCCACACCCACTCTCTGGAATCTTCCCTAAATTCCACACTCTGGAATCTTCTGAAGTCTGACATCCTGTTTCTCCGCTTATTTGGATACAGCCTGATTTAGTTTCCATGTCCCCTAAATTGGAAACACAAATGAGCCATTGGATTCTGAGAATTTTTTAAAGATTTTTATGCTTTATTGTTTCACGTTATGTGTAGGTGGATGGTTGTCTCTATATGGGTATGCGGACAGGAGTGTAGGTGCCTGCAGAGGCCAGAGGCATCAAATCTCCTAGAGCAGTTGCAGGTGCTTGTGAGCCCATGGTGTGGGTACTAGGAACCAAATTTAGGTCCCCTGGAAGAGCAGCAAGTATCTTAACTGCCGAACCATTTCTCCAGCCCCTCCTAGAATCTTTTTACTAACATTTTTCTTTATGGCTCTTACTTCTACCTCAGTCAGAAATGGCTACACTGCCTCCAGGAACCTCAGAATGAGACTGAGAGCTGTCTCCTCCCATTTTATAATTCTCTCTAGGGTTGGGATTAAAGGCGTGCACCACTACCACCTGGTCTCTAGGGCAAACTAGTGTGGCTACTGGGGTTAAAGGTGTGTGTCACCACTGCCTTGTCTGTAAGGCTGATCAGTGCAGCTATTTTACTCTCTGATCTTCAGGCTTTATATATTAAGATGCAGATGAAATGCAGGAAAGAACTGAATTCAGAGGCCACTGAGGAGTGCTGCTTTCTGGCTTGCTCCCCATGACTTGCTCAGTTTGCTTTCTTATGCAGCCTGAGACTACATGCCTAAAAATGGTTATTGGCCACAGTGGCCTGGGCCCCACCACATCAATCATCAATCAAGGAAATGCCCTACAGACTTTCTTACAAGTTAATCTGGTGGAGACATTTTCTCAGGAGAGGTTCCCTCTTCTCAGATGACCTTACCTTGGATCTAGGTGACAAAAAAAAAAAAAAAAAAAAAACACAAAACCTACCAACACACCATCTCATAATGCAACATGCACTCAGTAAAACTTTAGAAGTCCCCATACTCTAAAAAGTCCCAGCTTTAATGTCCAGAATTTAAGTCTTATCTGAGCCTCAAGACAATCTCTTTACTGTGAGTGCATATTAAATCAAAAGCAAGTTACACAGTAATATGCAACGGCACAGAATAAATATTCCCATCCTTAAAACGAGGAATAAGAATATATCAAGGAATGATTGGGTCAAAGCAAGGCAGAAACCAACCAGGACAACCACGAAAATTAGTGGCTCCATATCTGACATCTGGAGATCCTTATGGGATCATCTGGGCTTCGTGGGGTTTGAGAAGCTTCAGCCCTTTAGTTCTGCCTGCAGCACACACAATCTCTCTCTTGGACCAACTAGACTCCATACCTGTACCTTTCTTTGATGGATTCCCCATAGGCCTGGCATTTACAATGTCCACTGCAACTTAAACTCCACCTTCAGCTTCATGCAACTGCAACTCCGGACATGTTTGCAGGAGTCCTGACCCTACCACAACCTTCCTGGCCTCAGCAGCTCTCTGGAACTATGGTTTAAGGCTCCACAAACCCTTCAACCCCGCATCTTTCACACCAGTACCATGTAAATGACTGCCACCTTCACTACCGGTTCTATTTGACGTCTCTGGCTTAGTTTCTTCTGGAGTTATTTTTCATCAACGTTCGCTGGCATGTGTGTTTGACTGTACTCTCTTCAGGTATTTATAAACTTCCTTAAATCTTTTCCTAAAGAATAAAAATGAATTCTTATTTGAATTAATGAAAAGGATAAATGTTCAAAAACATAAAGAACTAGCTAGTTCTGTGCAGTCAAATACTCCCAAAACAAGTTCATCTTGGTAATCATCCAACATTTTACTTGTGTAAAGCAGGAACCAGTTCTACATGTCAATCAACACTCACTTCATCCGGATATTTACACCAACTCTCTCAATGGAGTTTTCAACTTTACAAAATGCATTACATGCACACACATGAGGGGAGCTTATCCAACTCAAGTATTCTTCCCCAATATTTTCGCTCCCAATATTTTCCATTTCATTTCATTTTTTTAAAAATTAGAAACTGATTCTAGCTGATTCCATGACTTCTTATTGGATACTAATTGACACTACAAGAATGTAGGCATTCGGTATAGTCACTTCTAGGTAATTAGATGCACGGTGAATCTAAAAAGAGTTCAAAGATGAGGATTCCAGAAGCAGATAAATAGCTGGATCTTGTGTTCTCCACAGCTTAGTTTTATACTCTTGCGTGAATGATAGCTTCAATCACCATCATTGCTATTACCAATTAATATTTTATGATGTCTTCATTATGTCTATCAAGGACTTTACCTTTATTGAAGACAACGTCATAGAATTTAATGAGTGTCTCATTTTCATCATCAGGGCAGAGGTAAGATTAAAGGTTTTGACAGGATGATAAGTTTTGAAAACAAATATAGCCCTGGAAACCCCTGAACAAGTTTCAAAGTGCTCACTTCCAAAGTCCTTCATGGAAAGAAGTTAATTGCAGATGCTCAGAGACCAGAGCCTGGGAAACACTGGACTGTTTCAGAAAGGTCTAAGAAAAATAAACTCTGAGAAACAGCTGCTAGAATCAGTCCATAGTGGTGCTGATGAATACAATAAAATGCATTGTAATGAGACCAGCTAGAAAGCAGAGTGAGCCAGGAGATAGGAGGAGGGGCTTGACTACAAGAGGAGACCAAACATGAAGTGGCAGTTGAGGGACAGAACAAAACCAAAGGAAGACGTCCCCAAGAAAATAGGAATTCCAAAATGACACATTTTGACAATTACTGAAGTTGTTGGTGTGTAAATCGTGATTCACCCTATAGATCTTTCTATTTGACAGATATATTTTAATTCCCTTAACATTAGACTAAGAAAATCAAGGCAAAAACTGAGCATGTGAGAAGAAGGTAAAGGGATGAATTACAGGAGAATATGAGATGTACTGGAAAGAATAGCAGCAGTTGCTGGCATTGTTCTCGGGTGTGGAACACTGAGAACAAGAGAATTTATGACATAAGAAACACACACACAAAGATGGATGGAAGTAAGAATAAAACTCATACTAAAGAGGAAGGCAAGGAAACAAAAAAAATCTGTAAAATGGGGGCTGGAGAGATGGCTCAGTGGTTAAGAGCACTGACTGCTCTTCCAGAGGACCCGGGTTCAATTTCCAGCACCCACATGGCAGCTCACAACTGTCTGAAGATCCAGTTGCAGGGGATCTGACACCTTCACACCAATGCACATAAAATAAAGTTAAATAAACCATAAAAAAATTAAAACAAAAAAATCTGTAAAATGAAAAGGAAAGCAGAAGAGACGGTCCAAGCCTCCACTTCAGGGAAGAGGGAGGAGAAACTGTAACTTGGGGAGGAGTTTGAAGAATGTGAGAAGGGATAGAATGACAGTGATGAACACAAGACACAAACCTGCTGATTGGGGACACGGTCTGTACAGTGAAGTCACCACGAAAGTGACTAAAGGGTCTAAAAGGCTCACACTGCAAGAGCCATCCCCCAAAAGAATCCTGCAAGCAAAGAGGCAGGGATGGCGGGTCTCTCCCAATACCTGAGCCTTCTGAGATGATCAAGTTAGAAGTGGCTGTTGGAGAACAGAAGTGTGGAGAAGAGTGCGACAGTGTACAGAGGGTCCTAGAGCAAGCAGTGGCACTCTGAAGTCACGGAGTGGGGTCTCAGAGTTGCGGGGAGAGACATCTAAAATACCCACGAAGAGCAAAGTGGAAACTTAGGGGTGTCACATCTGAAATGCCCGCAGTGGGAACTCAAAAGGGGGTGAGTAGACACCTGAGATACCCACAAAGAGCAAAGTGAGAATTTTTTGGGGGGATGACATCCATCAGACTCCCAAATAAATACAACAATAAACATGTACAGCATCACCATGAGATCCAAAGATTGCCTTTAAGAAGCCAGTTAGAAATGTATTCTCGGGACTCACCTTAGACCTTCCAAGTCTGAGTCTGGATTTAAATGATTCATTCCATATGACTCATTTTTTTTTACTCAGTGTTCTGTCACTATAACAAATATTAATCAGCTTAATAAAAGAATGGGTTTATTTCTGAGGTACACTTTGGAGGTTTTAGTCACCCTCAGTTGGTCTTGTTGCTTTGAGGTCTATGGCAAGATGGCACATATAATAGGGATGTATGTGGTGGGCTAAAGCTGCTCACTTCATGATGGGTACATGGCAAAAGAGAGGAATGGGAAGAGGCTCAATAATCTTCTTTAAGAACATGACCCCTTGGTGATGTGCAACCTCCCGTTAACTCCCACATTATAAAATGATCAACCCCTCCCTTCCCAATGGCACCAAGCTAGAGGCCATACCTTTGACTCACAAGTCCTTCAAGATTCAGACTATGGTGATTCAAACCCAGTTCAATTGAGAAGTCCTTATTAATAACTTTGTCAGACATGTTTGTGGAACTACAGGGAATCACAGAATTGTTCGTCTCTGTCTTAGTTAGGGATTTTATTGCTGTGAAGAGACACCATGATCACAAGAACTCTTATAAAGGAAAACATTCAATTGGGGCTTGCTTACAGGTTCCAAGGTTTAATCCGTTATCATTGTGATGAAAGCATGGTGGTACCCAGGCAGACATGGTGCTGAAGAAGGAGCCAAGAGTTCTACATCCAGATCAGCAGGCATCAGAAAGAGAGAGAGTAAGCCATTGGACTTGGCTTGAGCTTCTGAAACCTCAAAGCCCACCCTCGGTGACATATTTCCTCCAACAAGGCCACACCTACTCCAACAAGGCCAGAAGTCCTAACACTTTCAAGGAATGTGAGCCTGTGGGGGACAATTTCAAACTACCACAATTTCAATCTCAAACTATTGAAGACCAAATAAGAGACACAATTCCCACTCAGCCTAGTCTATAAAATGAGTTCCAGGTTAAACCTAGCTGTGTGATGAGACCACGTCAGAGAAAGAGAATGGAATATTAGGACTTGAATACAAAGTAGAGGCACTGGATCGCTTGATCAAAGAAAATCAGATATTGTTAAAACTCACAAATAGAATATGCAGGGAGTTTGAGACACCATGAAAAGACCTAATCTATGAATTATTTACATAGAAGAAAAAGACTAAAGGAGTATACAGCCACTAAGATAGCTCTACAGAGGATACTAAAGGAAGTATTCTGGACTGAAACGAAAGGTTAACATACAAAAGACCATAGAGTATAAGTGAACAATACTAGTACAGTTAATCAAAAGAAATCTAAGAAAACACCAGAAAAAATAGTAAAGGAAAAGAATTAACATATATGCATATTTCAATAATAATCCTGAATGCTAACCTCAAGACATTTACAGAGAGATTTTAATACCTACCCTCCTCTCACCAAGCCAGGTCATTCTGACATAAAACAGAGAGACATTGAAAGTAAGGAGCACTATAAATCAAATGGACATAACAGACATTTACAGAACATTCCAGCCAAGCACTAAGTAGCACACATATGAAGCTGGAGAGAAGGCTCTACAGTGAAGAATGCTTACAATTATTGAGGAGAATCCACTCTCAGCACCCACATAGCAGCTCACAGTCACCTGTAACTGTGGATACTGGGGACCTGATACCCTGCTTGATCTCTGTGGGTTTCTTCATGCACAAGGTACATATACATACATCCAGGCACACAAACATACACAAAATAAAGTAAATATTTACTTTAAAAATAATGCATGTACTTCTCAGCAGGTCATGGAACTGTCTATAAAACAGAGCACATATTGGGACATAAAACAAGCCTCAAAAATTATAGGAAATAGGGAGTAATGATTCCACAGGAAAGAAACAGTTAATGTCCTATGTCTTGGGAGATAAGAGGCTCAACTAACTACTCTTGTCAAACTAAATCAACACAGCATCAAAATGCCTTCTAAACAAACAATCTATGCTTATGTCCGTATACAAAAGCAATTTTCAGCTTTAATCAGAGAAGCTTCTCTTGACAGTGACTAGCACTAAATGCAGACATGGGCAGCAAAGATGTCGAGAATAAGTGTTCAATCCTAAACAAGGCTCAAGGGAAATTCTAGAATAGGGGTACAGGAGTTATACAAGATCCACAAGATAGAGTAGGAGACTGGCTGCAAAGCACCATCTTCTAGACTTGACACAGCCATTATAATCACAAACTCATCATTTGGTTATCTGCACTGGGCCTGCGCAAGAGAAGAAGATCATGGAACTCTAGCTCCTAATGCTGAAGTGTTGGCTATCAATAGACTCTGAATGAGAAGGAATCATTGTCTTCACTTGGATGCCTACTTCTTAGCCCACCAACCGACAGCTCCAAAGCCACGGTCACACAGATGGCCCTTGTTAAGCTCAAAGGGGGAAAAAAAAACAAAAAAACAAAAAACAACAACAACAAAACACCACAAAGCAATAGACATTTCTATGAGAAAGAAAAGAAAAGGGGGATGATAGAAGATAGTAACAAGATGAGACAAGGCAAGTCATGAGGGTGGCCAGTATGCTTTGTGTACAAAGTGAAACTGACAAAGAACAAACCAAGGGGAACACTAAGCAGGGTATGGTGGCATATGCCTTTCATCTCAGCACTAGCCTGATCTATCGAGTTCTGGGATAGCCACTGCTACAAAAAGATTATTGGGCATCTCCAGTCTGCCATGTGCTGTACTGCATACTACTAACAGCCACGTAAGTGTTTTCTCTGCTCTCCAGCCTTTATCATGATGATTATTGCCAGAAGAAGATGCTTGTGTTTGTAGATCAGTCCTGAGAGCCTATGAAGTTCACCGTAGCTTCAGGTCTCTGTGAATAAGAACAGACCTGAAATCAGTGATGTTCACCACTTAGCCTTGACTTTCCAATTCTACTGTTACCAACAGAAATGGCGCAATTGTTCCAGAAAGGAGTCAGATGTTATACCTGGCTACTATATCAACTCACTCCCTCTTGAAATTTGGTTTTATCATTTTCCCACAACAGATTTTATCTTGACCAGTGATTTTGACTCCCTTTTCTTAGCTATCTTGCAACTGAGGATCAGCTCATAGAGGCAGTATATGTAGCCAGAGTTTCCTTTGACTGATGGGATATAACAAATACAACAAATGCCTGAAGAAAATAACTCAAGAGAGAAAAGATTCATTTTGACCCATGGTTTGGAGTTTGGATCCATGGTGTCTGGTCCTAACTAAGCAGAAACATCGTGAAGAAAGAGCATGCCAAGGAAAAATCTTTCACATGGACAGATCTCCCTAGCTCAGATACCCGTTCCTCTTTTTCAAATTCAGTAATGTGGTCATGGGCAGCTCACTTTCGTGAGCCCAACTGATCTTCATTATCACCAAGTATTCCGCTTCTAAATACCATTGGCATGTCAACTTGAGGACTGGGTTTCCAAGACGTTACCTACCAAGGAACACATTCAAACTTAGGTAGCATCCAAAAGTATAAGATGCGTTTCCTATTATGTGTGTTGTTAATATTTATCTTCCTTTCTTAGAAGCACCATCTATTTTCAAGTGTCTGTAGTGCAAAGCATATGAATTCTCAATAAATATTCTGAGAAATATAGAGGTGTGAGAGCTAAAACTGGCACCTGCAGAGGTTAGCTGGCGTACCTTAAACCAGCAGCTTATGGCATAATTTTTAGCACATTTCTTATGCCTGTTTATTTTGTTATTTCTTTTAAATGTGTCTGTGAATTGCTTGGCATTGGGGAAAATAAGCTTTTTTTTCCATTGGGGAAAGTCGTACATAGCGGTGGACGCCTTATAATTCAGCACTCAGAAAGCTGAGGCAGAAGGATCCCAGGACTGCAGAGTGAGAGTCTGTCTCAAAACAACAACAACAAAAAGAAAAAAACAGCAACAAACAAGAATGGCCAGATACCTGTACAAAGGCACAGACTGAAAGAGTGTTGGAGCGTGTAGTCAGATTTATAGGCTAAGAGAAATGCAATGTCAAAGTTTTCTTGCATTGAGTTAGGAGGGACAGTCAGTGTACCTGTATGGAGGAGTAAAAAATAAATCATTTCAAACTCTTAATGTGAAATTGTAAGCTTAGATTCCTTTAAAATCCTCATGTGTATTTAGTTTTGAAGAGAGATGAGGTCCTTACGTGACTGCTGTACTTCACCTCGAACAGTAGAAGAGAGACGAGTTCCTGTTGAGCGTAACGTTCACCTGTAACCATGGCAACATGGGAGCAGGATAAAACAAATCAATATCTGGGCAGGTTGCTCAGGACAGATTTTTTTAGCCAATGCTCACACCTGTGTGAGAGGTCACAACTATGCCCTTTTGTACTAAGATCAGTGCTAGAGAAGGCCACACAACACCCCTGTGAGTCACGAGGCAGAATCAACCTTGTATTCACGGGTTCAGAATTTGAGACCAACTGGCATGGTGACTTTGGATATATACTGTCTCTGCTAGACTTTAAGGCTGCCATAGCATAGTACCTGCCTTCTAGAACTGCTCAGAAAGAATGAGTGAATGACTGACAGGCAGTACGCTCTATGGAGTCTGTGGTGGTTTGAATGAGAATCGCCCTCATAGGCTCCCATATTTGAGTCCTTAGTCACTAGGGAGTGGAACTCTCTGATAGGATTAGAATAAGGTGTGTCTTTGCGGAAGAAAGTGTGTCACTGGGAGTGGAGCTCCCACTGAGAGCAGAGCACTTCCCAGTGTCCTGTCTCTGCCTGTTGACTAGTTGTTGGTCTATTAATAGCCACCTCCTGCAAAGGAAGCTTCTCTGATTCAAACTAAACGGTGCCCTAGTCTATGGCTTCAAATGCCCATGCAAAAGCCAGTCTCTCTGCTTGCAGATCAGGGCGTACCTCTTTGCTACCGTTCCAGTGCCGCCCTTGCCACCACGTTCCCTGCCGTGATGATAATGGACACACCCTCTGAAACTGTAAGCTAGCCCCAATTAAATGCTTTCTTTTATCAGAGTTGCCTTCCATGCTGTCTCTTCACAGCAATGGGACAGTGACTAAGATGCCGCCTGTGATACCTGCAGTGACTCCAGACTCTGAGATGGAGAAGGCTAGAGACAAGGCTCTGTCCTCCAGTTCCCCAAACCACTTGGTCCCTTTGTAGTCCAATCTAGCCCAGACCAGGGGCTCTTGTAGTAATTCTCATATTTAAATGACCTGAGCACGCAAAGACTAGCCATGCCAGTCAGAGTCCATTGCTCCACTTAAGAGAATAGCTGGTTTATTGTTTTCTGGTCAGAGGAAGCAAGATGGTTCCCACCCCCACTCCCAGTTCCGGCCCTACATGTGCATCCAGCTCCGTGCGCTCAACAAATCACACTCAATCCATCTCGCCCTTTATCGTCGTTCGTTTTCCTTCTTTCTGCCAGCACGGCCTATAACATGAGCCCTTGGGAAACAAGCAAGTTCCGAGTTGTCTTAGTGTGCATAGGAATTCTGATCAGGCAAGCTATGCTGTAACAGAAGGGTTCAATGGGCATTAAAGTCTGGCTGGCACTGGATTCTACATTTCCAAATCAAGCTAAAACCCTAAACTCGTCTGCCACTCAGAGCTCTGGCTTTGCAATATTGAATTCTCCCAACATATCAGCTATAAAAGGATTTTCTTTTAATTGTTTGGGAATGCTATACACCCATATTTATTTTGATCAAATCCACCTCTCATTTCTCCTCTCCAATCTCTCTCCTAATCCTATCCCACCTTTCACCCACAGATATTTCCCCTCCCAATTTTTTTTGTTTGTTTTTTTTTTTTTTTTTTTGGTTTTTTCGAGACAGGGTTTCTCTGTGGTTTTGGAGCCTGTCCTGGGACTAACTCTTGTAGACCAGGCTGGTCTCGAACTCACGAACTCACAGAGATCCGCCTGCCTCTGCCTCCCAAGTGCTGGGATTAAAGGCGTGCACCACCACCGCCCAGCTTCCCCTCCCAATTTTATGTGCTCTTTACACACACACACACACACACACACACACACACACACTGAGATGACTTTTTAAAGAATTCCCAAAGCCTGTTTGAGCTAGTAGTCTGGATAGTAGGGAGCACTGTAGGCTGGGTAGTAGGGAGCACCGGTAGTGTGAGTAATAAGGAGCACTGTAGTCTGGGTAATAGGGAGCACTGTAGTCTGTAGTAGGCAGCACCGAACCCATTCATTTGTACCTGAGCTTTTGTGGGTCTTCAATTGACACTTGTTTTTGTTTTGTTTTTATCTCACACTGACCTTGAGTTCTCTCGGCGGGTACACAGAACAACCGAGGCCCATTTCCTGGACTCCTCAGAGGGAACCTCAGTGCCTGCCTTTCCATGGTCCTTCCCATGGCCAGCTTCCCTAGCTGGTAGTCCCTGAAGTTTGGTCCCTAGACTGCCAGTGCGGAACTGGAAAGAATCCCTTCCCTACCTGCAGTTCCTCGGCCGCTCCATCACACAGTGCCAGAGCAACGCAATGAAGGCAGCAAGCGAAGCTGGCCGGAGTGTGGCTAAGACATTGCGAGTGACGCAGAGCAAGCTGATAACTGAATTGTGCTGCCTGAAGCTAATGAACCTTCCAGTATGGATGTGTTCTACTGCGCCCCCACAACGTAACTGCCCTTCCCTCACGGCGCCTCTGCCTCTGCTGTCCACATCTTTCTTCCTCTAGAGCTCACTTGCTCTTAGACACAGGTTTCTAGTCCTGTACAAAGTAACTGAACAACCTGATTAGGAAAACTGCCTTTGCTAATTCCATGGTGTGTTGGGAAGGAGACAGAATTTAATTACCTGAGTAAACACATAAAGAAATACATCAGCTGGGCAATAAAATAAGTAGCTGTTCAGATTTTATCCTTTAAAAGAACCCAGGCCTGAATTCAGCGTTATTCAATTAGGCCCTCAAATTACTTTTGTATTAAGGGAAACAAGCCCTTCTGGAACAGCCTGTGTTTCAGGCTTTCTGTGAACAAGGCCGAAGAAGAGCCAGGCAGATCGATCACTCAGGGTTGGGAGACATAACCTTAATCAGGACATTAGTGTATTAGGAGAGGTATTTATGTAGTGCCTGGGGGAATATTTCTTTATTTGGGCAGGGACGGGGAGAATTTAAAGGGACAGTCCCACACACTGCCTGCCCCAGCCTTCTCTTCGGCTGCACCAACTTGAGTGTCTTGTCTGTGCTGGTGGATTATTAACAGAGGTTATTGGTCACCATGGCAAAACAATTGACCGATTGCACAGAACGTAATCTCATTTATGGGGGTGCAAAAAAAAAAAAAAGACATAGGGTCAGGGATATAAATGCCCATCACCACTGAGGGCCTGCTGTAGTTGAGGAGTGAACGGACTCCAAGGAAACAGTTCAGAAAGCTCTGACCCTTGGCCCCCAAATTTCTTACGGAACAGAGTACAGCTGCGGGAACGCGCTGCCAAACTCGCGGAGGAGACCCGCGAAGCAGGTGGTGAGGAGCCTTTGATCTCTGTGCTTTCCTGCGCCATCCAGCATGTGCACCGGGGGCTGTGCCAAGTGCCTGGGGGGCACCCTCATTCCCCTGGCTGTGTTTGGCCTCCTGGCGAATATCCTGTTGTTCTTCCCTGGAGGAAAGGTGGTGGACGACAACAGCCACCTTTCGGAAGAGGTCTGGTATTTCGGAGGAATAGCGGGAAGCGGCGTCTTGGTGAGTAGAGAAACCTTAATATTCCCATAACAGAGAGTTCCCCTGCTCGCATCCTTTTTCTCTCTGTGCTTATGTACTGAAAAGTGGGGCCTTGATATACTCCCCCTTCCTATCAGTGGCTGGGGACATCTTGGGTTTCTAAGTGGTTCATCCCCAAGCTTGGGCTGGAATCAGCAGAGGACTTTTGAGCCCAGAGAATCAAGCTAGCAGCCACTTGATTGCTTTATTCCAGTAAAATAGTGCCAATAAGAATTATGAGCAAAGCCCAGTGCTTTCTACAAATGAACGAGTTAGAACGCAGAGGTCCAGAAGCTCTCGTTCAGTTTCTTTGGCCCTGCGTTTCCAATATAGGTGGGACCTCCAGGTTGTAGCATGATACCAAGTCTCTTTCCCTTGCTCTAAATCTCCCTTTAAATGAAAACTCGGGGTGCCAGCTCTTAAAACCTCCTCACAGAAGTTGGTCAGTCAGGCCAAACGGAACCCCCATACTCAAAACCGCCTATCTACCCACGAGCCTTGTTTGCTGTTAAGTCTTGCCGGCCTCCTTAAGCCACTGAGACCTGAGGTCTTCACTGGCCACTGGCCGGAGAGAAAGCGCAGGCTTCCCTTCGCACGCACGCTGAGCCCTTCTCTTGCCGGCAGATGATCTTCCCTGCGCTGGTGTTCCTGGGCCTGAAGAACAATGACTGCTGTGGTTGCTGTGGCAATGCGGGCTGCGGGAAGCGATTTGCGGTGAGTTGACCATGTCGATGGCCAGAACGATGCTGGGGTCCATTGCTGGTTTGTGCTGGGCACTAGGGGTGTGCCAAACCAGACTCTTGGGACATCTGGCACATGATTAAGCTCTGATTCTGACTGGTACAGAAGAATAAGGATAAATGTATCAAATTCTACAACCTTCATACTTAGAAGTATAGAGACACTTAAGTTTTACAAGCAATCAGTGACGTCAGAGCTTCAGAACTGGAGGGACACATAGAGAAGACCAGGGTGGGGCCCCAGACTTCCCTTTGCCACTAAGAAGCTAGGAGAACTTAAACAAATCCTATCTTTCTTCTGCCTCTGAATTGGCCCCCTCATTTAAGGAGACCAGCCTGGGGCAAGAAAAAGGATGCTATCTCCCCTCCCTAAAAGCCCACTAAGCTGCCTCCTTTACCACAGCCAAGGGCACTATTTCTGGAGGCCAGCAATTCCCACTGCCACCCAGAATCTGCCTCAGGCGTTCAGCTTCCTCTCCTGTTTCACACGGCTTCCATCTTTTAGTTGGAGAGCTGGAGACTCGTGAGGCATTGAGGTTCCCAGGGGAGGAGGGGGCACAGAAGGAATGCTGGCATGCGGGTCAGGTCCCACTTCTGCATCTGGGCAAGTCACCAACTGTTAAGATAAACAAGTTGGACTGGAGCAGAATTCCCTAGATATGGTCAAACCCTGCTACGTAGATACGTGTGTCCAAACGACAAAGACAGTTTCCTTTCGCTCGTTCTCCTGCTGTTCTCATTCCAGAAAGGGAGGAAATCCTTGTTTTCATGGGGATAAGTCTTTGCTGTTTCTAAATCTTCAAACCTCCCTTCTAACAAAGGAAGAATCCAAGACTAGGAACACAGGCGACATTAGGTGACTAAAACTTAATAACACTATGTTTATGTTTGCTAATAATTTCAGTTTTTCTTACAAAATAGTGATATAAATGAATAAAACGCTTGACTTAAAAACTATTAAGCATTTGGTTATATGATGAGGCAAAAAATATGACGGAGGCAGACCCTGGGTTTGATGGGTAAAGGATGCTCCTGCGTCCTGGGGTCCAAGTTCCCCTCAAGGAGACACCTAAGCCAGTTTTAGATTCTTGAATGTCTCTCTGCCCATTCTGAAGCAGAACTGCCTTGACATTTCTTTCTCCCCATCATCTGTCCATTTACTCAAGGAAGAAGGCATTTACCAAGTGCACACAAAAAAGCCCGCTGTGCTCTGTGTATAAAACACTGGAGGTTTTGTGTGACAACGTATCATTCATAGAACATCACTTCTAAAAATCACCGCAAATACTGGAAATTGTTCTTTCAGCATTTAAAATCATCATTTACAAAGAATACGAGAAACAGAAACAAAAAAAAAGAAACAGAAACAATTCATTTGCGGTCGTTGTGTCATAGGCTGTATATACTTGATAATATTTCCCTATGATTGGCTGTATATACTTGATAATATTTCCCTATGATTGGCTGTATATACTTGATAATATTTCCCTATGATTGGCTGTATATACTTGATAATATTTCCCTATGATTGGCTGTATATACTTGATAATATTTCCCTATGATTGGCTGTATATACTTGATAATATTTCCCTATGATTGGCTGTATATACTTGATAATATTTCCCTATGATTGGCTGTATATACTTGATAATATTTCCCTATGATTGGCTGTATATACTTGATAATATTTCCCTATGATTGGCTATGAAGGAAAGGAAGAGCTATATAATTCATGTTCCCATCAGATCATTTAAAACTTGTCAGCTTTGGAAGATAGGTTGAAGATGATGGTTTGAAAAACAAGCAATTAAGGAATTTGAATGAAAATAAGGAAAAACCGTATCTTAGAAATTGCTCTTAGCGTTTCTGGTGCCGGGCAGAACTAGACAATGACTGAGTGCCACACAACAGGCAGGCAGGCAGTCAGGGGTGCAGGCTCGCTTGTGCCTTTCTAGGTTTCTCTATAACTACACTGAGAAGCAAAAACATTATGCAAAACTTATATTTTTATTAGTATTTTTTATATTTGTATTATACAAACTTTAATTTCGTTAGCTTTAAACAAAGCAAAGAGTGCATCAAGAAATTCATGTTGTTCCCAGTACAGTTGAGAAACACGTTCTAGAATATTTGGCCTGGTCAATATGTATCATCTCCCAGGGCTCCTGAGACCTCCCGCTGGGATCTACCCTTGGAGTGGGTTGGGAATGGCCTCATCCTACCTCCAGCTGTGCAGACAGGAAACCAAGGCTTTAGGCCTCAGCTACTAGAGACCAGGGCACCGTGCTGGACAGTCAGCGCCTGGGTTTCTTGGTATGGGTGGGGTTTTGTTTTAATCAAAGATCAGTACACAAAATGCACCTGTATATCTTACTTCTTTTCAAACCACAAGAAATGAGCCTGGTATCGCTGGTCTCAGCACAACCTTGGCCTGTCCTATGTTGGTATGGCCGCTCCTGGCATGGCTCTAAGGTTCCATACATGCTGCTTTGTGGAACCTGGTAGTGTCCCCGTCCCCCACCAAGACACACACACACACACACTCATGATACAAACACACCACACACAAAGCTGCATACTACATAGTGACCCTCTGAGCTATTTTCGTAAATGCTTAAGGCATTTCCTTACAAATGAACACCACGCCAGTTGTCTGTGGAGCTCGGAGAAGCCCTGCCAGTAGAAAGACCTATAAGCAAACAGAGCAGAAGCCAGAGTAGCAGTTTCCCTCCCCTCCACTGGCATTGTTATGTTTTTCTAGAACATTCCCCAAATGTTAACTGAACTTATATCATTCTTGTCCTTCGGTTATAAAAAAGCAGGAATTGGAAGGTAGGTGGGTGGCTGTGGAGATAAAGTGAGCTTGTGACCTGTAACCAACCTTGAAATTACCTAACTCATAGTTTTATTGTGAAGCCTGAGAAAATGAGTTAGGTGGTCTCTCTGTCTGTGTGTGTGTGTGTGTCTCTCTGTCTCTCTCTGTCTCTGTCTCTCTCTCTCTCTCTCTCTCTCTCTCTGTGTGTGTGTGTGTGTGTGTGTGTGTGTGTGTGTGTGTGAGATCTCTGACCCCATACAGGCCCCTGAGAGGGGAGGAGACTGAAGCTCAGCCCGAAGGTCAAAACTCTCTGAGATAGATTAGGCTGACGTGAGCCTGGAAAAACAGTAAGGATAGGTACTTGCAGGGTGGCCTTTGAAGCCCTGACCTAGGTTCGTTTTTTAGGTCCCAACCTCCTCTTCCTACGCCTAAGAGTCTCAGTGACTTCAGTTTGTCTGTTTGGTCATTGCCCCCTGTACTCTCTTTAATGCCTGGAAAATGTTGGTCTCTCAGGGCCCAGTGGGACAACCAATTAATTTGATCAACTCATTCACTTTAGCAAAGGTCCATTTAGAAACCTTGGACTTGACTCAAAGTTGAGGGTCTTTAATAATACGGTGGAAAGTAGATTGATAAAGGGGCTGGGGGCCAAGGCAGGCATTTCAGTTAGCAGTATCGGGTAATAAATCCCGACATCCACGCTCCAGGCAGGGCAATGCGGTCAACTTTTTGGAGAAAGATCTTTTTTGTTTGTTTGTTTGTTTGTTTTATTTTAAATTTATTTATTTATTAAGGATTTCTGCCTCCTCCCCACCACCGCCTCCCATTTCCTTCCCCCTCCCCCGATCAAGTCCCTCTCCCTTATCAGCTTGAAGAGCAATAAGGGTTCCCTGACCTGTGGGAAGTCCAAGGACCGCCCACCTCCATCCAGGTTTAGTAAGGTGAGCATCCAAACTGCCAAGGCTCCCACAAAGCCAGTACGTGCAGTAGGATCAGAAACCCATTGCCATTGTTCTTGAGTTCTCAGTAGTCCTCATTGTCCGCTATGCTCAGCAAGTCAGTTTTATCCCATGCTTTTTCAGACCCAGGCCAGCTGGCCTTGGTGAATTCCCGATAGAACATCCCATCTTGGTCTCATGATAAGGCGATCTGTAAGTCTGTATTTCTTCTTGTGCTCAGCTCACTACTGCCCCCTACAGACAGATCCTGGATATCTCGTTCTTTATTCCTTCCAGTGACAGATTGGGGGAAACTTAGGCAATGCTTTTCAAGGATGAGTGATCATAAAGTAAGAAGTTAAAGTGTGGATTTCCTTCTTTTCACTCTTGTCTTCAAAAACCCATCTTCTCTGACTAGGAATGACACTCTGTAGCAAAATGATTACCTACCATGTGTATGCTACTAAATTAATCTCCAGCCTACCAAATATTTGAAGAAAACAAAACAAAAATGTAAAATGCCCTCTTGTAAAATGAGTTTTTGCAATGGCATTTTTTAACTTTCGGAAAGATATTACCAGAAACTGGGAAAGACATTGCAACGTTAGTGTAAAGAGAAGGAACGGAAGTCCCAGGTACGTGTTCGGTATCAAAGACATAAATCCTGGAGAAATCCACACCAGGCAAATAAAGTAAGGAGTACCGGGAGGTGACAGGTGATGTCTATACTTTCTCAGGCTTACCCCTCACCAAAGCCCTTTAAACTACACAATAAAGTCCTCGTTTTACAAGTGAAGAAACTCAGGTTGAACATTCAATTCTTGATCGGAGTCCTCATAGCTTTCTCAAGCTGAGCCAAGACAGAAAATATGGCACCCTACTGTTTTAGGAGAAAACAGGTGGGTTTGTTGGTACGCTGTAATCCCTGCACTCAGAGGCTAGCCTCGAGAGAAAAGTGGGAAGGACAGACCTAGAGAAGACTGACTTCAGGGAGGCCCCATTGGTCTCTTAGGATGTTTGTCAAGTAGGAAGGGCAGTGCCACCAGAGGTATCTTCTTTCCTCGCATTGCTGTTGCCCAGCCCTGTAAATACTATATCCTCAAGCCACGCGTTTTTTCCTCCCCTTTTGGCCCCATCGTCCTTGCCATGAGATCAGCATAAAATAAATGGCCAAAGACACAGTCATTTGTCAGAGCAATGACCGTCCTGGGCTCAGTTATCACAGGACCTGGATAGGGAGGTCCTAAGGTGGTCAGGAGGTGAGTTAGAAGGCATCTGATACAGGATTTTCTTATCATCTGTTTCAAGGGAAACTTTCACAGCATTCAACGCGTGCACGCATGTTTAGCAGTGTGAACAGAATGTGTTTGTGGGGGTAGCTCAACGGTAGAGCATTTGGCTGCAGAATGTGTTTCTGCAACAACCATCTAAGAGGAAATTCGTTTACTTTTGTTTTTCTCCCCAGCCTTTTGCATTTGTAGAAAGGAGGGTGAGGGTTCAGCAATAAAAATATTGCAGCATAATAGTAATATATTGTTAGGCGCTCATGTATTGAATGCATTATGGTGTCATGGAAATTTTCCTGAGAATAAGAACAAAAGATCCCTGGCGTCTTATCAGTGAGTGGCATGCTGGGCTTTATTTAATAATTCATCCCCACCCTGAGAAATGTCTGGTTCTTTGAACAGGTTCTCTTAGTCATTAATTATTGTTATTGTGCCTCGTTTTATGGAAGAGGAACCGAGGCAGAATGATTAACTTCTCAAGGTCATGCGGGAGGAGCCAGAACTTAGAGCCAGCTCCTACTCCCTGTAATTCATACCCGTGACCATGACACATTAGTCTTCCTCTTTTCCATTTACTCCTTTCAGGGGCATAGAGCATGACCAAAGCTAGGATGACTGTTCCCACTCTGGACTCCAAAACCTGGCGGGCAGTGCCCGCTCTCAAGAGGCGCTACCTTGGAGGCTGTCCCAGATCTTTTGCCTATTCACTTCAAATACTATCACTTTAGGGAGGGGTTACCCCAACATACTTAATTTGACCTCTGTAAACTCCCAATGAATAAAAGAAGTTTTTATTATAAAACCTGTGATAAATGGGACTTGACCCATGCTGGTTTTAAGACAGATCATATCTGGCTGGGTGTGGTGGCACTAGCTTTTTGATCCCAGCACAGAGAAGTAGATGCAAATGGATCTCTCTGAGTTCTAGACCAGCCTTGTCTACATAGTAAGACCCTCTAGCAAAACAATAAAAAAGACCATGTACCCCACTTGACTAACATTTAGGACTCTTTATGTGATGTGAATTAAAATAATGTGATGTAAAGTTGCTTTATGTGATTCGCCTCTTCTGTAAGATTGTGAAAATTAGGGTGTTTTTTTAAAATTTATTTTAAGGTGGGGTATTTCAAACTGGAACTCAAAAGTATAACGTACCACTTACAGCTCTCCAAAGCTGGAACCCAATGCCCCACTCCTATTCAGATACACTGTAGAGCAAAACAAAGCACTTTTTATTCACTTAAGAATGACTACATTCCTCTCCTTATCACATGTCTTCCCTTCTTGAGAGGAAACATTTCTATGAAGTCAGTGAACACCAGATCCATGAATTTTAAAAATTTTTTCCTACCAAAAATTCCAAATGACCTAGATGAAGATTGTTCAACATGACCGCCACGTGTGGCTACTGAGGAAGTGGAAATGACCTGGTCTATTCAAAATAGGACCGTATTCCAAAGAACTGATACAAAAAGACATATATTTTATTCTGATTACATGTTGAAATGATAACATATTAAATATGTAAAATTAAGCAAAATACACTGATAAAGTTAATATCTTCTGTATCTTCCTTTAAGCTAGAACATTTGCATTATATATGAGATTATCTTTATAGACAGAGGAGGTCTAGGAGAAGCTCAAATGATATGTTTTGATAAAAGAGGACACTGTCCCCTTGTTGAAGGTTTTTGTTAACCTGGTTTCTCATTTGCCTAAATGGGGATGTTTTTACTCTGTGCTCGCTCTTTGTCACAATCCTCTCACACTCTAGGTGAAAATTATATAAGAACACCCTCTCAAAATAACTTGTATCTCTTTTTTCTAGTCAGGGTCTCCTGTATCTCAGGCTGGTTTAAACTTGACTTATGGCCAAGTAAAACTTTTCATTTCTGAGCCTCCTGCCGCCACTTCCAGGAGCATGAATTACAGGCGTGCATCATTGTGCCCAGTTTTCAAAAATATGTAAAATAGCATTCGTTGGATTTTAAAGGAAATTCATTATATTAGAAGATTCGAAAGCAAAATATTAAAACAGCCAATGCATGAAATGTTAATAGAAGTGCTTTTTTACTTGCTAACACATTAAATAATAAGATGTGGTAGCAAGTCTATCAGAATTTCAGCTTAGTGACAGGCAGTGACAACGGTTGCAAAGCTATAATGTGATAAGATCTATAGGCAGTTCAAGAACAACCTGGGCTACTGAAGTCCCCATCTTGAAGGGAAGCGTGACATCCTACTGCTGACATCATCAATACAGTCTTACCTTGTGTATGATCAAACATGGTAAAATGTTTAGAATTGGTACCCAAACTCCTTTACCCAGATCTCTCAGGAGCAATAGTATGAGTTGAATTTCTCCTTTCACTACCACCTGGGTGTGGAAATCCTGAGCTATTTTAGCTTAAGGGGCCTACTAGATCGTGGAGCCATCCATTCTTGTTAGGTCCAGAGCTGCTGAGGGTGCATCAACCAGGACTCCTAAGAGACTGATTTCCTTTCCTGGAAAAGGGACTCTTTTTTTAATATAGTTCAAAGACCCCCCTATATGTTCAATCAGTAATAGCTTAATGATGTCTCTCTAGAATAGGCCAATACAGGGAAATCAAGTAAGCAGAGAGCTATTTTCATTTTCATTTTATCTCATGTCTGTGAGAAAACCAATTTTATTCACAAGAAAACTTGAAAATAACACACTGTTCGGTGCTGGTGGTCATGGGGTGTGGAGGTGTCAGGGCGTGAGTGTGGTACACATTCACATTACTACCCGGGTAGTAGGTGGAAGGCTCTGGGCTAGGAGGAAGGAAACTTGGATCCTCAATGTAGCTCCGCCACTTTATAAATATGTGACTTACTATGACTGGGCTCAGTACTTGGAGGTGAAGGCGGCAGGACTGGAAGTTCAAGGTCACCCTCAGCCACCAGCGAGTTAAGGAAATCCTGAGCTACAGGAGACCTTGTCAAAAAATATAATCATGAGACAAGGCTTGGAAGCAAGCAGCTCTACTACTTTAACACTATTGTCTTGGTTTTTATCTATTGTTTTGATATTTATTGGTTGTTGTAGGGGAAGGATAGACGATACTAGCCATGCCACAAGTTTTTCTTTTTTTGTTTTTTTTTTTTTTTTTTTTTTTTTTTTTTTTTGGTTTTTCGAGACAGGGTTTCTCTGTAGCTTTGGAGCCTGTCCTGGAACTAGCTCTTGTAGACCAGGCTGGTCTCGAACTCACAGAGATCCGCCTGCCTCTGGCTCCCGAGTGCTGGGATTAAAAGCGTGCGCCACCACTGCCCGGCACGTGCCACAGGTTTTTGAAAGGATAAACATTACACACGTCTTCGCATAAGGCTCTCATCAAGTTGAGCCAGTTTTACTAGGTGGAATTGAAATGGCCGCACCAAGTGGCGTTTGAGTTCTTCAATATTATTAAAACGTAACTTAGCCATCCTTGTAGGAGAAATTCTAGTTTCTGAAGGCTCTCAGCTAGTCTGAATATGTGAGGGGCCCTTTATTATAGAATCTTTTTTTCTGGGAGAGAATCCGGTCTACGTGAAGAAAGTGCCATCTAGCATGTGTCAAGAAGGTTTTCCAGACCATCCCATGCCTTTCTCTATAAGAGAATGAGACAGCATAAGAAAAACCTGCCCTGAAGGTAGGATTTATCTCCCCTTGCAGAGTGTGCTGTCCATTCCTAGAACTAGCTGTGTGCAAACTGGACGGTGACCTTGCTGGAGGTGGCAAGGGATGCTGCAAAATCAGAAAATAAGCCGCTTGAGTAAGTGCATGTTAAGTACCCAACATGTTCTCATTAGGGGTTCACAAAAAGAAAAAAAAAAGCTCACAGGATTCAGTAAGAACCATAAATATCTCAAGAAAGAGGAAAACTGAGTACAGAATTGCCTCTTATTTTCCCAAAAACCAGAACAAAGCCTCCAACAAAACCATTAATGCACAAACATGCGCTTATAGACACACAGTTAACACATTTATATATACATCGTGTTGTTGATAACAAACTTAACAACCTTTTAGCTGGAATGTTTATCCCAACCACTGATTTTTAAATGTACTCGTGTTTCTTCGATATTAGTGGTTTAGTTGCTATATGTACTCTGCACCACTAAGAGATTAAAGTCTCTTTCATGTCAGTTTGGACATACATACTTCCCTTTATTTTCAAAGAGGGCTTCTCTGTGTAGCTCTGGATGACCCGAAGCTGACAGCACAGAGCAGGCTGGTCTTGAACTCCCAAAGATCTGTCTGCCTCTGCCTCTGAGTGCTGAGATTAAAGGTGTGACCCCACACACACACACTCAGTCCATGCTATTTCTAATTACTATTTGGAATAGAGATTGTAGAAGTTCTACAAATTTCTAATCCTAAACATCCCCTTTGTCTGTAAACAGGAGTTAGCCTGAATGGTCTCCAGGATGGCTTCTGGCATTTGCCTTCTAAATTCGATTTTGATATTACTACTAAAAAATATCATCTTATCCAATCTATACTACCAATTATTCTCTTCACATAAAAAAAATCTTGAAGCTGGGCAGTGGTTCTTAAATTAAAATGCATGCTTTTAATCCCAGCAGTTGAGAGGTAGGCGAATCTCTGTAAGTTTCAGGCCAGCCTGGTCTACAAGGGCAAGTTCCTGGACAGACTCCAAAGGTACAGAGAAACCCTGTCTTGAAAAACACAAACAAACAAACAAAAAAATCTTGAGCCGGAATTGTTGAGATTGTTTAGCATAAAAGAGAAAGCTTCCAACAGGTGAAGAGCTGTCAAGTCGATCTTCAAGTATTTTAAGAGCCGCCATCATATATAAGGAAGATAGTTTTACATCTTTTTGTCCACAGGGAGTGTACCTAGAACCAGAGTGGAGACCCTCTCAACTTCTAGTCTCCAGCAGCATAAGCGGGATCTGTGTGCCGCATAGTGCACTGGGCCAGAAAAATTAACCCAAGATGTAGAAGATGTAACAGATTGGCCTTACATATTGGTCCTGTAGATTTTATTCCTTTTTCTTTTATATTTTTTGAAACAGGGTTTCCCAGCAGCTATTCAGCCAGTCCTATACCTAGCTCTGTAGACCAAACTGGTCTTGAACTTACAGAGATCTACCTGCCCCTGACTCCTGAATGCTGGGGTTAAAGGCATGCACCACCACCTGGAAATTGTGTGTGTGTGTGTAAATACACATATACATTCAAACCTATATATTCAGCCTTTTATACATATTCAGACATATATTTATATAGATTCAGATGAATATATGTATATGTATATATATATATATATATGCCTGAAGGTACAGACAGTGTTGTGTTCCTCAGTCACTGAATAAGTGAAAAGACAGGAGTAATAAAGGGAACAAGCGTCACAAAGCTCCATCTGAGAGAGCTGTAGGTCCCATCTGTAATTACAAATGACTGCTATCCTGTGGTCGTCATGTGTCGCGTCAGGCTGGGCAGGTTTGCTGGGTGGTGTAACTGAGCATGAATAATCTCTACACAGTCTAAGAACTTTCTTGCCTCTCCTCCCTTTCAGATGTTCACCTCCACATTGTTTGCTGCGATTGGATTCCTGGGTGCCGGCTACTCATTCGTCGTCTCAGCTGTCTCCATCAACAAGGGGCCCAAATGCTTGATGAACAATAATACATGGGGATACCCCTTTCACAGCGGGTAAGGCTCCACTGTACAACGAACATAATGCCATGGCCCCTTCATTGTGTACTCTCAAAATGTCGCCCCTCAAGGCAAAGCTGACTCTGTGGTTAGGAGAAGTTGCATAGACCTCACTTCTAGGTCATTTTTGACAAACACGAGAGAAACAACTAGAAGAGGATGTCTTAGTCGTCCAGAGAAAATTTGTTGTACCACAGCTCACATCCAAACATTAGCAGATTGTAGTTAATATTTTTGTCCTCAAATGGTATACCTAGGACCAGAGTGTAGAACCTCTAGATTCCCAGTCTTCAGTAACATGAGCAGAATCCGCCTGCCACATAAAACACCATAGCAACAGTCCCAGCTGAATAAATGAATTCTACAATATTTAATTTAATTCCACAATTTCACTAGCCATATTTCAAGTACTCAGTAGCTGCTTGCGGCTTGTAGTACTGCGCTGAATAGCAAAAATATAGAACATTTCCATTGTAGTAGATGCTCTATTAGATAACTACACTCTCTCCTCTGAGAAGCTTGGACCATTTCTCATTTTCTCATTATCTCAGACCCTCTATTTTGCACAGTGGCTGAACATCCTTGGAGATCAGAAAGTATGGCTGTTAGATCTTCTAGCACATAGAGAATGGGTCCATTTAAAAAGGACTAAGCAGTTTACTAACAGTTGTCCTTCCGCATCCACGGAGGCTCCAGGACAACCGTAGTTATTGATGCACAAGTACCCTGCACAGTCTTGCAACAGTATTTCCATATTGCTTATAATACTTGACGCAATGGAAATGCTATGCAAACAGCTGATACACTGTTTTGCTTAGAGAACAATGACATGTTCATTACAGATGCATTGTACCTGTTATTTATGATCAAATTTACATATGTGGTACCTGAACAGCAGAGGGATGGCTGTACTAACTCAAACTACTGATTGTTCATTTACAGTAAGATCCTTAGAAACTTCAAGAACCGTCTTCAGACTGGGAAGGTGGGAGGCACTGGCTCTGATCTGATGATCTTGGTGTGTTCACAGGCACCAAGTACCCCAACCCTATTCTCACAACTACACAAGCATAGATCTGTCATCTTCACATCATATGGAGTGACTCCAAAATGTTTCTTTCATACCTTGCAGTGAACTGTTGAGGCTCCATCACCGTGGGGTTAGATTGAGGAACATAGAATTCAGACACCAGCACCTTGAGTCTTCTCTAGAGATGTTCTGTCGGTGGTTCAGTTTCTCCCACGGTAGGAGTCAGGAAAGCAGTGGGTAATGTCTTTCTGAAGAACCCTTCTGATATTCTTTCCATCAACAGCATCCGTGCAGTGTTAGCTATGGCTTATTGTTGTGTTCTGCTGTGTGACAAACATTGCCTTCCATGCCTTAACGTCAGTTAGCCTAAATGTTGTGTCAAAAACAAAGGAGAGAGAGAGGGAAGGGAACACAATAGAGGCTGTACCGCTCCAAAGCAATACAACAGCCAGTGGTTGTGATGGGAAAGGCCTCTCACACTCCCCTGGAATAGGTAAGCTCACGCCCTGCTTGAGATGGCATGGAATCAAAGGCCAAGGTCAGGAGAGTGACCATTGCACCTGTAGATAACACCAGAAATGCTGAGTAAGGTAAAAACCGGAAAGCAGAAAACCGTGTTTCAGAGCGCTGTGTACTCGGGCCTCAGATGAGGCCTGTCCCCCTCACAGCTGCTTCTGGTGTGTTACTCTTACGCATGCTTCCGTCTATGTCTCTCTATCTGTGCCTCACAGTGACCACTCTTCTACCAATACTGTCAGGTGATAGCTTCACACTGAAAACAGCATAGAGTCAACCAACCTTATTGGAAGGATCAAGACTTCATGAATTCTCCCATCTCTGTTCACTGTACAATAAGAAATTACCCAGGATTAGGAGTGAAGAGAAAAGGCAGATGTTATCAAGCTGGCCTCTAAGATTCCAGCTTGTCCCACGCAAGCTCCCTGGTTGTCAGTTTAGTCTCTGTGAGCCCCTATAAGCCCAGGTTAGTTGATTCTGTGTGTTTTCTTGTGGTGTCCTTGACTAAGGATGTTGAACAGTTCTTTAAGTGTTTCTTGACCATTTGAGATTCCTTTATTGAGAATTCTCTGTTTAGATCTATACCTCATTTTTAAATTGGGTTATTTGGGTTTTTTTTTTTTGATGTCTAGTTTCTTGAAGAATTCTTTATATATTTTGGACATGAGCCTTCTGTTAGATGTGGGGTTGGTGAAAATCTTTTCCCATTTTGTGAAGTGCTGTTTTGTCTTATTGATAGTGTCTTTTGCCTTACAGAAGCTTTTTGGTTTCATAAGGTCCCATTTAGCAATTATCCATCTTAGTGCCTGTGCTGTTGGTATTCTGCTCAGGAAGCAGTCTTGTGCTGTTTGTTTGGTTTTAGGACAGGCTATCACACTCTATCTTTGGGCTTGCCTCAAACTAAAGGCATCCCTCCTGCCTCAGCCTCCCAAGTGCTGAGATTACGGATGTCAGTCATCACACTTGGCTGACAGACTTCATTTTAGTCATGTGACATGATCTATTTTACTTCGTTGTAGATGGCCACTTGATAAGTTGTGACGATCAAACTGGTCTCTAACAATGATAACTAGGATGAAGGCCATCAACATGCGTGCTGCCTCAGTTTCCCCTTCTTTATAAATGTCTGTGTGCTTATTTGTCCTCTTGGCCAGCCCACAAAAACCTCTCTGTCACTTAGTAGTTTATGACTGGGACAAAGCACATAAAGTCTCTGGGCCTCAGCATCCTTGTTTGCAGAGCAGAAAGGAAAGAGCCCTGGGTTTCTGTGTGGAATCGACGGATGAAGACATGAAATGTCTGGGATGACAACCCGCATGGGAGAAGGAGAAGTACCTGGGGAGATGTTTTACTGATATTACCGGGTGTCTCGTTATAGGGCTTGTTTTGCACAAGAGAAATGGTAATGGCTACTTGCTAGAGTAGGGGATCACACACATTTGACAAATGTTGCCTTCCTGCCTGTTTCCCTGTCACCCGCAGTGATTATCTTAATGACCAAGCCATGTGGAGCAAGTGCTCAGAGCCCAAGGATGTGGTCCCCTGGAATCTGACCCTCTTCTCCATTCTGCTGGTCATTGGAGGCATCCAGATGGTTCTCTGTGCCATCCAGGTGGTCAATGGCCTCCTGGGGACCCTCTGTGGAGATTGCCAGTGCTGTGGCTGCTGCGGGGTAAGTTAGGATTCTGCCGTTTCTTCTCAGAACAAAGGAGGCCAGGTTAGGCCGCCATCATCATGAGATGACGGCAGTGACTGCCACTCGAGGGTTCCGACCAGCTCATATGGACAGCACCGTTGTCTTATTGTGTATGTAGTGAGCAGTGTGTCCAGACTGAAGCTGACCATACTCCCCAGCCCCACAGCCAGCTGCACATGGAGATATATAACTATAGCATTCATAGAAGGGCTTCAGGATGTGTTTGCCTGTTTCAGGGCATGTTCCTAGCAACAATACATCCCATCTGGCCAAGAATTCTCACTGCCTACGAGGAAGACGATCAGGGCAAAGCCTAGACAATTTTTGATACAAGAAGAGAAAGGAGGGAAATTAGTCAAGATGACTTTTCAAAGTCCACCATAAAATATCAATAACAAAATACAAAAAGTAAAAGCAAACCCGTAGGTAATAAAAGAGTCTGATGACTTCAACACATAACCAAATCAGATCAGGCAACTATATATCCACACGCGTTTATTATAAACAGATTGAAACATGAACAAAATAGTAACTTTTTTACATTTCAAATAAGCAATATGTGTGTGTGAGTGTGTGTGTGTGTGTGTGTGAAAATATATGTGAAGACCCCAGTAACATGGTTCAGAAAGAGCCCACTTCCACATCTGCTAGTCACAGGATGTGAGCAAGTTGACTGATTTCTTAGCATCCTACCGTCCCAGTGGCCTGTGGTCTCGCTTATGTAAAGTTGTGCAGGTCAGTTTCTGTCCACGCAAGCTGAGAGCCTCCAGAGTCTGCCGTGGTACTTAAATAAAGTGGCAGGCTTCTTAATATCCAAGCTGTGAGAACTGGATGGGTGGCCCACGAGTGGCCAGGTGCCCTGAGTTGTTTACCTATGAAGTGCAAGTATTAGCTCTGCTGCTAGTATTACGGGCTCAGGGCCTACTACAGGGTAATAGCTACACATCAATTTTTGCACACTCATGAGATTCAGCAAACGGTGCCTGGAATTGTTTCCTCACCGTATGGCACAGGCTCAGTGAATGGAGCACTGCATATGGGTTCTGGCTTCATTGTAGCTTTCAAAAAATAAACCACAAAACAGTGGTTAGATGCCACGAAGTAGGTGGCAATGCCTTAACCGTATGCGTGTTGTTAGGCTCAAGGGCCTCTTTCATCCTTGTCAAGGGGAGCGCTAACCTTCTCTCCTTTCATACAACACGGACTAGCTGAACATAGCCGACAATGAGGAATACTGAGAACTCAAGAACAATGGCAGTGGGTTTTTGATCCTACTGCACTGTACTGGCTTTGGGGGAGCCTAGGCAGTTTGGATGCTCACCTTACTAGACCTGGATAGAGGTGGGCGGTCCTTGGACTTCCCACAGGTCAGGGAACCCTGATTGCTCTTCGAGCAGATGAGGGAGGGGGACTTGATCGGGGGGAGGGGGAGGGAAATGGGAGGCGGTGGCGGGGAGGAGGCAGAAATCCTTAATAAATAAATAAATTTAAAAAAAAAGAATTAAAAAGTTGAGGAAAAAAAATAAAGCATACAGGTTGATTTAAAAAAAAACAAAAATAAACCACTTCTTTCACCACAAGTGGCTTTACTAATCAATAATAATAATTAAAAAAAAGGAGTTTCCATGCCATTAACTGAAAACAAATAAGTCACAGATTAAAGTCTGAAACTTAAGTCAACAGCTGAAGAAAGCATTTAGTAGGAAACCCACGAATGGACAAGAGAAGTCAAAAGGAAGAAGTTAGGGGAGGGTTAGATACAGCAGGGAGACAGATGAGAAACAAAGCAGGCATCTTAATTAATTTTCTTTTCCTCCCCTCTAGGGCAATGGAACAGTCTAACAGGTGTGGCAAGCTGCTCCCACCTTACAGCACTTCCTGTGGGAAGATGGGGGTGCCATGGACACGCCTAGGATACGCCCCAGCCCCAGCCTTGCTAATTCTCCTCTGCTTCCTCCCAGGCAGAGCTTGGGAGGCAGGAGGGATCCTTTTCTCTCTCCGCATAACTTTGCTCAACCTAGAAATTTGGTGGGTTGTTTTGTTTTTTCAAAAAAAAATGTTAATAATAATTGGGTAACTTTACAAATTAGCCCCCTTTTAGAAATCCAGAAGAAGTTAAAAGCAGATTTTTCACGACTTCCTCTAAATAATGTAACCAGAACGAAGTCATTTCTCCTATCGCGCCGCTTCTTTGTATAAAGATGTTCCTATTTTAAGATCTGCATAACTCAAAAAGAAAAAACATTAAAGTGAAAACCAGTTTTCCGGGATGCATGGATAAGGAGTAATTGCTGTATGATACATAATTTTTATGGGAAGCCTGTTTTGGCTAACTTGTCTGGACTGCTTGTGACTAGTTTTATGAGGCTGTCATCACTAGCCAGGGTTTCCACGTGTATATTAAATTAAATTATTTAAATTCAGAATTAAAACAATAAACATGGTATGTGTGCCAGTGAAGAAGAAAGAGAGAATCATACCTGTTTGTCCTTTCTTTTTTTCTTTTTTTTGGGGGAGGATTGTTTTGTTTGGGGTTTTGTTTTTGTTTTTGTTTTTCTGAGACAGGACTTCTCTGTGTAACAGCCCTAGCTGTACTAGAACTGGCTCCGTAGACTTTGAACTCACAGAGATCTGCCTGCCTCTGCCTCCTGAGTGCTGGGATTAAAGATGTATGCCACCATTACCTGGCTCCTGCTTGTCCTTTCTCTTTTTATAAATGCATTCTCTCTCTCTTTTTTTTTTTCATTTTTCCATTCCTTCTTTGCTTTTTGTTTGTTTGTTTATTGTTTGACTTTTTCAGCTTTTTTTTCCCGGCTCTTAAAGACTTGCTATGTAACCTAAGATGCTGGAGAAATCATGACCTACTCTCTCAGTGCGGGCATTACAAGCATATGCCACCATGCTTGGCCAACTATGTTGTTTGCTCCAGAATTTAAAAAGTCATAAGAAGCTGATTGGATAATATTTTCTCAGCCTATTGGGCAAGACTGATTTAAGAGGTCATGCTAATTCCATGCGCTGTGATGCTAATAGGTTAATTTTGGTTTCATTGGTCAGACACTGACGTGAAATCAAATTTGTTCGGCTTCTAATTTCACTTCTTCAACACACCAGTTTAGAGGGCCTGAAAGTGGATTTGTAAGCCTCAGTTTCCCTATCTGTTAAAGGAGTGTTGAAGCACATTCTTCTGGGGTAATCTGAAGTTAAGTTTGAAGCAAGGGCAATACTGTCAGTGTAACGTGTGCACCAAGCAGAGGAACTCAGAGGGAATCACCATCCCGTCCCACCTCCATACCCACCAACCAGGTGGACGGCACTGCATGGTTAGGTACTCACCACCTTCTTAGCCAGGGTTTCTATTGCTGCGACCAAACACCACAACCAAAAGTCAAGTTGGGGAGAAGAGAGTTTAATTTGGCTTACCCTTCCATATTGTTGTTCATCATTAAAGGAAGTCAGGACAGGAACTCAAACAGGGCAGGATCCAGGAACTGATGCAGAAGCCATGAAAGGGTGCTGCTTACTGATTTGCTTCCCCTGGCTTGCTGAGCCTGCTTTCTTAAAGAACCCAGGACCACCAGCCCAGGGATGGCATCACCCACAATGGCCTGGGCCCTCCTCTAATTGAGAAAATGCCTGACAGCTGGATCTCATGGAGGCGATTCCTCTACTAAGGCTCCTTCCTCTCAAATGACTCTAGCTTATGTCAACTGACACAGAACCAACCAGAACACCCCTATTGTGTGCTAGCCACCTAATGATCGGGCACTGAGGATGCAAAGTACCATGTGCTAATTTTGCTCTTATCATAGCATTGCAATAAGCTCTGTGAGCAAAGTGATTATATTCAAGACCTGAAATTCAGTTGACAGCAGGAATATGGCCCATTTGGCCAGGCAGATGGGTCCTTGGGGTCTTCTGGGAGATTTTAACACACACACACACACACTTCAATTCAGTTTATACCATTGGTTCAGAAAGGTGGCTGAATATCAAATGTACCCAGGAAATCCTCTATAATTGTATGTTTCCAAACCCTACTTAAGTTGAACACTCAGGTGATGCTGGGACCAACCACGTTGCGCCACCATTGTCTTAGATGATAGCCTGTCAACCAGGATGAAGTGCCATCAGGCCAAATCAGCGCTACTAGGAGCTCCACCTGCTTGGAGCACATGCTCATCAGCCCGGTCTGATGACAGCGCTCAGGACAGCGCCTGTCCATCATAGCAAATTCACAAGGTCTTTGATAGGGAAATGGGAACGGGCATCGAAGGACCAGTTGTGTAGGGCTTTCACTGACTCTCTGTCATCATCATATCTGGTCTCATTGCTTTACACATGAAGAACTGAAACAAGTATTTGACAAACTCTCACCTAGGACATGCTTCCAATCCTGTTTCCACAAGATCAGATAAGTAGACTTAGAAGGGGGAGCTAGAAAATGATGAGAGGAATTGTCCCTGGAGAGATCCCTCTCCATACACGTGTGTACATGTTTCTGACCCTCCCTTTCTCCCTCTCTCCTTCCTCCCTCCCTCTATCTCTGGCTCTTTGGGGAGGAGGAGGCGCAGAGGGGTATTCAGAGACTCCAGAAACTTTCCTTCTCGTAGCGGCAAACTTAGTGTCGCATACTCGAGTGCCTGAGTCTGCGACACTAAGTATTCAAGCAGAGACTGTCTTAGGTATTTTTCCATTGCCCTGACCAAAAACCATGAGCAAGACAGCTTTAGAAAATGTTGAATCTGGACTCACAGTTGCAGAGGGTTAGAGTCTATTGCCACCATGATGGGGCACTTGGAAATGGCCAAATAGACGTGGCACTGGAGCAGTAACTGAGATTTACATCTTTATCTGTAGGTAGGTGAGGAGAGAGAGAGAGAGACAGAAAGAGAAGAGAAGAGAAGAGGAGAGAGAGAGAGAGAGAGAGAGAGAGAGAGAGAGATACCAGGAAAGGTGTGGCTTTTGAAAGCTCAAAGCCCACCCCCAGTGACACGCCACTCTTCCTAATGCTTCCCAGACAGTTCAGTCGATGGGGGAACACATATTGAAGTTCATGAGCCTATGACGGCCATTGTCATTCAAACCACCACAGAGGCAAGGACAGCAGCTGACAAACACATGCTTGAGAGGCCACCGTGGGGTCTTGACACAATTGAGAGGACGACTTCATGAGCAGGGGTGCAGAGTTCCTGCTTTGCATTCTTTCACATTCCTTGTGAGGTGGAAACTGTGACCCTAACGTAACATGGAGGGGAACCCCACAGATGAGTAGAAAGAATAGACGGGGATTAAGCATAGGGCTGGAGTGATCTCAGTGGGCAGGACTACTGAAATTAAAATGTAAACTGTGTTCTCTCCGGCCTCATTCGGTTTCTAACCCTGAATCCCACGGCACTCTTCTTTGATGTGGGCTGTTTTGGGGGTGTCTAGTTGGGCTTTAGCACCCTATTCTGCCCATGAGCATGAGATCAACTGCACAGGGGAAGGGAAATGTTAGGAAAGGGGATAAACTTAATAAGTTAAAACATGCACTAGTGGCATCCACATAATCTGTGAAAACGGGACTATTAGTGGCAATGGAGGCAGAGAAGGGAATGGCCTTGGGGACGTCAGCCAAGCAGACCAGCCATAGGCGTGAGGTTGTCAAGAGGGGCCAAGTAAAGCAAAACTAGCTCCTCCTGTTGCCTTCCAAACCTTGGTGCTATTTGCCCAGGAGTGAGATCCGCTCCGCTCTGAACAACTCAAGGAGGACAGGAAGGCTCCACGAGGTCTCAAAATGGGCAAAAAAGCAAATGCTCAGATAGAAAGTCTCAAGACAGACACCAGTCTTCAGTCTACCAAGAACCGGGTGGCAACAAGAACGGGCTGAAGGCTATGGGTTGAACACGTGGTGTGCACTGCAAGTTATTCACCAAGTCACAGGCTGCTTAGAACACAACCCTTGAGATACGGGAGAGAAAATTCTAGAACATTGTGCAGTCTGTGGATGCCAACCATCCAAGAGGGAAGACAGGACACAAACAAACCATGGAGGCAGGGAAGGAAAGAAGGGAGACTAAGAAAGCACAGAGGACGGGAAGGGAAGGGAGGGGATAGGAAGGGAGAGGAGTTGGGGGAGGCGTGAACAGAGTGAAGGAGTAGGGAGAAAGGAAAGAAAAGGTGCAGGGCTGTAAAGAGTTAGGGGAGACCAATACAGAATGCAACTAGGGAGGAAATATCTGCCTTTCTACAACATTACCTTGCCCTGGTTATGTTAGTCACTTTCCTTCCATCTGAGATAAGCAATGTAATAAGAGAGGGAAGATTTACTTGGGTTTATGCTTTTAGTGTAAGGCATCTATCTGGCTCTGTTGCTTTTAAGTCTGCAGAAAGCCAGAAACACAGTATAGAAGGACAGCACTGGAGAAAGCTGCTTGCTTCACGGCAGCCAGGAAGGGATAAAATATCCTCTTCAAAGTCATACCCCTAATGGAGCCATGTCCTCCAACTAGACCCCGCTTTCTTTTTCTTATCTTTCTTTTGTTTTGTTTTGTTTTGGTTTGGTTTTGGTCTTTCGAGACAGGTTTCTCTGTAGTTTTGGAGCCTGTCCTGGAACTAGCTCTTGTAGACCAGGCTGGCCTTGAACTCACAGAGATCTGCCTGCCTCTGCCTCCTGAGTGCTGGGATTAAAGGCGTGCGCCACCATTGCCTGGCTTTAGACCCCACTTTCTAACAGCCCATTCAGCTATGAACTCACCATTGATGAAGTTAGCAGCCTCATAATCCAATCACCACTCAATAATAACACCACCTAAGGACCAACCTTCAACATATGAACCTTTAGGGAGGAAACAGAATATCCAAGCTGTTGGAATATCAATAAAGGTCCATTAAGGGGAAACTCCTGCTCAGAAGACTAGAACCTCTGGCCTGAGTGGATACCTATCATTACAGTTGGACAGGATCAACAACTTGGCCAAGAGATCACCCCTAGGAAGGCAGACTACCTTAAACCATGACAAAGAGATGGGTGGAATAATTATTCCTTTAATGAGATAGTATACTTTTCCTTCCCATAATTCTTGCCCCTAGTTCATAATCCCTGAAAGATAAGAGGTGGCCAAGATGTTTGTTGTGTCTCCTGTCCCCTCCCCCAAGTCTTTTTCTTTCAGAACTCTTATATTCGTCTTCCTTTCTTATATTCTTATAGTCATCTCCTTCCCTTCCTCTGGACTGAGGAGTCCTTGAGCGCAGAGACTTGATCTCAACAGTACGTGTGCTTCTTTTGTTTACTGGGCCAGGCACATAGTAAGTGGTCACTAAAGAATATGTCCTGCTCAGGAGAAAAAGAAAGTCCTTTAATACATGGGTTTGCAGGGGGAGGGGGGTATTCAAGATCATATGCAGTAAATATGACATTCAACAAGCATTAAACTTAATAATGGGGAACTCGAGAGATAACTTGGTGGTTGAGACCACTGTTCAAGACAACCTTGATTCAGTTCCCAGCACCCACATGACAGCTTCACAACCATTTGTAACTCCAGTGCCAGAAGATCCAATGCCCTCTTCCAGCCTCCAAGGGCACCAGGCATGCATACAGTGCACAGACACACATCTAGGCAAAACAACCATACACATAAAACAAAAGTAAATCTTTAAAAAGCTAACATTGTGAGATGGCAGGAAAACAGAGGAGAGAGAAAGAGAATTCATGACATTGTTATTGAAGCAAAAACAAAACCTCTACAGAGGTTCATGCTGCCTCCTACAGCCTGCTGGGAAACCAAATTCTGACACCAGTGGAACGGAGGACCACTTAGATAGCATTAATTGATATTTGTTCTGGCCACTGTCAGCCAGGTCAGTATGGAAAGTTGCCTTGTAATTTTAATACGGTGATTATGATTTTAATTCCTGTTTATGAATGTTTTATAATGAACTCTGACATTTAGAACGGCCATAGTTGTATATAAGTTATAAACTAAACAGTAGGCAACCAAACATAGGCACTTCTGGCCTCAGCAAGGGTCGTGGTTCTCAAACACGAGGGCATTCTGGCTTGCTGACTCCGTGCAAAATTCCCAGCCCTCGACCTCCTGTAGAGTCAAGAAGTCTGAGAACGTCTAAGCTTATAGCTAACAAATTAATATGTCTACGGTGGACCAGCCATTCACTCTGCTATAGCCGCTCTTAGAATAACTTTAGTCCTACCTAGTTTGTCTTTAATAACCTCGTTATCACTAAAAACCCAGAGATCTCTCCATCAAAGGATGCAAGCTGGAATGTCTGCCCCACACATCTTTTCCTTTTCCGCTTTTATGATGTCCTAGCCTGTGCTCTAAGCCAGAGCTGTCACCACACCCAGACAAACCATCTGCTGCCCTCTAGTGGCAATTTGGCTCATCCACTAAATAACAAGTGACTGCAATTTTTTCCAGGCAGGAAGGGTTTGGTTACCTTCCTGCAGAGTTCAACTTTTCTCCAATAGCTTCCTATGAAGAAACATTAAAAAAAAAAAAAAAGCCTCAAAGTAAGCATCTGGCCTGGGACGAAAGGAAAGAGGGTGTGTATTGACCACCTGTCAATCAATCACTTCTCTTCTGAGCAATCCCAGCATCCCAGCATCCACAGAGTGAGATGAGAGGTGAAGACAGGGTAGTCCCCAGAAGCTCTTGTGCCAGCTAGATTAGCGCATGCACAGCAAACAAGGGACCTTGTATCAAACAAGGCCCAAAACCTGAGCTTGTTTTCTCATCCACATGTGCACAACGGCACACAACTCACACACACACACACACACACACAAAGATAAAACAATACCATGTTCTCAACCTTCAATCTGTCACAACCATGAGACCGACTAAAGGGTTGTAAGGAATTAAGTGTATAAAATGCCCCATATCCCAGATACAGAAAATCTACTAACACGCCCACCAAGACAACGGACAAGCAGATTTCATTTCTGGGGGAAAATAAGTGCTTTGTAAGTTATGAGAATAAGAAATGAGACACCCCCCCCAAAGAGTTAAGTGGATTCTAGAGGTGACAGTTATAGACCTGCTTTTTATTTTTTTTTTCATTGAGATAGCCTTGGTAAAAAGGTTTCAGGAGTTTTGTTTCTCTGTTCTTTGACTATTGTTCAGTAGGATAAAGGTGTCATTTCTGCCTAAATGATTCCAAGGTACGCTGCTAAACTATGTGTGCGTGCATTTACACACAGATCTCTGTCACTTTGTCACAGCAAGAAACATTAATACAGCGGGTAAGGAAGATAGGTAAGACAGTAGGAAATGCAGGAGAGGGGACTGCGTGGTTTGAGGCTGTGTCCCCATAGTCTAGGGTATTTAAATACGTGGCCCCCAATTAATGGTGCGGTTTAGAAAGTTTGCGTGTGGCCCTGAGAACAAGGTGTGATTCAAGACGTGTGCCCTCAGCTTCCTGCTCCTGCCAGCATGCCTGATGCCATGCCTTCCTGCTAAGACAGATGGATTCATGCTTCTCGAACAGTAAACCCAAATGTAAAAACAGTAAACTTCTATAAGTTGCATTGGCCATGCTGTTTTAACCCAGCAATAGAAAGTAACTATTACAGGAAGAAACAAAGCCAGGGCATGCGCTCAGGCAGAAGTCCAAAGGAGGGCTTTGCTGGATTCCCCAATGAACTCTGCATAGGAGTCAGACATCCTGTTAGCAGCTAAGGGCATTTCTAGCTCTCTGCTTGTGAGAGGGGTCAAATGAACTTGGGGAGAGGCTAAGACAGGATTTGAGGTGAGCTGGGAACTGACATCACACACTAAAGAAACAGTATGTAGCCTGTTGTCAGCAGTAATACAAGAAACACACTGCATGTGGGTAAAATACTTTGCATCCATCATATCTACAAAGATTTAAGAGGTACACAATGCCAAATTCTACACTAGCTATGGTGACAAGGGTTTTTGGTTTGTTTGTTTGTTTGTTTGTACAAGACAGTTTCTCTGTGTAACAGTCCTGACTGTTCTGAAATTCAATTTGTAAACCAGGCTGGCCTTGAACTCACAGAGATCTACTTGCCTCTGTCTCCCGTGTGGTGGGTTTAAAGGTATGAGCCACCACCTCCCCACAATGACAAGGGTTTTTGCATACATGTTGTAGGGTGTTGTAGGCTGGCAGCCATTTTTAAGAAAAACAGTAGAATCTATCAAAGGCACATACATTCTGAAGAAGGATTCCATCTCAGGAGCTTTCTCCTGGCCACAAGCTGACAGTTCACTGCAGCACAGAAAACAATGAGGGACACCCCTATAGAAATACATTATTTACAGTTTAAAATACCAAAATACGGCAGGAAGAGCGGCTCCCCAGACACTGGCTGTGTACGCACGACCCTGTGTGAATTAACTGCTTCACACAGTGACACCTTCATTGCAGCCAGGCGAGAACAGTGGCATTGCTGGAAAGGGACTTAGATGGCACTGGACAATCCGCTTTAGTGCTTAGCAAATGGTCAGTGTGCCGCGCATGCTCAATATGCATTAGCCACGATAATGCTAAGCAAAATAAATGGAACTGTTTTTGTTTAAAAAAGGCCTTATAACCTTAGAAGTGAGTAAGAGGGCTGGAGGGTACAGCCTGGTGGTAAACCATCTACCTAACACGTGCGAGACTCTGACTTCATCATCCTTGGCACAGCACGGAAAACACATGCTGAAGAAACATGGCTGTAAAGCTCTGTTTAAAACTGGCACATAAGACCAGTTCTGGGGCGATGGCAAGTTAGCTGGGTTCCCCACCAGTACGGCAAGCAGGTAGGTGGGGGAAGAAACCACAGTATCCACGGGAAGCAAAGCGAGAGCCCGGATTCAGAATTAATGACAGCGTGTCTGCAGTGTGTTTACTTACTGCAGCGGGGAGAGGCACACCCTGTTGTTAAAAACATAATCCAGCTGAGGGTATTGGAAGGCTGGGGAAGGTTTGGCTGTTGTTTGTTTTTTAAATACACACCTTTAAAAGAATATTTGCATACAGAATCTGTCTTCCTGCCTCTCTCACTGACTGCCAGGGGTTGTGGAAGCCTCTCTGCTTCTACCCCAAGCCCCCAGTAAACAACCACACCACGTGACAGAGACAAAGGCCCAAGTGGAAGTTCAATTGTATTTATTTTTTTATACAGAATTGAGAATTAAAACCTGTAACAAACTCCAGATAAAATGGCTTGATTTGATGGATTTGGCTGCATGTTTCCCGTATGCAGAACACACTGGATTAGAAATCAACAACACAGGTCTCATTTGATAAAATGTAGAAGTAAAAAAAAAAAATTAAGTTAAAGTATTAGCACGTGTATAATACAGTATCAGGGAAATGGTCTCTGTCAATCACCCTTTTCCCATCAAATTAATCTATAGCTTTCCTTTTTTTCTTTTTTTTTTAAATGGCTTGTTCCCCCCCCCCATTTTTTCCCAAAAGTTGTCCTTTCAGAAGTTGCTTCTAATTACATTGTAAGAACACAGCACTCAGTGACTCTGTCAGCCACTTCACGTCACCTCCTGCAAACTCCTTTCTGCTGAGCAGTGCCCAGGGGGCTAAAGCTAGTTCTGTTTTATGTGCTTCTCACACACTGGGAAATCACTGAAAGAAATACATCTTACATCCTAGATACTACAGTGAAACGCTGCCTAAAAAAGAAATCCCCGATGCTAACAAAATGGCAGGATGCTTTCCCTATCGAAATGCTTCACTAAAGTGTATCTTATCGGGAAAAGCTTCTTCTTCTTCTTAAATGCAACTTTTAAAGTTGCCTATTCTATGACAAAATTTGGAGATGATATGGTAAAAAAAAAAAAAAAAAGTATTGATTTAGGTCGAAGAAAGACTAGCTAGTCTGACAGGTCGTCTTAGAATATGAGAAAGTATATGAATAGCACCTTATTATGAATTCTTAGAGAGTATTAATACTTACAGTAATACTAGAGAACCACTGAGATTGTTCTTAGGGCTGGGGATGGAGCTCAGCGGCAAGGCACTTGCCTAACACACATGAAGTCTTGAGTTCAATCAGAACTAGAAAGCAAAAAAGGTCTGGCTTCTGATTTCTAGGTTTAGCTCTCTTTAAAAAGCCATATTTTATAGTCTTAAAAACAAAGAAATTATATCTGGCTTTATCTATTAGTAAACAGTCAGGGGCCATATTTTATTCTAGAAAAATACTATATTCATTAAAAAGGTTTAAACTAATTTACTAAAATATTATTCTAATATTTCATAATGACACAAGCTTATTATAAAATGGCTTCTAAAACCTGGCAACATAAACCATCAATGATTTAACTATTTTTTTTTAAAAAAAAAAAAGAGTATCTTTTTTTTACATTTAATAGCCTGAAATGCATGTATAAAAAATATTTTTAAATACAGTAACACTGTCGAGTTTTGTTAGGTCCCTTGTGTTTTGGTTTGTTTTTGATTTTCCTCAGAAAGAATGTACAACTCTTTTTGCAATTTTTGCTAACAAAAGAGAATAAGAAAGAGTGCTCCCTTTCAACCTAGTAGCAACATAAATACCAATTCGCCTCTCTCAGAGTGCTCAAGGAGTTAACTGGGCGTTAATTGGGGCTCTTCCAAGGAAAGAGAAATCATTTCAGAGTGCTGGATGCAACAGTGGCCCATGCTCTTGTCTGCTGACGTGTTTAGCAAGCACAGAGACAGAGAGCATCAGAGTGCCACAGCCCTGCCCCTTCCTCCTCTCTGCCCCTCCCCAGTAAAGTGCACCCTAACCCTCTTCTCTCTGACAGCAGGGTCTTTTGGTACGAAGGCTGAGAGAAAATTGCTGCTTTGTTCTTCGAGGGCACTTTTCGCCCGTCTTGCTTGCTCGCTTTTGAGGGGTTCTGATGAGTCTGGCTCATTTCCCATCGACTGGCCTTTCTGGCATATTCCACAGCTTCGTCTCTGACCTTTCACTTGCCTCTTCCCACCACGACCAAATGTACTCTGTGCATCTATATTTCAATAAACCAAAGGGATCTTATTAAAGATCCTGAACAACAAAGCCCTCACCCTCATGGACACTGAAAGTTTCCTCTTGGATTCTTGATGTCTTTCAAAAATAAAAAATAAAAAAGGAGATTAAATTCATACACTATAAATAATGTCAGTTCAAAATAATAAAGAGCTAAGGACTTCATTGCTAGCGCGGGCAGACCGCCTGCTAAATGAACACGATGCTCTCAGTCCTTAAGAGATAATTAAAAAAAAAAGTTGGTTACATAAGAGGTATTGAGTACATATCTTATCATATCTTATGCCTTTTTGTACCAACTTAGCAAAGGGGTTAGGATAACATACTTAGGAATCAATCTTACTCTGCTCAGAAGCACAAATCTAGACGACACGCCCTGTCAAGGCCTTTCTGTGTGCACAGTCAGGCATCTGTTTTGTTCTTCAAACACTTCTACAGACAAGATCATTTTTAAGCGCTTGAAACCTCGAAAGCAGAATCGATAATGCCTCAGAGTACAAAATGCAACAGCTAATTTGCATGTCGTCAGGCTGAGATCTACGCTGGCCTGATGTTTTCCGAATAGGTCAAAAGACAAAAACAGTTGCCACTGATTCATCAAAAAACATTCGGCGGCCCTTTGTCATAGCCACAAAACGACAGTGTTCCATAAAACAAACAGATTCCAAGCTGCATTTTGCAAAGAATACAGGTTGCAATTTAAAAAAAAAAAAAGTAGTTTGGCTTCATAATTGTTCATCTCAGTACCAAACTGGTCTCTTTCATACGACCTGTCATGCAAGACCTGCGACAAATACCGCAGCGGCCCTTCTGCACGCAGCACCGAGCCGCTGGGTGCTCCGCCGTCAAATGGCGAAGGCTGGTGACATTAGGACTCTGTGCCTTTGTAAATGCAGAATGAGAGCAGACATCAGAGCCAGCATGGATTCCAAACTGCATCATATTCCACACAACAGAAATTTACTAACTATACAATGATTTTTTTTTTTTAAGATCAAGTTAAATAAGTTTTGAACCATTTGTTACTAGGGTTATCAGTACAGTTTTTGAAACTGCAAATTGGGTCTTTGTGCACTTTTCTTGGACCAAGCTGCCAGTCAGAATTCACTGCCTGGGGTCAGCTTTTATGGCTTAGAATCAATTGACACATGAATTTTAGCTAATGCCTATAAAGCTAAGCCACGGGGTAGCGGGGATTTTTAAGGAGTTATTCTGCATAATCAATTCTGCACTATCTGTCACGGAAATGCAGGCTGGCGGAAAATGAAGAGAACGTTTATTTATGTGTCACTTAAGTTCTTGGAAGTCAAGCCCAGGCAGGCAATGATTAGCTGGCTGCATGGACCAGGAGTGTGGGTACGGAGGCCAGGAGCAGTACACCTGTGGACCTGCTTTGCTCCGGCACTTGTTCCACGAGGCCCAGGAAAGGTCAGGTCACAGCTGCCACACGTGACCACGGGAGCGATCACAGCCAGGTTAGAAAGGGCTCGCTTTTGTTCAGCGCAGACTCGACATCATTGAAGAGGGGGATCAGATCTTCAGACTCCAAAGTCCCTAGGTCAACGTTGGTTCCTGGAAGGCAGTCAAGGAAATCAGGGAAGCGGGTCTGCTGGGGATTGACGGCCATCGGTGTCTGACCTGCATTTTCTCCTGTAATAGAAGGAAGGACAGTTGTTATTTCCTTCTTAAATTTTTAAAATTTTGTTTGTTTCTTTGTTGTTATTTTTGAGACAGGGTCTCTCACTATGTAGCTCTGGCTGTCCTGGAACTCACTATGTAGACCACGCTGGTCTCATACTCACAGAAATCCACCTGCCTCTGCCTCCTGAGTACTGGGATTAAAGGTGTGTGCCACTATGCCTGGCTACATTTTATTTTATATGAGTATTGTGCTTGCATGTTTCGTCCGTGCAACACGTGTGTGCCTGGAGAGTCCAGGAGAGAGAATAAGTGTATCCACAGGACTAGAGAAACAGACAGTGATGAGCCACCACGTAGGCCGTGAGACTCGAGCCTATGTCCTCTAGAGGAGCAGCCAGGGCTCTTAAGTACGGAGTCATCTCTCCAGCCTTTTCTTGTAAGTTCTTGAGAAGGGGGCAGAATAGTTCAAGTACTAACATAACCCACATTTTCATGCCCACGGACACCACATTAGCGACCTCAACCTGTTTTGGAAGACTGTTTACCCCAGTAAGGCTAGAGTTCTGCAGGACATGGTGGAGGAAAATGCTAGAAAGGAAAGCCTCTGGAATTTGACTGAGAATACATGCTTTACGTAACAGTATTATGGGAACTACATGGAGACCTGATATCACTCGACAGGTCCTTTACTATATGACCGTAGGCATGCTTAGTTTCTCTTGACCTCCTGGGTCTCCTGCACACGTTGGGAAGAAGCAACACAGGTGCCATATTTAAGGCTACGCCATCTGTCTACTAAAGTTATCATTACAGATGCTAGAGGGATGGTCAGCAGAGTTCCTGAGCTCAAGTCCCAGCACCCGCACTGTGGCCCACAAACCCCTGTAACTTCAACTTCAAAAAACCCGATATCCTCTGGCCTCAAGACTCCTGCTCACGTGGTACACGTAAACTCACACGGGCACAAAAACTTAGAAGTTCAAAATATCATTACGATCTTCTAATTCTTGAAAATACATATTTTAGCCAAACAAAATCTCTTTTTTTAACGAATTCTTCAAATTCTTTCTCACCCAAAATGAAAGCATGAGTTGACGCTTCTTCATCAAGGTTAACAATCTCAAAGCATTTCTTTTTTTTTTGTTTTTTTTTATTTAAATTTATTTATTTATTAAGGATTTCTGCCTCGTCCCCGCAACCGCTTCCCATTTCCCTCCCCCTCCCCCGATCAAGTCCCCCTCCCTCATCTGCTCGAAGAGCAATCAGGGTTCCCTGACCTGTGGGAAGCCCAAGGACTGCCCACCTCTATCCAGGTCTCGTAAGGTGCACATCCAAACTGCCTAGGCTCCCACAAAGCCAGTACGTGCAGTAGGATCAAAAACCCACTGCAATTGTTCTTGAATTCTCAGTATTCCTCATTGTCCGCTATGTTCCGCTAGTCCGGATTTATCCCATACTTTTTCAGACCTAGGCCAGCTGGCCTTGGTGAGATCCCAATAGAACATCCCCATTGTCTTAGTGTGTGGGTGCACCCCTCGTGGTCCTGAGTTCCTTGTAAGCCAGACCCAAAAAGAGGAACATGGGATGTACTCACTCATATTTGGTTTCTAGCCATAAATAAAGGACATTGAGCTTATAATTCATGTTCCTAGAGAAGCTAAATAAGAAGGTGAATCCAAAGACAAACACATAGGCATCCTCATGAATATTAACCTTCATCAGGCGATGAAAGGAGACAGAGACAGAGACCCACATGGGAGCACCGGACAGAAATCTCAAGGTCCAAATCAGGAGCAGAAGGAGACGGAGCTCAAAGCATTTCTTTATTTCTCTTGGCAGTAGCTCTACAATGTCCTTGTGGTCTTTTTAGCCTTTGTCATTTAGCTACTGAAGTTCACCACTTAAGCTACTTAAGGATTAAAGGGGGGGGGGGGGAGATCAATTCTTCCAGGGATGTGGTTTTCACGGAACATTCTGGAAGGAGGAATGACTGAGTAGCCTTTACTTATCATGTTAACATCCCTTGGTTCCATCTCCACACAAGTCCAGCTGTGTGTGCTCATTGCAAAGGGAGAGGGTTCTCAGCCAGCTTGCTCCTGGCAAGTGGTCAATGTGCTTGGCAGACTGAACCATCTTTTCTAGCCACCAGCCAGCTCTGCCTGCCCTCAGCCCTTCCTCAGCTAATGACCAAGTATTACTAAATATTACAAGACTGACTCTCTTTAACAATGTATGCCCATTTCCTGCAAACACCTCGCAGGAGTGACCCTGAACTCAATGAGATGACACTCAGTTAAGTAGATTAATAGGAACACAGTGTTTATCAAATCCACTTCATCGGTATCCTCCTTCAGTGGAGGAGCAGAGGTGGCAACACTATTCTCATTTCACTGATGAGAAGCAGAGGCCCACAGAGCATCCCTAGAGAACACTGTTACCAGGGACTGAGAAACAAAGATTCAACTCGGGCTGAACATTGCCACTGTTCTTTTCAAGACACCATTTAACTGTGTGTTATGGCTTCAAAAGCACTCCCCCATTTACCCAGTGGACATCATTTTACAAACCTACAGGAGAGAATGTATCCTTTTAATGTCTCCTGAGGTGCCCACCCTCTCTCCTTATTTAATTTCGCTTTTTACCCTTTTTACGGGATTCCCAGAGTTTAAAAGATAAAAGTAAACAGCATAGGAAGGAGCCACCTCATGAGGCTATTTCAGGGACACAAAATAAATTACACAGACACACAGGCGTGTGAAAAGATGAAAGGGGCGAGGAGGAGAAGTGACAAAATAAACTGAATACGGCAATCAGTGCAAAACACTATGTAACTCCCACACAACAACCCTACTACGGCCTCTATCTACTGCCGTCGGTCTGCAAGACCTGCAGGTGCTGCTCCAGCATCCTGCCCTTCTGCAGCGCTGCACTGCAAACCTGGCTACACAATTTAGACTCGCAGCAAGCAGCACACGGCAGCCATACACGTGCATGAGTGCTTCTGCATGTATAAATGCATGTGGAACGCCAGCATATCTGGTGCTAAACCATCTCTCCAGTCCAACAGCGGCTTCTCTGTCACGAATAATAGAAGAGAAATGGCAAAGTCATCTACACAGAGCTATATGCATGCTGTCATTTATTCTGGGCTTGGCTAGCAAGACACAAAGGAGCTACATTATGTGAGCTGGGGATGGGGGTCCACCCCTTTCATTGCTATTACTGTTGCACTTGGGAGGCAGAGGCAGAGCTCAAGGTCAGTCTGGTCTACATTTCACAGTCCAGGACAGCCAGAGAACAGAGAGACCCTGCCTCAAAAGTAAAAGAAAAGAAAAGCTAAATACTATGTGTCTCAACACTGAAGTGTAAACTATTTATTTATTTTGACTTTATGTGTATTGGGGTTTTGCCTGCATGCGTGTCTGAGTGAGGCTGTTGAATCCCCTGGAACTGGAGTTGCAGGCGACTGTGAACTGCTATGTGGGTGCTGGGAATTGAACCGTGGAAGAGCACCCAGTGCTTTAGCCACTGAGACACCTCTCCAGCCCTCCAGATTTCCCCCCTCAATCATGCAGTTCTCAAATGTAAAGTTAGCAGACGACAATGTCAAGAGTTCAGACGGATTTATAGGATGCACACACTGGGTCTAGGAAGTCAACCTGGTTGTCTTCTTGCCAATTGTTGAAGGAGGGAATTATGTCAGAAATGGCGCTGACAATTAGAACCCTCTGAGCTTTTGGTTACATACCTACTGTCAATCCTTCCCCAAACCAGAAAGTAACACGAAAAGATCAGCGTGCTCGGAGAACCAAAAGTAGTCTAAATTCCAGTAGAAAGAGTATTCATTACAACTAAAAAGGGGGTACAGCAAGTCACCCCCACTCCAGGTAAGTACAGAATGGTTAAGAGGAAAGGGGGCTGGAGAGATGGCTCAGAGGTTAAGAGCCCTGACTGCTCTTCTGGAGGTCCTGAGTTCAATTCCCAGCAACCCACATGGTGATCTGGCGCCCTCTTCTGGCCTGAAGGCATATATGGAGGCTGAACACTGTACATAATAAATAAATAAATCTTTAAAAGAGGAAAGGGCAATACCAAAAGGATGGGGGTGGGCTTAAAAAGCCCACCTATATGGAGCCTATATGAAGCCATATTTGCATAAACTCTGAGAAGTCTGCTATATAGCAATAGCGCCTGTGGACTGAGTGGGCTTTTAGCTGGCATTTTGTGTTCTAGGTTTGTTTCCCATTGGATTTTCGGATTGCAATAACCAAAAGACAATCTGAAAATGATAGCTGCAGGCTGTGTGCCCACCTGTTTCCATCTCGTCCATGTTGCTGAGGAAGTCCTCTGGAGTTGTGGGGACACTGTAGCACCCCAACCCCAGGCCACTGTCCGTGCTCTGCTCCCTTGAATGATAGGGCCCTCTGCAGAGGAGAAAGGAAGAAAGGAAAATAAGTGGAGACCTTAACATGAGTCCAGTAAATAAACATCACAGCTAGAACGCAGTCACAGAACTCGGGCGGTGAGAGGGACAAATGCTACTGGGCCTTTTAATTTTGAAATGTATAACTGATCTTAAGTAATTATATGCAAATTATATTAATTATATGCAAATAAAATTACATGCAAATAAAACTGGTTACTCACCATATACATGGGTGTTGATTTCCTTGCCTCAAAATAACTGTTTGAGCCCTATTCTATGTTCAGATTATGCTACCTGATACTACTTATGTGAAATTTTAAAACCCAGAAAAATAGTGCTGAATAACGCTCATAGAGATACACATTAATGTTAAAAGAAGTATGTATATAGCCAGTCATAGTGGCCCATGCCTGTAGTCCCAACACTCAAGAGGCTGGGGGAAAGGGTTCCAGAAAAAATAGCTAAGTTCCCTGGGATGGCCACACACCACTTTCTGAGGAGTGGCTATGCCTGGGGAGAGAATGGAGGGAAGAAAGACACCTAGTGGTGGCAGAGATGGGCTCAAACAGTGCTTGGCATACAATATAGCAAGCCTGGATGGCAGGTACCTTAGTTTCCTTTCTACTTTTCTAGTCTTTGAAAAACAGCACAGCAGAAAATTAACACTATTAGCTAAACTTTGAAACCTTACTTACCTTTCCCCATAAGTACCTCTGAATTTATTTGTTCTATTTGCCATAGTATGCTTCTAACCTCACCTTTCCTCTCGGGACCATCAAGACTCTTGCAAGTGATTACCAAATCGAGCTGTCCTGTTTAAACTTGAAGCTCGTCCTGGTATGCAAATCACTGACTGAATAAACTCCATGTCGTGTGACTAGGTTTTGTTTTTTTTTATTTTTTAAATTTATTTATTTATTAAGGATTTCTGCCTCGTCCCCACAACCGCTTCCCATTTCCCTCCCCCTCCCCCGATCAAGTCCCCCTCCCTCATCTGCTCGAAGAGCAATCAGGGTTCCCTGACCTGTGGGAAGCCCAAGGACTGCCCACCTCTATCCAGGTCTCGTAAGGTGAGCATTCAAACTGCCTAGGCTCCCACAAAGCCAGTACGTGCAGTAGGATCAAAAACCCACTGCAATTGTTCTTGAATTCTCAGTATTCCTCATTGTCCGCTATGTTCAGCTAGTTCGGATTTATCCCATGCTTTTTCAGACCTAGGCCAGCTGGCCTTGGTGAGATCCCAATAGAACATCCCCATTGTCTTAGTGTGTGGGTGCACCCCTCGTGGTCCTGAGTTCCTTGCTCGTGCTCCGTCTCCTTCTGCTCCTGATTTGGACCTTGAGATTTCTGTCCGGTGCTCCCGTGTGGGTCTCTGTCTCTGTCTCCTTTCATTGCCTGATGAAGGTTAATATTCCTGAGGATGCCTATGTGTTTGGTGTGACTAGGTTTTGAAACTGAGATGTTTTCTAAAAGCTTCCTTTTTCTTTCTTCTGTCAGCTCTCCCGCCTCTCGCCATCCCTGAAGAACCCTGCCCCTTCTCCATGCAAACAAACACCCCACACAGCCTAAACCATAGGTAAGAAAGCAAAAGTCAGTGGTCCCCAGTGTGAACTTACCCATTGAGGAAAGGATCTGAGCTGTTGTTGGTGATGGACCGCATATCTGTGGTCATGGCAGGTGGGTTGACAGGGGCCATGGTCTCCTCCATGGGGAGCTGTCTGCAGAGGGCAGCTTCCTACAGAGTCGGAGGGAAAGGACGTCAGTCAGTTGCCACGAAGGGTTGCATCGTAATACAATTCATATGAAGACTGTTCACCAAACACAAAAAACTTGGTGCCTATTTTAGTAGGTCAAGGCCATCGGGAGGTTAGTATTCTTTCTCCCCAGACAGCTCTGGACTAGCGTACACACGCTAGTCTCTCCCCGTTTACATGCCAGTATGAATGGAAGGTTTAGAGCCTTAAATAAAATTACACTTAGCAGCTGCTGTTAATCACCAGATGAATAAGACAACCAGTTAAACCATTTGCTTACAGATAGATGATAGATAGATAGATAGATAGATAGATAAATGATAGATGGATGGATGGATAGATAGATGATAGATAGATAGATAGATAGATAGATAAACAGACAGACAGACAGATGCTCTGATAGTATAGGCTTTTACACATTTACCACCAAGCCTGACAACCCAAGTTCCTTTTGCAGGATCTGCACAGTGGAAGAACCAACTTCTACAAGTTGTTCTCTGACCGCCATCTGAATGCTCATCATGGATGTACATGTACAGAATAAATAAATATCGTATCAGAGCTGGTGAGATGGCTCAGTGAGGTAAAAGTGCTTACCGCATAAGCCTGGCATGTTGAATTAAATCTTCAGGGTGTAACACATAAGGGTGGATGGGGAGAGCTGATTCCACAAAATGGTCCTCTAGATACAAGTCTTGGCACAGGCACGCCTGCACTTATGTACAGACATCATACACACTCACATATACACACAACCATAACAATGTTGAGTTGACTACAGCTGGGGGAAACTGGAGTTCCAAACCAAATCCCACCAACAACTAGATGTTTGATGGGTTATGGATTTTTTTAAGCTAGCATTAATAGCAAGAAGAATAAGTACAAAATGTTATGAACCTGCCTGCAGTGACACTCTCCACACTCCAGAAATGACCAGGCATCAGATGCATTTCAAGTGGATGGTCATTTCCAGACGAATACTCAGATGTTTCTGCTTACATCCAAAACCAAGGTTAGGTCCTGGACATATTTATGCCTATCGGTTTTTCATTTCCAAGCTGAAGTCATTGATCTCACAGCCTTAAAATCCCTAAACCATGGCTGCAATGACAAACAGAACATTCTAGCTATCTGAGCTGCAGGATGCTGGTTAGATCTCTTTCAGCCCTTCACGTGATGGTTCAAAGTACTGCGGTCTGGGCAGTGACCCTGGAAAACTGTAGGTTACTGTGTTTGCTATGTGGTTACTACCTCAAAGGTGGCATGACTCTGACCAACCCTGAGAGGGCTGACTGGGAGGGACCTGCACTGAGCTGGGCATTGTGTCCCATGCTGCCTTTTATCCTACATAGGGAGGCCAGCCTGCTCTACAGAGCGAGTTCTAAGACAGCCAGACAGAGAAACCCTGGAAAGAAAGATTGGGGGAAGGGGCAGGAAGGCAAGAAAGGAAAGAAAGAAAGAAAGAAAGAAAGAAAGAAAGAAAGAAAGACTGTTAGAGAAAACCTGTCTTAAAAAAATTAAGAAAAAAGAAATGAAACTGCCCTACTAATGAGCAGAAATAAAATAACCAGGCAAGAAAAGGACCTCTGGTTCACTTCTCTTTATTTTGAGGAGGCAAATAATTAGAATCCTTAATTAATGCATTTCAAAACTCAATAACACACACACACACACAATAGATGGCGTTTTGAAAGTACCTTCTAAATTGATCCAGAACAATCAAGTTTTTTTTCTTATAGTTATTCTGACATGCCTAGAAACTTTATTATCCAACAAAGTCTCACATAGAAAACCTGAACCAGGGATGAGGAAACCTGAGGTAACTGCGTTTCTGACAGTTCCATGAGATGTTCATTTTTATTTAACTTGCTTACCCATAGACTATTTCAAATAGAGAAAAAAATGTGCTTGCTTGTGGCAGAATATATAAATAAAATTTTAAAATCTTCATAACATATGTCATGAAAGGAGAGGGTAGCAAGGCAGCTCTGTGGGTACAAACACTTTCATGATTTCTTTAAACCCACATTTAAAAAAAAAAAGCAGATGAAGAGGGGAGGCAGAGACAGGGGAGTTGCCTGGAACACAGAGCACTGCAGAAGTATCGAGAAACACTACCTCTGCACAGCGGAGAGAATCAACTCCTGATAGCTGCCCTCCATGTGTGCACCATGACACAAGTGTGCTCGCACACACATAAAAATAAAGAAAAATTGTAAAAATGCTTTTAAAATCAGGAAAGGGAACTATTTGGAGGGAAGGAAGAGATAATTATATGGGGAAGAAGAAAGATGGCGGAGGATAGTGACCGGTGAATAAGAAAAAAGCATAACAATATATATGCATGAAAATGTCACAGTGAAATCTGTTTCTTTGTACGCTAACCGAGGACAAAATTAAAGACTATGTAACGAAGGATATGTAGTATGCTAAGGGAAATGCTCACTGCCGTTTCCCGTCTATCCTCTGGATTTCAGATCCAAGAGAAGTGCCCACTCCAGCACTGCTTCCTAACTGAAGCCTATCTCCAAATCACCAAAAGAGGAAATGCTACATTCTGCCGGTAGGGGGCACAAGGGACCACGTTTTCCACCTCCTTCAAATGACTCAGAAAATGCAAGAGACCACAAGGGGTGTTTTAACCCTAATGGCTTTAAAAAAAATAAATCGGATCATTTATTATTAACAATACAATGACCTGTTTTAGATTCCTGTAGGATCATTCTTGGGTCAGAGATCATTTCAAAGAGCAGCTAAGTACAAATACAAGGTGAACTTCTACTTCCTCCCCAGCTCCACCGAATGGACCATGGAGGCACATGTCTGTAGCCCAGGCGTCTACCCACCACTCCAGCCTGACAACTCATGGTCTCCCAGGCTTAGCATCCGCCTCTGCGGTTGCTTCCACCTCCTGAATCTGTACAACTGGTCCCTCTGTCTGGAACACAATCCTGAGACCTTCCCCAAGTGTCCATTTCCTTCACTTACTAACCTACAAATGCTACTTCTCAGAGACAATCCCCCTGCCACTATCTAAAGGAGCCCCCCCACCCCATCACCGCCTAACTCCCTAGTTATGTGTTTGTTTTCTTTGTTTATTTGTTTTTATGTGCATTAATGTTTGGCCTGCAATGTGTCTGTGTGAGGGTGTCGGATCTTGGAGTTACAAACAGTTGTGAGTTGTCATGTGGGGGTGCTGGGAATTGAACCCGGGTCCTGTGGAAGAGCAGTCGGTGCTCCTAACTGCTGAGCCATCTCTCTGCCCCTACTGTTTGTCTCTTAACCCGCATTTATTTTCTTCACGGCAACTTTTATGTTTTATCTTGTCCTCCCCAATGGAATGTTAAATTCCACCAAGGAAGGGACCTTCGTCACTACGCTCATGCCTATATTCCCAACTCCCTGTAACCATGGTAACTATGCAGTATATACTCAAAGAAAAAAATACTAAGTAAATGAGAAATAGTACATATTCAAATAAAAACATTTTAAATTATGCTAGTAACAAAAAAAATAAGAAAAAAATTCACACCTTTAACCACAAATGAGTCTAAATACATCTTTTTTGCTTTTGTTTTTCAGGAAACTCTTGGAGGCTATCCTCAAACTTGCTCTACAGACCAGGCTGACCTCAAATTCACAGAGTTCCACCTGTTTCTGCCTCCTGAGTAATGGGATTAAAGGCATGTGCTACCACTGCCTGCCTTAAATGAGTCTATATGCAACTTAACCAGCCAGGCACACGCTCCCCTTAGTTAACCTAAATCCTCTTCCTGTGTCCTAACACAAAATGAACAGGACTGAATGGCCAGTAGCAGAAACAGGAGCACCCAATACTAGGAACTGAATCCCAGCCCTGCTGTCTCCCAGTGAGTTATTTCACAAGTTTGCCATTTCCCAGTGAGGATAATAAAACCACGTGTGCAAGGGACGGCCGTGATGACAAAGCTGCTCAGGAGAGACCCTCTTCCAGAAGTCACCGTAGTCGGCTAGCTGTCACTGCACCGTGTGTTCCTGTACCGTCTCAAATGCACAGGTTAAAAGTCCAAATAAGGACAATAGCAGTAGAGCAGTCCCCTAACAAGCCAAGGCCCTGGGCTCCATCCCTAGGACCACAAGAATCAATGAATAAATAGACAGCTTTAAAATCTCCTCACTGTTGTGAGGAAGTGATTCACTTTGACTCAAAGAAATTTCTTTCCAGTCAACTTGGGCCTTTTAACTATAGAACGGTTGAGAGTTACATTTTATAATAGTTCTACATTGACAACTTTAAAAATTCCACCTGCTGGGTTTTCTATTGTTGTGTTGTGCTTTGGTTTTCTTTCAGCTTTGGCGCATGGTAAATTATCTGAAAAGAGGAATCTCCCTAGAGAAAATGCCCCCATCAGACAGCTTGTAAGACTGGAGGGAATTTTCTTGATTCAGATGATCCTAGATGTACAAGAAAGCAGGCTTCCTCCAGCTCCTGGCTGTGGGCTCCTGCCCTGACTGCCTTCAGCGATGGACACCAGAAGATGAACTAAACCCTGTCCTTCCCAAATTGCTTTTGGTGCATGGTGTTTTATCATAGCAACAGAAACCCAAGTAAGACACTACCGCTTTGAAAATTAAAAAAATCTCCTGGTATCTGCCCACAAATTTGGGGGTGGGCAAATACAACACCAAAGGCTAAAAACAGCTTGTCACCAGCCTGTCCTTATCAAAGGAGGGGGATTTGAAGCTTTGTAGTTAATTGTTGATGTTGTCTTTTAATAAGTTTAGACGTAAAATTAAAGTTTAAATCAGTATGCCTGACGGTCACGTGACACCCACGCCCCTTCTATAAGCACCACGGCAAACATCCACCTTTACCTAGACCAAGAAAAGCACTCAGCAATAATCATCAGCTTCTCTAGTCTAAGCAGGTGTGCCGGTCGGCTTACGTCAACTTGACACAAACCACAGTCACCTGGGAAGAGGAGATTGCCTCCACGAGACTGGCCTACAGGCACACGCTCCGGGCATTTTCTTGATTAACGACAGATGGGGCAATGCCATCCCTGGGTCGGTGGTCCTGGGTTATACAAGAAAGCAAGCCGACGGAGCCAAGTGGAGCTTAGGTTCCTACCGTGAGTTCCAGCTATGGCTTCCCTGAAGGATGGGCAGCAGCTGGGAAGACACTCTCGGCCTCGAGTTGCTTTTGGTCCGCGGTTCATTACAGCAGAAAAGCAAACTAACCCAGTTGGACAGCTGGTGAGAGCTGAGGGCAACACTACAACCTACAGTTGTTTTATTTCCTGCTTCCGTTCTAGAGGAGCAGGCTTCTATTTCCTGCTTCCTTTCTAGAGGAGCAGGCCTACTCACAGGCCCCACCAGTCCTGTCACTTCCCTCTAACCCTCCCGGGCCTCTAAGACAGGCCTTTGATTTCTCCACAACTCTGTATCAGGTCTCTCTTCCCCCAGACACATCCTACTCAGCTTTACCAGCCATGTTACACAGCCGCATTCCAGATGTTCTTCCAGACCATCAGAGCCACATCAGGTCAAGACATTCCCAGACTCTGCGCTTCTGGTCCTCAAAAGTACACACACCTAATATTGGCTGGGCTCAGAACAGCTCCCCCTAGCATCTTCAGGTTTCTCCAAATGTTATTACCCCTCCAGCATCCAACCTGACTGGGACTGCCAATTGGACAGCATTTAGAATGCCCTGGAGACAGGCCTCTGACACACTTGGGAAGAATCACCTTCATTAAATTAGCCTCTGGGCTGTGAGAACGATCTAGGTTAAGGGAGGTGGAGAGATGTACCCTAAAGGTCAGTAGTACCAATTCATGGGCTGGGATCCTGAACTACACAGAAAACGAGAAGCCAGCTGTGCTCCATCCATCTCTCTCTCTCTGCTTCCTGATAAGACACAATGGGACTGGGTGCCTTCTGCCACCGTGCCTTCCATACTGTGATGAGCTGTACTGTATCACCTGGACCCGTGACCCAAAATAAACCCAACACATCAGGTACTAGTCTTAGCAACAGTTGCTAAGACCCTTCCCCATCTTCCCGCAAGTCTGGAGAGGGGCAGGCAGACCATCACAGGGAATGGACAATGACTAGGTTTTACGCTGTTCATCTAATCCCCACGTTACTATCCTCCAATCTTACAGCCATCTCAAGCACCAGGTCATCATTACTTCTGTAGGTACTCCAACCAGCCTCCCTGTCGTGCCAGTTCAATTAAGGTACTGCCTGCTTCTCAGTTCGCTGGGCTACTGGCCAAAGGAACTCTCAAGAAGTGGGTAAGGATTCAATGTTGTTGGATCTGCCCTGAGCTTGGCAGAGAGAGAGAGAGAGAGAGAGAGAGAAAGAGAGAAAACAATGCAGTGGAAGTGACTTTAAAATAAGAATGACAGGGGTTCAAATCCCAGTTTGGTCAGAATATAGCTATCAAAATTTGGACGACATTCTCTTATTTATTATTATGTGCATGTGTGTTTTCCCCGAATGTATGTCTATGCATCAAGTGTATGCTGTGCCCAAGATGTCCAAAGGAGAACAGGGGATTCCCCTCTCCCCCCGAACTAGGATTCTAGATGGTTGCGAACCACCATGTGGGTGCTGGGATTTGAACTCTGGGTTTTTTGGAAAAGCAGTCAGTGCTCTTAATCAATCTCTCCAGTCCCTGGGCTAAATTTCTGACAGCTCATTAAAATGCTTTATAAAACCTATCTTGTTGGGCAATATGAAAAGATCAAAAAGCAGAGTGGACATGCGTAAAAAGGAGTGTCGGAGGGCATGAAAGACAGGAGGAGAGACGGAAGTGTTAGCCCAGACTTTGCATTTTGCTTTCTACATGCAAAACCTGAACATAGGACCCAGTTAATTTATTTTACTGCTGAAGAAACTGGGGGACAAAGAGAGTAAGTGACTTTCCCAGGGCCCTACAGCTGACAACAGGGAGAGCCAGGATCCACATCCAGGCCGGTTGACTTCTGAGTCTATTCTGGGACTGTCCACAGGGTAGCAGAGAGAAGGAAGTGAGGGCTGAAGTTGGCAGAGCTCAGATTCAGACCCTTTCACCTAGTCCTGGCCATGAGACTTGGGCAAGTTACTTCATTTCTCTGATCCTGTTTTCCCAGCTATAAAATGGAAATACCAACCCCATGACCTCATTCAGCCTGTTTAGAAAAAAAAAAAATTAATGAACTAGACTATTCAACAGTACTGAGCGCAGTTTTCCCTCCACGAATGGGAGGAATATGGCATTGGAAATGCTTTAGGATCCATTTCAATGTATATGGGTGGGGCTAGAGTCTTGGGAATTCACACCACATTTCGAGAAGTTTTAAGTTCAGATCTTAAAGGCCAGTTTCACAAAGTCCTGAAAAGCTGCCAGGGCAGGCCTGCTCCAGCCCTCCCCCTCCCCACCACCAGCTTTCTTTTTTTTTTTTTTCTCCACATAAAAGTTGGGAATGGAAAACCTCTGTCCAAGAGGGGCTCTGGAATCTCTGAGTTTGTGGTCATCTGTCAATTCCCTGAGACAACAACAACAAAAATCGTTTGTGGATTTGAAATGGCTGGGAGGCTGTGTGTGTAAGGCCTAACTGAGGGGGATAATGAAAGACACCCGATGAGTGAGGGCGTTCAGGAAGAGAGCCTCAAGCCTCCTTCCCCACTGGCCTGAAGTTCTCCTGTGGAATAAATCAACAGAAGAGGCAAGAAAGTAAACAGCGGTAGAAAGCATCCCTGTGTTCGCGGCTCCCAGGGCTCCTCCCACCAGCCAGCCCCTGCCCTTGCTGGAATGTACTTCAAAGGGAACGGAATGATAATAACCCCTTCTGAAGGTGCTCAGCTTGACTGAAGTGTGTAGCCAGGATTCTACAAAAATGGAAGACTGGATTGTTTTAATTATAAAGGGTGGGGTGAGTAGGAAAAGAAAAAAAAAAGAAAAGAAAAGAAGAACAATGAAAACAATATTTTAAAATCCTACCATTAAACAGTTATTTTAGTGCAGAGACTCAGCTCACTCTCTCTCTGTCAAAACTGGGGGGAGATTTCAGAAGCAGAATGCTTTGGGGGTTCTGATGGCAATCTCTTTTAAAGCCGGAGCCAAGAGATTTTAGAAATTCCCTGCCACACTTCCTGGGGCTTCTCTCTCTGAAACACCTCATCACACTCAGCTGCCAGGCTGTCTCTATAGAAGGGCAGACTCAAAACTCCGAGTCTTGGGGAGGAAACATTTGTGTGAGTCCATAATTATTATCCACGGCCCTCTGCTGCTCCTTTAACTCAAGATACACGCAGCAATCTCGTGTTGGTCCACAGTCTGTTTCTGTTCTCGCCTAGAATCACATAAAGGAAGACAAGATTGAGACATTCTTTTTACTGAACGCAAAAAGGTGAGGTGGATTTCTGAGACGGGAGTACTTCCTCATACCTCCGCGGTCTAGCTTTCCTTAGAGAAAAGCGAGCCTCCATTTTAAAACAACGCCCAATTTATTTTCAAAAGGACGTTTTATTACGTATGTATTTATTTAAAGGGACAAATAAATATTGTACGTATGATGAGGGGTGGGGGAGTCCTTTATAAAAGATTTGAACCGGAACTCTTTCTTTTCTCCCCATTTCCCTACCCCACCCCCAAAGTCTCACTATGTAGCCCTGGCTGGCCTAAAACTTGCTGTGTAGACCAAGCTGTCCTGAAGCTGGCAGTGGTCCTTTGCTTTGTAAGGGCTGACACAGATCACAGGCATAGGCCATCACCTCCTGTGGTAGCGGTCAATAAAGGAAGACAGCAGATGCCCTCAACTCCTACACAATCCAACACTTGCTCGAAACTGAAATAGAAGCTGCAGTCTTGCTCCCTGCCCAACATGTGTGATGAGAACATTGAGCATAAATAAAAGAATGAATTTAAACAGCCATTTCTCCACAGATGATTTAGGTGCGTGCTGAATGCCGGATGGCAGGAGCCCCTCAAACGCCTTAGTCAACTCTGAAATCTAACTCTACACCTTGGGTTCTGAAAAGTTAGGAACCTGTGTTCCAGAGGCTGCGAACTGGCCACCGTTTACCTACCCTACACGCTTTGCTAAGTATGTTTTTAACTTTCCTGAAAAGCTCTTAAAAACTCAAGACATAAAACAGCCCTCTTAGCAGCACTCTGAATTCTGCGTCCCTATCCAGGGAACCGTGTATCCGGAACGGCCTTGTGAAGCTAGCTGGTCAGCTGGCCTACCCCCCTGACAGTGGCTGTCAAGCTTGACCGAAATCTGTAAGACCAGCTAAAAGAATTCTGAGCCTGCCTCCCTCCGTCTGTGTTCCTGTGTCACCCAGGAAACCAAAGGCTAAGCTTAGTCAGCATGTTTGTTCACAAGCTATGTTCTTCTACTCACCTCCCTCCCCGACGTTCCAATTAAAGAGAGAATAGAGGTAAAACAGTATGGAATCCACTTGGAAATAGTAACAGTCTCTCCACAGTGCAGGCCCTGACAAGTTCAATTCTGCTGCTTCAGCAGGCAATGCTAAATTTAGGGACTACATTTAAGGAAATTTTCCCAGTTCGGGGGAGGGAGTGATAGGGAGGTTAAACCTAAGGTCATGCATGTCAGGCAAACCATCTACCGCGATTCCACATCCTGAGTCCTTTTAAAGGATGTGTAACACGTGTGGCTATATGTGTAAGTGTATATGTGCATGGTGTGCGTGCATCCCACCTACGCATGCATGCACACCACTGCACATGCAAGGAGATCAGGAGAACTTGTGGTAGATGCTTCTTTCTGCCTTGTGATATCTGGCAGACTTGGGGGCGAGTGCCTGTGCTCCCTCTTTTTATGTTCTCATTTTGAGATAACTAACCCAGGCTGGCTTTGAACTCCCGTTGGTAGCCCACCCTTGCCTACCTCTCAATTCTCCTGCCTTAGCCTCCCAAGCAGTTAGGATTAGAGGCCTGCCTAGTTAGGACGCTGAATCTGTGGAGACGCTGCCACTTTGATTCCAATGTAGTAGTTGGTGGACAGCTTGTTGGCCAGGAGGAGTAGTGAATGGAAAGAGATAAAGGAACATACAATATTTTCACAGAAAGTGAATTTGTCTGGGCTCAGGGACAATAATAAAGGTCAAAGAGGTAACCACTAGGACCCCAAGGAGGTAATAGTGTTAATTTTCCCTTTGACCCACAACTTGGAAGTAATTATTTTGTCTTCTCTGTGACCATAGAAGCTATTTAAAGTCAGCTATATGCCGTTTATCTTCCTATTCCCAGTTCCATAAATATTGGTTAAGGGAATCAATGAGAAGATAAAGGAAGAAAGGGGGAAATCAAGTTTCTACCCTGAATCAATAGAAACTCACGTTAGAACTGCAATCACACTGTCCCTCAATCTATTTTGTCAATGCCCTGAGTGACTTTAGCACCATTGAGCTAACACAGGACAACACAGGCACAGCGGTCAGAGAATACAGGCCAGGAGGTCATGTAGTACAGTCGAGGGGTGGCTTCCCCATTGGGGCAACATCAAACTGTACAGTAATAAAAGAGTAACAGAAGAAGACAAGCTATACCATTAGAGATCTCCTGCAGACAGGAGAGGCAGGCTGGTTACCGACCTCCCAGTGAGCAAGGGATGTCCAGGCTGCTGCTGGTGACTGAGAAAACCAATAGGAGTTACAGAGAAACCACACATCTCCTCTGGAAACACCAGCTCTTTCTCACCACAAATTCCTATTTGGTGCTAGAAAGGACCTGAACAGGTGGATGGAAGACCTCATTTACTTTGAGTCTTTTCCTACCCCTGCCCTGGCTAAGACTCAAATGACAAAGTGATAAACCACCAGAAGAAGTCAAAAAAGGCTACCAGGGATGGGCAGTGTGGCTCAGTGGGTAAGGGTGCATGCTGAGAAAGCCTGGCCCCCTGCGGCCAATCCCCAGCTTCCGCGGGGAAACGAGAGAACTGGCTCCTGATGGTGGTACTTGGCACCACATGTGTGCACATACACAGTAATAACAAAAGCCTGCCAATGGGGCTGGAGTAATAACTTAGCAAGTAAGAGCAGTTACTGTTCTCACAGACGGTGCAGGCTCAGTTCCCAGCACCCGCCTGGTGGTTCACAATCATCCTGTTTCCTGTGCACCTGCCTGGTGGTACAGCCATCCTGAATTCCTGTTCCAGGGGATCCAATGACCTCTTCTGACTTCCCAAGGAGCCAGGCATGCCTCTGGTGCACATGCATACATGCATGCAAAACATTCACAACACATGTCAAATAAGACATGTCTTTAAAAGTGCATCAAAATGATATTCAAGATATCCTGGAAATGTTCCCAGAAAACACTCCCATGCCATTATCATATGGCCCTTATTACATATGACTAGGGAACATGATGGTTTGGGGGGGGGGGGGATCAAACTTCCATGATTATTAGTTCTATTCACACATTTCTCCCCTACACTCCAGTGTCAAAATAATAATTTAAAAAGCTACCAAAACCATCCATCCTGTCTCCTAACTAGACACACACACCCATACCCCCCCACCCACACAAACACACACAGTCAGAGCTGAGCCACACTGCCAACCTTTCGCCTTGCTGTGCCGTGTGAAGGACTGCACACTGGGCTGCCCTAGAATGCACCAAGTTCCCCAGCTGCCGGGGATCAGCACTGAAGGAACTATGCTGGCATTTCTGTAATATGAACCATCAAAAGTATCTGTGGCTCAAAGGCACCTACAGTGAGCCTCAAGGAAGCACTCCCGGGCACTTTTCCCCACCCTTTGCAGAAATTCCTTCTGTGGGAAAGGAGGACAAAAGAAAGAGTTATACAAGAGGAAGAAACAGAAACACATCATTCCTAACAGAAGAGTGATTAAAAACAAAGATCAAACAAACAAACAAAAACCCACCATTTAAGATCATTGAAAAACAAAAGTGGGGAGAACTTATAAGTGAGACCATAATACTGTATAATTCACATTTTATTTCCAAATAAGAAATCGGTCAATTCCAAGTAGAAATATCCTAGGCGGTGGTGGTGCTTGCCTTTAATCCCAGCACTTGGGAGACAGAGGCAGAGGCAGATGGATCTCTGTAAATTTGAGGCCAGCCTGGTCTACAGAGTGAGCCCAGGATAGCCAGGGCTATACAGAGACACCCTGACTCAAAAAAAAAAAAAAGACTCGCTAACTAAATAGAAATATTCAACCATGGAAAACAATAATATGATTACTTTTGCCAAGAAACATTATTATGACGCATCCAAGAAAGCAGAGATTTAGGTCCTAGGAGTAGAAGCCACCACTGTAGTGCCCTAATCGCTGTCTTAACTAAATATTCATCTCTTTTATTTTCAGAGCTTACATCTGAGATGTATTTGATGAGCACAACATTATCATTGAACGATAGAACGATGTATAGAGTTTAAAATAACAGCTATAACTTGGGGAAAGTATTTACCCAATAACACTCCCACGCTCCCTTCCAAGGACACTCTTTGAACAGCTGAAACCATTTCCTTAAAGTGGCAAAATGACTCAAACTCAGCCCCTTTCTCCTTCCTCCCTCCTCCTCTTCTCCCCCTCCCCCCCCCCCGCCTCTATTTCTCTGTGCTAGGGACTAGTACATGCTAGGCAAGTACTCCACCACTGAGACACACCCCCAGCTCTAGGGCCTCAAACTCTCAAGCATTCTGAGTCAGTCAGTCTTCCAAGTTCTAGGTTGAAAGTGTGCCATCACCATGCCTGGCTTTTGTGGTTGTTGTTGTTTATGAAGAACATCAATAATGAGCCCCCAGAAGACACACAGCAGTGTCCTGTCGACCAAATGAATGTACACAGTAAGGCGCACATTAACCGGACTGAGCCAGACAAAGAGGCACATCCCTATCCCAGGATTCAGGAGCTGAGGCAGGAAGATAGCAGGTTTGATACCAGGTCCGGGATTTATAGCAGGACAATTTTTTTCTTTTGATGCAGGATCTCTGGCTTTGCAGGCCAGGCTGGCCTTTGTACTCACATGGATCCACCTACTTCTCTCTCAAGTGCTGGGATTAAAGGCTTGTGCTAACTATGCCCAGCTATAACAAGACTGATGGAGGAAGGTCATTGGCTAATAAAGGAACTGCCTTGGCCCATTTTATTGGTTAGAGGATAGGTGGGAGGAGTAAACAGAACAAAATGCTGGGAGGAAGAGGAAGTGAGCTCAGAGTCTCGACATCTCTGCTCTCGGGAGCAGACGCCTGAGAGAGACGCCATGCCCCGCTCCCGGGATGAAGCTCCGACCCAGGATGGACATAGGCTAGAATCTTCCTGGTAAGCGCACCTTGGGGTGCCATACACAGATGATTAGAAATGGGCTAAATTAATATGTGAATTAGCCTAGAAGAGAATGGGCCAAGCAGTGATTAAATGAATACAGTTTGTGTGCTGTTATTTCGGGCATAAGCTAGCCGAGCAGGCGGCTGGGGTTTTGGGGACGCAGCCCCGCCGTCCCTTTATTACTACACAAGACATAGTCCTAAAACAAAAGTCTGATACCCATGCAGCTCTGTAGAACATTCTGACTAAATCCATATCCAAACCAGTTTCCTTTCCATTCTGCTCTGTCTTCATCCTTTTTTATGCTCTACAGGAGAACAAGATGGTTGGCCACAGAGGACATGTTTTATGGAATGCCTCTCTGCTATCTCCTTAAGAGAAAGGAGACAAAGCTGACACCATTTCTAGAGCCAGCCCCTAAGACACTGGCAGCTTCTAACCCCCATGACTTCCAATGTTCTCTCCTGGAGGATTGCTGCTATCTGTCCTGGTATACTTAAGACTGCTTCATGTAATCCCAACTAAGCTCAACCTGCCAGCAATCCTGGCCATGAGCTTACATGGTCCCTAACCTTGCAAACCACCTGCCAGATGACTACCACTGAGTGGCCTCAAGGACAACAGAAGTCCTTTCTAAATTCTTGACCTACAAAACTGCAATTAAATTAAATGACTCTTTCAAATCCCTGGGTTTGGAGGATAATTTGTTACAGAGTAATAGCTAATTGGAGCATGTTCTTTCTCAATTTTTCCTTTCTCTCCTCATAAACATTATCAGTGAAAGCAAAGGCAGCCATGCCAAAACACATGTCCTTGAACTCCTAAGTTTAGCCCTGAAGATAGTTCAGGAAGAGACAGTTGAGAGAAGAAACTGAACAGGAGGCTTTGACCTCATCCTGAAGGCACACAGCCACCCAAGGCCACAGGGCCTCCACAGGGTACCACGGAAGACCATACCTGCCTCAGGAGCTCCTCTTGACGCATCCTGATCCTCTCTCTCTCCATCTGGATCCTCTGGAGTCGCAGTTTCTGCTGCTGCTGCTGCTGAGTGGTCAGCGCATTGGGCACGCTCATGAGCCCCGTGGGTGGGTTCGGGGTTGGGTGGTTCTGTGGACTCAGGTTACTGGGCACCACTTGTTGCTGGTGTTGGTGATTCATCACTATAGGGGGAAGAACACACAGATCAATGACCAAGGCCTAGGATCCCTTACATAGAAGGATCAGAAGGCTTTGTGCTTTGGAGTATAGATTCTGAATTCCTTCCGATCACTTTACTATTACTCATTACTATTTTAAAATTATGCCCTTAGTTCTATTCACAAAGTTACAAGTATTAGCCACACAACCAACTCATCTAGTCTTAGCTTTCTGTGCTGCTAAAAATTTTATTTCAGCCAGGCAGTGGTAGTGCATACCTTCAACCCCAGCACTCAGGAGGCAGAGAGAGGCAGGAAGATCTCTGTGAGTTCAAGGCAAGTCTGGTCTACAGAGTGAGTTCCGGAACAGCCAGGACTGTTTCACAGAGAAACCTTATCTCAAAAAACCAAAACCAAAACCAAACAAACAAAAAAATTATTTCACATTTCCTATGCCTAAGATACATTTTTATTACACTTATTTATTTGGGGGGGGGGGTGCATATTGGTATGCGCAAGCCACAGCATACATGCATAGGTCACAGCTGGTTCTCTGTTTCCACCACGTGGGTCCCAGAGTTGCACTCTGGTAGTTAGGCAAATACCCTTACCCACTGAGCCATCTCTCACAAGCCCCATTCTCGGATATATACTAACCATAACATAAAACAAAATGGTAAAAATAAGTCCTACAGAGACTGTCACAGCTTAAAAGAGATTTTTCTCCAGGACACCTGGGAGTGCGTGAATGTTCTCAGACACCCTGAATATCTGCACAGCAGCATCACAGAAGGCTGCCACCAATGCTCAATAACCAGGGGGTAGACACGAACACTCAGGATACATGAGTGAACTGAGAACAATGGGGAAAACCAGGCCTCCATCATAAGAGGGCCTAGTCACACTTTGTTAATAAGGAGTAACTCCTGGGACTGGAAGTGTAGCTCAGTGAACAGAGCACTTGCTGACCATGCAGGAGGCCCTGGGTTCCATCCCCAGCGTCTTGTTCACCCTTACAGGAGACATCTGCATCTGTTCCTACAGATGTTCACTCTTACAGGAGAAACCCAGGCTCTTCCAGACTCTACAGTTAATAATCATGGATGTTCAGCCTAAATGGTCAAATCTAAATTCAGTGCAAGGAAACAACAGCTCTACCTTCACTTCCACAGACATCTCCCGAAAGAGTAAACACCTGTAAGAGCAAATTTTTTATAAAACTACAATTTCTTTAGTGAGTATAATTAATAGACAGACAGACAGACACAGGAAAGGGCAAGTCTATAACATCGTCCATGAAAGTCAACAGAGACAAAGGAGTTGTTTCCAGGTGTGTTATGTTGTCAGTCAAGACTGTGGACCGTTGGACTAGAAGAACATATTTTACTGCTGGATTTCTGTCTTGGATACACTCAAGGGTCCCCTTTCCCTTTCGGAGAGCAACATAAAAGCACAAACACATCTATCTTGCAGGACTCTCCCTCCTGAGTAGGAAAAACTAAAAAATGCTGGTCAACTACAACTTAGTAAATATCTTGGCAAAGCACTGAATTATGAACAGGACTAAACACGAACCAGCAATTATTAAGCTCCTACTATGTGCTTAGCTCTTTGAAGTCTAACAAGTTGCTTCTAAGGCAAAGCCAGAGAAGGGAAGCAGCAGCCAATGATGTTGAACAAATAAATTTCATGTGTCTGGCGGCTGTCTGTCTGTCTAGCAGCTGCTGAGCAAGACACAAAGTCACAGAAGAACAAAGCAAAACAAAATATCTAAGTCTTGATGGGGGATAGGCTGAGGCAGGAGAATGACCTATGCCAAGGTAGAGTTCGAGACCACCTAGAATACTGCAAGACAGTCTGAAAGAAAACAAAAACAAAAGAAACAAGAAAACAGGACAGGGGCTACAGAACATAAAAGTCGATCTATCCAGAGTCTCCACACACAAAATGTTGACGAGTTGTGGAATCATCTAGATGGAAAACTTTACCCACAATCCTATTCTTTCTCCTCTTTACAAACGTTGAAACTGAGGGTCTGACCAGTCATCCTGCCTTCCCTAGAAGTGAGGGGTTTCCTGGGACACAGGGTTAATTCAGGCAACGTCTCTACCAGATGTAATGGCTTGTGATGCTAGGCCTGTGACTCTCAGCAGCCCCGGGGCTCCCTCTTAATGACAGAATTCTTAGAGAACCAACTGTCACACCCTGTTGATATTTAAGACTGAGGCCAGCAATCCAGGATGGCATTCAGTGTAGACCACAACACCCGGTCTTGGTAGAGGGCATATATTTTATTTACTCTGTGTGATGGGGTCTTAGTCCAGTTAGACCAATGCTTCTCAAATGTTTAGTGAAAGGTTCTTTCCCAGGAGCCCCTATCTAGCTTGAAGCCAGGGTGCCCTTTGTCGAGGGATCAGTCCGCAGTTTGCCAGGAGCCTGGGCTGCTGTCAACAGAGCAGCAGAAGAACTCTGTTCTCTGAATTCTCTTGGGATCACTTTCACCCCTATAGGCATTTCCCAACCACCATGTTAAAACTTCACATCACACTTAAGAGTCCAGAGACCATACACGCTTTAGCTACTGCACGCACGCCTTAGGGTTCTAGCGTTGGCCTTTGTACATGCTTTAAAATGGATGATTTCTATCAATTCACTGATTTTTGGAGCCGAAGGTTTCTCTATTTCTACCCTTCCAAACCCATAAGTCCGAAATAACTGGTACGCTAACTTGAATAGGATAGCTGGTTTCCTTTGTCCTACCTCATAAAGAAGTATCTTGCAGACTCATTTGGGGGGAAAAAAACTTAATCACATTTTGATGGTGCCCTATTTGCGTGATCTAATTTTATACACGCAAACATTACAACACTTTGTTCTGGAATAATAATACCAAAAAAAAAAAAAAACCAAAAAAGCAAAAAAAGCAAAAGCAGACATACTTTTGAAAGATTGTATTTCATGATTCACGTTGCAGCTCTAATACTAGGCCTTCTGGCCATGTAATGATACGGAACTCCAAGGAGTCATGCCAAGCCATACAGGTGTAGGTCGTTTCTGACTTCCATACGGACCCAGCGCACCAAGTCTGCAAAATATTCCAGCAGGAAACAGGTCTGCGTGCAGCTGCAGGCCTTTCCCCAAACTCGGTTTATGTGCTATGCATGGTTTAACTCGGGAACCGGCCAACCCCAGGTGTCACGCAGCCCTGTCTGATGGGAAACACATGTCCACAGAGGAGGAAAGAAAACCCAGCCACAGGGCAGCCTTGACTCGTCATGATCCAGTGACTGCAGACGCATCGCTTGCCTTCCTGTGTGTCTCTTGGCTTCTGCCAACAAGGAGCCTCTTGTTTCTCTTATTTCCCAGAAACGGTATTAGCCGTTCAACAAGGTCAGAAAAAAATAAATAAGTAAATGGGGTTGGGAGGGGGGCAGCTTTTTACTTACTTCCAGTGCTAGGCTCTAAAACTCTGTAAGTTTTAAGCCAAGAAGTTTCTCCATGCCAATTTCACACTGAAGCCTTTCTTCTAATTCTGGATAAGAATACTATAAAGAAAATTCTCAACTGGCTCAGTTGATAAGCACGGAGCTCCGGGACAATATATACACGGCTAAACTTTCCTTGATTATCTATCTGTTCAAGCCTTCAAACCATTTGCAGGTGCTCCAAAGGCCGATGACACAGGCTTGCAACTCTCCAAAGGTTCCAGTTCCTTCTAGTAGAAGGGCTTGCAACCCAACCTGCATTTACTTCCCAGGCACCCTTGGAATTTTAGTATCAAGAAATCACTTTCCTGCTTGTAATCCCGCCTGGCCATTTAGGCAGTAATCTTGTCCATAGACCAGTGCACAAGTAACTGGGCACATCTACTCTGTTCAGGACGAAGACAAATGCTCGCTGGCTTTTATGTTCTCCTAGTGAGCACGCTCTCTGGGTATATAAGTTATTAACTGTCAAAAGATCTGACTATAGGATCTAGACACTGGGTCTCATCATTGTAACACATCCAGGAAGATGTGAGCGTGGGCATGTGTGGAGGGGAGGGGAGCAACCCGCACATTTTCCTGTCATGTTAATTTCTCAATTCTTCTTTGTGAGTGTGTGTGTTCACCTAAAGCGGTATTAGAATGTGCAACCCTAATTCCATCTAATTGCTGGAATATCTCAAGATTTATCCAAACTGGTGTGTCAGGAAGCTCAGCTACAAACACCGCATTGAGCAAACAGTGTCTAACGGGGACAGTAGAAACTAAGAGCTTTTACTGGGCTGCCCCCCACAAGCCATCTTTCTGATTTTAAATTGTTTCCACGGCTGGGCACTGTCAGAGAAAACATTGTTCTACCACCTTCAGAGAGCCAGCAGACCTCTATCCCATCAGGAACCAGAAACTCTGATTTTTATCATTTCTTTTCGTTAACTGAGAAAGTTTATGGTCACGTTGTAGTCGCTAGCTTTGCCGAATAAGTTTGCAAATGATTCCAGGTGTAAGTCATTGCAGCCCAGCTGAAGAGCAAAAAACGGGCACCCACAAGGAGAAAAAAAGATGCAGCCAGTGTGCTGAGTTTAATCTCCTTTTGGGATATTATTTATTCTAGTAAATACCCTTATTATTTAAAGAGGTCACACCAGAGACACCAAGACTGATGAGGTGGTCCAGTTTATGAACGGGGTTCAGGTAACAACCAAACCCTGGAAATTATTGACTCTGCCAGAAATCACAAACATTAAGATGAGGCCTTAGCAAAGATAGCAATGGGACATGGGTGTTTTTCAATTTAGAACCACAGTGGAGCGGGATGGGGGACCAGACACAGGATTAGTAAACTATAATTCAACGCAAGGTATCAAGATGGAAAAAGCTGCTCAACCCTGTGGCTTAGAGGATGTGTGTATTTCACAGAAGGCTGTACTTAGCTCTTAAGAGGATGTCTAGAAAAAGTCAACTGCCTTGGAAATAAAAGGGATCGATACGAAGAGTGGTGACTTGGGGATCTTAAGCTACCCCGATCCTTTCATCATTCCGGTAGTCTATGGTTTGGTTTTGTTTCCAGCTCAGCAATGGAAAAGACCGCTGGATCCCTTCCCCTCAGGAGACTATAGTCTAGAGGGCAGACACACAAACAGCAAGTAAATGGTATCTATCCTTTGATTCAGGGACAACAAACAGTCCAAGAGGGGATGTGAGAGGCCAGGGAGGACACCAGCCAACAGCATGCGCCTCACGTGACAGGATGTGCACTCAGGAACTCGGAGCCGCTGGAGCTGCCTGCACAAGCCAGATATCAGGCTGGCATGGAGTGGAAGGGGTTCCTGAGTTCCCACTCGAACTTAGGAGCTACCGGTAGTTGATGGCTTCCGGGAGGGGAGAGACAGCCCGTTTTGTTTAAGGATGTAGCTCCTGGTAGACGGATGATCCACTGGACGGCCCCACAGAGGAATACATGAACACACAAACTGGACTTGATGGGTTATTAAATTAAACCAAAGAAATAGATACAAAATTGAGGGAGATAAGGAGATGGGTAGAGGTGAATTTGGGGGAGTTAAAGGAAGACGATAGTGGAAAATATGATCAAAATCCATTTATGAGGTTCTCAAAGATTTAATAAAGATACTTTTAAGGGGAGAATATTCCAGACCTATGTCCTTAAAGTACGTGTGCAAAAAGAGCAGTCCCTGTGTTCCAAAGCAGAGGGCAAGGGGCAGCAGACGGTTCTGTGTGGCCCAGAGCCTATGGAAGGCGCCATGCTAGCCTCAATTCCAGAGGCATAGGAATCTCCTTCAGGCAGAAAACTGCCAAGTGGTTCACCTGCTGTGACCAAATATAAAATTCTGGAGAAAAAAAAAATCCAGATATGGAGAAATTAAGGTATCCACTGTGAAGTTGCAGAAGGTCAGAATTAATGTCTCTCAACTGCCTCTCTTGGCCCCGTGAGGAGATTCAGGATCATAGCTGGAGAGAAATGTAACATGGTTTTGCCAGGAATGGGAGGGACAAAGCAGCTTTTAATACACAGCCAAATCTGGCCCCAAGTAAAACAAAACAAAGGCCCGGAGCTCTGCATTTTACCGGGAATGGCGTGCCAAAAACAAGGTTGTGTTCATAACAGAAACCACACAAAATGTCCAACAGAACAACTGTGGCTCCCAATTTTCTAAGGTTCTAAGGTTCCGGAACCTCCATGGTTCCGAGGTCAGGCCCGCATGCCTGTCTGGAAGGTTGTAGAAAACCTCTTGAGAACTCCCACTATCCCTGCTTGTTGAAGTTCCTCTAGACAGTGTCCAGACAACGTTGAGGAATCACTGCCTGGTGCTTTATCCCCAGAAAAAAAAGCTTATTTATCCTCAATATTACGTGGGTCTCTCCCTCGTGAATGACCTGACTTCCTAACAGAGACTGTCCCGCAGAGCCCGGGATCTTTGTGGTCCACACTCTCACGGGCGCTCTGGGGCTCGGGTATTCGTTCTCCCCTTGAGCTTTATTGGTTTGGTTCACTGTCCCTTTTGCAGTCATGGATTCCATTTAGCTCAATTTAATTTTTATTCTTTTGAATGATACATATTATAAAAGAGGAAGAAATAAATGTATGGAAATATCAGATTTTATTTTTTAAGAGAATTTGTGTTTTGAGTAAGACTGGCCCCATAGGCTGATTGATATATTTGTATGCTTAGTCACCAGAGAGTGGAACTGTTAAGAAGAATTAGGATTAGGAGATGTGGCCTTGTTGGAGGAAGTGTGTCACTGGGGGTGGGCTTTGGGGTTTCAAAAGCCCACGTCAGGCCCAATCTCCCTCCCTCTCTCTCTCTCTCTCTCTCTCTCTCTCTCTCTCTCTCTCTCTCTCTCTCTCTGCCTACCTGCAGACTAAGATGGAAAGTTCTCGGCTACTTCTCTCCAGAACCATGCCTGCCAATCTTCCTGCCATGGTGATAACGAACTCATTTCTGAAACTGTAAGCATGCCCCCAACTAAATGCTTTCTTTTCTAAGAGTTGCCTTGGTCAAAGTGTCTCTTCTCAGCAATAGAACAGTGACTAAGACAATTAGCATAGTTTAATTAAGAAACAAATATCCTGAAAGCTGCACAGGAAGTCATTACATTTAAAAGGCCACATCAAGATATATATATATATACTATTTCTCAAATGTCCTGATGAATGGAGGAGGCATATTTGCTAAATGAACTCATGAAATATGCCCAAAGCTCACATGCTATGGGAAATGAAAATAGCAGGAAAATATCCAGACTCATGTTTAAGAATGAATTAAGATATGCATGCAGAAACACTCAAAATGATAGTAACTAAAGTCCTGAGGTTACATGTAAAAATAGGGCGGGAAAATAAGCAAAGTCTGGTGACATTTCTGGTTTCAATAGGCTAAAATTAAACTATGTAGACAGTCACACAGAAGTATTGTTTGTCGGGTAAATAACACCCGTGAAGCTGAAATGAACCACATTGAGATTATCATTGGATGAGCATCCATTGCAAGGGAGTCTCTGGGTCTTCGAGCACACTTCATTGACTGATGATAGAAACGCTTTCCTCATAGCTTATGGAGAATTGAAGCAGCCAGTGACCCAGCAACTCTGCACCCCCAGTCCCTTCAACTGATGATCAAAATGAATATCCCCCGTCCTGTAGCATATCAACACTGGGGGCCTCTTGAGGACATGATAACAAGAACAAATCTCATTTCTGTGGTATTCCTGCAAAACAAATATAACCAAAATCTAAGTCATAGGAGGCATGAGACTAATCGAAATTTAAAGACTCACTACCGAGTAATTAACCAAATAGTCAAGATCCAGAAAAACTAGAATTGGGGAGTCACTCCGAGTTAAAAGAATTTAAGGACAAACTGGGGATACAGCTCGATGGTAAAGCATTTGGACAGAATGACTCAGGGCCTGGGTTTGATTCCCCGGGACCAAGAAAGAAAAGAGCTAGGGAGGGGGGATAGACTAAATGCAACACATGTTCCGTTAGATACAGAGCCGTATCGGTGCTAAATTTCCCTGGTTGTGATGCCTGTGCTGTGCTCAGAAAACACAATCTCAAGCTCCACAAATATTTAGGGGTAGAGATCACGATGTCTCCAGCTTTGCCTTCAATAATTAAGGAAAGGGTCTAGAGGTGCAGCACAGTGGTAGAATAACTATAGAATGTTCCAGGCCCTGGGCTTCATCCTCAGCCACAGAAACAAAACTTAGTTGCAGTGATGTGTGGTGGTAATATATTCCAAACACTAGGGGGGCTGAGACGGCCACTAGTTTGAACATAGCCAGATGAGACCTTGCCTCAAAAAATCAAGTGAGGGAGAGAGAGAGAGGAGAGAGGGAGGAAGGGGAAAAAGGAAGGAATGCATATACACAGATAATCAAACCAAGCGGCGCTGACAAGCAAAGTACCAACAGCTAACAAAAGTAAAAGTCACAAAGGATAGATACAGCAATTCCTTGTACTAGACTTAAAACTTTTCTGAACTTCAAGATTATTTCAAAAATAAATTCAGATTTTTCTTCTTCCTAAATAAAATCTACGTGACCATTCCCCAAACTCTGCAGAGGCTTATAATAGTTTTTGCCTGGTAGGGTACAGAGAAACTGTATCTGTACTTGGGCAATGGTTTCCATTAAATTCTTGGGCTTTGAGGACATCCCTATTAAACAATGGGTTTTGTTAAGCAACTTCAGTTCGTGAGGAAGAACAGAACCCTGGATGTGAAATGTAGTGCATCGTGCTAATGTGTGTGCGTGTGCGTGTGTGTGTATGCGTGTGTGTGTTATATTCGCTGCTCCTCCCAGCTCCCAACCCAACTGTGACTTAAATAATAGTAAAAGCCGCTTAGTAAGGCAAGAGACAGATTTCACAACCAGCTTCTTCCTGAAGAAATCCTCTGAGGACAGGACACCCAGGTCGGGAAATTATAAGTTTTTTTAGGAGGAATCTGGGGCACCATGAATTTTCCTGGTCAACGGTGGAGCCCTGACATGAAAGCCTTTCCTTTTCCAAGCTCAGAACGGTAACACTGAGCTACTGTGGCCTTAGGACAGGGAGAAAATAAACACCTCAAAAGGGAGGCCAAGTGGGAGATGGAGAAGAGACCAAACTGTGAACACGTGGAGTGAGGGATGACTTAGCCAAAGCCATTTTGTTAGCCATATAATTTAGGCCTCAAAATTTTCCTTAGATTGCAAGAAATGTACTGTGTGTTTAGGAGAAGACTTGCTCCAAAAAGAGGGCAAGTATTCAATGGTGCACGCTGGGGATCTAAGAAGAGAGACATTTGGGAACATCCCTAACTCTTGCGGCCAGGCAGCAGCAACAGAAACACAACAAAAATGACGTGATGTGGGTAGGAGCAGCATCCACAGGCCTTCAGAACGGAACATGCTCTAATTAGCATTGACAATGGAAGACACACTGCACAACTGTTTTTCTTGATATCTTGAGGAGGATGTTTGGAACAGCTAAGTGAAACTAAGCCGGCTTCCCTTTCTTTTCTCTTTCTTTTCCAACTTTATTCTTTCCAGCTCTGCAAATATTTAAGTCTTGGCAAAGTTCAAAACTCACAACTCGCTCTCCTCCACTGTCTGAGAAATATAATACTGAAAGGAGAAAGGACGAAAATAATATGGAATGAAATATATGGCCTGTGCTGGAAAGCAAACTAACTCCCACTGAGATTTCCATTGTGGCTTAGATGAAAACATCTAGATATACAGGTAGAAAGAGTCTGGATATAAGGGGAGAATGCACATGGATATAGGAAGCCTAGGAATAAATAGGAAGGAAACAGGGACGTATAGAAACAAACATGAAGATGTAGGTAGGACACATCTGGACAACCAGGTTGACAACCAGGTTGAGAAACAGAGCCAGAGAGAGAGCTAGGGGCCTGGAGAAAACATACTCCTACAGCTATTAGAAATGGTTTTATTAAAAGACCAATAGCCCAGGGCCTGGAGAGGTGCTTCAGTGGTAAAAAGCACTTGGTCTTACAGAAGACCTGAGTTTACAGAACTTACACGGCGGCTCACAACCAAACATAACTCCAGTTCTAGGAGATCCAGAGCCCTTTCTGAGCTCCATGGGAACCAAGCGTGCACACAGTGTACAAGACATAATGGGTGAGCGAGGCACTCATACATATATAAAATAAAATAGATCAGAGAGAAAATAAATGAGAATGCAGTATTCCAACCAAATCTCCCTTCACCATGGTCGGTCTTCAAACAATACTCATAACTGAGTATGACCAAACCATGTCAAAGCTATATTATAAATACAATGTTTATGGTTTTACACCCAAACAACATCCAAAGAAACTGGGGAACAAAATAGAGTAAAGGGGGCCCAAAATGCACTAGAATATTTATTACAACAACGTTTATAATGGTGAAAAGTAGAATGAACCTTTATGTCTATCAACAGGAGATTGTTTAAAGAAACTATAAAAATGGGGCAGAGCAGCCCGAAACTTTAATCCCAACTACTGGGAGGACTGACAATGTGAGAGGCGACAAAGTGAAACCCTGCCTCAAGACATCAGTAAATAGACTAGGATCTGGCTTGATGTTAGAATGTTTGCCTAGACCTGTGTACAATCTCCACCACTCTAAAAAGGGGAAAAAAAAACATATTAATTAATCGATTGAAAAACTAATGACCTCACTAGTTAAATAATTCGTGCAAGGATTACTGTGCAGTCCATACACATGATACAGTGATTTATAAGCTAAAGAAACATGCCCAAGTTCATTTATAACTTAATATTATAAACATGTGGCTTCTTATTTATCAAAATTACATGGAGGGCAAGGAGAGATGGCAGAGGCAGGTGGGTCTCTGTGATTCAGGGCCAGCCTGGTCTACAGAGTGAATTCTAGGGCAGGCAGAGCTACACTGAAAAAAACCCTGTCTCGCACACATTAAATCACTGTATGTTTATGTGTCTAAGGGACACACGGAGATGTCAAAGGACATCTCCAAGCACTGGTTCTCTCCTCTACCATACGGGCTCCAGGGATCCAGCTTTGAGACTAGCGTCTGTTCCACTGAGCCAAGGCAAGACAAATACGTTAAGAAAACACAGAATGGTTTTGAATAGCAAAATTATAGTAGCTCTTTATTCTCTTTGCTATTGTTGAGCAGCATTAGCTGTAGTGGCCAAATAGCTATTATTTCCTGAAGGCAGGCCTTCTTAAATCTCACTGACTCAAATATCTAAGGCCTTATTTTTGTTGCGGCCTTTTTTTTTTTTTTTTGAAGAGAGCTTTCTCTCTTTAGTTCTTAAATAAGGAGGAGTACCAACCAAGGCTTTTGTTTTCCAGGCCTTTCATATGGTATTATTTTGCTGACTTCATCATGGAAAACTGTTCAGACAAAGCACGGAAGAACAGCTGTCCCTGACCACCACCAACTGCAAAACACCCAGGGAATAAATTTTAGACTTCTAGAAAGGAAAAAAAAATCAATCAGTTGATACCAGTTTTGGGGTGGTTGCGGGGTATGAAGATCACACACAGGAAGAGACAGTATCACCAAAGATCCAAAGCTGAGATCAAAGAGGAGAGTCCAAGCATCATTCAACACTACCCAATCTGGAGCAAGTGCCTGAATATCCATCCCAGAATTATATTGGTGCGGGGGTGGAAGGATGGGAAGGAGGTAAGGCTCCAAATTCGTGTGACTAAAATCCTCCTCAGCAGGGGATGTTGCCAAGGAAGACAGGTGACAGACAGAATTTAAACTATCAAATTCTTCTCAAAACTCCCAACAGAGGCATTTACTATTTGAAGAACAAACTCATTCAACTATGTATTTTTAAAATGTTAATTTCCTTTATGGTTAGGACTTTTGATTTTTGTGTTTTCTCTCCAAGTAGGTTATTTTTCTTTTATTGAGTGAAAAGTTTGGCTTTTGTTGTTGTTGTTGTTGTTTAAGAAAACCACTTGATATTTTGAGATTTTTCTGGTGGGAAAGAAGATGGGGTGTTGAGAAGGAAGTTGAGTAAAGTGCAGGTAAAATCAGGAATTTTCTACTGGTTCCAAACCAATTCTTGACTAGACTCTAAGATCAGTGTGGCCTAGGATGATCACTACTCGCTTCCTTTGTAGTAGTTGTTAAAACAAATCTTCAGAATTAAGTATTCTCCTTGTTCCCAAAGAAGCATCCTGGGTCACTGTTGCTGCTTGGAAGACCACTGCCTAGAAGTCATAACTGGCTGTGACTGCTTTCAAAGCACTGAGAACGGCAAATGCTCCCAGGCCAGCCCTACATCTCAGAGCCTCAGGCCTGCTGGGATTGGGACAAAAGAACTGCACGTCACAGTCTCTTTGTAACAAAGAAATACTTTCACATTGTTGAATGATTTTAGTATTTATGTCTGAGAAATGTCACAATGTGCAGAAGGGGAAATTTTCCCCAGCTGCAGCTCACAGCGCGAATGCCATCCCTGAATTTCTCTGCCATGGCCTGACAACGACGGGGCTCGGGCGAGCTTTGTTTCTTGGTACAACCGGTAAAAGCACAATTTACCAACAAAAGTGCCTCGCTGACAAAGGCTGCCATAACCAGCTGCAACCAGCATGGTGGTATATTCTTGTAATCTCAGCGCTCAGAAGGCTTAGGTGTGGAAGCAGGAGGATGGAGAATTTGAAGCCAGCTGGGTTACACAGTGAGTTCCAGGCAAGCCTTAGCTACATAGTGAGACCCTGTTTGAAAACAAAACCCAAAGCAAAACAAACAAACAAAAAAAAAATCAAATCAAAAACAAAACTGTATGCTGGGTTGGGGACCCCTGAAGGAAGAACAACATAAGCTTTCGTCTACTAGAGTCCTGCAGAGGCTCCCCCTGTGAGGGTGCAGGGACCAGGAAAACGTAGCTCTCTAGGTCACAAGAATGGCTACAACAGTGCATTTCCTGGTACACTTGCTGCTCAGAACTATCTAATACCTCAGGTCCACTCCACCATGAGGATCCACTTATTAGCGCCACTGTGCAGCCTCAGAAGTTAAATTACCGAGTCAACAACAACAATAAAGCCTAACACAAGAAGCTCAGTTATGACCTCACATTACCTACTACACAAAAGAGTCCCCCAGGATCCCCTCACCCAGGCCCACACCCTAGCAAAGGACTGAGCATGGGAGCAGGCTCCATTTTCCCCATTCCCATTGCTCTATACACTATAACACTACTTAATATAAGCATAATTTCTTTGGATCTATTGTTGTTCCCTTGCGAGACCACAACTCCCAGCATCCCTCTGGACTCCAGCGCACACAAGCGCGGAACACATTTCCCAGAAGCCTTTGCATTCCCCGTTAAAAGCAAGGACCATCATGAGTTCGTCCCTTTTCTTCCCGCCTTCCCTACTGTGTTTGCATGCCCCTCCCCACCTGTTTGTTGTCCCTCCTCCATTAAAAGTGCACCCACGTGGGACCGCCGCGTGTCTGTGTCTTTTCCTCGCGTAACCGTCTTTACCCCTTCAGACAAACAGGAATTAAGAACAACATCTATATTTTTTCCTTCCTACCATAAAAATATTGGGGGGGGGGGGGGCTGGGTGTCTCTGTGTAGTCCTGACTGGCCTGGAATTGAACTCAAAAGAGATCTGCCTCCTTCTGCCTCCCAGTTGCTAGGATGATAGCTATATGTCACTTTCATATAACTGCTTCACTAAAAAAGAAAAAAGGAAAGGATATTAATAATAATTAAAGTCAACAGCCTACTTCAAACATGAAATTTTATCTGATTTGTGTTATGGGTGGGGGTGATCAACTTTCAAATGTTTAGTCCCTTTTCCCACCTTCCGTGTGTTGCTCAGAGGTGAGGACCCTTAATATATTAACAGTCCCAAAACAACCGTACTCACAGAGCTCCCGCCTAGAAATGTCTCTTTTTTAAAATTTATTTTATGTACATTGGTGTGATGGTGTCAGAGTCTCTGAAACTGGAGTTGCAGATAGTTGTGAGCTGCCATGCGGGTGCTGGGAATTGAACCCAGGTCCTCGGGAAGAGTAGCCAGTGCTCTTAACCACTAAGCCATCATCTCTCCAACTCCCTTATTTCTTATCTAAAGCCTTCCAGCATCTTCCTTTCTCAGGTGTCTGGTAATTCAGACTTAAAAGCCACCAATCGTCTACAGAGCTAATTCCAGGACAGGCTCCAAAACCAGAGAAACCCTGTCTCGAAAAACCAAAAAAAAAAAAAAAAAGAGAAGAGAGAGAGAGAGAGAGAGAGAGAGACAATGGTGCCGCTCTCCCCTCGCCTGCTGAAAACAGCACTTGAAGACTCACTCAGAGGAAGACAAGAGGAGGAAAGAAAATAGATACAAATAGGAAAAGGCAGTGTCAAAGTATCAGTATTTGTAGATGGCAAGATCCTGTACTTAACAGATCCTAAGGAATCAACCAGGGTTTCTCTGTATAGCTCTGGCTGTTCTGGAACTCACTCTGTAGACCAGGCTGGCCACCTGCCCCTGTCTCCCACATGCTGGGATTAAAGGCATGAACCACCGTTAACAGGTCGCAGGATATAAAATCAATATACAAAAATCAGTGGCCTTTATGTAGACCAATAGTAAACTTGACAAGTTAATTTTAAAAAAATCTTAAAATTAACACCCTAGGAGGTATTCATGTCACCAAGAGGGTGAATCATCCCTATAATGAAAACATTAAAACGTTAAAGAAATTGAAAATAGCTGGGCAGTGGTGGTATACACCTTTAATTCCAGCAATCAGTTAAAAGTGACAGGTAGATTTCTGTGAGTTCAAGGCCAGCCTGGACTACAGAGCAAGTCCCAGGACAGGTTTCAAAGCTACAGAGAAACCCTGTCTCCAGGAAAAAAAAAGAAAAGAAAAAAGGAAGAAGAGAAAAGAAATTGAAAATAAGGAAAAGACTTTTTATCTTTATGGATAGACAAAATTATATACTGTAAAAAAAATGACTATATTATCTTAAGTGGTCTAAAAGGTTTAATGCAACCTCATCAAAATTTCAGTTGAATTCTTCACAGGACTAGAAAAATAAACGAACAAAAAATAACCCAAAAGCCACAGTGAAGTAGAAAGGGGCATGAAGAGCCATGAAGAGCCAAGGGAATCCAAAACAGAAAGAGCAATGCTGGGCTATCATAACACTTGCTCTCAAATTAAACTATGGGACCACAGTCACAAAAACTGGAAGGAACAAGTACAAACCCAGGCATGGACAACAATGGAACGGAAGAACCAGAAATAACCCACCCCACCCCCCAGCTATAGACACCTGGGTTTCTTTGTATTTGTACTTCTTAAATTTTTGTTTGGAGCCAGGCAGTGGTGGCGCACGCCTTTTATTCCAGCACTCGGAAGGCAGAGGCAGGCGGATCTCTGAGTTCGGGGCCAGCCTGGTCTACAAGAGCTAGTTCCAGGACAAGACTCCAAAGCCACAGAGAAAGCCTGTCTCGAAAAACCAAAAGAGATAGATAGATGGATGGATGGATGGATGGATGGATACATACATACATAAATAGGATTTGGTTTGATCGTGTGTATATGTGTGGGTATGGTATAAATAAGTGTCTACGAGGGCAGACGTCAAAGGAGGCCAGAGGCATAGATTCCTCTGGATCTGGAGTTCCGGGCAGACAAGAGTACTTGCTGGTCTCACAGAAGACCATGGCTTGGTTTCCAGCAACCACAAGGCAGCTGCCTCAATTCAATCCCACGGGTTCTGGTGCCCTCTTCTGGCCTACACAGGTACCACATATGCACAAGATATGCATACAAACTTGCAAGCAACCGCATCAAAGCTTACTTTAAAAGAATCTTGGTCCTCGGCTCCTCCCTGCCTGCCTTTTCTTCTCTTCCTCTCTGGCTCTTTCTGCCCCTCTCACTTCTCTCCCGGCCCCTTCTAGGGGCCTCTGGCAGAACGCTGCTCCTCGTGTCTACAATAAAAGCCTTCTCAACCACACTAGGAGCCTCCTGCCCTCAAGGTCACTCTGACACTTCCTTCAGCAGGGAGTCAAAGGTTGGGGCTTACCAAGATTCGGCTGGGACACTGCCATGGACCTCTGTGGCACCGACGTGGATGTGATGGCAGGGTGGAGGTTCACATGATTCAGGGGCTGATTCATCGCCTTCCGAGGGTCTTGCCATGTGGTGATCTTTTCTATGTGACTAAAGGAAGGAACACAATGAATGACTTGTTAAACCATTGGTATTGTCATCAGCAGCATCACCAGCAACAGCACACCAGGGACACTGGCTCCTCCCCTTGGGTCGGCTTACAAGTGGCTGACACACCGCTTCTGGTTTTGGTTTTACCCAAGCCCTTTTGGCCGTGCATTCTGGTTGAGCTACGGCAGCGTACAACTTAACTCACAGAGCCTACACACATTGGCACCGACACCGCGGCTGCTTCCTGGCCCCCTCTGGTTCCACATTCACAGATAACCCTAGAAGGCAGTCCCCCAAAAGCTGGTCACATACTCTGCCCCCAAACCACATCACAGATCATTGTGGTTTACTTTTCAGCACCTGCCCCACTCCATCAAGCTCAACCTTTAGCGGGTAGGTGTGGGTGGGTGTGGGTGGGTGGATGGGTGGGTGGGTGTAATTTAAAGATGAGTAAATTCACACAGTGCCCCTACTTTGCTTTATAAACATAATCAGATCTTTCTATATCCATTAAAGACAACAAACCATGATTTTTCAAAACTGAATATTATCCCTTTGTTCTGGTCTTATAACCAGGTTTGCCTCTTCCTGGCAAGCCCTACTTAGACACTTCCTGAGATGCAAAAGGAAAGTGATTGCTGCTAAACACACCTGAATTTCAAATAACAAAGGTGTTCTTATCTTCAGTGTTAAGAAACTACAATAGCTATCTCTCTGGATTTATGCTAGGCCTAGAAATTTCCTTTCTGTAAAGTTGCTTTTAGTTTGGCGCCTGCCCCCACCCCCCTCTCCCTCCTTGGTTTTGTTTTTTCTTTCCTCCCAGTTAAATGCTTCTTCCAAGACTGGGATGTGTTACCATGGGAACTCTTTCATTGCCTAAAAGAGTGAAGACATGGACATTCTTCTAAGAGTTTCAAGTTGACTATGATTTTTAAAAAGTAAATAAACAATAATAAACCAAGGGCCAAGTGCCGGACATGGGGAGGGTTGGGGCCGGGGTGAAGTTTGATTACTGAATGTCAACCCCAGCAGATGTCATCTCAATCTTCAAAAAAAAAATGCAGCAGTGAAATGTTTCAAGGCTTGAATAAAATCAAGTCAGTCTCTGGGCAGAGGAGACTCATGTAGCCCCGGGGGGTTTCTTCACAAGCCATCAGAGTAAGGAACTAACGAGCAGAAATGAAGCTGATGCCAAAATGAAGTAAATTTCCTTTAGCAAAGTAATCAGAACTAAAGAAAGTACAGCTGTTCTTACGGGGCCAATCCTACTGTTTCCAGACTAGGAAGAAGACAGCTGGGGGGGGGGGGGGGGGGGCACTCAGCACATGAGGACCTCAAAGCTCCAGAACCCATGCAAGGCCTGACATAGTACTGTGTGTCTATTGTCACAGTGCTGGGAGGCAAGACAGGAAGCAAAGATGGGCCAATGCCTGTCATCTGGCTAAATTGGCCTACAGGGCAGCAAACAACCATGAGACCCGGGGTAAAGCAAAATAAAACAGCCTAAACCTCAAAACACCTGAGGTGGTCCTCTGACCACCACATGCTCTCAGGCAGCAAACGTAAAACCCTCTCTCTCTCTCTCTCTCTCTCTCCCTCTCTCTCTCTCTCTCTCTCACACACACACACACACTCACACTCACACTCACACACACACACACACTCAAGGAAGGCTTATCTTAGATAAGTACTTTCTGCTCTGGTACCATAAATCCTTCTCTGAGAAGTGTTCTAAGATACCAGCATCATAAATACTGATACTATCTGAGAACCCGCATCAGGGCCCAGTCTACCCCTGATAGGGAGATATACCCGTGTACTGGGTGTGTTGACAGAGATGGGTCACTGATGTCAGACATAGAGGGGCCAAGGTTAAAGATTACCATAGCAACTGGAATGCTCCATTCCCAGATGCTGAGCCCCACTCTCCCCACTTCTAAACAAGCAGCTGGTGGCTCATAAATGTGGTGGGACATAGTGGGGCCTGTGTAACAATGCTGTCATGCCAAGCGGTGGCTAAACCCCAATGCCTAAAGACCGTCAACAACGCTTTCCAGCTTCCCTTCCTTTGGAAAGAGGGCAGAGCCTCCTACCCGGACATTCTGCTGCATCCAGGATGATAGGTCTGACTCCAGCAAGGACTTACCCCAGGGCTTGAAGTCCTGGGATCCCCACAGTATCCTGGTAGCCACCACAGCCTGCCCTCCCAAATCTACAACCAGCCAATCACTTTTTAAGGAGCTTTGTTCCCAGCTCTGCTGATTGCGCCCTCCACGGCCTTCCATGACAGCAATAAAAGAGGAGCCTTGCTTGGGTGCGAGACAGGGAAGCTGAGCTGATATCGGGGAGACTGCTGTGCAGGGGTTGAGGATGAGTGGCTTTCTCCTCAAATAACAAAACTACTCATTTATTTAAAAAAAAAAAAAAAAAAAAAACTCCTCAGGGAGCTCTGAGTGGAGACGTCAACACTTTTGTAAACCACATTCTGTCCCAGTGTCAAAAGGCTGGACACCACTCCAGCCTACATGCAAACTCAGGGGCGACTGTACTGGTTACTGGTTAATGGTGGTGGCTCCAGGTTAGACTTGACTAATTTCTCCCCTGGTTTAAGCCATTTAGAGCCTTCAGCTTTGGTCCCCTCACCCACTCCCCAAACCCAAAGGATGCTGTTCATGCTTTCATTGCCCTGCCTCATCTCGGGTCCCTCTATATGGCTGAGTCACTTCCTTTCTCCTGTTTCTCAGTGTGAGCCTGCTGCCTGCCAGGACTGAGAGTTAGCTAGACTAATCCCCACTTCCCCACTACTCCCACACCTCCTTCCTGGCTGTATTCCCTGGCCAGCAGCGCTACTTTAAGAAAGGGCCTTCTATTTTTAAAGTATAATCTCCTGTGGAAGTTAACATCAACACATCTATATATTCATATATTCAATTTTCCTATACTTTAAATAGTCTATAAATACATGCCATCTTATTTTCAAATATGAAAAGGGAACAAAAACAGGGGGAACTAACCATATATGGTGACATAATCAGGTAATGGATTGACTGGTAGGGATTTTTGTTTGGTTTTTTGTTTTGCTGTGTTTTTCCTATTGAAGTACTTTTAACAGTGACTCTGAATTGTTTTCATAACCAGCCAAGGCTGAAATACTCATTGAAGGCACAAAAAAGGAACAAAGGGAAATTCATGCGCAAATATGTACATGACCTGGAAGATAAATTTCGGGGGATTTAAGGGCCAATCACACTCATTGTTACATGCTCCCCTCTAACACCTTTACACCCTCTCAGTCTGGGGACAGATTTCTTCCTTAATAGAATATAAGCTCTTTTCAGAATATAACAATATAAAAAATAGGAATGATTACAGGCACTTCATTTCGAATGAATTTAAAATCCTCACAGCATGGGTAAAGAATCTTCAAATATATAATTTTGGAACTGGTGCACGCCTTTAATTCCATCATTCCAAGAAGAGTCGGGCAGATCTCTTTAAATGCAAGGCCAGCCAAGGCTTTAAATTTAAGGCTACACAGAGAGACCCTGCCTCAAACAAAACAAGGCAAAAGCAAAACAAAAGGTTTCCCACTCATCTTCACGCAGTCCAAAGGGGGTAAATGGAACTGGTCTCTTGGCCCCATGCTCCCGTTCCTAAGAGGAAGGAAAACTTTTCTTGACAACCAAAAATGTTTTCCATAGACTTAAAACAAAATCCCTACAAAGGTTTTCCCATGAAGGGCCTTGAATAGGGAGGTGGTCACAATAAATACAAAGGAGTGGCCTTTCTCCTTCCTTTAAAGGCCAACTCCAGTAGCAGGCTTCAAACTCCAGCAGAAGTTTGCTCCACAATTGGCCGGCCCTGAGTGAGCTGCAGCTCCAGGGACCTGGGCTTTGCCAACAGACCGGAAATACCAGCTCACTGGCCTCTGAGAAGATTCTTGACTGGAAAGGATGGCTTCTGGAAAACTGATGTATCAAATAATCTTTCCTCGTGGATTACCACTTTCTGCCATAAAGACGAACGCCATTTTAATTACTAGATAAATTCTGTGGGGTAAAGATTAACTGTAATAGAGAGAGAAGGCAAGCTACCCAGCCTCAGATTACCCCTCGGGTGCAAGCCTAGCCCTACCTATCAGCAGCCTGGGGCACTGTCGCTGCCTATGCTTTTCTCCCCTCAAGCACTGCTTTGTCCTTTAAGAGCCTTTTGTCTTGTTAGCCTCTACAAGTCAGAGTTTTCTTTCTCTCATGTATAGTGTGGCTGTGTGTGTGTGTGTGTGTGTGTGTGTGTGTGTGTGTGTGTGTATGTGTTCGTTCCCATGTGTGGGCATGCTCAAATGCACACGTACACGCAGAGGGGGGCCTTGGATTGACTTCAGACGTCTTCCTCATTTACATTCCACTCTTCTTCACACAGAGCAGTTCAGTGAGTCTAGGGAGCCGGCCTAACTAGGCAGCTTGCTCTGGAGCTCCCTCTTTCCTTCTCCAAACGAGGCAAGGCCGTGGGTCCCGTCCATACTCTTGCTGGCTTAGCTTTCCCTCTCCCCTTCTATCCTCTTCCTTGAACAAAACTCATCCTCTATCCGGCTTAGACTCATATCCCAAGTACAAAGAGCATCCAAGTCACCCTTGGGAACAGGTCTCCAAAGCCACCCTCATACAGGGCTCTCCAAAGCCACTGCGGCCACTTTAACCTATCACCAGGCTCTCGACGAGCCAAAAAGATCCGTCTTGAAATCACAATATACCTGGGAACCTGAACTTTAATACTAGCACAGATCCTGTGTCACCAAACAGGATAAGTCTTGAACCCACCCACGACTTGGCATCCACAGCCAAGGAGAAACACAAAACAAGCAAGCAAAACCCCTATCTCAAATAGGCAAGCACAAGTAAAGCAGGTCGGTTCTCGGCATCTGAGACTATCAAAGTCACTTAACAGGTTTCATGATTTCATGACCGGGATTCCCAAGTTCCCTTTCTTAGCAAGCACAGGAAAAGCAAGCAGCTCCTGTCTCAAGCTCAAGGCTGACAAAATTTACTCAGCCAACCATAGATTATACGCCTATTATGCATGATGCATGCACTGGGCAGGATAAAAATGAAAAAGCATCTTAGAAATATAAAACCTTGACTAGTAGCAGGAGAGGGAGTGGGAGAGGGGGAGGAGAGAGAGAGAGAGAGAGAGAGAGAGAGAGAGAGAGAGAATGAATATGAATCATCCAACTTCTTACTGGCTGGAGCTTTTGGAAGAATTGACCTACCAATCCTTGCCCTAGTATACACTTAGCTTTATGGAAGGAAGTCACACAACAAAGACTTTTTGAAGTAGAGAAAGCCTGTGTGGTATGTTTTGTATTGCTGGAAGCATATAATGATACAAAAATAGGAATGACCACAAGTCCCCTTGTCTTTTTACTGCCCTATTCCTGCCCCCCCCCCTCTTTACTATATCAGAGTTTCCTATTACAATCAGAACCAGATCTCCACCATCACGGGGTTTAGAGGGCCTTCCCCTGCCTCTTTACCCACCCCGACCAAGTAAAGCACATAAATAGAACTGTACCAATGAGATGGGAATTTAAAGGCAAACTGAGGCTCAGAAGTCAATCGTAACTGTTATTTTGATGAAGTTCCTCTTTAACCTCTTCCTTGAAATGCTAGCTTTTCTAATGACCACGGAACAAACTGCATGGCACACGGAAGGCGTTAAAAAAAAAAAAATCTTGCAATCCCCATGACATTATAAGTCCAATTTAGAGTATAGATAAATTTGATTCACTGGGCCAGTTCACCACTCTCTTAAGACTATACAACAAGTATGTATTAAAGGCAATTACCACCATGCCTGGAGGTGCACACCTGTAATCCCAGTTCTTGGGAGGCAGAGATGGGTGGATCTCAGTGAGTTCTAGGCCAGCCTGGTCTATGTAGTGAGTTCCTGGACAACCAGGGCTCATAATGAGATCCTGTCTCAAAATAAACAAACGAAGGTAATCACTTTAAACACTGCTAAGTAAAATAGCTTGGCAAACTGCGTTCTGTGGACAGACACAATTAGACTCAGTCTCAGTAAGGTTCAAAATGAAAACTGAAACAGATTTGAATGAGGCATATAAATTGTCCGAAATGGTTGGCCAAGTGAATTGGACTCATTAGAAGTAGGCAACAGATTCCATGTCAATTTTTAAGCCTGTAGCAGACAGCAAGGCATGACTTAAAGTTTGAAGAGTCTTCCTCATTACAACACAAATCTGCAGTTTCTAGTTTACTTTTCGGAGACAAACATTACCCATCCTCCAGCTAATTCAACATTCTCGCAAAGCATTCTGACTTAAATTTCAAGACTTGGGAAACAGCAAAACATTCTATATCAGTTCTGGCACTATCTTCTGTTTTGTTTTCTGGCGATGAGATTTCCCTCTTCTGACACCAAAGACGGTGTCTTATAACCTTAAGAAGAAAGGTGGCGGCCATGATCACTAACTAATTCTCCCAGGCCCAAGAGCATACTTCTTCCTCTGCTGCCGGAATGGCATAGAAGTGGATGACAGGGGGAGTCCATGGCAGAAGCTTCCACCACTATGGAGATACTCAGCTCACGGCTCACGGCTCAGACAGTCAGCTGGTTCTAGTCCTGTTCACAACAGGGAGACCAGACACCTGCCCTCTGCTCAAGCATTGCCTTCTTCACTGGCGGGAAGTTCGCTTTTGAGGTTAAACACACTGACCACCAGAAAGCCAGCATCGCTACCTCACAGGATGAACAGGTGCACAGCTCATGTGATTCTGTATTTCTCAAGTAACCACTCTCCCTCCTCCGTTCATTCTTCTTGTTTTCACGCCCATTGATCCTTTGTCCCTGAGCAGCTTTCATTAACTACATATAGCCAGTGCCAGTCCTCCCAACCTCCCAAATCCGAAGGCCACCACCCTTGCTAACCTAGGACACACGACCCATGGAGACAAAAGCCTAACTTCAGATGCGCACAGCCGACCAATCCAGTATTGAAAAGGTTCCCCCATCCACATCCCAAAGCTGTAAAAATTGACTTTGGGCCATACATTAAACTTTTCCGGTTCACACCACAGAAATTGGTGGTGGGCATTCACCTCCTGAAACCGCGAGGAACTTGTGGTTCAAAGGTGCCAGCCCAATTTTCACTGCAGCAGACGGCTGTAGGCTACGACACAGGGGTGCCGGCTCGTTCACGGATAGGGGGATTTTTAAGATCTTCTAGCAAAAGACGATGATATAAAAACCAGACGCATTGTTTTGGGGCCTGCTTCCGGCCTCCACCATTTGCTTTCCACTTCCAAAATTTTCAGAGCTGTCTGGAATTCTAAATGGCGGGGACTGTATTTTTAACAACCGTGGCTCTAATCCTCGACTTCCATCCCAGCCTTGCCAAGAAGCTACTGGTTTAACTTAGTAGCATCAGGTGCGAACAGGCCTTGCACCAGGGCCAGCTGTGCTGATCTGGCTACCTCATTTTTTTTTTTTTCCTACTGAGCTCCACTTACTTTCCTTCAATTCATTCCCTCTGAAGCTACTCAGCAGGGGCAAAAGTGAGTCAGAAGTGAGACACAGTGGCTGTCAGCACAGGAAAGCAGTGAGAGCCAACTGGGGGCCAGGCTAGCTTAATATCTGTGGTTCCTGAAAGAGTTTATTTACCAGTGTTTTGTGCTCAGGACAGGAAAGAAAAACACGATGAATGTGTTTGTCTCAGTCAAAACTACTTTGGGAAATGGCTCATCAATCCAGCCCTACGGTGTGACTCATGGCCCTGTCTTCAGCCACAGTGGAGAGATAGGCCATCACCTGTTCTAGCCCCCAGTATCACCAAGGGCGGGCAAATCTGACTTTGTAAAGTAAGTAGAGCCAAATTCTTGCTTGATCTCATTTTTCCTAACCCCTAAGAGGACAAGGAAAAGCCTGGTGTGGTTTTTCTTTTTTGTTTTGTTTTTTGTTTTTTTTTTTTTCTGATTGATTCAAGCCACGAAGCCCATGGAAGGAGATTGGCTACAAAAACAACTTCATTATAAACAACCTGGCGATGGTGGCACCAGCCTGTAATCCCAGCACTAGGGAGGCAGAGGCAGATATAGACAGACAAGGCAGATACAGACAGACAGACAGACGAAGTAAATAGCCACCATTTTCCTTCTCTTCTCATGTTGAGATTAATAATGTTATTAAAAGATGCATCAAGCACTGTTTAGGCTCTACTGTTGGGACTCAATCAGAATGTAGAATGTATTTCACCCCATTTTCTTATTTCTAGATGTCTAAAAAGACAACTATAAAATACATATTGGGTATTTGTATTCTCACAGACAAAAACATGGAATGAAAAAGTGCTGGAAAATATTTTAAGGTGTGTTGCTTTTATTTATGCTACATTTGTTTCTCTATGAAACTGTTGTACTTTGCCTGTCTAAAACACCCGAGGGTCTAATAAAGAGATGAATGGCCAATAGCAAGGCAGGAACAAGGACAGGCAGGGCTGGCAGGTAGAGAGAATAAATAGGAAAGACGAGGAAGAGAACAAGGAAAGGAGAACATCAGGGGCCAGCCACCCAGCTATACAGCAAGTCATGGAGAAAGGAGTAAAGAAAGGTATAGAGAAATAGAGGAAGATAAAAGCCCAGAGGCAAAAGGTAGTCAGGATAACTTAAGAAAAGCTGACAAGAAACAAGCCAAGCTTAAGAATAAGCCGGTATGTGACGTATTTTGGAGCTGGGTAGTGGATTCCTCAGAAAGCAAAAGAGTAAAACATCACACAACAAAAAAGACAAGTGGAGAAAAGATGAAGTCATCATCTATAGGAACTGGAAAGTTTTCATTCAATGAACAGTAGTGCTGTGTCTTCTTATAGGGATTCAACTGCAGAATCAGTGTGGGGTTGAAGACAAACACACAGCATTGAGCTCTGTCCCAATCCATGTTGTGAACATGCCGAGTATAGAGGAAATTACCACTGAAAATTCTACTAAGGTTTAGTGCATAACATATGCAGTATGTTCAATGCAGCCAGCTCCTCCAATGCAGCCAGCTCCTCCACTGCAGCCAGCTCCTCCTTTCCAGGGTGAGGAAACATGCTGTTTCTATGGCCCAGCTTAGAGGAAGCTCTTCTACACCCAACACACACATATGTTGAGATTTGCTAGGCATGGAGCAGTGTCATTTAAATGCCTGCATGCTGCTGAGTGCCTCCAGTGTGTGGGCCCGCAAAAGGTCGGTAAGCCAGGGGTGGGGCTGTGGTAGGAGGAAAAATAAGAGATCACAGGGGGCTAAGAGCTATTGTTTTTAATTACAATGGTGCGGAGCCTGACATTCTGTCTCAATAGCTTCTTGTTTGACACACACCAACCACGCTGCCTACATCCGACATCTGCAAAGCAGCTCAGTGTGTTTTAAAGCCACTTGACTACGATCAACGCTCAAATACTTTGAAAACTGTTTTTCCAGGCTCTCTGTGTCTGACACATGTTTCTCCGTGCTGTTTTTCCAGTTGTTCTTAAATGGGACAGCCACTGACCCAACGCTTGGCTGCTCTCAAGTCACTCCAGATATCCAATGTCTCCAAGCTGGGCTGCGCCTACCCTCCTCTCCCTTCTACTGGGCCAAAAGAAGTAAATGCCACTTGGCCAGAAGATGAGGGCAAAGCTATTTCCAGGCAGGAGAACAGGACTTAATGGAGAATTAATGTTCTGGAGATTAACGAAGGAAAAACAACAACTGAAGGCTGGCAGCTCTTACCCGGCCTGTGCTTCATTCAGCCAACCGAACGCGTTCTGAAAAGCCCAAGTTAAATTTCAGGAGTAGGGTACTGAACGAATGACCCCACAGAAGTCCCTGCCCCTTCTTGTCCTTCCTGCTCTCCAGGAAGCAGGCCACAGAGAGACACACCTCTATCTCCTCTGTACCCTTCCCCCATGACAAACAAACTCCTTTGTTGGGGCACAGGACCCCAGAAGTTTCGGGATCTGCCCTCTGGACTCACATCTGCACGAGCAATGATTTTCCGTTAGTGAGCCCGTCCCTTTGTGTTCGCTTTGGTTTCTTTTCTCCTTTAATTCTAGGAAGATGAGCCACAGCTCTGGCTGTCTGACCCACTTTCTCCTCCTGTTTTCAAGGCAGAAGACAACACGAACCGACAACAGAGGGGCTGGCACGAACCCCAGAGTCTGGAGAGAGGCTCAACGGGCTTTTCACGGCCACGAGACCATTTTGTAAGGAGCAACTAGAAGGGGCAAAGACAAATGCCAGCACACTGAAATGAAGACGCTAGACTTCTGAGGCAGGGATCGTGCCACTAAGGTTTTGAAAGCGACTGGAGGTACATGGGCCAAACCCAGGCCATGTGCGTGCCTGGCCAACATATGCTTCATGACTCAATTCAGTACAGAGTGTTTGGAGTTTTTATTTTGTTTTATTTTCCAGTATTTGGAAACAGGGTTTCTCTGTGTAGCTCTGGCTGTCCTGGAAGTCACTCTGTAGACCAAACGGGCTTTGAACTCACAGAGATCCGCCTGTCTCTGCCTCCTGAGTACTGGGATAAAAGGCCCGTGCCGCGGCCACCACCAGGCCGACAGTGATTTTTAACACATGCCTTGGCATCTTTGGTGGAAAGCAGCAAAGTGAGCTGTCGCTAATTAGGAGGTCACTGCCACTTCACCTATCACCTCCAAGCCTTGGTCTCCTCCAACAGGGCACAAGCGCATCTCTTGAGTAGTTCTGTTTTGAGTATTTCTCATTTAACAGAAACAGTAATGCCAGGAACCAAGTACATGCTAACACTATTATTTCTCATCCTTTCCCTTATGAAAATCTATCTACACTGTCTACTTAAAGAGATCTCAGTAATAGAATGCAAAAAGAATATGGAAAGGAGGGAGAAGAAAAGAAGAAATCTGCAAATACTCTAGATTAGATTACCAAAGAACCTGAGAAATGGAAGAAAATAAAAGTGGGCGTTGATTTATTGTAAAACCTATAAATTTCAATAGTCAAGGTATCTAATGACAAAGATAATCCTTTGAAATTAGCATGCCAGACGTTAGATATCATGGCATTTCCCAACAAAGTACATTTTAGGGACTTCTCCCTCACTTCTCCATCTACCTTAGATCTGAGCCCCCTAACACCCCTCACGAGTCTTTTTTTTTTTCTCATTTTCCATGCATGCTTGGCATCATTTTCCAAACACCCCTTTACATATACATTTACACGCTGCTGCTGGCTAGGATCTATGCATGAAAGAAAACATGACTTCTGTCATTTGGATTTGGGTCCCATCTCCTAGTGTAATTATTTTCCAGGTGCATCTGTTTTCCCACCAATTCCATGGTCTCATTTTTCTATACACATAAACACCTGTTGATGGGCATTTGGACTGGTTCATCTGGAATTGGAGTTAGACGTGGGTTGAGCAACGACCTGGCTGCTTGAGAACAGAATGCAGGTCCTCTACAAGAGAAAAAGTGCTCTTGACCACTGAGTCATCTTTCTAGCCCCTTATCAGATTCTAAGTAGGGTAAAGTGGATTTAAATTATATTTCTCTGATACCGATAATGTGGCATATTCTTAAATATCTATTATCCATTTTTCTTTCATCTTTGCAGAACTGTCCATTCATTTCATTATGTCTGCCTTTAATCCCAACACTCAGGAGGCAGAGGGAGGTGGATCTCTGTAAGTTCGATGCCAGCCTGGGGTAGATAGTGAGTTCCAGGACTGCACAGAGAGACCCTATCTCGAAAGACATTAGCCCACTTTTTAACTGATAGGTTTGTATGTTTATATGTATGTGTTTCAATTTTGTGGCTCTTTGTAAATTTTGAATATTAGCCCACTATCTGCAAATACCCTAGATTAACAAAGAACCTGAAAAATGTGAGAAAATAAGGGTGGGCATTAATTTACTGCAAAACCTCATTTTTTTTTCTTTTCCAGTAGGTTGTCTGCTCTACTGACAGTTTCTTTGGGGTGGGGAACCTTTTTACTTTCACAGGACCCCTTCTTTTGATTCACTGGAGCACTGTTGGGCAAAGTTCTTGCCTATGCACGTCTTGAAAAGCACCGCTACCAGGCTGGCAGTGAATTTCATCACAGCAACCGAAACCAAACTAGAATAGCTAAACCCCAAGAAGGGCTCCCACGAACCTGATTGTCAGCTGGTGAGGAGCACAAGGAGGAGCCGAGTGTTTATAGCATCAGCATCTGGAGAGACAGGGACAGTCTCAGGGACTGGGACCCTATCCTGTGAGATGTGACTGTCTCTAATACGATGGTGTTAGACATCGCTTGCTTGCTCTGTGGTGCTAGGGTGACCTACAAGGCCTCTCGAGGACCTGAGAAAGTGACAGGACACTGAGCTACACACTCTCAGAACTGAGTTACATTATAGGAGACGTGGTTGGCATGCTGGAGAATCTGGCATCAGAAGCACTGGGCATACAAAAAGTGTGCAAAGTGCATCTAAGAAGACAGACTCTGCAGTCTTATTTCTGTGTTAAATGTATGTTTATGCAATGGGTAAATAAATTATAGTATAGTCCGTGCAATGAAAACCTGAAGAGCTATTATAAATGACACAGATCTATATTTTGTTTAATGGAAGGATGTCTGTGATACATTGCTGAGAAAACATAATCCCATTGTGGGTAATAGGATACATATGAATGAGGAGGAAGCAGGCTTTAGATTTCTTTGAATTTTCTTCATTAAAGCATTATTCTTCTAATTTGGGGGAGAAAAGCTCCTCTTCACTTCCTCCCCCACAACAGAATTCACTTTCTTCTTTAAAAAATGAGGCTGTTTTCCACATTTAAACTTATATATTATAATACAATAATATAAACATATATTTATATTATATATATTAAACTAATTACAATGTCACAAAAAATAATTTCACAGCTATGGGGCTGGGAGATGGTTCGGCAGTTTGAAAGTACATACTGTTCTTGCCGCTGACTTGAGTTTCCCAACACCCACACCAGATGGCTCACATCCACCAGTAACTACAGCCTTTGGGAGATCTGAACTCCCCGCATCCCCCCACCCCACCCCATGTAGACATCTGCACTCATGTGCACATACACAAAATTAAAAATAAAGCAATTCTTGGGGCTGGAGAGATGGCTCTGTGGTTAAGAGTACTGGCTGCTCTTCCAGAGGACCCAGGTAAGATCCCCAGCCATCGCCATGATGGTGCACAACCATCTGTAACTCCAGTTCCAGAGGATCGGGTGCCCTCTTCTGGCCTCTGCAGGCACTACACACATGTAGCTTACAGACATCCACCAGGGCAAAACACTCCTACGTACATCCAATCAAAAACAAATCATTCCACGGCTGGAGATTAGGGTCGGCAGTCTAGCTAGTTGCTTAGCTACCAGCTGTAAACGCAACACTGTAACACTTCCCTTCCTGCTCAGCCTGAAGGTACCCAGACTCCCAGAGAGTCACGAAAGGGAGAAGACCACACAAAGAAAGGATAAAGAGAGTCAGGCAACTTCTGGAAGCAGTATCTGGCATCTGCCTACGGCAACTGCTTGACTGCAATGGGAAATCTGAAGGAGGTGTCAGCGGACGGGAGATTAAGCGGGAACTACGTTCTCTGCGCGACACTCTGGCATCTGTCCAGCACCTGTCAGCCTCGAGCCCGCCAGCTGTAAGACTTCTAGTACTGGCATCTGCCTGGTACAAGAAGGAGCAGCACATACTGAATCGACAAAAATTAGAATTAAAAATACCTTTAACTTTTTTTTTTATTTTATATGTATTGGTGTTTTGGCCGCCTGTATGTCTATGTACCATGAGATGCATATGTCTGGTGCCTGCCAGAAGTGGGCACTGGATCTCCATCGGCCTTACAGATGGCTACGAGCTGCCAGTGTGGGTGGGTGCTGGGAACTGAGCTCGGGCCTTCTGAAACAGCAGCAAGCACTCAACCACAGAACCACCGCCCAGCCCCTCCTTTGATTGTTCTTATGAAAGGGAATACGTACAGCTTAACTGTGTTTTCCTCTTTTCCCATCAACTTTTTTTTCTTTTCCTTCCTTTCTTTTTTTTATTTAATAAAAAAAAAAGAAACCACTCTGGTTGCTTTGTTTGTTTATTTGTTTTATTAGAAGAAGAAACAACTCTGGTTGCTCATTTCTCACCATTAACCCCATGTTAATTATATACTCACTACAAATAACAGTTTAAATTTAGTCTCCTGACTAGCTCCCAGGTTCCTTCTCATCCCACCATGAGGCATATCCGGCCCGCGCATTCCTTATAGTTTCCACTGACTTGAGAGGAACTCTGAGCTGGGATAAAGACCACGGTATCTGGAGAGGAAATGTTATTTTCTATACAGGATACATTTGGGCCTTTCCTTTCCATGAGCCTTTGGTTTTATGGGACAGGATGTCATTATGTAGTCCTGGCTGACTTTAAACACCGGAGCCTCTTCCTCGGCCTCCTGAGGGCCGGGATTATAGCCAACCACCCCCAGGCTTGAAACCAAAGACTCTGTAAAATTTCTCAACTTCAGAGCAGCCCCCAACCATGGATTGAGAGGCCAGAAGGACAGAAGGCCTGATATACAGCAGGGATTAAACTCTACTAGTGGGATACACGAATCAAGCAATGACTATGCGAGCTAGTCAATGAATGAGCACATTTAATGAGTTTAGTTCAACAAACCATTTTACTCTCAGAATGATGGCTGCACAGATGTGGCGGCACAGGCCTGCAATCTTAGCAGCTAAGAGGCAGAGGCAGGAGGATTAGGAGGTCGAGGCTATCTTTGGATAGATACATGAGACCCTGTCTTTTAAAGGAAAAATTTTTTCAAGTGTATCAAAGGAAAATATTATTCACACCTAAAACATCCTTTAAAAAAAAGTACTCATAGCTGGGCGGTGGTGGCGCACGCCTTTAATCCCAGCACTCGGGAGGCAGAGGCAGGCAGATCTTTGTGACCAGGACAGGCTCCAAAACCACAGAGAAACCCTGTCTCGAAAAACCAAAAAGAAAAAATGTACTCATACATCATAAAACTCATTCAGGAAGATTTTTATACTGCCAAGGACATAAAAACGGGAGAATTAAACGATACCATTTGGCCTGCCCCGCCGAATGGGTAGGCTCTCATCACTAAGTGTGTCTGTCTAGGCGCCACAGGAAGCAAGAGAGGAAGAGAGCAGCACTCTCCTCCAGCGTCATTGTGCACGGCCACCAGCACACACGCTGTCACACACAAGCACCACACACACAGGTGTCACACACAAGAACGGAAGAAAGGAAGGGATGAGAAACAGAAAGACCGATTCCATTATGGCTAAGAATTTCAAGTCATTCCAAATGACTCCTTCTTAAAGGAGGTTCGTGTTTGCCTCGTCATAGACATAATAAATATTAATTGATGAGAAACATATGGAAATATATATATAAAACATTCATTGTCACATGATGCCTAATGTGCAGTCTGTCATTACAATGACATGAAATGAAAAAAAAAATGATTTTTTTTTTCTGAATTCACATTGACACGTCACATCTTTCTTTGCTCCAAATATCTCTGGAACAATAAACGTTGTTAAGCCAAAAAAACTGAGCTTTAGCCTGGAAAATTCCCATTAAAGTTGTGATTATTTTAACAAGAAAGATGAGGGAAGGAGAGAGGGAAGGAGAGAGGGAAAGAGGGAGGGAGGGCAGGTAGGCAATGAAAATGGAGACCAGTCAATTCTTAGGTGTCTGTGTGGCCATGGGGAACACTGACTTAACGGCATCACAGAACCAAATGGACTTCTATGCTTTTCAGATAACGAAAACTGTCACGCTTAGTCAGGGGGTCCGAGTCCTGGACCAGAGCAACTTCAAGTATGTTCTTGTATGAGATTTTAGAAGGTAATCCTGGCCCTGTAAAGGTTTCCTTCAAATAGTGTAGAAGTCAGTAGACAGTACAGTTACCCCTAAAATGTATAGGACCTTTATGCATATAGAAAGCTTTCGTTTTAAATTAGCTCAGCTCCGACAATCTCTTAATGTCTTCTAGAGTGGCTTTCTTTGCACTTACTAATGTCCTATCACATACATGTGTACAAGCATGCCTGCTAACCAAGCATTCGAGTACGGTGAGGATGAGGATGGGCGGAGCTACATTGTAAGACCCTGTCTTAATGCCAGTGCTTAAGGATTAAATTCCCAAATCCACTACTTATGCTACTGATGCCAAGCATGACAATTCTAGCAGGCAGCACTATCTGAGCACTCACAATAGTTCGTAGATTAGATTATATAATTATTTTCACCCCCAACTAACCAGAATTTACAAACCTCAGGCAGTTCCTAGGCATACTGGGTGTGGTGGTGCACACCTTGAACCCCAGCACTTGAGAGGCAGAGGCGGGTGGATCTCTTGTGGGTCTGAAGCCAATATGGTCTACAGAGTGAGTTCTAGGCCAGCGAAGACTATTACAGGGAGACCCTATCTCAAAAACAAACAAAACAAAAGCCAACCAACCAACAACAAAAAGAGTTCCTGAGCAAATGTAAGCAGGATGCTATGAAGTTCTGGCTCTGAAGCAAGCCAATACCAGCTTCCTCCCAAGCAGACCCAGAACAGATCAGACAGAGGAGCAGAGGAGCAGATAGCAAGAACATGAGAGAAAAACCTCTGTGTGTGTGTACATGCGTGCGTGCATGCATGCATGAGTGCGTGCATGGATGTGTGTGAAGTCAAATATATAAATGTGCATATATAAACATACTTATAGTTTGAAACCAAACTGTGTCTTTTAAAAAGTGATCTGCACTATTTGTATTCAGGAAACTTTTTTAATCTTCTTTAACTTTAAAAACCAAGAACCTAGCCGGGCGGTGGTGGCGCACGCCTTTAATCCCAGCACTCGGGAGGCAGAGGCAGGCGGATCTCTGTGAGTTCGAGACCAGCCTGGTCTACAAGAGCTAGTTCCAGGACAGGCTCCAAAACCACAGAGAAACCCTGTCTCGAAAAACCAAAAAAAAAAAAAAAAAAAAAAACCAAGAACCTATATTTATTCTTAGGTGCTTTCAAAACAAAACTCCGCTTAGTTTGAAGTCACAGCTGCCAGAGGACACTGGGTGGCTCTTCCTCCATCCCTTTGAGACAACTGGTGGGAACCAAGCGACAAGCCATCAACCCAGCTGTTCAACCTTATTTTCTATTTTAGCAAGTCACTTTCCACTAGTGTCCCTAGGACATGCCACACTGAAAACCCACACCACTGACTTCTACACTCTCCCCAGAAAACGTCAGGCACAGAGCAAAGTCACAGTTGTGTGTCAACCACATTACTAGGCGGAGGCCATTCCCAGAATACACGCAACCTAATACATGCAGAGCTTACCAGGGACCAACGGGGCCTTCACCAGACAACACAAACCAGCCTGTCACCATTGATGCCTGCAGTTCAGCTCACTGGAAAGTCACCAAAGTCCCATAGCGCGGTCCAGGAGACTAAAGACTAACTTCAGATTCCTTGTGCTGTGCTGGCTGCTGGCTTAGCACCATGCAGGCTACATGCTTTTCCACAGTAAATGTACTGCACACAAAGCCCTCGGGATTCGGTGACAGCGTTTAAAAGAAAGTACATACTCCCACCCTAATTTCCTATTATTTAACTACGTTCATTGTTTTTTTTTGTTTTGTTTTTTTTGTTTTTGTTTTTTCGAGACAGGGTTTCTCTGTGGCTTTGGAGCCTCTCCTGGAACTAGCTCTGTAGACCAGGCTGGTCTCGAACTCACAGAGATCCGCCTACCTCTGCCTCCCTAACTACGTTCATTGTAATTACCCCAAGCCAGGAGACTTCAGAATTATTTCCTGACTATTTGAGACTTACAATTTCTTTCTTACAGCCCACTCTTAGATGCTTCTTTGTTTGTTGAAGACAGGGTCTCAGCCCAGTGATGATGGTGGACCAGAAACCAGGGGCCTTGAACCTGACCGCAATGGACGCTTGAAAGTAAGGCTGATTGGACAAAGGGATATACTGGGTGACACATCTCGACTCCCAATGCCATAGAGACAAATGAAGAGGTAATGGGAGACAGGAAAGAAAGAGGAGCGAAGAGATTGTTTTGTTTGTTAAGTTGGTTTGGTTTTAATATTTTTTAATTTTCTTGGGTGGGGGTGTTGCAGGGGTAGGGGCGAATATGGGGGGGGATATGATGTGAAATTCTCAAAGAATCAATAAAGAGATTATGCTGTTAAGAGAGGGCGTGTCTTATTATTTAAGTACAAACTGACCTCGAACTAATGGCAACTGTCCTGCCTCAGCTTCCAAGTGCCAGGATGATGGTATGAGCCACCAAGTCCAAATGAACTTCCTCTTTGGGGGACTTATTATTTTTACTTCACGTGTATGAGTGTTTTGCCTGCACTGTATGCATTCCCGGTACCTACTGAGGCCAGAAGAAGAGTGCAGGATCCCTTGGACCTAGAGTTAAGGATGGCTGTGTGGGTGGTGGGAACTGAACCTGGGTCCTCTGGGAGAACACCCAGCCAGTGCTCTTCACCGCTGAGCCATCTCTCCAGGTGCCTCCCTTATCCCCCTTTTAGTTTTGCTTTTTAGAGAAGCCCTTTTCCTGACTTGCCTCAACCTTGCTCTCAGGATTGAAAACGCCACAAATGCCTTGCCCAGAGCTCACCTAATCGACTGCCTCCATTGTTAACACGGACAGAGACTTGAAAACTTTGAACACTCACACAGATGGAAACAAACGCCCTTTGAGTTATATAAATTAACCTTTAGAGTTTTGTGGATGAGATCCTAATTCTTGGGAACTGGGAAGAGAGGCTGAATGAAACCATTATGTCAAGCTTCGCTGTGGGAAATATGTTGTGGGAAGATATATACAGTATATCATTTAAAAATGTCTTTGAAGGTAGGCTTTCACAATCCACAGCTGTCTTAGCGTTCTCTAGCCGTGAAGAGATACCATGGCCATAGCAACTCAAATAAAAGGAAGTATTTAATTAGGTTAGCTTACAGCTTCATAGGGTTAGCCCATTATCATCATGGTGGGGACCATGGTGGCATTTTACACAGACATGGTGCTGGAGAAGTAGCTGAGAATTCTACATCAGGATTCACGGGCAGCACAAAAACATTGAAACCTCAAAGCCCATCTCCAGTGTCAGACTTCCTCCAACAAGGCCACATTGCCTCATTTTTCTCCAGCACTGCCACCCTCTGATCACTAAAAGCATTAAAAACAGCAGTCTATGAGGGCCATTTTTATCCAAACCAGCACAATAGCTAAATCATACATGCCTTTCAATGGCTCCTCTACTTCGTGGTTTCTCTGAGAAATGAAAGTAATTTTCAATACACAAAGGAACTCATGGCTGTAATGGCCAGGGGCCAAAGGATCTGCAAAGAAGCAGAAAGGGACCTAGGAAATGGCCTATTTCTTGATACAAAAGCCACTTATGTCTTCAGTCTGTGAAATGTGTTAAGTGCCATATTTGTGACTTGTGTATTTCCCTGTAAAACTTATATTTCATTTTTGCTGAAGCAGAATGTGACTTCCCCAGAAAGACTCCATTTTAGATACAGAATTTGACGCTATCCAGAGGATGGAGGATGACTCTGGACCTAGGTGCATATAATGTGATCTCCCCAGTACCATCCATGTGGCTCAGGCTGGTAACTTACTGCTAAAAGCAGGGGTAGAGATGAGTAACAGACTGAGTTAGAACCATAGGACCCACACAAAGGGAGAATCAAGCATGCCATGGTACATGTGTGCACAAACAGACACCCAGCCAATGTATCAATCAACCGATAAAAATTAAAAATAGAAAGCATGTCACCCTATAAATTTAGCCAAGGACTGTAGAAACACATTAAATGGTGTTAGGAAAAGCAGCCCTGAGAACTTAGTAGACACACCAGACTAAGGAAAGAATACAACTCCCTCACTTGGCACCATAAACAGGAGGCACCTAGCACTGTGGTGGCGCCTGGCCCACTCTCGTGTGACCACCCAGTGTGCAAGGAATGTGAAGGCAAATACCCGAGACCCTCCCAGGAGCCTCTGCTTGACCAGGCTCTCCACTGTTTATATGAATTACACAGTTCGCCCATCTACCCATTCGTCCGTTTGTGGGCGCTTTCCTCTTCCCTTTTCTCTAGAGCCTCCAAGGAACCTCAGCTTCCACAGCACTTCCTCCAGGCGATCTCCAACAGTAAAGGGACCCATCTTCAGGGCGCATCTTTACAGCGTTATCAGCTTCTTTGCCTCTCAAAGCCTCTTTGAAACTCTTGTAGGCGCCACTAAAACCTTCACATGGATGGACGGATGGATGGATGGCAGGATGGATGGATAACAGGTTTGCTCTATAATATGTAATGTGTGATCCAAGAATTAATATTACTAATTACGATTGGAATAAGAGACTCTGTTCTGTCGCAGTCAAGGTTGCTACTAATAAAACGACTCTACCTGTGAACTTATTGTCATACAAAAAAATCTGGCTCTGAAGCCGGGCGATGGTGGCACACGCCTTTAATCGCAGCACTCGGGAGGCAGAGGCAGGCGGATCTCTGTGAGTTCGAGACCAGCCTGGTCTACAGAGCTAGTTCCAGGACAGGCTCCAAAGCCGCAGAGAAACCCTGTCTCGAAAAACGAAGCAAAAAAAAAAAATAAAAACAAAAAAAAATCTGGCTCTGTTGAAAGACACAAATTTCATTCTAAGTCAGTCATGATAACTTTTCTAATTAATTCAGAGAAACTCTCTTTTTTTAAGTAAATTTCTTAAGCAGGCTTCAAACTCATGAAACCGACACATAATACCAATTTGGGATCTTCCTGCCGTGACCTCTAGAATACTTGGTGTACAGCTGTGTGCCATGATACCTAACTTGTGTGGTGGTCTGAATGAGCGTGGTCCCCACCAGCTCATCGGGTTTGGTACTATTAGGAGGTGAGGCCTTGTTAGAGCAGGTGTGGTCACGCGGGAAAAAGTGGGTCATTGAGGGTTGGCTTTGAGGTTTCAAATGCTCGAGCCAGACCCTTTTCCCACCGCTTGCTAATCCACATGTAGAACTCTCAGCTCCTTCTCCAGCATGGTGTCTGCCTGCTCACTACCACACTACCCAATATAAGGGTAACGGACTAAACCTTTGAACCTCTAAGCCAGCCCCAATTAAATGTTTTCCTTTATTAGAGTTGTTATAGTCATGGTGCTTCACAGCAATAAAAACCCTAACCAGGACACTAGGAAAATGTCATTACGGTTAATTTATTATCCTATTTTATTTTTTTTTTGTTTTGTTTTTTTTTGTTTTTTTTTTGTTTTTTTTTTTTTGTTTTTCGAGACAGGGTTTCTCTGTGGCTTTGGAGCCTGTCCTGGAACTAGCTCTGTAGACCAGGCTGGTCTCGAACTCACAGAGATCCGCCTGCCTCTGCCTCCCGAGTGCTGGGATTAAAGGCGTGCGCCACCATCGCCCGGCATCCTATTTTATTTTTTGTGCACGAGTTTTTTCCTACATGTATATATGTGCACCATGTGCGTGACTGATGACCTCAGCAGTCAGTAGAAGGTATTGGATCTCTGAAACTAGTTAGAGGGTTAAGCTGCATGTGAGCCCTCCACTAAACCAACGGTGTTTCTAACCATGAATAAAGCTCTCCAGTCCTGCATGATTTTTAAGAGATGTTTTTGATTGCTTTTTTATTATTTTTTTTTTCTTCTGAGACAAGGTTTCTCTGTATAACAGCCCTGGCTGTCCTGTAACTCGCTCTGTTGATCAGGCTGGAACTCCTGCCTCTGCCTGCTAGGATTAAAGGTGTGTGCCACCACCGTCCGGCTTATTGATTGCTTAAAAGTACTTCCCATGAAGAGGCTGGAGAGAAGGGACATACACAGAGAGACACATAAGTAAAATAAATCTTTTCTAAGAATGCAAGAGGCCATGAATGTGAAAAATGGCAAGTGGGGTGTTACATGGGAAATCTGGAGAGTGAGAAGGGCAGGGAAGAATGTTATATTATAATCTCAAAAAACTTTTAAAATAAAAAAATACACCTTCCAACAAAGAATATATTACTCATTTAATCTACTTTCTCGGCTTTTATAACCCGTTTACATCCTTAATTCTTCCCAGGTATGGTGGGACACACCATTAATAACAACACTCTAGGCCAGCCTTGTCTACACAGTGAGCTGGAGGGCAATCAGGACTACCTAGTGAGAACCTGTCTATAAATAAATAAACAAACAAACAAACAATCCATCCTTGATTTCTGCTTCTGGGCGTGAAAGCCTGTTGACCATCACCAAGCACACCTTTGCTACCCTGAGCATTCAACTAGCTACATAAACACGGTTCCTGTTTACCAGGAATTTTTAAAGGATTGTATGAAACAAATATGACAGATGCTAACGAAATCCTAATCCAGGTAAGTCAGACACAACAGGTCATCCATATCTTCTGAAATCGCACTTAAAAATAACACATCTTATATTTCTTTCCCTTGCGAACAATGAAAGTCTTCAAATCTTTCTGGTCCCAGATTTTCAAGATAAATCTCATCAGGCTTACTCTACAATTAATACTGATGTTCTGGTCCAAAGTCCTCTGTCTATAGGCTGGTCCAGTCTGAGGAAACACCTTTAGCTATCAGGAACCCCACCCCCACGTTCCTCCATTTCTGGCAATTAAGAGAAGAGAAGGAAGATGACCTGAGACATTCCGAGGTCTAGTCTGAAATCTGAAAACTCTTGGGACCTGCCAGTAAAAACTGAGGGCAGCTTCAGGAATTCATTTTTTTTTGTTCTGGATCTGGGGAACTAGACCTGGTACTTCTAAGGCTCCTGCTGCCACATTAGGGCACTGATTAACTTAAAAAAAAGAGCCAGTTCCCTGTGACTGCCTAACCTCAGGAAGAAAGAAACATTAGATTTGGGGATGAAGGACATGGGATTGAGCACAAGGCTTTATGCAGGTAAGCACACATACAACCAAGCCCCAAAGAACCGTAGATTTGAATATATGAGCTCCAGCTCTATAAGTGGTCTTATGAGACTTACTTCTGTATTGCTTTATGTTTTTTTCTTTTTAATACAACAAAGGGCAAAAAGCCTTCAGAATATCTTAGCCTTTGAAGCTACATTGCATGACAGGCAATGATGGTGACAGCCAGGTGGAAGAATCTTGCCTGACAGCTCTGCCACTTACAAGCTCTATGTCTGCCACTTACAAGCTCTTACAACAACAACCTTGTAGTTGATGGTCAGCTGTTAGTTCCTCAGCTTCTCTGCATTTTCCAGTTTCTTCACCAACAAAACAACACTAATGAAGAGCGGTTCAAAATCTATCGCCAGTCTGTGTGCCAATTCTACCTTCCTACACTTTCCAGCTACATAAGCTTGGGCAAATGGCTTAACCATTTCCAGGACTTCAGTTGTTCTGCAGTAGTTATGATCTGCAGACACCTTGAAGCAAAGCCTGTCCAACAGAAAACCATCACTAAACGTCAGCTACCAATAGCAGGACAAAAGTATCCACACAAAAACAGTTACCTTGAAATTAAATTTTGAAGGGGTACCAAGAATTTAACCTAATGCCGGATACCCATATATCTGTCAAATGAACGATTATCTTATTCAGCTTCATAATAACTACTAATAGATAAGGCCAATAAGTATTGTACAGATGAAAACCAAGAACCAATAAGGCGCAAAGACATTCTCCCCCATACTGGTAACAATGACCCTACTACTCTACAGCTGGCCAAGTTTCACCTATTCCTGTGATAAAACATCAACCAAAAGCGACTTGGGGTTGGGGGGGGGGGGGGGGGATAGTAGTTTTAAGGATATTCATCAAGAAGTCTCAAACGCTTGGTCCCCAGTTGGTGACTGTTTGGGAAGGATTAGGAGCGGCCCAGTTGGACAAGCGATCACTTAGGCCGGCTTAAAGTTACAAAAGCATCCCACTATCTCCAATGCACTCTGCTTCCTGTGTGAGCCCTCAGTTGAGGCTCCACACCGACCCGGCTGCTACCATGCTCCCCACAATGACAGCGATGAATCCCCTGCTTCTCTGGCACTGTAAACCCCAAATAAACCCTTTCTTTTATAAGTTGCCTTGGTCATTTGTTTAATCACAGCAACAGAAAAGTAACTAAGATAAAAGTTGGGTACCCGGAAGTGGGCTTTATCCCGAGACTGACTGCCTGCTCATGTGGTCTGTGGGGGAAATGTGAAAGACTTGAGGAATTTGGACTAGGAAAATAATTGAATACTCCAAGCTAAACATGATGGGTCTTGGAAGACAGTGCTGAGAGCGGTGTGGACTGTGGTGTCTCAGCTCCACGGGCTTCAGACCAAAGTAAGGACCTCACAGCAGCTGAGCTGGGGGCCCATTCCTGTGATATTTAGGTCAAGAATACGGCCGCCTTCTACCCTTATCTTAAGAATTTGCCTGCGGCTAAATTGAAAAGTAAGGGGCTGTTTCTTCGGTAGGAGATTTCGAGGCACTTGGTCAAGTGGTTACCAGTAATCATTCTTAGGCAGATCTACAATGAAAGGACAAGTGAAGCAAAGAGAACTACAAAGGTGTAAAGTTTGAAGAGAAAAGGCACACCGGAAATGTAATATTGTGTGAGAGCCACCATTTTAAGTTGTAATGGCTATGCCTTAGAGATCCAGGAAACACAAATGCCTCTGATCTGCAAGCCCCTCGCCCAAGGACAGATGATTTCTGAAATGCTATTGTTTATGGAGATAACAAGCCACGTGTTTTCATTCCCCTAAACAGGTTCGTTTGACCCGTCTACACCAGATCACTTAATCACGTGTGGGCAGGAGGTTCACGGGCAGGAACTACGTCAGAATATACGCTTGCTCCTCATTAGATGTAAGCAGGAAGTACATCAAGATGTACTCTTGCCCCTGACTGAACCTGATGGGAAAAGCAATGAATTATGAATTTTCCCTTTTAAGCCACTGCAAACCATGACTTGGGGCCATTTCCCCGGAACCAGGGGATGGACCAAAGACCATCCACCCGGCCAGCATTTAATTAAAGCTTGCTTCAAATCTGACCTTAAACTGTAGTAGTTGTCCTATTCTCAATTGATGGGATTAACAGTAGAGTCAAAGACTGTGCTGAAAGAGTGCGTGATTTGAGATGGAATAAAGAGGGGAGTGTCCTCATGATAAAACCCCACCCACCTGAGATGCTAAGTGGAGAGGAAAAAGCCTAAGGAATTTCCTACTCATTGAAGGGGGGGGGGGGGGCATAGGAAAATCAAAGCTGATGCAAATGTGATTCAAGGGGGCCAAGCTTCATCACATCACGAGCAGGCAGCCGAACTGGGCAGTGGTGCAAGCAGTTCTGGCTTTAGAGTCATAAATAATACATGGGAAAGAGATCTGCTTGGAATTTCCCTCCAGAGTTAAGGAAGAAAGCCTGTGGCAGGGGAGTCCCTGTTCAGAAGACGTCAGAGGACGAGGACTTTGTGTAAAGCTGTAAATGTGAAGCCCAAATTGAGGTGGAGACCACAAGATGATGGGCGACATCTACCAAAGAAAGCTGCAGACAGAGACTAGAACTGGCTCGAGAGAGGTGTGTTGCAGTCAGCAAAGCTGGAAGGAAGGAGCCATCTAACCCTTTTGGCATGAGACACAGAGCTACATAATTCAGTTTGTCCTGCTGGGTTTCAGTCTTAAGGCTTTGGTCCAGAATGCCCCCACACACACACACACTTTGGAATGTTAATGTATATTCTGTGTCCCTGTGTGTGGGAACCAGTTTGCTTTTTGAGTTTACAGGGGAACTTTAAAGTGTTCGGACTGAAGACTCCAGGTACTTTTAAAGTTGGGCTGAATATATTTTGCATTATGATATAGTCACAAGACTCTGGGGGCCAGAGGTAGAATATGGTGGCTTGAATGATCCCCCCCTGCCCCCGCCCCATAAGTTTCTAGCATGTTCTTGGTCCCTATTTGGTGGCTGTTTGGGAAGGAATAGGAGCTTTGGCTTTGTTGGAGGATACACGCCACTCAGGGTGGGCAGGCTTAGGTTTCAAAAGTCTTTCACCTTCCCTGGAGCAGCTGCTTCCTGGTTGTGGACTGGATGTGAGCAATCAGTTGCTTCTCCAGCATCCTGTCTCCATGCCTGCTATCAAGTTCCCTACCGTGATGGTAAGAACCCCTCATTTCAATTAACAAGACAGTCCCCGCAGATGTACCCACAGGTCAATCTAATCTAGGCAATTTCGCAATGGTGGTTTTCCTCTCAGATGATCCGAAGCTGTGTCAAGTAGAAATTCAAGCTCACTAGGATAATGCTGCTCCCAACCATCTCCATCCCCTAAGAACCCCTGCAAAGGACAGAAAATAGCTCAATAGCTCGGCTCACTAACTCACTAACATCAGCATAAGCAGTCTGACACTAAGCCTGGTAAATGAGCAACTACAGGCTGTCCAACCTTGGTTCAAGCGTGTTTTGCTTTGTCTCCAAATTATTTGGAGCGGGGGGGGGGGGGGGGGGGTAGAAAGAGAATAAATGTTCTTTGTTGTTTAGTGGATTGGCTTTAATCCCATTTGGATGCACAAAGAGTTCTCCCTGGTGCCCTGCCTGTAATTCCAGTACCAGGAAGGTGGAGACAGGGAATCCCCTGAGTGAGCAAACTAGCTATACTAGCCAAAACAGCAACCAAGCTCTGGGTTCAACCGAGAGATTCTATCTCAATGGATAAGAAGAGCATTTGATTCCAGTGTCAGTCTTGAGTCTCTGCACAGACACACACTTCCTTGTACACATCTTTCTAGATCAGTGCACCTTGTTCTTGCACTTGCATGAGGATTGCAAAGTTTGTTCCTAGAAGACAACAGGGTATGAACATTTACAAGTCTGAAAATGCTAACCTTAGCAGCAAACTCAGCTTCTTTGTTGATTTGGCCTCTATTTACTGTGTCACGTTTTTAAGTGGCAGGGAGACCATTTCAACCCAAAGGAATGAAAAGAATAATCAACTGATCATTATTCCGGACACAATTCCTATGCTATTTAAAATTCCTAAGAATCACACTTTACTTAACAAGCCCCTTGCTACTGGACATTTACATAGCTTTTCTTACATGTGATCATTAGTCCCAGGATCAGCACTATTGGCTGACAAGGCACTGCTGTTATCTGCTGCTAATTATTTTTTTTCTTCATACTGGGAATCCACTGGATTGGTCTAAGCAAAAATGGCCCTCAGAGGTCATGTGTTTGAATGCTTAGTCACCAAGGAATGGAACTATTTGAAAGAATTAGAAGGATTAGGAGGTGTGGCCTTGTTGGAATGGATGTGACTTGGTAGGAGATGGGCTTTGAGGTTCCTAAAGCCCTCATCAGATCCAAGCTTGCTGTCTGTCTGTCTCTGTCTCTGTCTCTCTCTCTCATCACAGTGTCTCTTCATAGGAGTAGAACAGTGACTAAGACCCACTGATGCTGAGATCCTGCCACACTTATGTAGGTGCTCTAAGAATTTCAACATGAGAGTGACCAAGATACCATAGGAACCCTGTTTAGAAATTAACACTAACACTCCGCAAAGTACTTTTGTGCTGCTGTACAAAGTAGTATGTTTTATTATGGCATTTTCATACGTAATCCATTTTTGTGGAGTCTCCCCCTCCCCCAATCCTCTGGCCATCCTCTCAACTGTACCTTTCTACCCCAATAGTCCTCTCTCCATTTTCTTCCCAAACTCCTTCCCTCAAAACTCCTTTTGCCCTTCTTGCGGTCCCCTTCTTGCTTCATGCCTTCCCACATTCCCACCCACACATATACATACAGAAACATCAAAAGCTGGGATCTGCCTCTGAGAGAACCATGTGGAATCTGTCTTTCTAAGTCTGGGTGACCTCACATAATGTGATCACTTCTAGATCCACCCTATTTCCCTGCAAATTTCATTTTTCTTTACACATAAATAAAATTACGTATAAAGACTAATAAAGTGTCACTGTGTAGCTAGGCCATCTATGCATCTACCACTACCAATGGGCTTCCAGGCGATTTTATATCCTTGCTATTCTGACTAGAACAGTAGAGAAGCAAGTATAAGTATCTCTGGGGTATTAATTAGTAACTAATGAAGCTAAACAGTTTTTAATATTACCATTTGTATTTCGTCTTTTAAATTCCTTGGGCCACTTACTGATTGGGAGTTTGGGATTTGGAGCATAAGACTTTAAAGTTCTTTATATATTCTGCATATTAGCCCCCTGAAGTATAGGTAGTAACTTGCTTCCCAATCGGTGGCAGTGTTTGGGGGGGAGGGGGCTATGGAACCTTTAGAAGGTACAGCCTTGCTGAAAAGACACATCACTGGAGGTGAATCCTGAGGGCTTGTAGCCTCACCCCAACTCCTGCCCACTCTCTCTGCTTCCTGTGTATGAGTAAGCTGCCATCAGCCAGCTCCCTGCTCCAGCCACCTTCTGCCATCATGGTCACTCCCTCCAGAACCATAAACCACATAAAATGTCTTAGTGGCACACACCTTTAATCCCAGCACTCAGGAGGCAGAAGCAGTAGGTCCAAGTCACCCAGGGGTACATAGTGAGATTATATACCTCAAAAAAACAAACACAGCAAAATAAAAACCTTTCTCTTCTGCAAGTTGCCTTTGGTCATGGTATCATCCCAGCAACAGGAAAGCAATCAATACATCTACCTTTGCTGTGCAGAAGTTCTGAAGGCCACGTAATCCAGTGTGTCAATTCTTGGGACAGCTTCCCATGCTACTGGGGGCCCCTTCAGAAAGGTCTGGCTTTGGCCTACACCAAGAAGCATTTTCTCTCTGTGTTTCTTTTAGTAGTTTCGGTGTGTAAGGTTTTAAGCTCAGGCCTTTGTTCTGGCTGGAACTAGTCTGTTCCAGGTAGCAACTGCGGATCAGGTTGCACTTTCTGCAGGTTGGAGTCCCGGCTCCCCGCAGCTGGATGCTGGAAAGACTGACCTTTCTTCTGGTGTCCACCTTTTTGATACTTTTGTCAAAAATCAGAAGCCACTGCTATGTGGGATTTTTTTTTTCTAGTTCCCCCATTTTGCTCCACTAGTTCACAGGTCTGTTTTTAGGCCAGGACCACTGTCTTTGTTAATATGACTGTGGTATAATTTGAGGTCAAGCATTTTCTTACGCCCAGTGATGCCCCTTCTGCTTAAATAGCTTTGGCTATTTGTGGTCTTCTGCTTCATATTAACTTTAAGGTTGGTTTGTTTGTTTTCTCTCCTTTTTTCTATGAAGATGATCACTGGAATCTTGCTGGGAAATGCACTAACTCTGTAGGTGAATTTTGGTAGAACAGGCATCCTCACAGTCTGGCAATCCAGGAGCATGGAAGGTTTTCCCACCATCTCATGTCTTCAGTTTTTTGTGTGTGTCTTAAAGTTTTCACGATAGCTTCCTTGCTTAGGTATGCTTTTGTTTTGAGGTTTTGTTTTGTTTTCTTAATTTCTCTCTCGGCAAGTTCTTTTTTTTTTTTTTTTTTTTATGTTTCTTTCTTTATCTAACAGTCCTGGCTGTCCCGGAACTCGCTGTGTAGACCAGGCTGCTCTCGAACTCACAGAGATCGATCGGCCTGCCTCTCTGCCTCCCAAGCGCTGGGATCAAAGGTGTGTGCTGCCACTGCCCAGCTGCGAGTTCATGCTTGACATATAAAAAGCTACTGATATATATTTTAATGTTTGAATGTTACCTGCATGTGTGTATGTGCATGTGGTCATACATACCTGGCTCCCAAACAGACATCGAACCCCAGAACTGAAGTTACACAAGACTGTTAGCTGCCACAGCTACACCTATGCTGTGTCTGTTACCCAGCAAACTCCAGTCTTGCCCCTAGCACATCAGGAACCACACTGTCCAAATGGAGTCGTTTGGGCTCTGAAGAGATATGGAATGTGGACCCAAGTACCTTGTGTGCTGGCAGAATGCTGCTCCGGGCTCCACAGTGTAAACCCAGTGATACACATAGCTCGCCCCCTCACCCCCAGCAATGGCGAGGGAAGGCCAGTCATCTTCCCTGTGTGGCTGTCACATGAGTTTCCTGGCCACACACTGCATACCCTTGAGCTCTTCCCTGTTCCTGGTCACCCTCCAGTACCTTCTCTGTCAGTTCCTTCAAGGGTCGAGAGATGTTCACAGGCAGATGACCAACACCTCTGAGTGGGGTGACTAAGGCAGTCCTGGTGGCAGCAGTGGTAGGTGTCTGGGTCCGTTTGTGGGAGCTCTCTGGCATGGGCAGCAATTGCTCGTTGGCCAGTAAGGAAACTGGTGAGAACAGCTTGGTGCAATAACCCAAGACCCCAGCTCTTCCTTCTCTTAACTAGATTAACCCAGTCCCTCGGGTGCAGCTTCTAATTTTCAGTCTTCCCCAGATCTCTGCAGAGTGCTGCTGTCTTAAATTACTGAGCTGAATATTGGGGGGGGGGGGATGTTTCATTTCTTATTGTTTTTTTTTTTTTAACAGTGTCTTGCCATACATACAGCCCAAGCTAACCTTGAACTCACTATGTAGCCCTGGCTGACCTAAAATTTAGAGCAATCTTTCTGCCTCAGCCTCCCGAGGGCTTGCATCCCAGGTCGGTACCACCGTACCTAGCAGAAGGGAGGTCTGCCTAAGCCAAGTTAACAGGCTGAGGGTAGCAGTGTGAATGACTAACCGCAGATGGTTCTTGACCCTTTGCTGTCCCAGAAGGCTATGCTTATTGGTTCCCATGGAAGAAAACACGGACCAAATAATCAGCTACAACAGTGAGGTTCAAGAAGCAGGCCAGTACCCGTTAGAGGCCCTGTGCCCAGGAAAGCCTGCCTCCAGACAGACACTGTCTGAAAACGGCTGGCAAGTATGGTCCGTTGCCATGAAAAACAGATGAGAAGCAGGATTTGGTTAAGTATTTGTCCAGGAAAAAAAAAAATAACTTAGCCAAAATAGAAAAGGTGTTCGCTGGCTGCCAACTGACCTCGGTTGAAAAGAGAGGACTGTCCGTTAGAGCCAATCCCCAAACTATTGAAACGGCGCTGAGTGGAGCTAAGCCTTCACGTTCTGCCAGCTCTAACAATGTACTGGCTTGCTAAATAAAAATCTCAACATGATCATTACGTCAGAGTTCAGTTTAAAAGCAAAACATGCCAAGATAATGTATGTATTCTAGAGATACCAGAAACCACAACTGGGAGGCCTCGTTTGTTTAAAAACATCAAAACGTCAAGCATTGTGAAGATTAAAAGGCAACAAGATAAAATTGCCACATGGTAATAAAACAGGCAAGGGATTAAATATCGACGTCTTTAAACATTAATATCACTAAGAATCAACAGCAATAACTAAGACTTTACACATACCATAGTCTATGTAAATATAACTGAGGGCTTAGACCGTGGTCAACCCTTCACTAACTAAGCTGACAAAGTAAAAAGGTCAAAAGGGAAACATGGAGCCTGCCACCCTTCCCCAACCCACACCCCAGCTGGCCCAAACTGGGATCCCAGGCCCGTAACCCCGACCTTTCACTTCCTTGAATAGGCACAGTGAAAAGGACACAGGCCTCCCACGTTCCCTCTCTTCTTAGTATAAATGAGGTCAATTTTCCCAAAGCAGGTACCATTGGGGTTACTTATCTGGTACTCCAAGTCATGAAACTGCCTATTTAGCATGTACACGGTAGGCATGTATGGTCAAGAAACCTCAGGCTACAGACAGGAAAACAGTGAGCGTAGTTCCAAGTTTGTGCTATTCATGTGTCTTGGATAACATCGGTGAGACACTCACTATAGAAGTGGCTTCCAGAAAACTGATAACCAATGACCACATTGGGAATAGCTGGGCCACTGACGTCAGCACTTTCCAATTGGAACACGGACTCTTCACGTTCACCACTGACAGCCGCACACCAGATCCCACTAGTAAAACTACCAATATGCACTTGCAGGCATCCAATAGTGTAGGGGGAGGGGACAAGAAAACAATAAAGCTTTCTCACGGGGGAAAAACTGTGTCTCCATAGAGCTGTGTGAGAAGCTCTGGGACACCACTGGAGGCAGCAAGTGTACAACCTCGGCCAGAGTGTAAGAGGACATTGAACATCCTCCGTGAGCTCCGACTGTGCATCCGCGTGTCCTTCGGCTCTCTGAAGCAAGCTGAGTGTTTAAACAGAGGAACAGCTAAAGCTCTGAGCGCACAGACAACCGATGTGCTTTCTGCCTGGTGTCCCTTCAGCCTGCATCTGGAGCCGTCATCTCGGGCCCTAAGTGACTGGAGACATTACATTGGAAAACCCGAGACCCAAACAGGAGCTGAAAGTGCAGGGACTATCACCATAAAACAAATGTGTTTGAGATAGGGTAGCTCCCTGTGTAGACCAGGCTGGCCTCGAACTTTGGGATCCCCCTGCCTGTGCCTCCCAAGCACCTGACAGCCACAAAACCCCTCTTCAGGGATCACTAAACCCTTCAGCCGGTGACGGGCTCACCACTGTCCAAGGTAACTGGACTGATGATGGCTCAAGTATTTTCCTAAGAAGAGCTTAATTTTAAAGCCCAAAAATAAATAAGCAGGTTCCTTTTTTACTCGGGACTTCACGCGGAAGAACATTCCTACAAACTTCAGAAGATGCTGACTTTGGGCCAGAGTGTTAAAAACCGGTAAAGAAACTGTGGAGGCATCTGAGGCTCTACGGGGAAGGGTGGGTTAGTGGTGGCCAGTCTCTCTTTGTCTCCGCCCACCCTGGGCTGTGAGTACTTGTCACTCAGGCCCTCTGGCTCCCCCGCCCCCCCCCAAGGCCTTGAGAACTGATTTACTAAGTCAGTCAAGAAACCAGATTCTACGGGCTAATAAAGGAAAATGAAGTTCATGACTGCAACCAAGCTGGGCAGAGACACAAAGGGTCTTTTGTTACTAACTGGACAAGGGAACACACATGAGTTCAAGCTTCACAAGGAACTCTGACATCTTAATCAAGATTTATGTCGGCGCATGTTTCAAATACAAGGGTAAGTTCACATGAAAATACTGTCTTATTAACTTCTTTAGCTAAAAAAAATAATTCAAGAGACAGCTACTTCCTAATAATGCTAATAATTATAAAGCTGGAGGTTCACCCCCCTCCTCTCGTCGTAATCATAAACCCAGCCCCAGCCCCCATTCCACTCCCATCTCTGGGTAACGCTGAAGTAGAGCCATGAACTACCCCACTGACGACATCAGGAACGCGATGACATTTTTCTACTCCACACAGAAAGTTTTGTGTCACGCGGTTTTCTTTGTCCACGTCCTTCCCGATGCAGAAAAATCAACTTGGCTTTTTCTCCTTAGAATGATTAAATTGTGAGATAACGTCAGCGGGGGGAAAAAAAAAATTCTCTCGTGGTAAAGGCTTCTCTGGCACTAGTGAATGCCATATTCAAGCAGGCCGCTAAGGGGTTGGCTGCACGAAGGGATACGTCCTCCACATCCGAGGTCAGTGTGGGCTACTGCTAGCCTATCCGCAGCTCCATTCAGGATGCAGTTACGACACACGAAGAGCTGCTGAGTGCACACTTTATTAAGCAGCGATGGTATTATTAATACCAATACAAGCAAAATCTTCACGTTTTATAACATGGAAGGCATTTGTTTGAGATTCTCCTAACATTTGTTCCATGTTCTAGTATGATTGCCCTGCTTTATAGGTGAAGAAATGGAGGACAAGAAGCTCTGTCATTTGCCTGAAATTTTGCTGCTAGACCAATACCAGAGCCAAACTCCCTGTAGTAAGGCTGGCTTAGTGTAGCTCGCTGTGTGCAAGCTCTCCCCGCTAACTGGGCGTGCACACGCACACAGACCCAGAAGGGCTTGACGGGGGATTTTAGCTCCTAAATAAACTAGCTTCAGTCACTGCTCAACATCTAGAGGACCTCCTGGGCTGATAGAGGGACTAATTTCAGACACCCGAAATGTTCTCAAGACCTGCTCCACATCTCTGGGTCTATTTCAGCGTGCTGCTGTAATTCAGAGAATGCCGGAAGCGAAGGGAAGAGGTCAGAGACAGAGCCCCCGGACTTCCAGGCGGGCCAGGTGTTCCCAGGACCACAGCTGCTGCTAGAGGGCTGCCTTAATCCCAGTCCCTAGCCCAGCCCCATTCCTCCCAGCCCACAGGATGGCCAGCTGCTCAGTGCTTCACTGCGGGGAGGGGAGTGGTGGGGGCACATGTCAGGCCAACCCAGGGCTCCTAACCTTGGGCCCTCAAGTCCCGTCCTTCCTGTGGAAGAGGAACTGACCCATCTTCACACCACCCTCCACTCCACACACGCTGAAAGACCGGAAGGCAGGCACCAGGGGGGGGCCAGCGAGAAATCAAGCCTGTCCAGAAAATGAAAACGTTGACTTCTACACTCTCATTCACAGAAACAAGGGGCAGAAGAGCCTGTGGAGGACTGGAGTGGTGGCTTTTTAGGTCTGTGCACTAAAAAGATGGGTGCGGGGGAGACACAGGGGAAGAGCAGTGAGAAGGACCAGGGCCTGAGGGCAACTCAGTGTACAGGAGGAAAGCAAAGTTCAGTAAGGCTGGGGACTAGGGGTCTCGTCACAATGGAGGGCAGACTGAGCGCCATGAGGTACATGGACTTCATCCTAAACGCCAAACAAAGTGCTTTAAATCATACAGCACATGTTAAGACATCCATCCTATTAGAAAACATTCCTGTCAGCGCATGATAAAAAGGAAATCAAAGAGAAAAATAAAACCAGTCATAGGAGGGTGGCCAGTCAGAAACTCCTACAGAGGTCCAAGCGAAGACAGTGACAACCCAGTCCTAAACTAGGAAACACGGAGGGTACACAGAGGGAAGGTTACAGTCAGATGGACAGAATCGCTTTAAGTGAGGAAGAAACGGTGTGCAAGGTCCCAGCTTGAGGAAAATCAACTGAGCACCAACTTAGTACCTTTGGGGGGACAGAAGGGGCTATAGCCCGAAGATCTACACTGTTTAGACCAGAAGTTTGTGTAAGCAGAGTAACTGAGATTTTTCTTCTACTTATCGAAATGTGTTCTAAGTTACACACACACACACACACACACACACACACACACACACACACACCAATTGTCAGCCACTCCCAAAAGGGACTAACAGTTCCCACTCTGAACTTTTCCTGACCCTAAAAGACTGTTCACAGAAGTCCAGGGAACAAGAAGAAGGAAGACAGGAATATGAGCAGATACCATTATTGGTTGTATCCTTATTAAATTCATCCACTAAAATACAAACTCTGAAGATGGAGTCTTTTTGAAAGGATCAGATTCTAAAAATCATGAATGAGACTAGCTAGTGTCCTGCTATAAAGGCCTGACATGTCCCTTTGGTGACAGGACTCAGAAAGAGTACTGTCATGGTAGATGGTGTCTGACCATATGAGGTCAGACACCATCTATCACCATCATCTTGAATTTCCCAGCATTCAGAACTGCGGAAAATAAATGCTTATTATTCATAAGTCGCCCAATTTATTGTATTATAGCATACTAAGACACATATTAATTAGTTCATGCATATGCATTTTCCCAAACCACCCAAGCTGAAGTTTCTTTAAAGATTAGATATGTATGTGTGAGTGCCTATAAGTATGTCTGCGCATCACGTGCCTACAGGTACCAACAAAGGCCAGAAGAGGGCATCCCCTGGAGGAGGATAGGTAGTTGTGAGCCACCTGATTTGAGTGCTGGGAACCAAACCTGTATCCTCTGTAAGGGCAGTAAGTGTGCTTACCTCTGAGCCATTCCCCTAGCCCTAAAGTCCTCAGAGATACATGCCATAGTTTTCAAGATAGCGTTGGTTTAAAATAGTGCTGTCTAATTTATATTTCTAAAAAGTTTCAACAATAGTGAAGACCAAATCTAGTCAGTAACTTTAAAATAAAACACACAGGTTATAAAAGACCGAGGCCACAGAAGATACAGGAACTATGAGATGAGAAAGCACCAAGGTTTCTCTAATCAGACTCCCCAGAAAAGAATAAGACACGGTCGCATAAGCCTGGCTTGGCATCATCCCAGCCCCAGTATACATAAGGAGGTGATGAAGTAAGCTACTCAACCTCTCTGCACATTAACAGCTGCTTTGGTGGGGGAGGGGATGGTAAAGAAGCTCAACAGGTTTGTCCATACCAAGTGCTGAGCAATACAGACTCCACCTTCCTACAGCTCACTGTCGGATAATGCCATAAACACCTACATGTAATTACAGTTGCTCCAGGACAGCAGGATACCGACAGGGGAACTTTAAGTCCCCAGGTCCCTAGGAAGGTTAGGGAAAGACTCCAAGAGGGAAGAGCTTTTTCACTCTTGGTTGTTTAGGAAGGGGTTCTGGCAGGGTTTTGTTGCCGCTGTTATTGTATGTTGTGGAATATTAGTTAAAGATACTAAGAAGTGTTACATTCTTTTACACTGTGAACATGTGTTTAATGATACAAAGATGTGTTGTATTCTTTTATGCTGCATTTGCTTAACTCTGTGAAGCTGTGTTACTCTGCCTGCCTAAAACCCCTGATTGGTCTAATAGAGAGCTGAGTGGCCAATAGCGAGGCAGATAACGAGAATAAACAGAAGGAGAATAATATGAAAGGGGAGCAAGAAAAGAGAGGAAGAGGAGGACATCAGGGGCCAGACACTCAGCCACCCAGCCACCCAGCCACACAGAAGCCCACGGAGTGAAGGTATCTAGAAAGGTATTAGCCCTGAGACAAAGGATGGATAAGATAATTTAAGAAAAACTGGCTAGAAATAAACCAAGCTAAGATGAAGCATTTAAGAAAGAATAAATCTGTGTGTGATTATTTAGGAGCTGGGTGGCGAGCCCCCTAAAGAGCAAAGAGAAAAAGAAACAAACAAACACAAAACAACTACAGTTGCTTACTTCAGAGATTGCTCAACTGCAATTGTGTGAGAGATCCGAGGCCAGGTTTAATCTGATTTGATTTCGAATAACTGGTAAGTCCCCCCTGACTAAAAGTGCGGCAGTGAGGCGTGACAGGAAATGTCAGCTTTCCTGTTGTGGGTTATTACTGCTACAGTTCTATTATAACAGCCTAATATCATCCCCATATTTAAAAACAAAAAAATGTGGTATCAAGGCCAAGCCATGAGGCAAATTTGTCTTCAATAGGGCCAGATCTGGCCTCGAACTCTTGAACCTCACGGTCCTTCCTTCTGCCTTAGGCATTCACGAGCTAGGATTGCAGAACTGCGGCACCAAGCTCCACACATGGCAGCTTTAACAGCCATTACAAAATATGTTAAGATTCTCAGTTTTTCTTTTTCTTACCACTTTTTGTTTTTTTCTGTTTGAGACATGATTTCACTGTGTAGCTCTGACTGTTTTGGAACTTATTATATAGGCTAGGGCTGACCCCAAAACTCAAAGATCCACCCGCCTCAGTCTCCCAAGCACTAGAGTTGAAGACATGCATCACCACACCTGGCCTTTTCTAAACACTTTTGAGTAACCATTGAATGAATGCACATTGTTCTGGCTTGCTTTCTGTTGCTATGGTGAGCATCATGACCAAGACAACCCAGAAGAGGACAAAGTTCATGGCTTAAGGCTTCCAGTCTATCATCTAGAGAAGCCAAGGCGGGCCCTGAAGCGAGACCATGAAGAAGAGACCATGCTGCTTCCCCTAGCTCAAAGAGCTACCCTTCTTATACAGCCCAGGCCCACCTGCCTAGGGATGGTACTGGCCACAGACGGCTGGACCATTTTATACCAAGAAACACTTCACAGGCTTCATCAGGTCAGTCTGATGGACGAAATTCTTCAATTACAGCTCCTTTTCCCAGGTATGTCAAGTTGACAACCAAGATGAGCTATCAGGTCAATGAAAACTTTTTTCTAATAAAGAACCATATATAACGTGAATATGAACTTGCTATCATTGCACAGAAGGCTGACAGCATGGATTCTGTGTCCTTTGTGAATTTAGCATATTAATTTTCAGGTTGGATGTCCTTATGTAACCCAGGTTAGCTTTGAACTTTCAGTAGTCCAGACTAAGCCCCACCCACCCCACCCCCAAATGCTAAGAGCGTAGGTAGACCATACCACACCGTGTGCGGCTGTTGTAGCAAGTTCCTAAGACTCGCTTGCTTGCCCTTCCCCAAAACCTTAATGGAGGCATTTCCCAAATTAACTAATGCAACCAAAACTAGTGACTTCATTCCGTGAGTGAGCAGTCAGCACAACCTTCAATGATTAACAACTCAGGAGACTTGTAGGAAAGCCAACAGGGACCTGTGAGGCTCGACAGATTCCGCTGAGAATTCGAAAGCATCACACAGAATTTTGCCAGGACGTAGCTGAAACAAGCCAGTGAGCAAATAGGGGTAAGAGAGAGGAAGGTAGGGGACTCAGCCCCAAGGTGTAGACTAGTGCCTGGCACACAGCAGATGTGCAAGAAATACTTGCTGCATGAATAACGGAGTAACGTGTAAAGCAGAAACAAAAGCCAGTATCTGAGAGGCTAGAGAGATAGCTCAGTGGTTAGAGCACCCGCTCCTCTTCTGAGGACCCAAGTTCAACTCTGAGCACCCACATGACAGCTTACAACAGTCTATAACTTCAGGGATTCAATGCCCTCTTCTGGCCTCCATAGCACTAGGCACAAATATGGTACACACAAACACACAGGCAAAACACTTACACACATGAAATAAAACAGATAAACGTTTTCATTGCTATCTGATTTTTTCTGAAGCCTGAATTATTTACAACTGTTTTATTATTTTGCTTTAATGCATATTAATTACCTATCATGTTTTCTTTAACAATAAGAAAGTCTACACAACATAAAAAAATAAATAAATAAAGCTAGGCTACTGAATTACAGTTTTTCTGACAACCCCTTCCCCCAAAACACAAAGCTATTGCTATCAAGACCCAAACAACTAGCAAATATTAACTTTCACCAGATAGCTTAAATAATGTTTAGTAAGATAAATGTTTAGTAAGATAAAGTCATGTTTAGTAAAGATAAATCAAAGAGAGCTAATTCATGTGATAAAGATAAGCTCTACAGGGAGCCTAGAAGGTCATGTGGTTTACTGGACACTGTGGTTAACTTGTAATCGGTGTAGCTAAGAGGGTGAGTTGCAAAAATGGAGTTAGAGGCCAGTTTAGCAAACATCTCAAAAGAAAACCAAAACTTGCTGCCTAATAAGCCAGACGGGTGACCAACATCCACCCTTCAACTTCCCATTAGCAGTCAAAGAGAACAGATTGTTCAAGTGTCATCTAGACCCCTGAGCCTTCCCCAGTAGTCACCTGACTACAAATTACCTAATATAATAAAATAAGCAGCCCATTCTCCACGACCCCCCTTAGGGAAATTTTTGGCTAGTTCATTAGCGTGGGTAAGGAGATTATGACGTGCAGCCCAGTCTCATCCCCCTCCGGTTTCTGTGAAGCCGACAATCTGAGAATGGTTTTTACATTTAAAAATAGCTGCAGCCAGGCGGTGGTGGCGCACGCCTTTAATCCCAGCACTTGGGAGGCAGAGGCAGGCGGATCTCTGTGAGTTTGAGACCAGCCTGGTCTACAAGAGCTAGTTCCAGGACAGGCTCCAAAACCACAGAGAAACCCTGTCTGGAAAAACCAAAAAAAAAATAAATAAATAAAAATAAAAATAGCTGCAGCAAGTTAAAAGAATAATTCTTCGTCACACCTGAGACTCCAAAATGGTGGGTTCGATTGAGCATAAATACGCTCACTTGTTCTCGATTGAGATTGGGCGTTTTTCACAACGGGGCAGCAGAGGTGGGCACTTCCAACAGAGAACACACGGCTTTGTGATAGCTGGGCCTTTACAGAAAACGGAGATAGCCAACTAGATGTGTTAAACATCGTCTTCCAAAAGGGCAGCCTTATCCGGGTCAACCAACTTGCCGTCACTCGCGTGCTATTTCCTCCTGGATTACTGAAAGCCCACAGCAACCTATTGTTTTTTTCCAGCCACCAAAAAAACAAAGATAAAGATTTCCACAGAGGAAATAACAGCCTTGCTTTTCCAAAAGCCTCATCTGCCTTACTTCCAGAGAAGTTAAGGCAACACTTCATTTATACAGGTCTGTCCACGTCATTTTCCCTGAACGAATCCCGAGGATTCCATCAGTTCACGTCTACAAGCAAGGTACAAAAAGGTACTAGGCTAGCTGAGCCTATGTGGGGAGAGACTTTTAACACTACATGTCAACGAGGGTCATTTTTCTCTTCCTTTGAGATGCTGTTCCAATATCAAAACACGCAAGCTGAAAAAGGATGACATGCAACGGAAACCAAAATACAAAATCCATACACGCTTAAAATTATTTTAAAATGAAACGAAGTGGGTTTTTTTTTTTTGTTTGATTTTTCTTTAGATTAGTTTCCTATACCAATATGCAAAGTACTGCCTTGTGATGCATGAACTAGTAAAACCTCATTCCTGGGGCTTTTGGAAAGAACTCAAGGGTGTCTGTGCTCATTTACATCATGAATCCAGCTCTTGTGCCCCCAATGTTACAAATGGCTACTTTTCATTTTAATTGCGTATTTAAAGAAACCGAATGTTAATTTAACAAGGTAAACAGTTTCTAACACAATATAAATAATTATTTGGGTTGTAAATGGTAATGACTCAAAGGGATGGAAGGGTGTCTTCTGGCCTCCCTTTCTAGCCAGGCAAGAAAGGGAAGAGGGCAGAACTGGAAGAGCTCAGCCACTCGGAGGGCAACGAGGTTGCCAACCCCCAAACACAGACTCTATTCATTGGCTGGCCACTCATTTGTCAACATCAGCCGAATACTTTCCTACCTGTACAACACCGGGAGAATTAAAAGACGAAAAAGACTTGAGACTGTCCTTAAAAATCTATTAACACAAGCTAAGGCAAGACGTGTGCAAAACCAGGAAAGCGACCTTCCCCAAGGGTAGTCCCTTGTTCTTCTAGCCTCTTTGATATTCATGGAAAAATCCCACTGGGACGTGGTAAACTTTCAAAGAACACTTTCCTTTGCCTGACTGCTCAGACTTGCGGCTGCGGTCCTGGGGGTCATTATTTCCTTTGGCAAATGAGAAGAACCTGGTGACTCATCTCGTGTTTCATATAGAGTTAGGCCAAAAGACTGGTTTTTCTACCCCACCTTACAACGTAACAAAGAGATTAAGATTGAGTTTTATTCTAATACAGAATGTCTGATATCAAAAAACAAACAAACAAAAAAAAAACAGATGCTCTAACAGGAATATAGTTCTCACACAACCCTGTCAAACCTCAACTGTGGCCTGATACTTGGAACAGCTAAAACTGGCGCTACATAAAGTCTAGCCCAAAGACCAAGATGACGTAAACGTATTCCCTGCTTTGACCAAATCTGCCCGGTTCACACCATTTTGTTAACATGAGCACATGCACTGGCCTCAATTCATCAGAAAGGAAAAAAACAGAAACGCCAAACTGAACCCACACCTACCGATGTGGTGCCCCTGGGCAGCTGGATGTCACTCACTCTTTGGCAATAGAAAACAGAATCGGTAAGAGAAAGACATCCTTGGCCATTGGTTTCTCTTTCCCTTGCTCCCCAAGAGCACACAATTAACGACACTTGGATGGGTGCCTTAGGAACTTCTGTTTCCTGTCAGTTCAGTGATAACTCCTTTCCAGGGCAGCTCCATCGGCAGACGCCAACACCTTGGGTCACAGTGGCTTCCAAGGTTGGGACACTGAATTTGTCCCCAAGCAGAACATGGAGCATAATGGAGATTAGCATGGAAACCGGGAGCTGTTCCTTCCAGCATCGGCAAAGTCAGTTTTCACACTTCTAAATTATAGAAAGAGTTCCTTTCACCACGGACTTGGTCCTCTCATCCCTGTTTTCTCATCTCTTACTAGTGTTTAGTGTTTTGTTCTTCTGCTTATGGAGTTCTGGCTAAGTTACCACCATCGTGATGAATTTTTCAAAACAGACTGTGGTTGTTATGATAGGCAGATCTGAAAACCATTGGGAAATACTTCACGATTCTCTCTCCAAAGTAGAGGTAGCATGCTGGTTTTTGGGATGAGAAGAGGGACTCCATCTCCTCTCCAGGGTCTGATGCACTCAACCAGCACCCTGACTACGAGCATCCTAGAAAGAGGAAAAAGGCAGATCAAGAAATACTAGGGCAGTGGACAGGGCAGAATTGAGTCCTTTGACAGCTTTAAGGACTGACCCAGGAATCCCTAAAGATCCTCTCAGCTGCCTGATGGGATGGTTTGAAGGTGAACATGCTGCCGCCAGCGATGAGAAAGCAGAGGAGGGAGTGAAGAGACCTAACACAGGGCTAACGCTAAGCAGCCTCCCCCAAGACGCTTCATCTCAGCATAGCCTGTTTCCACTGGCTGCAGGCCCGAACCCCTGGAGACAAACAAGGGCCTCTCTGTGTAGCCCTAGCTGTCCTGGAACTCACACTGTAGACGAAACTGGCCTCGAACTTAGAGGTCTGCTGCCTCTGCCTCCTCCCCATAGCCCCCCCTCCCCCGCCGCCCAGCAGTGCTGGGATTAAGGGTGTGCACCACCACCGCCCAGCTCTCTTCTATTTTTTATTACCTCCCCCAGGCCCGGACTAGGACATGAAGCTGGGGCTATGGGCTCTACTACTAAACTATACCTCCGGCCCTTTTATTACTCTTGTTACAATCAAATGAGTCCACAGTGCTACCATTCAGATCAAGTGGCTCATCACAACTATCTATTAAGGGGTCTTTAATTTTGAGAGTCTTTCTTTTTTTTTTTAAATAACAATACATATATTTTATTCAAATTTCTATTATCCAAATTTTCTTTTTTTTGCTTTTTTTCCTCCGTTTATTTATTTATTAAAGATTTCTGTCTCTTCCCCGCCACCACCTCCCATTTCCCTCCCCTCCCCCAATCAAGTTCCCCTCCCTTGTCAGCCCATAGAGCTATCAGGGTTCCCTGCCCTGTGGGAAGTCCAAGGACCACCCACCTCCATCCAGGTCTAGTAAGGTGAGCATCCAAACTGCCTAGGCTCCCACAAAGTCAGTACGTACAGGAGGATCAAAAACCCACTGCCATTGTTCTTGAGTTCTCAGTAGTCCTCATTGTCCGCTATGTTCAGCGAGTCTGGTTTTATCCCAGGTTTTTTCAGACCCAGGCCAGCTGGCCTTGGTGAGTTCCCGATAGAACATCCCCGTTGTCTCAGTGTGTGGGTGCACCCCTCGCGGTCCTGAGTTCCATGCTCGTACTCTCTCTCCTTCTGCTCCTGATTTGGTTCTTGAGATTTCTGTCCGGTGCTCCAAAGTGGGTCTCTGTCTCTGTCTCCTTTCATCGCCTGATGAAGGTTAATATTCAGGAGGATGCCTATATGTTTTTCTTTGGGTTCTCCTTCTTATTTAGCTTCTCTAGGATCACTAATTATAGGCTCAATGTCCTTTGTTTATGGCTAGAAACCAAATATGAGTGAGTACATCCCATGTTCCTCTTTTTGGGTCTGGCTTACCTCACTCAGGATAGTGTTTTCTATTTCCATCCATTTGTATGCAAAATTCAAGAAGTCTTTGTTTTTCTTAAATTCCTTCTGAACACCAGATTTTACTTTCTGGAAAATCTGCCCTTCTGAGTTATCACTTCTCACAGGCAGCAACATTCGGGATTTCTATCCCTCTCACCTGACACTGTACCTTTTCCCAAAATTAATCAAAACCTATAGACCTAGGCAACCTTTCGCAAATGGCAAGAACGTCTTCTGAGAGGGACGATGCCATGGAGACACTACGATGCTCAATTCCCAGCAACCACATGGTGGCTCACAACCATTTGTAATGGGGCCTGGTGCCTTCTTCTGGCCTGCAGGTGTGCACACAGACAGAATATTGTATGCATAATAAATAAATAAATAAATAAATAAATAAATAAATATTTTTAAAAAAGAATAGGATTCGTCCCATCCTACTAAGTCTTTTTGCAAGACTGCTACGGGAGGTACTCGCTAGAAGAAATAACATTTTTTACCTTCAAAGTTGTAATCAAAGACTTCCAGACATTGCCTGATTTAATACAGAAATGACTCAAGTAACGGTGAAATTTGGGCTAAAATAAAGATTTCCAGTTGGAAATCCCAGCAGTTGGGGAGCAAAGAGAAGAGGGTGTAAAGTTTGAGGTCAGCTTGACCTACATGATGCGACTGCTTTAGAGAGAGAGAGAGAGAGAGAGAGAGAGAGAGAGAGAGAGAATCATCTACGGCCATACCACCCTGAGTGCCCCATCTCGTCTGATCTTAGAAGTTAAGCAGGGTCGTGCCTGGTTAGTACTTGGATGAGAGAGAAAGAAAGAAAAACAAAACAGAACTAATTCATACCTGTTTTGCAAACGATTTTTTTTCTTTGATCCACTGATTTCTTTAAAAGTACACAAAATTATTTGGAATTTGCTTTAAAAATAATTGGGTAACAATCGTATGAACGTTAAAGCACAGAAAAAAAGTTGAATTAAGGCTAGAGAGATGGCTCGGTGGTTAAGAACACTTATGTTCTTGCAGAGGACCCAGGTTTGAGTCCCAGGACCCAGATGGTGGCTCACAACCACCCTAACTCCAGTTCCAGGGAATTCAGTTCTCTCTTCTGACGCGTGTACACATACACGCATGCAGGCAAAACGCTCACACAATAAATAAAATGAATAGATTTAATTTTTCTAAAGGAACTAAGGAACAAGAATGAAAGAACACAGCTGCTTCAGTGGAACAAGGAGAGAAACTTCTGTTCTCTTTGCAGAGTTTTTAATGTGTCTGTGAGTGAGTCAACTCTTTTGTAACCAGCATAAGGACAATCAAGCTTTACTGGAGTGGCCAATTACTGAGTGCCCGTAACTGTTCACAGCGTGCCTGCCTCATAGTACTATTGCCTGACTTGCCATCTGAGGAAACTGAGATCCAAAGGAAGAAGCGAGTTGGCCAAGGACTCAGGGCAAGCCCGGGGAGGGAGAAGGGCCACACCACGGAGGCGTCTGCCGGGCCTGCTGTTAGGTTCCTTTATAAATATTATTGTGTGTGAGCACGCCTGTTTCATTCATTGTCACTTGCCGTATTTTACTGTATCCTGTTTTTCTAGAAAAATGAATCAGCCTCTCTCTGTTTATTCGAGATAACAAAACCAAACAGAAAAGGCCTGAGAACAATATTGGTCGGATCGAGGCCATCCTGGCTGCAAAAGGAAACATCCCTGCGTCAATATCCTCAGTGAGACAGACATCCCTTCCTAACACACAGCAGGGATATTCCAGGAGGGCTCAAATGAGCACAAGCATCCAAAACAGCACAGTGTAAGTTCTCCCATGCTCAGCAACTGGCATTCTCAGTGTCCCCGAAGACACGCCCTGTCTCATCTCAGACTCGGCTCTGCAAACTGGATGGGTCCTCACATGCCCTCAGAGCCTCCATGGGACCTCTTATTTCCCCCTTAACTAGACGGGCTGCTTCCTGTACCTTTTTTTCCTGTCTTTAAAGTCTCAGTCCTATCATGGCTTCCTCCTAATCTCATGTAATCAAATCCCCTGGCAGGCACAAAGTATTTCTTCCTCTGTCCTTCCCTGGGCTAATAAATCTCTCCCATTTTGCCATGAATCATGAGAAGCCATTTTCAGGCTTCTGAAGATAAATGCCAGTTCCTTAAGACATGCATTAATTAACACGTTCCAGAGTTGTTCTTTGTTGGTGTGTTTGTTGTGGGGGCTTTGGGGGAGTTGTTTTGTTTTTTTGAGAGACAGGATTTCTCTCTCTGTGGTGACTATGTAGACTAGGTTGGCCTCAAACTCAGAGAAGCCCCTGCCTCTGCCTACCGAGTGCTGGATTAAAGGTGTGGACACCATCGCTTGGCCCAGGGTTTCTTAATATTGAGGATCAATGTGGAAGGAAAGAAGAGAGGCAGGGAAGAAATGCTACTTTTTATACATAGGCAGGAGGTGAATCTAATAAGGGGATAATTGGGCAGCATTTCCTTGGCTATTTTGATGCATCTTATCTGAGTGAAACCAGCATATCCCATGTCTTTCCAGCTTCAGAGGAAAGACAGCATTTTCCACTTAGGAGTCCCAAAGCCACGACAGAGTGGTCACACTGTAGGGGCTCCTGGCAAACAAAATGAAAGACAAAATGGATGCAATTTCCATCATCCTGCAGCATCTGGTTACAGCTGTAATCCAGACATTTAAGTGGCTGAGGCTGGACTATTAGGAGTTCAACTTCAGCCTTGGTTACAAGACTTCATCTCAAAAATAAAGGAACAACAATGGTATACAATGCAATTTATCTTCTTTTTTCTCTCCCCAAGAGTGCGTGTGGATGAGCCCAAGCCACACAATGTAACTTACACTACTTCAAGTTTCCAATGACTACAGCCTTATGGGTTTCCACCAATTACTCGTATTATTTTTAACCATCCCATGTTAACAAAGTATTTGGAGTCTTATGAAATTCTATATAAATCAGGCTGGCTCAGGAGGTAAAGGCACTTTCCACCAAGCCCAGAGAACCTGAGTTAAATCCCTAGAATCCACAGAGAACAGAGAAAAGAACCAACTTTTCTTTGCTTTTTGGGGCAGGGGTGCTTCAAGACAGGGTTTCTCTGTGCAGTCCTGGCTGTCCTGGAACTTGCTTTGTAGACCAGGCTGGCCTTGATCTCGCAAGAGATCGGCCTGCCTCTGCCTCCCAAACCTGGGATTAAAGGCGTGTGACATGATTACCCGGCTAAGTAGAATATTTGTTATAGGAAATACATATGTAATAAAACCTGTTGTTAACGTTGTGGCAGCTACCAAGCTGGATTCCTTAGGAGACCAAATCTTGCCATCAAGCCCACTTTGAAATAACTTTTAAGAGTTTCTTTTTAAAAGCCACTGCCCACTTTTTAAGGATGAACTGACACAAGAAATTCAAAAAAGATACAGAATGATGGGGGCTACTGGAATAGGCCAGGCTATGAGAGGACGGCGATGCCATCCAACACAGAGATGTGTCTGAGTGAAGTGTGCTGGTATCAAGCTGGAGATAGGGGCCCAACATCCCTAAGCAGCCTTGGTACCAAAGACTAACGTGTGTATCCTTAATCCTCATACCATAACCCATGGCGGGCAAGAGGCTAGGGAAGCTACACAAGCTCATAGAGCAGGTAAATGGGAGAGACCAGGTGTGAAGACAGGTCAGTTGGGGTTCTCGGCTCTTAGCCAATCAAAAAACTGGCACACCCAAGCATCTGGTGCTTGCAGACCAATGGGGGAAAACAGGGATGTTTTTTCCTGAGATTAAGGGTAAGGGAAAGACAAATGAGGGGGGTTTTGTGAGTGTGTCCATGAAAGAAATCCTACAGAAGGCAGAGCTGAGATTTGAACTCAATTCTGTCTGAACCAGGAAAAAAAAAAAAATTAGGAGCGGAGAGAGTCAAGACAGGGTTTCTCTGTGTAGCCTCGACTGTCTTAGAACTATCTTTGTAGACCAGGCTGGCTTCAGACTCACAGAGAGCCTCCTCCCTCTGTCTCCCAAGTGCTAGGATTAAAGATGTGAGCCACAGTCCCAGCTTGGATGGCTTGGACCTAAAATCTTGAGGTCTCTCTGAACTGTAGGAACCCAGAAAAGTAAAGGAAGTACCAACGGGGAGGACAATAAGGACAAGCTTGTCCCTTCTTTCCCCAGCTACCACCTGGACTCCTGGGTGGGGGCAGGATAAATGCAGGGGACAACACCTCCTCCACCTCACTGATATCCTCAAGATACTCAGGAACGGTCAACCCAGATATTCAGGCTGCTGGCTAAACAAGGAAATCTAAGATAAACCCTCACTGGACTGGAAGATTAAAAACAATGGGGAAAGAGGACAGTCACGCTCGTTTGCAGGACAACTTTCGAGGAGAGATGACATTCACCATCAGTCACACCTCTGGATTATGCCATGTGTCCACAGAAGCCCATGAAAGGAAGCAGGGACCAGGCACGCTCCTGATTATGCCCTGGAATGTCCCTTTTTTCTCTTCTGAGTGGAGAGCTGTACCGCGTCCCCCAAATCGCCACACTAACTGAGGCAGTGCCTGTCAGCAGGGTTACTGAGAAAGAAACCAGGTAGGGCACTCCGCTGATTCCTCCAACCTCCACACACCCCTGGACACAACAAATACCAAGTCTTCCTCTCCTCTTGATTGATGGCATCAAGCCCCTTAGCTTACCTGTACTGCCCAAAGACTTGACAACACCAGAAATACCAACTGTGCAGGCTGCTACTCACCCTCCCACCCCACCTCCCGACTCGAACCCCCACGACCACAATTTTTCCAATGGTATGAATCTTTCAGGACCATGAGAGATGATTTCTACATTTTGTTCTCAAAACCAGGAGACTTTATAAGCATCTAAGATTTTATCATTACACCACTAAAGAATGTGGCGCCGGTTAACACCTACACACTGATACACGTTTTGGTCCTAGACTCTACCCTCTGGCACTCTCGTGTGCTTTGACATGAACTGGCTCTCTCAAGCGCATTAAGAGCCTAGCTTCCTGGACGCTTATTGTGTCCATTTTGTTTTTTTGTTTTTTGTTTTTTTTTTTGGTTTTTCGAGACAGGGTTTCTCTGTGGTTTTGGAGCCTGTCCTGGAACTAGCTCTTGTACACCAGGCTGGCCTCAAACTCACAGAGATCTGCCTGCCTCTGCCTCCTGAGTGCTGGGATTAAAGGCGTGCGCCACCACTGCCCGGCTTATTGTGTCCATTTTGACATGAGGAAACGAGACACAGAGCTGAGGATTGAAGCCAAACACTGTGAGACCAGAACCCGTACACTTAACCACTACGCTAGGCTACCTCCCGTAAAGCAGGTTTTGAGCACCTAGTCTCTTTTTTACTATATCTATTCCCCAAGGGAAACCCTGCACGCGGGACAGGCACAGGTCACGAGTAGGTTAATAGTGTGAAAGTTGAAAATATCATGGAACTTTCTTGAAACCTGTTTGATCAGCTGAGGCAACTATAGAACTCAGCCACTAGGATGAAGTGCATCTGACTGAATGGATCACCTTCTCTTACAGCTGCCCTGTAAAATACCACCACCACATACATACACAGACATACAGACAGACAGACAGACAGACAGAGAAAGAGGTACAGGCAAAGACAGACAAGCAACTACTTAACAGAGGTCATTTTTCAAAACTAAAAGGTCTCTCTCATTTGCCTCTACTTCTTGTTAGTTCATAACCACAGGACCCAGCTCAGAGCTCTAGGACGTCCCACAAACAATACTGCCACTGGAGGGGAAAAAAGTTACAACTGTGTCTGTTCACATGCAGGAATAAATCATACTTCTGGATTACAAAGCTGGAAGACCACACACACGAGAATCTAGAACTTTCCACTGTTACACTTTGGGATATTCTGTTTTCTTACCATGACTAAGGTAGAAGGGATACAAAGAAACTACCAGAAATCTGAAGGTGATAAAAGAATTCACACCCCTCTTGGTAGGAACAATTCTACACCAGAATTCAATTTTTCCTGAAAGAGTAACAGATTCCTGAAACAAACTTGCTGCCAATACTGCTTTATTGTTCTGAAAATGTCATAGAATTAGAAGATTTCTCTACCTTAGTATTTTGCTTGAATGGATTTGAAGTTCATTGAAGATGGCATTTTTTTGAAGAGCAAAACTCACTAATCCCATGGTTTTTGAACCTCCTTTATAAAGAAATGATTCTTGTTTTTAAACTACACAGCTCTTTAATTTCACCTCTTTGCTGTCTACTTTTTAAAATTACAGACAGTAATTCTAATCACTGAACTCTTTGTGAAACTGTATTTCTGTAATTTTTTTTCTTAAATCCCAGTAATGTTATTGGAAGGAAGCAGAAAGCCACAGTTCTCAAACAGAAGTGACGAATTCGAGGACGGAGGGCTGAAATAAATAGGACACTCTGAGGGAGGAGGCCGCTGTCCCACAGTGGCCTGTTGTATGGGACCATGCCCAGGACTGTCTGGAGACCAGCAACCAGACTTTCCAGTCCTCTCGATGTGCTCAGAGTAACCAGGTGCAACTACAAAATGTTTGCCAGATAATAGAGAAATTATGGAAGAAACAAACAAACAAAAATCAAGTCAGAAATTCAAAGAAAATCCTCAGCAGAAGTCATATTAACACGGCCTATATCCCATTATGTTAGAGATTACTTTTTAAAGAACTATAACCATCTTTTGAATACAATAGCTTTATGTATGTCTACTTTTTAAAATTCAAGATAGTAGTTATTTATTCTTTTTTCAAGACAGGATTTTTCTGTGTTACAGTCCTAGCTGTCCTAGAATTTGCTCTGTAGATCAGGTTGGCTTTAAACTCACAGACATCTGCCTGCCTCTGCCTCCTGAGTGCTGGGATTAAAGGCACCGCCCAGCGACAGTAGAAATCCTACTCACTGAAGTCTGTGTGTAACTATATATCTGTAATTTTTTTTCTTAAATCCAAGAAATGTTATTGTCTCAGAAAGGTTTACATGCAACATAGCACAGTGACATAACACTGAACTGTTTCTCCATTTTGGCACAAGGTTGGCAGTTTCTAGAGGAATACACAGCTTCTCCCCAGCTCCCAGAGGATATCTGGGCAGGTCCCAAGGACCCTAAGTGTCTCAGCCAATCACTGTGCCTTCCTCATCGTTACTGTTCCCACTCCTACTCACTAGCTTTTACCTAAAAAATAACTCAGAAGATATAATGAATCCATCTCTCACATCCTATCTCTGCAAAGATAATGCTTACCCTATCTACACATAACACTAAACATAACACACCCACGGCACGATTATTAATAATTATTCCTTCTTTAATATAACAGGGGCTCATTATGGCCCCTCAAGATGCACCTCTGACAATGATGCTTAGTGAAGTCAGGGTTATCACAGCAATCCGGGTGGTTGTTATTGTTTCCCCAAGTGGTAACTTTCTCTCAAACTTAGTTATTATTTGAATAATGGGCTTATTTTTCAGAAACCACAAAAATATTAGAGCCATTCAATAATGAATTTATACTAATAATATAATGCCATGAGTAATATAGTTATGATAAGAATATTTTGAAGCCGGGCGATGGTGGCGCACGCCTTTAATCCCAGCACTCGGGAGGCAGAGGCAGGCGGATCTCTGTGAGTTCGAGACCAGCCTGGTCTACAGAGCTAGTTCCAGGACAGGCTCCAAAGCCACAGAGAAACCCTGTCTCAAAAAACAAAAAAAAAAAAAAAAAAGAATATTTTGATAGTTAAAATTAAAACTCAATATTCCAAGCAGCAAAAGAAGACAAAGAACCGGAGCTGGAGAAATGGCTCAGTGGTTGTGGTTAAGAGCACTGGCTGCTCTTCCAGGGAACCTGAGTTTAATTCCCAGCACATACATGGTGGCTCAGAACAACAGCCTGTAACTCTAGCTCCAGGAGACCTAGAACCCTCTTCTGGTATTTCTGGGCACCCTCATATATGTGGCACACACACTTACACATAAATAAACACAAAATAAATCCCTTTCTAAGGAAGAGAATGAATAGACTTGAGTCAGTATCTAAACGCTTCTGGATTGACTGACTCCTTTTCCCATCATCCCTATTTCCATGGCAACAACAGCTTTACATCCGATAAGTCCAGTTTTAAGTACCATTCCTAATAAATCAATGTGGATATACCACTTTAAAACTATGTTTATTATCCTATGCGTATGTTGTAGGAAGATGAGAAACTGAACAAATTCACATATAACTAAAAGTGGAATGCTGATTAGTCACTAAAAATCCATACCAAGGTGCCTCCCCCAGATAATTTGTACAAAATAGGCTGGCTTTGGTTTTGTGAACCAAAGCCTTATCTACTGAATAACAACACTTCCATGAATTCCATGAAACTACGTTCTGACATACCTATTCTGAATGAGTGAGAAATGCTTTCTGTGGGTAAACATAGATTTGTAAAAGCAGTTGATTGCTGCTTTCAGAACTAATAATCTGCTAAGTGACCATAGACGAGAGAAGTGCAATCACGATAAAGTTACCACAGATAGGAAACCGTGTACGATAACAAAACCTCACAATCGTCTCTGAATGACTAAGGTTCATCACGAATTTCCTCTTTACCTCTGTGGTGTTTGGTAATACCACATCCTCTTGGTGTGTTTCTCTTCTTTCCAGCTTGCATACAGGGTAAGGCTAAGTTCCTCGTTTCCTGCATGGCTTGCATCATTCTAAATATGTGGTTATTATCTAGCCAGAAGATCCCTTCTTCTGGCCACAGAACTTTCTACCCTGACCTCCCACCAACGAGGCCATTTCCATTGAGAAGCTGCTCTTCCTTCATGGGTAACTATGATTCTCGCATGGTGACTAAGCCAATACCTGGCTCAGCTGAGGCACAGGGAACATACATAATCAGATACTGACATTCACGGCAACTGGGGGAAAACCTGCTCATCCCTTCTGAGATTGCTCACCTGGGATGTGGAATCCACATGCCCATCTGCTGGAAAAGGGAAAGTGGCCACGGGGCAGAGAAAGAGGGGTGCCAAGAAAACAGCAGAAGAGAGTCCAAAGGACACAAATCAAGTTCATGGATACAGAGTCAACTTGGGCCTCACGCAGTACATACATTGTACAGCCAAAAGTTCCAGCAGGAACAGTCCTGACTTGTTGAACTCAAACGGTCTGATTCTTGATCAGGCAGAAACAGAACACTATTAAGTTCTGGCCCAAGGCCCAAGCTCTGTCTCCAAGTCCTACAGACTGGATTATTACTTGAGATGAAGTAGTCGCACTCCAGGGTATGACAACCAAATTGCTGCATCTTTCTACAATACCAGGCTGGAGAGATGATAGCTCAAAGGTCAAGAGAATATGTTGAGCATGCAAAGGACCTAAGTTCAAATCCCAGCCCCACATCAGGCACCTCACAACTGTGTGTAACTCCAGTTCAAAGGAATCTCAGAGACACACATATATACACAGAGCTTAAAATAAAGTAAATATTTTTTTAAAAATGTAGGGTGGTGGTGGCACAAGCCTTTTTTATCCTCAGGAGGCAGAGGCAGGAGGAGGGAGCTCTGTGAGTTCAAGACAAACCTGGTCTATAGAGTGAGGTTTCAGGACATTCAGGGCTACGCAGAGAAACCCTGTCTCAAAGAAACCCAGAGACACAATAGTTTAAAAAAAAAAAATTGGAAAAAAACACCAGAGCTTTGCTAAGGGTATGTTTGCTATGTTTCTTACAAAATTGGAGAAGCAAATCAAAGCAATGAAATAGAATTTGATGAAACAGACTACCCTGTGCTTCTTGATTCATGAGTTACAGTGACTCCAATTTTGTTTTTGCCCTAATGAGGCAGAAATCAAGACTACAAGCAAACAAGTGTTTTCTCATAAGGAATCAAGGTCGAGTACTTAATCCCTGACTCAAGCCAGATGTCGCCTCCTTAATCATTCAGACACCTCCAGTCAGCACCTTGCGCTTCCCATGGAAGCTTCTACCAAGTCCCACCCTAGGTGTGTGACACCCCGCTGAGCTCATGGATCTAGGTGACACTCATACTCCATTCACAGCAATGAATGTGTTACAACCACACAATAATGACAGCAAAGTTAATTGTCACTCATGACACAGGAGTTTTGCTGCAGGGCTAAGAGAAATAAAAAAACACCTCGGATGGCCTTCGCAGCCAAAGGAAGCTAAAAGGGGCAGGTCTTCAATTGGGGAAACTGTGCACGAAGTAACTGAATATAAATTAATTCTACTCTGTCAGTCTGGATTATGGAATCCTACTAAATAGTAATTGAGATCCCAGAAAGCCCCACAGATGATCAGTAATACGGAGTAGACCCCTCAGCGCAACATCTTACACCTCAGCCTAGTTCATGGGGATTTTCCCTCCCCTAAACTCCTAAAACCGGGAACTAAAATAAGCTAAGAACTCGACAAGCCGTGTAGTGGTACACACCTTTAATCGCTGCGCTAGGGAGGCGGAGGCAAGTACATCTCTATGAGTTTGAGGCCAGTCTGATCTAGATAGAGTTCCAGAACATCCAGGGCCACCTAGAGAGACTGTCTCAAAAACAACAACAAAACCCAGTTACTTTGTATGAGCCAGAATTTAAAGAGGGGGCATGCATGCATACATACACACATATATGTATTCTGTAGTACAGTAAAAGAAAGAACTGACCGAACCAACATATTTAGTATGCAAATAAAAACGACCCTTACTTTACTGATATATGCATTAACCACCACCCCCAACCAGACTCTCTATTCTTAAGAGGTAAAATTCTACTCCTTTTTTTAATAGGTTCCAAGGAAATATCCTGAAGGTGCTTGTCCTTGTGGACTACGAAAGGGCATCGGCTGGAAAGGTGCCCGTACTGAATGTATGCGTGATGAGGTCATGAAACACATGCAATATAGGGGAACATCCAAAAATAGCATCCAAAACAAGGTGTTGCCCAATCCGGGGATAGAGTGAACAGGTAGTTGAACACCCACTCTGTCCCGAGGCCACCAAGCAGCTGCTTGGCCAATACTTTATTTAGGCCCTGCCCTTTTTTTTTAATTCACGCTAATGTAATAGCCTGCCCATTGGGCCACTCCCCAGCACCTCTCCCCAGAAAGACGAACAATAACAAACCAAAAAGAAAAGAAGTGAGTCACCTGGGGGATATAAAGTAGCCAGAGTTGGCAAACACAACTGGGCATGGGGGCACACGCCTGCAATCCCACTGCTCCGGCTGGGCACGGAGACAGGAGGATTTTGAGTTCAAGGCCATCTTGAAGCCAGCCTGGGCTACATGAAACTAGCCAGGGCTACATGAAACTAGCCTGGGCTACATGAAACCCTGAGCGAAAAATATAAAAAAGTAATGTCCACTTAAATGTAAATTTCAGATAAACAACAAACTATCTTTACCAGTAGGTAGGTCCCATGCAAAATTTGGGTTGTGCCCGCACTAAAAATTTATCCAGTGTTTATCAGAAACTCACATGTAACCGGACATCAGTGTTTTATCTGGCAAAAATTCTTGTTGTTGCATACTCCTTATCTAGTCCCCTTCTTTCTTGGCTATGATCCAAATTTAGAGAACACCCTCATTTTCAGTCATGGGGTAGAGGGACTTTGTGGGGAAGTTAACTCCATATTTATGCCAAGCAATGAAATGCAGTCAGCAAATGAACACCGAATCTTGATGGCAATACCATACTCTTCATGCCCCTAAAGGTAAAGGCTTGAAAAGGGGACATATGCCAGGTCCGTGTATCTAAGCCAGGACAAAAAATAAAGGAAAAAAATAATAAGAGATAACAGCTTAAGGAGCCGTGCAGTGGCTAGAAAGGGCAGTCTCAGACCGTAAGGGTCAAATGTGATGTCAAGCCAAGCTGAAGACATCCATGTTGCGTAGCCCATGAAGCCACGTGAACTTCTCATTGATGAGATTCCCAAAATGGGCAGGCCAGACCTTCTCCTGCTTTTTTATATAGCATAGCCTATGAGTAGTATGTTTGGTTGTTGTCAAGGCTGAAGAAAAGCAACCATTATTAAGGCACGTTGGAGAACGTTAGGAGCTGCACCCTTAGCAGCAAAGAGAACCACGTGAACAAATTCTCAGCAACTGCCGCTGAAGTGAACCTCGGCCCCTGTGATGCTTCAGGGCTCCGGGTAAGAGAGGCTGCTAACTCTTGCCAAGCAGTGTCTTTTTCCCAGCTGCTGGAATGTGTGTAGCCCTAACGAGAGGAAAGACAGTGTGAGTTTTCAGAGGTTTGGGAAAATGGTTATTTAGCAGGAGTCTGGCTATTTCAAACAGCACCATGAAAAATTCCAATCAGATGACACAAGCCTTGCTGTTATCTCGGCCAAATAGTTCAAAGCACAACTCAAAGAGAAGAAAAGGTGTTTCCCAACTCCCACCCGTTATCGAGTCCAAAGGCAGGAAAGGCCTTAGTCTCCCTGTTTCTCTCTTTTTATTCAGTGCTTTGAGACCAGAGTCTCTTCTCATAAGGTAACCCAAACTGGCCTCAAACTATGAATTCTCCTGCCTCAGGCTTCCGAGTGCCACCACAGCCTGCCCTTATTTAAATCAGTGTTGCTATTTACATTTCAAAGGTGGTCTCCCTTCTTTCTCCAACTGACCTCTGTGCCTTTGATCTTTCTGCAGAGTTCCTCAGGCTACAGAGTGTGGTCAAGTGCAAGTACACACATTGTTTCCTGTCTTCTTATTAAGGCTACTTACAGCCTCGTGGAAAAGAATCTTTAAGTTGGCCATCTGAGAACCGGTTCTGGATTTGCTGGGCTACAGCACCTGCCCACCTCAACCACCTTAACCCCACCTAGAACTTGAACGCCACAGCCTCCAGCAGCATCCAGCCTGTGGTTTTTTGTCACCTGGTGTCTTGGGAAGGAAGAAACAAAGCCACAAAGATACGCTCTAGCATGAGCGACCCTTGATGGTTGTGGCTGCAGATATCATTGGCACACGACTGCACATAAAAGGCCCTGTGAGTTTTAGATCAAAAACAGAACACATCAGGAAGAAAACCAAACCAAACCCACAAAAGCACCAATCTAGCTACTATCTAAGATCTAGTTATGGAAACCTGTAACCCGATGAGAAGCTCACATGTGAACATCTAAGGAAATACTTGAATGATACTAGCATGATATTTTCAGTGAGGTTTTCCTATATTGGGAAAACAAACTTCCAGGCTTCACTAGTAAAACACTCACCTAGCACATGACAGGATTCGAACAAACAAACAAACAAAAAAAAAGTAGTTTTATTTTAAATCCCATTTCATAATATTTGAGGAAAGGATAATTCTAAAGAGTAGTTTCCAAATAACATATAAAAATCAACCTTTAATTTTGTTTCTTCCTCCAGCTCTGAAAATGATCATTGGTAATAAATATAAAGATTGGTAATATCACCCAGAACTAGGGAGGCAGAGGCAGGCAGATCTGTGAGTTTGCAGACAGCCAGGATTACACAGGAAAAAAAAAAAAAAAGGAAGAAAGGTGAGAGGGAAGGGGAGAAGGAGGGAGAGAGGAAAGGAGGGGGGAAGGAAGGAAGGAGGGAAGGACAAAAAAAATCCCTGCCACTTAGGTCAACAGCAAAAGATAAAATTCTAAAAAACGTTCTACTCCTGTTTTGTACTGATGGACTATGCCTTCATTTAGGGACAAAATAACAGGATGCTAAGAATCCCCTCTCTCTCAGGCCGACTGGAGTTGGAATGGTCCTGCTGGGCTCTATGTGAGCCAGAAATGCAGGGCCAAGAATTACCACCCTGGGTGATGCCCAGGTCACATGCCTGACCCCTCTTGGTCAGGTGAACAGGAGTTTACATGTAAATCAGGAAATCCCTGGAGCGGAACAATGGGAAGCTGACTCACGGTGCCTAAGCCCAAGGTAATAAGAATGGCTAAGGACTCCATGACTAAGCCTTCCTTTTGCAGGGCCAAGACAGAGACCGAGTGGCCCAAAAGTCACCCTGTGAGTGATGTCCTTTCTCACCTCAGCCACTTTGTTTGGACACACTTTGCATTAAGAGACAGCAAAATGAAATAAATGCCCCTTACTAATTCCTTCCTTGTCTCTAAATTCAGTAATTCCACGGGGTCACAATCCCAGTGTGGGAAGGGCAGACTTGAAGGTGCTCTTCTGTCAGCATCTCCTCCACAAAGTGTGGATGGCCAGGAAACAACCTTCTCACAGGAGTTGAGGCAGGATCCATCCCACAAGCCTGGGTCCAGGACAGGAAAAACTCAAGACTCGCAGACCCAACCGTGCTTTTTACCCACCTCCAAGAGTGTGGTGGTAGAAGCTATCTGATTTAATTAAAAAAAAAAAAAAACACTATTCTGTTTTCTCAAAAGACCTGTGACTATAAATATTAAAATTATACGCATCTAAATGCATCTAAAACCGTACTGTAAAATAATTTTCTAAAATGGTTGACTGTGTGTAGGGGCAGGTCCTACCTAAAGTCTAAATTGCAATCTCAAGGAGTCCTTACAATTTCCTTAATTTACTAACAACTCTACCCACAGTGGTTGTTATGAATATCAAGCTATAAATAAAGTTGGGTTCAAACTAACACTTCATCTTTCATTCCACCAATTATGGGGTGGGGGCAGCGGTGTTGCCAGCTTTATGTACAAACCCCAAATACACAGCAAGCATGGTGGCCAACACCTTCAATCCCACAATCCCAGCCCTCTGGAGGCAAATGCAGACAGATTTCTCTGAGTTAGTTTGAGGCCAGTCTGACCTATGAAGCAAGTTCTCAGGCCAGCTAGGAGGTCTTACTACACAGTAAGACTTTGTCTTTTTTTTTAAAAGACAAGATTTATAAACACACATGCACAATTTTTTTAAGGCCATGAATTTGAAAGAGAGAAGGGGAGGGGTCCATGGGAGGGTCTGGAGGGATGAAAGGGGAGGGAGAAATGATGGAACTATATTACAATCTCAGAAGGTACAAAAATTATTTTTAAAATTTTTAGTCACATAATAAGTAAGCTCAGGATGACCAGCACCATATAAAACAACCTTTATGTAAAGCCTGCAAAGGAAGCAGCCCATCTTGTCCCCAAAGAGAATAAAGCAGGCACCTTCTGTATCTTTTCAAAGACCAGGAGATACCGCAGCCATGATAGGCTTTCTCAAATGCCCTGGTGCAGTGGCCAGAGCGTAAGACTAGACACAGCTGGAGAAGGGCGATGAGGGGGCTGGGCAGTGACTCTGTGCTTAAGAGCCTATTATGCTGCCCTTGCAAAGGACCCTGGTTTGGTTCCCAATACCTACAGGACAGTTCACAATTGCTTCTAACTCCAGTTCCAGCAGGCGTCACATCCTCTTGTGGCCTCCACAGGAACCTGCACGCATGTCGTGCATATAAACCCACACGGCACACACCCCCCCACACACACACATAAATAAAAAATAAACAAACAAATAAATAAATAAATAAGTCCAGCCTGCCCCCTGCAGTTGTTCAGGAGGGAAGGTTGAAGACACTATATTAAACATGACAACTTGAAGAACTTATGTTAGAACTTGTATGCACTGACTTACATACTTGTTTTTCTGGCCATAATAAGGTCCTTCTGCACTGGCTGAGCTCTAGGCCCTGTCTAGCATAGCTCTGACTCTAAGGGAACGAAGTTGATTCCATTTTACAAACAAGGAAATGAGAGCTTGCTGGTTATGCAACCTCATTCAGTGATTCAAAGTGGAATGTCTAACAACAGAACTCATGAGTACTCCCTGACTGTCCTCCGCTGCTACCGCAGCTGCTGGCCAAGTGTCCGACCTGTCTCTCCACACTGTGCACACACCACCACTAGGTCCAGAGTTCCATGTCTGAAGCAATGGATGGAAACTGCCATTGGCAACCATAGAAACCACTGAAGAGAAGGAAGAGGCCACTTTTCTCTCAACAACAGAAGAAACTGCCAAGAGAAACAAGCCAAATATCCACCAGCAGATCAGCAGACGAAGGAAATAGCAACGTCCATCTGCTTACAATAAACCAGTAGGAGACGCCATCATTCAGCTACAAGGGGAATGAAGCGCCATGCCTGCGTGCGACGTGGAGGAGCTTCGTGGAGGAGCTTTGAAAACACCGTGCCAGGTCAAAGCAGCCTGTCATCAAAGCCCACGATTGCACGCTTCCATTTACACAAGTTGGCCAGAATATATAAGCAAATGTAGGGGAACAGAGAACACATGAGTGCTTGCTAAAGCCAGGAGGGATAAACAAACGGGGTGGGAATGGGGCTGGAGAAGGGTGGGAGCTAATAGTTGTCCAGTTAGTAGGGGTTTTCTTTGTAGTAATGAAGATGTTCTAAGACTGAGAGCAAGTACCTATGAATACACTAAAAATATTGAATTACACACTTTAGGTAAATTATGTTTTACTTAAATCATGTCCCAATAATAAATCTTTTTTTTTAAATCCACTAATGAAATAAAAGGAAACCTTGGCTAATATCTCCTTCAAGTTCCTCACTCAAGAATGAGGAAAATCAGGCCACAGACCTAACGTTCAGGTCCAAATCAGTGTCCTAAGGTACTGTGCCTACTGATCCCATTACTCAATGCCCTCCCTGGGGGGTCCACCTCAGTGTGAGATCAGACATGAACCCACCACAGGATATAAACCTAGTTGGACTTTCAAATCTGAGATACTGAAATTAAGCCCGACAACCTTTACCGTTAGACTCGTAGAGGCAAAGACCCTAAAAACTGAGCAGCCAGGAAAGAAATAAAGCCTAGATGAACCTACATGGGAGAATGCACTGGGTAAAAGGTCAGACAAGAGCCAGGTGATGGTGGCACATGCCTTTAAATCCCAACAATCGAGAGGAGAGGCAGGCAGATCTCCCTGAGTCTGAGGCCAGCCTGGTCTACAAAGCAAGGGCCAGGACAGACTCCAAAGCTACACACAGAAACCCTGTCTTGAAAAACAAAACAAACAAACAAAAAAAGATCAGACAAGAGATGGAGATACTCTGGGAAGGAGGCAAGTACCACTCAGAGGCCAGCAAACAGTGAACCTGGACGAGCAGGGCACGGGGTTCACACCGGAAAGGATGAGAAACCTGTCAGAAGGTCAGTCCTGACAGGACAAGACTTCCCTGACAGTGGTGGAGTGGAGTGGAGAACAATGGGAGTGTCTAGTGATGACGTACCCGGGACAAGGTCCAGAATAGGTTACTACAACCTACAAAGGAACAATCAAGTCACACTAGGGTGGAGACAACAGGAATGGAGAAGCAGAAAGAAAAGATGAGATCCTGACAGTGAAGAGCCAACCAGGCCTATAGGTTGGAAAAGGGCAGCCACGGCCAGGGTTTGACTGGCATATGACTCTGGCCAACTTAAAGATTCTCTGTCTTGATTTCTTGACTAAAATGAGGATAAAGTCAGTCATACCGTTCTTGGGATGATTAAACATGGAATGTATTAAAAAGAATGTATAAAGACATAGTAGCTCATACATTTAATACCAGCACTCAGGAGGCAGAGGCAAGAGGATTTTTCTGTGAGGTCAAGGCTGGCCTGGTCTTGCTGTCCAAACGCAAGTTTACGTGTGTGTGTGTGTGTGTGTGTGTGTGTGTGTGTGTGTGTGTATGTGTGTGTGTGCTCAGGCTTGCACGCATAGAGTGGGACTTCTGTTTGATAAACCGATGCGCATGTATATCAGGAACTAGATGATCCAGCTCCTGAAGACAACAGGAGAAGCAAGGGAAAGCCTAACTACATCCCATTAAAGTATCCCTTTTCAGGCTCTAGTCTGGGTTCTAGAAAGAATAAGACTGGCTGACCCCTGATCTTTGAGGGCGGGCCTTCTGAGAGAAAAAAGATCAACACACAGAAGAATGACTTCCTTACCAAAGTCCATCCACCATGAATACCTGAACACATGCACACAAACACACATTTTTAAAATTAAAAAAAAAAAAGAACTGGACTGGACTGGACTGGAGAGATGGCTCATTGATTAAGAGCACTAGCTGCTCTTCCAGAGGTCCCAAGTTCAATTCCCAGCAACCATACGGTGGCTCACAACTATCTGTAATGAGATCTGGCAACCTCCTCTGTCCCACAGGCAAACATGCAAACAGAACACTGTATACAAAATAAATAAATCTTTAAAAAAAGAACTGAAAATAAACAAATGTAACTTATCATGCAAATGCAATGTATATTTAGCAACTAAACTTGTTGAGTCTCTTGTCTTTGGGTAATCAAATTTTTCCTTAAAAAATGACGAGGGGCAGCAAGGTAGCCCAAGGGGTAAAGGTATTCTTGGGCCAGTCTACTGATCTTCAGTGTCAGAAATAAACATCTCATCAAGATCATCTCTACGTGAAAATAGTAATCATAAACATATGATTTAGAATGGTGTGTCCCCAGGAGTACAATCTCTCCTCAGTTTATCTGATGAAATTTCCTTTCAAGTTTATTTATGGGTGATGGTGGTCCACCAAGAATGAACCTGAGTCTTTGTTGACTATTCAAGACTGACCAGCTTCTCTGACGTGCATATGCTCACTGTTGACAAAGTTAACCTGCTTAATTACAGCAAAGACCCCAAATTCCCATTTACTTTACACCCTGGGGGAGGGAGAGAAATCTCTTGGAACAAAAACAGCCTTCTCGGGCTCCGCTGGGAAAGTTTCAATCTCGAGAACTTGTCAAAGCCTCAGTGTTAGGGCAGTAAATTTCCGAAGCCAAAGAGAACGGGGGAAATAATCTGGGAATGGAGGCAGACAGTGTGCTATTCACAGCAACGTTTTCTCTCTTGGACCGTCATTGTTCTGTCTGAGGAGGTCTTAGAATGTACGGTCAGACAAGAAAATAAATACCAAGAACAGTAGAACATATTACAGAATGCAGTCTGCCATATATATACACCTACTGTGCTAAACATGATGGGACACAAAATGAACCCAACAAATAGCAATTGGAAAATTACCAAATGAACCAATGAGCAGAAGTGAAAAATCAGTTGTATTTATTTCAAGAAGCATTAATTGAATTTTTAAGCTAGGTACTCAGGAAATGCAAAGTAGCCAACATTTGGTTCTTATCCGCAGGAACTTACGTATAAAGAATGAAAATAGGGGGCTGGAGAGATGGCTCAGTGGTTAAGAGCACCACCTGCTCTTCCAAAGGTCCTAAGTTCAATTCCCAGCAACCACATGGTGGCTCACAACCATCTGTAATGAGATCTGTGCCCTCTTCTGGCTTGCAAGCAGAGTACTGAGAATACTGTATACATAATAAATAAATAAATCTTAAAAAAAAAAAAAAGAATGAAAATAAAGCAGAGGTCCCCTCCACCAGGGCAGACAAGGGGAGTCTGCTGTGACCAAGCTAACTGCAAATCAAACTTGTACTACTGAACCAAATCTAAATGTGTGCATTCTCACCTCCGACCAGTGATGTAGTGATGATTTCAAAAGCACGTTCCAGGCTTGGAAAGATGGCTTAGTGGTTAAAAGCCCTTCTGGAGGTCCTGAGTTCAATTCCCAGCACCCACATTGGGGCAATTTAAAACCAGTTATAACTCCAGCTCCAGGCATCCAATGCCTCTGCCTCCCTCCTGGGCACTGCAGTCATGTGTACACACACACACACACACACACACACACCTCCTTGGGCACTACAGTCATGTACACACACACACACACACACACCTAAAAAAAATTAAAATATAGTTCTATATCAACACCGTATTTCCCTGCATCGATGTGCATAAAGCTAAAGCTAACACAACACCCAGTCCATATTTTCAGAGGCCAAGTTAGGGAAATGAATTAAGCCCATCCTTTTGACAATTAGCATTTCACAACATTTTAATGGTCAAATACTGCATGGTACAGATTAAATTACTATGGGAATTTGGAAGAGGTGGAGAGACTTTCTACTTGTTTGGTCCTCTAGGGTGTTAGGGAGGAGATGGAGTTGGCTAAGTCTTAAAAAACCAAGCACGGAGGCAGAGGACATCCCATGCGAGGAGAGAAATGCACAGCTCTTGCCCAGAAATCTAAAGAGGGGCCCCTCTGTATGAAGCTTGGGGCATCCCTATGCAGAAAATGGTGCAAAACTGGAGAAACAGGCATCAGTTCCATAGCTTCCTCCAAGCCTGCCTGGTAACATAAAAAACCCACTCCCCTGATGGACACACAGATATGTGGAGATAAGACACTTGGCTGGGAAGAGACTCAAGCTCCCCAGCACAGCGAGTTCCCCGGCATCTGGCCTCAAGGGTTCATATGAAGGGCAATGGCATTCACATAATACCCGCTCCCGATTTCAGATTTTAACCAGCAAAGACGGGCAGAGCCTGCTCCCCATATCTGCTTCCCTAACTCTCTGAACCTTTATTTTTCTCTTTCCAGCCTTCTTGGTATAAGTTTAAGAAAGAAAGGACAAAAAAAAAAAAAAATCAATGCCACAAAGTCTGTACATTTAAATTCAGTCCACATGACATTTCCTTCACATTTAATTACTTCCATACAATTTACATCCGCTAGTCACGCTAGACCCCAGAGTATTAAACGTGCTCCTTGACAAAGACACTCTTGTCCAATAATAACCCCCATAATCAAAGTTCGGGAATTATGGGTAAGGCCTAGTTGGCTGATGGGTGAAACAAACAGGTTTTAAAAGCCATCCAAGCAGGCTCCAGACAAGAAGCAAACCAAAGCTGGCCACTCTCATGCTTAAGATCAAAGCCCGGCAACACCACAAAAGGAGCGGTCTTCGCTTGCCATCACCTGCGTCATGGAGCTTGTCAGGAAGAAGAACAGCACTCGGTGCTACCTGAAGACACACGGTTCTGTTGGTCAAGGTGTTTACGTCTGGACAATAAGCTGAAGTTTAAATAAGCAAGTCACGCTTCAAGGAAGCTCTTTTATCCCGCCGCAAACCCAGGCAACAACGATGTTCAATCCTGTAACGAAGGCATCTATCTACAAAACACCTCAAGACTTTCCTAAGCATTCCTGTGTCTACACACTTGTCTAACCTTATCTTACTTGCCCCCCTTTCCCAAAACTTTAGCTTTGAAAATCCATGACAGCACAAGGGTCCTAACACAGAGACCATTTTTCACAAGAATCACGCCTATTTTCTTACAACATCCCCTTTAAAAGATCAATCATTTGTAGCTTCATGCAGTATCTCCTCATGTGCAAAGCTCATTCAGACTGACAAGCGCAAACAGGCTGACCTGTTTCTCAGATTCAGTCACAGCTCACGTTTCTGTCGCTTGCCCCCAGCTCATCTTGACGAACCACAGCTTTGTCTGTACATAAAGGTCAGAATCCACCACTTATACCACTGTGATCTTAGAGGCCGACTGGTAACCCTTCTAGACAAAGAACTTTTGGCCTAATAATCTGGTTCTAATAAAAAGGAACTCTGAGCCAGGCATGGTGATATGTAGCTTTAATCTCACCATTCAAGAGCTTTGTGAGTTCAAGAACAGCCTGGTTTATGTAGGACGTACTTAGTGACTTCCAGCAGGCCATGTAAAGAGACTCTGTCTCATTTATGGGGTAGGGAAAAAACTCTCTGGGCGCCAGCAAGATGTCCTTGGGGCCAAGCCTGAAGATCTGAATTTGATCCCCTTCCATGCCTTTAACCTCAGCAATCTCGGGAGGCAGAGACAGGTGAATTCCATGAATTTGAGATTAGCCCTGTGAACATAGTGAGTTCTAGGCCAGTCAGCTCGACTGTGAGACCTGGGAGCAGGAAACAGAATAGATGTTATGGGCTGACTGGGAGGGGAGCAGATAGGGATGGCAGCAAGGGACCAGGTGGGAGAGGGGGATAGGGTGGAGGGAGAGTGCAGGGAGACTGGAATTGGAGGGGGCATTTGGGGGATGGGGTGGGAACCTAGTGCAGCAGAAATCCCTAAAATATACGAAGGTAATCCTAACAAGGACTCCTAGCCTGGGGATATGGAGTCTTAACTGACCATCTCTTGTGGCCAGGTGAGACTTCCAGTGGCAATTGAGTTGTTGGCCAATGGGGTTGCCATGGAAACCAAAAAAACCCAGGCTGTTGTTAAGACAAAGGGTTGCTCTCTGCAGCTGACAGTGAGGGTGGAGGGCATTGTTGGGAACAACACTCACACAACTCACTAAACAAGAAGTCAAATTGGTGCCTAGAGCCATCACCCCTAGATTCCTACATTCTAGTCTCTTCGAAGCAAGAAGGTACTCTGCAAGCTGCGGAGAGAGAAGTGTGAATGTCAACGCAGCCACAAAAACCTTCGACCTACAATCTGTCCTGCCTACAAAATATGCTAGGGTGACGGTGGCACAGGACTTGTGGGAGGAGCCAGCCAATGTCCAATTTGATTTAAGACCCCCTCCACCAGAAGACACCCATACACAACACTGCTTGGGTAACCAAGAACCAGAGACTAGCCCAGAGACCTAGAGCAAAACCAAACCTACATGTCTTTAAAAAAAAAAAAAAATTCAATAAAATGATCCCTAATGATTTTCTGCTATACTCCTATCAGTCTCATCCAGTCATCATCAGAGAGGCTTCCTCCAGATGGGAACAGATGCAGAAACCCACAACCAGACAACATGGGACAGTCTGAGCTCACCGAGACTGAAGTAGCAAACACAGGGCCTACACAGGTCTGCACCAGGTCCTCTGTGTATGCATGATAGCTGTTAGCTTAGCATTTTTATGGGACTCCTGACTGTGAGAATGAGTGGGTCTCTGACTCTCGTGCCTGCTCTTGGGACCCTTGCCACTTCCTCCAGTTGCCATGACCAGTTTTTGCTTCGTCCTACTATATTTTATTTTGTCAAGTTTGCTTCTTATCTCTTAGAAGCCTGACCTTTTCTAGTGAAGGACAGAAAGGGAGTGGATCCTGAGGGGATCTAGTACCTCAGCCCCAGTCTTTGCCACAGTCCAGTCCACGAAAGAGTGGACTCGGTTCCCTGAACCTGTCTAGGTTCGCGGTACTAACCATTCCTCCTTGACACACTCTTTCCTGGCTTTCAGGCATCTTCTTTTGTCCTCCCGCCTTTCTGACTGTTCCCCTTCCTGTCCTTTACAGGAACTCTAAGAACTTCTCTATCTGAAGCCTGTGAGACCTCATCCATACATGGATTCAATCTTGACACAATACACTGATTATACAGAACAGTGAAAGCACCCAGAAGGACTGGACAAAACATGGAATATGTTCTAGACCATGAGGGCAAAGAATACATAAACACATTAAAAGTTACTTAGATACACTAGACAAAAATTATTTTAGAAAATCATGGTCCACCTTCCCTGAATATTTACAGGAAGTCACCAGCTGCTAGAGGGTGGAGCTCCTGAGGGCCAGTCTCTCCCTGAGGGAATTCTACTGGCTTCTGGGGAGGGAGAGCCATTTTCTTCAGTGACATCAAGACTAGGAAAGTCTTCCTACCCTATAAATAGCCCCTTCCCATGTAAACCATCCCAATTAAATTCACTGGGTCTCAAAATGAAAAAGACATGAAAGTAGATGAGAGATTTACGGGGGAAAGAGAAAGAGGATCAGGGAAAAATGGAAGTCAGAAGAGGTAATGGGGGGAACATATGACCACAGAACATGACAGTCATGTATGAAAATGTCATAATAAAAACTATTCTTACATAGAATTAATATATAGTAATTGAATAGTAAATAAAAAGTGGTCCCTCAGGAAGAAACCCAGAAGTTATAATTCAAGTTCTCAGGGACTAAATGGGAGGATCATGATGGACCTGAGGCCAACCTGGGCTACGGAATGAGACCATGTCTCAAAAAAAAAAATGGTCAAAATATGAAGGAAAGGGGGTGTAAATTTAATCAATGAAGAGTAAGAAAAAAATCCATTTCGTTGTGGGTTGGATATATTCGCTCTTGTTTGGTTAAGGGTTTATAATGTCAGGCACAAGTGCAAAGCTAAAATTCAATCTGTTCCACAAAATGGTGAACACCTTTTCAGTCTCAGTTCTCAGGGTCAGAAACAGGTGGATCCCTGAGTTCAAAGCCAGCCTGGTCTACTTCAGGGCTGTGTCCTCAGCTAGCAAAAGCTGCATAGTGAGAGACCTGTCTCAAAACCCCAAACCAATAAATATATCAAATCCAATTCTGACTAATATATTAGGAAATGAGTCATTTTATAGAATTAAAATCATAGAAATGTTGACTATGGATTTCCAACTCTAAGGAATAAGGAAGGGCTGCAGAAATGGCTCGGTGGATAAGAGCACGTGTTGCTCCTCCAGACGGCCCAAGTTCAGTTCCTAGCTCTCAGAGCTCACAACTGCCTCTAACTCAAGACACCTGACAGACACCCTGCTCTGTCTGCCCTCTGAGAACCAGCGCACGGGGCAGTCACACAGACACACACAATAAATTTAAAAAATAGGAACAATGAATCTTAAAAAGAAAGACTTTATGAGATTAATGGTATACCGCTTTACTCCTAGCAATAAGGAGACAGGGGCAGGTGGACTTCTGTGAGTTCAAGACTAGCCTGCCCTAAAGAAAAAGTTCCAGGACCATCAGGGCTACACAGTGGGATCCTGTCTCAACATTTAGACAAAGCACAAATTCGGGTTAGAGGTTCCTGGCTCCGGTAATGTGGGCGGCAACCTGTAAGCCGGCCAAATGCACTGACTTACGGAATGGGACACTACCCAAAGTGACAAAATGCCTGGTTTTACAGTAGAGCTGATAGAGTGCTTGCCTAGCATGCGTGAAACCATGGCTTCAAGAATATGCACTAAGCATGGTAGGTCGCACATGCCTGAAGTCCCAGCGGCACTCGGGGAGGAAAAGCTGGAGTACCGAATCACTAGTTCAAGGGAATTCTCAGCTTTTGAAAACAGCTTGGGACACACGAGACCCTGACTTAAAATAAATAAATAAATGTTGAGGAAAAACCAAAGCAATAACAAAGATGACTAGCAGGCAAGCAACATACAAACAACAAACTCAAACAAAAATAAACCAAAAACTAGTAGTGTAGGAACTAGGCTCCCCCTATCTTATCAGGGGATCATTGAGGGTTAAATGGAAAACCGAAGCTAAATATAGATGCAATTTTTAAGTCTAAAGTTCTTATCTATGAGCACTGAGGATTGAAGGAAACCACTGCTGTTCAACCAAAGAGATCTATACTACTAGATCTGTTACCAATGTGAAGATGTTTGGTTTAAAAAACATATTTTATGAGTTCGAGACCAGCCTGGTCTACAGAGTGAGTTTCAGGATACTCAGAGCTACACAGAGAAACACTGTCTTGAAAAACCAATAAATAAATAAATAAATAAATAAATTATATATGTGTGTGTGTGTGTGTGTATATATTTATACACACATATACACACACACACACATAAACATAAATTTCAGAAAAGGCAGAACAGCAGGGTGTGGTAACCATGACTTTAATCCCAGCACTCAGGAAGCAGTGACAGACAGGAGTTCCAGGCCAGCCACAGCTACACCAAGTGACCCAGTCTTTAAAAAAAAAAATACAACTATTATTAAAGATTATTAATAGTGGTCAATGACATCGCATATAAGAGCAGGGGAAAGTTTTTTCTAGCAGAACTGTTACTTCTTCTCTACAATAACATTTCTAGAATAAAGACTGAAAAAGTTGACTGAAGGCCATCATTTTCTTTAATAATTCTATTTTGGCCGGGCGGTGGTGGTGCACCCCTTTAATCCTAGCACTCGGGAGGCAGAGGCAGGCGGATCTCTGTGAGTTTGAGACCAGCCTGGTCTACAAGAGCTAGTTCCGGGACAGGCTCCAAAACCAGAGAAACCCTGCCTCGAAAAAGCAAAATAAATAAATAAATAAATAAAATAATAACTCTATTTTATGGTTCATGCACAAAAACCATGTATTTCATTATAATCAGAAATTTAAAAATAAATGATAACCTCAGTAGGGGACCTAAAGAGATGGCTCAGTCACTAAGAGTGCTTGCTGTCCTCCCAGGAGCTCTGGCTTTCCCAGCATAGTAGGCTGGGCTGACCACAACTGAATCTAACCTTCTCTGGCACTGAGAAAATAGACTAAAAATTAGCCCTTGGTGGGTTCAGTCCCAATGAGCCAGGCTGCACTTGGGTGGACTCAGAGGCATCAGAGGAACCACCGGGCCTCAGCTTTGCCTCTCTATCCGGTACCTTAAAGGTGGCCACAGCAGAGCAAAGGGGTGAATACTCAGTCACCTTTAAGAAGAAACAGAAAAGGCTGTCTTTAATCCCAGCACTCAGAGACACGGGAAAGCAAACCTGTGAGTTGGAGGCCAGCCAGGGCTACAGAGTGAGACCTTGCCCTTAAAAAAAAATAAAAATAGCAGAAAGTGATGACATCATCATATACCTAGGACTAATCTAGCTTACCTAAGAAAATGACAAAAGATGGCTAAAAGCCTCTTAGAGGTCTAGGCTCCATTCCCCATACTCATTGTTCAGGTGTGTTAGTGACATAGGTAAAAGGGGGGAGGGTTGAAAGGACAAAGAACGCCTGCTTCAAAATAGAGTCCACTTCTGTCAGGGTCCACTGTGAAATAACACCACTTCTGCCAAAAAAAAAAACATAAAACACCAAGCCACCAAACCCTTAAACTGATCCTTGTCAACTCTAAATTCCTTTGGTTTCTGATCGATACAGCCCTCGGCTCCCCATAGTCACGAATAGGACTCCTCAGCTAACCCCACTTACAGATGATAAAGCTGAGGAACAAGGGTTCAAGAGAATTCAACCAGAGTCGACAGCTACCGGTTTCCTGAAGGCTGGGTAACAAAATGTGACACAGAGCATTTACCTCACTCAAACGTCAAGCAAAGCTCTCAGAGACATCGAGAATTCTTGGCAGATCGCTTATTCTACAAGACAATATTCACAAAAAACATAATCCCTTAAATTCTCCTAATTACTTAGCTAAGAAATTTCCAGGGATGGCATCAGGTCAGGCCAACCCCCTGTTTACACTCCACTGACGATTCAAAATGAAACGATGAAGCACTCTGGTTTAGCTGGAGGAGTGCCTGTAGTTGCATGGGCAGACAGAACTGGATCACAGCAACTTTTTCTACACCCAAGGCTAACTTCAATTTTTGCCCTAGATCACAAACACATCGGAGCAAATTTAACCATTTAAGAAGAGATGTAGGAAAGAATTTGTTTTTACTTAGAGGTCATTTTTGTCTATGTTCCCACAGACATTAGGCAATCCCAGCACTTATTTCCTAATTCAATAATTATATTTATGGGTGCATTCATGAGCAGTTTAAAAGTCATCTGAGACCAAAAAGAGCAATCTAAAATTATTGAGACTTATATTTACTGCAAAGTTCATGTTAGTAAAAGTCATGGTGAAATAAGATTTTTATATCGTGAATACAGCTGCACTTACCTAAGTGAACTTAATACACAATATTGTGAACACTGATATCTTCCTTTGTAAACTTAGAAAAATGCTATGCTATTACATCACATACCTGCCTTCTACCACTATTTAGAGATCAAAGCATTGAGCACATGTCTACACCATGGCTCAATAATCCAGGCACCAACTGGGATAAAAGGCCACTAGGCTGGCTTCAGGATGTCAGCATCACACCAACCCCCAAAACAAAGATATAAACAATAAAAAGTATTCCCAAGAGGCTGGAGAGATGGCTCAGTAGTTAAGACCACTTGATGCTTTTGCAGAGAACTGGGGTTCAGTCCCTAGCACCCTAATCCCAAATTAGGGGAGAAAGCTGCAGCTCACACTGCCAGTTCCTGGAAATTAGACATCCTTTCCTGGCCTCCATGGGAACTCCATGTATGTGATACATACACTATACACCCAGGCACACACACATACAAATAAAATAAAACCTTTGCTGCTGTTGTTTCTGTTACTGGACACATTTTTCCTGGGTCTGGCTGTCCCGGCCTCCAAATTCGCCAAGACCTGGATCTGCCTGACTCTGCCTCCTGGCTGCTGGGATTACAGGCGTGTGCCACCACCCGCCAGTAAAACAAATCTGAATATGCACAAGATGTCAATAGCTTTGGGGTGGGGAAGAAATAAATAAATCTCAGATTTGTGCATAATAAACCTCATTTGCCACCGCGTGCTCATTCTTAGGGCCTAAAATCAAAGTATCAGAGATGAACGCCAAAGAAGAGTTTGGTTAAACTTTGAAAATAGTACAAACCGTCTTACATTTGAACCTTTAAAACAAGGCTAGTTCAACAAAGAAACAGGGCTCGAAGATGAACTTTAAGCCACGAGTTCTCCGGCATTTTCAAGCCGAAGTGATTCCGCACCAAGTGGTCCAGCCACAACTTCCATCCAGGCCTTTGCTGGCCTGACCCCTATGACCTCACTGGTTCTGAGAACCACTCAAGTCCCAGCTTGTTTTTTCCTCAGAAATGCAAATCTCTTCTAGCATTTGAAAATACACTTTTTTCTCTACAACCTATATGCAAAAACTGAATCTAATGTACATCCAAAAGCTGGACCAATGTGACGTGAAGGATGACAACGCACATTCCTGATGGGATGGTATTCCAGGTTACCAAGTGCAACATCATAAGACTCCTGACCCAATTTCCACACAATTTGTTGGTCCAACCCATAACTACTTTACAATGCAGTTGGTAATTACATCACTGTGCTGTGTGGCCATTACATCACCAGCTGGGAGAGGTAAACCCACTAGGCGCTGTGATCTTTTCCGGCTTGCTTTTCCTAAGTCGTTGAAGAACCCAGGCCACCTACTCACCGGCAGAACCTTCTCTTCCAAGGTCTCCCAACGTTCCTGTTATCTTATGCTAATAGACCTAGCTCTGAGGTCGGGAGCTAAGGGCCTAAAATCGCGAAAACAGCTTTAAGTCAAGTTCAACTCCCGGGGCTCACTCCCTACTTTTACAACTTTGCAGATCTCTTAAGAAACTTGGAAGAGTCACAATCAGGCTCTCTGTCTCTCCAATACACACACACACACACAGAGGCGCACACACATCACGAACGCGTTAGTGTCCTGGGTATCACAACTGTGCCCCTCTTGGCGGGGGCTGACTTACTTGAGAAAGTATCTCTGGCCAGTGGCGGTGAAGGTCATCTCCCACCCGGGGGGCAGTGGCAGCTCGTCGGTCACGTCATAGGACTGCTGACGGAGATGCGCGTGCTGCTGTGCAGGGCCTCCAGCGGCGCCCGCACCAGTGCCTAGCTGCAGGGATGCGGGCGACGAGTGCGAGCGGACGTGCTGCGCGCCGCCCGCCAGTCGAGGCCCGGGGTGGCCGCCCGATGAGTCGGTGCTGGACTGGCGCGAGTGCGAGCCAGAATCGGGCTCCTTGAAGAAGGACTCCGGCAGGATCTTTTTCCGCCAAGAGCTGGGCTTGGGGTTCATGACAGAGTTGAAGAGGGCTTCGAGGTCCGTGTCGAGGTCCTGCGTGACGTGGATGACTTGCTGCCCTGGCGGCGGGAGCGCAGGGGGCACCGAGGACGGATTCATCTTTCTGCAAGGGAAAAGGAAGATCAGTTCAGGCTTTTAGTTCGAATCAGGGTCCCGGGGTTAGGACAGAGAGAACTCAGAGACAGTTAGGTACGGGTCGAGGGACCAGCGGTGGGGGAGGGGGCGCCCCGGCCTCCGAGATTATGCAACTTTTCCGGCAGCCAAGAAGCTCCCCTGAGCAGACAGAGGTTGGGGGAGGTAGGGGGTGCCTGCATCAGGCCGGGTCGCAGCCCCCCCCCCCCGAGCAACACACCCACCACCGACCCCAGGCGCCGGGACCGCGGATGCCGAAGAGCCGGGCTCCCGAGAGGGTGCGAGACACGGAGGGCGCTACCTGGGCACGCGGGGAAGCCGAGCCTGGGAGCCTCCCGAACTAGCAAACTGGAACTCGGCCCCGGCTGGCAGATCCTGAGCGGATTCCCAGCAGCCGAAGGTTTGGACTCTTACATCCCCGGAGCCGGCCCCGAGCGCTCGCACTACGCGAGGAGGCGACGGAGAAAACACAGACGAGCGCGGCCGCCAAGGCTCCCGGACTGTCCCATAAACAAAGTTTGCAGCAAACTCCCACCCCTAGGAAAGAGGCGGGCCGAAAGTGGAGCTGTTGAATTATGCATGACCTCCTGGCCGGAGCCAGCCTGCCCCACGCCCCTCCTCTTCCTCCTCCTCCCACCCCAGCCCGGCTGGCGGGGGTGGGCTGGGCACTTGGCGGCTCGAGAGAGACCGTGCCCCCGCCCCGCCGCGCCGACCTCTCCCGCCGAGCGCTCTATCTGCATTCCTTTGAGTTTACCACTGACTTGGGGCGGGATCAAAGAGAAAATGGCTCAAGCCTGTTAAATCAAGGGGTTATGGACAAAATCCAAGCCTGAGAATAACGGAGGGTAGACTGTTGAGGGGCCAGGGCCCAGAAAGGGTCGGTCCAGGACGCTGCGCCCCCGCCCCCGGCTCGCGGCACGGGGCGCGGAGCTGCCAGAGGTCGGGCCGGGGCGCACCCTGGCGCAGGGAGACACCCGCGAGGCCAGACTTTCCACGGAAGGCTGCTTAGCGCTTGTGACCATATTTGGTCTGGTGAGGAGGCAACTTGGCGGTTTGGCTTTCAATTGTCTGCAAGAGCGCAGACGGTGTCCCAAAAGCGCCGTTGTTAGCCGGGCGATGGTGGCGCACGCCTTTAATCCCAGCACTCGGGAGGCAGAGGCAGGCGGATCTCTGTGAGTTCGAGACCAGCCTGGTCTACAGAGCTAGTTCCAGGACAGGCTCCAAAGCCACAGAGAAACCCTGTCTCGAAAAACCAAAAAAAAAAAAAAAAAAAAAACAAAACAAAAGCGCCGTTGTTGCTGAAGATGCGTCTTCGCCAAAAAGTCGGTTGTAAACTACCAACCTTCAAGCCTTTCATCAATCGTTAGTTTCCTCTGCGGGGTGAATCAGGATACTGGGGGTTGGAAGAAAAAAAAAATAGACCGAGACAAAGCTGGGTTCTAGAAGGGCCAAGCAATTGCGCCCCCTTCCCTCCTCCCGCGGCGTCTGAGAGGGTAGTGGGAGGATTGGAATGTCCCTGAGTCCCTCCTGGGAGCCTGGAACTGGGATGGAACCGGGGCAGGTGGCAAGGAGAGAGAGGGTGTGCCAGTGACCCGGAAAAAGCCACCCGTCCTCCCACCGACTGGACCCGGGCCAGAGGTGGAGACCCCTGCCTGCCTTTGGGGGAAAGGAGGTCAGGCCTGGTACGACAGCTGCCGGGAAGAGGGAGGCGGCTTTGCCCTTCCCATTGCCAGCTGCTCAACTCTATTCCTTCTCTCCTTAGGCCTCTCTCCAAGAAAGGGTGGCCGCTTTAAGTCAAATTCCAGGAAGCCCCTACCCGACCCGCAGATTCTAATAGACGTTTATTAGATAAGCTAAAAGAGGCAATACATGTAAAGCACTTTGCTTAGCCTGGGCTGGGTGCAAGTTTGTCAACAGAATTATATTAAATTCAGGCTTTGTGCTTTACTTTGTTAAAGAGCAAAATAAAAGTTGAATCCACAGTTCACGAACAGTGTTATAGAAAAAATGAAAAGGCCTGTGAAGTTGAAGGGACAAAGGCAAGGCCACTCCTTAATTTTTCCTTTAAAAGATAGAAGAGCCGGGCGATGGTGGCGCACGCCTTTAATCCCAGCACTCGGGAGGCAGAGGCAGGCGGATCTCTGTGAGTTCGAGACCAGCCTGGTCTACAGAGCTAGTTCCAGGACAGGCTCCAAAGCCACAGAAAAACCCTGTCTCGAAAAACCAAAAAAAAAAAAAAAAAAAAAAAGATAGAAGAGTGCACCTGCACCACACGGTGGGCCAGCTGGTAAAGGCCCCAAGGGCAATCCTGAGGACCTGAGTTCACTGTCCACACCACACACTGAGGAAGGAGAGAACCAACGTCCTTAAGATGTCCTCTGGCTTCCACATGAGCCCCTCCCCAACACAACAAAAAAATTTTTTTTTAAATTTTAGTCCACTTCTTGAATAACTGTATCCTATCTCAAAGTGAGCTACATGCCAAGTTATCTATACTTGAGCTGTGACTCTGCGCCCCTCAAAGACTGGGCAAAAAGAGGGTAGCCCTGTATCAAGGCCTCTTGAATTTTCCCAATCATGGCCTCTTTTTGCCTGAAAAAATGTTTACCTGAGTCCTGCCTATATAGGTGTATAAAATGTGATGTACAAAGCATTTCTTGATAATCATAAAGATTTTAAAACAATTCCTGGGTATATATAGAATTTTGCCGTTCATTCAAGACAATGCTTCGGACTGCAACTGTAGTTCACCGGCAGAACACTTACCTCGGATCTTTCCCTGTTAGTAAGACAATGAATACGATTGTTTCTGTATAAAGAACCAAACAGTTTGATGTCGCAGGACAAGGACATCTTCGGTATTTTTCACTTTTTTTATTTTACAATAGCTGGTCCTGAGACTGGCGTAGCACAAAATGGCAGAAGTATGTTTAGGGCCTTTTCAGAAACTGTTGGGAGTTCTGTCTTAGTTCCAAGAGAAAATTTCATTTAATGATTTCTTCTTATGAAACTCAAGTCAGCAATTCAAACAGTCAAGTTTTAACACCAAACATTCTAACACCCTATAACCCAAAGATACGCTAATATGATGCATACTGAGGAATGATGGTTAAAAAACATTGTCTGTGTTTTCCATAATTAAATCATTGTGTTTCTGTAGAAGCAGAACATCGTGTGCCCAGAAAGAAGACTGCAGTGCAAATCTGAGCAGTAGTGTTTCAAGCCGTGTTCCTCAGTGCTGTGTGCTGTGCCGGTGTGCACAGAGCAAAATGTGCATGCTGTGTGTTCAAAACCAAGAGCACAGTAAAGTCGCAAGATGCCACACAGGCAAGTGCTACCAGAAACACCATTCAGATTCGTGATGTTTGATTTTGGATTAATTTTTGGTCTTGTGTGTGTATATATCCAGAAACTTTTTTTAACTTAGTTTTTTGGGGGACAGAGTTTCTCTGTATAGCCCTGGCTGTCCTGGCAGGCTGGCCTCAAACTCAGTGATCCGCCTTATTCTGATTCCCCAGTGCTGGGTTTAAAGGCATTGGCCACATTGGCCACCACCTGGCATCAGAAACCTTTTACAGTTGCCAAATTGTTTATGACCCCCTGCTCCACAAGAAATTACACAACCCATATGAGATCATCACCGGAGTTTAAAAAGCTCCTGGATAGGCTCCCGAAAGAAGAAGGGTTGGCTGCTTGCGTGCACCCAAAACCGTTGCTCTCCATACACCATGTCCTCTCTCTACTTATAGGACTGGTAGGAAAGCCTCTGAGGCTCACTCCATCAGAAACAGAGTCTGCAAAAGGGAAGGAATTAACCGTGGAGCTAGAGGAAGTACCTGGGATGGGAAGGTTACTAACTCGGAAGCTGCAGGGCTGATGGGATGGTGTTTGAAGCCAGTCCCATTCCAGGAAGGTTCTTTTTTTTTTTTTAATTTTTTTATGTGCATTGGTATTTTGAATCCCTTGGAACTGGAGTTACAGACAGTTGTGAGCTGCCGTGTGGGTGCTGGGAATTGAGCCTGGGTCCTCTGAAAGAGCACACAAGACTCTTAACCACTGGGCCATCTTTTCAGTCCCTCCAGGAAGGTTCCTGATAGATGATTCAATACGATTTGCTATTATCCCGACCCTTCCAACAATAATAGCTTCAATGACAGCTATCAGGTCCAGGTACTGCCCATACATAAAGGGTAGCATGGTGTTGTGATGTGCTGGCTAGTTGTTTGTTTGTTTGCTTTAACTTGACACAATCTAGAGTTATGTTGGAAACTGGAACCTCGATTGAGAAAATGCCCTCACCAGATTGGCCTGAAGTCAGGACCACAATGCATTTTCTTTATTGATCCTGAGTGCTATCAGACTCCAAACTGAGCATAGCACAAGGAGCAAGCCAATAAGCAGCATTCCTCCAGGGTCTCTTTATCAGTTCCTGCCTTCAGGTTCCTGCCTTGAGTTCCTGCTCTGACTTCCCTAGCTAGATAAGGGACTACAAGTCCTAATTGCTAGGACTGGGGAGGTGGAGGCAGGAAAGTCAGAAGTCAAAGGTCATCTTCAACTGAGTCCTGAAACTACGCGAAACTCTGCCTAAAAATAAAAGTGATCCCACAGGAACAGTGACTCACTCCTCCAATCCTAGCACTTGGGGAGGCTGAGGCATCAGATTGTCAAAATGCCTAGACTAGTCTGGGTTACAGAATGAGACAGTCTCAAACAACAATAGAAGCAAAATTTTAAATGAAGGCAATTAACAAATGTCTCTTGACCCATTGTTAGACACAAGCTTTGCTATTTACCGGGCAGGGGGGAGGTACCATGATCATGAAGGTGGTTTTCCCAGAACGAGACTTAGCCATTGCATTCCGGATGTTCTGCCCTCTGCAATTTCCCCAAATGTGAAAAACTCAGCTGCATGATTTGTGGTACTGGTGTACTATGTTTGCTCTCTCTCCTTAATAAAAAGAAGGAGGAGGAAAAGGAGGAGGAGGAGGAGGAGGAGGAAGAGAAGGAGGAGGAGGAGGCAAGCTTTGAAGCAGTTAGCTGCACCTTCTACAAAGGGCAAGTAATTTAACCTCCCTAACTCATACATCACTCCTTTACTAAAGTTGTAATCTGTTCAAGCCAATAAACCACCCTCCTTTATCTGTCCCTTTATATAATACTGTCCACTTAAATATGGTAAGGCCACAGCTTAGAACAAGGAGACTGGAGTGCCTCCCAACCAAAACCTTCCCCTAGGCAGGTGGGTACTTTGAAACCTTCAACAGATTTGAGCCTCAAGGGAAGAAGTCAACTACCCTGTTAGGAAAACCACTTGGCAGCGGGGCCCACTAAAGCAAGTTTCTAATCCCAGCTAATCAGAGACTCAAGGAGGAGGATTGCAAAATCAGGGCCTTCCTAGGCTACAGAGCAAGGTCCATAGGAGCCTAGGAAACTTGCCAAGACTTTGTCTAAAAATAATAGTAGGGGCTAAAGAGATAGTTCGGCAGCTGGGAGTGCTTGCCACTCTTACAGAGGACCTTGGTTCAGTTCCCAGCACTTTCGTGGCAGTTCACAGCCATCTATAACGCTATTTCAGGAATTTGACGCTCTCTTCCGGCCTCTGTGGACATGGGGCATGCATGCAGTACACATAGATACATACAGGCAATTGTTCACACACATAAAAAATAAATATGTGAGAGAGAGAGAAGGAGAGAAAAGTCGAGTTTTAAAGCTGACTCCAGGCTCCTGCCAGCTCGCTCACTGAGCACAGACACATTAGTAAGCTCCAGTAAAGTCAACAAAGCCAGAGCAAGACCAGGGTGCAGAACTGTATGCAATAAAATGGATTTCTCTGCCTTGAAAATTAGAGCTTATATGCAGAATGCATATTCTAAAGATAAAATGAAAATTATTTGTTCGATTTGGGGGCTGGACACTGGACATAGGAGCAAACTGGACCTCCAGGCAAAGTGGCAAGAAAAGGTAAAACACAAACCTTGAATAATGACATTGATTTAAATCTCATAAACAAGAGCCAATATGTAATAAATTCTCATTTTATAGGTAAGAAAACCGGCCCAATCGGTTTTAAAGTATTTTGTCCAAATACATACAATGAAAGCATGAAGTTAAACAAGCAAAACCAAAACTGCATGGGTCAGTCACGAACAGTTGCTCTTTGCTCTGGTTCCCCTTGGGCATCCAGTGTGAGCAGGGCACTGCTGCCTAGTAATGCTGTATGAAATCACTACAAGCCTTCTGCCCAAGTCCCGGAGAAACTCCACAGTTTTTTTATGCTAATCAGCTGAGCACACTCCTGCTGATATGTAAATCTGGCTCTCTACGCTCCACCAGAAGTCACCAAACCCTCCCCCAACGCATTTCCTCATAAAGCTGTTCTTGGGCCATCCCACCCCTAGTCCCCCTGTCCGTTCACATCCAGTCAGAGGTAAATACTATTGATCCTTTCTTCTGGTTTGCTCAGATCCGTCCTTCCTTTCACACTTCCACAAGACCTTATCTCAAAAATGTTCCCAGTAGCCTCCTAACTGGTTTCTCTGGCCTCCTATTTTCATGACATCATTCCCTGGCACTGAAACTTTTTAACAACTGCCTGAAGGAAGGAATAAAGGTCAAAGCTATTAATCTGGCACCCTAGGTCTCTCAACAAATCGCTGTCTTCATAGACTTTTTGACCTTGCTTTTCACAGAGTCCAGTGAGCTTTTATCTCATTCCAAAAGGGCTGATCCTTGAATATTCCCTCTATACTGCTTTGTATGTATAGGAAGTAAGAGGGGTCGAAGTATTTTGCCTTCGTGTTTGTCTATGCACCATATGCATGCCTGGTACTCAGGGAGGTCAGGAGTCAGAGTCCCTGGAACCGGAGTTAAAGAGGATGGAAGCTGCCATGTCGGTGCTAGGAATCAAAGCAGGGTCCTCTGGAAAAAGCAACCAGTCTCTTAACTGTTCAGTCATCTCTCCAGCCCTTACTCCCATGTTTAAACCCAGCTCAACACTGCCATTTAAACTCTATTGTCATCTTTGCATTGGACTTTTTCTTCTTCCCCTTAAATTTCCATGTTCTTCATTTCATCCTTTTCAGTCCCATCTAATTAGAGAGAACAATACTTTATATTATGTCTCAGCCTTAACATCATTATCTTCTGCCTCCTCAACTGAATTGCAAATATCCTCCGAGCTAGAAGCATCACACATTTTCTACGACATCCCCTGAGCAGGCAACATTCCTCGTTGAACCCAAAATTATTATACCAAGATCTTTCCCATTCTGCTTTCAAGACCCGTCCCTGCTAGGCGGTGGTGGAACAAGCCTCTACGCAGACAGAAGAAGGTGAAACTCTGTGAGTTCAAGGCCAATCTGGTACACTGAGCCAGAGCCACACGGGGAAACCCTATCTCAAAAAACAAACAAAACAAACAACAGCAACAGAAATAAGACAAAACAAACAACAGCAACAGAAATAAGACAAAACAAACAAACAAAAGAATCAAGACCCATCCCTGTTTTCTAACAGGGTGTAAGACGTCCTTCCATCAGTTACTACAGTTTGATCACGACACACCTAGTTGACTCCTAAACAGTTTTGGCAGCTCTTTAAGAACAAGTCAAAAAAGACTGCTTTCTTTTTGTTTTTCCCATGCCCAACAAAGTATTTTTGAGCAGCGGTGTTTAGTGTATGTGACTGCTAGACTCTAGCGGCTTGATGTCCCAACCATTCATCTGCCATTTGTACCCCCAGAAAGTCTCAGCCCTACCCACTGGGTGACCAACTGGATTTGAATGGCTGATTCCAGTGTAGGGGAACTGTTAGAAAATGACGCGGTGGTTGTGTTGTTAAAGGACGATGGCCCAGAAAGCAGAACCTGCCTATACTTGCTGAACCAGTATAGAAAAAATTCTCAAGAGCCATGGTTCGGTCATCATTAACCACCGAAGCAGTACAAGCAGAAAATGACCAGTAGATAAAGGCTCTGATTTTAAAATAAATAAGTCCAGAAAACTGAGGAGTGAGATTAACTTTTATTTAGACATCAAGATAAAAGCTGGTTCTTGATGTGACACTTGTAGTATATGACAAAGCACAAGCTAGTGCTTCCACCCACTTCTGGATTCACTCTTCAGACGCAGGTCTCGTGCTGTGCACCATTGTGCTGTTCTTAGTAGATGTATCAGTGGCTGGATGATGAGGGAAATACTTTTGCCGTTGTGTGTGGATGGGACGGCCTTCTGTCTATTGTTAGCTATTGTCACATCAGTGCTGAGGCCGCAGGAAAAGAACTATAGGAGTTTCCTTTTTGCTGCCTTCTGCTTACTTTTGGGGGGAAAAAAAGTCTCAACTCTGTAGCCCAGGTATGCTTGGAACTTGGGACAATCCTCTTGCCTCCGTTTCCCAAGTGCTGGAATTATAGCTATAAGGCACAGCTACAAATGCTTGGTCCGTGCAATTACTCTTACCTGATTTTGTTCTTTATGTAAACTTTTTAGTCCTTCATTATTCTCTCTTTCTCTCTCTCTCTCTCTTTCTGAGAGGAAGAGGAAGGGACAAGAAGAGAATGAACACAGCCCATTATGGTTTAGTTAGTTATCTGCAGTAGTGCTTAATAAAGATAGTATAGCATTCTGAAAAAGGTGTTTTTAATATTTAATAAAAATTCAGAAAGTAAACATCTGTGAATGGCATAATCAAAATTTTGTACAAGACATTCAAGAAATGAGTGGAAAGTAATATGCTAAAGGAATAGCCCCAAATCAGGAATTTAATATAAAAATTAAAAATGAGGGACTGGAAAGACGACTCAGTAGTTAAGAGCACTGGCTGTTCTTCCAAAGGACCTGGGTTCAGTTCCCAACACACACATGGCCATCCACAAAGTCTGTAACTCTAGTTTCAGGGGATCTGACACCCTCATACAGACATACATGCAGACAAAACCCTAATGTACAATAAACAAATGAATCTTTTTTAAAAAGAATGTTTTTAAAAATTTTAAACATTAAAAATAAATGTTTCTCACTTCGTTTTTAGATATGCACAGATGTGCCATATGGTAAAACAGAATCCTTTACTCTGAGAAGCCCAAATTTTATTATAAGTAATATTTTGAGGATGATTGGAGAATGACATTGCAGTGATTGGAGGAAAATTTCAGGGGCTGTGATTATCTCTCCAGTCCATACGTACTTTGGGGATGGGGGATAGCATCTTAAGGCCAAACTGGCTTCAAGCTGAGTTGAAGCCTGGGCTTCCTGAGTAAGCCACAAATACACAGATTTATGAGTGGCTATCGCGTGGGAGGCCAGACGTCACCTTTCAATCTGGGCTTGGAAGGTTTTACCACCTGATAAGACATTCGCAGGTTGATGTCATTCAGCTCCTCCCTTCCCTACGTCTGGTTCCACCAGCTGTTCAAGTCACCTTTCTTCCCTGGCCCGATTTTTCCTGCTGACAGCTGCCAAGCTATACAAGCACCATTGTTAGCTCCGCCACACCATTGTCCAGGGTCAGGATAGGCCACTGTGGATGCTGGTCAAGAGAGGTCAATCCGTGGACCAGGGATGAAGTTCACTGGTAAAGTACTTACTTGCCTAGTGTATGTGGGGCTCTGGGCTCAGTTCCAGTTCTGCTAAAGAAGAAAAGCTCAGTTCATGCTCGGAGCAAGTGGTTCTCTGATGTCATGGCAAGGCACGAGAGCACGTGTGCACGCACTCACACACAAGCACACACACATACACACACACCAATTAGAAAAAACAATTTAAATACATATTTCAAGTCATATTAAATAAGAAAATGGATTCGCTCATCATATAGTACTTGCCCATAGCAAAAAACTGAAGACATCAACAAGCCATGGTAACTAAAAATGGCTACTATTTCAGCTGTTGTAGTAATAATAGATGATAGCATGATACTGTACAGAGTACAAAACAGTTTCACATGCCAAATCACACATGGTAAGCCTGTGAGAACTGGTAAACTGCCCACACTCCTCTTACACAAAGGCAACAGGTCCTTATCAAGCGAACCAGGGCTCTCATCCTGTGGTGCCTCCCAGACTTTCCACCTCTCTTTCTCTTGGGACTTTTTAATTGGATCAGTTGTAACTATCTCCTTCTGTATGGACCAGGCCTGCTGCTTCCTGACTCTCGCCCCAAGTTATTTTGTTTGTTTTTGAGAAGGCGCATCACCGTATGACGTAGGCTGGTTCCTGGACACATGACTTTCCTGTCTCTGCCACCTAAGCAGCTGGGGCTAGAGGCTCTTGTCATCATGCCCATCTAAAATTCTGTAATCGCCGGGCGGTGGTGGCACATGCCTTGAATCCCAGCACTCGGGAGGCAGAGGCAGGCAGATCTCTGTAAGTTCGAGGCCAGCCTGGTCTACAAGAGCTAGTTCCAGGACAGGCACCAAAAACTACAGAGAAACCCTGTCTCGAAAATCCAAAAGAAAAATATAAAAAATAAATAAATAGGACTGGAGAGATGGCTCAGAGGTTAAGAGCATTGTCTGCTCTTCCAAAGGTCCTGCCTGAGTTCAATTCCCAGCAACCACATGGTGGCTCACAACCATCTGTAATGGGGTCTGGTGCCCTCTTCTGGCCTGCAGACATACACACAGACAGAATATTGTATACATAATAAATAAATAAATATTTAAAAAATAAATAAATAAATAAATAAATAAAATAAAATAAAATTCTGTAATTATCAGTCCAGGCTCTTCCTTGATAGAGACTGCCGTCAGAAGTACAGTCTGATTAGTTAACACTGAGTCAGCAAAAATAAAGACTTTCAGAGAATAATATGTCTAGATTTTCAATCATCTCCTTCTCTGGCAAGTATTCAAAACAACTTTCTTTTACTCCTTTTATTGAAAATGGATTCTTTCTCATACAATATAAAACTTTCTTTTTGTAATTAAATATAACAGCGCCCCTGGTGGTCTAGTGGTTAGTATTTGGTGCTCTCACCTCCGTGGCCTAGATTCAATTCCCTGTTAGGGAAACACACTTTAGCCAGGTGCTGGTGGTGCATGCCTTTAATCCCAGCACTCAGGGAGGGAGGTAGAGGCAGGTGGATCTCTGTGAGTTCAAGGCCAGCCTGGTCTACAGAGTGAGTTCCAGGGCAGCCAGAGATACACAGAGAAACCCTGTCTCAAAAAAAATAAAGTAAATAAATGGAAAAATAAATAAATATATCTTATTACTTTGAGCAAAGAACAAGGTTCCTTATCTAATTGCTTTTCAGTTAAAAAAAATATTATTATTCCCAGCCATGATAGATGCATCTTTAATTCCAGTATTCAGGGGATAGAGGCAGGCAGATCTCTGTTAGTTGGAGGCCAGCCTGGTCTGCATAGTGATAGCCAGGACTACATGGTGAGACCCTGTCTCAACACCATATATGTATATACACTTATATATAATGTATAGATACATATATATATATGAATATATATATATAAAATTGTGTGCCTGTGTGTGTTGCGAGTGCCATGACACATATACAGAAATCAGAGGACACCTTTAATGAGTCTATTCTCTTCCTTCTACTGTGGAATTCAAGGGTCAGACTCAGGTTGTCAGTCCTGCATGGTAAGTACTTTTACAGGGACGAGCCATGCGTCTGGATCCTAATGTTTTAATAATGTTCTTATACAAAACCTATCTCTTCCATCAGTCCTAGACTGTGGTGATACTATTGTTTCCACCTCCAGAGTGATGGGATTATAGTGTGTCACCAAACTTGATCTGCGCAGTCCTGAAGATGGAATTTAGGGCTCTGTGCAGACTGGGCAAGCAACCAACCCCAGTACCTTGGTGGATCTCTTTCTTAGAATAAAGACATCCTCCATGAAAGCCATTAAACAGTTCTATTTTTGTTGATTCGATTCCTCCATCTCTTTAGCAGAACTCCCAAATTTCATCTAATGTTTGATTGTGGATATCGGCATCTGCTCCCATCAGCTTCTGGATGAGCCTCTCTGATGGCAATTGGGCTAGGCACTGATCTATGAGTATAACAGAATATCATTATGAATCATTTCATAGACTTTTTTGCCAGTCATGTTTACTTCTATTCTAGGTCTCTGAGATGTCTAGCCTCTAGTTACTGACCATCCATGCATTGTCAGGGGTGGGCTCTCTCTCTCCAGGTGTGGGTCTCAAGTTGGACCAGTCATTAGTTGGCCAACAAATTCTGTACCAACTTTACCCCAGCATATCTTACAGGAAAGACAAATTATAGGTTAAAGGTTTTGCTGCAGCTGGGAGGTGGTGGCGCACGCCTTTAATCCCAGCACTCGGGAGGCAGAGGCAGGCAGATCTCTGTGAGTTTGAGGCCAGCCTGGTCTACAAGAGCTAGTTCCAGGACAGGAACCAAAAGCTATGGAGAAACCCTGTCTCGAAAAAAAAAAAAAAAAAAAAAAAGGTTTTTTTGCGGCTAGGTTGTGTCGAATCCAGCCTCAATGGATTCGTATATTCCAGGGTAGGGATGTGTGTATTAGAAATGTTAGGCAACTAATCAGAGATACAGAAGTCCAGAGACATAGGATAGTACTGGGAGGGCAATCCAGTGATTACTGAATGCACCCATGTTCATTTCTTATGATCTTTAAATACCCCAATCCACAAAAGGGGACAAAAACAAGAAACTTTTTTATCATGATACAAGGAAAATAGAGATTGCTATTTTAATACCCAAAACACCAAGTAACTATACCCTAGGTCAAGATATCCTGTTAGTAGGCACATCTTAAGTTAAATCTCTTGTCAATAACCTTAAGGAGCAAGACTAGGCATGAGCTCTCTCATCTTTAGTCAAGGTGGAATGGACCCACTTCTCTGGGCTCCCACATATTCCTCACTTTTTAATTTATTTGTTAAAGCCTGTGCTTTTTCTATAGGACGGATGATGACTGTGCCTGGCTTAGGCAGCCTTCTTCCACTTTTCAGAGATACCTATCATCAGTACATAAATTCCATCATGTACTTCCTGTCTTAAGGTTACCCTGGAGGGAAAAATATCTTACCTGTCATTGACTACAAAACTATGTGAATAAAGGATTAGGGGAGGGTGCATAGTTAGGCACTGTGTACCGCTGAACCAACTTTTCATTGAGAGAGTTCACAGAAAACTAATAATATGCAAACAGTGTTTTGTGATATATATTCTCCTACAACCATATCTCCTAATAAAGGAGTGGAGGATGACCAAAATGGGATGGCTTTTTAAAATTGGTCCAGGATGTCTTTAACAGTTTTTAACTGCATCAAAATCCAAATTTGTCTTATTAATATATCAAATCTAAAGACTTGTTGGCATTATGTCAATTTTTCTCAGGCAAGCTATAAACTTTTTCTAATCAGTAATATTTTTATAGTGAACTAAAGTAGTTACAAACATTAACAGATCAATGCCATAATTCTAATATGAAAAGTAACAATAAACACACAATTTGGTGAATCACAATTTTCTTTTTTTTTTTTTTTTTCCTTTGGTTTTTCGAGACAGGGTTTCTCTGTGGTTTTGGAGCCTGTCCTGGAACTCGCTCTTGTAGACCAGGCTGGTCTCGAACTCACAGAGATCCGCCTGCCTCTGCCTCCCAAGTGCTGGGATTAAAGGCGTGCGCCACCAACGCCCGGCAATCACAATTTTCTTAAATCCATTCTAATAAAAAGACAAGACAAGGTTTCTATGATGGGTGAGCAATGAGTCTTTTTCCTTTTCTATAGTCCAATCTCATTGTTGCTTCTTACTTTCAAAGGTAAGTTTGAGCTGTCCCAGTCTCTGAGTAGAAGCAAAAACTTTTATGCCATTCTTCCTCATTTTTAAAAAATATTTATTTATTATGTATACAATATTCTGTCTGTATGCCTGAAGGCCAGAAGAGGGCGCCAGACCTCTTTACAGATGGTTGTGAGCCACCATGTGGTTGCTGGGAATTGAACTCAGGACCTTTGGAAGAGCAGGCAATGCTCTTAACCACTGAGCCATCTCTCCAGCCCCCTTCCTCATTTTCTGAAGAGGGGTTTCAGTCACATTTTTTTAAAATATTTATTCATTTATTATGTATACAATATTCTGTCTGTATGCCTGAAGGCCAGAAGAGGGCATCAGACCTCTTTACAGATGGTTGTGAGCCACCATGTGATTGCTGGGAATTGAACTCAGGACCTTTGGAAGAGCAGGCAATGCTCTTAACCACTGAACCATCTCTCCAGCCCCCTTCAGTCACATTTTGCCTCCATAATAGTGTTACATTGTCTTAACAAGTCTCTTTCTTCCAGAGGGGAAATTTCTGAGATTTCAGTTCTCAGGTCTTCTATTTCAACAGCAAATTGAACACCATACTGGCAAAAATGAGTTTGTGTCCCAACATATAGTAAAGATAAGCTACCAAACACTCTTGGCCAGCTCCAAAGTAAGTAGAACTTACTAAGTTCTGGAAGTTTGTTCAGTAGATCCATCACGAAATTGGGAATTACCAACCATCACCATGATCTTCCTTCCTTTCTCAGAGTGCAGCATGATGACATTAGAAAGTTAGGAATGCAGGTTCAGCAATCTCACTTCAGCTCTTAGTCAGTGGAGCATGGGACTCTTAATCCTAGGGTCGTGGATTTGTCTTCAACATTGGGCACCATTTTGTAGGCAGAGACTGCTTGTTCATTTCCCAGTCACCAAGACCCAAAATAATCACACAGAAACTATATTAATTACAACACTGTTTGGCCAGTGTCTCTGCCATATTTCTAGCTAGCTCTTATATCTTAAATTAATCCATCTCTATTAATCTATGTATCACCACGAGGCTCATGGTTTACCAGTAAAGTTCTCTGGCATCTGTCTCCTTCAGCAGCTACATAATGTCTCTTTGACTCTGCCTACTCACTTTCCATATCTCTGTTCGGATTTCCCACCTGGCTTTACACTACTAAGCCGTTAACCAAAACAGCTTTATTCATTAACCAATAAAAGCAACACATATACAGAAGGACTTCCCATATCAGGCAGCAGCAGCTATGATGTCTAGAATGTGCTCTAATATGACCCCAAATTTTGGCAATTTTCTTTGATAAATGGCATTTCCAATTTGCTGGAACAGCATTTTAGTATGATTATTCCTAGTTCTAATGCATGGAACTGTTTCTATTACCTGAAGAACTTTAAAAAAGTACCAACTGTCGGTATACAAATTAAATGCCCTCTCTGAAAATAGCTGCTACAGTAGCTATTTGAGCAGAGGCCAGATCTGTTTGCACTATTTGCCCTTTGCCATCAACAACATAGTCTGTTCTTCCATTGGAAGAACCATAACATAGTATCCTTTAAAGGATCTTTTATTACATTTTTTGGGGGGAAATAAAGAAATGTAGTTGTACAAACTACAGCAACTGATCATCTGGGAAAAGATTATCAATTTGGCCTACAAACTGAGCAAACACAATTGCCCAAGAACCAATATTTTAAATAAACAATCCAGCAGTGATTGCACACACCTTTAACTCCAACACTCGGAAGTCAGAGGCATGCGGATCTCTCTGAGTTTGAGGCCAACCTGGTCTACAGGAGCTAGTTCCAGGACAGGTCCCAACACTACAGAGAAACCTTGTCTCAAAAAAACCCCAATAAAAAAATAAATAAAGCAAACAAACAAATAGATAAGTAATCAATCTGTTGCTTAGTATAAATAACATTGATCACATTAGTTTCCCTCTCAAAATATCACCTGGATTCGATCTGTCTTTTCTGTGTAGCTTTGGAACCTGTCATTCTGTAGACCAGGGTGGTCTTGAACTTACAGAGATCCACCTGCCTCTGCCTCTTAAGGGTTGGGATTAAAGGTGTATGCCACTACCACCCAGCCAATTTTTGTTTCTTTTTTTTTTTTTTTCGAATTTTGCTTTATTGATAGAGTCCCAATTTTTGTTTCTTAAAGACTAGTCTTCTGAGTTTTCCTGTCAATAAATTTGTCCAAAATCAAATGACTAGTTAAAAAAACAAGATTGAACCAGGGTACATATGCCTTATTGGTCAGATGATTTGTTCTGTAGTGGTTTTTATCAAGTGCCTTCCCAGGCCCCAGAGTTATAACTGCAGGAAGGGAGACTGATATAGAAAAGAGCTAGATGTTTGGGAAGGAGCCAAGATGCAGCAGGAAAGCCAATCAAACAGTGGCATCACAGAGCCAAGGGAAGAACCCACCACCAGTGTACAGTATGCTAGAGCAATGGTTCTCAGCCTTCTGATGCTGCAACCCTTTACTACAGTTCCTCATGTGCGGTGACCCCAACCATGAAATCATTCTTGTTGCTACTTCATAACGGTAATTTTGCTGCTGTGATGAACTGTGATGTAGATCTCTGTGATTTCCAATGGTCTTCGGCAACCCCTTGAAAGGGTCATGACCTGCAGGTTGAGAACTGCTCTCCTAGAGTAAGAGAGTGGCTGCTGCCTCCTCCTCTCTCTTCATCTTTATTATACTGAGTTACATAAGGTTGTGCAAGCACATTGTGTACTTGAAGGAAATTCCCCCATCCTCCTCCGCCACCCTCTTCTCTTACACTCCCACTGCCATTAGCCCTCTTTCTTTGGTGTAGAATTTACAAATTTTTAATTACATTTGATTATTTCAGTGTGTGTGTGTGTGCGCGCGCGGTGTGTAGAGGTCAGAAAACAGAACTTGTAGGTTGTCGCTCTTGTCAGCAAGTACCTTTACATGCTGAGTCATCTGAGGAAGGGAAGATGTTTAATGGTTCCTGCCAGTGTAGTTTGGATGACATTAAAGACCAGCCCACATTTCATTAACCACTCCCCTCCTCCTCTCTGTCTCTCTCGTGAACTCCAAGGACTTCACAGTGCCTGGCCCACTCGGGTCTCATTGGTCCATCTCAGATCATGTCTGGGCATGCTCATACTCCAGGGAGAGTCGTTCTAAAATCCCCAACACCTCTACTCAAGTTTATTCTGCCATCTTTCCTCACTCTACCTGTTTGTTATTCTTTTTTTAAAAAAAATGCTCCAAGATCCCCGCGGCAGTAGGCAGCAGAAATGCTGTAGGTCCCAAACGGTGGTGGCAGTCCATGTGGTGGCAGACAGCAGGCTCTGGGAGCAGCCAGTCCCAGGCAGAGACAGCTGCTGGTCCCAGAGCAGTGGTGGCAGGCCATGTGGCAGCAGGCAGTGGGCCCCAGGCAGAGTAGGCTGCTGGTCCCTGAGCAATGGCTGGTCCCAGGCAGGGAGACACATGGCGGGCGGGCAGAAGACAGAAACATGGATAGACACAACATGCAGGGTGAGGTTGAATGTTTATTCAGGGGGTTATGGAGGAGGAAGGGTGAAGGGGGGGACAGAGAGAGAGGGAAAGAGAGAGAGAGAAGAGGAGAAAGACAGAGAAGGGGGGAAGCAGAGAAGCGGGGAGAGAGGCAAAAGCGAAGCTGCCCCTCCGAGAGGAAGATAGAAAAGAGAGAATGAGCTCAGGCTGGAAGCTGAAGATCAGCCTGCCTCAGCGGATGGGGAGGGGAATGGGTGTGGCTTGCCTCCTAAAGGGACCAAAACCATAACCTTCCCAGGTCTTCCTTATAATAAAAAGGACGCACGTCAAGGAAGCAGAAAAGGAAGGGGTCAAGATGGAGGCGGGCAGGTCAGAGGTAATGGGAGTGGGCGTGGCTTGTCCCTTAAAGCTACAGGAAAGCACAACATTCCCAGGTCTTCCTTGTAATAAAAAGCAGGAGACCAGGCACCACAGCCCAAAGGAACTGGGGCAGCGAACTCTCAAGACTGCTTCTGGCTGATTATGGGCATCGTCTTTGGGGGGGGGGGGGCGCGAGAGAAGGCTGGGTGCTGGTCACATCCTGGCATAGCTGGTCTCTTTGTTTCTGACCGACGTCTGTGGCATGGAAATGTCTGGTATCTCTTATCCAGTTTAAGGTATTGGCAGAACAAAGAACAAAGTTAAATTAAGGGAAAAAAAAAATTTAGGACCAGGGAATTGAGGGGGATGTATCTGACCTGTTTAAGGTGGATTCTTTAATTCGGCTCCCTGGAACTCACGAGAACTCCTCGGGTTTGTGAAAACAGAAGTTTTAGACATATAATGACTGTAGCATAAGAGATAAATTTGGTTGAAATTTGTTTGGTGAGGTAATCTGGGAAAACCTCTCAGCTATCAAACTGTCAGAGATCTTTGAGAAGCAGCCGTCTCTGCCTGGGACTAGCTGCTCCCAGAGCCCGGTGCCTGCCACCACATGGCCCACCGCCACCATTTGGGGCCTACAGCATTTCTGCTGCCTACTGCCGCGGGGATCTTGGAGCATTTTTTTAAAAAAAGAATAACACTGTTACCTGATGGTTAGAAATTCTTTCTTTAGAAATTAATTTTTATTTGATGTGTGTGAGTGTTTGCGAGCAAATATGCATCACACATGTAGTTCTCGCGAGAGTCCGAAGATGGCATCGGGTCCCCTGGAACTGGCGTTGCAGATGATTGTTAGCTGCTATGTGAGTGCTGGGAATCCAGTTCAGGAAGAACAGCCAGCGTTAATTACAGAGCCGTTTCTCTAGCCCCAGGAATTCACGACTCTTAATGCGAAGGTCACTGTTTCGCTGAAGGGGGTGTTTTTTTTGTTTTTTTTGTTTTTTGTTTTTTTTGTTTTGTTTTGAGACAGTGATATTATGCAGCCTAGGTGGCCCTAGAATTCAGTTTAGACCAGTCTGGCCTTGAACTCACGGAACTGTGGTCTCTGCCTCCCACTTGCTGGGACCAAAGGCATGTGCCACCACACCTAGCCTTGGGCTCCCTTTTTTAAATAAACCTTGACTCTCAAAATTGGGCTGACTGACACTACTTGTACTGGTGAGTTTTCTTTTTTTGTTTGTTTGTTTGTTTTCTTTTTCTCAAAGATTTATTTATTGTGTATATTATTGATGATTATGAGCCACCATGTGGATGCTGGGAATTGAATTCAGGACCTCTGGAAGAGCAGCCACTGTGCTCTTAACCTATGAGCTCTCTTTCCAGCCCACACTGGTTAGCTTTTGTTGACAGGAACTTAGAGTCACCTGGGAAGAAGAAACCTCACTTGAGAAAATGCCTCTATAAGCCTGGCCTGTGGAGCGTCTGTTGATGTGGGGGTGCTCAGCCCACTGTGGGTGCTGCCAACCCTGGGCAGGTGGCCCTGCATAGGAAGTCCTCTGTGATAAGGAAAGCAGGCTGAGCAAGCCACAGGTAGCTAGCCAGTAAATGCCTTCCTTCCTTCACAGTCTCTGCTTCAGTTCCTCCTTCAAGTTACCTGCCCTGCTCCCTTCCATGATGGGCTAGACAGAGAAATGCAGACCGAACAAGCTTTCCTCTCCCAACTTGTCTTGGGTTCCTGTTTCATCACAATGAGAGAAGGCAAACCAATTCACCCTTCCAGTCAGAATCATAGTTCGAGGGAGTTGGGGTTTTCTTAAAGCTTCCTTCTAGACTGAGAAGCACCAGGACAGCATGTTCAAAGTCTAACTTCAGTGAATACCGATTCAGTGAAGGAAATAAATCTTGTTGTCTTTAATAAAAAGCAGCAGTCTATGGGGCTGGAGAGATGGCTCAGAGGTTAAGAGCACTGATTGTTCTTCCAGAGGTCCAGAGTTCAATTCCCAGCAACCACATGGTGGCTCACAACCATCCATAATGAGATCTGGTGCCCTCTTCTGGCCTGCAGGCAGACATGCAGACAGAATGCTATAAAACAAAATAAATAAATAAATCTTTAAAAAAACAAGCAGCGATCTGAGTCGGTTCTTAGCTCAGTTTTACCATCTGTAAAATGCAGTTATAAACAAGAACAAAACTGTGGAGAATACATATACTGGACTCCATGTTTTCTCTCAGATTCTGAGACAAGAGCAAAAATTTAATGTTAAGATAAATTGGAGCAACAACAAAGAGGCCTAAGTGGGACCTGTATATTTAAAGTTCCCTCCTAGTATCTCTGGATGTATTGTCCAAAACTGTTACCAACGTATAGCACTCCTTATAACTCCTGACCATGTACAGACTCTGCAGATGAACAAAACATTTAAAAAGCAAAGTGCTTGTCATACAAACTGGTATTCAACCAAGGGATGTTTTCTTCAGTATGTGACAGACCCCAATGACTGGTTAGCACCCCAAGCAGGGTGGATCACAGAATTTAATTATGCAGATTTTTGTTTCTGTATGTGCATGCATACACACGTGTATGTGTTGTGCATATATGCATTCACAAGTATGTGGCTGTGTGATGGAATGTGGGGGGTAGGAGACAGGAAGTCAATAACTGGGAGTATCCTCTAAGTCACTCTCCACCATATTTTTTGTTGGTATTTTTATCTTACTTACTTACTTTATTTATTTATTACTTACCAATCCCAGTTTCCCCTGCCTCCTCTCCTCCCACTCTACCCTCCCATCTGCTCCTCAGAGAGGGTAAGGCCTGCCCTGGGAAGTCAACTAAGTCTGTCCCATCATCTTGTTGAGGCAGGACTATGCATCCCTCCCCCCCCCCCCCCGCCTGTGCCTAGGCTGAGCAAGGCATCTCCCCATAGAGAAAGGGCTTCACAAAGTCAGTTCATGCATTAGGGTTAGATCCTGGTCCCACTGCCAGTGACCCCACATACTGCCCAAGTCATACCATTGTCACCTGCATACAGGGGGTCTAGTTCAGTCCTATGCAGCTTCCCCAGTTGTCAGTCTGGAGTCAGTGTGCTCCCACTAGCTCGGGTGAGCTGATTCTTTTTTTTTTTTTTTTTTTTTTATTTTTCGAGACAGGGTTTCTCTGTGGCTTTGGGGTCTGTCCTGGAACTAGCTCAGTAGACCAGGCTGGTCTCGAACTCACAAAGATCCGCCTGCCTCTGCCTCCCGAGTGCTAGGATTAAAGGCGTGCGCCACCATCGCCCTGCTCGGGTCAGCTGATTCTGTGGATTTTTGTGCACAATGATAAATATGGATCTACTTGCATTCTTCTACATGCCGACATCCAGATATACTAGCACCATTTGTTCAAGATACTTTTTCCATTTTATATTTTTAGTTTCTTTGTACAAAATCAAGTGTTCATAGGTGCATGGGTTAATATCAAGGTCTTCAACTTGCGTGCATGCGTGTCAAGTTGATATAAAACTATCCAGCACAACTTATTGTGGACCAAAATCCTTGCCAATCCTTTTGCCCCCCACTTCCCCACTCTACTGGCCAAGCCAAACCTACCCCCACCACATTCTATAGGGAGATAAAATATAAAAACCCTGTCAAAACAGAGACCAAATATAAAATGTTTTTTGACGTGGAGTTTTTAGTCACTCAGAGATCTTTCTTGAGAGCGGCCAGCATGCAAGCCGACATAAGAAGACTTGAGGACGTGTGTTTGGAAGCCTGTGGTGTTGTGAAGAAGTGCCACGAAGTGGGAGTCTGGATTTCATAGCCCATCTGGGCTGCACATGTTGTTTGCATCTATACCCACATGAAAGGTGACGAACAACCCAAGACGGTTTTGCCAACAAATAGAAACATTTACCACACAGCAGTTATGAGGGCCAAAACATTAAAAATCAGTAAGAAATTAATGACTCCATTTTCAAAACCGTTCTAAGATGCATTATTGATCTCATGTGAGTGCTTTAGTTTGAGTTTCTGGCACAGAAAAAAAATTAATTTTTCAGAATAAATCATTACATTAAGCATATCTTTTCTAGGAATACTAATTAAAGATGACTGACTAAAAATGTTTGCCTCGGGGCTGGAGAGATGGCTCAGCGGTTAAGAGCATTGCCTGCTCTTCCAAAGGTCCTGAGTTCAATTCCCAGCAACCACATGGTGGCTCACAACCATCTGTAACGGGATCTGGTGCCCTCTTCCGGCCTGCAGTCATACAGACAGAATCTTGTATACATAATAAATAAATATTTAAAAAAAATAAAAAAAATAAAAATGTTTGCCTCTAAACTTCCATTAAAATGAGACTAATTCAATTTCTTTTATTAAAAAGAGGAAGAAATAGTGATAGCAACAAACTTTTCAGAGTTAAAAAAATCTTACTGTACTGAGAAAGTTAAACTGTAAGCCAACAGAAGAAAAACCAAGAGCTAACCCAGGGCTCATGAGAGGCCGGGCAAGCGTATCCTTCCCTGAACACACACATCTCTAAGCAGCAGGCCTGAGGTCCACAGAAAGTACCAATTGTCTGCAAACCAGAACTGAGACACTGGGCAAGATTAAGGCTGGTAGTGGGATACTGATTATATATATATATATGATATATGATATATATACTGATTATATATATATATATGGTTTATATGATAAAGCATTTTGCTCTTAAGTTAACATTCAATCAATAGAGTGCTGGCATCCAGGAATAACTATGAAGAATATAGTTTCTTCCATATTAAACTCAACTAAGATAATTTTACAGAAGAGGAGGGGAGGAGGAAGAGGAAGAGGAGGGGGAGGAAGACGTCACCCCCAGTAAACAAACCATGCAGAGAGCACTCTGAAGCCAGGCAACCAGCTTCATCTGTGGCACGGAGTTTCCATAACTAAAATACCAGGGGAGAACCAGACTTTGAAGACAGGTCTACAGTGGGGAAAAAAAACCATGGTGCACACCTTCGATAACAACACTTGGAAGGCAGAAAGAAGCAAGCACATCTTTGAGATCAAGGTCAGACTGACCTACAAAGTGAGTTCCAGGACAGAAATGGCTACACAGAGAAACCCTCTCTTGAAAAACAAACCAACAAACCAAGAACACACACACACACAAAAGAGGGAAAGTGAGAGAGAGAGAAAGAAGGAAGGAAGGAAAGAAGGAAGAATGCTAGTATTAACACAGATGAAAGGAATAGATAGAAGACTCTAGAAGATAAAAAGCCCTCTAATACTGATGGATTGGAAGAATTAACACTAAACTACCAAAAGTATTCTACAGATTCAATGCAAACCCCACCAAAATGCCAATATTATTCTTTGCAGAAATAGAAAAAAAATCCTTAAATTTGTATAGAAGCACAAAGGACCGCAGATAGTCAAAGGAATCCTGAACTGAAAGAACAGTGTTGGAAATGTTACCATATCTGACTTCAATTCATGTTGTAGAGCCAGAGGAACAGGCACAAAGATGGGTGTGGCCATATCTTTAGTCCCAGTACTTGGGAGACAAATACTTGGGAGGCGAGCAGATATCTGTAAATTCAAGGCCAGGCTGGTCTACACAGGGAATTCCAGACCAGTCAGGGAAACAGAGTGAGACCAAAAATTCTAGGCAAAATTCCAAACACATAGATCAGTGGTATAGAGCACCCACAACGAAGCTCACATAGCTACAGACACACAAGTTTGAACAAAGATGGCAAAAATAACACGTTGGAGAAAAGTAAACAGCTCCAACGAATGGTGCTGGCAAAAAGGGCTATCCAAATAGAGGGAATGAAATTAGATCTCTATCTTCTACCTGAATGAAAATCAGCATTCCTAAAGCCAGGTATGATGGCGCAGGCCTTTGGTCCCAGCATGCAGGAGGCAAAGACAGGCAGATGTTTGAGTACCAGGACAGCCTGCTAGAGAAACCCCGTCTCAACCCCCACCCCCACCTCCCAAAAAGTAAACATTTCAGTGCCCACATTAGTGAAGCCCAGGTCTGTTCTCCACGCCTTTGTTTACTCATTTGTTGTTTGTTTTCTTTTGTTTTTGCCACACTGAGACTGACCCCAAGGCCTCCTGTGTGCCAGGCAAGCATGCTAGTGCTGAATTTTACTTCTGCCTGTGCCCTTTAAATTAAGACAGCATGTCGCAATTGTTGTGTCTCAGAACGGCCTGCAATGGTAGACCCTCCTGCATCTGCCTCTTTAGGTCTAGCGTTATTGGCATGAGCCAGCACCCTCAGAGGACCTCCTTCCAGAATCGGTTCTCTTCTTTCACTATGGGCCGTCAGGCTTGTGCAGCAAGTAATTCTACACGCTGAGTCCTCTTGCCCACCTTCCCACCAACTTCTTAGAGACAGAGAAATAGGTGAAGAAAAATATTTTATATGCTTAGCATTTGAGAGAGAGATCAAGAAGGGAGGTGATCACCCCAATGCTATTATGAAATAAGATATTGGTCCGTGGTGTTTTTAGAAAAGTATATCTTGATTAGCTGGCAGAAAACTTCATGGAAAGGAAGGCCGTAGGGCTGGGGTGGAGCCCAGGATGAGATTACTCAGCATCTGCAAAGCTCTGGGTTTGATCCATATCATCATGGGGGGTGGAGGGGAATGACGAAAATAAATGTGTTTTGAAAAGAAAGAAAAGAAAGCGTCTAGGATACGGGTCCAAAAGAAAGTGACAATGATTTTGTTTTCATTGTTTTTTCTACTCAAATGCTCAGTAGTGTGAATGCTCAAAATGCAACAGGATTTGCACTAACTTTTATAAGTTGTCCTGGCAACCATCTTTATTATACAGCCACCCCGCCCCCTGCCGAATTTTCCATATTAAGGTACTTCCATTGTTCTCTCAGTTGGGCCTGCAGGAACTTTAGCTCTCCTCCAGATGTTTCCTGACATCAGCATTCAAGATGTGCTGGCCAGATGTCTTGAACATTGCGGGAACTCTGTGTTGTGTATATTAGTTATGCAAAGGGAAAAGTGAGGACAAGAAGCCAACACGGAGGATAAAAAAGAACAGAGGCCCGGCCAAGTCGCTACTGGCACATGCCCTTTAGGTAGAAAGCCAAGAGAGCAAGCTGTCTTGGATCAAAAAAACCCTCGGCAGTCTACTGTCCACACTGAAAGCCTAGTGTCCTCGCTTTTTAGGTCAGGCCTGAGGTTCTGGAAGTTTCCACCATCTATTGATGGGTGATCAATAGGGAAATACTGAATATCTACCTAGCAACCACCTGACCTTTGTTTTACTTTGCTAACAACAATGTCATAGATCAAAGAACAGTTCCCCCAAATGCAGTCCATAGTAAGTTAATAGATAAAGGGGAAAAGGGTGCAGTGGTCAACTGATTTTAGGAAAGCATAAGGCCGGGTGGTGGTGGCGCACGCCTTTAATCCCAGCACTTGGGAGGCAGAGGCAGGCGGATCTCTGTGAGTTCGAGGCCAGCCTGGTCTACAAGAGCTAGTTCCAGGACAGGCTCCAAAGCCACAGAGAAACCCTGTCTCGAAAAACCAAAAAAAAGAAAAAAAAAAGAAAAAGGAAAGCATAAACAGAGTACAGCAGGGGCTGGAGAGATAGCTCAACAGTTAAGAGGGAGCTCTTGTTGGTCTTTTAGAAGACCCATGTTTGATTCCCAGCAACCACATGGTGTTTCACAACCTTCTGTAACTCTAGTTTCAGAAGATCTGGCACCTCTTCTGACCTCCAAGAATACCAGACACAAATATGGTATACAGACATGCAGACAGGATAAACACACACACACACACACACACACACACACACACTCATATATATTATATAGACAATTGTAGTTTATTACATATATAAAACATTAAGCAATTTTCTTTCCAAAGCACTCTCAGAGCTTCTGCTGTTGGTGCGCACAGTGAAAAACTGACGGTAACACTTCCCGAAGGCCCCAGGGCCTGACAGAAAATACTAGACTAGAGGCCACATAGGTTCTTTTTTTGTTGTTGTTTGTTTGTTTTTCGAGACAGGGTTTCTCTGTGGCTTCGGAGCCTGTCCTGGAACTAGCTCTTGTAGACCAGGCTGGTCTCGAACTCACAGAGATCCGCCTGCCTCTGCCTCCCGAGTGCTAGGATTAAAGGCGTGTGCCACCACCACCCGGCTCACATAGGTTCTTAGTGCCAGTCATACAACCAAGTGAGCATGTTTGCACATCTATACTTAGACAGATCGGTCACTCAGCTCACAGTGGCGTTTTCTCCCTGCTCAGCTCCAGTTAGATTTTCTTGGGTTATGGCCACACGAACTACAGTGATACGATTGTGATCATCCTCTGTTTTCTCTGGGTCTGGCCCTAGGCCCTTTCCATCTCTTCTAATCTGTCACAAAAGGCCACCGCTCTGCCTTTTGGGCACTGTCGTGTGTCCAGATCTCCAACCTCACAGCAGAATTGCAGCTGATGCATCTGTGTTTGTACTTATGCACTAAGAGCACTGGCCATGGGCATGCCGTAACTTAGGTCACATTCTCCTCACCAAACATGTATCCTCTTTTCAAACTCCATTCCTTAGAGTGGTATGTTGTGGGATGGTCTTTCTGCGTGCTGTGACTATATGTTGTTCTCATCGAATGATAAAGAACGCCGCTTTGGCCTACGGCAAAGCAGGATAGAGCCAGGCAGGAAATCTAAGCAGAGATACAGGTGAAGAAATAGAGAGTCTGGGAGACACCAGCCAGCCACGGAGGAAACAGGACAAGTAGAAATTGAGGCAATGGCACAGCCATGTGGCAAAACATAGATAAATAGAAAGGGGTTAATTTACATGTGCGAGCCAGCTAGTAATAAGCCTGAGCCATCAACTGAGCATTTATAATTAATACAACTCTGTGTTGGTTATTTGGGAACTGGCAGGCAGGAGAGAAACGTCTGCTTACATACGGCAGTCAAACAAGGAGCAAGAATTTCCATATAAAACCTGAGAAAGCTTAAAAAAAAAAGAAAGAAAGAGGGCTGGAGAGATGGCTCAGAGGTTAAGAGCATTGCCTGCTCTTCCAAAGGTCCTGAGTTCAATTCCCAGCAACCACATGGTGGCTCATAACCATCTGTAAGGGGGTCTGGTGCCCTCTTCTGGCCTGCAGGCATACACACAGACAGAATATTGTATACATAATAAATAAATAAATAAAAAAGAAAGAAATTTTAGACACACAAAAATGGAGTCAAGAACAGTTTCTTGGTAGCTGCATTTTCCTGGGTAGGCTCTATTTGCTGGTGGTGAACAATGGCATGGTTCCTTTAAGAAGTGACTTCCTAGTTTGTGCTGGTGGCTCGGATGGCTCTTTTGGGAGGTCCTACTATGGAGTATTTGATTGGGGTTTGTGGGCTGTGGGCTGTACCCTACTTGGTGGCAGCAAGGTCCCACTACTTCCCAGAGTTGGGACGGTGAGCATGACTCTCGCTGGTACATCTGTCGTGAGACTGGACACTCAGAGAATCGAAGGGGAGGAGCCAACTGCCATGTGCTGGTGCCATCCGCTAAGTTGAACAATGTAGGTAGATAATGTAGCAGGGTTGTTTTTGTTTTGTTTTGGTTTTGTGGCTTTTTAAACTCTATTTCTTTTATCTTTATTTTTAATTTTTGGGTTTTTTTCTTTTTTTTTTTGGTTTTTTGAGACAGGATTTCTCTCTCTCTCTTTTTTTTTTTTTTTTTTTTTTTTTTTTTTTTTTGAGACAGGGTTTCTCTGTTTATCTTTGGTTGTCCTCGAGCTCACTCTGTAGACCAGGCTGGCTCACAGAGATCAGCCTGCCTCTGTGTCCCAAGTGCTGGGATTAAAGGTATACACCCCTTTGCCCATCTTGATGTAGCAGTTTTAAGATCCGTCTCATGCGATCAAAAGCAATACAGATACACAATAAAGACAGATTCAGACAAAAAGAAACCTCTAAACAGGTCACAGTGTATTTAAAAAAATGTATGTAGGCTTAGGATAGAGAGGAAAAAGGATAGAGACAGTCATAGATTAAAAGAATAATTCTGAGATAAAAAAATGAGGTCCTTGAAAAAGGACTAGAGTAATTTTAAAAAAGAATAAGGCATTTGGAGATGGGAAATACACAGGGAGTCTGGATTCTGTATGTTATTGTGTTGATTTAAATTATTTACTGGCTGATGGGCAAGAGACAGCTGCTTGGAGACATGTGCTTGAACAAGAGACTGATAAAGTACACCAACCTAAATATTTTAAAAATGCTTTAGCTTTAAAATAGAAGTCAAAAATATATTTCCAAAATGGAACTTAAAAGATGCATTGTTTTGGAGAAGCAGTTTTGCTTTTGTTTCCACAGGAAACAAGAGGCTAAGGATTCGTTCCAAGTTAAGATGGACCAGGTTTGATTGAGACCTCCTGAACCTTGACAGTTCTATCAACAAATGCTATGACTGGTCTTCTCAGGATTTGGCCATTGTCTCAAATTTTCTCAGGGTCTCTATAAGATCACCAGCACCCATCAATCAACAAGAAGTAGTCTAGAGGACTAAGTTCAAATTCCCAAAATATTGTTTACGAGTGTTTGTTTTAATTTAAAGTGGGTTGGTTATAAATTGTTATTGGTCATAGTCAATCTCTTTCTGAAACAAGAAAGGGGGATATGATGTAGAAATGCATGATGTAAAACTGACGGGAACAAAGGGTAGGTTGCTCAATATACTTTTACTCTAAACACAACTGTTAATCTCAAAATATTTTAATTGGCATGGGTTTTAGTTTATTAATGTAAATTTAAGGTCAGTTTTGTTGCCGGGCAGTGGTGGTGCAGGCTGGCAGATCTCTGTGAGTTCAAGGCCAGCCTGGTCTACAGAGCAAGTACCAGGATAGGCTCCAAAGACACACAGAGAAGCTCTGCCCTGTAAAACAAAAGAAAAAAAAAGTTTGTTATTATTATGGGGCCGGAGAGATGGATCAGCAATTAAGACTGACTAATCTTCCGATCTCCTGAGTTCAATTCCCAGCACCCACGTGGTGGCTCACAACCATCTGTGATAAGATCTGGTGCCCTCTTCTGGCCTTCAGGCATGCATGCTGCCATCAAGGTGAACTAGGATTGAAGGATCCAATGGAGTTGGGGCATCACTCTCCTGAGTCATAGCTATAAAGAAGGGTTGGCTCTGAAGGTAAAGGTACTTGCTGCTCCGCCTAACAACCTGAGTTTGATTCCTGGGACCCACATGGCAGACAAAACAGGCTCTGACTTCCACAGGCATACAGTGGCACGAGAGTGACCACGTGTGCACATGTACACACATATAAAAAATATATTCTGATATGGGGCTTGCACAGTGCAGAACATGAACATATATGCCAGGCAAGGACGTGCTATTGCGATGCCGTCCAATGTTGCAGAATGTTTGTTTACACTGTAAAGATGTGTTTCTGCCTAAAACACCTTCTGATTGGTTTAATAAAGAGCTAAATGGCCTGTAATTGAGCAGAAGAGATAGGTGGGGCTTCTGTGCAGAGAGAGAAAACTCAAGATGAATCACGCAAAAGATGCCAGTCGGACATAGCACGAGTCAGACACACAAAATGGTTGGACATAGATTAATAAAAATATTGTGTTTTTTTAAACTTTATTTAACCTTATTTCATGCGCATTGATATAACGATGTCAGATTCTCTGGAACTGGAGCTACAGACAGCTATGAGCTGTGGGTGCTGGGAATTGAACCCGGGTCCACTGGAGGAGCAGTCAGTGCTCTTAACCACTGAGCCATCTCACCAGCCCCCAATAAAAATATTGTTAATTTAAGTTATAAGAGCTAGTTGAAAACAAGCCAAGCTTAAGGCCAAGCTTTCATAATTAATAATAAGCCTCTGTGTCTTTATTTGCAAGTTGGTTGAAGGAACAGAGAAAGACTCATCACAATGCACTGGATTATGGGTACCATTGTCTGGGATCACATCTTGGTTCGCAGCTAGTGGTGGGTGATGGAGCAGATTATTTCAAGTCTGCGGGGTTTTTTTTTGTCTTCTGTAAAAGTTCTGTACGTATCTCTTGATGTTATTGTGAAGATGAGGTGACTTGTCCCCAGGGGAAGCCCTTAAACTATTAGCATTACCACCTCTAACAAAGGAAGGAAATGAGGCATTAAAAACCTTAAGTGGCTTGCCCTATCTTGCTGAGCCAGAACTGGTTGTAGTGGCTCACACCTATAATCCAGCACTGAGAGGCCAAGGAAGGAAGAGCTCAGCTTTAAGGCCAACTGGGAGTCACACAAATTCAAGGCCAAATTGGGCTACAAAAGTAAAGGGGAAGGAAATGAGAGAAGAGAGAAGGAAGGAAGGAGAAAGAAGGAGGGGGGAGAGGGGAGAAGGAGGAACAGAGAGTTGAGAGGCAGGAATAAGGGAAAAAGGGATGGGGGTGAAGAAGGGGGGGCGGAGACAGAGAGGACATCATCCTGGGTTCATAGATACAGAGCCTGCTTTCTTAATGATTCCCCAAGTATTTTCATTGCCTGTTTATAGGAAACTCTCACTAATTAATTACACTCAAGTTGATTATGTTTTGACTAAATTGTAGAGGCCTGCAGTCTGGGAAGGAAGTGGTAGTAGGGATCATAGTGTTTTAAATACATAAGGTAATATTCAGAATCTGGAGAGACTATCCAAGAGAGTATGAAGCTGGTCAGAAGGCCTACCAGATAGCTCAGATTCTTGTTGTTGTGACTTGTCAGAAATTGAATGAAATAGACCCAGTTCTCGATCTGTTTTGGGTTGCCAAGTGTCAACATCTGACAGAATGTGTCTACACAGGGTGCTGAAAATGTGTGCACGTGTGTGTGCGTAAACATGTGTGTGTGTGCATGTGTGTGTGTGTGTGTGTGTGTGTGTTGATATGACAGGAAGCAAGGCTGGGAGGCAACTGTGTCCTGATTTCACCTGTCCCATCGCACAGTGAATTTATTGGACATACATTATGAATTTACTTCTCGAGTCTTTCTTTTTGTGGTTTCACATGAAAAGTCATTTCTATAAGAAATAAAGGCTTCCAGGACAGGCTCCAAAACCACAGAGAAACCCTGTCTTGAAAAAAAACCAAATAAAAAAAAAGAAAGAAAGAAATAAAGGCTTGGGGCTGGAGAGATGGCTCAGCGGTTAAGAACATTGCCTGCTCTTCCAAAGGTCCTGAGTTCAATTCCCAGCAACACATGGTGGCTAACAACCATCTGAAATGAGATCTGATGCCCTCTTCTGACCTGCAGGCAGACACGCAAACAGAATATTGTATACATAATAAATAAATATTAAAAAAAAGAAAAGAAAGAAATGAAGGCTTAGGGCTGGAGAGATGGCTCAGAGGTCAAGCACTGACTGCTCTTCCAAAGATCCTGAGTTCAATTCCCAGCAACCACATTGTGGCTCCCAATCGTCTGTAATGAGATCTGGGGCCCTCTTCTGGTGCTGCGAGCAGAGTACTGTACACATAATAAATAAATAAATCTTTAAAAAAAAAATAAAAAAGAAATAAAGGCCTTAACAAACAAGGATGTGCTAACAACCACCAAATATTTAACATCCAAATTATAGCTTTCAATCCAATACTCATGTTTCTTACAGAAACGTTTGCCAAGCCACGGACACAGCTACTGGGTTTCTCTTGCAGCACATTTTGCCACTTGGAGACATTCCCCAGAAGGACTGACTTGTCCAGAGAGACGCAATGATACACTCTCAGCTTTCACAGAGATGAGCTAACGGGGGCTAACGGGGTAAGTGTAGCTCTGTGGTCATTCTGACGACAGTGGTAAGGCTCAAAGGGATGTTTTGTTGAGTGCATGGAAGGCTGTTGAGTTAGCCTCAACGAGTCTAGGAGTTACGTCCCCTCTGCGACGTGACACCTACACTTAGGGCGAACAAGCCACTGGTGTACTCACCTGGCCCTTTGAATATGCCTGTCCTTCAGCTTCCATCCCTGCTTGTCACTTCATTGTTCCTCTTGGCTCAGGTCTCCAAAGTTTCTGTTGGTTCTCATCTCTCTTACCCACTCAGCAATATCAGATGAACTTTCACCCTTGACACATTCTCTCTCTCTCTCTCTCTCTCTTTCTCTTCTTTTCTACACATTTTCCTGCTTTCCTACTTACCACTCAAATGTTTACCTCAGTCTTTTGATGACTCTATCTGACTTCTAAAGCAATGTTCCCCTGGCCCACAGAGACCTCAGCCAGTGTCTGGCTCCAAGTTTTCCAGGTTCTCTTGCTGCTAATCTGGGAGGTGTATTCTTGTCCTAGAGAGTTTGTGTGGACCCTGCTTGGAATACTCTTCTCCCAGTATTAACTGGTTTTCTTTCCTCTTGGAAGTCTATTAAACATTTCCTAGTGAGGTCTTCCTTTTTAAAACTGTAAGCCAGCCGGCACACGCCTTTACTCCCAGCACTCAGAGGCAGAGGCAGGCAGATCTCTGTGAGTTTGAGGACAGCCTGGTCTACAAATCAAACTAAAGAACAGCCAGGACTACACAGAGAAGTGCTGCCTCAAAAACCAAAACAAGATATAACCATAAGCCCTGGGGCTGGAGGCCCAGTGGTTAAGATCGCTCACTGCTTTTCCAGAGGACCCTTGTTCATGCTCCATACCAAATTCCTCAAGTCACCTGAGCTCATTTTCCACAATCTACTTAAACACCTGCTTCTCACCCTCTGCAGGGCTACCACTGTCTTGGGCCATTATCATCCCTTACCTGGAGCGTAAACGTGACTCCTACCACATTCCTGTCTCCACATGTGGCCTGAGGAATCCTTTAAAGTATCAGGCAAGTTGGCAAGCAAGTATCCTGCTTTTAAAATCCCAGTAGGAAAGTAAAAACTTGCCCAAGAAGGGGCGGCTAGGCGGTGGCGGAGCGGAGCACGCCTTTAAACCAGCACTGGGGAGGCAGAGGCAGACAGATCTGTGTGAGTTCCAGGCCAGCCTGGTCTACAAGAGCTGGTTCCAGGACAGGCTCCAAAGCTACAGAGAAACCCTGTCTGGAAAAGCGAAAAAACAAAAACAAAACAAAAAAACTTACCCACGGTCTGTGAGTTACCTCTGGGAAGGGTTAACCAAATAGATCCTCCAAAAAACAGGATTCAAACAAACAAGCAAAAGAAAACAAAACCTAAACCCAAAAATTGGGGGGTGGTTGATTTTGGCTGGGTTAGTTTAAAATGGTTTCAGGGGCTGACCTGCCAGGGAAGCATGCACAAGCACCAGATTCTGTTTCCCCTGGGAAATTTTCAAACACAGAGATACTTAACCCTCTTACTAGCATATGTGCTTAAACATATTTTTATGCCGGGCGGTGGTGGCGCACGCCTTTAATCCCAGCACTCAGGAGGCAGAGGCAGGTGGATCTCTGTGAGTTCAAGGCCAGCCTGGTCTACAAGAGCTAGTTCCAGGACAGGAACCAAAAGCTACGGAGAAACCCTGTCTCGAAAAATCAAAAAAAAAAACAAAAAACAAAAAACAAAAAAAAACATATTTTTATACCTTCTATGTATGCTTTGACTAAATTCTGGGTACATGGGCTTCCAAGAGCATGCTCCTACCTGGAAGTGCCCACCCTGGGGCAAGACAACGAGAAATATAAACCTGCTCTTTTAGTGAAGAGTGTGTTCCCGCTTCCTTGTTGGTTAAATGTACACTCTGTGCATTCTGTTACTGTGTCCTGTCTGAACTCTTCTCTTTCAGAGGTCTAAGAAGCGAGATGACAGCTGGAATTAAGACCAAGGAAACTTGAGCCCCCAGTAGCACATTTTCAAAGTGGCCCTCAGCCACTCTTTCCGTATCAACTGCTGTACCTAGTGCCCCTTTCCAGTTCCGCTTCTTTCAGCAGACCGAGTTCATGCCCACAGGACCTGGGCATCCTCATCCCATTTCAGGTATTTAAATGGCTCATCACCAGCACCAGATCTCAGGCTTTCTTCAGATAGACATTCTTTGTCCATCCACTCTCAAGGATCTCACCAGTGTTTCTATGTCATGTTAGCTTTATTCTGAACGTTCTCTGGAGTCTCCTTAGTTATTGTTGATTACCAGGTCTAAGCCAATGTTAACCTGGAACTCTGAGTCATTAAGACAAAATCCCTTATTGTCAATTTATCCAGTTTACGCTAAAGACAAGACAATAACTTGAGTATAGTACAAATGGTACCTCGATTGTGTTCTTTGGGTCTTAATTCCCAGGAGTAAATATAATGATGACAGTTTCAAAGAGACCCAGGCACGTTACAACATTTGCTTGAGGCTCAAGATCATGCTGTAAATAAGTAGGGAAGGACCTTGGTTCTGGTCCCCAAGGCTGTTTATTTCTTCTACCCACAATGCCTCTCAAACAGTTTACTTGTGTAAACTGATGCCTACACTTGGTTGTCCACTTGACCCACCTGGCAAAGGGGAACCTTAATCGAAGAACTGTCTTCACTCAGACTGGTCCCTAGACGTGTCTGTAGGACCTTTTTTTGATTGTTAATTGATGTAGTAGAAGGGCCTGTCCATTGTGGGAGGTGTTATCCGTAGGCAGATGGGCCTGTGCCAGATGAGGGATGCACCTGCACAGAAGATGCCCGGACGCAAGCTCGGACACAAGCCCAGACGCAAGCCCGGAAGCACCGGTCCTCCTTGGTTTCTGCATCAGGCTCCCGCAGTAAGTCCTAACCCTGACTTTTAACCAATGCTGGGCTGTGTGCGATATGAAAATGTAAACCAAATAAACTCCTTCTCCGAGTTGCTTCTGGTCATAGTGCTTGTCACAGCAAAAGACAGCAGACTAGAAAATGCAGGGACTCTGAACGCAAGGTTAGAGAAGAACGTTAATTCTGAGACATGAGAAGGGGGTGTGGTTTCCAGGTGGGTGGAGCTGGAGAGTGGGAGCTCCAGCACGTGACACGTATTTGGTGCTCTAATACTTCTTTCAGATATGTGACTTAAATTCTTCCAGAAATACAGTAAAAATTGTAGGATTGCCTATGCCAATTCTAAACAAAACAAAGCACAAACCCTGCATTGTCTCCTGAGTTGATGTATATCTTGGATTTTTAAGTCTATTGAACAAATTTCTGTGGCGGTTGAGCCTTCAATAGAATAAGGGACTCGGTCCCTCAGGTGCTCTCTCACACAGCTGAGAAGCGCCATGTGGGTCATGTGAGCAACGTGATCTCCACGTGCTAATTTATCTCCCAGCCACAAAACCAGCACAAAGAACAAAGCGATTGGATCCCAGAGGGGACTGGGATACTTTTAATGAGATGTAATTTTGCTTCATTTTGTGTCTGGCCTGCCTGGCCTCAAATTCTCAGTTGTCACACTCCGCAGCCTCCCGAATGCTAAGGTTACTTTACAGGTGTGGGCTACCCACACCGCGCTCTGATACAATGCTTCCTTACGTGTGAATGCTAACTGTGCAATATCACCTCTGGCCTCCTAGGAGAATCTCTTCCAGGTTTGTATAAAAAGTTGACAGAATTCTGAACGTAAAAACTCTAAACCCTGAAGATAGTTTGTGTTGAATGCCGAAGTTGTCGTTCCGATCCTCCGAGGCCTACTTATTCCTGCAACTAAATTTAACCACAGTTGTCAAAGAAACAAAAATATCACTTAAGCCAAGCATCTATGTGGTGAATTTCAGGACAGCTGGAGCTGGAAAAAAAAAAAAAAAGCACTTACGAGGGTAAGGATTTCTAAATTAAAGGTCACCCTGGTCTACTTAGCAAGTTCCAGTTCCAAGATAACTGGCTATGTAGTGAAACCTGTCTCAAAACAAAACAAAAAAATCAAAATAAATCAAAAACAAAATTAAAAATACAAAAACACCCAAAGAACTAGATTTAAAAAACAAACAAACAAACAAAAAACAACCAACATTTGTACCTAGGGAGCTTGGTTCTTGCCAAGCACCCATGAGGCTCTGGGTTTGATCCTCAGCACCTGGGGTGGGGGGAGGATACTACAAACTTTGAATCAAAGGAAAATAATAAATATTCTTATCTGGTATTAGAGGCTATGCCTATATGTATTTTGAATTTTGATATTTCCTCCTAGATCACATATCTTTTTGTTTGTTTGTTTTGTGAAGTAATAAGGGCGGTGGGGCTGCGTCCCCAGCACCCCGCTGCCTGCTCGGCTAGCTTATGCCCGAAATAATTACACGGACACTGTATTCTTTTAAACACTGCTTGGCCCTTTAGCTCTAGCACTTACAGGCTAATTCTCACATCCCCATCAACCCATCTCTAATAATCTGTGAGAACCGGTCTTACCGGGAAGATTCTAGCCTAGTCCATCCTGGGTTGGAGCTTCATGCTGTGTGTCTGCCCGGGAGCGGGGCATGGCGTCTCTCTCAGGCGTCTGCTCCCGAGAGGAGAGATGTCGAGACTCTGACCTCACTTCCTCTTCCTACCAGCATTTTGTTCTGTTTACTCCACCCACAGGGCCAAGCAGTTTCTTTATTGGCCAATGACCTTCCTTCATCAGTTTTGTTTTGTTTTTCTGTGTTGCACTGGCTGTCCGGGAACTCCCTTGTGTATCCAGGCTGGCCTTGGACTTACAGAGGTCTACCTGCCCCTGCCTCCTAAGTGCTGGGCCTAAAGGCACGTACTATGCCCTGCTGTTCACCGTTTACATTTTTTTGTTATTCTGTGTGTTTGTTTGTGTGTGATGTGTGTGTGTGTGGCATGTGTGATGTGTGTGTTTGTGTGATGTGTGTAGTATATAGGTGTTACACTGCACACGTGGAGGTCAGAGGACAGCTTTTGTGAGCTGCTTTTCTCCTTTCACCATGTGGGTTCCTAGACTGAATTCAGTTTGTTCGTTTGTTTGTTTTTGCTTTTTCGAGACAGGATTTCATTTCTCTGTGTATATTTGGCTGTTCTGGGACTCAGAGATCCACCTGCCTCTGCCTCCCGAGTTGGGATTAAAGGTGTGTGCTGCCACCAACAGTCTGAATGCAGGTTTCAAGCCTTGGCAGTAGCAGCCTTACTGGCTGAGCCATCTGGACAGCCCTTGGTTTATTTTTTAATTTACTATCTTCAGAAGTGGGCACAATGTTTTATAAGTGAACAACGGCTGCTGAGTGGTTTTTGAATGTACATCTAAATGTATATAGATCTAAAAAAAATTGGATTGTTCCACAAATATTAACAGGTTTAGAAAATTAAGAAATTTATTAGGTATGATCAACATTAAGAATATATGTGAGAATTCATTGATAATAATAAAGCCTCGGGCTGGTGAAAGGATTCAGGGAGTAAAGAAAGGTAATTGCCAGCATCTTTTTGAACCCTGGGACCCATATGACAGAAAGAGAGAACCAATTCCTGCAAAGTGTTCTCCTGACCTACACACACACACACACACACAAACACACATGTTATGAAACAATTGTTTTTAGAATAAAAATGTGCTCTTAACAATATTCTTTTTTTTTTTTTTTTTTTTTTTTTGGTTTTTCGAGACAGGGTTTCTCTGTGGTTTTGGAGCCTGTCCTGGAACTAGCTCTTGTAGACCAGGCTGGTCTCGAACTCACAGAGATCCGCCTACCTCTGCCTCCCAAGTGCTGAAATTAAAGGCGTGCGCCACCACCGCCCGGCTTCTTAACAATATTCTTTACAGGTGACTTCTTCACCGATTTGACAAAGGCGTGGACTTGTTGACATTCCCCCACAACCGTTTTGTTATTACACGCTGCTCTGCATCTTGCCTTTGCAAGCTTCTTCAATCCAGCTCACTTCACTAGCTTTGAAGGCACTCTTTCTGGAGCCAAACACAATGACAGGTCAGCAAGAACAAGCAGATGGTGGGCTGATTGCTTACAACTGTTAAGACAAAACTTTTTAAGCTGCCTTTATCAGGCGACTTTCTCCTGAGTTACCGTTCCTGTCTGTCCCTGGTGTTCAGGGAGAAGTCAAGGCAGCCACCAGGAAAGCTTGGGGGTGTTAGCAATGGCCTTTAAGTGTTTCTTCAAACTTGGTGCTGGATCAACTCCAGAAGACCAACCCCGGAGTGCAAAATCAAAGGATTTGGATCCCACACAAAGGAGACTTACAGATGTGCGCCCTCTGGTGGCTTCAGAGGTGCAGGACAAGAGTGGCAATTTAAACTCAACACACTGGTGAGCGGAAACCATTCTGCCAGGCTGTGACTGCCTGCTGGGCACTGAAAATGTTCTCAGCTGAAATATAGGAACAAAAATTCATACCTCCGGGATGGCACTTAACACGGGGATTAAAGGCACCAGATCTCATTATAGATGGTTGTGAATCACCACGTGGTTGCTGGGAATTGAACTCAAGGACCTCCAGAAGATCAGCCAGTGCTCTTAACCTCTGAGTCATCTCTCCAGGCTCTGTTTGTTTGTTTGTTTGTTTGTTTTTTACAACTATTACATGATTCTAGTAGGCAGGTTGGGCTAAAAACCATTTATCCAAGTGGGAGTCTTACTCTTGGAATTCAGTGGAAACTGAAGACTGAATGTCTTAAATGTCTTTTCACTAAAGGAAAAGAAGACCGACATGAACTTGGTAAGGTCACTGGTTACAGCAAACAAGAAAACCGTGTGCAAGTTTTGTTCTTGACCCTGTCTCAAAAATAAAAAAAAAAAAGACAAAAAAAAAGACAAAAAAAAAAAAAACCCTAACAAACAGGCATGGTGTGATGGTACACACCATAGAGGCTCTGTGAGTTTTAGACTAACCTGGGCTATGACCTAGCCAGGGATACATAGTGACACCCTGTCTCAACAATAAAACCCTGACAAATGAAACAGCAGAACAAGAATTTACAATCTTTCTTCAGCTCTTCTTTTGAGGCGTGTTTTATATGTTTCAGCAAAGACTGGACCGTTTTTCAAGCACACCCCCCGTTTTCTAACCATCTCTACTTGCCTCAGTGAGATTCTGTTAGTCTGGGTTTTCTTTTCCCCATTCTCCGAATTGTAATCTGTGGGTTTAGTCTTTGAGTTAACCACGGAGTATTTTTATTCTGTGAGCTAAGCACATTCCTTTATAACCACAGGCATCCACTTCTCATTGGATTTATGACAACCGCAACATTGGCATGCAGGTAAAAAAAAAAAGAGCTCAATTTGCTTTTCCCATCACACCTCTGGTTACCTCACGGAACCTCAGTTCGGTGGAAAGGGACTAAGGACCATTTCTGCCACGCTCTCCGCGCCCACACCTTCCCACAAGGAACCTGCGTTCCTCTGAAGGCGGCTAGGCTCTGGCCACCCAAGCGAGCACGCTAGCTCCGCTCTGCTCTCAGGATGGCTGTGCAGTTGCTGGGAACGTCCTGCCCCCAGACAAGGCAGAGGCATCACTTCGTCCACAGCAGCACTTGGGGAAGTCTGTTCCACAGCCTAAGGAACTTAGGTGAAACAGCCCTGCAGAGTGGAATGAGCTGAGCATACTAAACCGGAAAAGTAAGACTTTACCCTTCATTCCACACACAAGGACCCCTCCAAGAATGTCATAAATATTTAACAAAATTGAACCCTCTGTGTGCCTAAGAAGGAGCTAGAAAGGTTTTATATCGCTCTATGGTTTTTTTTTCCATGTGTGCATACCATAAATAAGTGGATTATACCTTTAAGAAAATAAAGAATGGGGAAAAAGATATAAATTTCATGTGGCTGGTTCCATTGTTTCTCTTTTTACCTGCTTGCTGGGCAAACTCTTCTATGAAACATGAAAATGAAAAGACAGTATAATCTACTATAGTCTACCTTAGTCTCCGATGGCTTTGGTCCCAGAACCCTGACTACCATCTATGAGGGAATTAAGGCACTAAAGAAATGACAGATACATTGACACAGAAACCTGGGATTGGGTGGCCTGGGATCTCAAATGGAGACACGACAATACCCCGGAATAGCGGTGTGTTTATTGAGTTCCAGCTGAACAGGGAGGTGGGCTTGTCCCATCAGCTGAACAAGGAAGGGGCTTATTAAAGATATAAACAAGAAGGCGGGGTTATCACACACTACATAACTAAGAGGCAGTTTAGCTAATGTCAATGGGAGCAGGCTCTACGGGGAAGCAGTCTCCAGGCCATGAACAGCTGAGGGGAGCAAGCGATGGTGGACATTTCCTGCGTACGCTATCATCATCCACACACAGACCATAGGAGGGCTTTGCCATCCCCTTGAGCCTGACCTGGGAAGGCTTTGCCATTTCCATGGGGCTGAGGCATGTTCTTGGCATTGCCACGCTGATGTCGACAACACACATCCACTCGGGGTACACTTACCCTCTGTACTGATCCTTTGCCACTAAAATTCAGCAAATTAAATTCAAGTTCAAGCAAAGAGCATAAGCTGTCAGTTCGACAGCCATGTAGTTAGCAATATTTATAAGGATTAAAAACCATGATTTACATTAAAATTAGACAAATAATCCATCTTGTAAAGAGTTGTTTGGGTTTAGAATGGCAACAATGTAAGTGAAAACCCAGTTTATTTTTTCAGGACAGGGTTTCTCTGTGTATCCCTGGCTATCCTGGAAGTCACTCTATAGACCAGGCTGGCTTCGAACTCAGAGATCTGTCTGCCTCTGCTTCCCAAGTGCTGGGATTGAAGGTGGTTGCCAATACACCCGTCTAAAAACCAATTTTAGAGTGTATTAATTAGTGTAAGAATTTTTATTCCTGTCGTTCCTTTGTACTTGAAGGTCTATTTAAGAAAATAAAACTGGCCTATAGGCCCTGTATGGCCGGCAGACTGGATGGATTGCTGTCAAGAAGATTCAGATGGAGGAGGCTGGGGAGATGGCTCAGCGATTAAGAGCACAGACTGCTCTTCCAGAGGTCCTGAGTTCAATTCCCAGCAACCACATGGTGGCTCACAGCCATCTGTAATGAGATCTGGTGCCCTCTTCTGGACAGCAAGCAGACAGACAGAACACTGTATACATAATAAATAAATAAATCTTTTTAAAAAAAGAAGATTCAGATGGAGTTATCTGGCATATCATACCAGTTATCTGATGAATATACAATCAGTACTCAGGAGACTGAGGCAGGAAAAAGAGTGTGAAGGCCACTTAGTAACACAGTGAGATCCTGTCTCAGAAAATCAAACAAATCAGTCAACAAATATAAATATCATTAAATACACATCCTAGTGTAAAAAGTGTATCATTGTCTTCATGATATCTTGTAAAGATGAAGAATAACAGGTTTATTCAGCTTGTCTAATATATATATATATATATATATATTATGTAAATACAGTCTCTGACCCTGCTTTTCCAACACCATTCTGCAAGTCATCCAAACTCACAATAGAAATTAAGAAAAAATACTCATAATGTTACTACCAGAGTTAGCACATTGCTCAGGTTCTTAGAGTATATTGAGTATAATGCAAAATATAAAATAACAAGACCCTTAGTCTCCACTGTTAGATAATGGTAAAGATTTATTGAATATTTTTAAGAGCCTGGTACTGGGATCTAGAGAGATGGCTCAGTGGTTAAGAGCACTGGCTGCTCTTCCAGAGGACCCAGGTTCAGTTTCCAGCACCCCCACCCACGACAGCTAACAAATGTCTGAACTCTAGTTCCAGGGGATCTGGCATCCTCACACAGACATACATGCAAGCAAAACACACCAATGCACATAAAACAAAAATAAATACATGATTTTTTTAAAAGTTTCAAAAACATAATGGGTTTATATTTATATCTATATGTGCATAGATATTTAATAGGTTAATGATTTTAATCAACTTTTAGGTGATTTTTTTGTCTTGATTCATTTTGACTTAGCTTTTTTTTTTTTTCTGAGACAGGGTTTCTCAAGTGTAGACCTGCTAGTCCTGTAACTTACTCTGTAGATCAGGCTAGCCTTAAACTCAGAGATCTGCCAGCCTCTGTCTCCCATGTGCTGGAATTAAAGGCATGCACTACCACCACTTTGCTAAAATAAATCTTAAAAGAAAGCCTGGCACCATGCTAAATATTATATATACATAGTTCCATTTAGTCCACATGCAGAAATATGGTTGTTGATCCTAAACTTTATTTGCTACTTTTTGTTTGTGTGTGGGTGTACATGTATGGACTTCTGTGTATATGTCCATGCTGATGTCAAGTGTCTTTCCTTAGTTGCTCTTCATCCTTATTTTTTAAGGCAGGTCTCTCATTGAAAGTGAAGCTTACCGGTTTAGCTGGGCTGGTTGGACAACAACCTTTAGGGAGCGACCTGTCTTTGCCTCCCCCAACCAAAGGCTAGGGTGACAACCATATGATGCAATGCCCAACTTTTCATGTGGGTGCTGGGGATTCAGTCTAGGGTAGTCCTGCTTACATGGGAGGCACTTTACCAACTGAGCAACCTCCCCAGCCCCCCAGTGTAATACTGTGATCTGATGTACTCTTCTGCGCTTCACAATGTTCACATACCCTGCACAGATGAACACGCAAGTGAAACATCCAGACACATAAGATAATAATAAAATGTTCAGACAGTATTAAAGTAAAACATGAAAGGGGCTGGGGAGATAGCTCAGTTACAAACTTCTAGATCCTGTTATGTAGACCAAGCTGGCCTGGAACTCACTGAAATCCAACTCCCAGGCATTAGAATTACAGGCATGTAGGACTCTGCCCAGTTGCTTTCATCTTGTGATTGAGCTAAGAGTAATGGCCCAAGAGGTGGAAGAAAGGTTGCTTGGAGGGACACGTGCTAATGGCTCAGTATTGGTGGGGACGAGCAAGCCTCATAGAGCTGTCGCAAAGCTTGGCAGGCAGGCTAACGTTAGCCCAGCAACACGCACTGCTAACTCATGGCTTTATGAGTTTGTGGGTTTGTTAATATGACAATTTCTTTAACTGAGTTCTCAGAGTAATTAAAAAGTATGTTTATACATTTGAGATGACTCTGGGTAAAAACGATTTGTCAACAAGCCTGATGACCTGAGTTCTATTCCCAAGCCCCACAGGGTGGGAGAGAACTACACACACACACACACACACACACACACTAAATATTATAAAAAAACTGTTCTGGGGCTGGAGAGATGGTTTGACTTTTAAGAGCACTGACTGCTATTCTAGAGGACCTGGATTTGAGCCTTAGCACCCAATGGAAGCTCACAACCCTTTCTAAGTCTAGTTCCATGGGATCCAATACCCTCTTCTGGCCTCTGGGGGCACTGAACACTCATGGGGCACAGACATACATGTAGGCAAAATACCTATACACACAAAATTTAAAAAAAGAACCAATCAAACCACTCATATTCTTTCTTTCTTTATTCATTCATTCATATTTACTTATTTAATTTTTTGTTTTTCGAGACAGGGTTTCTCAGTAGCTTTGGAGTCTGTCCTGGAACTCGCTCTGTAGACCAGGCTGTCATTGAACTCACAGAAATTTGCCTGACTCTGTCCCCCAAGTGCTGGGATTAAAGGCGTGCGCCACCACCGCCTAGCTATTCATTATTTATAAATGTAAATGATGATGTGTCTTTTAATTGCTTTGGGAACGTGGGAAATTAGTTCCTGATACTTTTTTGTTTTGTTTTTTTTGAGACAGGGTTTCTCTGTAGCTTTGAAGTCTGTCCTGGAACTAGCTCTTGTAGCCCAGGCTGGCCTCGAACTCACAGAGATCCGCCTGCCTCTGCCTCCCAAGAGCTGGGATTAAAGGTATGTGCCACCACCACCCAGCCCTAGTTCCTGATAAAATGCATGATAGGACCACAGAAATTTGTATATCAGTAACTAAAATGTAAGCAATATGGTATAATTGCTATTTGCCATCTTCATATACAAACAAGAATATACAAGCTACCTGTAATAATATACACAATCTTGTAAAAAATCCTATTTATCTTTTTCTATGGTTATAATCGTACAGTGCTTTTAGAAGTAAAAGATACTGAACTGTCTAGAAATAGTTCTAACTAACAGTGAATCTTATTTTCAAATTTTATCAAGGAAAAAGAAAATAAAACAGACAAAAAAAATACCCAAGCCAGGAGAGTTGAGTCCCATGTACATGGAATACATGAACAGTATTCCACGAGAGTCACATATACACAGAAGACATAAACATTATTCCAGGAGAATCACGTATACACAGAAGACATGAACAGTATTCTAGGAGAATCATATATACACAGAAGACATAAACAGTATTCCAGGAGAATCACATGTACGCAGAAGACATGAACAGTATTCCAGGAGAATCACGTATACACAGAAGACATGAACAATATTTCAGGAGAATCACGTATACACAGAAGACATGAACAATATTCCAGGAGAATCATGTGTACACAGAAGACATGAACTGTATTCCAGGAGAATCATGTATACACAGAAGACATGAACAATATTTCAGGAGAATCACGTATACACAGAAGACATGAACAATATTCCAGGAGAATCACATATACACAGAAGACATGATCAGTATAGATTCATTTTAGTTAAGTCCATTCTACTTACACACTTAAAATACAAAATACTTCTCAATTTGTGAAGAAGCTGACTGCACTTAGCACCAGAAAGGAACTGTACTTTCAATCAAGAATTCAACATCCTGAACCAGAAAAGAAAGTCCATGAAATCCAGATGTACTACAGCCATGCCTGGGTTGCCACCTGCACCTCGGAGCTACTTGATGCTGCGGACTACTCTCCTGCAGTGGCTTGTCTTCATTTCCTCCAGCGCTTGCTCCAGCTGCTGAACCAAATGGAGCAGGGTAGCTGGGTCTGTCTGCAGAAGATGGGTGCTGTGGTCGCCATTCTGATCAAGGTGCAGCTTTAGAGTCACTGCTGGTTTAATCTGTTGCCGGAGACTTCTGCTTGCAAGCTTGGAGACACAGAAAGAGCAGTTATTCTTTAGTAAGTATGCTGCACAGGTAACTTCTAAATTACACTGTACCAGGTTAAAAATAAAATGAGATGAATCACAAACTTTAAAATGAAAAGTAAACTTTAAAACTTTTGCAAAGAAAAAAAACCTGGTATTGTAAATGAAACCTCATAGTATGAAAAAAATTCCTTAAACAGGATAAAAAGCGCACGCCTTTAATCCCATCACTTGGGAGGCAGAGGCAGGTGGATCTCTGTGAGTTCGAGGCCAGCCTGGTCTGCAGAGTGAGAATTTCAGTACAGTCAGGGCTGTACAGAAAAACCCTGCCCCCAGAAACAAAACAAATAAATGAATAAATAAATACACTTTAATTAAAAAAGGTAATATAATACAGTAAGGAGATAGTAAGACAGAAATGGCATACCATATAGAAAGGAGGAAAAGATTATAAAGGCTTACATTCTTTACACTTCTAAATTCCCATTTTTCTGATTCACCTAATGATGCCAAATTAGTTTTCTTAAACAACTGCTTCAATTTTACATGTTTATCCAAGATCTACATGGTTTCCCAGTGTCTGCTACGTTATATCTAAACTCTCACCAAATTTTTGTAACCTATTTTACTCTCTTACAGCCTACAGATGAGTGACGCCTCAACCCCTGCACGTGAACACAGCTTCAATGGGGTTAGAAGGAAAATCTGTGTCCTATCTTAGATGCTGGGTACCTTTGGGAAGGAGGAAACGAGCACTGGTAAGAGGTAAGAAAGATGTTTGTGGGGTGCTGGTCATGGTCACGTCCACGTTACGCATATGTGACTATGTAGTAACTCACTGAGTGCAGAGATCTGGACACTTTCCTTTGTGGGTTTCATGTTCCGGAGAAATGACTGAAGAAAAAAAGGCATTGCCAAAAACAAAAACAAAACCCCACAAACAACTGTTTTTTTAAATCATCTTTTCTTAAAATGATTTCTTTAAAACTTTACAAATTGGGGCCTCTAGGATGGTTCAGTGGCCTGGGGCACTTTCTGCTATGCCTGATAACCTGAATTCAGTCCCTCAGGACAACAAAAGTTGTCCTCTGACCTCTACACAAGTGCCACGCACATACACTAATAAAGACATAATAAAAACAAATTAAAAACCTTTGCAAATTAAACTTAGTAAATTATATTAGAAGTAAAAGGAAATGAGCTATCTGTGAAATGACCCAAAAATGACCATTAAAATATAAACATTTTTTCAAACCAGAGTTTGGTTAAGGAGGTAAATAACAGAGCATATAAATAATTCTTCTAGTCTATGCCAGGTTATTTTTTAAAAGCCGTACTTGTACATCTAGTCGCCATTCAAGACTATGGTAACTGGGAAGACGAGGTGCCAACTCATCCAGAATAGTTCTGATCTCCTTTCTGTTGTCCAGGTAGAGCTGAAGCAATAATCTATTCAGTTCTTCGGAGAATCCCAGGACAAAAACAGAGTCTTGGAAATCCAGTTCAGAAATCTAAAGATAAAATTGAGTTCAACAGATCACTGGGATTTACCTTTGTCTAGTAAATGTTAGATATTTCTAAACACAAACATTCTGTCTACAACATTCCTTACAGTTAAAGACAATCACTGACCACCATCCAAAATCCAAGTTACTAACATACAAAATAACCTCATTAAAATACAAAAAGAGGCAGCCTCCCTGGTTCAGATCCAGCTGCTTTCCCCAGACCTGGGGTCCCATGGATGCATTGTACCCAGATGGAATGTTACCCCCTTAAATACCATTTTTCTTCCAGAGCCACTTTGTTTTTCAAACACGGTGGTTCTGGGCTGGGACTGTCCCTTAGATAAGAGTAGATCTGGAGCTACAGTCTGAAGAACTGGGCTCAAGTTCAAATGAGCCTTCTTTTTCCTCTGCTTTTTCTCTTGACTGAAGGCAAACTATTATTTGTGAGACATGGACTATGGCAGATCGAATGATCCTGACCTCAAGAAAAAGCATCTCTGGCCTTCTGGACGCCTGTTGTGCTGTTGTCCCACAGCTTTCTGCCCCTTGTTTCTTACTAGTTTCTTGAATTGTTCTTGTGGACTTTTCCTCAGGGATATACTGGCCTGCAGGTCCTAATTCCCCCGCTCACCACAAGAGAATTAGCTCACTTGCTGTCTGATCATGATGCATTGGTGAGCGGACCATGCTTCAGTAACTCTGACCTGATCACCCTGGACCTGGTCGTGTTCTACTGCCAGACCTTTCCCTGGGGGGCTTGAACACAGAATGGGGAGGTGGACACTCACGTCACAGACCCACACATTTCTGCCTGACTGGGCCTGCAGATTTAGGTGCTAGACTTAAGGCTCCTCCGATCATCCAGCTCCCTCTCCACTGGTACTTAAACTGATGTGGATGGGAATTGAGGGATGAGTTGAGGGCGGAGGGATGAAAGGGGGAATCAATGTGCTTCGTTCGGCCTGATGTGAAGGATGGTTGGTGTTTTTCCTGCATTGTCTCTTTTCTTACTGTTTCTTTAATAAATGGGATGAGAGGGCAAAAAAAAAATACAATTAAGACAGAGAATTTTATTGACTATTTTTCCATCAAGCCAAATACTGACTGCTGATACATAAAGAAATGCAATATTTCATTCTCCTCTCTCCTCGGATACACACATGGTGGCATATGATACAGAATTTTACAATTTATACTAGCAAGAGACATTTATATTAGATAATGCCCTTAACACTACCGTTTAGGTATACTGCAGAAATTCGATTATGAGTTACTAATTTATATTAGCAAGAGGCATTCTTATTAGATAATGCTCTTAACACTACCGTTTAGGTATACTGCAGAAATTCGATTATGAGTTACCAATTTATAACAGGTGCCTGTGTGAAAGGATCTGGGTAATACAATACCATTCTCAGAAGCCTTACCATGAGCTTGGAGCTCTCAGTAAGAAGATATGTCAATCCTTCCACACCATGCTGGATAGTGTCACTACTCACATTGAGTTTCCCTAAGGAAAAAAGAAAAAAATGAAAAGATTATCCTTTTGTTTGAAAACAAACAGACAAAAAACACGTTTAATTACCCTAAGTTTTCAAACAGTTTAATGAAAAGTGAGTTAAACAGAGATTCCTGTTCCTTCTCAACCCACCCCACTAACCAGATGCCTTCGGTATTTCTCTCCAACCACCCATAACGAAATACAGACCTGTGAACAGGGACACACAGCCCCTTCAAGCCAGGCAGAAAAGGAACTCAACAGGGATGTTCTTAACCACACCACCACCCCCTCTGTCTTCCATAACGGCGGCTTGAGGGCAGCAGTAAACGCTAACTGAATCCTTGAATGAAGTGCTCAGCTAATCTGACAGTTCCACTTCATGAGCGTGCAGTATTTACTAAGCAGGTGGCACTGTATTTATTTAAAATACGAAGGCACTTATTTATTTATTTATTTATTCATTGTGAGCTTTAAAATCTCAATTACTTGCAGAGGTTGCGCCCTGGTTAACGGCTATGCAATGGGTACAAGACCCTAGGTCTTGCTAAGGTCCCTGCCGGACTGAGCAAAAGGGATTGGATAGCACTTTCCAGTTCAACAGACAGAGCCTGTCTCCTCCCTTTCTTACTGGCGGCGCCTTCGTAGATCTTCGGGTTAGATCCCCGTCGGAGGAACTCCACCGCTATCCTCCCGAACTCGGCGACCACTGCAACGGAAGTCAGGAGGCCGTAAGTGTCAGGCTGGACCCAGGGCTGTCCCCGGCCGCATGCATCCCGCACTCCCTTACCTGCGCTATCCACTTGCGGTAGGAAGGCCAGGTGCTCCTTATGCTCCTCGGACAAATCGAGCAGCATTTTAGCAGAGAAGGCCTCCTCCAGCCTCCGACATTCAGCGCCGTCCCCGCCCTCGCTACTTCCTGCCTCTGTGCAGGGAAAAAGAAGCTCGGGCGGCGCTGCACTGCCCATGCTTTGGGTTCCGGTGTCTGGCGGTCCAACCGGCACTGAATCTCAGGGCTCACGGGGTAGGAATGGAGGGGGCGCTGGGGCGCGGCTGAGTAAGAAGGCCCAAATCTTCCATTCATAAATCATCCTGCAAAAGTATAACATGTGGGACTGGAGAGATGGTTCAATGATTAAGAACCCTTGTTGCTCTTGCAGAGAACCCAGGTTCAGTTCCGTACTCAAATGATATCTCACAACCATGACTAGTTCTAGTTGTAGGGAATACAACGCCCTCTTGTGAACTCCATGACCATCAGGCACGTACGTACTGTACGTAGGTACATGCAAGCATATATACTTATGCACACAAAGTAAAATTTTTAAAAAACTATAATATGTGCTTACTAGGTGCACTGCTCTAGGCTCCATGTGGGGCGTAGGTTAATAATATCAATAACCAACATTTGTTAATCAGTGTCACACTTCATAAGAAACTCGTTATGTAGATCCATTACCACTTTCATATAAGGACACAATGAGTGGAGCAACAGAGACTTTATTTGTCTGCACACAACTTTTGTATGTGGTTTATCTCATGTTGTAGTTTCAATAACCATGGCCACCCTTTTAAAAAGGAAGAAACCAAAGCAGAAGATTTTATGTCAAAACTTGAAGGAGATTGTTAGAGGCCTCACCTGTCTTCTCCGAGCCACATTTTTTCTGCATGCACACCGGGCTTCATGTTTAACATTTGTAACATTTAGCATATATATGCTAATATATTATGACATATCTATGATAATTATTATTACATGTGTGTCTGATGTATGTGAGCCCGAATGTGTGAAGGTCAGGGGCCAACATTCAGCAGTAGTATCTCCTCCTCTCCACTGTGGTATCACAGGATGGAACTTGGGTCATCAAGCTTGCCATCTCCCTGGCAATTTTGATTGTTTGGCATGTTTGGGGTGCTGGAGATCATACCCGGGTTTTCTTCATGGTAAATGTGCTACCACTAATTATGTCTTCAGCACTGTACAAAGTTTTATGTATGAATCTAAATTATGATGATGGTAATAATGATGACAATAACAGATGTTTGTACAATTCAGAACTTTTTTTTTTTTTTCGAGACAGGGTTTTTCTGTGTAACAGCCCTAGCTGTCCTGGAACTAGCTCTTGTAGACCAGGCTGGCCTCAAACTCACAAAGATCCTCCTGCCTCTGCCTCCCAGGTGCTGGGATTAAAGGCATGCACCACCCTAGCCCAGCTCCATTATTTTTATCTTTTGATGATGTGTAAGAATTTGGTCACTTCTTTTGCTTTGGTTCATATATAAAAGACTATAGAATGGCAATTGATAGTGACTCTCCAAATCTTTCTCCTACGGTAGGAGGAAAAAGAAGGAGGGAAAAAAAGGGGGGAAGGAGAGAAAGAAACAGGGGAGAGAGAATTCATTACTATCTTTTTATCTAGAAGACTAGGGATTTAACCCAATACCTCTTAAATGCTAGCCAGGTGCTTTTATCATCCTCAACTAGAGAAGCCTTTTCTTAATCTGCCATCAACACAGATTAAGCTTCCCTTTTTCTACCATATCCTTTACATCTAATTACAACTGTTTGCTCCACTGATGTCTCTTTGAGGGACAAATGAGGAAGACCCACTACTCTTTAGTGATCAGATGTTAAGAATTATTAAAGTGCTGTTAAAAACATCATTAATTTAATGATAAAAATTTAAGTTTTTGTGCAATAGCCTTCTGCTGTTCATTGTTCAGTATTGAGTAGAAACATCGGGGAATGGGAAGTTTCACTTCCTAGGTGGCAGCTGCTAGTCTATCCCTTTCTGTTTTTGCGCTTTAAGCAAAAGGATGGCCAGTCAACAGCTAGCTGGACTATCCTTACACAACCACTGACTGCTTTGTACCCTCCCTAAACACCTAGAGGAAACCACACAGGTGCTTGCATTGGTTTCATAAGGTGCAACCTTAACCAGGGTGGTTTTAAACTCTTTGTCTAAGACTTTGTGCTATCGCAAGCCTTTTGTGAACCCAAGGAGAGCCTGTAAGCATTTCTATTTAGGTCAGAAAGGGAACGCTTCCCCTGGTGACCCGCCAAAGGACTGCTATGCTTTGCATAAAAGGGAAGATGCTGAGCAAACATACCTTCATTTACGTGTGAGGTTTTGCTGTGATCGATGCAACACCAGTTCTTTGGATTTAGAAGCTGGCTGCTCAGTTGGTGAGCCAGGAGGGATCACTCCCCTTGCACTGCATTTCCTGCTGCTGCAACTTTAGAACCAATAAAAGGCTTTTCTCCGGAGGTGGAGAAGCAGACACAGTAAAGCAGCGACAGCGGTAAAAGCAACAACTGTCACAACTGAGCAGCCAGCACACCAGGCTACAGAGGTGACAGAGCTGTCTGATGCTTGACAGCGGAAGAGGGAGAGCTGAGAGGCAAGAATGGTAAAATGGCTGGTTTCTCAGCAACTGAAGAGGGATAGAAGAACCAAACAGAACGGCTGAGTGATATGGCTCAGTAGGTAAAGGAAGATTGCTGCAAAGCATGAAGACCTGAATTCAATTCCTGTGATCCACAAGAAAAAAAAAAAAACCTGACTCTTATATGTTTTTCTCTAAGTTCTCAGAGCACACTGTGGCACCTGTGTTCACATACACATAAACACATTCTCCCTCTTCCCCCACCCCTTTCTCTCTCTCGCATTCTTTTCTAATGTATTAAAAATTGTTTTTTAAAAAGAACCAAAGAGTAGCTGCAGGTCTTGGTTGTTGGAAGAGTTCATGAGTTCTAGGGAGTCAGTCTGTGTTTTACAATAAATAATATTAAAAAATCTATAAACAGAATCCTAACTGCTCAGGAAGTAATTTAAAAAAACCCTAGTGCTGGATGGCATGTGCCAGCTGGTGCCTGTAATTCCTAGCACTTGCGAGGCTGAGGCAGGAAGATTGCCACAGGTTTTAGATGGACTTGGACTATAAAATTAGTTCCAGGCCAGCCAGGACTACAAATTACACTATGTCTCATAAAACCAGACTAAGCCCCAACAAAAAGAGCAATGGAAATTAATCACAAAACATCAGAGCCCACGTGAACAACAGTATTACAAATGTTTTTCAAATCTTCCTAGAATCTGATGTCACAACAGCACTGTCTTTTAATAGGTGAGATTTATCCAGCAGCTTGAAGAAGTTTCCTAGTTTCTTCAATAATTCTACATGTATACCGGGGCCTACTGTCCACACAGACGTACACCTCTTAAAACCACTATGTGTTAATGTAATATCCTTGAGGTCTATTGTATACAAGCTTTACTTCAGTTTGAAAAAAAAATACTAGCAAGAGATGTTCCAGTAGAAGTTAAAATGATGTCTAGGGGTATTCAGTAATTCTCACAGGGACCTTGCTAAAAATATATATTTTATTTAAAAGTCATCTTACTATTTTCTCATTTATATGACTTTTAAACTCCAGAACAATAAAACAAACCCAGAATAAAAGGTAAAGAAATACAGTAAAGATTATAGCTCCATGCCTGTATCCTTCTTAGTTTCCAATGCCCAAGGCATCTTCTGGTGTCAGTGTTTGTTTGTTTTCCCATGAGTTCTTTCTGAGACTGGGCCGGGAGGAGGGTCCTGAAAATTTGACATAAGAACAGTACTGCCCTTTAAAGCATTGTCCACTAAGGGTTTAAGTGCCATTTGGACATCTGTATTCCTGATGGCTAACCTTGGGCATCCACTTGACTGGATCAGGAACTGGCTAGAGATAAGACTACGAGATAAGAGGTTGTGAGGAGTTATCTGGATAAAGGCTAGCCCCTGAGAAAGTGGGTGAGGAGTTATCTGGACAAAGGCTAGCCCCTGAGAAAGAGGGTGAAGGGTTATCTGGACAAAGGCTAGCCCCCTGAGAATGCAGGTGAGGGATTATCTGGATAGAGGTGAACTCCTGATGTGTATGAGGGTTTTCTTGTTTCGGTTATTTGAAAGTGGGTATATCCACATCACATGGCATCTTCTAATAGCAGCTGTCTCAGTCTCTGCTCTATGGCTGTGAAGAGACACATGACCAAGGTGACTCTTATGAAAGAAAACATTTAATTGGGGCTGGCTTACAGTTTCAGAGGTTTAGTCCATTATCATCATGATGGGGAGCATGGTAGCCTGCAGACAGGTGCTGGAGTAGCAGCTGAGAGCTACATCCTGATCCACAGGCAGAGAAATGGGGCCTAGCATGGGCTTTTGAAACATCAAAACACATCTCCAGTGACCTACTTCCTCAAAAAAAAAATAAACCCCAAAAAAACCCTAAGGATTCAAATATATGAACCTGTGGAGGGAGGCATTCTTATTCAAAACACCACAACAGTCACAAGGAAGGAGGTCCCAGGGGATAGCTTTGCTCCTTGCCTGCTTGCCCTTGTGCCTCAGTTTCCCCCTGTTGTTGTTGCTGCTGCCTTTCTTCCCTGATGGAAAAATCCATTTTCTTCTGGCTGCTGATATGAAGACCAAGCATCCTTCCCGCCTTGGCACCAGGTTGGAATGGTGGAGCTGTCCATCCTCCTGGATCGAGCAGGCACCAGTTTCATCACTGTGAAGGGAGCTGCTGTTGGACCATCCAAACATCTTGTGAGCCAACCTCATAAACCCTTTCAATACTTAGTCATTTTGTGGGTTCTGCTCCTCTAGAGAACTTTGAATAGTACAGTGTCTAAGAAAGCTTGCAGTTAAACATTCAACACCCGGATGAAGCCATGTAGCACTAGAATTGTAGTTTGATACATTGACGTTAGAAATGGAGACTCTATTTGACCATATCATGCTCCAATCCAGGGCTCATGTGACTTTTCAAAGCCAAGTTTCTGGAAGGTTTTCACACTTTTCTGGACCTCCTTGGACAGTCAAGTTAGAAATGCTCTTTTTGGCCAGGACCCTTGCTATTTCTAATTGTTGGAGCCATCGCTTCTCCTTAAAGGCGCTACAAGAAAAACAAAACAAACAAAAAATAAAAAGACACAATTCACAACCTCTTCCCTGCCCATTGCTGAATAATGAGGGTGATTTTATTTTATTTTTAAATTTTTTTTTTTTTTTGGTTTTTCAAGACAAGGTTTTGCTGTAGTTTTAGAGCCTGTCCTGGAACTAGCTCTTGTAGACCAGGCTGGCCTCGAACTCACAGAGATCCACCTGCCTCTGCCTCCTGAGTGCTGGGATTAAAGGCATACACCCACCACTCGGCTGAGGGTGATTTCATTGCTGTCTGGTTCGCTTGTCACATAGGCATGAGGGGAACTATAAACTACGGTCTTTTTAAAGCCAAGGTCTTACGATGAGGCAGGAAGGATATTCTTCCTAAAAAGTGCTAGAACTTTACAAACTGCCACTAGAAACTGAAAACAACACAAGTTTGTGGGGAATTTTCTGGGTTGTAACAACATTTTTTTGTGTGTTGGGCTTACTTCTTGCTTTATCTCAGTGGTTATGTCTTTCTGAACCCTCTAACTGGGTTAACCCATCTATGCTGGCCATAGAATTAATTCTTAAACCTGGGAACAGTCACTCTGACTTGTTAGTTTTTCTAACAGGGAGCCACGTGGTGGATGAGAGATCAAGTTGGATAGGCAAGCCATGCAGAGTGAGGTTGGATATTTATTCAGGGAAGGGGAAAGGAGAGAGGGAAGGAGAAGGAGGAAGAGGCACAGAGAGAGAGAAACAGAGAGGAGGAAAAGAGGGAAGTGGGGAGAAGGGAGAGAGCTGGAAAGGAAAAGGCTCAGACTGGAAGAGGAAGACCGGCTTGCCTCTGAGGTGGATGGAGGAGGGAGTGGGTGGGGCTTGTCTCTAAAAGGGACAGGATAGACCATTACAAATATGTTGAGCAAAACAGCCAGGTGGGGGAAGTAAAGAACAGGATAACTCTTTTTTTTTTTTTGGTTTTTCGAGACAGGGTTTCTCTGTAGCTTTGGTGCCTGTCCTGGAACTAGCTCTTGTAGACCAGGCTGGCCTCGAACTCCCAGAGATCCGCCTGCCTCTGCCTCCCAAGTGCTGGGATTAAAGGCGTGTGCCACCACCGCCCGACTAGGATAACTCTTGAGTAAGAATAATGGTTGTCTCTGAAAGAACTTGCTGTCATTTTTTTCACAACACTTTTATACAAGTGGGAACAGAATCTGCCTTGATGTCCACAAAATTGACCAACATAATGTCTTTCTGCTGAGCTAGTGTCTCTGTGTTAGAGCAGATGCAAAGAAAACAGAAAGTGAAGGAGTCTTTAACTGGACTCTGTCAGAAAGAGGCTACGATCATAGGCATGTGTGACCACACTAAGATCTGCTGATTAGTTTTTTAATTCTTAAATTTTTAAAAATTGCCATAAAGTTGGGTGCTAAATTTTGAATCTTACAGCCTACATTACTTTCCCCACTAGGTGGCAGCAAGTTAGGAGGAAACCAAACCAAACCAGCATGGAAAGGAAAGCAAACCGAGGAAGTCCCCTTTTAAGTTGCCTTCTCATGATGCTGAGCAAGATAAAAGCGGTCACACATCCCCACTTCTCTAACCCAGGCACCCAGCTGTGCCTCACCTCTAAAGCAGAACAGAAATGATTTAAGTTAGGTTTTATTTTCAGTTATGGATGTGAATGTTCCTGAAAGCCCTCTTGATACACTTCTGTGTTCTCCAACTGTGATAGTCTATTCCCTGAAACGTCAATGCCAATGCTACCGTTCTACCTAGGACAGATCTTCTCTCTCCTGTGAATCTTGTCCCATAAGCCTCCTTATTTGTTTTCAATTTATTCTTTTTTTTTTTTGTCCCTTCTACTTTAATGGCTATTCAGTCTTTGGGGCAGTGTTGATGATAGCCTCCCCTATTTTCAGTTTCTTTGTCCCGTGTCCCTTCCTGGGAGCTCAAGGACTGGCTGATAGCACCAGTTGAGTTTTCCCATAGATTTGAGGATGAAATGAGATCCTCTTAGTCTCTCTCAAGTGCTGGGATTAGAGAGAGGCAAGTGTCACCAGACTCTGCAAGACAAAGTCCTTGATGCTAAGTAAATTAGTAAGTGTTAAAACAACTTGTGTTACTCAGAATGCTGCAGTAGGGCTTCGTGAACATTTCCCTGTCCAGACCTACCTTAGCAAACATGCCCTTGCTTGTTTAAAGAGTAAACATTACCTTGCCACAGCTAAGCAGTAGATGGCGTTCTCTCTCGGAGTCCTCCCACTGTGCTCTGAGAAAGATGTGAAGAAGGATTTTAGCAAACGGTTGGCACCGGGCGGAGCGCAGTGGAGCATTCGGTGGGGATAATCCACCCTGGAGACTGGGGGAAGCGGGACCTGGGGGAGATAGGCATTTCTTACGTACTTTTCTTTTCTCCCAGCTGGGGCAGTTTTATTTTGCTGGCTTTCTTGTTGAGGACGTTGTGGTTCTGAGGACGTATTTGTTTTTACTAAGGATGGGAGTGTGATTTGTTTTCCGGTGTCCCTTTGTGAAATTAGTAAAGAATTGACGGGTTTCCTGCTTGATTGTTGCTTGCAAAATGGTAGTTGACTCCGAGTGCTTTGCCAGTTCTTGTCTCCAGCCTTGTGCCAGCTCTTGGAAGTCATTTTTGGCTTAGTGAAACCATCCACCACCACGGTGTCTCCAACTTTTGCCCCGGAGATTCTTGCTCTACCAAGCTGGCTTTTCTGGCCCCTATGACTCTGAGCTCTGAGAATCCACTGTTTTATTTTAATATAAATCCTCATCGGAACTGAAAGTTTTAGAAAAGAAACCGTGGACCACATTTTATTCAGTAAATATAACACACAGGCTTCATGCTGGCGTTTCGCTGCAATGGCCAGGGGCGTTCGCCCGGCTGCATTTTTACATTCCAAGCACAGGACGTCGCAGTTGACAAAGGCCTTCAGAATTAGCAGTTGGCCGGCTTCTGCAGCCGCGTGAATAGGGCAGTCAGAGACGTCCGTGTGAAGGGCTTCGTGGCACCAGGCTCGATAAGGGTGAACACCAACAGCCTCGTGGGGCTGCGCACCCTGCTTCAGAGCCCATTCAGTGAGTTCAGTGTGTCCGTGAAAGGCACCGATGTACAGGGCTACCCTTTTCTGGTACCTGAATGAGTGCAACAAGTTTGGCAGAAAGGGTTAGTAAGTCAGCAAACAGACAATAATCAATATTCCTTACGATGCTCATTTATAATGATATTTTATTTATGTTTACTCATGTAACTGTGAGCATAGTTTAGAGGGGTTGGGATGTTGGGTACTGTGGGTAAAACTTCCTGGTGAACCCGTAACTCGGCGCTGTGAGGGCAGAGACACAATTGTTAGGACTTGCTGCCCGCTGGCCTGCACCAGAGAGAGACCTTGTCTCAACAGAACACGGTAGAAAGTGATGGAGCGGGACACCTGACATCCGCCTCTGACTTTCATGCATGAGCTCACACACGTGCGCATGCATGCCCAGAATGTACAACACCACACACACACACACACTCACACACACACATAATCAGTTTTGTTTTTGTGAGACAGGGTCTCCCATAGACCACACTGGTCTTGGAGCCACTAGGTAGCTAAGGCTGGCCTTGAACTCCTGATTCTCCCTATCTTCTTGACTGTTGGCACTGTGGGCATGTGCTACCACACATGAGCTACAGGTCTTAAAATAGATCACGCCTTGTACCTTACCACCCCCGCCACTCCCAATATCTTGCCCAAACTTGAAAGATAAGTCAAACATACATCTTTGAAACCTCAGTTTCCTCACGTGAAGCGTGCCTACCATGAAATTATTGTACATATGAAGGATAAAACATAAACACAGTACAGTGCTTGGTCACAGGCAGTATGCTCACTAACACAGTATGAAAAGTGACACAGGTATTTCTTTGCATTTAGAATATGAAACAGGATCGCAACTATCTCTAAACAGAAGCTGATGGGAAGGTTAGACTATTTCACGGTTGGTTGCAAGAACTTGGAGCACCTGGCAGTGTCTGCATTTGGTAAAACATGTTCAAATCACCCACAAGAGGGCACTGTTCTAAAACACCTGTCCACTAACAATTCAACTTTGGGAAGCTGCTGGCTGTAGTAACGCAGTAAAATAGCCACCAGCTTCTCCAAGCCAGCCATGTTCAACAGTCCCAGACACACATCACCCTTCACGGAAGGCAAAAGAGGGAACTATTATTGATCCAGCGACAGGACAGCATTTCATTCTGATCTCAGCAAACTCATTCATTCATGCAGAATAAGATTCATGTCAGAGGCACGAGAGAGAGGGCAGCTTGGTACCCCGTGTGAGCTGTCCTGATGGTCACTGTATGTGAAGGGCTGGCTGGAGACAGTGGCAGGTAACCAAATCAGTTCTTACTAAGGCTTCTAAAGGAGAAGCCTGACTCTTGTCATTTCTAAACTCTAATACAACCAGACCTTTGAAATTGAATACCAGCTTATGATTTGAGGACAGTATCTGTTGTTCAATCCTGGCATGCAATGAAGAAACCAGCTACAGTCATACCTCAACGCCAGGGGCAAGGATGAAGGGAGGGTTAGAACAAAGTGACGTAAATCCATCTAACACCTGCTTTGGTTCTCGTACTTGAGTACTGGTCCTTCTTTTGATAAGAATCGCTGGACTTTAGGCTTTTGCCCAAGAAGACATCCCATGAGAAATTCCTTCCATCCATCCCAGACATCCAAACGAAGTGTTGTGCCTGTGGATTGAGAGAGATGATTTATGGTCCAGTCTGTCACTGTGGCTTAACAATGGATTAAGCTTTAAAGATCGCTTTCTCCAAACAGAGCGAGAGTTTAGTGAAATGAAGCCTTCAAGTCGGGAGGCAGGGATGGATGCCATTTTCCTTCAGGCCTCTACTGGCTGGGGAAAGCCCTTTAACGCACTCAGTTTGGGGTGAACAGGTTTATCAAATATGTATACACGTCAGGCATTTACTTATAATCCATCATAAAGGATTTATTTTGGGAGCCAACGAGATGACTCAGTGAGTAAAGGTGCTGGATGCCAAGCTGGCCTACCTGAGTCTGATCCCAGGACCCACACGGTGAAAGGGAAGAACTGACTCCCCCAAGTTAGTCTCTGACCTCCACATGTTTTTTGGCACTAAATAAATAAATAAATAAAATGTATGTATGTTTAAAAATATCTGGGACTGGAACGATGACTCAGTGGTAGAGTGTGTATTGCTCATGCAGGGGATCTGGGATATGAAGTGGCTCACAACCACTTGTAATTCCAGATCCAGGGGTTCTGACCCTTCCTTGTGCATCAGCACTCATGTGTAACGTAACCATTCCCCCCCAAACAGACACACAGACAGACACGTGACACACAAACACATACAGAGTTTAAAATCAAATAAATGTTTAAAATATTTTAGTTGAAAACAATTCTTTGGTATATGTATAATTTTATCATTCATAAAAGACTAAAGAAAGATTGCACACTGGTGAGATGGATATACATGTTTTCTTTGACAGAAGATATTAAATCTTGGGGTTAGAAAGATGGCTCAGTGGTTAAGAACACTTTTGACTCTTACAAAGGACCTGAATTTAGTTCCCAGCACCCATATGGTGGCTTGTAATTGCCCGTAACTTCAGCTTCAAGAGATCTGATCGAGGGCTGATAACCTCTTCTGACCTTTGTGGACACACACACACACACACACACACACACACACACACACACGTTTCGCTGTTGTTGTTGTTTGTTTGTTTTTCAAGACAGGGTTTCTCTGTGTAGTCCTGGCTGTCCTGGAACTTGCTCTGTAGACCAGGCTGCCCTTGAACTCAGAGATCTGCCTGCCTCTGCCTCCCAAGTTCTGGGGTTAAAGGCGTGCACCACCACCGCCACCCGACTGATAAGTATTTTTGAAAGGAATTAACTCTTGGCTAAGATATAAAATATCTTCAATATTTTTCAGAGCTAACTGATATTTTAGCTTTCTAATTATCACCGCTGTGAGTGTGGCTTCACATAACTATATAGCACAGATGCCGAAGGATGTTTAGTGTCATTTCAGAAAGTTGGAAATTCTGTCCTTAATCTCAAGCCAAAATTCCTTAAACAGTGTGGATGTGCAGGTGCTTATGTATGGAGCCCAGAAGTCATTGTTGAGGGTCTTTATTTATTATGTATGTTATTTTTAGAAATTTCGTGTGCATCGGTGTTTTGCCTGCAAAATGTGGAATATTCCTTTACACTGTGGGACGATATTTCACTGTCATTGATTTAATAAAAAAACTAAATGGCCTATAGCTAGGTAGAATTTGGGGGGGCAGAGAGAATGCTGGGAAGAAGGACGGAATTGGGAGGAGTTGCCAGCCAGACACAGAGGATGCAGGAAAGCATCATGGGCAGAGTAAAGGTAATGAGGCCACATGGCAGAAAGTAAACTTTTTTTTTGATTTATAGGGTAATATGATTTATTTATAATACAGAATAGAGAAATACCTTATAAATATTTCAGTTTTCATAAATTTTAGAAAACAATAGTGCATAATCACTTGTAGTAATAATATAAACTAAACATAAAAACTAATAGAATATGAATAAAACATATTAAAGAATAGAGTGGCAGAAAGTAAACTAATAGAAACGGGTTACTTTAAGTTAGAAGAGCTAGTTAGAAATAAGCCTAAGCTATTGGTCAAGCTTTCATAATTAATAAGAAGTCTCCATGTGGTTATGTGGGAGCTGGCAGGCAAGCCAGAAAAATTGCCTACACCTGCATGTCTGTTGAGGGTGTCAGATCTTGGAGTTAAAGACAGTTGTGAGCTGCTCTGGGAGTGCTGGGATTTGAATCTAGGTACTCTTAAATGTTGAGTCATATCTCCAGCCCACTAGGGTCTTTCTTAATCTGCTTTCAACCTTTTTTTTTTTTTTCAAGGCAGGGTTTCTCTGTAGCTTTGGAGCCTGTCCTGGAACTAGCTCTTGTAGACCAGATCCGCCTGCCTCTGCCTCCCTAGTGCTGTGATTGAAGGCATGCACCACCACCACCCAGCATCTACCTTAATTTTAGAGGCAGGATCTCTTATTTGATCCAAACCTCAGCAATTCAAGCAGACAAACTGGCCAGCAAGCTCCACACAGCTTCTCTCTGTGCCCACTAAAGCTGGGGCTATAGGCATGCTCCATTGCACCTGGCTTCTCTCTGGGTCGTGGGGCTCAAACCAAGGTCCTCCAGTTTGCAAGACAAGCACTTTGTCAACTGAGCCATGTCCCCAACTCCCCATTTAATTTTTTTCCATTTGGAGGTGGGGGCAGTCACTCTCTCTATGTAGCTCTGGTCAGCTTGCCACTTGCCACACAGACCAGCGTGACCTCGGATTTGTGGTGATCCTCCTGTCTTTGCTTCCTAAGTGCTAGAATTAATAAGCACGTACCACCATGGCTGGCTCATTTAGCTGAGCTTCCCCATGTTGTTAAGGAAATCCTCTTGGTTTATAGTCTCTTATTTTCAGCTTCTCCTAGGGATTAGCATGTTCACAAGCCTATAGCTTGATTATTTTCTCCTGGCCTGGAAGCCCAGAACGCCTTTCATTCCTCCTCTCAGACCATTTACAGTTCTGCATCTCACCTGCTCCAGGCCACATTCTCCTGAACGATACCTTGTGATCCCATCAGCCTGTGCCGCTCTGGTTTGTTGGATTATAACTGAGGATACGGCCACGGCTAGCTTTGTACATTTCTGTATGAGCAGGTATGTATGCTGACTCATTGAGAAACTTCAACCTTTGTACATCTCTGTATGAGCAGGTAGGTATGCTGGCTCATTGAGAAACTTCAACCTTTGTACATTTCTGTATGAGCAGGTATGTATGCTGGACTCATTGAGAAACTTCAACCTGGACTTGATTGCATTGCCAAAATGTTATCGTCTACTCCTTTGGGAGAGTGATTCATAGTTCACTTTCAGATGGCAGCAAGGATGAGAATGCTGTTCGGGATTCCTGTAGGTAAAGCGAGGAGGGCAGCTTCCTAGGGAATGCCGGTGACCCCTCAGGAATCCTAAGAAGCAGGTCAGAGTCACCCCACCCCCATACTTCCTTTTTGAGCCTTTCCTCCAATGTCCTGTGTTCTCCAGGTAGCCAGGAGATCTACCTAAACGGTTCCTGGGCTCTGGATTTTGTATCTGAAATCGTCTTTCTCACTCCCACCCCAATCTTATCCCTTCGAATGTTTGTTTTAAGGGGGTTCTTTTCTTCAACATAACATGAATGAACCATTCAGAAACTTTGCTTTTTTTTTTTTCTCGTTGATGTTTGGCCAAGAAGATGTGGCCTGACTCTGTCGTATTGAAGGAGAGGCTGTGATCTTTCTGTTGGCGGATTCCGGTCCACTACGGCAGCTTTTCATCCTGCGCAGCACTGCTCTTGAGAAGCTTGTTTTAACAAAACTGGCAACATTTAAAGATGAGCTCATGCAAAGCGAGTTCTGCCACATGCACTAAGGAAAAAGGAAACCTGAGTCCATCTGTGCTTGAAATACACTTAGAAGACGAAAATGGTATCACTTGAGTTTTGTCCTTCCACCCCGAGGATATTAGCAAAATGCTGCTTTAAGAATTAGCAGAAGAGAGCTGGAGAGACGGCTCAGCAGCTACGAGCACGATGCTGCTCTTGCAGAGGACCTGGAGTTCAGTTCCCAGCACTTACAGTAAGCAGCTCATAACCACATGCAAGTCCAGCTCCAGGGGACCTGACTCCTTCTTCTGGCCTCCAAAGGTACCTGTACATATGTACACATACATGTGTTTGCTGTGGAATGATCCGTTTGTATACTGTGAAGATGTGTTGCTCCCTTGCTGATGGCAAGGCAGGACCTTTTGGGGCAGAGAGAATGCTGGTGAGAAGAGGGGCCAAGTGTCAGGGTCAGGAGGAGACACCATGAAACGCCTTGAGAGACAGGGCGAACAGGATGGGAAGGATGTAAACGGGGTAAAGAGTCTTGGGGCAGCACATGGATTAATAGAAATGGGTCAGTGTAAGTTATAAGAGCTAGCTAAGAACAATCCGAAGCTATCAGTGGAACATTTATAATTTATACCAAGTCTCTGTGTGGTCATTTGGGAGCAGCTGGCGGTCCCGCTAAAAAACCCATCTACATATATTCTCTCTCTCTCTCTCTCTCTCTCTCTCTCTCTCTCTCTCTCTCACACACACACACACACACACACACACACACACACACACACTTTTTAAATTAAATATAGGAATAAGCAGAGCTCTGAGATAATTTGTTTCTTACTCTACAGACCCAGATGAAAGAACAAAGTATTGATAATTTACACCTGAGCAGTGTGCCTACTGAGGTTTCGCAACAGCTCCATTTGTTGTGATTTAATTCGTGATTTTAAATCTTGATAACAAGTATAGAAAGATGTATAGGGATAACTCCTTGGCCTCCAGGCCTTAAAAGCACTCCCTGTATGTCTTTTTATACTTCTTATCGTTAAATCACATAAGGCATTAACTATTTTAGGGTAACTAAAATACAGTCTGCATATAAAAAGCTGCTTTCCATTTTCTCCTGAAAGACTGTAAAACCTGGTATCAGAGAACTCTGGTTGCGGAGTGGCGGCTGACGTGAATGTGGTGGGCAGTACCGATATCAGTGCGGTAGTCCCTGAGGGTGTTACAATCGTACATCTCCAGTCCCTCTGGTGTCCGCAGACAGTAGACGCTCACGGGGAAGCCACACCTCAGAGTTACCAGCCTTCTCAGGTCGGACACCTTTTTATCCAGAATAGACACACTCTCCATCATTGGCATCATCTCCTGGGTCACAGCATTAAACACGTATAGGGTAGGCTTGTCTTCTTTCTGCGGGGAGAGGAGAGGGGACACTCACTGTCTGAAGCTTGTGCTAGGGACACTGGAGTCTGAGCACCTCCGCCTCTCACGACCTGTGCAAATGGGGGAAATAATGTTAGTTTTCTCCCGGGACTTTGTCTCACTTGTCTCACTTGTTTTCTTGAGGACACAACATATCCCCACTCTGAGTGAAGGGATGAAGTCTGCAGGATTCTAGCCCTTACAGAGCCAGATACGGAAGCTGAGCGCCGCCAGCATGTGAGTGTGTGTGTGTGTGTGTGTGTGAGTGTGTAGAGGATGTGGACTAGCAATCTTTGTTCGTTTGTTCCTTTTATTTTAGAGACCAATAGGAAAGTAGAACTGAGACATCCAAAGAGAAAATGGAAAGTTTGGGGGAATGTTAGCCCTGAGCAAGCCGGGGAAGGGGTGGGGAAGACAAATACCTTCCTCCAGTTTAGAGAAGTGAAACTGGTTTTACTTCCTCTTCAGTGGCCGCAGGACTGTGACATTTTTTCTGCAGTGGCTGCTGTTGGCTGGGCACACGCAAGTGCATGGCACTGCCTCAGCATATCCCCATCGTGGAAGCTTTCTTAGAAGCAAACCCTGGCTTCCAGGTCCTTCCTGCACCCTTCAGGCAATCCAGCCACTTACCACATCTTCCATGTAGTAGTAGGACTTTGGGAGGTAGACGCAGGAAGATCAGGAGTTCAAGACCAGCCTCATCCACATGGAAAGTTTTCTACATAACTGTCTCAGAGGACAGAAACCAAGTCAAAGCTAAATTCTTCTCTGGTTCCTCCTGGAGCCTGTTCCTGCTACAAGCTTATACGATGTTCACTCCACCCCCCTCTTCCCAGATAGCATTGCCATAATATAATCAATAAACAGCATTGCCATAATATAATCAATATAAACATTTTAAAAAATTCTTGGAGGAATGATGTTACTCATGAAACACGTGTTTCCAATGTTTTGACTAAGGGCCTCTTTCAGAGACTTAAATTGGTAGAGCCAATGCAATCTCTCTTCTGTTACACACGAAGCCAGCCCAACAAGCTGAGATGCTGCCTGTGGCCAGTGTGCTTGGTGTTCTGCGTGTAGGTTGTAAAAATCTCACTCCAGGATGCTCCTGTCGCCCTTTGGCTCCTTCAGGTGAGCCAAACCTATCTCTAACATATTTATAGACAGGCAGAAATTACTGTAAAAATGTAATTGAAAGGCAGCGGAGACTGGGCCTACATGGGGCTTCACCAGGTCCTCTGACTATAGCTTTCAGTTTACTGTTTTTATGGGACTCCTGAGTGGGTAAATGAAAGGGATCTCTGATTCTTGAGCCTTCTCTTTTAATTTACTATGGGCTTGTTTTGTCCAATTTTAACATGATGCATTTTGTTTGATCTTATTGTATTTTGTTAAAAAATAATAAAAAAAAAGAATTTGAAACCAAAGGAAACAGCAGACATTGTGACTGTCCTAGTGATAGCAATTCCTATGCATCCCTGTCCTGGTCACAAGGCTGCCAGCATACCTAGTGCCTGCTGTGAGACCTAAGCAATGGCTGTACAGATACACTCAGCTGTTGAGAGCACTTGCTGTTCTTGCAGAGAACCCGAGATTGGTTCCCAACACCCACATGGCAGCTTTCAACCACCTAGAACTGCAGCACCAGGGGTCTGATGCCTTCTTTTCTTTAGCTCCTCCCGTGTGTGTGTGTGTATTAAAATATTCAAAAATAAAAAAATGTTTGAAGCTGGTGTTGGCATCTCAGAACTAGTTCTCTGGCTCTGTTTAGATTCCATTTCTGGCTATGTAACTTCAGATCCTCACTTTCTATTCTTCCTCAAGAGATTGTCCACCACCCGATAGCATTGGATATGTCTCTTTTCTGTTTAAGTTATCTGTGGTCTGTTTCTACTGTTTCTACGGTGTTGGAGAAAGAGAAAAATCCAAGGATATTGGGGAGCATGTGGCCTCAAAGTTAGAGAGGGATGGGAATGCTATGCAGAGGGAGGGAATCCGGGCCCTGAGAAGCATCACAGAGCCCTGCACTGAAGCGTGGACAGTGATCGTATTATCTTTTATACTTGGCCCTTCAAAACTATGTCTGCAGGAATAGTGGGAAATAGACTGTTTTAAAATGTATTTAACAGTAGATCAGCTAAATATTTACCTAAGATCTTATCACATAAACAATTCTTCATAAGCTACACAAAAATATAAGCACAATAAAAAGCAACTACCTTGATTTTGTTTTATGACATGTGTCTATGGGTACATGTTTAAAAAGAAGAATTGCTGACTTGATAAGCTTTTGAGCTCAGCTAGAGTTTCTGGCTTTTATCACATTCATAGCTTACGCTAAAGTAAGTTAAAGGCTTTAGCTCTCCTGGATTCTCAGAACTGACTTACACACAGCACTATAATTAAATGTTACAGAACAAGGACTTGAGTTGAATTTGTATATATTTAGTTATGCAGTAAAGTAATAACGTGTTTGGAAAGCAGCCTCTGGTTGCCTTAGATCAAATGTATGTTGGGATCTTTTTCAACAGATTTTTTTAAAATATTTATTTATTATGTATACAATACTCTGTCTGTATGTCTGCAGGCCAGAAGAGGGCACCAGACCTCATTACAGATGGTTGTGAGCCACCATGTGGTTGCCGGAAATTGAACTCAGGACCTTTGAAAGAGCAGGCAATGCTCTTAACCACTGAGCCATCTCTCCAGCCCCAGATTTTTTTTTTAATTATTGCAAGAACATTTTTGGCAGCTGTTATATACATATAGTAAATGCTGTGGATTTCAGGAATAGCCTATTTAATCATCTAACCGAAATAGGAACTGACATTTATGCAATTCTTTCTTCTTTACATTAGAGACACACTATATTCCTTCTTAAAGTTTTGATAACGAACTGTAGATGTAACTCCAATGGACAGAATGAAGAAGAAAATCAGTAAAAGGCCCACAAAATGTGAGAATTTCTAATGAAACCCTGTGCTAATCAGCATGCTAATCATAACCACGTTCTGTCTTGACTCTCGAATAAACTGTTTTGCCACTATTCCTTGTATTGTAGTTTTGAACCCCATAAAATATTAGAGTTCGGTGTAGAGCTTGCAGCATTTGCATGGGTGTTGATGCATTGGTTGTACTTGTGAAATGTTTTTGTCAGCATAACTGACAATATAGACTGCTCTTAGGAATGGAAGCTAGAGCCAGAGTTGGGAGACTTTAATATGTATTTCCTTTTTCTTTTCTTTTCTTTTTTTTTTGGTTTTTCGAGACAGGGTTTCTCTGTGGCTTTGGAGCCTGTCCTGGAACTAGCTCTGTAGACCAGGTTGGTCTCGAACTCACAGAGATCCGCCTGCCTCTGCCTCCCAAGTGCTGGGATTAAAGGCGTGCGCCACCATCGCCCGGCTAATATGTATTTCCTTTGGTATCTTTTGAACTGAGAATCATGGAAATATATTCACTAGTTGAAAATAGATAAAAATTTAAGTTCTTAATAATAAAGACCAAGGCAGTCCTTAGTTAAATAAAAACACTCTTAATACATTCTATATGTTCAGCTATTAAATCCCCCTTGCCAGTTCAAATGTTAGAATTGAACTGTCTCTAAGCAAGCAAACAGTTAAAAGAAAAGAAAAAAAAAGCAAAACAAAACAAAAAGCCCAAAACTTGGGGCTAGAGAGGGCTTGGTGGTTCAGAGCACTGGCTGGTCTTCCAGGGGACCCATGTTTGAATTTTGAGTTTCATTATCCAAATAAAAGTTCAAAACCATCTCTAAATCCAGTTCCATGGGCTCTGACAGCCTCTTCTGGCCTCCACAGGCACCTGGCACACTTGATGCACAGAAATACACTCTGGAAAAATGCCTACACACATGCAACAATAAATAAATAAAAATCTGGACCCTTATCGTCACTAGGCAGCGCACAGAGATTGTAGGGAGGCGATCTGTGTAGCTGTGCAGTGCCTGAACATGGTATAGGAACCCACTTGAAGTCATAAGGAGAAGCGGGCTCTAGAGGTGCATGCTTGTAACCCTAACATCTTGACTCAAAAGTCCGAGGCCAGCCTGGGATACATAGCAAGACCTTGTCAGAAAAAGAAAAGAAAAGAAATATAATTTGGTTTGCTTTAAAAGTATTTTCTGGGTATTAGAGAGAGAAAATTGGAGATTTCACAGTCATCTTAATTTCACTTTTTGGTAGTTAAACACTCTTTAAAATATAAGGAATATGTAAATAATAAATGCTCAGAAAACATCAAAATTATATAAATGGACTTATGCAATCTTTAGCATTTTGTGACCTGTCTTTAGTACTTAATAAAGAAGAGTATCTTTTAAAACATCTTAGTTAATTGTGTAAGCATATTAAGAATTAATTTTGAGCCGGGCAGTAGTGGCGCATGCCTTTAATCCCAGCACTCGGGAGGCAGAGACAGGCGGATCTCTGTGAGTTCAAGACCAGCCTGATCTACAAGAGCTAGTTCCGGGATAGGCTCCAAAGCTACAGAGAAACTCTGTCTCGAAAAAACAAAAAAACAAACAAAAAAAAAAGGAATTAATTTTGAGCATCATAAAAATTTTTACTGCTAAGTAGGAGAAGATAAGTATCACATTTTAAGGGGATGAGAACTCATGCTTTCAGGGGTTGGAAATAAGTGTATGATACTATTTCTACCCCTGCATAAACAACAGCTCTTAATTGGGTCACTAGCCCCATTAAAAACTAATTTCAAATTAGAGATATTGAGCCCAGGAAATCCCAGAGTACATGGTTTTGTGTATTTTAGAGCTAGGATTCTGTAAAGTTCTTAATGAAAGCTGAGCCCAGGAATCCTAGTTATGTGCCATTAATTAAGGGCACCCTAAAAATGGGAAAGACATTTCTTCTGCACATACACCTAGTTCTGAAGGCTACTTTGTCTGTACTTGGATATAGACACTGTCTTAGGGTTTCTATTGTGATAAAACACAGTGGCCAAGAGCAACTTGGGGTGGAAAGAGTTTGTTTCAGCTTATACTTCCACATCTTAGTCCATCACTGAAGGATGTCAGGGCAGGAACTGAAGCAGGGCAGGAACCTGGAGGCAGGAGCTGATGCAGTGGCTATGGAAGAACACTGTTTACTGACTTGCTCGCCATGGATTTCTCCAGCCCAAGTGTGGCACCACCCCCTGTGGGATGGATCCTCCCACATTAATTGTCAATCAAGAACACGTCCCACAGGCTTGTCCACAGGCTAGTCTGGTAGGGATGTTTTTCTCAATTGAGGCTTCCTCTTTCCAGATAATTCTAGCTAGTGTCAAGTTGTCATAAAACTAGCCAGCACATTCTTCCTGTTACTGAGAAATTTCTCTTTGTCACGCCGCTGTCCCCAGTTCTTATGACCAGGGAAGTGACCTCATCTGTCTCACTCTACAGACATATCAGAGCCCATCCATTAGACTTTGATCTATGTTGAGCCCTGTGTGGTGTGACGGGGCAGATGGCAAAGGGATGAGGTGAGAGAGAGAGAGATGGAATGGACAGGGGACAGAGGGAATGCTGTGTCTGTATCTTACTACCCTTAGCAGGCAGGAAGCATACATAAGAACATGAGTACCAATGGAAAAGAGGAGAATGTAAGACAACAAGGGCCGGGGAGATGGGTCAGTGTTTAAGAGTGCATACAACTCCTGCAGAGGACTTAAGTTTGGTTCTCAGAACTCATGCCTGGCAGCTCACAACTGTCTATAAATTTAGCTCTGGAGCAATCCAGTGGCTCTGGCCTCCTGTGGCATCTGCACTCATGTGCATACATACACGTACATAAAAGTTAATATTTAGGGGCTGAAAAGATGGCACAGGGGTCAACAGAAGGTACTGCTCTTACAGATGGCCTGAGTTTGGTTCCCAGAACCCATATCCAGTGGCTCACAGTCACCAGTAGCTCTAACACCAGGGTATCCAACAGCCTTTTCGGGCCTCCTCAAGCACCAGCTGGGCACGCAAACACATAGGATAAAATAAATAAATCTAAATTCTAAAAAAAAACTTTAAAAAATGGAAAAAAGAAAGCAATATTTATTTTATTCTTTTAGTAGGATCTTGTTATATAGCCCAGACTGCCCTCAAACTGATGATCCTCCTGCCTCTGCCTCAGAAGCACTGGGAGTATAGGTGGCATCAGCCACACCAGCCTATGCCAAGCTTTTTCTACATTGTGAAACTACTTAGTTGAGCCATCCACAACTTATCTCAAAATGCGAGAGACATCTTGAGCGAATGTTATTCTATCGTACCTTAACGAAGCATTTGAGAGTTGCGCAGAAAGATATCCCAACATCTGACAGCCTCCAGTTGTTCCTTAGGGCAGCTCCGGCGTACATCAGCTCTAAATACCACCTGCCTTGTTGGTCTTCAGAAAGAGGAATGTGGAAATAATCCTTAAAGAGCAACAGCCACTTATGAAAACAGCTCATCTCTTTATTAGCAGACCAAGAATACAGTGCTCCCCTCCCCCTTCCTTTCATATTGCCCTCCCTCCGTCCTTCTCTCCCTTCTCCTTCCTCTCTCCTTCCCTCTGTTCCCAATGGCATTATGATTGTTTTAGAAGAAAGGGAAGGAAGATTGGATAGGGTTCTTGACTTGGACTCTATTGCTCCCTAAAAGCTTATAAATAAGATTTTAGTTGGGGGAAAAAAAAACTGAACCTTCATTTTAAATTTTTAATTACTTCTATATTATGTATGTGAGTGCTTTGCTCGCATGTATATCTGTGTACCACATGTGTGCCTGGAGCCCAGGGAGGCTAGAAGAGGGCACTGGAGCACTTGGAACTGGAATTACAGATGATAGTGAGCTTCCGTGTGAGTCCTGGGAATTGAACTCAGGTCCTCTGGCAAAACCGCCATTGCTCTTCACTACTGAACCATCTCTCCAGTTGCTACTGCTTTATTCTTGTTAACTCTAAGTGAATTTGAGGTTTCTTCCCCCCACTCTTTAATTGTATTTAGTTAAGTCATTATCTGTACCTGTGGCATTGTCACCAATTAAAAATTGCATTAATCTCCATGTCACGTTCCTGGTGCTATAGATATTTCAGAGTTTTATGCATACTTATCACTAATTTGAAAGTATACTAGTTGCTAAGTGCACCGTTAGGACCTCTTAGCTAATGTTAATAAAACCCCACATCCCATGGCATTGTGTCATAAATATGACTTTTATTATTTGAAGATTATATTTAAATTCAATTCACTTTTTTCTTACTTTCTTGGAGAGTCTCTTACTCTAGCCTAGGCTGGCCCCAATCTTTTATCCCTTCTGCCCTAGCATCCAGAGTGCTAGGATTATAAGCATGCAGCACCATGCCTTCTGTGGTTATCTTTTTATCTTATGTATTTTATGCATTTAACAACATTCTGAGAGCTAATCTGCTTTATCAGACTTCCAACAGATCCTTGACGTATAGTGGATACTATCTCCTGTACTAGATCCAGATTGCAATAATCTCCTCACTGTTAGCAATCATACTCAATATGGCTGGCTGTGGTGGCACATATCTTTATTCCCAGCACTCAGTAGGCAGAGGCAGGCACTCTGAGTTTGAGGTCAGCCTGGTCTACAGTCAGAGGTACACAGTGAGGCCCCATTTTGTAAAACAAAGCAAAGCACAAAAGAAATAAATACTCCTTAATGAATGAGAATGACCACCTCTAAATTAAACTTTTCATAACTGTCTCTTATTCCGGCAGTGTGGCCGTGGGTAGGATGCCCTCTCTGCGCCTCAGCTTCCTCTGAATACAAAAGAAAACTGAAGCCCATAAGTTCACTGTCTTCTCTATCTCCTGAATCCTTTGGTTTCTCATATCTGCTCGCTCCCCATACAAGGCATTTGTCAGACAGCTGGCACTCTCTTTGCACGTATTAAAGCTCGCGTTGCGCTTTGTCCTTTTAGGAACAATTGTAATAAACTATCTGTTCTAGGCACGACCCATGAACTCATTAAAGAAAAGTGAAACTTGACAATTCCTTCAATCCCAGAGTTTACTGATTCAGTGTGTTTTCTTATCTAAGATCTCCAAATGTACCAGATTCTTATCAATATAGTATGCAAACAAATAGGAATATTTTCTGAAACCTCCTTGTTCCTTATGTTAGAAATGGACCCGATAGAGTCTCTATCCTGCACATTTTAAACTGTAAGGCATAATGAAACTCCAACCCATCTTAGTGACCCCTGACTAAATACATACCTTTACCATCTGCTTGATGGCTTCCACAGATTCGTGTGCAGAAACATCGAACGCCTCAAAAGATCCTTCAAAAGCCACAAAAATCCTCATCATGCATTTACCTTCTCAAAAGTGGGACAAACGAAACAAAACAAAAATCCTGTTTTCAGAGATAGCTGGAAAAACTTCCAGTTCTCAAAGACAAAAATGGATGGCCAGAGGCAGCTGTCGCTGTCTGTTCTCCCTGACGACGGAAAGAATGCAAAGAGACACACTCGCCATATCCCGGTATGGGACAACACAGACAGTGAGTGGCTCTGTTGGAGGAAACGTTCCTCTCAGAAGACAGTCACAACTGCCACCTTGTTCTCAGATTACAGAAACCAGAACGCAGACAATGGTTGAGGCAAGTGTGAGCAAGCTTCTGACAAGCAGTGCAAAGACCCTACACGCAAGTTGCACTTCGGTGATGGAGTTGCCATCCCCTGAGCAAAGAACCCATAAGAATACAGCCTGCATTGGGGCGCACTGGCGTACGTGGATGGAGTTGATCTTGCTGAATGAGGTGGCCTTGAAAATCCTCTGCAAATGTGTGCTGCATGGAGGCGTTCTAGTTTCCATAACAACTTTGTGTACTTGCTCTCTGGCAGGGTGTCTAATCCTGCCATGGGGTCCAGAACAATACCCACTCACACCAAGAAAATGAATGTGGCTTTCCCTTCCCATCCTTGCACAATAAAATCTGCTGCATTGCAACACAATATAACTGATATTTCTTTTGGTCTCTGTGCTACTTGGAACAATCTGCCATTGTGATCTCTTTCTACCCCACTTGATGTCAGTGGAATTCTTTTCTTTTCCTTATTGAAAAGAGATTCTTCTCTCATATCATACCTCCTGACCACAGTTTCCCCTCTCTCCACTCCTCCTGGCTCCCCCTGAATGAAAAAAAGGAAAAGGAAAGTAAAGGAAAGAACATGACCGACCGTTCCTAGGTGTGGTGGTGGAGAAAGTTTATTGTGGCCGAAAGTGAGAGCATAGGCAGAGACAGGGGCATCTGGAAGAGTTTACAGTGAGCATGACCCTGACTGAGCTGGGCCACAAGGGAAGAGGGAGAGGAGGAGGAGGAGGGGAGAAAGGGAACCGGGTGCAGCCAAGAGGGCAAAGGTACAAAAGGGGCATGTAACCAAAATGGCTGGACTGTACAGGGAAGAGCCAATGAGGAAAGGGCAGCCTAGTCCCTGGTCTGGAGAGTTTGGGGTAGAGGCTGGGGTATGTCCACCATACCTTGTGACTAGTAGGTACTAAGGAACGCTGGGAGAACCTGACAACCAGGTCTGCTTTGATATGCTAAATAAGCACACCTCAGCCTTGTGACCCAAGGTTTGAGACTTGATACCCTTCATTCTCCCTCTCCCCCAGACACCCCCCCCCATTGTTTCCTCTTCAGAAAAGACCAGGTCTCCAAGAGATGACAGCCAAATAGGATAAAACAAGATACAGTAAGACAAGGCAAAAGTACTTATATCGAGGCTGACAAGGCGACCCAATAGATGGAAAAAGAGTCCCAAGAGTAGGCAATAGAGTCAGAGATACACCTGCTCTCACTATTAGTAATCTGTCTTTGTTAGGGTTTCCATTGCTGTGAAGAGACACCATGATCACAGCAACTCTTATAACTATTTGAAACTCTTCTAAATGGAAGGAGAGCTGTGGTCACACAAGACTGATAAATTTCACACGTTGGAGTCAGAATGATGGGTTTGAATAATTTGTATAATTTGGGAAGACAGTCATGCATAAATAAAATGTGATCAAATCAAAATTCAAGAAATGGCATTATGTGCCCCAGATTATGCAATAAACAGTTATTCGGCTCGGATTTGAAGCCCTCCTCATATCACAGTGGCTCTCATGAATCATTTGAATTAAATTCTCAGGCTAAAATTTAGAACCCAGATCTAAGCTGATTATGGTGGCAATTGCCTTCAGGAGGCAGAGGCAGGCCTGGTCTACAGAGCGAGTTCCAGGACAACCAGGGCTGTTACACAGAGAAACCCTGTCTCTAAAAACAAATAACAAAACAAAAAAACAAAAGAAAAAAAAGTAGTTTCAGAGCCCAGACTGTTTGCTCCACTTCTCATGAACTGTGTGAGTCATAGCTTCTGCACTCAAAACATCAAACAGAGCAATGGGACTGAGGCTCTTCATAGAGCTTGTGTGAAACCATAGAGCAGCGTGGTGATGGATGCCATGTTGGTTGCTGAGGAGAACTGAAACATTGAAAAATAGGGAAAGATTCCAAGGGCACTGGTCTCCTACAGATAGTTAGATACAGAAAAGAGCAGTTTTGAAAATAAAAATGGCTTAAGACAAACTTTGCCCAGCTAAAAAATTTTACTTGGTACTGAACACAGGGAAAAAGAATAAAAAGCAGTATCATTGTGGAGTAGCAAGTAGAGAGGCAAGTTGGGGAAGGAAGACTAAGTCAACTGGAAAAGGATATAAATAGCAATCTTCTCTCTCAACGACCAGTCAGTGGCTACAGATGTCTTATTCTTTCATTATAGTCTCTGCTGTCTAACGTATCTTGGAGCTTTAACTTACTCTTCTAGACACATGATAAATGTAGCTCAATTATTTCCTCATGTTTTTGTTTTTAGAAATATATATTGATATTCAGATCAAAAAATTGCTAAGATTGGTAGGACTTTGTAGTGGGAGAAGGGAGGCTGCTTGTTGGTTCCTAGCTATCTGGCCAACTTAGACCCAAAATAATCACACAGAAACTGTATAAACTAAATCACTGCTTGACTCTAACTTCTTATTGGCTAATCTCTTACATAATAATTTAGCCCATTTCTACTAATCTGTGTATCATCACATGACAGTGGCTTATAGGCTAAAGTTCCCAGCATCTGTCTCCGGCAGCTCTGTGGCTTCTCTCTGACTCTGCCCTTCTTTCTCCCAGCATATAGCCCAGCTTTCCCTGATTAGTTCTGTTCTTCACTGCCATAGGCCCAAAGCAGTTCTTTATTCATTAACCAATAAAAGCAACACACAGACAGAAGGACCTCCCACACCAGGACTTCACTATAGGGACTGGAGAGGTGGCTCAGTGGTTGAGAGCACTGGGTGCTCTTGTAGAGGATCCAAATTTGGTTTCCAGCACCCACATGTTTGGTTCCCAGCTCACACTCCCAGTAACAACAGTTTAGGGGGTCTGACACGTCTGATACCCTCTTCTGTTCTCCATGGGCACCAAGCATGCGCACGGTGTACATGAACACATGTAGACAAAATACTCATACACATACAATAAAATACATAAATAGTTTACCGTTTTTAAAAAATAGAAGACTTTTCTATAATTAGGATGGAAGCTGGGAGAAATTCCAGGCTACAAAGCTCTTCACCAGGTGCAGATTCTTTCAAGGAAATAAATTTGTACGGTTGATAGTTGAGATACATTCAGGCTTCATGTAGGAAATAGCAAGCAATGGACAGAAGAGAAATCTACAAGTAAGGAAACAAGCAGTGTTGAAGAAAATAGCAGTTATAAAATACAGCTCATTGTCAGCCAAAGTAAAACAAGCAATAGGTTAACTGGAGTACAAAGCATCACAGTATTAGTTGGAATGTTTTATAGCAATAAAGAATTGGTAAATTAGATTTTGTTTTTCTCTGTTCAGTAAAATTTTGCATCATGCGTAGTAGCCTCTCCCCTCTTTTGCCCATGTTCCATTGTCTTAATCATCTCCCAGGTTGTGGAGAAAACTCTCATATGTTCACCATATCCTTAAAGATTAGGATATTTTCTGTGTTCCCATCATTTTGCTTACTACTATATAATCTGTGGGTATCCCTTCTATATTTGAAAACATATTTGATCTTGTAATCTATAAGGCAAGAGGATTAATAAAGTGTATTCAGTGATTGACAGGGGAATAAATCTCTGATATCTACTTCCTTTTAAAAAATCTTTAAAAAAATTCATTTAACTTATTTTTTTCTGTATATGAGTGTTTTGCCTTCGTGTGTGTGAGTGCGTGTGCGTGTGTGTGTGTGCGTGTGTATACACCCTAAGCATGCCTGATGCCCAAAGAGGTTAGGAGAAGGCATCAGATCCCGTGGAAATGGTGTTATAGGTCGTTGTGAGCTACCACATGGGTGCTGGGAACTGAGTTCAGGTCTTCCACAGGAGCAACAAGACTCTTAACCTCTGAACCATCTCTCTTGCTTCCTGCCTTCTTTCTCAACCCAAACAAAATAATCAATGTAAAGATTTCAGATATTTTAAAAGTTTCACGTAGGAAAACAAATTGGGGGAAGGGTCAAGTATTTTCAAAACGTAATGTAGAAAGCTCCCTGCTTTATTTGCACTAAACTAAGCCAGGCTCTAAATGAACTTGATTTAATTTAATGGTTTCATGAACATTCTGCAAAGGAGGCTGCTTGTTAATGATGTCATACATTCCGGCACATTTACTCATGTCTCCTGGACTCCATTTGGAAGTCTCATTTTTTTTTCCCCCAAGACAGGGTTTCTCTGTGTAGCCCTGGCTGTCTTGTAATTCGCTCTTTAGATTAGGTTCATCTTGAACTCAGAGCTCTGCCTGCCTCTGACTCCAAAATGCTGGATTTGGAAATCTCAGTCTTAGTCTTAATGTACAAAAGTATTCTCTCTCTCTCTCTCTCTCTCTCTCCTGTTTTGGTTTTTGTTTTCCAAGACAGGATTTCTCCGTAGCTTTGGAGCCTGTCCTGGAAACTAGCTCTTGTAGACCAGGCTGGCCTCGAACTCACAGAGATCAGCCTGCCTTTGCCTCCAGAGTTCTGGGATTAAAGGCATATGCCACCACTGCCCGGCTCAGTTTTCTTCATCTCATAATTGGCTCCAAATTCCTTTGCTGCTCAAATCAGAACTTTGAGAGTCATCCTTAATTATTGTGTTTTTCCTCAACGTCACAGCTATCAGTAAACCAGCGTGAACTTGAAAATGTCTTTTGTGGGAGTGGACTCTCTTTTCCACTGTGTGGGGCCTGTGATGAGGTTGTCCTGTGATTTTATTTTCATCAGGCTTGTCAGCGAGAACCTTGACCTGCTGAGCTACGTCAACAGCCCCCAGATATTTAACTGACCTTTCCTTCCCACCGTTAGTGCCCTTGACCTGCTGAGCTATGTCAACAGCCCCCAGATATTTAACTGACCTTTCCTTCCCAACCTTAAGTGCCCTTGACCTGCTGAGCTACGTCAACAGCCCCCAGATATTTAACTGACCTTTCCTTCCCACCGTTAGAGCCCTTGCTCAGTCCGGGGCATTACAGTCTTCAGTTATTTCCACAGTCTCTAAATCAGTCTCATTATTGTCACTCCTGTCTTTCCTCAGTCTCTGTCATTCCTCTATTTGAAGCTCGAAAAGGCCTTTTAAATACAGCTTGAACTTCTATTGTGTTGTCTTAAAGACTTTTAGTAACTCGCAGGAAGATCACCAGGAGAGTGGGTTAAACACGGACTCTTGGAAGATCTGGTACTTAGCATGGACAAAAATGAGGTTACCTGGGCTGGAGAGATGGCTCAGAGGTTAAGAGCATTGCCTGCTCTTCCAAAGGTCCTGAGTTCAATTCCCAGCAACCACATGGTGGCTCACAACCATCTGTAATGGGCTCTGGTGCCCTCTTCTGGCCTGCAGGGATACACACAGACAGAATATTGTATACATAATAAATAAATATAAAAAAAAAATGAGGTTACCTCACATGCTTCTAGATGAGGCTGATGTGGTTAGTCAGGGACACTCCCTGAACAACAGTGACAATCTCAAACTCAGCTCTATGATCTACCATTAAATCACCATATTCTAGCCTTATGAGTTTCTTTCTTATCCTCATGTCTTCCGTTGTTTGACAGCACCTCCCCCACCTCCACCAAGCCATGCCAGGTAGTCCCAAAGCTTTTGAATGTGCCTTGTTTTCTTTTCTTTCTTCCTTTCTTTTTTTAATTTTTTTTTTCTTTTTGAGACAGGATCTCATTAGGTAGTACTGGCTGTCCTGGAACTTGCTATGTAGACCAGGCTGGCCTCACGGAGATCTGCCTGCCTCTGCCTTCTGAGTACTGGGAGAAATGAAACGTGGGCTCTGTCTAGCAAACCACTCATTCTTATTGAATGTATATTTGATCTTCTTTTGGTAACATCATCCTGACTTTTTTTTCTGCTGTCATTTGGGATGATTTGATGGGACAGCTAAGGAGGGTATCTTGACCAAAGGACAGTCATGTGTTACAAATCAATCAGTGAATATCTCTCTCGCTGCAATTTGAACCAGGAGCAGACTGATTCAAATACCTGGATGATATTGCCAGGTAAAAATGTTGATTAGGGAAAGTGATTGGAGCTCCTGATCCTGGTTCTTATAGGCCTATATTTCAAGCACTTAAAAATTGTTCTATGTGTATGAATGTTTTGCCTGCATATATGAACGTGGACCATGAGGGGGTGCCAGAGGATCTCAGAAGAATGTGTCTGATCCTATAGAGCTAGGGTAGTTTTGAATCAGTATGGGGGTGCTGCAAATCAACCCCAGGTCCTCTGCGAGAGCAGCAGATGCTGTTAACTGCTGAGCCATCTTACCAGCTTGCAAGCATTCTTTTAGGCCTGCATAGCCCACATCCTGCAAACAGATTTCCTTGCTGTGCTGACATTTATCAGCGTTGGCTCTTGTGGCTGGCATCCTCAAGCTCCTTCCCTCAAGCCTTGGCTTCTGTCAGTGGTCACAGGTTTCTGTGAAGGACTTGCACATTGCAGGGTCCTCCCCTAAATATCAGATGCTTTTCTGAACCTGTTGTGATAATTTACAACTTTTTATTTAATACATTTTATATTGCAGTCCTGGAATAAACAGAATCATAGTTTGTTTCTTTTTTTCTTTCTTCTTCTTCTTTTTTTTTTTTGGAGACAAGGTTTCTCTGTATCTTTGGAGCCTGTCCTTGAACTAGCTCTTGTAGACCAGGCTAGCTTCAAACTCACAGAGATCCACCTGCCTCTGCCTCCTGAGTGCTGGGATTAAAGGCGTGCGCCACCACCGCCTGGCGGATCATAGTCTCTTTTTAAAGTTTTGGTGTTTTTTTTTTGTCTTTTCTTTGTCAGTCTTCATTCTCTCTCTCCCCCCTCTCTGTGAGTGTGTGTGTGTGTGTGTGTGTGTGTGTGTGTGTGTGTGTGTGTGAGAGAGAGAGAGAGAGAGAGAGAGAATTCATCTACAATGGAGTTGATCTTTATGCTTGTCTTACTAAGACCATCAAATTTTGACATAAAATTGTATTTCCCTCCTGAATTACACAAACCGATTTGTGAAAAGTAGACAATCCATTCCTTGGTTGTTTGATGAACTCACCTTTAAAAGTTTTTGGAATTGAGCAAGGCTTTAGGAGGAAGACTGCAGATTTCTGAGTATGCTGAGTACTGTTTTTGTTGTTGTTTTTAAATCACATACATATATACATATATTCACACATGCATGCTTGCTCCTGTATGTGGTTGCTGGAAATTGAACTCAGGACCTCTGGAAGAGCAGCTGGTGCTCTTAATCACTGAGCCCTCTCTCCAGCCCCTGTACGTGCTTTTTAGGATGGACAACTGACAGACACTAAGTTTGAAAATCTCACTTCCTCTTTTTTAATTTTAATTTTTTGAGGTAGAATCTTAACACATAGGTCAGGATATGCTCAAGTTGCTTAGCTGCCCCTTGGTGGAATTACCAGCATGTGTCCCTTTTAGATGCTGTATTAGTCAGGTTTCTCTAGATAAACAGAACTTAGAGAATGACACACTCTCTCTCTATAAACACAGGGGATTTGTTAGAATGACTAAAAGGCTGTGGTCCAGCTAATCCAGAAAGTCCAAGAATCCAGTAGTCTCGGCTGGTCTTCAGAAGACAGTGGAATTTCTAAGTAGGCTCTAATGCCACTGAAGGCATGGCAAAGAGCAAATGTTTCTTTATTCCATGTCCTTATATAGGCTTCTAGCAGAAGGGGTGGTCCAGATTAGAGGTGGGTTTTCCCAACTCAAGTGATCTGGATTAAAAGTGTGTCTTTTCCTCGCTCAAAGTTTCTGATTAGAGGGCTGGAGAGATGGCTCAGTGGTTAAGAGCATTGCCTGCTCTTCCAAAGGTCCTGAGTTCAATTCCCGGCAACCACATGGTGGCTCACAACCATCTGTAATGAGGCCTGGTGCCCTCTTCTGGCCTGCAGACATACACACAGACAGAATATTGTATACATAATAAATAAATAAATATAAAAAAAAGTTCCTGATTAGAAGTTGATCTTCCTAATTCAAATTAAGATGTCTCCTGTTTTAGATCAAGATGTGAGGCCGCAGCTTTCATAGACTCTAATCCTCTGTGATCGCTATTCTTTGTTGTTAACTTGGCTATATCTGAAATTAACTAAGATGCAAAAATTGAGCATACCTGTGTGGAATTTTTGCTTAACTTGAAGTGAGAATATCGACTTCTCATATGGATCTTTAAGGTGGGAAGATAACACCTTTAATCTAAACCACTTGAACTGAAAAAACCCACCTCTAATCTGGACCATATCTTCTGCTGGAAGCCTATATAAGGACATGGAAGAAAGAAGCTTTTGCTCTTTGCCTCCTTACTCTCGCCTTGCTAACAAGTCCATTCCTCACTGGCATTAGGACCCATTTCTTCAGGATTCTGGTGTATTCTAAAGACCAGCTGAGACTACTGGATTCTCGGACTTTCTGTTTCTGACCAGCCATTATTGGATTAGCTAGGCAATAGCCTGTTAAGTCATTCTGATAAACCCCCACTCAATATGTACAGAGATTTATTCGGTAAGTTCTGTTACTGTAGAGAACTCTGGTGAACACACCCTCTGAAACTGAAAGCCCAGTTTAACAGTCTCTACTACAAAAGTTACTTCGGTCATGATGGTTTACCACAATAACTAAGACAGCCTTATCGTTCCTGAGCTGGCTCCGTATGTGCTGTAAAACTGAAGAGGTCTTTTACTTCTTGTGGTACTTTGATTAGGAATGGCCCCCGTAGACTCCTGTGTGCTGTGCCCAGATTATGACCCCCAGAGAGGCCCAGACTGTAATGAGCAAGGTTTATTTAGCGTAATACAAACATGTTTGGAACTCCTGTCTACCTCATTGCAGGACTACAGTGACAGGTAGTGAGTCAACCTTTAGGAACGTGCATCTAGAAGCTCTGGGCTACTTAGCTCAATGAGAGTGGGTCATAAGGGACTCTGTCTGAATTCAATGGTCAAATCCTCTTGTGGCTCCATAGGCTGATATGGTTTCTGTAGGTGTAGTCCCAGGGTGGGCAGTCAGAGAGTGATGGCACTCCTGAAGGGTCCTTGTAAGACTCGGTATGTCCTAGGGATAAGGGCTTGTGGGGCGATGGGAATGGCTTCCTCCACCTGGAAGACTTACACCCACTGGGACTCTGGTGCCTGGATGTGTTGGTTTCTCTTCTGTCCGCTTCAGGTACTCTGTGTGATCTATACTCTCTGAGCTTTTTGACACTCCACTGTTACAAGTATCCTCTGTTTCACCTATGTCCTATGTAAACCTCTGTGTACGGCAGGGATGCTGACTGCCCAGCACTCTATGTGTGTGAGATGCTGTGCCTTCACCCTGGCACAGCTAGGAGTCAAAACAGCAAAATCCCCCCATGCGTGTGCTCCGCCAGCACAGCCCTGTCCCACTACTGGCTACTTGTCCCCTTTACTATCCAACTCACCCTTTGGGAACCAAAGCCAAGTTCTCCCAATTTTCCCACACCAAACCCAAAACCTGTGACAGACCATTCCTCTCATCATCTGGCAAGAGCTTCCCCAATTATTCATGTTTCTCAAATATCTCAACTTCAAAACCTACCTAAACACCCCCCCCCCCCGAAAAGACTATTCTGATGTAATGGAAGCCTCTCGATTTGTATTCTCTCCAACACAACCAGACCCAACTTTCAGATAACAGTTGTTCTCCAGTTAGCCTTATATATCCAATCAAAATTCCCCTGGCTCCTTGCAAAACTCTCAAACGCCAGATCAGTACTCCTGACAAGCAACAGCCCAAGTCTTCCTGGCTACTGCCTATTTCCAAAGGTGAGATCTCGCCCCCTTTTCCTGGTCTTGGGACTCCTCTTTCCAACTACCAGGACCTAGAAATTTCAAATGTATATCTAAGATAAAAATTTTTCTTTATATTCAACTTTACCCCTGTCTTTATCTCTTTGAACAGATTTCAAATCAGCTGCAGATTGCTCCAGCTGTTTCCTTGCAATCTATATCCTAGACAGTGCCAAAGCATCCAGCCCCAGATAGTGCAGCCACACAGACTGTTCCAACTCAGCCTACACTTCCATATGGTACAAGTGAAACGGGCTGCTCTTCCCAGCCTTGACCAGCAACCCAGTTTCCTTGGGTCCCCTAACAATGATGCCCCAATGTCATCAGGAAGCAGCCAGAGAACGGTGCCCACTTATCAAACACCCAGCGACTGAATAATAAAACAAAAAGGTGGGCATTAATTGACTCTGGCAGGCCCAAGAATGGCAAACACGGCTCTGGCAGGCCTTTCCCTCTTCTCTCTTCTTTGCTAAAAACCAGTACATTACATTCCTAAAACTGGCCATCAAGCTCTATTCTCTTCTTTGGCTACTTCCTCCTCCTGACCTAACTAGTACTGAAGTGTCGCAATCAAAAGTCCCCTTTTGGTCATCCTAATTAAGATGCCCAATCAAAACAAACCAACTCATCCTAATGCAGGGGTTTCCCCTTTTATGTTTATAAACTGCCATTTGTGATCTAATGTACAAGGGAAGTAGAAAAAGACAAGATCTCCTGAGTAAATTGGGAGCCTGGGGACCATGGGAGAGGGCTGAAGGAGAGGGGAGAGGAAGGAAGGGGAGCAGAGAAAAATAAATAGCTCAACAACAACAACAACAAAAAAATACCTTAAAAAAAAACCAAAATAAAGCTGTCATTTGCCTATGGGTTACCTCTGTTTCTTCTCTTTCTTCCCAGGAGCAAATATCCCTTACCCCTATTCCTTGTTTTTTTCCCCTTCTCCCTCCTATTTCTTGTCCTTGTCTCTTATTCCCTGCACTTTGTCCCTCTGGAGTAAATAAATCTTTGGACTGGGAACTTGGTCTTGGGTTGTCTTGTGCCAATGCAGGTCACTTCAGTGATCATATACCCTATTAAACTCTACATACTCGTGAAAACCACAATTAAAAATATCCTATTCCAATATGTCTTCTAATCTGCCTTCACTCAATCTAAGGGGAATATGTATTTATAAACTAATGACTAACAAAACTCATTAGTCTGCCCAAGTGCAACACAAACATATTGCCTTGTTTATTTCTGGGAGAACTTATACTTACCATAGTCTACAGAGGCTGATAATAGAAGCAAAATGTTCCTTCCTTAAGAGCCCTTATTTAAGGAATTAACAGCTGTTTTTTTTTCTGTGCTTTAAAAAACTTGTATTATGCAAGAAATTGGGTTTAATATAGCAAGCCATTTTGAGAATATTTAATGAAAATACATATAAAGAATGGCAAATCTATTTATACTAATTACTTTAGCCCTCATAACAATAGTCTCCTGATCTTTATGACTTTCGTCAGAGGAGAAGTAGGCAGTATTGAACGTCTCCTCAATGAATAAAAATACATTGACTGTACAGGTATGGACTACACAGGTGAAAATGTTTTTGGTGGTCTTTACTTTTTAAATTTGATTCTTTTGTGTTCCCTCTCTTTTCCGTAACCCAGATAGAGCCTAGTGCTTGCTAGGCCAGTGCTCTGCCCCTGAACTAAATCTTCGACACTTCAAATTTGTGTTTTGCTCGTGTGGTATTTACAGTAGGTTCTAATTAAAATGCCACAAAGAGATAGAGAACAGGAAATCTTTCTATTCCCGTTCGCCACCCACTGAGGCCTCCTGAAACAAACGAGGTTATAAACTACTGATCTCTCTTGTTATACCCACCCCAGTATTAAAGAATTTGTTGCTAGCATAGCCCTTATTAAAAATTATTATTTCAAGCCACAGTAGGACCAGTAGGGCATGTCAGGATCCTGCAATCTTTACATCAAACTACATTAAAAACAAACCGCAGCGGTTTAGGAGCTGTTAAAGCCGATGGCTCAATAGGTCTAAATCTAAGTAGTTGGTTTTAAGATTTAGACTGGGGGAGAAAATGTATGATAAGAGCCAAGGGAATGAGATTTTCGTTCCTCAGAATGTGATAAAGATTCTGGAAAGCTTTCGGAGGACTGGATCACGTGGTTTGGACTTTTGCTAGTCAAGCAGTGCGTTGGTGAGCGCGGCTCCCTGCCAGGCCTCAGGGGTTCCAGCCCAGACCTCAGGCAGCTCGCTCCAACCCGACCTGGATTCCAAAGCGAGGCGTCGCCCGGCGGTCCCCGCCCTCGTCGGCCTGCTAGCTGGAGGGCCGCGCGACACTTCTCGGCTCCTCGACCCGGGATGGGTGCAGGGAAGAGGCGCGGACTGCTCTGACTCGCAGCCTCTGCTGGGGCCTCACGCTCCGCACGTCCGTCCTCTGTCAAGCGGCCCGGAGCAGTCCCGGGTGGTTTCTCCACCGCACGCAAGGCTTCCGAAAGCCGGCCCTCCCTCATCTTCCCTTCCTCGACGGGGGATGACAGCTCACGCGGCTTAGAAAGACACTCAACAACTGGGCAGAGCTCCCAGGCCAGCCGGAGCAGGCGGTGCGACTCGGCGAGAGGGGCGGGGCCCTGACGGGCAACACTACAGCCCAATAGCGTCTCTCTACCTCCCAGTGTGGCCCAATGAGGCGCGAGAGGCGGGACTTCCGCTCGCCCTTCTGTTGTCGTCCCTGCTCGGACTAGCTTGGGTAGGGGCTCGGTGCGGATCCTCAGTCATGAAGTCCGGGTAGCGACTTCTCCCGGGTGCCCGCGAGCCTGGGTTCCGGGGCCGGACTTCAGGTAAGAGCCAGCGTGGCTCGGCCTCGGTGGGCGGGGGTTGTCCTCGGGCCTGGCCGGGAGAACACACCCCCTCCGGCCTGGGTGCGGTGGCCCGCGGCGGGGACTTGTAGGGCCCTTCGGTGTCAGTACACGCCCGTGCGGGACACCGGTTCTTAGCGCCCCGTCCTGCGGGCTTGTCGGTCTGAAGTTGTCGGGTCGTGGGTTTTGCTTTCCACGTTCCCTTCCAGAGGTGCCTGTGGCCTGGAAAGATACTTGGAAGACTTCCCTTGACCCAGCACTTGACTCTTAAGTCTTCGGAGAAAATTCTCCCGGGCCAGTTTTGTCTTTGGAAGAAAAAAAGAAGAAGAAGAAGAAAAAAAATTGCGATCGCTCGCTTCCTTTTTTTCTCACCTCTTCCCTCCCCCGCCCCCTTCCTTCCCTAAAAGCTCAGCTTTCAGGCTTAGACGTGACCTTGCTAGAGCTACACACTGCTCACCCCCCTCCCCCGCCCAATTTTTGAAGTTTGAACTTCGGCAAGGACGCTTATGAATTGATCTCTCCCCCCAGAGGGAAACAACTTTGGTAGCCTCTGCTGCGTGTTCTCTGCTGGCTTTTGGTAAATGGCTGTATTTTGTCCTAATCTGGCAGTAGTTAATTTCCGCAACTCCCGTTTTACCCTCACTTTCAGCACCGTGGGCAGCTGCTGTGGGCTGACGTCTGCCCCAAACCTGCCCGGGTGTTGTTCGCTCAGTGATGCAGCAGTTACGGTGGAATCTGCATTCCTTCAGGCAGTGACTAGAAGACAGCTGCGCTTTCTGACCCAACACAGTAAAGTTGGTCGCGCCTCCAAAGAGCCAGTAGAAACAGGCCATTTGCAAATTTCCGGAAGAGCGCTTGAGAGGTTTAATCTGTCATAGGGTCATGGTTTGTTTATTTGAGACAGGATCTCTGTGTAGCCCAGACGGACCGCAAACTGGCTATGCTTCTGACTCAGCCTACCGAGTACTGGAATTACTGGGCCATCAAACCTTGTTTAAAGATAGTTTTTAATGGGTCAAAAAGATAACTCCGTTTTAGGGGACCACAGCTGGACTTGAGTTGAGTGCAGGGCCACAGGGTTTCATGGATTGATTTTTCTTTTAATTTATAGAAAGTCAGTTTCAATTTTTTTTAAAAAAATGTGTGTCAAGAGGAAGTTGTAGAATGTATTATTGTAGATTTTGGGGAAAACAAATATTTCAAAAGACAGGTTGCAAACTGGGGAGTGAGACTAGACTTTACCCCTTGTGTTTTGGGACATCAATAAATATGGAAAGGGCTAGGGAGATGTTTCAGTGAGCAGGAGAGCTTGCTGTGCAAGCCCAGTGACCCGAATTAGATTTTCTAGAACCCTTGTAGACGTGGACGGGGAGAACGGACTCGGCCAAGCTGCCCTCCGCCCTCCACATGAGCCCTGTCGTGTGTGCTTTCCCTCCCAAGTCAAACACACACAATAAGCAAAAGTTAAAAAGTGAAAAAAGTGGGAAAGTTGTGAAGATGAAGTGAAACCCATCGTGTGATGTAGTTCAGCTTCATTGAATCGATTGTGCAGAACCCACAGTTTTCTCTGTGTCCGGAATGACAGTTATCCTAGCAGCGGGTGTGTGCTTCGCTCTGCCTTACTTGAAGTCAGCATGATGTCTGACACGTGGCAGTGTAAATCATGTGTACCAAAGCCATGGTTAGGGGAGTCGATTATGGAAGGGTTCGGGGCTAATTTCTCATTTATCCTTGCTGTTTCTGTGAGGGTTTTGGTGGACCCATGTGACTGGCATGCAGCTTGCTTCCTTTGATGTTTCTACGTCCGAGATGAACAGGTTCTTATCAGATTTCAGGCCCTAATTCAGCCAAGAGAGGGTGGGGTAGGGTTGACTCTAGGGGCAGGCGTATAGTGGCGGGCTGACTCTTTATGCTTTGTAGTTTCATTACAAATAGGTTGTAGCTGGCTTGATAAAAATATTATGGTATACTTACGTTAGTATTAACTAAAAAAATAGTTGGGTTTTACAATAAAAATTATGACTCTGAACATTTTAAAATTAGGAATTAATAATGTACAGCTGAAAGCAAATGAGTAAACCAAACAGTGATTTCCACTGTTTGAGTTGTTATCGCCTTGTGGTGCTGGTGTGGTGGTTTCCTGCAACATGGAAAGAGGAACGCACTTAATAAGCACGAGTTCATGCCTGTAGGAGAATAGATCGAATTGACACCCACTATATAAAGCCAGTCTCTGGGTGACATTCCTTAAAAAACGCACAGCGTGAGACTAAGAAGGTGGCTCAGTGGGTAAGAGCATGTGCTGCATAGGCATGAAGACTTTAGTGTAGATCCTAGCACCCAGGCGAAGAATCTGAGAGTGGCCCACACCTGGAACCCCAGCCTTGGGAGATGGTGGGAGACAGGAAGATGACTGGGCTGGCTGGCCATCAGGCTAGCAAAAAACCAGAGTAAAAGATCCTTTCTCAAGGAAATAAGGTGTAGAACTGTAGACTGATAAAGGATACCCAAATTCCCTTTCTCAAGGAAATAAGGTGTAGAACTGTAGACTGATAAAGGATACCCAAACTCCCTTTCTGACCTCTTAAGTCTATGCACATGTGTACACATGTATATACTACACACGTCATAATGCCCCGTAGACTACTCTTGGGTATTTGAGTTTTTCCTTGCTGGTGACTTTGGGTAGTTTGCTTAACTCTTTACTCATAATGCCTGGGCACTGGGACAGTTTGTAAATCCTTAGAGAGAATGACAAGCCTCAGGCTTGTTCTTACGTGGAGGATGTGGTTGTTTGCTTAATTGACAGTAAATGGAGGAGCAGGGGAGACAACAGACCCCAGGAGGACATTAACAAGGCAGAGGTTTAGAGAAAGAGAACATTTGCTAACGTCATATATTCAAGGAACAGCCTAATGAAGAGAAATGGTAGAGTGTGGAGACCCTCAAATGCCAGATTAAGGATTTTGCATTTGACTTTTTATTTATTTTATTTTATTGATATTTATTGAGCTCTGCATTTTTCTCTGCTCCCCTCTCTGCCCCTCCCCTCCCCCTTCAATCCTCCCCCAAGGTCCCCATGCTCCCAATTTTCTCAGGAGATCTTGTCTTTTTCTACTTTCTACTTCCTATGTAGATTAGATCTATGTAAATCTCTCTTAGTGTCCGCATTGTTGTCCAGGTTCTCTGGGATTGTGGTTTGCAGGCTGGCTTTCTTTGCTTTATGTTTAAAAACCACCTGTGAATGAGTACATGTGATAATTGTCTTTCTGTGTCTGGCTTACCTCACTCAAAATAATGTTTTCTAGCTCCATCCATTTTCCTGTAAAATTCAAGCTGTCGTTATTTTTTTCTGCTGTATAGTACTCCATTGTGTAAATGTACCACATTTTTATTATCCATTCTTCAGTCAAGGGACATTTAGGTTGTTTCCAGGTTCTGGCTATGACAAACAAAGCTGCTATGAACATAGTTGAGCACATGTCCTTGTGGCACGATTGAGCATCCTTTGGATATATACCCAAAAGTGGTATTACTGGGTCTTGAGGAAGGTTGTTTCCTAATTTTCTGAGAAATCGCCACACTGACATCCAAAGGGGTTGTACCAACTTGCATTCCCACCAGCAATGTAGGAGTGTTCCCTTTTCCCTACAACCTCTCCAGCATAAGTTGTCATCAGTGTTTTTGATCTTGGCCATTCTTACAGGTGTAAGATGGAATCTCAGAGTTGTTTTGATTTGCATTTCTCTGATGACTAAGGATGTTGAACATTTCCTTAAGTGTCTTTCAGCCATTTTAGATTCCTCTGTTGAGAGTTCTCTGTTTAGGTCTGTACTCCATTTTTTAAATTGGATTATGCGATCTTTTGGTGTCCAATTTCTTGAGTTCTTTTTATATTTTGGAGACAGGCCTTTGTCTGATGTAGGGTTAGTGAAGATCTTTCCCCATTCTGTGGGCTATCGTTTTGTCTTGTTGACCATGTCCTTTGCTTTACAGAAGCTTTTCAGTTTCAGGAGGTCCCATTTATTAACTGTTTCTCTCAGTGTCTGTACTGCTAGGATTCTATTTAGGAAGTGGTTCCCTGTGCCAGTGCGTTCAAGTGTACTTCCCACTTTCTCTTCTATAAGGTTCAGTGTGGCTGGCTTTAATGTTGAGGTCTTTGATTCATTTGGACTTGAGCATTTGACTTTTAATTGTGACCAATCCGTCTTTTAATTTGGGAACAGAGGTCCAGTGGAGAAGTGGGAGCCTGAGGTGGGAGTTCCATAGAGTTGAGACAAAGTGTGGAGGTTGTAATGAAGGGTAGGTTTGACATGTTTAGATTAACATCGGGAATGGACATGGCTTTGGGCGGATCTGGGGGAGTATTGATGCTAGTAGTGTAAATAAAGGATCTTACGATAAACACATTTAGTGGATGGGTTCTAGGGAGAGATGGAATGATGGAGAAGATGCTGAGCAGTGCAAAGGTAAAATGGATACTGGAAGCTGTTCCATGAGCAGAGGAGTGAGGCTCACACCATGAGGAAGTGGCCCAAACTGCCGTTCCTACTTGGGGCGCTGGCAATACCTCAGGCCTGAGAGTTCCCCACGTAGTAGGAATGCGCTGACGTTTTCCTGTAGCATGTCTCATTAGTGTTCTGGGGCGGCAGGAAAAGTGTAAACACACAAGGCTCCCATTTCTCAGAACAGTAAACTGGAGACCAGAGATTCTCACGCTAAGAATGTCGGAAGATGTTTTGAGTTTTGTATTCTGCAAGGCTCAGCAACATTTCCATGTTAGATCTAATTATTTCTTTGTCGATTAACTTGAATTGCTCATAGCAAAACCCTTATTCAGAGATGGGGTGAGACTTTGCGGGACAACAAAGTGGGTACACAACTACAGAGGGTACTCTGTTTCTTCCCAAGTTCACACTGGAAGAACTGCAAAGGGAGAAAGGCTACCTGGGATGGCGGGCAGAGTGAAGATCTGTGAGTAAATCCCTTTGCCTTCCATCCTCTGGCTTCCGTTTTCCCCTTCTGTGAAATGACGATGGTAACAGTTCTGAGTCGGAGTTGTTTGGAAAATTAGTCAATATGTGGAAAGTGGTAGAGAGTAATTGGGATGTTTGTGTTGTGATGGGACCTGTGGTAAAAAAGAAGGAGCAGTGTCTCAGAGCCCTCTTTACATCGAAAGGGCTCAGGATTAAGTAATAGAAGGGCCTGTAGGGTTTTTTATTTTTCCCCTTAGCAAGCAGATTTTCTAGGCTTACATGCAATTTCTTGATTTTAAATTATGCTGTGAACTTTCTCCCTGAATTATTTTTAGTTCTCTGATGTCATGTTAGGCCTGAGTGAGTGGCCAGTCGAACAAAAGTGTGTTTGCTGGTGAGCATGGAGAGAGAGCAGGCCTGCACATATGTCATCTCAGTAGAAACAGTACTCGAACCCCGCTGCTTGCATGGCTTTCTTCTTTTACCCAGCATCCTTTCACCCAACAAGTATTTATTCATTCCCTTCTTTGTCATGTGCTAGGCACTTAGTCAGCATCACTTAACTGAAGGGACAGGAGCCCTGTCATTCTGAAGCTGGCCTTTTTGTGGGAGAAACGGGTACCTTTTTATTATGGTAATTAGATTTTTTTTTCCTACTGTATGTTCAAGCCATACTACTTAAGCAGATAAGAATAACGATACCAGATCCTGGTGGGTTGTGAGGAGCACTCTGAAGGAAGGAATGGATCATGTCTTTCTTATGTTTCCTCCCCTCTCTCCGAGTCCCCCCTCCCACTACAATGTCTTACCTTTTGAACAGTGCCAAGGGTTATACATATGTTGAATGGTAAATTGTTGTGTCTTCAACTTTGCTTTTGTTATCTCCTTTGAGACAAACGGTTTAAAGTCAGAAAGCTCTTAATGCATGCAAATATAAGTGCACATTAAATGTTCATGATAGACAGGAAGAGGCTGTGCCCAGGCAGGGAGCAGGCTTTGAAGGAAATTTGTAGTGCAGTAAGTATTAAGGACTATGCATTCGCTCGATGAACAAAGAGAGACCTGCTGTGATTGTATTTCTGCTGATCTAGGAGACCAATAGAAATAAGGTTGTTGGAGACAAAAGCTTCAACATTAAGGGAACCTGGGTATTATTGTTCACTAACAATAACGATTTTTTTTACCTTCCAGTTAATTTTCCCATTGGTAAGGTAATTGGAATTTTTCAGCTTAAAAAAAATCAGCTTTTGAGATGTCTTGCAAAAATGTTGCATTAATATTTTGCTTTACTAACATAGATAAAATAGAGCTGATTATAAAGTTCCTTTGCAGCCGGGCGGTGGTGGCGCACGCCTTTAATCCCAGCACTTGGGAGGCAGAGGCAGGCGGATCTCTGTGAATTCGAGGCCAGCCTGGCCTACAAGAGCTAGTTCCAGGACAGGAACCAAAAGCTACGGAGAAACCCTGTCTCGAAAAAATCCAAAAAAAAAAAAAAGTTCCTTTGCATACAAATGAAGCTAAATAACTGCTTTTGGTTAATGACATAGGTTTAAGAGTGGATTTTTATCAAATCCACATTATGTTTTGGTGCTATTTGCTAATGACTGTTGTGTACACTTTAAAACAGAGTACAATGTAGTTACTATACAGTTGTCGGAGGAGAAGGAGCTGAGTGCTTCCCATTGAGCTTCAGTGCTAGGCCATAGTGAGTGGTTCCTCACCTTTTCGTGTTTACCTTTGTACACTGGTCCCTTGTGTTATTTCCTGGCATGAGATGCGAGACATACAGAATCAGAGAATGTCAGTTCCTAATCTGTAGATGTTTAAAGAAAAAGGATCCCTAGCATGAGGGGGTAACACAAGAATGATGATCAGTTGGTTTGGTTACCTTGTGGTGGTACCGACAAAGCAGAATGAGAGGCTGCTGGACAGTGTTTTCAGTGAGAAGAAGGGAGTATGGAGGATGGCAAGGGACTGAGTTCAGAGAGAGCGAGTGTAAGTAGATCTGTCTTTGACATCCGTGTGATCTGCCAAGGAATTTTACACAGGTCGTAGCATGATCAGGCATTTCCTTTTTTCCCACCATATATTAATTATGACATTTTCATTCATGTTTATTAAATGTTTTGAGCATATTCATTTACTTTCATTCTCTCTTGTGCTCCTCCTCCTCCTCCTACTTGTTGAGACATTTTTGTGTGTAACTTTGCCTCCTCTTACAAGAGGATGAGGCTGGAAGAAGACAGTTATGCTATTTCAATCGTGATCATAGATGTTGATGAAATCAGTGTTTGAAGGACAAAGTCTAAGAAACATTGTTAGTATCATGTTTTTTTTTAGGGTACTGATAATCATGAAACATATGTACATTAAGACATGTAAATATTCATAGCCACATTTATATAATTGAATGAGCAATAGATTTTGGGATAATTCTGTTCACTGATTTATGAGAACTTCTGGTTGGGTAAAATAATTTGAGAATAATTTCTAAGGAAGTTAGGAATGTGTTAATGTTTTATTGCTTAAGTGTTGTCTAGTTCAAGTTCAGTTTTTAATGATTGAACTATCCACTTAAACTTTGCAGAGGGAGTGAATCTCAACAGAGGGAAAGAGCTCTAATGAGCTGATGAGAAGTGAGTGTTTCTGCGCGGAGCCCTGGGAGAGAAAGCAGTCATTGATCTTTAACTCTTCTTACAGAAAGCACCTGTCAATGTTGAATTTATCCGGTTACTTGTCTTACAATTTCCGTTTTTGACCTTTCGAAAGAAAGTACTATATGCTCATGAATTATAAATACTAATTGATTTTTTTTGGCAGGGTAAGAATTGATATTAACCTAACAAATTAACTGTTTAGGGATTGGGAAGTTGATGTAGTGGATAAGAGCACTTGCCCTGCCACATGAGGACCTGAGTTCGAACTTGTAGCGTCCGCATGAAAAGCTGGGCAAGGCTGTGAATAAGGCGCTGATGCTGAGAGCTGGCTGGCCATTCTAGTGAGAGGCCCTGTCTGTGGCAGGAAGTCATAGAGTGATAGCGGAACACATATTCTCTGCCGGCCTCATATATGTGTGCGCATGCGCCACACACTCACAATGCCCCCCTTACACCAAAAAGACCTAATCGTTTAAAAAGTAGCAAGTCAGTGGCATTTTGTATATTTCAATGTTGTTTAGTTTTGAAATGTTTTCACCACTTCAAAATAAAAATCCTGTACCATTAGCAGCTACTTTTCTTTATTTCCTAATACCCTTAGCCATATCAACCGGTAATTATTTTTCTTTTTATGTATTTACTTACTCTGGTATTTTATAGGGAATCAAATGTTATATGGTTGTGACTTAGTAGCATTCACTTACTGACATACAGTAACATGTACTAGCACATTTAAACTACTGTGTAATATTCCTCTACAGACACAATTTATTCAGTCATTGATGGATATTTGAATCGTTTTAACCCTTTGCCTGTTTGTGTTTAGTGTTTTTGTTAGCATTAATCAATGAGGATGTGTTTGGGTACCAGTTTTTATTTCTTTGTACCAAGATTGTAATTGCTTATGGTAAGCCTGTGTCTAGTTTTTTAGGGAACCTGCGTAACTGTTTCCCATAGTGTCTAGAATAACCGATATTTACGTTGGCAGAGGGTGAGGGTACGAATTTCTCCGTGTCTTTGTAACAGTTCCTCTTTCTTTTTCTATTTTTCGGTTTGGTGTATGTCTGTCTGGTTTATGCCCATGCATGTGTGTGCATATGTTCGAGAGTGAGTGTGTGTGATGCTGGGTGTCTTCCTTGGTCTCTTTCCTCATTAAATTTTGAGACAGTCTAATCTGTAGCTTGCTGTTCAGCAAGCCACACTGGTCCTCCTGTTCCTGTTTCCTCAGTACTGGGGTGACAGCTGTTCACACCATGACCAACTTTCCGAGTGCTGGGTATCTGAACTCGATCTTTATATTTGTGTGGCAGCAAGGACTTTATCTACTGATTCTTCTCCAGCATCCTGTTTTCTGTCTTAAACATTATTATTGTTACTCTTGTGAGTGGTACGTACCTGTGGTTTTTGTTTGTTTGTTTGTTTGAGGCATGGTCTCACTATACCTGGAGCTCGCTATGTAGATGAGGTTAGTCTCAAACTGTCAGAGCTCTGTCAGCTTCCCAAGTGCTGGAATTAAAGGTCTGTGCCACTATCTATGCTCAGCCCTACTCGTGATTTTGATTTGTGTCACCCTGTCACCAGTGACCTTGAGCATCTTTTCATGCACTCATTTGCCATTTGCACGTTTTCTTGAAGACTTGTTTAAGTTCTTTGTCTCTTAAAAATTATCTTTTTGATACTGAATTTTTAAAAAGTGGTTTATATGGCCAGGCAATGGTGGCAAACATGTTTAATTCCAACACTCAGGAGGCAGAGGTAGACAGATCTCTGAGATTGAGGCCAGTCTGGTCTGCAGAGCGAATTCCAGGACAGCTAGAGCTACGCAGACAACAAAAACAACAACAACAAAAATGTGGTTTGTATATGTTGAAATTTATTTTGTTTCTATTGTGTATCTGTGTGTATATGTGTGGATCCCCTTGGAGGATAGAAGAGGGTGTTGGTGAGCTGTCTGAGGAGGATGCTGGGAACCTGGAATTGAATCCTGGTCCTCCGAGAGAGCAGTAAGCAGTCTTAACAGCTGAGCCCTCTCTCCAGCTCCTTTCTGTACTCCAGGTATTAGATCCTTATCAGATATACAGATGTACAGATTTTCTTTCCTTTTGTGTGTGGTTTCTATCTTAATAATGTTCTTTGATACATAAAAGTTTTCAATTTTGAGGTGCCGAATTTATATCTTTTTTACTCATGCTTTTGATGCCATTTCTAAGAATTCATTGCTAATATGGAAACTTACCCCTTTCTTTCTTTCTTTCTTTCTTTCTTTCTTTCTTTCTTTCTTTCTTTTTTGAGATAGGGCCTTAGTATGTAGTACTAGCTGGCCTGGAACTTTTTGTTTCTGTGTAGACCAGGCCGGCCTTGAACTCATAGAGCTCACCTGCCTCTGCTTCCCAGCTTCTTAGACTATAGGTGTCCCACTTTTCCTGGCTTTTTTTTTTCTTTTGAAATAGTATTTCAGTAACCGGGGGAAGCTATATGAATTTTGATGTTTCCTTCATCTTCCTGATTGCTGGTATTTACAGGTGTGTTCTGTCAGACCTGGTCCTGTATTTTCTCTAAAGTCTTTTCTCATTGAGAGCTCTTATTTTTTTTCAGGTCATTGATCCACTTTTCTGTTATTGTTTTGGTGTGTGTGAGTTTAGGTTACAGCTTCATTGTCATGTATGTTTGGTGTTTGCCTTCAGGGATGTTAAACATGCTGGAGTTTCCAGGTTTTCTTTAAAATTTGAGCTTTTATGACTTCCTACTTATTGCATTCTGCAATGCTGTAAAACTTGCAACCCATGGACGATTCCATTGTCTTCCAGGTTAAGCAGCAACTTGGCCTGTTTGTACAGATGGTTGCAGTTACCACTGATTGCTTGGGTACTAACCCTGGGAAGCACTTCCCTAGGTGGCCTTGTGCAAGCAGGCATCTTTGAGATCTCTTCTTCAAACAGAGGCTTTCAAATGAGTTCTTTTTTTACATGGTGATCGTGTGATGGGGGGCAGTATGCAAAACCTGAGATCTTCCTGTTCTCTTAAGTCTGTGGCTTCTTTGTGCTTGGGATGCTACCACTTCGACCTCACCTTCAGAAGTGCTTCTTTTCTGGCCAAACTGCAAGCTTTCCAATCTGTTTTACTTCTTGTTCCTGGTTTTCACTATCAACTTAATAAGCAAAGCTTCATATTTCACGTAAATGCTGTGCTGTATTGAAATTGCCTCTGCCAGGCCAGTTAATTTGTCTCCTTTAAATTAAGCCACAAGCACACCCAAGGCATGGACAGAGTGTAGATGAGTTCTTTGTCAGAATATCACACACGTCCATTTTCCAACCGAGTTGGTGTTCCTACCTGAAACCTCACGAGCAGTTTTCGCTGTGCACCTTTGTGTTGGCATCTGAGCAGTGAAAAGAAGCCATGTGCTGGTGTTTGGTAGCTTTTGTATCCTTCAGTCGTGACACCAATGAGTGAAAGCAGCAGGTAGGTGGGTGTAGTGGCAGGTGACATCGTCTAGTATTACAGCTCTCATGCAGGCCTCGGGTAGCAGGATGCTTAGCTTTCTACAAGGCCCTTAGGTCTTTGGAGGCCTAGGAAGGGGATTCTTTAACCAGTTCTCACAAATACTCCACATTCCATCTGTGTTGTGCAGCAATTCCTTGTTGCTATCCGTACACCAGAATTTTCTTGCCTGTATCACAAACTCTGGCTGTGTCTTGCTTTTTTTTTTTCTCCTGCGTTGGATCAGCTCTATCTGGACAGCCTACTGAAATTATCTGTGCCTAGTTTTCTTTCACCATACTCAGTTGAGGACTGGATCCCAGCTGTGGAAAAAGGATCCCTTTTCTATGTTTATCTTTTTGGGAGCCTCAGCCTTTTTTCTTTCTATCTATCTATCTATCTATCTATCTATCTATCTATCTTTAATTTATTTTTAAAAGAAAACAAACTATCTTTTTTTCACTATACATACCAATCCAAGTTCCTACTACTCCCCGCCACTTATCCCCTTCCCCTCACTACTCAGAGAGGATAAGAAACATTGCTTTGGGGAAGGTCCAAGGCCCTCCCTATTATATCTAGGCTGAGCAAGGTATCCATCCAAAGAGAACAGGTTCCAAAAATTTCAGTACAAGCAGTACGGATAAATCCTGTTGCCACTTCCAGTAGCCCCTCAGTCTGCCCCAGTCATGCAACTGTCAACCACATTCTGAGGGACTAGTTTGGTCCTACGCTTGTTCCTTCCCAGTCCAGCTGGAGTTTGTGAGCTCCCATTAGCTCAGGTAGACTATTTCAGTGGGTGTATCCATCATGGTCTTGACCTCTTTGCTCATATTATCACTCCTCCCATTGGACTTTGGGAGCTCAGTCCAGTGCTCTGATGAGGGTCTCTGCCTCTGTTTCCATCAGTTGTTGGATAAGGTTCTATAGTGATATTTAAGATATTCATCAGTCTGATTACAGGGCAAGTCAAGATCGAGCCTCTTCTCCCCTATTGCTTAGGGTCTTAGCTGGGGTCATCCTTGTGGATTCCTGGGAATTTTTCTAGAGCAAGGTTTCTTGCTAACCCCATAATGGCTCCCTCAATCAAGCTATCTCTTTCCTTGCTCTCATCTCTGTCCTTCCTCCATTTTGACTATTTAATCTCTTATCATAGTTTATCTATCTATCTGTCTGTCTATTTATATTTTGAGGCAGGGTTTCACAGGTAGCTCTGACTTGCCTGGAACTTGCTATTTAGATCAGAATGGCTTTGAACTCACAGAGATCTTCCTGTCTCTGCCTCCTGAGTGCTGGGATTAAGGACCATTTCTGGCCATCTTTTTCACAATATTAAAAACAGAGTTTTGACTAGTTGATTGAAAAAAACTTACAGATATTGAGTATAAACTCTGATAAACACTGACATTTTCGTAGCTATGAAACAACTACAATAATGAAGTTGACAAACATGTCCATTATTCTCAGCAGTTTCTCAAGCCCCATAGGCTTTCTACTCTCCTGCCTCTGTAATGTATATCTGTATGCTTATACCATAGTTTAGCATATTGTGTGGTCCCTGTTTCCTGATATAGCTCCCTGCGGCTACAAAATTGCTATTCGTACCTGAATAGTTCCAGGATGCTTAAAAAATTGAGGTAGGTTTGTTTGTTTTTGTTATTCAGTTTGGTTTACCTTTGGGTCCAAGGACAGTGCTGAGCCATTTGCCAGTTGGGACTGAATGCTTGCAATCACAGCATCACAGTTAACTAAGCTATGGGCTGTAGCTGATTGAGATGTATTGTCTACTGATGCACATGCCTGCTGCTTTTTCACTTTACAGCAATCATACTCATTGTTAAAGCTGCTGCATGGGACAGAATATTTTGGGAGCAGAGCCAGGGTTGCGGCTGAGCCCTTGTCAGTTGCAGAGGACCTAAGTTTAGTTCCTAGTACCCATAACTCACTCGTACGAGAGCTTATTGCTGTCAGTGTATTAGCTACTTTTCTGTTGTTGTGATCAGACACCATGGTCAGAAGCATCTTATAGAAGAAAGGGTTAGACTTAGGGGTCCAGAGGGATAAGAATATGCATAGCTGCAAGTGGCAGGCGGCAGGAACAGGAAGCTGAGAGCGCAGATCTTCAACTGCAAACATAAAGCAGATAGAAGTGGCACGAGCCGTTTAATCCCAAGGCCAAAACCTGTCACTAGCAAGGTTGCACCGCCTAAACCTCCCCAAACAGTGCTACCAACTGGGTTAAAATGCCCACATCTCATTCAAACCTCTCATAGTCTGTAACTCTAGTTCCAGGACATCTCGTACCCACTTCGGGCCTTGGTGGGAAGCAACAGTATTTGTATATATGTGAGCACTTACATATACACATAAAAATAAGTAATCTTAAAAAAGGGAATATTTTATGTGCAATCGAGTGCTTATATTGAAAAAAAAACATTTATTTTTCTTCCCAAGTTCTGTCCTTTTTTTAATTTTTAAAAGTATTAAAAATATTTTTATTTACTCATTGATCATTTCATGCATGATCATATTCACCCCAAGCCATCCTCTTATTCCTCATAGAACTCCCCCAACAGGTCCTTCTTCTCCCTCATGTCCTTTCTGTTTGTAAACTCATTGACGATTCGTGCTGCCTGCTGGTGCATGGGTACAGGACCTCCATGGAGAATGCACAGCCTACCAGCAGCCACATACCTGAACTATCATCATCATTTTGATGGTTTTTGAGACAGCATCTGTGATGTAGCCCTGGCTGTCCTGTAACTTCCTGTGTAGGCCAGAGTGGCCTGAAACTCACAGAGGTCAACTTGCTTCTGTCTCTTAAATGGTAGGATTAAAGGCAGGTACCACCATAAATTAATAGACTCTAGAAAGTTTTTCTCTGAAGCATGTAAATAGGTGTGAAGAACAAACTGAAAATGATATAAAGACCTAACACCCAGAGATAACATTCTAATCTATTAGATTATCTTATTGTTTCATAATAGTTAAAGAATTATTTATTTTGTATGTATGTGTGTGTGACATAGTATAAAGATGCATACCACATATGTGCAGGTACCTTCAGAGGCCAGAAGAGGGAAACCAGAAGAGGTTTGTGAGCCACCTGACATGGATGCTGGCATCCAAACCTGGGTCCTCTGCAAGATCAGCAACTGCTTTTAACTGCTGAGCCATCTTTCCAGCCTCCATAGTATTCAATGTATGTATATTAATGTGTATTTCTAATATAGGCATAAGACATTTTTCACTTAGGAATCTGAGACAGTATCTCACTATGCTGCCTATGTTAGTCTTGAATTCCATTGAGTAGCTGGGACTACTGTTGAAACCACCACACCCTGGTTTTAATGGAAACAGGATTTTTATTAATTTTTGGTGGTACTGGGGAGTCAGTGCCTCTTTGAGGCCCATGGTAGGCAGCTGCTCTGCTATTGAGCCTTAAGACAAGTTTAATGTTAAGTCTTAGAACTTTTTAAAGAGAGGTAAACCGGTAGTCACATTTAGAGGTTTTGTTGAAGATAATATAAAGAGAAGTGTTATGTAATTTGTTTTACAAATGCTAAGCATCCAGTTTTTGTCAAGCACTGTTGTCAAGCACTGTTTGCACATCTGTAAAGTAAATATTGATGTCCTTGAGAAGTACATACTCTTTCAGCAAATAAGGACACTAAACAGTAAAAATGAGAATTAAAAATTAAGATAGGAAGAAGTGAACATTTAAAAAAGCAGGAGATTAAAGGAGTAACTCATGGTAGATGTGTAAACTGACTGCAAACACTTGCCACAGGTGGGGCTGGCATCTAGAAAAGGAAGTCAAGAACGTAGCTGGAGAAACACTGTAAAGCTGGTTACCGGGCCTGTAACTAGCTCCATGGGGATCTGGTGTCTTTTACCTCCTTGAGTGCAGGCTCCTGCGCTCAGCTCAGGCCCACCTCTCCCCACGTACACATAACTAAAGTAAACTTAAAGAAGCAGCGTGTGACAATGCGATGATGTGACACGGCTGGCGTGACTGCCACCATGACCACAGCGTGAAAGAGTCCACGTTCATACACCCACACTCGTTGTCCATCATTACCGCATTATTGGTTTCCATCTAAGAACTGTACAAAAATTAAAGGAGGGATGAAGGTAGGAATGATGGGTAAGTAGATTTGTTCGCTTTTCAGTGTGTTAGTTCCTAGTTCTTACATATAGAAGTTCTGTCCCCTGAAAGAGTGACAGTACAAGTCACTTTCTCCTGTTGTGTTTTAAAGGCTGTGTAGAGGGTTAGGGGGAGTAACATTCCCATCAGATCGTTAACACAGAACTAGCATAAAGTCAAGTTTTCTCAGTGCTCGCTATAGTGATAGCATTCACATTTGTGTGGAAACATCGTAAAAATAAAACATTCTGGTTTAGGAGACATACTCTGAAACATGGTGCATGTTTTGATAACTACAAAAACCAGAATTTTCTGCTATGTTCCCTAGTGCTAAAGATTTCAAACCCCCTGAAAAAAGTTTCATTGTCAATTGTTCATTTCTTGTTTTCTGTGTGGTTCTTTGCTGGGGTTGACAGCCTCTGATATAGTTGACAATAGTGGCATTGAGAGAACTATGAAGTGTGTGTTTGTTAGCATCTCTCCCCCACCTTTTCTTCTTGTCTGTTTTGACCTATTGGTTGTCCTTTGACTTGGAAGAAGTTTGTGAATCATTGCATGGTATGTCACTTCTCAGTCTTGATCAAGAAAGTGTCTTCCAAGTAAATTATATTACTGTTTAATGTAAAAATTAGCAAAAAATGTGTTCAACATCTAAACATAGAAATAATATATAAAGAAATCAGGGAAAAGGTTTGCATCGTTGGATTTCTTATGTATGACACCAAAAACAAGGGTAATAAAATCACAAATAGGGGAGTTGGCATTAAAAGTGTTTGTGTATTGAAGGACTTGCCTACTTTTTACACAGTGAAAAAATAATGCTCCTAATGGGAGAAAACATATTTCAGTCCTATACTAGGCAAGGCTTGATGTTTAAAGTGTGTCAGTACCCCTATAACTCAGCAACAGCAATAGAGTTTGATTAAAATGAGAAGAGTGTACAGGGAAGATGTGCAAATGGGCATACAGTGCAAGAAGAGATGCTCAATATTACTAATTCATAGAGAAATGCAAACCAGAACCACAACTCTGTGCACTCTAGGGTGGCTGTGTCAAAAATAGCAGATAGCAGGTGTTATAGCTATGAGAAGTCATAGGAACCCTTGAACATTACTGGTGGGTGCGCAGGTTTCAGCATCTGTGGAAAATGGTCTAATATTCAAAAAGTCATTGTTCCTGCAGTTCTTCTTCTGGTATGTACCATATTAGATTTGGAACCCAGAGGAAAGTGACAAGGCAGAAAGGAACAGAGTCTAACCTCCACACATGATTGCATTTATTAGCGTGCATGGCAAAGGGGTCAGCCTGGAGGGGTCTGCAAAGGGCACCCTTTATAGGTGTGGGGCTTTGGAGTGAGGAACTTGATGCAGCTCTGGGGGGCTCTGTGCAGCTCCGTGGTCTTTCCTTTGTGAATTGTTTCCTTCAGGCAGGGCAGATGCTGTTTTAGCAAACATTCCTGCCTGGGCTGACCAGTGACTGTTGAACAAAGTCAGCTGTACTCTCAGAGGAATTCTGTTTTTACAACTAAGGCAATCTGTCATACCCAACTAAAAGAAGAAACACAATTAAATGTTTCTTAACAAGTCAAGAATAGAAGCAATTTAATTTTTGTTAATGGGTGAGTAGGTAAACAAGATGTGGTGTGTACAAGCCATGGGGCACTATCAGCTTGAGAAGGAAGCATATTTTATACTTCCATAGACACGCAGTGAACTGAGCCAGTCACAGAAGACATGCTGGATGATTCTACTTATGTGCTGCCCCACGTTGTCAAATTCTGACAGGAAGTGAATAAGTGTTGCTAAGGGCTGTGGGTTTCATTGTGTCAGGATAAGAAGGCTCTAGAGATATAAGATGGTGATCTAGTACAGACAGTAAAAATATAGTTACTAAGCTATTTTTGAAATGGTAAGTTTTATATATATATCACACCAAAAATAAGACAGGTGAACTTCTCGAAAGACCTCTCTGTCACCTACAAGATAGTCCATACAGACGTTCTTCACTGAGATTCTTCTCAGGTGATTTTAGGTTTTGTCAAGTAGGCAGTTAAAGCTGACCATCACAGCTACACTGTCCTTGTTGCCCCCAGGATGTCTTTATTGTTGGTTTGATGAAACTGTCATGTATTTAGTGTTTCTTATTATTTTAAAATATTTTATTCTCTTTATTTAAAATTAAAAAGTTTTTTTGGGGGACAGGTTCTTGAGATAAATAGCCCTGGATGGCTTGAATTAGCAGCAATCCTCCTGCTTCTGCCTCCCCAGTGCTGGGATTACAGTCATAAGCATTTTTTAAAACCAAAATTTACATTTTGTTTTTACTTATTGTATGTGTTGGTGTGTGCGTGCTCTAGGATGTGTGTGTAGGTGAGTCATTTCTCTCCTTCCATCGCTGTGGGCCCTGTGGATGGAGCTCAGATGGTCAAGCTCAGCAGCAACTGCCTTTATCTGCCAAATCGTTTCTGTGGCCCTTAACAGGACTCTTCTTACACTAATGTTTTAGGTTAGAATAAAAAGCAGTAGGTTTTGTCACGGTGTCACCATGCATTTGTGTCAGTGTGCATTGCTCCCATTCTTTTTCTCCCCAACTGTTTTATCCCTGCCCCCGCAGCTGATCCTTCCCTCAACTAGTTCCCCCTTCTGCTTTCCATTACCTGTATTTTTGTTACCCTTTCTGTTTCCCACTGATCTCATCCTTCAAGTTTTGTGATTTACATCTGTGCATGCATGCACTTGTACACACATGCTCACATGTGTTTACACACATGCAATTTTAAGTTTCTGCATAAGAGAGAAAACATGTTATTTGCTTTTCTGAGACTGACTTAATTCATTTAAGATTTCCAATTACATCAGTTTTCTTGAATATGTCAGTATTTCATTTTTCCTCATGACCCCATAAAGTTCCATTTTGTACGTCTGTTGATAGAAGTCTAGTCTGTTGACATTTTTTGATTTTGAGCAGTACAGACATAAACATGACTGGTGTATAGTTGGCAGGGATGTTTCTCCATTCTGTAGTCTGTTTCTTGAGTCTGATGATTATTTCCTCCACTATTGGACTCCTGTTCAGAAGTCCTTGTCTCATGCTTATATGGTGATGAAAAGTTTTTCAGGTCTTCAGCGTTTCATCCATTTTGAATTGAGTTTTCAGAGAGAAAGAGAGAGAGAGAGAGAGAGAGAGAGAGAGAGGATCTGATTTTGTTTTTCTACACGTGGAAATACAGAGAGAGAGAGAACAGGTCTGATTTTGTTTTTCTACACGTGGATATACAGTTTTCCCAGCACTATTCATTGAAGAGGTGGTCATTTCTCTGATTTATGTTTTTGACAGCTGTAGCTGTGTGGGCTTATTTTTGGATCCTCTATTCTGTTCCAATAATTGCATGTCAATTTTTGTGCCAGTACCATCCTGGTTATGCTATGATGGCTTAGTATAATTTAAAGATTATTTAATTGATTTTGGCCTTTTAACCTTTTCCCCCCTTTTCATTATGAATGGAATTTCTCCCTTATTTCATTCTTGCCAAGTTTGCTATTGGTATATAGAAAAACTACTGATTTTTTTTCTTTTGGTGTATGTGTCTTGTTACTTTGCGGAAAATGTTTTTTAGGTTTAAGCATTTTCTGGAGGAGTCTTGAAGGTTTTTAAGTATAGGATCATATTGCCTACAAGTAAGCATCGTTTCCCTTTTTCATTTCCTATCTGCATCCCTTTTTTAAAATCTTGTATTGATCTAGCCATGACTTCTTGCTGTGTAGTGACTAAATGGAGTGAGTGGGCACCTTTGTCATTCTAGATTTCAGAAGAAATGTTCTGTTTTCCCCATTTAGAATGTCACAGGCTATGAGTATGTCATACATAACTTACTATATTGCGTTTTTTTTTTTCTTTTTGTTCCTCATTTCTTCAGGGATTTTGTCATGAAGTAATGCCGGACTTGTGGGAAGCCTCGTCTGTAGTGATTGAGATGATAATGTGGTTTTTGCCCTTAGTCTGTTTATGTGCTGAATCATACTTATTGATTCACATATGTTGAACTGAACTTTATGGCAAATGTCATGTTAATGTGTTCTTGAATTTGATTCATTAGATTTTTTTGTGTCTGTATGCATGTATTCCTTGTGTGGTGTGGTGTTTGTGTGTGGAGTCTAGCAATTGATATCTCTCTCTGTCTTTGTCTATTGTTCTCTGCCTTCTTTGTTTATTTACTGTTTTTGAGTCAGGATCTCACACTGACCATGGTGCTCATTAATTGGCTAGACAGGTGACAAGTGAGCCCTGTAATCTGCCTGTCTCTCCCCCACCCCCACTGTTGGATTTCAGATGTGTGCTGCCACACAGACATTGTGTGGGTGGTGATATACTCTCTCTGTAGGAGTATACAAACTGAAAGCACAGTATGCCAATATAAAGTATATGGTCATGGAGAAGTCTTCTGTTATTCAGGTAAAGCTTTCATACTCAGATAGATGATACTGAATGAGAATCATGAGATCAGGTTGTGGAAGATCTTGGTATTTGAAAGGAACAGCTTCCTTTAACAGCCATTTAGTAGCTTCCAGGTTCCCTTGAAAATCATGTTCAATTTTTAGAAATGGTACAAGTAAACCCTTTTTTTAAAAAAAAATGTCATTATCTTTTCTTCTTCCTCCTGTAAGACTGGTATAGGGACTGTGGAGTAAGGGTGGATGCTGAGGGGTGAGAACCTCACTGTGTTGTTGTTCAGGCTGGTCTCTGTTGTGGTCCAGCCTCGATGGGGTTCGCACATTCCAGGGTAGGGGGTGTGTGGATTAGACAAATTAGGTAGGAGGAACAGAGATGAAAGAAATACAGAGACATAGAACTGGGAGGGCTATCTGGTAAATACTGAATAGGCCCGTGTTTATTTTCCATTGCTTTTATACCCCAATCCAAAAAGGGGGGGAAGAAGGCAAAAGGCTGCCTTAATATGACACAAAGTAAAAAGAAAACAATGATTTGTTTCCATACTTGACACATCAAGCCACTATTTCCTGAGTTAAGCATTCTGGTGTTTTAGGCAGGACGTGCAGTGACTATTCTTTAGACTAAGTATCCTGTGGGCAGCCACTCCCTGGGTCAAGCCTCCTGTCTTATCCTTGAAGGAGTAGAAATAGGCTTGAATTCTCTGACTTTTGATCAAGGTGGAGTGGATCCACCTCTGTGGGCCATCTTAATATCCAAAACATTAAATGACCACACCCTAAGTCAGGGTATCTTGTTTGTAGCCACTCCTTAAGTCAGACTTCCTATCAGTACTTTCTAAAGCTAGAGTAAGCTCCAGCTCTCTGACCTTCAGTCAAGGTGGCCCTCACAGGTCTGCAGTCCCCAGCTCAAGTGGTCATCTCACAGCAGCTTCCCAAGTAGCCGGGACTACAGGTTTATGTCCTTGCACCTTTCTTGGAAAAGGTTTATAGCAAACTTAAGAGTCATTTCCTTTTAAATGCTTTTCTCTAGTGAAGAATCATATACAGCTGAATGTTGTCTAGTAACATGATGTATTTTTCTAGTGAAGAATCATATACGGTTGAATGTTGTCTAGTAACATGATGTATTTCTCTTCACACAGTAGGCTAAGTGCTAGGAGGAGCCATTAAAGAATTAAAACTTTTCCCTTTAGAAGGCTTCTTGATGAAGCAAAGTCATTTTAAACTAAAATGTAGAAACTTTCATGCTTTCTTGAGAATGTATTGATCACAAAAGTCATGGAGATGAAAACCATGACCACAAACAACTTGGAGGAAAGGGCTTATTTGGCTTACACTTCCATATCACTATTCATCATTGGAGAAACAGGAACTCAAGCTAGGCAGAACCATGGAGGCAGGAACCGATGCAGAGGCCACAGAAGGGTGCTGCTTACTGGCTTGCTTCCCATGACTTGTTCATGTCATAAGTGCCTCGCTGAATGTTATGATAGATGGAGATACAAAAGAAATAAAGAGACATTGGATAGTACCAGGAAGGCAACTCAGTGAATACTGAATCTGTTTGCGTCTATTTTCCATACACTTACATACCCCAGTACAGAAAGGGGGAAAGAAGACAAAAGACTGCTTTAACAGGACACAGCCAGAACAGTTACTTGCTTCAATACTTGAGACATTAAGCCAGTATTTCCTGAGTCAAGCATTTTGATGTTTTGGGCAAGATATGCAGCGAATACACCTTAGACCAAGTGTCCTGTAGGCAGCCACTCTCCGTGTCAAATCTTTTATTTTAAAATGAAGGAGCTGGAGTAGGCTTGAATTCTCTGACCTGTGGTCAGGGTGGAGCAGATTCACCTCTCTGGGCCATCTTAATGTCCAAGAAACCAAGTAACCACACCCTAGGTCAGGATCTCTTGTTTGTAGCCACACCTGTTGTCAACAACTTTGAAAGAGTAAAAATAAGCTCAAACTCTCTGACCTTTAGTCAAGGTGGAACAGACTCACACCTGTGGGTCCCCACTCATTCAGCCTGCTTTTTATGGAACCCACAATGGGCTGGACTATCTCACATCAATTACTAATTTGAAAAATGCCTTACAGGCTTATGCATGGCTCAGTCTTATGCTCTTAGAGGGGTATTGTCTCAGTTGGGATTCCCTTCTCTCAGATGACTTTAGCTTGTGTCAAGTTGGTAAACTAGTCAGCACAACGAGCCTTGTTCATAGAAACTGCATATATTCACACACACACACAAAGTTAACATTTGCTTCAGATTTATAGTTTTCCTTCAAATTCTTTTTTTTTTTTAAACAAAAGCCTCACAGCATTTATTGTCACCTGTTAATAACACAAGGGTCATCAAAATGAGGTGAAGGTAAATAAATGTTTTAGAAGCACCATCTCATCTCCATTCAGATTGTTTTCTTGACTTTGTTTTATGAATCTGTCCCACGTTGTCTACTGTGAGGGTCATATGCTCATCAAGGCCAGTAATCTGTTGGCACACTCACTTGCTCTCACAGCCACATCTTCGTCTGAGATAGACTGCCTGGACCATCACTGTCTGCACCCTTGACCCCAGCCATTGCACACTGAGGCATCCATATTGACCATATGAATGTGTGTGCTGCCCAGTGTCTGAATAACACACCGGTAAAGCTACTTTATCTTAAGAAGTAATTTCAACAAAGTTATACACTTATGTTTTTTATTGTAGCCCAATTCTCAATATAAAATTTACTTCAGATATACAGTGCAGTGATTTTAATATATTTATAAAATTGTGAAACGAACACCAAAATCTAGTTTAGAACGTTTTGCTAATCTTCCTCCCTGTCCCTGTGAGCAGTCACTCTCTGCTTCCACTTGCCCCCTTGTCTTCACCAAACCTTCTTGTCATAGGCTCTGTCAACACCCAGTCAACTCTAACACATTTTCATCACCAATGTTAATGGATTTGTAAAATGTTGTTTCAGAAACTACGTACAGGTGTTTTGCTTTCAGTGTGTGAGTCAGATTCAGACTTTGGATCTGTCTCATTCCCCACCAAGAACACTCACTCAGTATCATCAATGTTGATTCTCTGTAACTTGTTGGTATTTATTGAAGCAGGAGTAAAGGTGTGCACTACTATGCCTGGCTTCAAAGTATTTCTTAGTTTTATTAGCACATTTATAATTAATTTTAGCACATTTGTAATTAAATGGATATGTGGGAAATGATTTCTTCTAGGGGTGAAAGCACCAGCATTTCCAGTTATTCTTTCTTTATCTCCTAGGTGATTTACGAGATGCTGCTCTCCATAGGGATGCTCATGCTGTCTGCTACACAAGTCTATACCATCTTGACTGTGCAGCTCTTTGCATTCCTGAACCTGCTGCCTGTAGAAGCAGACATTCTAGCAGTAAGTGTAATACAATTTATTTATGTCTAAAAATAGCAATGCTTTAAAAACGCCATGAATGGTGGCTCTTATAATGTGTTTATAAACAAACATGCTGAACTACATACAGTTACTTGAAAATTACTTGAAAATTGAGTGAGTCTTATTTTCTTTTGTTTGCTTAATATCCAGCATAAATTTCTTGTACATTTAAGTGCCTTATAAATGATGTGTTTGTTTCTGAGACTATGAGCCCATACCTACATCCTTGTGTTATATATGAGACAGGGTTTCTTTGTGGTTTTGGAGCCTGTCCTGGAACTAGCTCTTGTAGACCAAGCTGGCCTTGAACTCACAGAGATTTGCCTTGAACTCACAGAGTGTTGGGAATAAAGGTGCGCCATCACCAACCAGCTCTTATGTAGAATCTTACTGGTTTCTTTACTACCTGGTATCTTTTATTTCCTTTTTTTTTTTTTTAAGATGTTCTTGCTATCATAATCCTGGCTGTCCTGAAACCCGCTGTGTAGACTAGGTCGACCTAGAGATCCACCTGCCTCTGCCTCCTGAGTGCTGGAATTACTAGAGTGTACCACCTCACCTGGTCTCTTTCTTTCCCTCTTTTCCTTTCTCCCTCCCTTCCACACACCCTTTCCGCCCTTCTCCCTTCCCTCCTCCCTTCCCCCTTCCCTCCTTTCCCTCTTTTCTTTCTTAGCAAACATCATGCTGTTGCGACTGTAGCAGCATTAAACATGGATGTACCACTGCATGATATTTTGTTAATTACGGTTGAATGACATCATTTTAGCTGATCCCAATTTGCCTTTGATTTCATTGTTTGTATTTGTCAGAGAGGATTGGTTACCTGATGGTCAGCAGGGTGAGTGTCAGAATCACATAGTAAGAAGTGGCAGGAATGGATAGATTATATGTAATGGTAGTCTAGAGCTTTGGCAATAGCGTTACAAGGTGAGTTAAATTCTTGTGCATGTGGTAAGATGACCTTGAGCAAATTACCCAGTCCATAGTTACCTGACAGTGAAAGTGGAAGTATAGTTGTACCTTGTGATTTAAGAGCCAGGGCTCTGACTCCTGCTCCTTCCAGTGGTGTAAATGGTGTAAGTTGTTTTAGTAGTCTGTGTTCATCATGCAGAATGAGGGTGATAGTAATAGTTTATATTATATGGTTGTAAATCAATGAATACCTGTCTTCTAAGCCCCGAAGGATGTTACAAGTACTGTTCAAGAGAGAGGTTTTAGTTCCAAAAATTTAGTCATTAAAGCAATCCAAGAACCCTTATTTGTGGCTTCTTCCATTTCCTCATTTTTAAAGCATACGTTTTAAAGTGCTATCTTTACACACTTGTATTTTCCCTTGCTCTTTCTGCACTATTCTAAATCAATTTCTTCATTTTACATTGGTGTCTTTAGGAAGGGTTAAATGACCTCCTAAGATTCAATGCTGAGTTGAGTAACTAAAATAACGATGCTTTAGGAGATTAAATGTGAATTGTCTTAGTTGATTTGAAAACACTTGGTGTCGAAAGTATTTTGTAAATCGCTCTGAAAGTGTGAACACTGTTGCAATAGGAAGTCAGTGTAGAGCAGTTACCATGTGTATTTGGTGGCTCACAGGTACAATTTTGGACTGGGTACCCAAGTCAACAGAATGAATGATTGTCTAGTGAGAAGAAAAGGGAAAGCTGGGTATATGCAGAGACATTCAGGCACTGGGTCACCCCAGTCCTGTGCTCCCTGCTGTGTTAGCCTGAACTCTTGTTTGCTGCCTGCATCAGCTTTCACTGTGACAAGAGCTGAGGGTGAGGCCGAGAGACTTGGCATCTGGCAGCTGTCCTGATTGAATGGTGCTTATTCTGTAGGGGAGAGAGACACGTCTGTGCCTTGGCATAGCTATGAGGATAATGTTGCTCATCTGCAGTACTCCTTATCTCATGCCTCTGGCAGATGATGCTGGAAGAGCAGGATTGTCCAGTAGGTGATGGATTCAGGGCAGCACACCTGTCCCCCTGGATATGTGACCTCTATGATTTGTAACTCCCAAGGCTTACTTGATGTTTACTTTTAAAAAGGTCTTATTTATTTTTATTTTATATGTATTTGTGAATGTCTGCATGTATGTATATGTGCTGCATAGTACGCATGGAGGCCAGAAGGAGGTGTCAGTCTTCTTAAACTAGAGTTAGAGGTGATTTTAAGCTACTATGTGGGTGTTGCTAGGATAGGAACCTGGGTCCTCTGAAAGTGCTCTTAGCCCCTGAAGACTTTTCTGTCTTGTGATTACTATCAAGTAATTCCCTTACTTTGTAAATATGTTTTCTATTTATGACTTACAGCTTATGAACAATTATCTTAAATTCTGCTATAGCATAGATTTCATCTGTGTTACAAAAGTTACTTGTTATTCTTTGCTTTTTTCTATTATTCTTTTTTTCTCTTGTTTTCTATATAGTAGATTAATCATTTTAAATGATACAGCAGACTTATCTCACAGTTAGGTCGGTACTGTTATCATCTATGAGCTTTTTTGTGGTGTTGGAAGTGGAACTCAGGGCTTCATGCATGCTAGGCAAGGCCCTACCACTGAGCTATGTCCCTAGTTTTACTGTTATCTCCTAAGAGCACACTCCCTTTTATTATAGTAGAAGACTCAACACTGTAGCACAAGAACCAATATCTGTATGGAAAATGGAGATTGTTTGAATAACTTGGGATATTGAGATGGGTAAAGTGCTTACTTCACAAGTTTGAGACCTGAATTCAATCCCTGAAACCCACATCAAAGTGAACGTGAAGAACCATCTCGACAAAATTATCTTCTGACCTCTGTATGTCCTTTATGGCATGTGTGTACCATTCTCAACAATAATAAATCAAATCAAAATACTTAAATAGCTTTAGCTTTCCCTATTATGTGCTCCGCTGGATTTGGTCCTTAAGTCACTGGTTCTCAAATGGTTGTGACCCATTGTGGGGCAAATGACCCTTTCATAGGAGTTGCCGAAGGCCATCAGAAACACAGATGTTTATATTGCGTTCATAACAGCATCAAAATTACAGTTATAAAGTAGCAACAAAAATGACTTTATGGTTGGGGGGTCACCACAACACAAGAAACTGTTTTAAAGTGTCACAGCATCAGGAAGGTGGAGAACCCCTGTCTTAAGTGTTTTTTTATGTAAAAATTGACAGTACATCAGAGTTTGAGTTGATGTTACTTTTGCTGGGAGGAAATGCCATCTTTCGTAGCTTTCACCAGAAATCCTGTAAATTTCTTCTATTAAATGAGACCCTTAAAATATAGAGAAAATAAAAGGGAACTCATCTGCTGGAATTATATATCTAGAAAATTTGTTGCCGGGGAATTATCTTTACCCAGAAAACAGTAGATGTGTAATGTTACAGAAATATTGTTCGTGTTTGATAATACATGAAGTCAGAATCAAATTTAAGTGATTTATGTAAATTATATTTATTCTTGCTATCTTAATTGATGCTCTTTCTATTTTGTGATATGTTGCACTAGTAAATCAGAATTACAGAAATGATAATTTGTGTGATTTAATAAACTTTAAACTGTAATATATAAATTGATTTTAACTTGATTTTTTTCAATTTTATATTTAGTATAATTTTGAAAATGCATCTCAGACATTTGAGGATCTTCCAGCAAGATTTGGCTATAGGCTACCAGCTGAAGGCTTAAAGGTGAGAAAATACTAACATAGAAGATTTATAACATAGGTTTAATAAGGTGCTTTCAATGGTCATTTACTGAGTGAAAACATTTCTTAGTATTTATTATCATAAAAACTGAAGTACTCATTTGAGAAGATGAAGTTATTCAAGCCATTGTGTGCTATGTATGCATTTTATACAGGTATGTATACGTGTTTATGTAAATACTAGTATATACAATAAAGCTATATTTAACACTAATAGAAACTTGCTGCTTGAACCCTGCCCCATAATTTTTTCTCTATCAAGTTTTCTTGCTGATAGGGAAAGATCTTCGATATTACTTTTAATGATTTCTTGGTTTTGCAATATCATGAAATGCTATGGATATTGAACATTTTAACTTTTTGAATTGTATATTTAGATCTTTTAGCCTATTACTAACATTTGCTTTCATGATTTTTTTTCTTTTTCTTTTATTGTTTTTGTTCTTTTTGAGAGAGAATCTCACTATGTAGCCTTGGCTGGCCTAAAGCTTTCTGTGTAGAATAGGCTGGTCTCGAACTCACAGAGATTCTCCTGCCTCTGCCTCCTGAGTGTTGGGGTTAAAGACATGCATTACTGGTCCTTGCTTAATCAATGTTTTCATCCTGCTGAATTTATCTCTATAGGGTATGTCTTGAAATGTAAAATTGCTTTCTTTGTGACATAGCATGTTTTAAATTTTGTTATAGATTTCAGGTTGCTCTATAGAAAGTTAAGGGCAGTTTAAAATTCTATCATTTTATTTGAGACCATCCTTTTTCCTATGCTATCTTCAGTATTAGATACAAAATGTTCACTAATTTGTCAGAAGTATCTAATAAGATTAAATATCTTGGATTTTCTGCTTGTATAACTCACACATGCGTATATGCGCATGCATACACAGACACATTAAGAGAGTTAGCTGACTATAAATACTCTATGCCCACTTAAAAACCAATGCATTTCTCTTTTGCCAGAGTTTATTACATATTGGAAGTATCAATTGTTTTTTACATATGCTTCAGGATATTTTTCTCTTGAGTTTAAGTAATTTCTCTTGAGTTTAAGTAATTGTTTCAGTGATTTTATTAGGTGGTTAAAAATTAGTGTATTTTCCCATTTTCTCTGGCATAATAGTTAGAAATTCCTTCCTCATTCCAAGATAGTGTGCTCTTAACTACTGTGCCCTGGGAGACCAGAAGTGTTGAATCTCCCTGGAGCTGGAGTTGCAGGTGGTTGTGAGCCACTTGGTTTAGGGTTTAGGAATTGAACTTGGGTCCTCTGCAAGAGCAGTGTGTGCACTTAGCCACTGAGATATCCCTCTACCCTCTTCTATATTTTTTTCTCTGTGTAGCCTTGGCAGTCCTGGAACTCTCTTGGTAGGCAAGGCCAGTCTGGAACTCAGAGATCCACCTGCCTCTGCCTCCTAAGTGTGGAGATTAAAGGTATGTACCACCATGCCCAGCTCCTTCTATAATTTTAAAATGATTTCTTGTGCTTTTAGCATAGAATTCTTGTGTGCCCATAATATATAGATTTTTGTGGTGTCCTAATGATTTTACATGTTCTGTTCATGTGCCTTTAAAATGTTATCATATTTTTTTCTGAATATTCAACTCTATCTTGTCTTCAGGTCTCAATGTTGTGTCAGTCACACGTTTCTATTGGTGAGGCTTTCCACTCATCTCAGCTTCTTATTCGACTTACTGAGTTTGTCATTTCTAGCTTCATTTCATTGTGTTTTCTTAAGTTTTTCTGTCTTCTTATTGAAATCTGTTTCTGTGTCCTGAGTTGAGATCTTGATTTCATTAATCTGGTTATGACTTGGATTCATTCAGCAGTTTACTCTTATGCATTTAAAGTTCATCCTGAATGTTTCTCTTGGCCACTTTGAATTTCTCAAGCGCAGTACTCAGGAGGCAGAGGCAGGTTGATCTCTGAGTTTGAGGCCAGCCTGGTCTACAGAGAGCCAGAGCTACACAGAGAAACTCTGTCTTGAAAAACAAAAACAACAACAAAAAAGAAATTAATGTATTTGTACATATGTCTATATATACTCAGGAGAGTACTGATATAGAAAACCATTTTATTTATGATGTAATGTGTGCCTTTTTCTTGTTTGTTAATGTAAAAAGTAAAAACTAACCTAAAAAATTTCTTGGTTTAGAAATGTCATTGTTGGGAAATAGTACCAACATGTTAGGAGTGGCTATCTTTGGTGTAATTGTCTCATGTGCAATCCTAAATATGTTAACATTCTGAAAGGCTGGACCTGTTTAAATGAAATGGTTATGAACACAGATTCTACTTTAAGAGTTCTGGGATTGTGAACAACTGTAGCTTCCAGAAGTAAATGCAGAATAGCGTCAAGCACAGGAGACTAATGGACGCCGTCTGTGGGATAAGCTAATTGACCTCTTGAGTGAAACAGAAATAACTTACTACTGATTCTTTTTCAGGGCTTTTTGATTAACTCGAAACCAGAGAATGCTTGTGAACCTATAGTGCCTCCACCACTAAAAGACAATTCATCCAGCACTTTCATCGTTTTGATTAGAAGACTTGATTGTAATTTTGATATAAAGGTAATATTTTCCTTTTGATATTATCATTATCTTTTGTTATCTAATTTAAATTACTTTCTTTTTCAGGAAAGATTTAAGTCAGTGTATGAAATTATTCAGAGTATAATAAAAATGGAGCCAGCTAAAGGAAATTAAAATTAAAAAACTTTGAAGAGAAGATTAGGAAGAAATGTTACTTAAGTCTCATTTGTTACAAAATGAACTATAAACATTTAGTGGCCAAAGGAGAAAGTAAAAAGTAAAAAGGATGCTTTGTTTTAGCTTTAACTTTTACAGTGCAGACAAAATGTTTACCCTTTGTCTCGATCAACACTTACATTGCGATATTTGTAGTAATAGTCTGTCCCTGAAATTGGGCTTTGTCTCCCTGCAGTTGGGCAAAGCTGACATTTCAGGTAGTAAAGCAGAGCTCCCCACAGAACTTTTCTCACTTTTATATTTATAATAATAATAAATAGTAATAACGTTTTCCCCCTTAGATTTCACCATATAGACAGTCTCAATGGATAAAATTTTAGTTGGTTATACATGTGCACATGTTTTTTTATTTTATGAGTTTTTCTTCAAAGATATGCTTAATGGCTTTTGGTGATTTCCTGATATTATCTTCTTTGTAGTTGTGTTAAATACAGGGGTGTCACTTTAGGGGAAGAAGTGATTATAATCAACACCTGAAAATAGATTACATCCATTTGAATCCCAAATCCCTGCCAGTGCCTTGAATGTCAGATGCAGGCAATAGGTGTTTGCAGTTGGTATTGCATGGTTTTTCCCATTTTAGGTAAATATAATAATCATAAAGACAGCAAAAATGAGAGTTTTAAAGAAATTTAGGTATTGGCAAAGGATATTGATTTAGTGACTTGATATCAGTTATAAAATTTGCTATTGGTTTCAAAAGGCAGTTTAGTTACATTAGGATGTAATGTACAAAATACAGGCTATTACTAATAGTAATAATTACAGACCACCTGTCACAGTAATTTAAGGAAGGGTAAAGTCATCTTAGTTACTGGAGAAGCAAGTGTAATTTCACCTTGAGGAGAATTTCTGATGATTAGGTATCAGCCTTCGATTAAAAATCACTGTACTTCTCTGAGCTTCCAGATTGATTATTATATACAGCTTTATGTTACATTCAGCATCTCATGATTTACAATGTAAATACAGAAACTTTTTCTGAATTTTACATAAATATATTTCAAGTAGTCAATAGCAGTCCATTTATGTCTATTTGTAATTTTGTATGAATGCATTAGCTTAAGCAAATGTTAGGAACCTAGCTTATTTGCACGTTCTTCAAACACAGGATACTCTGATTACTGTGATGTGCCATAATGAATGGTGTTTAGGCAAGAAGAAAACGTGACCTAAGAGAAAGATGACTTATGTCACCTAACTATCAACGAGAGTCAAACATCCTGTTAAAGCTGCTTACAGGGATGGGTCCAATATTCCTTAGGGGACAACTTGTAGGAGTTAGTTCTCTTCAGCACCATGTGGGTTCTAAAGGTTTAGCCCCTTGTCAGGCCTGGCAGCAAGCACCACTCCTTAAGATGAGGTCTTACTGTACAGCCACACTGGCCTGACATTGGCTGTGCAGTCCAGACTGCTCCTGGTCCCTCAGTGACCCACCCCCTGCTTTTACCTTTATCTTGTCTTGAAATGTCTTGTGAAAAGAAACGTTTTTCAGGTTGGGGAAAACCATAACAAGGCATTGTTTGCTTCTTTTTTGAGACAGCGTCTCATTATATAGCTTTGGCCAGCCTGGAGCTCACAGAGATCTGCTTGCCTCTGCCTTTTGAGAGCTGGAATTAATGGCACGTGCCACCATAGCTGGTCCTTTTGTACTTCTTTTTGTGGATAAAGAATATTTTTTGTTCAATAGTAATATTTTCCACCTTCTTGATTGATGCTATCCTAAAAGTCTATGGGTTTTTTTTTCTTTCTAAATTTGGCTTCTTAGCATTAGAGCTTATATTTTATGTAGATCTGGGCATTAAGCCTTAATATAGGGCTAGGACACCATAACAGTGAGAAGCCTAAAAGGACATGTGTGCTCGAGATTTATTACTGGGTGGCACTAAGAACCAACATTCTAATTGTAATTGTTCTATCCAAGTTATTTGTTCTTTATCAAGGACAAGGTGAATCCTTGTCATCTGAGATGGTCCTAGTGGGCAGATAGCAAATACAGATAGATATCTTTCTGCTGTGATAACGTACTTCTGGAAACCATGTGTTCAGTGATGAGCATGTTGGAATGCTACCTCTGCTGTGTTAGGTTGAGAAATATTAAGATTGGTTGGAATACGAATCCTTTCAGCACATGAAAAGTGATATAAAATATCAGCTCAGAATAGACATTTCATTTTCGTGTGCATTTTAATATGCACCGTACCCTAAGGGATGCCATTTTTAGACTTGCAACCCTAACTTGAATGTTGAGGCAGCTTTCTCACTAGAGTTGCTAATTTGAGCTGCTGGAAAATTGCTGAATTCTAAATGTCAGGTTGTGAAAAAGCTTTGTGTAGAGTGTGTGTTGTGTGTATGTGTGGTGTGGCGTATATGGTATGTATGTGTGTGTGGTGGTAAAGAAATATTGATTTAGGCTAACTTTTTGTTCACATCAATGAAATAGACCTGAACAGTTGCAAATTCAAAAATGTTTTTAATCTTTAATTTAGTATCAATTATTACCTCCCAATATTTAAAGCTTTTTGGCCTATGAGCCACATTCTGACTTTAAAGTATGGTATTGGGACATAGCATATGATTTTCACTTTTTAAAGTTGAAAGTACCCCAGTGTCTCTTTTCTGGCTTTCTCAAAATGAATAAATAGGTTTTAGTACAGCAAAGAAGCTTCATCAGTCTTACTGAAAATATGCTCCAGAGAAATAAATTCAGTTTATCTCTGGCCCTTCAAACCATGCGTAGTGGGGACGCCACTTAGCAGCAGACTGAGTCCCACCCAAATCATGACCGCAAGTGAGGGACTATGCGTCAGACAGCCTTTCTTGGGGCTTTCACACACTTTTAGTTTTAGTTTTTTGTTTTTTCCATACAGGGTTTCCCTGTGTAGCCCTGACTGTCCTAGAACTCACTCTTTAGACCAGGCTGGCCTCAAACTGAGGTCCACCTGCCCCTGCCAAGCACTGGGATTAAAGGTGTGCGACACCGCCTGCCTTTTTTTTTTCTTTTCTTTCTAGAAGAGTAATTCTTCTTAAGTTAGTTCTTCCTTTCTCTTCTGCGGAAGAGAGTGTGCGGGTGGAAGGAGTCATGATGACTTAGCAATCTGCCCGCAGTGAGGGCTGAGGTAAGCAGGCTGACATTCAACACTTACTGAAGAGGGCAGGCCTGCTTGTTCACCACGACCCGTGACTAACTGCAGAAGTTCAGGGCATGTTTGGTGCCCTTTACTTGACAAAGCTTGGAAACATCAACATACATGAGGAATATTTCTGTCTACAATGAAAAAAACTTGCTCTGGGCAGAGCAAAATCACATATCAAAGGGAATTTTTATTTTCCTGACTTGTATCCTATAGAATAAGCACTGGATAAATAGTTATCTTAGCTGCAGTTAAGCAACTGTGTGGTGGATATTCTCCTAGAATTAAAATACATACAAATAATCAGGTATTCCTTCCTCATGAAACTTAAAGTCTCATATTCACGGTCCTGCAGGCCAGCTGCAGCTCCGCACCTGTAGTGTCCAGTTTCTCAGGAGGAGTGGTTAAGATTAGGAGTGTGACATCAAATAGGACAACATAGTGGCCTCTCATCTTACACAAAAACAGAAATCCCCAGGAAAGCATCAATAGCAGGGTAATAATAGTTTTGTAGAAAGAATGTGGCAATGTTTTTTTCAGTTCCTATCTTGTGGAATAATTGAGAAGTATTGGAGTTCTTTGAAGGTCTGGTAGAATTACTTTGCATTTGGTCCTGGTTCTTTTTCCCCCTGTTTTTGGTTGGGAGATTTTAATTACTACTTGTTTTTCACTAGAGGTTGAGAACCTGTTTACATTTCTTATTTCATCTTGATTTAACTTAGGCAGGTTGTATATATCAAGAAATCCATCTATGTCTTTTAGGTTTTCCAGTTTGGGGGAATATAGATTTTTAAACTATGTCCTTATAATTTTGTGAGTTTCCTTGATGTCTGTTGTGGTGTCTCTGTTCTCATATGTAATTTTAATCGGGATCCTCTTTCTCTTTCTCTTGGTTAATTTGGCTAAAGCTTTACCAGTCTTGTTGATATTTCTTAAAGAACCAGCTCTTTTTTTCATTGGATCTTTTTTAAAAATTTGTTTCTATTTCATTAGTTTCTGCCCTGAATTTGATTATTTCTTCCTGTTTATTCTTTGAGTGTTATTGCCCCCCCTCCCCCCCCCCCGTTTTCCTGGAGCTTTCAATTGTATCATTAAGTTCCTAGTATGAGAACGTCTCCAGTTTCTCGATGTTGGCACGTCGTGTTCAGAGCTTGCCCCTTAGATCTGCCTCTCCTGTGGCTCATAGGTTTGGGTATGTGGTTTCCATTTGCATTCAATTCTAAAAGTTTTAAATTTTCTTCTTTATTTGTTTCTTGACCCAGTCTTTGTTCAGTAGTGAGTTATTTAGCTTTCATGAACTTTTACACTTTCTGCTGTTTCTAGTGTTGATATCCGACTTTAAGCTGTTGTGGTCAGATAAGATGCAGGGTGTTATTTCAATTTTTCTTTTATCTGTTAACACTGCTTTGTATCCTAATATGTGATCAATTTTAAAGCACCTTCTGCCTGTTAGGTTCATTTGATTTGTGATGCTATTTAATTCTTTCATTACTCCACTTAGTTTGAATGACTTGTTTGTTGATGAGAATGAAATATTAAAATTATCCACTTTTCACTGTGTTAGGATCAATATGTAATTTTAACTGTAGTAGTGTTTCTCTTATGAAATCATGTACCCTTGTATTTGGTGCATAAATGTTTAGAATTATAATATCCTCTTGGTGGATTTTTTCTTTAATGAGATATAGTGCCCTTTATTATCTCTTATGATTACTCTTTGTGTCAGTCTACCATGCCAGCTATAAAAATGGCTTGCTTCTTGGTTCCATTTGCTTAGAATGCCTTTTCCAATCCCTTTGCCCAAACTGATGTCTGTCCTTGCTGGTAAGGTGTGTTTCTTGGAAGGAGCAGAAAGATGGGTCCTGCTTTCTAATCCAGTCTCTCTGTCTGACTTATGGGGTATATGAGATCATTACTATTGAGTTATTAGCCATGTTTATTAGTTCCTGTTACTTTGCTGTTGTTTTATTCATCTCCCCCTTTTTAATTTTAAGATTTAGTTTGCTTATTGATTTAAGAATACATCAATTTTAATGTCCTTTAATTCTTCCTGAAAGGTGTAACAACTCAGTGCAGCACACTTATCTCTTTTCCGTATAATTTCCCATAGATACTAATTTTCTTCCTTTTATTGAAAATACATTATTTTCTTACATAATATATCCTGGTAACAGTTTCCCCTCTGTCTACTTCCCCCAGTTGCTCCCCACCTCCTCTCTCACCTGGATCCACTTCCTCCTCATCTCTCATTAGGTTTCTTAGAGATAATAATAAAATATAACAAAATAAAATATAATAAGGCAAAACAAAAATTGCCACATTGAAGTTGGACAAGAGAAATCAACAGAAGGAAAAGAGCCCAAGAGAAGGCACATGAATCAGAAACCAACTCGTTTGCACACTCAGGAATCCCATGAAAACCCTAAACTGTAAACCTTAATATGTAGGCAGAGGTACAGACCCATGTAGGCCCTGCCTGCTGCCTTAGTCTCTGAGTTCATATGGCTTTGCTCACGTTGATTTAGAGGGCCCGTTTTCTAGGTTTCTCCCATCCCCACGGACTCATATTCTTTCTGCCTCCTCTTCTGCTCCTTTATTTTTTTTAAATTTAATTAATTTATTATTTTTGTTTATTTGTTTGTTTTCTGAGGCATGTCTTCTCTGTGTAGCCCTAGCTGTCCTGGTATTCACTCTGTAGACCAGGCTGGCCTCAAACTCACAGAGATCAGCCTGTCTCTGCTCCTGAGTGCTGGGATTAAAGGCGTGTACCACCACAGTTAGTTTGAGCCTTATTTCAATTTGCCTTTTCTTTAGCAATTCTATTTCTATATTAAATTCTACTTACATCTCTTGCATTGTTTTCTTTATTTCATTCTGCTCTGTTTTCATGGTTTATATTTACATCCTCTTTAAGGGTCTTGAACATACTCATAATTACTATTCTGAAGTCTTTGTCTTGTGCTGGAGCTAAATTGCTTTGCTTGGTATCTATTGCAATAGGGTTGCTGGCTTCTGGAGGAGGCATATTGACTTGCTTGTTCATATTTGTGGTTTTTTTTTTGCTAGTATTTAGACATCTGGAGTTGTAACATTTTGGTGTTTATTGGTGTAGATCTTGTTTTTTGGTCTCACCTTTGTTGGGTGGGGTGTGTAGTTCTTTGTTTGCTGTTGCTGCAATATAGACACTCTTAACCTAAACTTAAGAGTTGTGTTAATATTATAGTTAGAAGAGAGTACATTTAGAACAATGAGTTCTTTGTCAGACATCTTTTTGCCAGTTGTCTGAAGCCCATTGGTCTCAGAATACTAAGCATGTTCTGGGGGTGCATGGATAATGTTCATGGAGTATCACCTGTCTGTCTGAGGTAGTCTTCTGCTTTTGATCTTTTTCTCCCTCACCTGTTACAGTATGAGAAATTATTATCTATGCAACATATTTCAGACAACAGTTTTTTTAAATTTGAAATGTCAACTTGCATTCAAGTAAAAAGGATTCTAAGTTTGTTCAGTCTGACCCAGTAATTGTGCTCTTTTAAAGAGATTCTTTTCTACCCCTGTTATGCTTTTATGATTTTTGCAGGTTTATAATATAGATGTGTATACATGCTTCCTTATTTTTGTCTCTTGATAGAGTAACAAAAATTATATTTAGCTGTATGTATAGCTATTCGAGGAGATTAGGAATGATAGGAAAGATAAAAATGTGGATTATGTTTTTTTGACGTTCATTTTGAAAATTATAGTGAGTTTTATTCAAAACACTGAGTTAATAAATGAATTTATTTACTGAAAATCTTTGAATATTTGCCTCTAGTTTGACTGATGTAATCTTTCACCTAGTAAACCTTGGTGCCTCTCAAATTCAACATGTTCAAAGCCAGTTCTAGTTCCCTCTATCAAGTCAGGCTTAGTTTTTGTGACTTTTGGTCAAAGACATCTTCCAGGTTCCCAAGGACAAAAATATAGTTATGAAAAAAAAATTATGTCATTGCCACCATCCTACTTTGTTAAATCCAACCACAGCTGATTGCTCTGAAATTCCATTGACACCCCATTTATCCTTTTTCAAGTGTCAGCTTGGCATTCACAAGAGGAAACTCCAAGTTTGCTCTTCTCAATGGCCTTCATGGGCTCCATAACCTGCTTTTCCTTTTCTTATTTCTTCTCACCCCTGAGTCTATATCAGTAATAATCAAATGAATTGCCATGCATTAATCATAACAAGAACACATTTCCTGTGTGTCGGAAGCTGTTTGGGTACTGGTTTAAGAGCTTTGTATATATAAACTTGTTAACTCCTGAGAACAATCTTTTCAGTTGAGTGTATTATATTAATTGGTATAGAAGTTACTTATCTAAATTAATACATTTTGTAATAATAAGAGAAGCTTTCAAAGCTAGGTTATGTAGTTATGAGATTCTGTTCTTGGGTCCCCTGCTTTCCAGAGGCACCTTTCTTTTCAAGTAGCTCTTTCTGTTTCTAATTTTGTTTTTAGCATGCTATTGGCTTGTTATTGCTGTCTTCTCTGCAAGAAAAATCTCTTCTCTTTCTACCGTGAAATCAAATTTTCACTTTTGTAGAGAGTCAAGTTCCATAAAATCAGCCATAGGTATTTCATGCCATAGTATTTTCTTTCTTTTTTTTATTAATTTATTAATTATTTATTAAAGATTTCTGCCTCCTCCCTGCCACCGCCTCCCATTTCCCTCCCCGTCCCCTGATCAAGTCCCCCTCCCTCATCAGCCCAAAGAGCAATCAGGGTTCCCTGCCCTGTGGGAAGTCCAAGGACCACCCACCTCCATCCAGGTCTAGTAAGGTGAGCATCCAAACAGCCTAGGCTCCCACAAAGCCAGTACGTGCAGTAGGATCAAAAACCCATTGCCATTGTTCTTGAGTTCTCAGTAGTCCTCATTGTCTGCTATGTTCAGCAAGTCCAGTTTTATCCCAGGCTTTTTCAGACCCGGGCCAGCTGGCGTTGGTGAGTTCCCAATAGAACATTCCCATTGTCTCAGTGTGTGGGTGCACCCCTCGCAGTCCTGAGTTCCTTGCTCGTGCTCTCTCTCCATAAAGGACATTGAGCCTATAATTCGTGATCCTAGAGAAGCTAAATAAGAAGGTGAACCCAAAGAAAAACATATAGGCATCCTCCTGAATATTAACCTTCATCAGGCGATGAAAGGAGACTGAGACAGAGACCCACATTGAAGCACCGGACTGAAATCTCAAGTTCCAAATCAGGAGTATTTTCTTCTCTTGGGTTTCTATTTACTTTACCCCAGTATTTTAACACAGTTTTTCTTGGCACACAGTGTTTATTTAATAAGTTTGGCTTTTCCTGTAGGATCCTAATATTAGTGTATCCAAGTCTTTCTCACTTCTGTTTCCCTTTTCAGCCTTGGTGAGATGCTAAGTGCTGGTCAGCAAATCCCATTGTGCTGTTTAGCTTTCCTTTACTGTTGCTTTAAGGTGCCTATCTGAGATAGGCAGTCTGTGAAGAGAAAAGGCATTTTCAGCCATAGTTTCCAAGGATTCTGCTCATGATTCCTTGACTCTGTTACTTCCGGCAGGGAGCATGTGTCAGAACAATCTGCTTACTTGACAGTGGAGACAGAGCCCGAGGAACAGACTGGTACCTACAGTCCTCCCAAAGGCAGCCTCCCTCCCCACCTAAAACATCCCATTAAGTTTCCACCATCTTCTAATAGCGCCAAACTAAGGACTTAGCATTCAACGTGTCTTTGGGATACTACAGATCCAAACTATAGCCCCAAGCTGCTCTCTAACCTAACAAAATGTTCTTCCATCTCAGCTCTGCCCCAATGTGACTGACTGTGGGGTCAGTCTAAGATGTAGAAAAAAATATCTAGATTTAGAACCATGCTGAGCATTGGAGATAATGACACAAATGTCTAGCAAGTCCTTTTGTTCTTATATGTCATGTTCTAAGTCATGTTAGTGGCTTCCTGACTTCTAATGCCTCTGAGTCCTTCATTCATGGTCATCTTGAGAGCACAATCTCTTCTTTCTTCTTATAAGGTTATGATCAATTTGTTCAGACGGAAAAAAGATGAACTATTGTTTCATTTCCAGAATCTCTTTTACACCCTGTTTCATTGGTGCCACTATCATTAGCAGTGTGTTATCTTTTGACATGCTGCCTATTTATAATAGCAAACCAGCAGTCCCTTGTTCCCTCACAACTCTTTGTCAGATGCCACCTGGTCTACATAATGCAGTTTCATCTAGTTCGTTGACTAGATAGATGAGAAGCGTTCAGTGTATATACTGCAATTTGAACTAATAGCTCTGACCAGTCCCTTAAAAGGTAGATTGGTAATACAGTTCAATAGGTTTTTACTTGCAATTGTAGCTTTGATAGCTGTTTTTCATTTAGGTTTTTGTTTACCATGTGTGCTTTTTATTCATGAATCTTTTCATCCTTTGCTTCCATCTGACACCATGTGTTTGAGGTTGCATTTTATGAATGTAAAACCATGAACATAATTACTAAATGATTTAGGTTTTATTTCTGTCTCATGTGTTCTTAAAAATACCAGCTGCTGCTTAGTTGAAATGTAATTTAATTTGACTGACACTTGAGATTTATAGTTTCTAAACATGAATATATTTTCCTTGTTTGTTTTCATAAGCATTTTGGTTCATATGTTAATGTGTCTCTTGATTTCACTTTTCTTCTTCATCAATAAAACAACAAAAGGAAACCTTGAAGGGAATTGTTAAAATTTTGAAAACATTTTTTTAGAGTTCACACTTAAGCTCACAGAATTCTTTCTCATTTTGGTAGTTTTACATGTTCTATTTTAGGAACTTTCATTTTGTTCACAGCTTCTGATAGGAATATAAAGTTGCATTTTATTTGTGGAAACAGTTGCATGCTAGATATGTGAAGTAAATATTTCTCCTCAATTGCTTAATGGTCTTAAAAACTTAATGGGTGCTTTATTTCTGTGTACACCTAGCATGTCGTTGTTACTGCATTCATTCATGTTGGTGTGTCAATGGCTGACGCAGCAGGTAACCTTACTTGCGAGCCTGGCACCCTGAGTTCCATCCCCTGATCCCATGGAAAGGTGGGAGAGAACTGCTCCTGAGAGTTGTCCTCTGACCTCACAGGTGTACTGTGGCACGTTGTGCACCCACGTTCACACGCAACATCAGTATCGTCACCACTACCACCAACATCACCACCAACAACAAGGAAATCTCAAAAATAATTTTGGAATGAGAAAGCATCTTACAAAACTGATGATACTTTGGCTCTTCTCACCAGAAAACTTCTTAGGTAGATAGCGTCTAAATATTTAAATAGCCTTTGAGAGCCTGTTTTGGAATTGGGATGATACATGTGGCTTGGTTTAAGATGAATAGAACATTAGTACTTAAGAGGTAAATAGAGAGGTTAAGTACTCTAACCTGAGAACAACTGGTGAGGGTGGAGAAGGCGTGTAGATGGGACTTGAGGAACAGAGTCTGCTGGAGACATGGGAAGCAGCAGGACCGAGGCCTCCATAGGGGAACAGTGCTTCTGATCTTTCTCTGTCGCTATTGTGCATGGCATTCAGTGTCTCATTTGCTCTTTATTGTGGCTTCCGTGGTGGCTTTGTCAGCCCTAATGTGCTATCAGAGAAGTAAAGTTAGCTTCAAAAAATTAAACCTTGTATTTTAGATCAGCAGGAAATGGCTTTTGATATTGATTTAATCTTTTGTTTCTTAAGTGTGTCTGTGGTAAAAGGTGTTTCTTGATGTAAAAAGAAACACTTCTTGGTTACTTGGCTAGCTTTTAGGGGAAGAATTAAAATGGTCTCTGAAGTGTCAGAAAAACTAACAGGAACACCACCTACTCATGCTTTTATTAAATAAAACTGTAGAAGTCTGTATTATCATGGCAATATAATGAACGAGTGATAAGTTAACATGGAGTGAGAGGCAGAAACTGTGGTGCTCCTCAGGAAGGTTCCGGACAGCTGCAGCTTCTGTGAGGAAGAGGCCCGCGTGTTTTCTTAGGAACTATTAGTTAGACAGTGAAATTAGGTGGGAATAAAAATCCACCTGAAAATAAGATACTGCACTTGTGTGTAAAAATGATAAACTTTTGTTTCTTTTTTGTTTTGTTTTGAGACAGGGTCTCTCTGTGTAGCAACCCTGACTGACTGGCCTTGAACTCACAGAGATCCACCTACCTCTGCCTCCCCAAGTGCTGGGACTAAAGGTGTGTGCTCCACCACCACCCAGCAAGCTATTTCTTTTAATTAGTTATTCAGATAATCTTTCTGCCCAATATTACTATTTATGTGAACTTTTAATCCAAATGAATGCTTTATTTACTTCACTCATTCAGTGACATTTATTTAATGATGTTCTACTTTGTATTGGGCCATTTTATAGATAATGGGGCCATAAATACGAACAGAGTATTACTGGCTGAAGACACTCATATCTCTCACATACTCAATTTTTAAAAAATGAGATGACAAAATTATTCAGACTTACCCACACATTGGGTAGTTTTAGAGAAGTCATGGGTAGCTCGAAGAGACTTTGCTGTGCAAAGCCGACCTGGCATGCACACATAGCCTCATTCTGTTAGCTCGTTTGTCAGAGTCAGAGAATCAGTAATGGGGCATTGCTTTGACTCCTCAGAACTCAACCTGAGGTTTTCCTTGACGCTTTGGAACTTGATATAAGTTTTATTTCCATTAATTACAGCAGTTTTCAGTATTTTTAGTTCCGCAAACGAAGTAAAACTAATATTAGACCTGGAAATTAAAAGAAATTATTTAACTGTATATAGAAAGCATTAATTATAAGGTGATGTATTTCAAGAGATTCTTGCCATATTAAATATTTAATATATAAAATTTTTGTAGTTTTTAAATGTAATTTATGTGTTTAAACATTCAAAATATTGAAAATATATATAAACATATAGCATTATTATCATGCATATATTTTTCTACCTAATAGGATGGGGACACTTTTCAAATCTTTCATGTTGCAGACTTTTGCCACACAACTAGCTGAATCCTCGTGGTCATCAGTTGCTATTTTAGAGGCTTTAGAAAATATTAAGTAGCTCTCTAGTTTTGGAGGTTATCTGGCTGGAGGTTATTTTTAATTTTTTTTTTGAGAGAAATTTTATGTAACTTGTTGAGCAAGTTGATCTAAGTTACTTTCATATGCCATGTTTCTATGTGTAAAGCATGGTTTTAAGCATTTAAAAATAAATGTAGGAAACCGAGAATTAAAAAAGAGAGTTAAGTGGGTAGAGATGACTCAAAAGATACATCCCTGTCCCCCCCACTGTGAAGACTGATCTTAAGCACCATGCAAATTAAATATTGGGTAGGTGTGGCAGCCAAGGAGGAGACAGAGAATACCCAGGGCAAGCTGACTACCTAGACTAATTAGATCTGTGAGCTCTGGGTTTAAAAAGAGACTTTGCTTCCGAAAGTAAATAGTGATCAAGGAAGACAACGATGTCAACCTCTGGTCTCCAGCGGTAGTCACATAGAGTTATACCTGTGTACATGTATGTGAACATGCATACTGTATCCACCCCCTCAGATACAGAGAAAGTACTCAGCCTGAGTTTATACCACTAGTAAGTATTGTGATGGGATTTGAATGCCTGGGGCCTAGTGATTACTCAGCCTGCTCACAGCAAGGTTCTGTTTTGGAAATAGACTCCTTATAGCTTTGCATCCTCTTAATACTTGTGCCATATCTCCTACATTTATTTGCTGTGGATTCTCCTAACGCCCTGAATGAATTAGGAAAGTATCTAAAAAAACTCTTCAGTGGTCCCTTATAGACATCCACGTGTTTGAAGAACATCTGTGCTTTATTCCCACAGAGGCACAAGATAGGTTTCTAGACTTGTTGTAGTCATTTTTCCTCATCTTATGACTGTTTTCTCGTCTGCAGGTTTTAAATGCACAGAGAGCAGGATACAAAGCAGCCATAGTTCACAATGTAGACTCTGATGACCTGATTAGCATGGGATCCAACGACAGTAAGTACAGGTATCACTTTTCTTGTCTCCTGATTGACAGATCATTTGAAATTAAAGTTAACAGAATTTGTTCTTTCATTTTCTGTTCAAACAGTAAAGTTTCTTTTTTTATTATCAGATAATTCCCAGTTGTTAGCCATCATGGGATTACTGTGGGGTATTCACCAGAGAAGACTGCTCAGACATGGGTTTAAGCCAATAGAATGTCTTTATTAGCCAGCTAGCAACTACACTGAATGTTCAGATCCCAGTGTAGCCCTGGATCTTCCTCAGGATGAGCTTTTAAACACGTAACCCATGTTCTGGGCTGACATATTTCAGTTAATGAGAACAGTTAGCCAGAAGCAGAACTACAGTTAGAGACTTTCCCAGAACCATGGGCTTTGATGGATTAGGTGTTTGTTTTAGTTTTGGCAGGGAATGCTGTCCATGTGCTTAGTTTTACACCCTGAATGACACTTCCATCTTGGAGTCATTTGTGCTAAAGTTTCTAGGCTTACTAAAGTCTGGGGCCCTTTAGAGGATAATTTTAATTCCCAAATGAAGTAGAATTGACTTCTCCTTTTTCTGAACAGGGAATGGTTTTGTTTTGTTTTGTTTCATTTATGTGTTTATTTATTGATTTGTAGATATTTTCTTTAAAAAAGAATTCAAAGGCCATAAACAGTGATTTCATTACTTGTTAAGAATGCCATGGAAGGCCTGTGAGAGCGCTTAGTGAACAAAGACATTGTTGTCAGGACTAATGACCCAAGTTCAGTCTTCTCAAACCACATAAGGAAGAGAATCCATTCCTGAAAGTTGTCCTGTTAACTCCACATGCATGCTGTGGGATACACACATACACACACACTAGAAATGTAATAAAAATTAAGGAATGCTGTATAAGCATTTTTTGGTAATTATTTAGATATATACAGCATTACATTTTAAGATGTATAGAGTATTTACTATATTCTGGTAAAATTTCAAAGGCTTGTACATTATTCTTTCTTTCATATGTTTTGGGCATGTACATGCATTGGTGTGTATGTGTGTGTGTGTTAGTCCAGCAGTCCAGTATCAGGTGTCTTTTCCTATTGCTCCTCACTGTATTTTACCTTATAGATTTGGTGCTTTGCTGCTCGTGTGTCTGTGTACCACGTGTGTACTGTGTCCACAGAGGCCTATAAGAGGCATTGGATCCCCAAGAACTGGAGTGTAAACAGTTTTGAGCTGTCATGTAGGTGCTAGGAATAGAATATGGGTCCTGTGGAAGAGCAGGCAAGTAGTCTTGATTGCTGGGCCATCTCTCCAGCACTTTCATCTTATTTCTTTGAGATTTTCCACTGAACCCAGAACCTAGATTGCTGCCCAGAAAGCCCCAGGGATCCTCCTGTTCCTGTCTTCTGCTGCAGAAACTACAGTACTGAATTAGACTTTTTATATAGGTGTTGGATACCCAAACTCTATTTTTTTTTTTTTGGTTTTTTTTTGAGACAGGGTTTCTCTGTGGCTTTGGAGCCTGTCCTGGAACTAGCTCTGTAGACCAGGCTGGTCTCGAACTCACAGAGATCCGCCTGCCTCTGCCTCCCAAGTGCTGGGATTAAAGGCGTGCGCCACCACCGCCCGGCTCCAAACTCTATTTAGATCTTCCTAAATAAAGCAAACCCTTTATCCATGGAACCATTTTACCAGTCCCTGTGTGGCTGCATGGCTGCCTTCTTCCCTCTGTCCCTTCCTTCTTTCCTCCCCTCTTCCTCCTCCTTTTTTTATTTTTTTGAGACAGGGTCTCTCTGTATGTCTTCCTGGCCATTCTGGAACTCACTATATAGACCAGGCTGGCCTAGAGCTCCCAGAAATCTTCCTGCATCTGCCTCCCAGGTACTGGGATTAAAGGTGTGTGCCACTATGCCCAGCCTCCAATATACTTTGTTGTATCAGTTGGTCTTTTACATCATGTGGACACATTCATAATTTATTTGAAATGAGAATATTTTCTTATTCTGAATATTAGTTCACAGGAAAAATGAGCCAACTTTAAGGAGCTAAAAAGACCTTTGCAATGATTTTGTTTTTTTTGAGATATGGTACTATGTAGCCATAGTGAACTCTTATGGATCTACACCCACCTGTCTCTCCTTCAAGGTGCTATGATTAGAGGTGTGTAACACCATGCTCATCTACCCAGTGAGTTCTTTAAAAGCTGTATCCTTCACTTAATCTGTGACTGCTAAAGCTCTGGAGGGAAAGACATCCTGGCTTGTTGGGAAGTCAGACTGTCCCTGAAGCTGGGGTGCAGTGGGGATATAGCAATCCTGCTCCCCTCCTAGAGAGAGCCGTCACAGCTGAGCTCTGTCCAGTTTCCCCTGTGGGAACATCCTAGCAGAGCTCTCTGTTCCTTCTTCTGCTCCCACCCAAGATGTTACTTCTGTTTTACTCTGCTCAAGGGAAAACCCCTGTAGAAATGTAGCCCTCTCCTCCTGCTCCAGTGATAGGGGAATGCCTCAGCAAAGGTTCTTCTGCTTCGAGCTGATGAAAAACTCTTTTAAGAAAGATTTGTTTGTGAAGGAGGAGTCCAGGAGAGTGGCTACCTCTGCCAGGGTGGGAACGGACACTTCATAGGGGCAGTTTTCCCAGGGAGAAGATTTTTCTGCTCAGATATTGGCTGGTTTAGTTGGTAAGGGGCAGTGTTGGCTCTGGTTTCAGGGCCAAACTGTGTTTCTTTCACTGTCCCTTTGTTGCCTTTTGGCTCTAATTTCAGGACTAAAGCATATTTCTTTCATAGACTTTGGTTCTAAGACGAAGTATGTTCCTTTGGCTCTGCTTTCAGGGCCAGGGTGGGTTTCGTTCGCTAGCTTAGGTTTCAGGGGCAGGGTGGTGTGTTTTGGCTGGCCCTTTTCCCCTACACGATGTAGTTTCCACAATTCAGGACTATCATATATATATATTTTTTATTAAAAAATTTTAAGAACTTCATATATGAATTCTGTTTGCATCATTTCTATCCCTCCCTCTCTTCTCTCCAATGTCTCTTATGTTCCCCTCTCCCTAATTATTTTCTCTCCTCTAATTGTTATTGTTTCACACACACAACCTGCTGAGTCTATACAGTGTTGTTTTTATGTTCATGTGTTTAGGGCCAACCACTTGGGAATTAAATAGCCTATTGACCTCATGCTGGAGAAAACTTATTTCTCTCTCTCTCTCTCTCTCTCTCTCTCTCTCTCTCTCTCTCCCTCTCCCTCTCTCTCTCTGTCACTCTCGGCAGCCATTGATTTCCTACAGCCCCTTGTGATCTTTTCTGATCAATGCTGACACGTCAGCTGGGGTTGGGGTTGTCATTGTGCAGGTCTTGTTTGGACGACCATATTTGTTGGGTACAGTTTTCCTGTCTTGTCTAGAAGATATTATCTTGCATCAGGCATCCCGGTCCCCTGTCTTTTAGAATCTTTCTGCTCTTTCTTACTCAATTTTCTTGTACCTTAGGCATAGGGTTGTATTGTAGATGTATCAGTTGAGATTTGGCATTCCAGTCGCTTGTGCTCTGTGTTTTGACCAGTTGTGGATCTCTGCAGTGGTCTCCATCTGCTGCAAAGGGAACCTTCTTTGACAGGGTGAGAGCTTCACTGACCTGTGGGTGTAGGGATAAGTATTTAGAATGCAGTTAGGATTATGCTGCTTTAGGAAAGTGGCCTTAGTAGGTTCTCCACCAGAGTCCATCACCTCACCAGCCGTGGATGGTCTGGGTTTGCAGTACTGGGCCCGAAGTCTGTCCTATTGAGCAGAAGTCCAGTTAGAGAGCTCTCGTTATCCTGACGCATGTGCCTTTGCTGTGCAAAAGACTGGAGATTTGACTTTTCTTTTCTCTCTTTAAAATTCCCTTCTTTAAGTTTTAAAATCTCAGTTGATACATCCTAACTCAGGTGATATATGTGATTTGTGTACATTATTGAGGACTGTTCTGATTCTTTCTTGATCTCATAGGTCAGTAGATGTTATTACTAACAATTATAAGTCAATAGCTTCAAGTCTCTCTCACACTTTATCACAGTATCTTCATGAAAGAATAAAATCTCTTACAAAGGGAATATAATTCTAAGTTTTGTCAAAAAAAATTTAGGGCTGGTAATGGGGCTCATGGGGTAAAGTACTTTGTCAGCCTGAACAATCTGAGCTCCACCATCAGAGAAGTTCTTGCAGGAGGTGGGACAAATATAGAGACCCACAGTCAGACATTATGCAAAGATTGAGAGACCCTTGGAATACTCAGCCCTAAAGGGCTGTCTTCATCAAATCTCCTTGGAATATTCAGCCCTAAATGGGCTATCTTCATCAAATCTCCCCCTGGAGAAGATTGTTTTTATTTGTGTTTCCAATTATTTTATTTCCAAACCTGAGTAGTAGATAATTTTAAAAACAAAAATCTTTTTTTTTCTTTTTGTGTGACATTTCATTTTGGTTTTAAATACAGAGGTCAGAATCCAGTTTCTGGGAAAAGCAGTCAGAAGCTAGCTCTGCTGTAACCTCTAGGAGGAAGTCGGAACTCCCTTAGCTCTTTGCTTCATGCCAGTTAGTCCCTGTCACCATTTCCCGCTTGAGAGCCAGGGTCATGGTGCTGTCTCTTAGACTCCTTTAAAATGGTTTTACATCAGTGGCTTGTCTCTGTCTTGGAATTGGGTATGTAAAGTAAAAATTTTCCACTTTACTTAGGAGTTAGATAATTTGTGGGAAGGAAGGTTGAAATATTGCCATCTTCTTTGTTCTTTGATAGTTAAAGTTTTATGTATTTAGGAGAGTAAGTAAAATGGAAATATTAAAGATAAAAACTTATGTTTCTGTTCTGTAAGATGTTGAGAGAACTGAGTGTGTGTGTGTGTGTGTGTGTGTGCGTGTGCGTGTGTGTGTGTGTGTGTGTGTGTGTGTGTGTGTGTGTGTGTATGAGCATCATTGCCCTTGTCTCGTCGTGCGGTGCTTCTGAACACTGCTGTGAGTATAAATCTGCAGTCTGGTAGGCCAGATAGTAGGCCGTGGACTCTGAATGTGATTGCTTCCAATTTTATTTGCTGCTGTTAGACAGAACCTTAAATGCTACCTTTTTACAAATAAACTTACTGTTCTTTTACACAGTTGAAACATTAAAGAAAATTGACATTCCATCTGTCTTCATTGGTGAATCATCAGCTAATTCCCTGAAAGATGAATTCACATATGAAAAAGGGTAAGTAATGAATATCAAAAATATCATGTAACTTCACATTGTTCCTTATATTAGACTAGAATTATATAATTTTAGTTACATTGATAATAATTTATTTAGAGATAAGATCTTACTATGTAGCCCTGGCTGGCCTGGAGAAGATTATTTTATTATGTGCTCATAGATTGCACTAAATTATCTCTTCTTAATATAAATCACTGTATTGTAAGCAATTGTTTCTTTTGTATTTGATTATGTATTAAAAATATGTTCATGCTATAGAGATTTGCTGGTGTGGCTAAACATAAGTTTTCCATTTATGGCTTCTTTTCAAGTTTCTGATGAGGTATTTTATTGGTTACAATTATTGATAGACTTTACTCTGTCATTACATTTTCTAAGGAGAGTTTAATTTGCATAAATGAAAGCTTATTTTATATGGTGATGTTAATCTGTGATTGCCAAAATTATTTTATGGTTGATAATAATTTTTCTATTACACATGTGAACGGCTTTGCCTTTCCTTTCTAATTTTTCTACTTGGGGTGCTTTCTGTCATCTAAATGCACTGACAGTACCTTTAACACATGGTAATCAGTAGAGATAGTGGGTATCTTTACTTTGTACGTTAGTGAGATAGTTTGTTTCAAAATAGAAATCTAACTTTTAATCATATTAAGAATAAATTTCACTTTATTTTTTTAAACACTGTCTAATTAATTTAATCACTGTGAAAAATAATAGCACATAGGGGCACTGGAGAGATGGTGCAGAAATTAAGGGGGTATACTGCTCTTGTGGAGAACCTGAGTTCAGTTTCCAGCATGTGCATCTGTAGCCAACATTTGAGCTCATCACAGGTTGTTTCTTTGATAATTGGACGGATCAAAGACTCTGGTGTGTGGTTCTGAAAGCTCTGTACTTTATTGGCTGTGTGTGTCAGCGGGGAGCCTGAGAAATTAGCAATTTGTTTTCACATGTAGGCCTTGACATCACGTTTGAAATTAACCTGAAAATACAAACACAGAATAAACCTTATTTCCTCCATTGCACATTTCTGTGCTTCAAAGGTCAATATTAGCTGCATGGCCATAGAATGTGATGTGGTAAGAAATTACTAGAATTGCTTAAGTACCTCTTTGTTGTTCTTGTTCCCCAAATTGAGATTAATCTGGGGTGAATCTGTAGGTTCACCTGCAATAGACACAAAATAGGAAACAGTTCTCAGCCATAGGTAGTCACTGTCACTACCTCTACCATTAGCAGTCTGGCTAGGAAAGGGCAGTAATTTGAAAGTGTATTGAATTCGTGTCTTAGTTAGGGGCATAATCGCTGTGATAAAGCACCATGACCAAAAGCAGTCTATGGAGGAAATGGTTTATTTTGTTTACATTCCCAGGTAACAGCCCCACATTGAGGGAAGTCATGGCAAGAACCTGGAAGCAGGAACTGAAGCAGAGGCCATAAAAGATCAGTGTTTACTGGCTTGCTCCTAATGACTTCCTCAGCCTATTTTCTTTTAAACCCCAGCTCGGGGGTGGCACCACCAACAATGGTCTGAGCCCTCCCGCATCCATCACTAGTTAACAAAATGTCCCACAGGCTTGCCTATGACCAGTCTTAGAGATTTTCTGGATTGTGGCTCTCTCTTCTCAGATAACTAACTTTTATGAAGTTGACAATGAACTAGCCAGGACAACCTGTAATTCAAAATGCGTAAAATACTTAATCAATTTCAGACTATTTATACTTATCGTAGAATGTCTTGACCATAGCTAAAGTGATTTGAAATGTGGCAGGCTAGCGTGAATAGGACATGTAGAATTTTAGGTTTAGAATCCAGACCACTGAATCCCAGCAGTGCCTCTGGGAATGTCTGTAGTGAATTCCAGACCATGTTTATTCTAACATGTGTTAATTTTACTTTATTGGAACTTCCTGATGTGCTTTTTTATAACTTATTTCTTCTTGCCTAGCAAGTTATTTCTAAGCAAGTCATCATGCTAAATCACAGAACCGTGTTTGTTTTGTCATATGGGGGAATGTTTCTATGTAAGTCATAAACACGAAGAAAAGAGGAACTGGAGTACAGGAAGTATAAGCGAACTGCTGAAAGATGAAGAAGCTGTCATCGGTTAGCAGAGCAGTCCAGCGTTTGGACAGCAGCACTGTTAATTGTAGCATGTCGGTGGGGATGTGGCAGTGACGTACCAGAAGATGGATGGCTCACACAAGAGGCACCATTGGTGTAGTGCAGAGGGTTTGTGCCCAGATGAAATTATTTTCTGAAATGGCCTTTTGCTAGAAGAGAGATGAGGCAGGTTCCAAGCCTGCTGCTGGTTTCTTCTTTCAGCACCAATGCTATTATCACCTAGGTATTTTAAACAAAGCTACAAAAATTCATGTGAAATAATTTATTATCCTCTATTCTGCTGAAAAGTTACACTGTATTCTTGCAATCCTTGCAAGTTTTTGGAGGATATTTGCATTATTTGGGAGAAATCCCTGGTATTGTTTATACTTGTTACAGGTTAATTGAATTCCTTAGATGCAGATTTGACAAATGATAGTAGTAAAAACAGTTTGGAAGTCAAAATAGTTTATTTTTTTTTCATAAGTACTGTGAATCCTAAAGACCTCTGTTAGTGGGAAAAGAAGCCACTTGTTTTTTTTTTTGTTGTTGTTGTTTTATACTGAGAGTCATTACTTTACCTGAACTGAGTATGTGGCATTATTACCTTAAAAAAATCACCTAGCAGTGAATAGTAGGGTAAGATGGCTGCCTCTGCTCTGGTCTAGTACCGCAGTCCTTCCAAAGGAGAGAACATCCACACTGCTGAGTGCTGTAGGCCCCTCCTTAGCCTAGGGGACTTGTAAAGCAATGCTTCCATGCTGTGTAAAGTGTGGCCTCACGTGACATGCACATCAGTGAACTCAACTCTGACCATAGTTTGCATCTAGTAGGGTTCCAGCTGTTTAGTAATAGTGAAGTCACAGCTCCAACAGCACGGTTGTAACAAAGAGGAGTGAGAGATGGAATACCTGCTGGTTTCCATTCCCACAACATACATATTTCTGCAGCCAAACTGTGGAGAACATGGAAGTGTACAAGAAATCACTCCTAGAAATTTCTTGAGATGTTTTCATGGCATATCTCACAGATGAATGCAGGGGCACAGGGACTGTGTGTATTGTCCCAGGTAATTTCTCTAGAGCAGTGGTTCTCAACCTGTGGGTTGTGACCCCTTTGGGTTCAAACATCAGATATCCTGCATATCAGATATTTACATTATGATTTATAACAGTAGCAAAATTATAGTTATAAAGTATCAATGAAATAATTTTTTGACTAGGGGTCACTACAACATAGGAGCCGTATTAAGGGGTCACACATTAGGAAGGTTGAGGATTACTGCTGTAGAGTGTCTGTAAAAAAAGGTGTGTTTATTTTTATTTTATACTCATGAGTGTTTGTCAACATATATGTATGTGCACATGTGCATGTCTGATGCCTGCAAAGGCCATAAGAGGGCATGTGATCTTTTAGCTGGAGTTAGACGTGGTTATGAGTCACCCAGTATAGAAAGTAGAAGTTGAAGCCAGTCCCTCTGCAAGAGCAGCAAGTGCTCTTAAGCACTGAGCTGTCATCTCTCCGGCCCAAGTCTATAGAGTTTTTATGTTGGTGGGAACAATGAATGAGGTAGAGGTTCTTATTATGCATTACTCAGATGCTACTTTTTTAAAAAAGCTTTATTATTTTGTTTCTGTGTGTTTTTTTTTTCTTTGAATGTGTATATGCTCACCATGTGTGTGTCTAGTGTCCATGGAGGTCATAAGAAGGTGTTGGGTCCCCTATAGCTGGAGTTATGAATGGTTGTGGACCATCTTGTGGATGCTGTGACTCAAAACCAGGTCCTTGCCAACATCACCAAGTACCCTTAACCACTGAACCATCTCTCTAGCCCTACAGTTTCTGTTATGCTGATGTTCCAAATAAAATACAACTCTCCTATAGTTCACTACATTCAGTAAATAATATTCCTTCAGGGGTTATTCTGAAAAATATACAAAATAGACTTTAAAAATATAAAAAATATCCTTTAAACCAGTGGTTTTTTAACCTTTCTAATGCTGTGACCCTTTAATATTGTTTAATGTGGTGTCTCACAACCGTAGAGTTGTTTTTGTTGCTACCTCATAATTGTAATTTTGCTTCTGTAATGAATTGTAATGTAAACATCTGTGTTTTCTGATGGTCTTAGATGACCCCTGTGAAAGGGTTGTCTGACCCACAGGTTGAGAACATCTGTCTTAAATTATGTAAGTCATATCTTAGAAAATGAGATGTGCAAAGCAGATTTGAATTTAGTGGCTATGTCATTAATCTTTTTAAAATAGCATAACTTGATAATTGTTACTAACTCTAAATTATTAATTTTTCTTTCTTCTAGGGGCCATGTAATCTTAGTTCCAGAACTGAGTCTTCCTTTGGAGTACTATCTGATTCCTTTCCTCATCATAGTGGGCATCTGCCTCATCCTGATAGTCATTTTTATGGTAGGTCAGTTAACTCCTAATAATTATGAAAAATACTATGGGTAGATCAAAAAACTATTGACAAATTAAGAAAGAGAAATTTTATAAGTACATATGGAATATGTCTATTTATGTAAAGTTCTAGAGAAGGCAAATATAGTGTGAATGAATGAGAGAAAGAAAGAACGAACAAACAGTAAATGTGTATGAGGCCCTGGGGATGGGTAAAGGATTACTGGAACAGTAGGAGGGAACTCTCCCGGGTGAGAACCATGTTCTGTATCTAGATAGAAATTTGCGGTACACAAATGCATAGCATTTGTTTGAATCTATTAAATTGTATATGCGTGCATATTGTATATGTATACACACAGTACTTGGGGGGCATATACTGATATCTATAGCTTAGCTTGAAATGGATTATAAAAACTAAGGAGGACTGGAGAGATGCTCAGTGAGAAAGAGCACTTGTTCTGTACAGAAGACTGTTCAGTTCCCATCACCTATGTGATTCACAACCATCTGTAACTCCAGTTCCAGGGGACCTGATACCCTCTTCCGACTTTCTTGGGCACCAGGCATGCATGTAGTGCATACATACATACAGACAAAACACTCATACACTTAAAAAAATGAAATAATGAAAAAAAACTATGGAGAAAAAAGTAAGATGTATGAATTCGCATACAGAAATGAAGTATCATTTGTAGAGTCTAGGTAGTGGTATATTGATATCAGCAAATTCTCCAAGTTCATCTAGAAGTGAATTTGAGAAAATTCATATTAAAATGTAAAGAAAAAACATTAGGAGGGCTTAAACTAAAGGGATGATGCATGGTTGCTCGAAGACCATCATAAAGAGTATGGTTGCAGAACTCTAGAGGTCCAAGTTATTTTCAAAATGATACTAAAATAATATTGGCCCATGTCATGCTTAATTCTTCTTCTTCTTTTTTTTTTTTTAAAGAAAAGATAGTGTTTCACTGTGTATCCCTGGCTGACCTGGAACTCACTATGTAGACTCAGAGATCTGTGCACCTTTGCCTCCCTGGTGCTGGGATTACAGGTGTGCGACACCACACCTGGCTAAATCCTAATTCTTTTGGGATTATGTTGAAGACATTTCTAGAGGCTCTATGATATGTGATATAAAAGTATTTGAAGAGAAAATAGATATACAATTATTCTATATTCTTTATTCAAATATTAAGAGAAAAATTCAAACAATATAAAAGCCTTTCTTGTTCTTTTAGTCTGTTAGCAGCAGTGGTTACCTGTACAAGACTGGGTCTGTCAGCATTCCATCATGGAGTGTGGTGGTCTCGTCTTGTTGAGGGTTTGTAGGCAGTTAGCAGGTAGGGGAGAGGTCTCATTAGGTGTCACCCTCCCTGAGGTTTGCATGTAGTTAAAAGAGGAAGAAATGTTTCTTCTCAGTGCTATCTCCACTGGTAAGTTGCCCATGCTGCTAGAAATAACCTGTACCCACAACATGAGGAACTGTGTTAAAGAGTTAAAGGGTCGCAACATTAGGAAGGTTGGGAACAACTGGTATTAAAGGGTCAGAGCGTTAGGAAGGTGGAGAACCACTGGGCTAAACTATCTCCCCAGCCGTTTTCCTTGCAAGAGTTTCAGAATTTCAAGTTTTACTTTAAAGTCTTTGATTCAATTAGAGTTGATTTTTGTGCAGAATGAAATCAGAGATGCGGTTTCGTTCTTCTACATATGGATGGCCTGGATTCCTTGCACTGTTGGTCGAAAAGGCATCTTTTATTCCAGTATTGTTTTTAAAACATATGTCAAAAATCATGCAGTTGGTGTTGTGTGGGTTTGTATTTGGTCCTCTGTTCCATTGATGTGTTTGTCTGTACCAGCACCATGCTGTCTTTGTTGCTATAGTGTTGTAGTATAACTTAAAACCAGGGATGGCGATGCCTCCAGCATTATTTATTTTGATCAGGATTTCTTTGGATTTTTATTTTTTGTTTTCATATGAATTTTAAGTCTATTTTTTCTCTTTCTGTGAACACTGAGAATGGCATTAAAATGTTGGTAGGCTCACATTGAGTCTGTAGCTTGCTTTTGGTGGAGTGACCATTTTTCACAATATTGTTTCTCAGTTTCTCTAAGTCCTTTATCTTCACTTTCTTGTGGTGTGCACACATCACATTCCCTGTGCCTTAGTTCTTATCTCAGCCCCTTCCATCCTGTGGACTTTAGGCTGGCCTCTTGAACACTGTCATGCTAATTTGTTTTTTCTCATAACGTTTGAATGTCCTGATTGCTCAACTGCATCCTCATCCTTTACATTCTTTCTTCTGGTTGCTCAAGTATCTTATTGGTGCTTTCCACGGTGTTTTCTTTCTTTCTTAAAAATTTCAACTGTTTCTATTTAGTTTCTGAAATCTAGATTTTTTTCTGATCTTGTTTATCATATTATGACTTTTCATTCATATTGTTAACTGTCTGATCTTTCCTCTCTTGCTGATTTTCCTCCCCAGATTCTGGACTGAGTTAATCTGCACGCTTGTGTGGTATTCCAGGTTACTGATCATCTCCACTACTGAACTTCTGACATTTTCAGTCAGCAGTTTAATTAATCTTTCAATTCAGTGGCTGATGATATAGGATATTTTAATGGAGTCATGCTGCCTTACTATTTCTTGTATGTATGTTATACATTTGTTTGTGTAGATTTCTAGTTTTATTTGGGGATTTTTTTTTCTTGAAGGCTCAAACCTCAGTACCACTCAGAGGAGAAAACAAGCAGCATCAAACCATGTAAGATGTAGACATACACTAAAATAGGTTAAACCCTGTCCACTTGATCACCAATGATTGTGAAACAGTGAATGGGAAAACTAGTTCTGAAAGTACCATGAAAAATTGTTTTAGGTCAGGCGGTGGTGGCGCACGCCTTTAATCCCAGCACTTCGGAGGCAGAGGCAGGCGGATCTCTGGGAGTTCGAGGCCAGCCTGGTCCACAAGAGCTAGTTCCGGGACAGGCACCAAAGCTACAGAGAAACCCTGTCTCGAAAAACCAAAAAAACAAACAAACAAACAAAAAACCCCAAAAATTGTTTTAGGTAATTATAAAAAATTATAGATGAATGAAATGAAGAAGACAGGAAAAGGGGGAAAATGGAGGAGAAGCAAGATTAATTAAAAGGGAAAAAAGAAAATAACGGTTCTAGAAGGGAAGAGGACAGAGCATGAGATTACAAACAACCCAAGAGCATCAAGATTTTACAATAATGGCAAAATTAGATAAAAGAAATAAAATGTAAAAGCTTGGGTGGGCAAGATGACTTATAGAGTAAGGCTACATGTTGTAATACCTGACAATCTGAGTTTGATCTCTGCGACCCATATGCTGGAAGGAGAGAACCAATGTTGTGTGTACACACACACACACACACACACACACACACACACACACCACTTAAATGACAGATACATGTGAGTTTTTACAACAAGATAAAATGGTATTAAAAGTACAGTAGAGAGGGGGAAAGGTGGAAACATGGTAGGAGGGGACAAGATAGGGAAAGGAAAAGATTATTCAACAATGGAAAAAGCACAAACAAAACTTAGAAGAATGTACAATGGGGAATTTAAAAAATGTCAACTTTTACTGCTAAAACTGATGTGAAAAGGAAGGAACTAAAAATAAAAATGGGCTGGGGAGATGGCTTGGTTAGCAGAGTGCCCAAGGTCCAAGTATAAGGACCAGTGTCATCTCCAGCATCCAGAAGCTCTTGCCTGTAGTCCCGGTGCTGGGGGTGAAGATGAGACAATCCCTGAGGTCCATCCATCTTCACCTCATGTGTGAGCTCCAGTTTTAGTGTGAGACCCTGACGTAGAAAAGTAAGGTAGATATTGAGGAAGACACCTTTCTACCTCTGACCTACACACATTCATACATGTGCACCAGGACACATATGCATACATATGAACATGTACATACAGACAAAAAAGCAAAGAAAACTCAGAAGCATGGTGGGGGGAGGGATGAAGTGCTGGAGTTGTAAAACTTGCAGACTACCAGTTAAGTGCATGAGATGTGCAGGTGGGTGGGGAGGCATGCACAGAGGGCCAGGTGAACTTGCCTCTTGTCAGTCATGTGATTTCTGCTGGTGTTAATCTGTTGTTCAAGTGTCCGTTATCCACCAAAAATGTCTCTACTAATAGAGCTTTCTTTATGTACCAGGGGCCTCTGCCGGTCACAGTTAGCTTAGCAGTCTGTGGGCTAGCCAAGTCTTCTCACTCTCTTGAGTTTCCCTAGATTATATCCAAGGGAGTAGCTAATGTTCTAGCAGGGGCCATCTCTCAAATATGTTAAATGCATAAGAATCAGCCACAGCTTTGAGATGTGTACAGACGAAGGACCTGTGTTCTTATGTTTATGATCTAAGTCTTAGTCCCCATGCTGGTGGACTTCAGAGTCCTTGGGTTCTGCAGTTATGGATAGCAGATAGGCAACTAAAGAGTCAGATCCCATGCCCGAGCTATCAGACAGTATGGTTATTTCCAGCAGTGTGCCTGTTTGGGCCAGCAAAAGTGGGCTTATTCATTCAGTGCTCTGAGCCAACCCTCCTGTAGGTTACAATTTCAGCTCGTCAGCATCTGGCCCTCCTGCTTTTTATAAGTGTCTTCCTGCTTTTTATAAGTCTCTTGCCCAAGGGCTGTGCCATGTTAAATTATAACTCCCTGGCTTGTGGTTGCTCTCTATTCCCAGGCCCCTAATCTTGCTCAGTTTTAAACAGATTCCCTGTCAAAAGCTCACCCTCTAGTCGTAGTGATAAAATGGGGTTCCTCTCTACTACACTGGCTACCAGAGGGATCATTCTTACCTAAACCAGAAATTGCACTGCAGGCTGGTGAGGGCTATAAGTTTGTCTCCTAGGACAAGTCTCTTTTCACCATGGTCACCCAGCTTATTTTTAAGAGATGGGGTGGTTGTGTCTTCTCTCCTCACCAGTAAGCCATGATTGGGATTGTGGTTGGTGGAACTGTGTATCTGTGTGTCTGTGTATCTGTGTGTCCCCATCTGCTTCTCTACGTTGTCCCGGGTTCTGTTGCCGCCATTCTGAGTTTCTGAAGCTGACTTCCACTTTCTTCCTCTCTGCTTGCTTTCTTGGAAGCAGCTCTACTCTTTGTCATCCTGATGACTCTCCTTAACAGTCACAGGGAGGCAGCGTAAAGGCCTCCATTTCTCCTGGAAGGCCTCGGCTTCTTACTACATTATATTTTTAGGAAGCTATTCAGTGTAGTGAGACAAAGTGATTTCAGTTCTTCATATACTTCACTAACAGCTTTAAGACAATTTCGGTCACATGTGGAATGAGTTTTGTGTATTCTTAACCATCTGTTGTTGTTAGGTGTTTATGTGATTTAATTGTCTTTCAGAGAAGTAGAGTTTCATTCCACATTTATGATAAACCAGGTCCACACTGCTTTGGGATTTATATATTTATCAGTGAACAAAACACATAAAAATATTTTTTCTTATTCTTTCATTCATTCATTTTTTTTGAGATAGGGTTTCTCTGTGTAGCCCTAACTGTTCTGGAACTCTCTATGTAAACCAGGCTAGTCTTGAACTTGCAGAGATTTACCTGCTTCTGCCTCCCCAAGTACTGGGATTAAAGATGTGTGTACTACCATACCTGGCTTTCCTTGCTTCCTCCTTCCCTCCCTCCCTCCCTCCCTCCCTCTTTCCCTCTCTCTCTTTCTCTCTTCTTTTTTTCTTTTGTTCCTAAAGTCATTTTTTTTTCACTGCCCTTATTTACACTGTTGTCCCTTAGGGGATTTAGATGAAATAAAGTCTTTTTTTTTTTTTAAAAAAAAAGATTTGTATTTTATTTTTGAGATTATAATTTGGTTACATTTCTCCCTTTCCTTTCCCCCTCAAACCCTCCCATATACTCCTCCCTGCTTTCCTTCAAATTCATGACCTATTTTCTTAAAGCTAATTGTTATTGCATGCATATAAGTATGGATATAAGTAAGATATATATATATATATATATATATATATATATATATATATACTCCTAAATATAACCTGTTAAGTTCATATAATGCTACCTAATACGATGTTTTGGGGGCTGTCTGTTTGGTATTGGACAACCAATCAGTGTGCTCTTCCTTAGGGAGGACCACTTCTCCTATTCCCAGCTTTCCTCGGTTGCCTGTAGTTCTCTGTTAGCCTCATGGGCTTTTCTCCATCCAGTTTGGTATGTTCATTGTTGTCATCTTTGTTCAGCTCACATTTGGGCAGTTGTCTTGGTGAGACTTCATGGGTGTATCTTCTGGTGTTACTAGGGAGCAAACTCCCTAATCCTTGGGCTCTTAAAATCTTTCTGCTCCCTTTTCTGCAATGTTCCCTGAGACTTAAGGGAGGGTTTGTAGATAGATCCCCTGGGACTGGGCTGCACAACTTATTTAAGGCTTCATCCCTGTGGAAGACATTTCTGATTGTGTTAATTTCTCTTTCTATGTGAAGGGAACTCAATTCCAGCCTTTTCTCTGTTCTTTTGCCCCTTCTGTCTTAGGAGAGAAGAAAATTATCCCTGTGGTTCATTTGGAGGATTAAGTAGGCGTACTTGGCTGTACTCCAACCTACTATCACCTGTGGCTGTTGTTCAGCTCCTCAGGGTTGGCTCCACAGTAGCCCACACCATCTCAAAGCTACCATCAGATATTTGAATGGTTAAGGCTGTCTAATTGTATGGCTCAGTGAACAGCTCTCTTCCTCCAGTGAGTTAGTGTTTCACCTTCCTCCATAATTCATGGTCTTTTCTGGGCTGCTGAGATTCTAGGTGGTAAAGAGGCTTCACCAGAAACCTGTTACCCATTGTGAGTTGCTTTGTGATTCACGGATTACTTTACTTAAGTTTTAAGCTTCAGACATGTTTTTTTCCCCCCAGTGTCTTTTCCTATACATTTCTAATTTAGTTGTATTAAGGTCAGAAAACATGTTATGAGCTCTTATGTAATTTTCAAACACCCGCCCTGTGGCATCCTTTTGTAGTCAAATTTTATAAATGTTATTCACAGATGTGGAGAATGCCAGGTTACATGTCCTTTCATTTAAGTCTGTGGGTTTGTCTAACTTAAAAACAAATTTCTGTAATATAAAATTGACATATTTAAAATGCACAATTTAATGATTTCGATATATTCACAAACTGTGCAACTTTGACTATAGTTATCTGCAGTTTTACATTAGGTTTTCTAACACAATGCTAAGCAATAGAACACTATTATTTTTAATCTTCTGGTAGCCAGATTCAACAAAGTAAGAAGAAACAGGTGAGATTAATTTGAATACTTTAAGCTTAAAATGTTTTGAGCCCTCAGTCCACATACACAAATGTGGTTTTCATCTCAGTGCTGCATCTTGTGGGCTGCTGTGTGTCTATTCTCAGAGCATACCCTCACTTGGAAGGGTGGCGCTTTACGGGCTTTTTGTGACATGCGGTGACTAGTGCAGCCCTACTATTGGGATGTGACATGCAGTGAGAGCTAGTGCAGCTCTCTATTGGGATGTGACATGCAGTGAGAGCTAGTGCAGCTCTCTATTGGGATGTGACATGCAGTGAGAGCTAGTGCAGCTCTCTATTGGGATGTGACATGCAGTGAGAGCTAGTGCAGCTCTGCTATTTAAATGTGTTTGATTTAGATACAGATCCCTGAGGTTTTGAATTTTCATATGGCTCCCACAGTTTTCAGCATATTCATGAAGAAATATTCTTTTTACTATTCGGCTTTTTTAACCTAATGTGCTTACTGCATAGGTGTATTCATCCACCCCTTTAAACGTTAAGGCATCATTCAGTTTTAATAGTATCTTGTAAATAGTATAAAATTGGATTTTTTTCTTATTATATAGTCTCTTTAAGATTGATGAACTTTTTCGTTTACATCTATTGTATTTATACATAGTTGGATCAATGAATGCTTATTATTCAGCTTTTTAATGTAAATTTGGATTATATAATTTTTTTTATCTTTTTGCTACTTGTTTAAAGCTTATACCATATTGTTGGAGTTTTTTCTTCTTAGAAAAAGAGCCTTGTATAAACTAGTCAACCATTCTACTACTGAGTTATATGCCTAGCCTCATACTGTTATTTTTAATATTTTAAAACATTTATTATTTAAAACACTTAAAATATTTATTAAGGTATGGTTTACATAAAATAAGCCACACATATTTAAGTTGTACATTTTAGTAAATTTTAGCACATATATATATATATGTGTGTGTGTACACACAGGCATAAAAATACCACCATTATAGTCAAGATAATGAGATGTCTATCACCTTAAAAAATGTCCCTATGGCAGCTCAAAGCAGAGCCTGGAGAGGTTCTATAGAAGCCAGAGTTGTCATTCCCCAACTCATGTTACATAATCATCTGCTGATTCTTTAAATCTTTCAAAGTCATACAAAAATTAAAAACTGCCACCCCTTAAGCTTGCCTGGCATGATGCACTGAAACTTCTGTAGATTGTTAGCAGTAAAAACACCAAATAAAAATCTCCCAGATATAACTCTCAAAAAAAAAATGTCTCTGTGTTCCTTGGTAATCTTGATGTCTCTTGACTCTGAGGCCTAGATATCTACAAACCTGATTTTAGTCACTGCAGTTTGTTTTCAGTAGCTTTAAATGGAATTATGAACTAGGTTGTCTTTTATGTCATTTTTGGCATCATTTTTGAGATTCATGTAAATTATTGAATATGTTGATTATTCATTCTTTCATTCTGATTTATATTCCATACCAACTTACTTGGTGCTCATGGAGACCAGAAGAGGGTGTTGATTCCCCTGGAACTGGAGTTACCAGTGGTTGTAAACATGTGGGTGCTGGGAACTGAAACTGGGCCCTCTGCAAGAGCTGCAGGTGTTCTTACCCGCCGACCTATCTCTGTAGCCTCAATTTCCCATTGTTTTTGACCAGTTAAAGTATTCATAATCTGTAGCCTACTATTTGTATTTTTGCAAACACTAGTTATAGACTATTTATAATGTCACTACCAGTAAGTTTGGGATGGCAAAATGGCCCAGAGAGTAAGGCTTGCTGCGGAGCCTAATCACCTGAGTTGGATTCCTGGAACCCCATGGTAGACGGAGAGAACCCATTCTTGCAGGGTGTCCTCTGACATCCACATGCTCCTGTGTATGCCACACCATACAGAACAGATACTTAAGTAAATAAATGTAATAATTTTAAGAAGATAAACTTCATTAATAAGAAATTCAAAGAATAATATGTAAGTTAACTAATCACTTTTAACTTAATTTTTAATTAATAATATTGTCATTAGAATTGAATAAATGAATTGTTTTTACAGCAGCTACCCAGAAATGTAAGTTTTTTTTTTTCTCCAAAACTGTCACTTTTGGGCTTTTCTGTTAGGATCTATCTATCTATCTATCTATCTATCTATCTATCTACCTACCTATCTAATCTATCTATTTTTATTCTTTGTGTCTTTCACATCATGCCTCCCAGTTTCACCTTCACCCCCAGAAAAATAAACAAAACAAAATAAAATTTAAGAGAAAAGGGGTGGGGGAGAAAGGGAAAACCTCATCATGGAAGTTACGGTGGAGAGATTGTCCAGAGGTTAAGAGCACTGACAGCTCTTCTGGAGGTCCTGAGTTCAATTCCCAGCAACCCCATGGTGGCTCACAACTGTTTGTGGTAGAATCTGATGCCCTCTTCTGTCACAAAGGTGTACCTGCAGATAGAGCACTCATATAAGTAAAACTTTTTTTTTTTTTTTATTTCAGTGCCTATTTGTATATGACCTGTCCTTTTTTCACCCTATCTTTAGATCACAAAATTTGTCCAGGACAGACATAGAAACAGAAGAAACAGACTTCGTAAAGATCAACTTAAAAAACTCCCTGTACATAAGTTCAAGAAGGGTAAGTGAATATTGTTATTTTCTAAATAATAACATTTAGTATGTGTCAGAGTACATGAGGGCCATACTTACACTACATTCTGAGTCTCGACTATATACCATGCCCAAGAGTGATTTCTTATTAATAAAGAAACTGCCTAGACCCATTTGATAGGCCAACCCTTAGGTAGGCGGAGTAAACAGAACAGAATGCTGGGAGAAAGAAGCTGAATTGGGAGTCGCCATGATTCTCCCACTCCAGGCAGATGCAGGTTAAGATCATTCCTGGTAAGCCAGCTCGTGGGCTACACAGATTAATAGAAATGGGTTAGATCGATATGTAAGAGCTAGCCAATAAGAAACTGAAACTAATGGGTCAGGCAGTGTTTAAAAGAATACAGTTTCCGTGTAATTATTTAGGGTAAAGCTAGCCGTGCGGGTGGCCGGGTGCTGGGGACGCAGCCCCGCTGCCCTTATTTCAACAATGAATGTTTATGAGAGATATTTTTATCCTCTGGTAGCCTGGTAAAGGCAGGAACAAGGTATGGAGTTGACAGAAAACGTAAAATAGTAAAAATGGAAAAAATATATTGTCACTGCCATGTGCAGTAGTAGATAATGTCAGAGAAAAAGGTAGTCTATCCTCCTACGTTCTCATTTGCTGTGTTATATACTGCATTGTGCTGGTAAAACCATAGGTCGCTGTTAGGTGTTTGCACTTTGCATGCCACTTAATTGTTATGCTAATATGAAATGGGTGCTATCGTTATCCTTCCATAATACACAAGGAAATGGGGCTTTACTGAGGCTTGAACTGTATTGGCAGAGCTGGAGAGGAGTCCAGGTTTTGTGTTACAGCCAGCATAGTTTCCTTCTCTGTGTTTAGAGAGCTCCATATATATATATATATATATATATATATATATATATATATATATATATATAGTGTAGGTATATACCTGTTAATCCTTTTGACTAGTACTTCCCAGACTTCATTCTTTATATCAATATAATGTTTTATTTAACGAGGGTAAGGAACATAAGGTGAAAATAGAAAAGGCATCCAAACATAGTTCTAGGGGATGGAGAGAGATGGCTTATGGATGGAGAGCACTGGCTTCTCTTCCAAAGAACTGGGATTCAATTCCTAGGACCCACATGGTGGCTCAAAACCATCTGTGACTCTAGTCCCAGGGCACTCCAGCACCCTCTGTGGCTTTTATGGGCACCAGGCATTAGACATATGCACAGACAAAATTTGCCCATATACATAAAATAAACAATTGAATGATTAATAAATAAAAAGCAAAGTTTCATTTTCCACATAACTAATGTTTTATTTTCCACATAACATAAATGTTTTATTGTCATTTACAATTTTATCTTGCTAAAAATATAACAATAAGAAAGATGTAAGATATTGCATTTCAATTTTAAAAGGGACAGAGAAGCTGTAAACTGCTAGCATATAAGGTGAGTTATCTAAAAGTTCTTTACAGATCAGACCCAGTATTAAAGACTAGCTTTAGGAATCTCCTTTTAAAGCTCTATTTTATATGCTTAGTTTTGTATTTCTTAATCCCTAGTTTAAAGATATTTTTTTTTCTTGAATAATGTGAGATAATCCAGGTCCTCCCAGAGCCTCCTCACCTCCCCACTGACCCAGCTCCATGCCCTTTCTTTCTTCAAACAAAACCCAAACCAAAAAAACCCCAAGAAACACACACACTGAAAACCCCCACAAAAACACACATGAAAAAGGAAACCAAAATATACAAGCAAAAAACCAATGAGACAAAAAAATATCCAAAGAAAGCAATGTGAACCAAAAAGTCTATGAAAATACCATTGAGTTTGCTTTGTGTTACGAACTACTGGGCATGAGGCCTGCCCTCAAGTATGGTTATATCCATTGAGATTCCATTGGAGAAGACTTTCCTCTTTCAGTGTTCAGACCTACTTTAAATTTTTTTCCCCTAGGGCTGGGGAGATGGCTCAGAGGTTGGAAGCGCTGGCTGCTCTTCCAGAGGTCCTGGGTTCAGTTCCCAGCGACCATATGGTGGCTCACAACCATCTGTGGTTTGATCTGGTTCCCTCTTCTGGCATGCAGACAGAACACTGTATAAATAATAAATAATTAAAAAAATAAGTAAATAAAAAATAAGTAAAATCTATTTGTTTAAAAAAAAATTTTTTTTCCCCTAAAACAAAATATTTTTAGAACATGACATTGAAGGCTGACAAGATAGTTCAGCTGGTAAAGGTGCTTGCTGTCAAGTCTACTGACCTGAATTTGATCCCAAGTACCTATGTGGTGGACAGGGAGCGTTAACTAAAAACATGCATGTTTTACATGCATGCAATAACGAAGAAGGAAGAAGAGGGAAATAAAGACAAGGATATTGAGACTACTTCGGGTTAAAATGTTTAGAAGAGATTTGCAAAGTTGGCTTTTCCTCTCAGAAGAGCAGCCATGTGGAATTTTGAGCAGAAGTAGCACCTTTTTTCCCTTTTCTCTTTTCTTTTAGCATTCCTATAATCTTAGCACTTGGGAAGCAGAGAGAGGCAGGTGGATCTAGATGAGTTCAAGGCCAGTCTGGTCTCTACAGTGAGTTCCAGGTCCAGTCTGGTCTCTACAGTGAGTTCCAGGTCCAGGGTACATAGCAAGACCCTGTCTCAAAAAACACAAAACAAAAAAGTTCTCCCCCCCCCACCCCCTGGCTGTATTAAGAATAGGGGTACAGGGTCAAGGATATAAACAACTAGCAGATAGTAAGTTACTGCATTAATTATAAATGTGCTTGGGTCACCATTAGGGAGGTAAAGTCTTCTAATTTTGGATACATCTGGAAGATGGGATGCAGTCGGTTTATTGATGGACTAGAAGTAGGGAAAGGATGGAGTCTGCTTTTTTGTTGTTGTTTCAGAAAAAGGACAAACAGACCTTTATTTGAGAAAGATCCTTACTGGACACAGGCTGGCTAATCTCTGGCAGGCTGGGTATGGGAGAATATCCCACCGCTTTTATATATTCTCTAATCTCCAGTTTGTTGTTGTTTGTTTGCTTTAGTAAGTAATGAGAAATAAAATTTAGTTTGCAAATGAGAGGGGAAAAAAGAGAATTTTTATATACTCTCAAGAGCCCCTTCTGGATTTGTTTGACAGTTCAGCCCTACACTGGTTTTACATGCTTTATCTGTCATTTGTGAGCTTGTAACTTCTATTTTCATAAGACTGTATTCTTGATTTTATTGTATAATCCTGAATTTCTTGTTTAAAAACCAAAGCCAATTTAAAACTCCCCCCATCTTGATATTTCATATAAATTCATTTACTTTTTGTATTTGGTCTGAAGTGGGTTCTAATTTCATTTTTGGAATATGGAAATCCAATTGTTCAGAATCATTTATTGAAAAGAATAGTCTTACTGAATGAATAGTCTTTTAAAGAGAGGAATATTTTGTTCTTTGAGAATTTTATATATATAAACAATTATCTTGACTGTATGCACCCCACTACTCCCTCTCACATCTCCTAGGCACCCCAACATGTGCATCTGTCCATCATGCTCCCCTCTCCCCTTTTAAAGCCCATGCTGTTTAGGGGCCTCTGGGCCTCCCTGGCCAGTAGCTCAGAGAAAGGTATCCCACTTCTGGTAAGGAATTTTCGTTTAACATTTGATGTCTTCTCGGGGAAGCATTGTCCACCCATGCAGGGTATCTGTATTTTAACTCTTCCTCTTCTTCCCTCCCTTCTTTCCTTTTGTTATTTTCTAAATTTAGTTTAAAAGCACTAGGCTTCTATAAGAGTTTCTCATACATCTTAGCTTGATTGGCTCACCCCACCTTCCCCTCTCCCCATCAATGATTATTTCTTCATTTCCTCAGCCATGTTTTGTTGTTGTTTGTTTATAAAACCAATCATGGATTCTCAACTGTGGAGTAGTTTTTAAATCTAATTTTAAAAAGCAGTCAGTTGTACCCATAAAAGTCAGGCCACTGTTGCACCTGTATGCTCAGCGTGCTTGCTGTGCAGTTAGTGCAGTGCACAGCATCCATATCTGAGCAGAACTATCAGCAACAATTCTTCCCTAGGAATGTGCATAGTCTGCTACTGTAGCGAAAACGGAGGGGACTTTCAGCTTCATCTCTGCCTCATTTCTCTATGTCCTACAGCCAAAGTGTGTGCCATCTTTAGAAATAGGATCTTACCATCTAGTGCTGGTGTGCAGCCAACGGCAGTGAGAATAACTTTATGGTTTGTGGAGTATCAGGGGATTCCTCTGCCAGTAAGCCATAGGAAGACAACCTACTCCTGGGACTTAAGGTTTTTACCTAGCAACCTTATGGCTCCTGGGAATATTTCTTCCTACCTATTCACTTCATTCAAACACTTGAATAGGGACAGTTTTACCATCCTTCTAGGCACCTTTCCAAATCTGTAAGACACACAAGGGTTAGCATTTACAGAAGGTAGGCAGTCTCTGAAGGCCTGCTGCTGTCCTGGGCTGCTATTAAAAAAGTGTTCACAAGATCCAGTACTGCATGGAAAGATCCTATCACTTGTATCAACGGTGTTGTCAAAGAGCAGTGTTCTGTGCAGCAGCATGGATAAGGACACTAATCCATCTAACTCTCGATAACCCACAGTCATTTTCCATGAGTCACTTGATCTCATCATAATGTGCTGCTGCATCTGCCGTGGAGTCTCTGTGCATCCTTCTAAACACCCAGCAGTCTCAGTGAGGCTGGATCAGGCCCAAGGGGAAGCGAGAACAACAGTCTCCTGTGCCTGCCACAGGAGTCGGCTTCCCAGGTCTGATAAGCTCAGGCTGGCACTGTGTCCCTCTCATTTTCATTGGCACAGCTGGCTGCCGAAAGCCCCAGGCTAGGCGATAAATCTCCAACTCCAGTGTACTTTTTTTTTTTTAAATAGGGGAAGAAATGTATACAGAACACTATGGTGTGTGTGTGTGCGTGTGTGTGTGTGTGTGCGCGCGCGCGCGCACGCGAGAGCACACACACGTTTATGGGTAAATACTGTACACCCTTTTCATTTGCACTATTTTTATCATTTATATTTTCTCTGAACCATTGCTCAGGCAACAGTTTCCTGCCTTCCAGAAACTAACACAGTTGTCTTTCTGTTAATGTTTTGTTCAGGAAACCAGGACAGGTCTGACCACACTGATCTTCTGAATGGCCCCGATAGACCCTTCTGATTGTTTTGCCCTTCTCAGCTCCTCTGGATTGCTTCAGGAATTTAAATTCAATTTACATGCTAGACTGCAATTAAGATATACCAGAGCTCCTTCTACCTTACAAAGATTACATCTGCCATGGAGCTTGGCAAGTCCACTAAAGCCCTATCTACTCCCAAGGTCTTTACTGAAAAAAGGAAAAACTTATTTTTTTCTTTTTACATTTATTTGTATTTATTTGTAGGGGGAGTGCAGGTGTCACAGGGCACATATGTGAACATCTAAGTTGATTCTCTTCTTCCACCATGTGAGCTTGAGTATCAAACTCAGGTCAAGTCTTTGGTGGCAAATCCCTTTAGCTGCCTTTATGTCAAACCTGACTGGTATCTTCCATCACTTTTACTATACTCTATTCAATTTTTGGACACCCAACAATAGCTCTTTAGCAGAGAAATAATTTTTATTCTTTTCCTTGTATCCTGCCAACTCTAGGAGATAAAAGGCCAACACGTCCATCTTGTTTTCTCCTTTTTCTACCTTTCCTACCAAAGCAGTGGTTAATACAAGGATAATACATGACTTTTTCCCACTGTAATTCCACTTGTAATCTCACAATGTCCTTCTGGAAGATAGCTGAGCCTTAGTTGCATGTCTTATTGCCCACGGAAAAACCATGCAACTTCTGTCACAAACTGCTTTTGAGTTCATCTCACCTTTGCTTTTAGGGATTGCAACACATTCTTTAGCCTGTCAGCTCTTTGGGGAGAGAGGTGGGCCCATATTCATCAAGGAGGCATGACACTTCATTCCACACAGAAGATCGTCAGTCTAAGTGGCCCACTTTCAGGTGGCTTGGCGTTGGTTTTATATCTTGTCTCTCATTGTTTAGAATTGCCAGTTTAGCACAGCAAGGATACTCTCCATCCATATCACACAAGGAAAATGGCTCTATCAGGATTATCCCACATATGCTACACCCTCAGACAGGTCTACCTCAGTTAGATTTTATCGTCATACCATGGGCCACACAACTTCTCCCCAAGTCATCTTTGGTCATATCAGTCCCTATTCAGGTGCCAATTGTGTTGTGCTTTTCTTGGGAGGTCATGAATAAATGTTTATTTACCCTAGATAGGGCACTGATGACAGACCCAACAAATAACTCCACCTTAGTCTGGCTTAGTGAACGAATGGAGTTATTGAGGTTACCTAAAGGAGTACGGGCAACTCTAGGGAGTCACTTCCCCGAGTGCACCCCAGCATGGGTGATGACTCAGAGGAGCTGCATCCCTGACGTGTCACACACAACCAGCAGAGCTCCACTAAGGTCTCTTCTCTCCCACAGTAGTCTGCAGAGTATATAGAATCTTTGAGAAGGGTCATATGAGTCTTTTAAGTCTTAAGAGCTTCTGGAATAGTATGAGTCTCAGTCTTCATGCAGGGATGTTCCAGTTCAGAGGAAATAGCTACAGAGCACCATGTTTTCAAAACTCCACACATTTAAAGAAATAAACTGACATGGATCTATAAGTATCTTAGTTATTTGCTGTTTCTTTGATAGAATACCATGACCAAAGCAGCTCAAAGAAGAGTCTATTGTGGCTTGTGGTTCTAGAGGAAAGAGTCTGTGATGGCAGGGAACGTGACAGCAGGCAGCTGGCCTAGTGGCAGCAACAGGACAAGGCAGGACAAAGCCCTGCTTTGGACAAACCATCTAAGAAAAATTATTTTCAGGACAGTTGATGAAATTTGAATTTACTTTGAATGATATTAATTCAGATATTAAGAAACTGTCATTCATTATTAGGCATGATAATAGTGTGATTATGCTTTTAAAACTCTTGATATATAGTAATATTTAATAAAATGATATGACTGTATTGTCTTATTTTTTTCAAGACGAGGCCAGTATCACTCGGTCAGGCCCCATCCACCTCTTAAAGTGTCTACCACCTCCCAACAGTGCCATGTTGGGGAACAAATCTTTAAAACATAGGCCTTTTGGGGGGCACTCACTATTCAGATGATAGCATGCCCTTTGCTAGGATGTTTCTACTCGGGTGTTAGTGTTCTCTTCTTAATTTCTACCAGTGCACTTTCTAGAAGGAAATTTAAGTTTGAATTTTTTATAGTTACTTTACCTGAGATTAAACTAAACACACAGATAATCTATCCAATAAGTACAAATCATTTAGAAGCACTATTGCTTTATCCAAGAGTTAATATAGGCCTAGTTCCTCATATGTACTGAAGTGGAGCAGGCTTTTAACTTTATATTCTTATGAGCCACCAAGTGGTGCTGGGATTTGAACCCTGGTCACCTATCTAGCCCAGGATTTGTATAAATTTAGGTGTCTTGAAGTCAGCTCTGGAAGGGATTTTAACCCTAATTTCCTAGATGACTGCTTACGAATACTTCAAAGCTAGGGAGGTGACTCGATGGGTAAAGCACCTGCCAAGCAAGTGTGAGAGCTGTGTTTGGAATCCATAGCCCCTCTCCACCCCCAAGCCAGCATTGAGTCTTGTAATCCTGGAACTTCTCTGGCAAGATAGGATGTGGAGAGTGAAGAATCCTCAGAAGCTCTTAGGTCAGCAAGAGACCCTGTTTCCAATAAGGTGGATAGCAAATACCAACACTCAAGGTTGTTCTCTGACCTCCATGCACATGTACAAACAAAAATATACTACAAAAAAATCCAGGTACTACAAGTCTAAGGGGAATATTTAAACGTGACTAGAAATCTAGGTACATATGCTAGGAGACAATAGAACATAATGGCTGAGACAATGCAAAGACTTTGAAGTATACAGCATTCTGGAATTCTGGATTTCTCCATATATTATGTGTGTGATCTTGTACAGTTCCTTAACCTCACCATACATTTAATGTGTAAATGTGACCAAGAGTACCTACTTTGGGGGGGATTTCTTCTTATTTTAAGTTACCAGGCACCTAACTACTGTAGCTTTAAAATTTTATTTTCCAAGGTAACACAAAAATAAATAAACTTAGAAGATGGGATGAGGCAGTGTTTTTGTCACTTCATAACTAGTCCAGGACTACAAGGGCTTTCTACAAAGTGTATAGAACACTCGGCTCTATTCTGGTCCATGCCACAAACTACATCCTTGAATCTTATGTGCAAAGTAAGTATTGTAGCAAGAAGTACAGGTCACTATGAAGTCATCACTTAGAACTGTTCACAGGACATGAAAACCCAATGACTCTAAAATACCAACTATATACATTTACTGATAACCCAGAAAACAACATTTAGTTTCTTGGGTTACAAATGACAAGCACAGCATCTTAGAACACTACAAATATATTACCTGTAGTTCTGTATAAGCACTCTTGTGACCATACTGAATTCCTGTGAAAATGCCAAGCTATTCTTCCTACCTAGCTTGACCCTGCTAACTACAGCTGTTTCTAAGAGACCTATTACAGGGTGATGAGACTATTTGACATGTATGATAACATCAGTCATGATTTAATTGCTTAATGTATTCAAACTCTACCTTCAAAATTCATGTCAGTGATTCATCTGTATAATTATGTTATCATAAATATGTTGGAGATCTTTAATATTTCTAGTTAAGACCCATCTAATCCATCTGACTAAACTCCACAGGAGAGTCTAACATGTATGCACATGAATTTGTTAGAGTATATTTGGTAACAATAAAACCAAGGTACTAGCAAAACAAAAATACTAATTTTTCTTAAAGCTTTCTATTTCGGATTCTTCGTCCTGTGTTTAAATGACCAGAGGATATTGAATTGAATGACTATCCTCAAGAGTCATTTTCCCTTTGATGTCTAGTGCTCACCCAGACTGTCTTCCCAGGTAGCAGCTTATTTCTGTTACCTTCCAAAGTCATTATACCCGTGTAGCTCAGGCAGTGAAACCCTCTTTGTTTCCTAAGGTTATTTTTTAAAGTAATTGGAAAATACTGAACTAGTCAGTGGTAACAAAGTATTTTTAAATAGACCCTCAAAAGCATCAGTATTTAAGAGTACTGTTTTGCTTCCTTTCAAAATGTAGCCTTTGAATCCCAGAAGAGCTAGGAATTAAGGAAACTAGATATTATAAGGCCATAAACAAGAGTAAGACAAACTAGCATTACTGTCAAGTAGCCATTTGGTGAATACCCATTTACCTGGCTGCTAGCCTTAACACCACCTAACTGGTACATATGGGTTATTTGAAACTAAAAGTATCTTCCCTTCCAATCTGTTTTTATTTTATTTTATTTTGGTTTTTCGAGACAGGGTTTCTCTGTGGTTTTGGAGCCTGTCCTGGAACTAGCTCTTGTAGACCAGGCTGGTCTTGAACTCACAGAGATCCGCCTGCCTCTGCCTCCCGAGTGCTGGGATTAAAGGCATGCGCCACCACCGCCCGGCTCCAATCTGTTTTTAATGAACATATTGAAAGTATTTGAATGTTTTGATATTGTTTGTGAGGGGGGGTAGGATAGGGTAGAGATGTAGGTCAGTGGTAAAGTTCTTGTTGTGTGCCTGAATTTAATCCTACCATCAGCCACAAAAATGGCTCAGAATTTGAGAAGTTTGAAATTTTATTTTTTAGTATAGAATATTTCAGAACATGCTAATGTTTAAGTAATGCTCAAGTCTACATTTTCTGTTTACAATTTTCTGTTACAGGAGATGAATATGATGTATGTGCCATTTGTTTGGAAGAATATGAAGATGGAGATAAGCTAAGAATCCTTCCCTGTTCCCATGGTATGAGTAAACCACATGCTGCCTTGAGTTTGTATAGAATTTGGTCTTGAGTTCTGTCTGTATCAAGGGAGAAGACACAGAAATACAAAACTAATGGATAGATGTGATCTATAAAAATGTACTAACTTTTTACGTGTGTACACAATTTGTACAAATCATTACACTAAATGAACACAGCAAGAAATTAAATATAACAGTCTCTGAATACTACAGTGCTAGGCATAATCGGCTCAAAAGCAGTGTCTATGGACCTTAATTTCTGTATTTCGGTATCATCCTTTTGTGTTGTGATAAAAAGAAAATATTGCATAAAATACCAGATTTCAGCAACTGTTAACTGTGATCATATCTTTATAAAGAATATCTTAGGCTCTGTGGAGCTAAATCAAGTATTGAATTTGAAAATGAGTGCTTTTAACGGAACTGTTGTACTGAAGATGTATATTTTGCTTCAACAGCTTATCACTGCAAGTGTGTAGATCCCTGGCTAACTAAAACCAAAAAAACCTGTCCAGTCTGCAAACAAAAAGTTGTTCCTTCCCAAGGTGATTCGGACTCTGACACCGACAGCAGTCAGGAGGAAAATGAAGTGTCAGAGCACACCCCTTTGCTTCCGCCTTCAGCGTCCGTCAGGGCGCCGTCATTTGGGTCTTTGTCAGCATCCCACTCACATCAGAACATGACCGAGTCTTCCGACTACGAGGAGGATGACAACGAGACCGACAGCAGTGATGCCGACAACGAGGTCACTGAACACAGTGTTGTGGTCCAGCTGCAGCCTGATGGTGAACGGGACTACAACATAGCAAACACTGTGTGACGTTCAGGCGGCTGGTTCATTTCCCTTTCAAATGTTTATTTAGACATATGAGTTGATTCTTCTGCTCCCTTTAGAGGTTTCTGTAGGAATAACTTATTTTTTAGTTTTCTAGTGTAATCACGTTCCTGAAATAGACTGTTTGATCTATGATACTTATTTCCAGTAGTATACATCCATCTCACTAACAAGTAACAGACTGGTGCTGTAACTCAGGCAGCAAACGAGCTCTCTGGGGATGATGAAATGTAGCCAGGACACTTTTAAAATCCTCAGTACAGCTTGAAGTGAAGACCTAGATCACAGTATGCAAATGTCTTACACATGAAGTCGGTTATGGTCATCTAGCATGAGCTAAAACCACTCTCACTTCCATAAAGTTGCCTACAATTGTTGGGTTGGCACATGTCTGTTCTGATATTTCCCGTCATGATTAGTGAGTGGCAATGGGCAATTTAGGATATTTCTTCTTAGAACCACGGAGAAACTAAAAGATGTCATTTTCCTCCCTATTCCCAAGTAGTTTTCCCTTATAGGAATAGTCTACTATAAACTTCAAATATTTTATGTTAAGGTTTTTAAAAACACTATAGTGTTATGAGTTTGATTCCACAGGAACGTCTCTGGATCTTACTTTCCATATTTCAGTATCCTTTTGTGTTGCAATAAAAAATGCTGCATAAAAATACCAAATTTCAGCAACTGTAATATTGAGATTGTATACCTCTTCATAAAGAACATCTTATGCTAGTTAGCCCTACTGAACCATGTGCAGAGGAAATTGTTCAAGTATTGGGTTTGAAATAAGTGCTTTTGCTTAACAGAACTAATGTACTGAGGCAATGTATTATGAAAGCTAAATTATATAACTGTAACTATGTAGAAAATATACTTAAGTATAATCAGAATGCTAAGAATTTTTATATGGCCTTGTATGATGGGAGCTTCAATGTTAATAAATGTTTTCCACTTGAAAAGCCACAAGTATTTGTTCTGATGAACTCTTACCACATTAGCCTTATATGCAGGGTGCTATAAAGGAAAATGATGGCGATCATACATCACCTTAGGATTTTATACAAGGTTACTTACTAGCTACTCACAGGCTTTTAGGCATATCCACCAAAGTTAACACTGTAGCCAAAATTATCCCCTAAATAGTGTAAATTAGGGAACTCTGTTGTAAATTGTGGCACATGCTTTACAGTAGATGTATGTAGTGACATGGGAAACAGAATAAAATTATGTTATAGAATAAGTATATCAGGTGAGCCATTTGTTATTGTTTAAAAATGCTGTATTTTAAGAGAAATGTAACACTAGGAAAAGACACTTTTAATTTTTGAATTCTCTTTAAAAATTTATACCTTTGTTGTTGTTGTTGTTTTGTTTGTTTGTTTTGAAACAGGTTTTTCTCTGTGGAGCCCTGGCTGTCCCAGAATTCACTCTGTGAGCCAGGCTGTCCTCAAACTGTCTTTGTCTCTAGAGTGCTGGGATTAAAGGTGTATGCTACCACCTCCACCCTTTAAAAAAATAATTACTTACAATAGTAATAAAAGCACATGATACTGACACAAAAATATACATAGATGAACAGAGTAGAACAGAGGATCCAGGTATAAGGCTACAAAATTACAGCCACCTGATTTTGAAAAGGATGCTACAAATACACAAAGAAAGGACAGCATCTTCAACAAATGGGCTGAGAGAACGGAACTTGGTATCCACATACAGAAGAATGGAACTAGAATCTTATCTCTCACCCTGCACAAGATCAGTTCTAAATATAGTGAAGCCTGGAGTGTTAGGCCTGCAATTCTGAACCACTAGAGGATGAAGCTGGGAGTAGACTAAATACGGGAGTAAGTAATGACCATGTAGACTCCAGTGTCTCAGAAAATGAGGCCAGGAGAGGAAACCGTCAGTCAAGTGAAGAGGCAGTCTAAGGGATGGAAGAAACTCTTTGCCAGAGATCTGAGAGAGGATTGCTGTATACAGAATATTTAAAGAGCTTAAAAAGCTAAAAATCAAAAATGGAAACAACCAGATTAAAACAGTGATCTAGAGAACTAAACAGAGTTACCGACCAACACAGATAGTAAGTACTTTAAGTGTTCAACATCTTACTCAAAGGCAGGATCGCTATTACCAAGGCCAAATGCTGCCAAACGCTGGCAGTGTTGTGGGGAAGGATGCAATGGGAGTGTAAACTGGTGCAGCCTCGATGAGGATCAGTGTCAGTGTCTCAAAACCTCAGAGAGAATGGTGCTCTGTGCCCAGCTGGACACACACCCTCCAGCAGAGATTCTCGCAGTTCCATCTTCATTGCTGTTCTGCTCACAATATAGAGGAAATGGAACCAGCTTAAACGTCAATGGATAAAGAATGGATAATGAAAATGTAATATACACAATGGAATTTTATTCAATGGGAAAGAATAAAATTATTAAGCTTTCAGGAAAAAATGGACGCATCTGAGAAAATATAGTGGGGTAACCCAGGTCCACAAAGGCGAATACTACATGTTATCCCATATATGATGATACTAGCTAGAAATTTTAGAACAGCGTGCTTAATGTTGAGTCTTGGTAAACTCTGTTTCTCTGTTGAGAAAGAGGTGCATGTGCATGTGTTACGTTATTATTAGTTAAGAAGGATCTAACACAATGGGCATGAAAGTTAAGTGGTCAGGTTACTAGGGACAGAAGGTTTGAACAGGGAGAGGGGATGGGAGCACAGGCAGAGGAGGGTGGCACAGAGAAGCATAACAAAGAATATATAGAAAACCCATATGGGTACTACTTTATAAGGTCTTTTAAAAAAATAAAAACTTTGGTCTTCGTTATCCTCTATGGATGGTTAATGTTCCTCCAAAAGTAGTATGTTATTAAATAAAAATCTCAGTGCCAGATAGGGGCATAAGTTGTTGATTGGGACCAGGGGCTTAAACATTTCAAGGTCACTGAGATTGATTCTGGTTGCCCACCTGAACCTGATTAAGACTATTGCTGGAGATGTGGCATACTCTGGTCGTAGACAGACAGAACCAGGCTGGAGCTGAGCTGGAGATTCCTCCCTTCTGAGTAGCCTTCATAGTGCACGAATGTGCTGTGCAGGCTGCTGGGAAAGAAGTCATTAATGGTGTTACTTGGCTATGAATCCCGAGAGCTGTCATAATGACCTACCAGGCAAGATGTGCTAACCTATGAACTAGTGCCATGACTGCTATGGGCATACTGGCTGCTGTACAAGAGGGAAATTGTTCTGTAAAGCTGGCCAAGAGCCCATGGCTGGGGATGTCCACAGCCCTATGGAGATCCTACTACTATTGTTTAACTACATGGTTATGTTGACAAACTGGTTTATAAATACTCAGGTTCATACCTATCTTAGTGCTGCTCCCAGCCTTCAGAGGTGCTCAGAGCAGAGGTCAGAGGTTAATGTAGACACTCTAACGTAAATGCCACAATGCTGAGGATAAGTGCTAGTGGTGTGCTCAGTCCTAAATGGAACAGCCAACATCACCTCCTTCAAGGGTCAGGGAACACCATGGAAGAGGGTAGAAAGACTGTTATAAACCAGAGGATGGCGAGAGTCAAAGCAAAAAGATGACTTCTGAACATGACACTCTCATGAAGTCACTGCAGCTCTGGCTTATCTGCACATGACAGGCCCACAACATTGTCCTCTGGACGGGGGAGGGGACCCATTGAAGCCCCATCCCTCCCCGAGGGACTATTGGCAACCAACAGTGTTGGAGGAGGTGTAATTTTCTCCAGTGGTGTAGACACTAATAAGTTGCCCTCGCTCTAGTAAGTAGACTCCCACTTATACCTGAGCAAGAACTAAACTAAACTCAGAAGGGAGAGGGGCATGGAAGTAGGAAGGATCTTATTAAGAAGAGTTCCAGTGGAGAAGGAGGGGAAGGTTAGGGAGAACAACTAAGATCTATTATATAAATGTATGAAACTGTCAGGCAGGCAGTGGTGGCGCATTCCTTTAATCCCAGCACTCGGGAGGCAGAGGTAGGTAGATCTCTTGAGTTCGAGACCAGCTTGATCTACAAGAGCTAGCTCCAGGACAGCTAGGGCTGTTACACAGAGAAACCCTGTCTCGAAAAACCAAAATAACAACAACGATGATGATGATACATGAAACTATCAAAAAAAAAAACAACCTTAAAAAAAACACAGAAAGCTAGCTGGGCATGGCATATACCTTTAATCCCATCACTGGGTGGTGGGGTAGAGGCAGGCTGCCAGACAGGACTACATATGAGACTCTCTCAAGATAAGTTTTACCATGAAAAATTAGATTTAGTTTCAAATTTTGAGATCTCTATTATAAAAAAATTTGTACTCAATGTACAAATTTATATACAAATATTCTGGCATTTGGAAAATTGATTCACAGAATTCAAGCCATCAGTCTAAAATAAATAAATGGGATAGAAAACTTACATGAAGGCTACTTGGTTTCAAGACTGAAGTACTCAAGAGGTCTTGATCCTGTTAAGTGTGTGTCTCTTGGACAAAAAAGACAGGATGTGGTGGAGAAGACGAACCATCCAGAACTCCATGTACACAGCTGCTGTACATGGACAGACATTACTAAGAGTGACACACTAAGGCTGAGCACCTAGGATTTTCTAGTACCCTGTGAACTACGGCTGGGCAGTAGCTATACCAGAGCTTTGGTCTCCCTGTGGGGGACTGTACCCATAATACAATCCATCTGCCTTTGCTAACTGACAGCACAAAGTGTCACAGCTAATCTAGCAGACATATTTTGAAGAACAACTTAAATACTCAACCCCTTAGAATTTTAAATTAGGTTTTATAGTGGTTCTTCTATTGACATTTTTACTAAAAATATTTTAATTATGGAAAATGCTATTCAAATTAAATTCCTATACTTACATGATTTTTTTCAAAATAAATTTCCCAATTCAAATTATTTTGTCATAAAATAGTATACTCTGACCTTAGAAATTTTAGAATATGTAAGAAGAACACAAGAACCTAAAGTCATAATATTAAGAAACTAGCATTAAAATACTTAGCTGTGGTCAACATGTTACTCTGAAAACCAGAAAATGTAAAAGTTTCCAATTCTCTTTAAATGCTACCCAAGGAATGGCATCTGCTCTTTTATGAGAGTCACTGGTAACATCACACTGCCTATCTAAAGTCACTGATAGTTCAAATCCAAGAACCCTCAATAACGGATTCCTGCTACTGGGGCCTCCAAGTGCTTATGAGATTGAATTCATATCAAGAAATCAACCTAAGTTATTTATTTCCTTGGAGGCTGGTTTTCTTCATGTAAGTTGAAGGTGATCATGAAATGAATGACCAAAGCCATGTTTAGTACACCAAAGCTTAATGAGAAGAAATCTGTAGGTACTTCTATGTGCTTGCAGATGAGTCTGGCCACTTCTTATACTCCCTTGTGTCAGGCAGAGATGGGTGTGTGCAACATGCCACCACTGTGAAGGCTCAGGCAGGAGCATTCTGAGCTTAAGATCAACAAGGGCTACACATAGAGCCTCCCACCCCATCCCACCCTCAAATCAACAACAGCGAAGCCAACAACTTATAATTTTTAATAACAACAGGAGTCTATAAAGTATTTGGTTGGAATAAATTTATTTCATCTGTCTGTAAACAAGGTGTTTAATAGTTATGGCATTTTTTTAAATGCATATTAAATCAGATGAGTTAGACTGTATCCCAGATGTAACAAAGTGCAGGGAAAGAAATGGACAAATCAGCAACAAGATTTGTTTTAAATCTGTACATTATCCACAATGCCCAAACAATAGAAGCAAATACTAGAATGTCCCTAAAGTAGTGCCATTCGAAAGAAAACCCATCTCACAACAGCAACAGTTCATTTTAACAACAGTATGGCACAGAATACATATGAAAAAAATACATCACAAGACAGCCAAGTCCACAATAATGCAACTTCATATAAAAACCTAAGCTGCAAATAAAAATTGGTCCTATGAAAAATAAACTGGACACACTCCAGATGGTTATGTTGGGAACCTAATATCCATAATGGCAGCCTTTTACAATTTTACTCAAGAAGACAGCTGGTGTGCAAAGAAAAGACAAGAAGTCTGAGCTACTGCAATGACAGAATGTCCCTGGGAATCTGATCGGCGTGGTTATTGTAGTAAGGTCATGGGAGGAAGTGCCTTTGCTCTTGACAGTTGCACTCTTCCTATCCTATAGACACTACAAAGAGTCTGTCTCAAGTGCAATCATAGTATTAAAAGCAAATCACCACAGCTCTCGATAGCTCGTCAACAAAGGAGGTATTAATTAAGTTAAATAAACCAGGCACTACACAAGAGAATGGAAGCAAACCAATTACCTCAAGTTCTAAGGGAGGGGATGAGAAGAGAGTAAAGTAAAGATGCATGCACTTTTTCCTCCCAACCATGCGCTACAAAAGGAAGACTAAATGAGCCAAGTAAATGCTCAAAGTGCTGAAAAGACATTGATCAAATTAGAGATTGTACAACCGGCACCTTGCTTAATATTAACTTATTTTAGTAATCAGTATCCCATTAATTAATTGCTAAGACAAAGTGATGCCCAACTTGGCATGCCCCCTTCCCCCAATTTCAAGGTATCATGCAAATCATTATTGTGCTGCAATTATGATGCCAGATAAAGGTTGGTTACACACAGTGGTTAACATACAAATGACCCTTTGGGAATCATGACATTAGAAAATAGATAAAGAAAAACTAGCTACCATCTACAATCTGGTAGCACTGTGACCGTAATTGGGGTGGTGGTGAAGACAGTTGGTAAGTAGATGGGAGAGGCTGCTTACACATCAGACCTCCTCAGGTATAAAGCGAGTTCATACGCTTTCTTGTTAAGTGTGCCTCCGTGGACACCTTCCTTTCCCATGACTATAACCAATGCTGGAGCACACAAGGAAACAAAACAGAAGTGAACACAATTATTTCAGGGGAAGGGGCAGAAAGAAAGACACCTTTCCCCACCAACAGAGGGATACAAAGGAGACATGTGTTCATATCCCATCACCCTGCATTGCTAATAAAATTTCCAGAATTAAGACTTAAGCTTACAGCTAGGAAAATTTAAGAGCAATTTTCCCCTAATACTTAACAGTCTGCCTAGCAGCTAGAACCCAGAGTCTCTCAAGTATTTTGCCATTGAGTATGCCTTCTTATTCAATCCGCCTCCATGGACCCCTTCTTTTCCCATTACAAAGACCAAGACTGAAAGAAAAAGGAAAAAAGTGTTTCAAAAGAAGTGTTAATCAAGAGAATCACATAAGTTTAAGCAGACAGACCCCCAATTAATAAGTTAACATTAAGTTAGTTTTCCATGAACTGTCAATCACTGAACTCCATTAGGTCTCCAGAATGGAGCTTTCAGGCCAGTGTAACTGAAATCAGAGCGCACTACTGGCTGCACCTGGGATCTCTGAGAGCTAGGAGAAAAGTGATCCTTTACCTTGCAGCCTAGGAAAAATATCCTGGTTGATATCAGTATTTGTTTCCCAAAATATACTTTAAAAACTTCAGTATAATCCATTGACAAATTCTCCCCAAATCTAACACGCTTGATGAATACAAGCTATTGTCTTTAGAGTATGACTATAAATATGAGTAAACATGTCCATTCCTTCCAGAGGAAAATGAAAGCCAAATTTTAAACAGAAATTACAGTGCTGGTCAGAAAATGCTACATTAGCAGTATCTGTCTCATCCAGATGCTTCCCTTTGCTAGGCGTTTTCTGATATAAAAGTCATAAACCTTGTTTGCTATTTCTGGTACCTAATTCTGCACTGAAGTTCAGAGGTCTATCTCAAATACATGGACAGGTGTGTGTCAAGTGTTGCGCTGACTGCCACTAGATGTCAGCAGTGTTCTGTGGTGTACAAGTCTCATTTGGCTTCATATGTGCTGATTTTTTGTAATGCATATGGGTGGTTTTTTGATATGCAGATCTATAAACTGTACTTGTCTGGTGTTCTTGCAGGTCAGAAGAGGGCATCACAGCCGCTGAGACAGTAGTTATAGACAATTGTAAGCTGCGGTGTAGGCATAGGGAATAGAACCCCAGTCCTATAGAAGCAGGTCATTGCTATTAACAACGGAGTCATCTCTCTAGCCCTTCAGCTGATGTATTAAACAAACAAACAAAACCTCAACCATATGCATCATATATATCTGGAAGCAGCTAAAACGTAAGATTTATGTGTTTTAAAGTCATCTTGTTTTCCAGAAACCCATGAGCAAACCACACTTGAATCAGATCCCCACAGGGAGTTGGTAAAGCCACAGCAAGAAATGATAACTCACTGTAGGCTCGTGTAGCTGTAGAGCTGCTCTGTGTGCCAGCTCTGCCAAATGAGGCAGTTATACAAGTCAAATTTAAATGCAGTTACGAGTCAGTGAGAGGTCAAAATAAACTTCAATTTCCAAAGTTCTCTTTGAAATATCAGATTTCCGTATGCAAGGTTGAAACCAGAATTTTTATATAAAGTCTGGAGATTGGCATCAGGGCTGTTGGCCAAGTGTGGGAACTACATGTAGTTTGCCACTGTTAAAGTTGGAATCTTTGGAGGTAGTTCAGTAAATGGAGAATGTGCTCCAAAACCCTCATGTAACTATTCCTCTCTTCAGAAATGTTCCTGGCAGAAGAATCAACCACTGTGATTTTTTTTTAATGATGAGCAGTGAATTGGTTTCAAATCTAAGCAGACATGTAGGGGAAGCTCCACAAGTAAAGACTCACTAGGGATCAAACAGCCAGCTGACTTGGACAGTCCAGCCGCCATATGAACCACAGGATTATGACATACTGGAGTGTTGAAGAGGCGACTTTTCATTTTGAAGTTTACTAAAGCTTATGATGCGGAGCTGGCATTAATAATTTAGAGTAAGTCAGGGTGAAAGAAGCGAGGCTGAGTGTGCAACCATTGTAGCATAGACAAACGAAAAGCAGGACCTCCCTTCAGTGCTGAGCAGTTCACAAAAACCACCTTCACAGACATTATGAACTAATGTTTAATTTAAACCATTAAAGAAAGGCAAGTTGTAATATGGCATGCAACTTTAGGCACACACACACACACAAACAAAAATAATTGCTTGCTTACCTCTACCAGCTCTGCCAACAGCAACATTGTATGTTGGCTCCCCACCTTGACTCTTTGTCCGGATATCCATTGTGCAGTCACCATCAACGTATAGGCTATCTCTGATCACTGAACACTTCTTTGCACCAAGAGTCAAACCGTTGGTAAAGAAACCTTCCCGGTCTTTTCCTACAATCATATCTATTTCTACTGGCTGGCCACCCAAAAAAAAGAAAAGAAAAAACTGCAGTTAATTCTTTTCAGAGTTTGATACAACAAACTGTGCTGATGTAAAATCAAGACAGCATTTTCTGTTATTGCCTGTTCTTACATGATTGCATGCTTTACATTAATTAGTTTGCTTTTGCAATGATCAGTGAGGTCTGCTAAGTAAAAGCTAGTGTACACCAACCATGCAAAAAGCCTCCCTAAATAGTTGGCAGTTGACACTAGGTACAAACGAGTTATTTATAAGCCGTATCACGTCAGGTGGTGCTTGAAGGTGCTTATGTAATTGCAAAGAGTCGGCTATAAGCTCTTCCAACAGCTTGTCTATTATATTCAGCCACATTAGTCATGCTGCAACAAATTTAAAGTTGGGTAAAAAGTCTCCCCAGACAAGCTTGCTCTCGTCTCTCCTTAGAGCAGCTTGAATTATCCCTGGTAGTATGAACCTCAATCATCAGACTGCCGGACATTTCCAAATTCGTATTTCCCTCCTGTTTTTTTGGTCACTACTCTTTTTCTCTCCAGCCTGCTTTGCCCTTTCATTCAGTAATCAGCTTTCTTTCTGGACAAATGCAGACTGGATTCTGTCTACAGCACTGCCGTAGGCGATAGTAAAATTATACAGAAAAATGAAAGGGCATTGGTAAAGAAAAGTGAGGTAGCCACCAGAACCGGAAAAGAGAAAACGTGCTTAGATTCTAACATTCCATGAATAAGAAGGAAGGCGTCGCCCCCATCAGAACTGCAGAGTCATAGCAGGCCCCAGCCATTTCTAAGCACACTCCCGCAATCTTCTTAGCCAGACAGCGGGAACTCACACACAAAGACAAGACTGCAGAAGAGAAAGTTGATCACCAAACGTCAATTCGCTACAGGAACTGCAGTCTTCCACATCGGGACAGGAGACCCTAAAGCACTCCTACCAGGGGCTGAATCGACACTAGAGTGGCAAACCATGTGAAGTAGTAAAATGCTGAGCACCTGGGATGTGAGACTTGTATTCTGCTGTGTGATGGGGAGGGCGTGGGAGTGTAGGGCTAAGGGAATGGTCTAGTGCTTGATACCGGTGTCAACATTTTAAGGAGACTTGCGTAGAAAAGGCCATAACAATTAGCAGTGCTGGGGGCTGATTGACGAATATTCCCCAAATGTATGGCAAGGGAGTCAAAAGCTATCGAGACACATGAATATGAGACAACGTGAAGCATAAATCGGTATTAGTTCTTTTACTACCATCACTAAAGAGGGAGTGACTTGGAGAAGTGTCACCCCCCTCCCGCGACTTCCCAGATAAGATTTTTTTTCTCTCTTTTAATCACCCTAAAACCATCCTTTTAGAGCTATGTTGCGTAACTGGGGATAACGGTATATCGATGAATCTCTATAGGTGGAGAAGAGAAATCAATGGCAGTTCGCCATCTTGGAGGAAAAAAAAAACTATAGAGCCACAGATGAAGTAAATTCACGATTCCACCTACGTGGTCCGCGTCCCCTTCTCGCCAGCCCAGGAGGCCTGGGCACCGGCAAGCCTACGCCAATTCACTCCATTAATTCCCGGGACCCGGCCACCGCCGCCTCCCAGAGCCCGCGCTCACCGCCGAGCCAGGGCCAGCCGGCCGCCCAGGACCCCCGCCCGCACCCGGGGACCCGCACTGCAGCCCACGGGGCTCCCCGAACGCCGAGGGGGCCTCTCGGGGAGACGTCCCCTCCTCCACCCCGCGGCAGCCGCAAGCCGGGGCTCCGCCGGGGCTAAGAGTCCGGCCGCCCCGCCCCCGCGCGGCCTCGGGCAGCATCCCCCAGTCTCAGCGGCCCACATCCAGGGCCCCGGCCGCCTCCGTCCCCTCCCGCAGCCGGCGGCACCCCTTTCCTCGCGCCCCGGCCGCATCCATCCCCTTGCTCGCGGGCGGCGTCCCTTCCTCGGAGGCCCGCCGCACACCTGCCGGCTCGGCGCCCCCGGGCCTCACCGTGATGCTCTGGAAGACGCCCCCGGCCGTGGCTGCCCAGACGTATTTGGCGTCGCAGTAGCCGACAATGGCGGCCTCCTGGCAGCAGCCATCGCACATCAGGTTATCCACGTAGCTCTGCCAACCGGCCATCTTCGAGCCCTTCGCACTGCAGCGGGGACGGCAGGAGCAGAGGCGCAGCGGCAGCGGCGGCGGCGGCGGCGGCGGAGGCGGGGCGGGGGCGGGGAGGAGGCGGCTCTGCGCAGGCACCGACCGCCCCTCTCCGGGGAGCTGCGGCGAGCGGGCGAGCGGGCGGGGACTGGACCCGCAGCGGGGCGCGCCGGGGCGGCCGCGGCCGCGGGGCTCGGGAGCCGGCGGCGGCGGCGGCGGAGCGACGCGGGCAGCGGGGCTGGCGATGGCAGATTCTCACTGCGGCTCCCTCGCTTCTCCGCGGCCAGCGGGACGTGAGCGCGCGTGCGTGCGATCCTTCCGCAGCGCGGCCGGCGAGGGTCCCGGGAAGGGCGGGGGAGCCGAGGCGGGGGCGCGGAGGGATACCGCCGGGGACAATCACGGCGACACGTGCGGGAGGCGAGCGAGCGAGCGAGCGGGCGGGCGGGCGAGCGGCTGGGGCCGGCTGGGGCGCGGCGCTGGAGCCTCAGGCCAGGCGAGGCAGCTCGAGTGGGTGCCGTGGGGTGCCGCTGGCGCTCCGCACGCGGGGCCACCGTGCGCCCTCCTCCAGCTCCGGCTCTGGACGCGGTATTGACAGCCTCGGTGTCGGGTGGCAGGGTTGCCCTGGTGACGGATGCGGAGGGTTTACTCTTTGTGGTGGGAGCGGCCAGTGCGGGTTGCCCACGCTTGGAGAGGAATCTCGGAGAAGACCTCGGCCAGCTACGACAGCACGCTCCTGAAATCAGAGCCGCCGCAGGGGAGCGCGCACCGTGCTCTTTGTTGCCTCCTTTGGGTACCAGGGACGCTAGGGTTCTGTGGAACCTTTTCCCTGAATCCAGTGCTGCTTGCTGATCATGCCTGGGGCTCGTTTGATCGCCCAGAAATTCTAAATGTAACAGGCTTGCGTGCACTTGGTAACTGGGAAAGTTGCCGTGCCAGACATCACTGAGAATACAGAGTAACTGAGCTAGGAAAAGGTTCTAGAGCAGTGTGGTTCTCAACCTTCCTGATGCTGGACCCTTTAATACATACAGTTCTTCATGTTGTGCTGACCCCTAAACCATAACATTTTGCTGCTACTTTGTAACTGTACTACTGTTATGAATCATAATGTGAATATCTCGTATGCAACCCTAAAGGGGTCATTACCCACAAGTTGAGAACCACTGTTCTAGACAGCGAAAACATTTAAGAACCCGAATCTGAGAAAGACTTGTACTTAACAGGGTGGACGATGATTAAGAGTCTCAGAACTCTCTCCTACATCTTTATTAACTTTAGGTGCTGGGTCTAAACCCAGAATCAAATGTTCCCCAACAATGACCAGTTTTAGACGGCAATCCTGACCTGCCTATTAGGGAAAAAAAAGCTCCAATACTTGCCAACTTTTTTCAGTTTTAAAGTTGTCCAGTACACTGAGAATTTTATAACATTACCAAACTTTTATTTTTTTTAATTTTTTAATATAAAAGTAATGTCTCAGTCAGCATTCTGTTGCTGTGAAGAGACACCATGACCAGAACAACTCATAAAAGAAAGCACTTAGTTGAAAGTTACTTACATTTTCAGAGGTTTAGTCCATTGTCTTGATGGCAGGGAGCGTAGGAGGCTGACGTGGTGCTGGCGAAATAGCTGAGAATTCTGCACCTGGATCCAAAATGCAGCAGGAACACAGAAACCTCAAAGCCCACCCAGTGACACACTTTGTCCAACAAGGCCACACCTCCTAATCCTTTTCAAGTAGTGTCAGTCTGGTGACTACCCATTCACATACATGAGCCTATGGGGGCCACAAGTAGGATGAAGGCTGTGGAAATTAGGATGAACTATAGATCAGACAGCTGTCATGTTGAGGCTGTTCTCTCGTGTTGGGAAGACAGAGAATCCTGTTCCTTAAAAAGAAGTCCTTCCACTTCTGCAATGGGTCCTCACCGGCTTTAGCTGCTCCTTTGTATTTATCCCTCTGCCTTTGTGTAGTCTCAACCGTTTTATTTCTTAACTTTTATTATCACCTTAAAAATTAAAGATGGGAGGGGGCCCTGGAGAAACAGCTCAGTGCTTAGGAGCTCCTCTAGAGGACCCAGGTTCAATTCCCACCAGTCATATGTTACAACTGTCTATAACTCCAGTTCCAGGTGATTCATGTCACCAGGTATGTGTGTGGTACACATATACACACACACATATGCAAAATACTCATAAAATAAAATAAATCCTTTAAAAAATTAAAGATGGGATGGGGTGTGGTGTGGTGTCACATGTCTTTAATCCCAGCACGGGCAGACTCAGGAGGAACTCTTACATTAGAAACCATGTCTCCATAGTGTGTTGCAGGCTAGCCAGGCTATGTAGTGAGACCTGTCAAGTTACGGTGACTCCAGTTTGCCAATAATATGGATGTGCTTTACATTGTGAATATTCATAAAGTGATAATGCTTAGTGTTTGTCTTCTTTATGTGTGTTATAACCCAGAAAATTTAAGCATTTAATAAGATAATAGGAAAGATCGTGATAACTTACAGAAATATAGAAACTGGTTTATTCATTCCTGTGGTGCAGGGCAGGGGGTGGGGTGGCCAGCAGAGGTAATGATCCCACAGAGGCAAGAAGGCAGTTCTGCTCAACATGACTGAGTAGCAGGAGTTGGTTCAAATTTGGAGACTCCCACCCTGAGTAGTTTAAGCATATTTAAGCACAGCACAGTTTACCAAAAAATTTCCTTGATAAATAGCTCAATTCTGTGTGAATAATAAAGCTTACTACATAACTACATCGAAACTCTTTGTAAAGTACATGTGACATCTTCCATACAAATGGGTTATATAGATTGACAGGCTCATGGTAAGACTCTGGGAGAATCTCATGTGTTCTCGGCCACACAGATAGTGCAAAGGTCACCAGGCTATCCACCATGTCCACTGCTAGTCTTCTTGGCAGAAAACAGGTTGTATATGCATCCCTGCCTTCAAAGGGACCACCCCGTGTGCTTAAGATTTGTGGTTCCCCTAGTGTTCATCTCTGAGCACAAGGACCTCAGCGACTTCCACTCGCTGGCATTTTTTAAGACCTTATTTCTGGACTTTATTATTTCATTTACATTTATTTGCTGTTGGGAGGATTAGAAAGACTGAGTATTTTGGAAATCCTAATCTACAGATTCTAAAAATGTATGTCGCAAAGACATAAAATGTAATCGTCTCTCAGTTATTTTGTTGTTTATGTTTGCCTAAAATCACGTGTAGAGAAACCTAAGGGTTTAGAGTCTGTCATGTTCTCATATTTTCCAAACTTTAACAATACATTTTAATTAGTTTTACTTTTTCAACGCCATATTTCTATAAAAATGCCTACAGTAAATTTTAAACAGCTATGAAAATTATATTCTGTTAGCTGCAGTTTAAATTGTAGCTCGTATACTCAGAGTCCATTTGTGGCTGTGTTTTTCGTACTATGAGGAAGTTGCCCTCTGCTTGTCTTCTTTAATGTCAGCTTCCCTGGCATGTTGCCTATAGGCTGGATACAACGGTCTGTTCCTGGGTCAGCTCCTGTGTGCTTGTCACATATTTCAAAAAAAATGTCTGTAGAGATAGACTGTTGGGGCTTAGGAACAACAGTACAGGTCAGGGGAGCATCAGTACGAGAGGGAGAGTCACCGACATGTGCCTTCCTCTCCTTCAGAGTACCAGTGTCTGAGGAGAAGCCTATAGAGTTGATTCTGCTGCCGACGCAGACACTCAGAATAGTGTGTGGCTAACAGATAGTGACATGTTTAAGTTTGGTGTGCTTGGCTGTGCTCATTGTTTCCAAAATGCTTTCATGTAGAACAACTGAAATGGAGAAGTGACTAATAATGTAAACTATGCAAGTTCAGAAATTAATAATTAGGCCAACAAAATTGTTATTATATTTCACATATATACAATTTGATAGTAGAGTAAAAACTAAAGACATAGATTCTAATAACCCAATTACAAAATTCAGAGTTGAATCTATTTCAGTCATCTAAAATTTTCACCCCCATTTTTCATTTTAGGGGAATGATAATTATTAAGGTAATATAGTAATCAAAAATATATAAATTAGCTTTTATCAATGTCTTCTGTAACTCCTATAATATTTTGTCTTAAGATCTATTTTTACGATTATTAAGATCACTATCTCAGCTTTTTCTATTAGCTTTTACCTTATATATCTTTTCTCTTCATCTTTTTCTGTTTCATTGGTTTTTGATACAAGATCTCCTATAACTCAGGCTTCTCTCAGACTTGGTATTTAGCCAGTTTCACAATGAACCCAAACACCTAGTCCTTTCTTCCTCATCCCAAGTAAAAGTATTTGAAGAACTGAATATTTTGGACATCAAATCTCAAAAATTCTGAAATGTGTATTGCAAATAACAAAAGCAAAATATGCCTAGTTTAGCTTGTTTTTAACCTTTCTCCCTCTTTACATTATAGATGTAAATTCTGCATAATGTTTTGTGAAAATTTGTTATTTTACGCAGTATGACACTATATCCTTTAGTTGACAAATTTATTCCATTTATATTCATTGTAACCACTGACATATTTGAACGTATGTAAATAAATCTATCTGTGCCATTTTATCTTTTTTTTCTCTTCATTTTAAAAAATGTGTGTGAAGAGGATCTTTTATTTTAGGTATTTTAAAAATTTCATTGGAGCTTATATGCTCAATTTTATTATCTTAGTGTTACTCTGGAGACTTCTACCTTGTATATTTAACATAGTAGAACTGTAAGTACTATTGTCATGGGTCTCTGCATACAGCCCAGGAACTGAGAGTGTCTGAAGTCTGGTTACCCTGCAGACATTTATCTTTACACGCACACACTTGCCATTTACTTCCTTGTCATATCTCAGATGGTCATTATTACCACTTTCCTCTGTCATTAACTACATCTTAAAGTCTGTCTTTGCTGGTAAATTTTGTGTTTCTGTTTTTCATGAAAACGTCTTTATATCATTTTCATTCCCGAAAAGAATAGATTCTCCCAGTGTGCTTTCCCCACTTATACTTCCTGTGACTACGGGCCAATCAGTATTTTAGTAAACCGATATGAGTAACAAATCTTTACAGTGTACAAGAGCATTCTCCCACAGCAAATTGTAGAAATGTAGTAATATGAAAGAAAGTATTCTCTAATTCTACCATCGGCTAATTCATTTAACCTTCATACATATACTTTAGGTTTTTAATGCAATGCAGGTGGGTGCTCTAAGTCGACTTCCAGTCTATCAGCTACATATGACCTTTTAATTCAGCTCCACTTTTCAATTCCTTCAAGGACCTAGTCATTGTTCCGTTGTGCATGGTTGAACCTCCAAGAGTTTGTATTGGTTCTAAGGCTTCTGTTGTTAGCAGATGGAATACAAAGAATTCTTTCAATTTTTCCTGTATTTAATGAGATCTTTGTATCCCGAATATATTATCTACTTTAGACAGACATTGGCTGCTAAGAAAAGTGTGTATTCTTCAGTGTTTGAATAGAGGGAATCTATAGATGTCTCTCTAGTTCATTTGATCTATGATGTAATTCAATTCATATATTTATGCTTTCTCGTTGTTGGGAAGTCACCCAATACTACTGTGCTCCTGTTAATCAGCAACGTTACCTCCAGCCGTACATGTTATATGAAATCGGATGCTGCTGTGCCCAGGGCAGATCTTTAGACTCAGTGTCGTCGTGATCCACTATCCCCAACTGATCATCTTTATTCTTTCTCACTAGTTTTGGTTTGAAGCCTAGTTTGGGGGACATAAGAAGAGTGGCACCTGTGTCCCAGGCCCACTTGCCTGGAATACATTTCCCTACCCTTTTACCTTAAAGAAGCTTCTGTCTTCTGTGGTGAGGTCAGCAAATAGATGACTTCTACTTTTTAGTGCAATCGATTATTTTGGGCTTGATTGGGAAATTAAAACCATTAATATTCAGGTTTTTTTAAAATGTGTGTATTGCTTCTCACTGTTTTGTTGATCTTATAGTGTTTGGATTTTCCTTATCCCTCACTTGTTTGACTATTATTCTAGCATTCTATTCTTTCCTGTGGCTTCCTGGATAGAATTTTTTTCTTCAGTTCCAAGAATCCTGATTTCTGTAGAACTAGTCTAGCAATCATAAACTGTTTTACTCTATTTTTATCATAGAAAGGTTTTACTTTTCTTAATGATGGCGGTTTTGCTGGATGTAGTAGTTGGCAGGTGTAGTCTTTCAGAATCTGAAAGAAGTCTGTCCTGACCCTCTTGGCTTTTAAACTTACAGTTGATGGATCTGCTGGTATTCTGGTGAGTCTGTGTTTTACCTGACTTGGTGATTCTTGCCACTTTCAATATAATTTCTTCTTCTGTGTGTTTAGTGTACAACAAGAGGAAGTTCTTTTCTGGTCTTCCTGTTGGCCTGAATGCCTCTTGTATCTCATTTTCTAACTCTGGGAAATTTTCTGTTGTGGTTCTTTTGATGATTTTTATATGCTTTTAAATTAAGATGATTCTTCTATGCCCATGACGTGCAGACTGTTGGTTTCCTTGCCCAATATAAACTCTTATTCCTTACTAACTGAGATCATGAATTTGGCTTAATGACAACTCTAATTTGAATTATTTCTATAAATGTCATTCTAGGTAGAGTAGGCATTAGGTTCATTGGCCAGTGGACTTGATGAGAAAGTCACTCCCTGGGAGACTCTTCCCGTGTCTAGTCATAGACATAGAGGATAGAGGGCTGTTCTCTGGGAGCCCTCTTTCTGCCCTAGCCCGTCTTCCCCCTAGCACTCGGTGCTAAGGAAAACCAGTCCTTTGTCCCTGCCCTGTCCTGTGGGTCAGCAAGGCAGGAGTCTGTTTTCTCTGGTAGTTCCTCTAGATTTCTGTGGCCGACTGCAGAGTTTTGTTACAAAACTCAGCCTGTGTTATGTGCAAACAAACCCTGTCTGAACCACAATCCTCCCCTCCTCCTCACCCCCGCCACACACACTACTGGTCCATAAACCTTGTTAGTTTATCCACAGTTGCTTTTCTATGAGAAATTAAGCACTTTTTCCCCCTGTTTATTCTATGTGTCTTTTACATCATGTATCTTGATCCCAGTCATTTCCCTGCCCCTTCGCACCCGCTCTCCATCCTGCACCCCTCCCCACAACATAAAATTTAAGAGAAGACACGGAAAAGGAAAAAGAGGGGAGGGGATTAAAAATCTCATCATGGAACCTGCAGTGTGACACAGAGTCACACAGTAAACCCCGTCTGTATCCATATATTGTTACTTGCAAGTGTTAATTGTGGAGTCATTGGTCTGGTTTGAGGCCTCTGGTTTCTATTACACCATCGATGCTGGACCCTCACTAGGTCTCTTCTTGGATATCCTGTGTTGTGGAGATCCTGCAGTTTTGGGTCTGTGGGTCAGGTCCCTTCCTGTGCTCCAGCAGATCACTAGAGAGGAAGATAAATCGGGATGACACAGGAACTCACTCTTTTCGATCTGAAGATTTCATAGAGGTAAGAGCTCTCTAGTGGCTTAGCTGCTTTGCTTTTCTGATTGTCACGTTGATATCTGTCTCTGAATCGTGAAGTTTGATTCCCTCTTTACCAGAAAAATATAGACTTAAGAAAATACAATCACAAAGCATACATTTGACATATTACTCATTTAGACTCTAGAGCTGCAGAATGTAGATAGAAACTTTGGTAATAGAACGTGGTAGATGGTTTTTAAGCCAAATGGCAAGGGCTTTATAAAAGAAGTCCTAAGGCAGATAACTACTCAACTGCATCTGGCAATCAGGAGGCAAATTCACAGCAATGCTATTTAACAAACAATAAATTTTTGGTAAGAATGCAGACAAATTTGAGCCCCAATTTTCTTGAAATCAAGAACTCAAATATGGTATACCATGTTCATGGCTACTGACATAAATAGGAAAACTGCTATGTGCTTCCGTACAATACAATGTCATGTTGCCTAGAAACAAGGGTGCCGTGACACAGTAGATGTCTATGTAGCTTGATATCATTCAAAGTGAAGCCAATCTAGAAGACAATTGTGTGATTCCTACGCCCACCGAGATGAAATACTTCAGAGTAACCAATAGTATAAAAACAGAGTGGTGCCTGGAATTGAGGGACAAATGAGTACTTAATGCTCAGTGTTCCGTGTTGACTTTTCCTGGGATGATCCGAGCAAATGTCCGCTCACCTCAAGTGGGGTACCAAAGTAACAAACCTGCCAAACTCCCAATTTGCCAAACCAACGAGTTTCTTGGATTACTTACAGTGGTGTGGGTGTGAGGGGTGGGTACAGAAACGCAGATAATCCAGAAACCACTGCATTATCAAAAGCAAAAGCCCAAGCCAGCCCAGGAGACAGCTCACAGGCTGTATTTCTGGAGCTCTCTGCACAGGTGGCTGAGAGGTTGGAGAACCCCCTCCAATGGTTGTTGCTGTTCCCATAACCATGAGGAGGGGCCTTGCAAACCATTTAAGAGTCTTCTTTTCCTGAATAGGTGGCCTCCTTCCTCAACCTCCCTCCAGTAGGGAACGTTCCCAGGAAGTTGCCTTCCAACAAATAGGGTAAGGAGCTTCAGTCAGAGAGGAAGAGCGTTCTGTGAACAGGTGGTAGTGATGGTGGTAACGGAAATAGGAATCGACTGTCACTGTTCTAGAGGCCGTGGGACCTGGGAGAACGGAGTCAATAAATGAGGCGGACTAAAGTCTCATGCAGTAGCCGCCTTTGTTCAGAGCCTCAGGCAATTTATACTCCAAGGATTAAAGGTCACATGAGTACAGTTCTCACGAGTTCATGCTGTAGACAGTAACAAGGACAAGCACATGGCAAAATCATAGTTTTCACATTTAAATGAATAACAGCAGCAAGCAATACTGAGTAATCAGAAGTAAACTCACTCCTCTCTGATACGCCTGGGAGGAGCACAAAAACACATTCTAAGAACTTCTGTGTTTTGAAGAAACTGAGGCTACAAGATCCTTGTTTTGTCTTCTGAGAGTGTTCTCACAAGCGTGCAGAATTCTCCTACGAGTCCATTCCTGGGCCATGTTCTGACAACAACACACTGTCCTGTCTGTGTTGGGGTAATGGAGATGCTCCATATGTGTATTTTACTACAGAACTGAAAGCCACCGGACAATAACTACATGCTTATTAGATTGCAAAACCTAATAGTAAAAAAATACTGTTATAAATGGAAAGATGCCCATGCTGCTGTTAGAAGTGTAAGGTAGTCTAGGCCTTTTAGAATGCCGTTCGGATTAGAATGTCCCTCGTCCATTCAGGTGTTTGAAGAGTTGGTGGTTTTGATTGGAGGATGGTATTCAGTAGATGTGGCCTTTGCAGTGGTGGATTTCCAGGGTTTACAGGCTTACTTCACTTCCTCATGGTCTCATGTCCCGTCCCCCACATCTCTCTCTTCTCTTTCTCTCTGCTTCATGCTCTCAGTTGAGAGTGTGATCTCTCAGCTTCTTGCCCTAGCAGAAATGTCTGTCTGCTGCTGTGTCTCCCTGCCGTGATGGACTCTTAGCCTTCTGGAACCATAACCCAAATAAACCCTTCCTTGTGTAAGATGACTTTGGTCATGGTGCTTTATCTCAGCAACAGAAAGGTAGTTAGTTCAGATGTCTGACCGGAGACTACAAGAGTTTTGACAACATCATTCACAATAGCCCTATTCTAGAATTATCCAGCTCCCCACCAACAGAATGCATTAATAAATTATGTATGGGATCTATATTACTGAGCAAAACTATGACTACACCTCATATATATATATTTAGGAAATTGGAGCAAAATAAATAGATCCTTTTGAGGTGGATCATTTGAAAGACGCCCTAGGCTGCTATCACTGTCTGTTTCTTGATCTGGATACTGGTTATAATGGAGTTCTGTGGATTTATGTTTCTTTATGTGTTTTAGTGTTCTGGAACTGGTGTAACTAATTGTTCTATATGTAGTAGCATAAAACACAAGAAGTTTCTTCTCTTGCTATTTTGAAAAAGAGAATCCCAACATTAATGGGTTTTCAGGGCTTCAGTCTTTCTGGTCTCTAGGGACCAGAGGTTTTAGCTTCTGGTGATTCCTAATACAACTATATCAATACAGTCTGTCTTTATTGTTACATGGCTCCCTTCTGCCTCCTCTCTGCCCCCATATGCTCTGTGTGCTTTTGCTAAAGTCAGTTGTCACTTTTCATGTAGACCATTCAAGGTAAGGATTTTGAGTTCTTTATTTTTCTTCCTTCTCTTTATTTTCTTTTTTTTAAAGATGGGATCTCACTGTGTAGTTCTGGCTATCATAGATATACTGTGGAGACCTATTGGCCTTTAATTCATAGAGATATTCCTGTTTCTACCCTATGAGAGTTAGGATTGGTCTGCATCACCACAATAGACAAATCTTTATTTCTATGAAGAATCTCCCTGCCCCCCACCGCCAGGTGGTGGTGGCACTTGCCTTTAATCCCAGCACTTGGGAGGTAGAGGCAGGCAAATCTATGTCAGTTCAAGGCCAGCCTGGTCTACAAGAGTTAGATCCAGGACAGGCTCCAACTACTGGCTAACATATAGACATATATCTTTTGAGTCTTACCAATTGACAAGGAAATATATTGTAAATAATGAAAGCCACATTTCTTGCTGTCAGAGATAAATAAGTGAAAGAGGAAGGCTAAAATGCATTCTGTTGTAGTACTTTGGAAGTTCCCCTTAGTCGTGGGCATTTGAGAACTTGGTTGGTCACCCATTGGTGGTGATCTTTGGGAGGCTTAGGAGGTGCAGCCTTGTTAGAGGATATTCGTCACTGAAGGTGAACTCTGAGAGTTTGAAGATTCATACCATCGTTGAGTTTGTTCACTTTGCTTCTTGCTTGAAGTTCAAGATGTGAGCTCTCAGCTGCTGCTCCAGCCACCATGCCTGACTTCTATTGTCTCCATTTCATGTGGACTCCATCCAATTATCATGGGCTCTAAGCCTCTGGAATGGTAAACCCAATGAAACTCTTCTAGAAGTTGTCTTGGGCATAGTGTTTAAGCATATCAATATAAAACTAATATATCGAAGGTATCAGATTAGAACCACAGATATGGGTACTAACTGAGCATATAGATAGGACCAAAATACAGATAAAAGCTGTGTTGGTTACTGTTAATTACTGTTGCTGTAATAAAACACCATAACCAAAGCAGCTTGGGGAGGAAGGGGTGAGGCCGGGGCTGATGCAGAGGTCATGGGGGAATCTGCTTTCTGAATTTCTTCCCATGGCTTGCTCAACTTGCTTTCTTAGAGAATCCAGGACCACCAGCCCAGGGATGGCCCCACCCACTATGGACTGGACTCTCCCCCATCCATTACTAATTAAGAAAATGTCCTACAAACTTGCCTACAGCCCAATCTTATGGAAGCATTTTCTCAACTGAGGCTCTCCACTCTCTGATGTCTCAAGTTTGTGTGAAGCTGACATAAAAGTAGCCAGCACATAAATACATACACAAATAGATACACATGTATCACCTGCCTCTGTTTCACTAAATGAAGCTAGAAATAATGTACTTAAGTAATACAAGCATGCCTAACACCCACATCTTGGATTAATTAACTGAATGATTGATTTTTTTTAAGATAGGGTCCTGCTGTGTAGCTCTCGGTGACCTCAGCTTTCTGAGTTGTAGGATTACTATTATGTGTTACTATGTCCAGTTTAGGTCTTAGATGTTATTGAATAACATCCTCCTAACAACAAAGTAGTGTTCCTAGAGTAAATGGTCATTTCTAGGATTAAGGCATAGAAAATATGATCAAATCCTGGAGTGTCTTACAGTGCCAGGAGGTAGGAATGTGACCAGTACAAACACATTTATAGAGACAGATTAGTGATTGTCTTGGTATGAGGTTTGGAATGAGAATTCACAGCAGATGGAGATATGATTTATTTGGGGTGGGATGGGGGAATAGCCTATAATTAGACTGAGTTAATAGTTCACAGCACTGTAAATTACTAAAGTATCTTATATCATATATATCATATTTGAAAACTGAACTGGTATATATGTTTAGGGAAATTTTATAACGTTGAAGTTAAACTTCAGTTGATTAAGAAGAAATGTCCAAAAGGAAGCAAAAAAGAGAAAGTTTGCCATAGGCTTCTAAGAACCAACAGAAAGGTCCCAATGATCAAAGTTTGAATAGCTTAGCAAAAAATCAAATGATTATATTGTAATATAATCCCAAAATAAATAAAACATTTTTGACAGTGAGTGACATACATAGATAAACAGAGAAGGCTAAGTCTACTTTGCAGAAGAATTATAAATGTTGAGTGCAGAGGGAATGAAGGAAACAGAAGTTCACTATCAGAACATCACAGTAAAAACTACTGTAAGTGCAGTTATAAAATCAGATGCCAAAGTGTGAAAGCATTTGCATTAAGCAAGGGATCAACTCAAAATATGTATTGCTCATGGCATTTTAACATAAACATATCAAGTCTTCCATTATCTGTCCCATATTGAACATGGGCTAGGCTTAGTCACTTGCTTTTAACAAATATAGAAAGGAAAAAGGAGCAAATTCATTGAAAACTGGCAAACATGGCCATATTGTGTGATCAAAGTTGAACAGAGTCATGCTGAGATTGTCTTCTCACCTCTGTGAGGCAATATGTATGTAACCTAAAGCTGCCGTGGCTGCCTCATGACTTACCCATGGTGGCTTCAGCTATACACACAACAAAACTGTCTTTTAAAAAATAATCACCTGAATGCCTATCAATAATGGGATGAAGATGAAGTGTGCTATCATATCAGACAGTGACTACTCTCTAGTGAAGAGAATATATAAAGTATTGTTCACAACTCACCAAGAAGAGTTTACAGACCAGAAAGATAGCTCAGGCAGGAGAATCATTTGCCTGGCTAACCTGGCGGCCTAGGCTGAGTCTTCAGAACCCACGGTGGAAGGCATGGAAGGCGAGAACCGACTCCTCTAAATCGTTCCACACACTGAAACGTTTTTGAGAGCATCTCATAAAATGATGCTTCATGCAAGAAGTGAGGCACAGGAGAGTACATTCAACGTGGCTTGGTTTCTGGAAGGACAGCACAGGGGAAGCGGTCTTTGTTGTTAGACATGGAGGCAGGTTTCTGGAAGGACAGCACAGGGGAAGCGGTCTTTGTTGTTCATGGAGGCAGTGGCCGTCTTTGTGGGAGGGGACTGGTGATGGGGATGAGAGAAGCTCATCTGGGGTGCTCTTTTTTCCTGATCTGCTTAGTGCTTATACAGGGGCTCCTCTTCGCGGTAACTCATCAAGCTGTTTGTAAGAGGGCTCATTTCATTATGTGCATTTTACTAAATAAAAATGAAAGATTTCTGGCTTTTAGTTAGATACTTTGGAGTGAAAATTACTGCTCGCCGGCTTGCTGGAGATCTAATTCCCTACCACAGCAGTTTCTTATGTGCATGGTAAGGATACATAATACCGAATCAAAAGACTCGAGAGGTAATTAAATGAAATGGCTTATCTAGAGATTCTGAGCATGGAGTGTGGAAGTAAACAGAGAAGCAGAAGCTGTCATTGTCTCCATCCCATCAAGGGGCATCTACATCTCCTTTGCTGCCCGTGTTTCACTCAATGTCTTATAGTCCGCCTTAACTGTTCCCCTTTTTCTCTTCAGAAGTGTTCAGGACAAGATAAGGAGGAAAGATGCCACCCATTTTCTGTACATTGGCACAACGCAAAAGTTCCTGTGTATGTGTGGCCAAGACTGCCAAAAATATCATACAAATTATCTGAAACAAGTGGAGTTTCTGAAGGGATTGGCTTCTGAATGATAACAGAAAATGTAGAATCCCTGAAGAGTTAACCAGGACTAGGGGGTCAGCTGCAACATTCAAATACAAAAAGTGTTCGGCAGCATATTCCCAAGTGGTAAATCTAGATATCCCATAGAAGGTTGCTAGGTTCACAGACTTGATTCCCAGGAAATTGTAGTTCTGGAGGGTCCATTGCTAGTAATAGTAACAATTATGTACACCATTAAGAGTATGATTAGTTAAATTATATTAGGTGTTTAGATTACATACATAGATTTTAATGGTGCCTGTCATACTTAAAAAATGCTTGTGAGTGTATGTTAATGTATGTCACTTTAATCACAATGTTGTTATTCATTGTATAATATCATTAATATGTCGTAAAACTCAAATATACACAATAAAATTTACTTTTAAATGTGCGAGTCCATGTGGAATTAAGTAAACGATTGATAGACAGATATAATGGTAAGATAAATACAATTACTGTGTCCTAGTTCCCTTCCTACTGCTATGATAAAACACCATGACCAAAAGCAACCTGGGATGGAAGGGGGTTATTTCATTCATGATCTGAATTTTGGTTTATGAGATGGGACAACTCTGCAATCATTAGAGGCTTCCTAAAGATGGAGTCAACTCCATAAGGCGACTCTCTGACCTCCACACAGACACACCATGTCACATGTGTTCATACATGCATCATGTGTGTTTGGTGTTTGTGAGGCCAAGTCTTACTTTTTTTGCCTTAGCTAGTCTAAAACTTACTATGTAGGTAGACCAGCTGTCCTGCTGGCTTCTGCCTCTCCCATACAATTACTAACCAGACCCTACCCTGCTTAGCTTCTGAGATCAGACAAGATCAGGTGTGTTCAGGGTGGCATGGCCATAGAGGGCTTCTGCCTCTCTAATGATTAAAGGTATACATTTCCATGCTTGGCCTGTACAGACATCATGTAAACATATGCATAATACATGTGTGCACACACACAAATGGCAATAATACAAAATTTAAAAAGAATTATACATATTAATTATGATGCATGTAATATACACCTTATTAACATTTAAGTTGGATAAAATGTATCAGTATTTTCAGATGTTTATGATTTTTTCATGAACCTTTAAAATATTTTCTTTTTAAAAATGAACAGAATCTTATTGTTCTCAATTGTTACCCTACTGTACAGTAACATGCCACAGCTTCTTACTCTAATAACAAACTTAATACCACTGATAGCTTCTTATGAGGTTATCTCAGGTGCCTCATTAATGGTCCTATCTTTAGATAATACCTGAGATGGAGTTCCTCTGTATTAAAACTTCCAGCATAAGACACTTGGGGAGAACAGTCAACCCATAGTAATTTCTGAGACTCAAAAGATTAAAAACGCATTCACTGATCAGAAAGACCCAGGCTTAGAAAAGAGCTGAAGTGGGTAGTTTGGGGAGACAAAGAAAGAATAAAGGGCAATGTGAGGACCAGAGTTGTGGCATAGAGACCCCCAGTTCATCAGTGGTCGTGTGGGGCACGGTTAACCACCACAATAATGAGGTCATACATTCTGAGCAATTCAGTCAGAATAGCAGGGGAGAGATGTGAGCACCAGTGGCTTTTATAGCTCCAGACCTAGATGGCTCCAATCATGTAGCTGAGACTGAAAACCGGAATCTGATTATGAAGCCTTAAGCTCTAGTACTTTCCGCAAAGAAAATTAGACTATAGGGTATAACGTTTTGATTGATTGCTCTGCAAGATGTTGAGAATGGACCTTCTTCCCACCGAACCCACAAAGTCAATGGCAGGCAACTTGGTCTTTTTCACTTTAATCTGGAGATCATCTGCAGGTGTTGGGGAAGGCTGCTTGTTTGTTCCCGGCTGCCCAGAACCTAAATAATCACACAGAAACTATATTATTTGCAGTACTGTTTGGCCAATAGCTTAAACGTATTGCTAGCTAGCTCTTACATCCTAAATTAATCCATCTCCATTAATCTGTGAATGACCATGAGGTTGTGGCCTACGGGCAAAGTTTCAAAGGCCTCCAGTGGAGGTGTCTGTCTCTGGCGGCAGCTACATGGCTTCTCCTTGACTCTTCTTACTCTCTCTCTCTCTATATCTCTTCCAGCCTGGCTATATTCTGTTAAGCCACTGGCTGAAAGCAGCTTCTTTATTAACCAATAAAAGTAACACAAAGGCAGAAGGATTTCACACACCCTGCAGGAACCATGAAGACACATAAATCCATATTTCCCTAGATCTTGACTCCTACAGTGCTTCTATAGCTCTGTCCAACCCGCACTTCCTCCGCTCTCTATCCTCCTCTCCCAAAATAGACCAACATGAGAATCTATGCGTGTGCAGACATACATATTACCAAGTATGACGGGAATCTTGAATCCCGTGTTAATAGTGTGAACACGTCTACACCATACTTCAGGAAGACGACATCATGGAAAGACGGTACTTAGAATAACTGTCTTTCCCACAGTCTTCCCTACCTTTTGCAAATATTTGCCTTTAACCCAGAAATAATCCCGAACAGATGTTTTATATTGGGAATGTTTGCTTATAGGCAGTTTCAACAGAAATAGTTTAGCTCTTCAAACACATCCAGATAAAATATTTGGTCTTGAAACATTCTATTTTAAATCTGTGAGTTTGTTATCACAGAAAGCAGAATGAGTCAGAGGCTCCTGTTCGGTTCTTGTCTCCGGCTGAACATATAGTAAGTAACAAGTTTGTAATCCGAACTTCAGTGGTTCTAACATGACTTGTGTGATAACACCAAGAAATAAAAGACCTGAGTGGTGGTTCCTCATGCAGATTCACTTTAAAAAACCAGAACAGAGTTGGGTCAGAGAATGCGGGTAGGCTGGATCAAAATGTGATGTTTGCATATTTGATATTCTCAAAGAATAAATAAAAGATTTTAAAAAGCCAGAAATGAAACTTTGTCTCTGAGATGTAATAAGATTTCGGATCATTGCCAGATTTAGTCATGTTTTCAGGGAGAAGTGTATCAGTAGGAAGACTCGGTAGTACTCAAATCTCTACATCACTAACACACATTCAAAACAATCCCCAGGAGGAAATGCTACAGCAATACTCAAAATTTTATTTCCCTTTTATTATTTGTGTGTGTGTGTGTGTGTGTGTGTGTGTGTGTGTGTAGGGGTACACAGGCCTTCAGGATTGGTGGCAAGCACTCTACTTACTGAACCATCTCCCGGCCCTGTTTCTCTTATTTAAATTTGTGTAAGAATCCAGGAGAGACACAGCCAATTCTGGATCTGGTAGAAGTCTACTGTAGATTTCTGACAGGCTCCTGCCCAGACAGTGCTGTTGCCGACACACTGCAGACCAGCAGCCTAGAAAGTCTGATTGCTTCCTGCATTAATTACACCCACCACAAACACGACAGTTCCTGAAGCACAGAGCATCGCTAGACCCGTCATTAGGCTCCGCCCCCCCCCCCCCCGTCATTAGCTTTGAACAGTCTAGACAGCTACAGTTTTATACCTATTATGTATTTATAACAATTTTCTAACGTTTAAATTCATATCAAATATGTTCAAGTACTCTGTTTAGAAATTCTGTTCTCGTTCCATTTCTGTTGCTATGGTGAAGTACCCTGACATAAAGCAAGTTAGGGGAAGAAAGGGTTTATGTGACTTAACCATTCTAGGCTGTAATCCTGCATTTCAGGGAAGTCGAGGCAGGAACTAAAGCAGTTAGTCACATAGCATCCTTCGCCATTAGCAAGGAGAGAACGAACACATCCTTGCTTCTTTGCTCTCAGTTAGCTTTCTCCTGTCTTACACTGTTCAGAATTCCCTGCTTAGGGAGTGGCGGAATGGATTGGGTCTCCCTATATCATCCCCTTATCAATGAACAACAAAACAACCCCCTCTACGGACATGGCCACAAGACAACCTGATTTAAAGAATCCCGCAGTGGAACTCGACTCGCAAGTGATTCTAGGTTGTGTTAAGTTGATAATTAAAGCTAATTAGAGCAGATACGTATTTATATTTTGTTACTGATTGCTCTAAGCATTACTCTCTACACCTTAACACCAGCCCACTTAGTATTATGCTAACTTCTGCGGCTTATATCAGTTACTTGACTTGTTGCTATGATCAAATACCTAACACAAAGAAACTTAGGAAAGAGGTGGTTTATTTTTGCTTGCAGTTCCAAGGAATACAGCCCGTGATGGAAGGGAAGATAGAGCGGCAGGAGTAGAGGCAGCTGGTCACAGTGTGGCCATGATGGCTATTCTCAGTTAGCCACTTGACCACGTCTGATATAACTAAAGTCCAACAACGGGGGCACACCTGTGATGGATGTTTGCTTAATTTGAAGTAGATAGTATCCCTGGTCTCTCTAAGACCTTTATCATGAAGGGTTGTTGTATTTTGTCAAAAGCTTTTTTGGCATCTATTGAGATAATCATGTGGTTTTTATTTTTCAGCTTGTTTATATGGTGGATTATGTTGATAGATTTTCATATGCTGAACCATTCCTATATCTCTGGGATGAAGCCGACTTGATCATCATGGTGGATGATGGTTCTGGTGTGTTCTTGGATTGGATTTGCCAGTATTTTATTTACTATTTTTGCACCAATGTTCATTAGTAAGACTTGTCTGTAATTCTCTTTCTTAGTAATGTCTTTACGTGGTTTGGGTATCAGGGTAATTGTAGCCTCATAAAATGAGCTTGGCATTGTTCCTTCTGTTTCTATTGTGTGGAACAATTTGAGGAGTATTGGTATTAGTTCTTCTTTGAAAATATTGTAGAAGTCTGAATTGAAACCATCTGGTCCTGGGCTTTTTTTGGTTGGGAGACTTTTGATGACTGTTTCTTTTCTTTCTTTCTTTTTTTTTTTTTTTTTTTTTTTTTTTTTTTTTTTTTTTTTTAGCAGTTATAGGTCTGTTTAATTTGCTTATCTGGTCTTGATTTAATTTTGGCAAGTGATATTTATCCAGAAAGCTGTGCATTTAGGATTTGCTGCTGTGAGATCATTAATTGTCTGTGTTTTTGTTGATGTAGCCAACTTCCTTGGGCTGGAATTTTCCTTCTGATACTAGAATATTTATCATATTAAAAGATCCTGCCTAGGATGCCTTTCTAGTTAATAGTTAGCATCGTGTGACTTCTTAAAGATTGCAGAAGGCTTGAGACCATATATTATTGTTTTCCAGTTCTACAAAACTTCATGCACTATAAGTAATTGCTCAATTAGCAATTTACATTATTTAGTTTTTTTTCTTTTTGACATGATTGAAAAGCACTAATTAGACTTCTTCATCTTTGCTAGTTTTGTGGGCTCTTTATCCCGACACAGGCCTCATACATGGCTGATTACTTTCAATGTAAACAAAGGGATGGCTGGTTTCAGGCTTCCATTTGAGCCTCGGACCAGCAGTGTTTTTTTTACATTCTGGGCTCCCAGGAGCTTCATAGACTTTAGGTCATGTCTGGTTTTGCAGACATCTTGATGATCCACTGTTCTTGAACTTCTGGTCATTGCTTTGAACTCCCCCCTCCCCCCCAGACCAACTTTCTTCAACAAAACTCCACTACCAACTTTAAGTTGTTTCTAGACATATAATATTTTACTAATAAAATCACATCCATTCTAACACACTAGGTTCCCTGCTCCCTTGTGGAATTCTGGGACCTAAAGAATGTGTAAGATTACCTTCAGTGACTCCAGAGTTTAATTTTAAAATACTCCAGTCCTAGCAACTTTTCTTATTATTTATTTTAGATGGGTTTTGCTATATAGTCTGGGCTGGTCCCAGGCTTACCATCCTCCTGCTGGGATTACAAAAATGTGCCAACACAGCTGGCTAGTCCAGGTAGCTTTTGTATGAGATTTATGATTGCTATTATAGTTCTCTTTCTGTCTTATTCAATAAGTCAAGAGCATGAGTTAATAATCTTACATTAGCCCATCTCTGTGGGTGGGTGAGAAAAAGAAACACTGTTTATAAAGCATGAGAGGCTGAGATGGAGTGAAGCCTGAAGCCAGCAAATGAAAACCAGAGCCTGAGTACATCACCGATCTATCAAAGGGCTCGAGGGGAATGAGAGACTTGGGGGAGAAATGCCAAAGAGAGGGTCCTCCATCTTCACCAAGTCCTATCTCAGAGTGTTGGTAAAACACGAAGATCCTAAGTGAGAAGGAAGGCTAATCACAGGAAATTATAAAGCAAATAGAGTAGCATTACTAAAATTTTGTGTTGGCTCTTGTTCTGAGACACTGGAAATGTACTTTGAAATGAGTTGGCACTGTCTTGACTTTGGCTGAGGCTGGCTGAGCAATATGGAAAGGACTTCTCAGTTACTACAGTGTCTGCTAGGAGCCACATTGCATACTGTCCACACCATCATTACTAGTTTAAAGGAAATGAGGCTCAATAGAATTACATTATTTATGCATATTGTAGGCCTATTTTATTTGTCCTTCTAATGGAATTAATACACTACAAGCAAACTTGCATTTGCATTCTTTGTTGTATTTTGTATATCTTGTATACATCACAAAGCATTTTAGAGACAAAAATATGAATACTGTATTTGATTATTTTTTTAAAGTATGGAAATTAAATGTAGTTTTCTTCCTGTCCACAGACTTTAGAATTCTTTTTCTAGGTAGGACAAGATTCTATTCTAGACTGCTCTTTAGAAGAAAAACAAATATGCTCCATTTATATTTTATTTTATCATTACATGGTGGTGGTGGTGGTGGTGGTGGTGGTGGTGGTGGTGGTGGTGTGTGTGTGTGTGCATGGTGCTAGTGACCTAATCTGGGGACTTTAGTATTCTAATTAAAGACTCTACTACCTGACCATCCTCACCAAATTCACTATAGATTTCTTATACCTATTTAGTATAATAATAAAGACCACAGTAGCATCACAATTAATAATTTTCACACTTATATTTATTCCTCTTGAGTCAAAGAAATCCACTTTGTTTGCCTTAAGATGTTGGAACCTGTCATAAAGCATTTTTTCAAATTATAAAATTTTAAACAAAACATAATAAAGTGAAACCAAACAAAGGACAAAGAATATTTTTGACCTTGGCAATAGTGATGGATGCCATTAATACCAGAACCCAGGGAGGCAGAGGAAGGCTGACCTCTGTGAGTTCAAGGCCAGCCTGGTCTATAGACTGAGTTCCGGTACAACCAAAGCAATGCAAAGAAACCCTGTCTTGGAAACAAAACAAACAAAAATATTTTGAACGGTGAGAGCAGCTAAACTTTTCTTTAGGTTTTCCAAACAGGGACTAAGAGAAACTAGTGCGCACAGAGCCAGCAGCCTGGACTAGTGAGCCTGACTTCTTACAGGAAGAAGAAGAACATGGATGCAAGCTTTGAAACCTTGGATAACTGTCCAGAAACTGCCTCCTTGGTAGAATGTTTTCTTCTGGAGGTAAATAGACAAAGTTTATCTTTAGATAAATAGACGGCAATTGTCTTTCTCACAGAGGAGAAAAATTGGCATCACCTAGAGTTAGACCACCTTTGAAAATAACAACCCCAGGGGGCCAGGACACACACCATCAGGACTGTGACAGGGTCTGCCTGCTGTGCTCCTACTGACCGGCGACTGTTCTAAGGCTTATATGAATTTGTCTGTGCACCTTGAAGGAATGTGTTTTGGAGCACATATATTCAAGACAACTTTAACACATCCCTAAATCAGATTGGGGGAGCGTGTTAGATAGCAGAATAGTTAGACAGCAGACAGCATGAGAGTTGGCGAAGCAGAGGTAGAATAATGGAAAAGAAAAAAATTGAGATTATGAAGAAAAACAAAACCCAGAAATGTTGGAAATTAATGACTCAGTAAAATAGATTTGAAAAACCACAGTGGAAAATGTGACCGGTAGACTGGATGGAGCAAAAGAAAATCAGGGACAAAGATGGTCAAAATAATACATTCAAGTATTGATAAGACAAAAAAGCATGACCACAACATTGAAGAGCCTCTGGGAAACAATGAACAGATTACACCTAAAAGTTTCCTAGCTAGAAGGAGCTGAGATAAGTGCTGATGGCCTAGAGAATGTAATTCAATACAATTAAAGCAGTAACATTTAGCGTTCCCCATTACTATAGATTTTGATGGGTTACGCCTTTGTGTTCATTTTGGCAGGTGGTATTGTCTACATGTTGAGTTCTATGGCCTGAATGACACTTCCATCATGGAGTCAGTTGTGCTAAGGTCTCAGGGCTTACTAAGGTCTGGGGTCCTGTTGGATAAGTATCTTCTGCAGTAGTATTGTAGCAATGGCCACCTTGGATTTTGCTTGTCTGTAATGTACTTATTTCTCCATCAATTTTAACAACAGCTCTAGTAGGTATATATATCAGGGTTCTCTACAGTAATAGAACTTACAGAATGGGTCTCTCTCACACACACTATAGTCACTATATATGTACATATATATAATTCCATATGTATATGGAATTTATTTGAATGTCAAACAGGCTGCAGTTCAGCTAACCCAACAATGACTGTCTATGAATGGAAAGTCTAAGAATCTAAAAGTTGCTCAGTCCACAAGGCTGGAAGTCTCAGCTGGTGTTCCGTATATGCTGGAATCTTGAAGTAGGCTCTAATTCCAGTGAAGTAATGGACTATCTATAAGGGCAAGAGCACACAGTCAAAGAGTAAAAGCTTCCTTCTTCCGTATTCTTATACAGGCTGCAAGCAGAAGGCATGATCCAGATTAGATCTGGATTAAATGTGTGTCTTCCTGCCTCAGGATCTATATTAATTTGCTCAGCTATGTTTATAGCAGCATTATTTGTAATAGCCAACACCTGGAAACAATCTAAATGCCCCTCAGCTGAAGAATGGATAAGGAAAATGTGGTACATTTACACAATAAAGTATTGCTTGGCTGTCTGGTTTTTCTTGGTTTTCTTGAGTTCCTTTAAGAGATTCATTGATTTCTTCCAATTTTTTGTTTGTCTTTTCCTCCATTTCTTTAAGGGAATTTTTCATTTCCTCCTTAAGGGTCTCTATCATCTTCTTAAAGTTACATTTAAGAGAGTTTTCTTCTGCTTCTTCTTGATTAGGATGATCAGGTCTTCCTATTGTATGACCACTGGGTTCTAGCATTACCACATTGCTTTTTAGGTTGTTGAATGAATTTTTTGCATTGGCGCCTACCCATCTCTTCCTCTAATGGGTACCAGCAGTGTCTTTGCACCTTTTTCCAATCCTTGCAGTTGCTGTCTGTGTCTTGGGGAGCTGCTCTTAGTCTGCTCTGTGCAGTCCCTGTCTGGGTCTCAGGGAGCTGCTGGGGTCTCTCTGAGCCCACTCTCTTGGTTCGCTGTGTGCAGCTGCAGCCTGTGGTTCAGAGTTCCTCTGAGGTAGCAGGGGATGAGTGGGTTTGGGGCAGAGTAGGCCTTGTACCTTACAGGGCTGGATCGATGGGCCGAGGGGGGCGGTTGGGACAGTTTACCTGCAGGAAGCTTGCCTAGGCCTGGGGTTTTGCCCCACTCCTAAGGGCCTAGAGAATGGGGTGTCCAGCTCACTGGCTGATCACTCACCTCTTGGCCCTCTCTGTGCAGTTGCAGCCTGTGGTTCAGTGTTCCTCTTAGGTCACAGGGTTTGGGGGCAGAGTAGGCCTTATAGCTTACAGGTTCAGATTAATGGGAAATAAATAAGTAAACCCTTTTGGTTTTGCCATAGGGAAGCCACTTGCAGACCTCCATATCAAATTTGTTTCACTCATTCCCTGTCACTGAGGGGGAAACTCCTCCCCAGAACAATTAAATCATCTAATGTCCAGTGTAAAAACCCATACTGCTCTGGATGAGACAGTAGCTTTAGAAGTGACCCAGAGCTGGAGGAAGGTTAGAAGTTCACTGTGCTGGGCCATGAAAGTCATGGCCTTCATGCAGATCCTTGGCATGGCACTGTCTTCACCCCACCTGAATTTACCCCAGCCTTTTTTTCAAACTTGCCATCTCTTATTCATGTAAGAGCCCTGGTGGAGGGGAGGTCCCACTTTTTCTCTCAGGGGTTTCTTTTGTACCGTAATCTTCATGTCTCCTTTGTCCTACTACATAATTGGAGTCACAACTCATGCAAATCGTTGGCTTTCAATTCTAAGATTAGATCTAGTATTGGGAGGATGTTTGGATGTTCTGGTTCCGGTAAAGGAAAGTAAGTCTTCCCTGTCTCAGCAGGCAGGCTTTGACAGTACACACAGACACAGACAAGCACACACATACACAGACACACACATACATACACAGACACATACACCACACACACACACATATACATACCACACACAGAAATACACACAGACACACAGGCACATACACATACCACACACATAGACACACATATACATATCCCTCACAGACATACATAAATTTCTCAAAGACACACCCACATCCCTCACAGACATATGCATACATGTACAGAAACCACACACATGTACCCCTCCACTTATACACAGAAACACACAGGTACACCCCACAAAGGCATAGCACACACACATAGATACACCCTATAAGGCATACACTACACAGATACCCATACCCACATACACACCACATATGCAGATGCACATATTCACACATACCACAAAGACACACAAACATACATTCCCTCCCACATACGTACACAGACACACACACTGATACACCTGGGTTCAACAGATGCTTTCTCTGTTGACTCAGGTGAAGAAGGAAATTCATGGATCACAGTGTTGAACTTTCAGAAGTTTTATTATAAGACATTTCAGAGAGGGAAGGCAGAGCTCTGTGGAGATGGAGCAGGTGCCACGGAATGGGATAGAATTCTGCCTCTAATCCAGGGACTTTTTATGGGACTGAAGGCAAAAATTGGGTAAAGCATGAAGGGTAATTAGTCCATTGGCCCACTCACGAGGTGTCCAAGGCAAGATTGCTCCCTTAGCAGGGAGATAATAAGGAACCAGGAACTAGAACTCTGTTCTGGCCTCTAGTAAGGAGGAACTGTTCATAGGTCCATGGCCATTTCTAGAACTGCTGCCTTTTGTTTCCCAGCCCTAAAACTACCTGACGAGTTTTTCATTTCCTGTTCTCATCAGGAAAACACGGGGAATGAAAGTTTCCTTGCCAGTTTATTGAACCCCAAAATATCATGTGTTGCTCTGGTCGTTGCATTTAATGAAACCAGACCAAGCTGAACAGTAGCCAAGAGTGGAGATTTCCATGTACAGAGAGTGGGAATATGCGTTCCCCACCAAAGGAAGCATTAGACAGGCGCAGGATTGAAATTCATGACAGGAAGTGAAGCAGGGGAAACATAGGTTTAGGGAAAGGCCTCTTCCAATTGTTCCACTTATGTTCCCTGTTAGTCTAAGCCATTTCTACACAACTCTGGGTATACAAGTATACAAATAAAACATTTGCCAGTAATCAATCATGAAGAAATTTATTTAATGCAATAATTTGGCATATATAGTTTTACCATTTAAGAAAGATGAAGGCAAATTTACATTTGACCCAGATGGATGTGCTGATTTCTTTTTCTGTAAGAATTAGATTTTGACTATTTGGTACAACAGACCTAGAAGTATCTTCAATAGCTTTTCAGAGATGATTGATAATTTGATTTATAATTGTTAGTGCTAACAACACTGGCTTGCATAACTAGACAGAAGCATGCACTGCGGTACACCATCCCAGGGATTGTTGGAAATCCTACCATTATGCAGAGCCAAAAATTCATTTAAAGATTTTAAAATGGAACTGAGATGAAAAACTGAAAACAGTGATTTTTAAAAACAAACCTTTTAAATATTCTATGACAAAATTGCCCAATCTGATACATGCTGAAGAACGGCAAAAAAAATTCTTTTAAAGGCTTTGTTCTTCATAACTAGATAATTATGTTTCCATGAGAGCAGAAAATGGTGTATAGAACAGGAAAATACAGAAATTCATGGCATGCTGTATTGGATTATTGGGTGTGAGGGACTGCAATGTGTCCATGTTACATGTTCAGAACCAAACTAGAGGCACGTTAATACAACACGAGGGACAACTGCCTTCGAGCCTTGGATTAACAATGCATTTGCTTTCAAATTAATTTTTGAGTTCTTTTGTAAGGTAGACACTAACTAGTTTTTGAGGTCATTGAGGTTTAGCTTTGGACCCCTTCCCCCATTCCTGTCAAAACACTAATTTTTAACAAAAGATTTGTTTTTAATTTTTTTTTTATCTGTGTGTCTGCATGGGTGCTCACAGAAGCCAGAAGAGGGCATTGGATCCCCTGAAACTGCAGTTACAGATGGTTGTGAGCTGGGAACCAAACTCCGGTGCTACAGAAGAATACCAAGCACTCTTAACTGCTGAGGCCCCCGAATGCTGATTATGTTTTTAAGGAAAGGAAACCATCATAATTGCCTACTTTCCAATTTAAAACAGCACGTGAAAGGAGGAAGGAAGCATCGTAGATTCCCGAGGATGTAAAGTCCCTGCAACAGGGAGGCACATGGAGAAAGCACCTTGGTTGAAGCTCCTCAGAAGAAGCTATTTCTTCAGGGGAAAACATGGCTGTTTTGTAGATTTGTTTTTTTTTTCCTTTTCTTTCCTTCTTTAGCATCTACTCTGTTACATGATTTTTGCCAGAAGATTACAGGATGGCACAGCAATCTAAACTATTCGAAAGATGGCAAGATTGCAAAACCAGATCGTCATCCCTTCCCTTAAGAGTTAATTTAGATAGGCCTGCCAATAACTTGGATATAAAAATGATCCATAGGAAATCTCTCTATTTTATCTGCAGTGATGTTAAGAAGATGGAGCAGGGGACCAGGGACTAGGGAGATGGCTCAGTGTCTGCTATGGTAAGGTGTCTGCTATGCAAACACGAGGGGCTGAGTTCAGAATGCCATCACCCACATAAAACACTTCGTTTGGTAGACTGCATCTGTAATCCCAGCCCTGGAGTCCCCAAGCTGGCTGCTCAGCCAGTCTATCCGAATTGATGTGCTCCAGGTTCAGGGAGAGACACTGTTTAAAATGTGGGGTGGTGGCCAACTGAGGAAGACACAGGGGACAGGGGTAGTTTATGCTGGAGCTAATATGGGTGTTTATGGGCCATGAACACAGACTCAGGGTACCCCAAATTCTATGTTCCAATGTGACAGTTGCTTCATGAAAGTTTCATGGTAACAGAACAAAAAGGGTCATAAGTCAACATACTTTCCAAACATATTAGTAGGAATGTCAGGCAGACAGACTAGAGCAAAGTGGAGAAATGTCCACTCTAACTTAGATGGCTTTGGGGTTGTTGGTAGGAGCTATGGGTCTGTTTATAGGTTTCAAAGGGCTTCTATAATAGTTACAAAGATGTTAGGCCACATATAGAAGTTGACAATAGCTATCACGTAAAGGTGCTAAAGGTCGCAATTTTAATTAGACTCTGGACCTGTAACATTCTGACCCTCCCACAATCATTGCAGCTCTAATCAGTTAAGCAGTTTTTGTAGAAGTCTGTTGTTGTTGTTGTTGCTTTGCAGCAACTTTCACTGCCCAGTGCCTCCTTTAGAAACCCTTTAAAGACAGTTACTACACACCACAATGGTCTGATGTCCGACTACTGAAGAAAGAGAAACACAGCCAGAGATGGGGGAAGGGGGGGAGATAGAGAGACAGAGACAAAGACGGGATGGAGAGAGTCGTGACGACTTTTCTCAAGGAGCTCAAACCTACCTCGAATCTGTCTTCCGTCCCATGACTTTCTCCTGAGGAGCCCACGGCCATTTCCAGAGCATCAGATAACAAATGCAAACACCCAGCACAGAGCCCAGATGGTATCAAGAGATGAACTGATGTCGACTGGTAATTCACTTCAAGAAGAGGAGTTTAATGATGGCAAAGGAAATGCTGAGCCTGTGTAGAAATGCTTCTGTCGGTGATTCTCAATCTTCCTCGTGCTGTGCCCCTTTAATACAATCCCTCATATTGTGATGATCTCCAACCGTCAAATTATGTTCGCTGCTGCTTCATAACTGTAATTTTGCTATTCTAATGACTCATAATGCATATCTGTGTTTTTGGATGATCCTAGGTGAGTCCTGTGAAGGGGTCATTTGACACAACTCACAAGTTGAGAACCACTGGCTTATGCCCTATGTAAGGCAGTCCAAGTGTTTTCTGTAAAGAGTGGACAGTGAGAAGATCAGATGGGCCAGCTGCCCATGGATCTCCCCAACTCTTTCATTTCCTCAGGCAAATACCCCATGCCCAACCACAGGGAGAAACGATTGGAGTCAGGAGACATTTGGAGGTGGTGTGGACACCTAGTGCAGTGGAAGCTTCCTGGAACCTATGGGGGTGACACTAGTGAGGCCATCTAGTAATGGAGGGTGCAGAGCCTGAACTGGCCATTGTCTGTCACCAAGTAAGGTTATAGGGCTTATAGGGGCCCACAGAGACCGAACTAGCAATCATGGAGCCTGCATGGGTCTGTGTTATAAATGTGGTTGTTTAGCTCGGCATATTTGTGGGACTCTTAACAGTGGGAATGGGGGTGAGGGTATCTCTGACTCTTTTGCCTGCTCTTAGGACCCTTTTCCTCCTACTGGGCTGCCTCACCCAGCTTTGATATGAGGGTTTGGACCTAGTCTTAAAGCATCTTGTTAGGCCATATTTGGTTGATATCCCTGGAAGGCCTGCTCTTCTCAGAAGGGAAATGGAGGAGCAGTGGGTCTGGGAGAGAGGGGAGGTGTGTGTGGGGATGGGGGACTTGGAGGATTGAGGGAAGGGGAACTGTGATTGGGATGTGTTGTATGAGAGATGAGTAAATAAAAAGAATACAGAGGAGCAGACAGTATATAATGTAGCTTTGGGGGCCATTCTGTCTCTACTGCAATTGCTCATCTCCACTCGTTGGCTTTAATGCCTAGATGCCCTGTTAACAGACTCACTGGTCATGTTCTGAGTTAAACTTCATGTAGGCTAGAATTAGAATTCACATAATTTTCCCATGTCACTGAATATTCTTACACCGTAACTTGAGCTTCCACGATTTTCACCTCTCTAAATAGTCTTCCCCCCCTTAACCATTAAAAAATATGAAGATTACCAGATCATCATTATTTCCCGGGCTGTGTACACACAGGTGATTAGCCAGGTTCGGCCTGCAGGTCATAGTCTGCCTACCGTGCTCTAAGGTGAGAACTTAATCCACTTAGTTCTGCTCCAGTAAGGACAGTAGTTTTCAACTTCTGGTTTGTGATGCTCCACCCTTGCGTGAAGGCAGAGAATCTTCTGCTGAGTGTGCAGCTAGGCAGCTCTCTGTGAAGTGAACAAACCACTCTCAAAAGCCTTGCAGGACCCCGTGTTAGGCTTGACTGTCTGTAGAACAAGGTAGAAAAAGGGGAAATAGACCACACTAACGAGTGCTATTGTAATCACCTGACTCCTGGTGCAAAAGTCAGGAACGGCAAGTGCGAACTGTGGGAGCCATTACCAATCTTACACAGGTCCCTACTGGGTGTCCTATAAAACTGGATACTTCCTAACTCCCTAGCTAAACATATATCATGACGGTGCATCCCAGTTCTGTTGGGTTGCTTTGTAAACGCCCGAAGCATTTGCAAATCGTCACAGCTTTGCTATGACATTTCCTCGGCTAACGCAAGGGTGTCTGTACCAGTGTCTGTAATTGTCAACCTGACACACCTGGCTAGATGGGAACCCGAGTAAAGAATTGCCTAGATTGGGTTGGTATGCAGGAAAGGGGGTAAGTGGGAAGTGCTGCTTCTCTTGCACACGCCCATCTTCTGAAGTGAATTGTATATCTAGGATTCATCATGTCTGAGAGCAGGAAGCTCAAGGCAGGATGAGTAGAGAGAGAAAACGAGGTGAAAGATATTCTTAAATACCTAGCACGCTTTGATATCATGCTCTTACCACTTAATATTAACTTCTATACACACACACACACACACCATCACCACCACTACCATCACCATACCAGACACATACATTTTTTAGACAGTATATTACTATACAGCCCTACAATTGTCTCAAAACCCAAGTTCTTAAAATGTCTGACCAGCTACCTTTCATTTTTACCAGAGTTACCATCCATGAGGCATAGTTAGCACAGCAGACAGGATCTACGTTATTTTATGGGGCTATTTTATTTTACGAAATCTTTAACTTCTTTTAAAATTGAAAGAGGTTAGCTTTTAATTTAAATAAGGTTTTAATATCAACATTTTTGTCTTTATGGGACTGTAATAACATAGTAAAATAAAGTTTTGCATTTGTTTCTATGGAGGAAGGATCTTATGCAATAAAAGCCCTAGGGTCCCAAAGTCGTCATGTGACCCCGATTCTGAACTATCAGTTCTCTGAAACCTGCTGCAGAGAAAACGGAGAAAGCACAATTTACTAGTTTTTTTAAAATTAAAAACATTAAGTTTATTTTATGTGTATGTGTGTCTTGCCTGTGGCCTATTTGGGTACCACTTGAATGCCTGGTCCCTCTGGAGGCCAGAAGAGGGCAGCAGATACCGTGGGAACGAAGTTATAGATGGTTGTGAGCTGCTGCGTGGGTGCTGGGAGTTGAACCCTGGACCTCCGGAAGACAGGTCAGTACTCTTAACTGTTGAGCCATCTCTCTGGTCCCAGTATGTCACCATTCCTTATCCCTTCTGTTTCAGTCTGTTCTCTTCTGCTGTGAGAAAATATTCAAGACTGGATAATTCACTAACAACTCCTGATTCTAGCGTCTACAACGCCTAGGAATGTGGCATAACCACGCGCTCAGCATCTTGTGAGGGCTTTCTTGTATAGCATCATGGAGATTCTCACACCACATGGCAAGGACAGATGTGCTGGCTTGGGTCTCTTTCACTACTTTCCCTCCCTCCTTCTCCCTCTTCTTTAACAACTAAAGCAAAAACAACAACAACAACAACAAAACCCAAAAACAAAACGAAACTCCAACCACCTTTAAAAACATAGGTTTGCTCATTGGCCTAGAATTTGCCAAATAGACTAGTCTGTCTTACCAGTGGGCCCAACGAATCTGCCTATCTCTGCCTCTCCAGTGTTGGGATTACCAGAATTCACCATGACAATCACTTTTTTAAAAAAATGGGTTTTGAGGAGCACACTTAGGTTCTTGTGCTTGCAAAGGCTAGCTCCCCAGTCCACCTGTAACTTTCAAAATACCTACTTTCTGAGAAGGGGCATGATTTCAAATTTCTTCCAGGAGGTAGACTATGCTCTTGCCAGACAGGAATATTCCTTTACCACTGTAAGCAATGCCATTACTCCACAGTTAATTTGGGGGCCTCCTTTTCCACGCTTCTCCTTAGGATTTGGAGGTGGGGTCTTTTTCCTGATGGCTTCCAGTAAAGATGGTGCCATATTCCTGCTTCTGCTTCTCGGAAGGGGAGTTTGCAGCTTAGGTTAAGTGAAAAGCATCATCTGTCACAGGTTTGCAGCCTCCCCCTTCCTTTCTGAAGGGGTTTTTTTTGTGCTGTGACTTGCACTGGCTTTGTTCTGGTGTTTGCAATGAATGAGTTCAAAGAGGCCTCCCGAAGCTAGCTGTGTTTCCTTAGTGAAGGGCTGCCCAGCAAAGGGGAGGGGAGTGGGAAACCGCCAACGCTGGGGGAGTTTGGACCAGAGTTTGCAAGAGAGTGGGGAAAGGAGCCAGGAGGGCTTTCTGAATGGCTGCTGTGGAAGGGTTTTAGGGCAGGCGGCTGTGAGTCATGCATTGTATATTACTTTAGGCCTGTTTAAAACAAAACAATACACAACAAAATAAAACAAAACAAAAAACCAGAAAAACAAAACTCATCATATTCCAGCAATCCAGACAGGATGCAACAGAGACCACGATGGACATGCTAACACTGAAGGGAGAGAGGAGATCCAGGATATGTTTGAATGCAGTCAATAGGCCGGCTCACAGGATTGAATACTGGTGTACTGTCCTGGCAGAAGAGGTGTTCAAAAGAGAAACCCTCCTCCTCCCTTCATCTGGCAGACTATTGAAAGCAGGGAGCGAAAATTTCCACGGGAATCCCATGCGGGAGGAAGGGTAGGAACGAAGTCTGCAGGCCTCGCTAGCAAGAAGAGGATGGTGCCTCCAGGGAAGCGTTTTTTTACGTACACTCTTCTGACCGCTGAATGTGCGGGCCGGGTATTTCCTGGCCTTTGTCAGTGTTTTCTATAGAGCTGTAACGCTGCCTCTGCCAAGGACAGAGAGAATGTCTTTCTCTCCCCACTTGGTCCAAACTGTAAATGAATTCATTTGCCTTTGTCAATCTGCTCCTCCTCCACCCGTCTTCATTAGCAGAAAGAGACGTATATTAAATGCACTGCAGGAGGCAGCAGGCTGGGCAGGAACAGGGACCACCCTGCTCTGATCTTTGTTCCATTGGGTTCTTGGGTTTAGGGTGCCCTGTGGGTACTAGGTAAGTGCTCTACTGTTAGGTAGCGACTTAGGGTTCGGAAGGTTTGAAGGATGGACCCCCCCCCCCCCCCCCGCCCCCTTCATTATCAGCCTCAACTGCCAACTCCTGTGTCCCTGGTAACACTGAGCTGAGCTGAGAGTCATGCCGAGCTTCAGAAACAAAGTTCAGAACTGTGAAGGCTACTGAGACGCAGTGCAGGAGGGTCCGTCTATGCGGGGGAATGGGAAGATGGATGGACAGGGGTGCGCGCCGGCAACAGTTTGAGTAGGCGACACCAACAGTGGGAACTGAGCTGGGAGTTCTTGGCCCTTGATGCACATGACAGGCGGTCACCTAGGCTGTCCTCTTCTCTATGGGGTCTAGGGACCCAGCTGTACCCTTGCCTCAGTCTGGTGTGTTCTGTCCGTTGTCAGGCTTGGCTTTGCTGATGAGAGTCTAATATGGCCATCTGCTTATCTGGACCCCGATTTACTCTGATAAATTATAAATTATAGGGTGTCATCATTTTTCACCTTATTTTGAGACAGACTCTTGACCTGAACCTGGAGTTCACCAGTTTGGCTGGGCTAGCTGGGCTCCAGAGACCTGTCTTATTTCTGCCTCTCCAGTGCTGGCGGTATACGTGTGTGCCATGCCAAGGTGTTATGTATGCTAGGGATCTGAACTCTGGCTCTCGTGCTTATGTGGCGTGCATTTTCCCAGACTCTTTTGATTCACTTTAATCTGTTCTGTTGCATGGTTTTTGATCAACAGGAATGGGATCTAGGCAGTGGCAAGATGGCTTGGGAGGGAAAGACCCTTGCTACCAACCCTAAGTCAAAATCAATTCCTTCATGGTTTTCATTTGCTGCTTATTCTGAGCCGGTTGTTTAGTATCCCATTTGCTGGATTTTTTTCCTTCCAAACAACCCATAATTACCTAAGAAAGGAGCCTCAATGAAGGATTGTCTCCATGAGTTGACTATGGCTGAGGATTTATTTATTTATTTTTTTAATTGGGTGACTGAGGTGAGGAGGAAGAATCAGTCCACTGTGAGTGGTACCATTCCCTTGGTTTAGGTCCTAGACCGTATGAGAGCAGAGACAGCGAGCTGAGTGCTAAGCATAGACAAATTCCTTTTTCTCCGCTCTGACCTGTGGCCATGACGTGACTGGTGGCTTTGAGCTCCTGTGCTCGGACTTCCCTTTCATAATGGACTGAAGCCTAGAGCCGGCAGCTAAAATGAGCCCGGTTGCTTTTTGCCACAGCAAGAGAAACGAGCAAGGACACTGAGTAACTAATCTGGCGGTGTGAAGGGGAAATTTGCCGCGGCCAGTCTCTTATGCCACTGGCTGCACAGCAGGTGGTTTCCTCAACGGAATGACCACTGGCATGGATAAAGGTACAGAAAGATGCAAAGACGTGGCAGACCCCAAACACACTCGAGGTCTGAAGCTGCTGATACGTTCCTCTTTTTTTTTTCCTTCTCCTCTTTGAGGTCCTCTACCGCACATCGTCTCCAGGCTCTGCCATCAGAAAGAGTCTCCGTTTTTCTCCTGTTTCCTTTCTTCCTTGGATGCACGTTTGTCATCGCTTTTGTTGGTGGCTAATGACATTTCCAATGGCGGCGTGTCTTACCTGCATCTTCTCGATTGTTTCGTCCCCCTGGAAGAAATGTCCTAGGCAAGGAAGGACATAGTCTAAAGGTGTCTTTAGCATCAGGTGCTGATGCAAGGGCTGTGTTCAAGATGAATTCTCTACTCCTTTCTAAGCCAGAAGCAAGATTCCTGGTAGAGAGTCTGAGCAGAAAAAGGGAGAAAATTCTCTTAGGGGGAGAATACGAAGTTTCTCACACATGGGCCATTTTCCCCAGTATATAAATACTACGGTCTTTTTTTTTTCTCTTCATGAATCTTCTGGGGTTGGGAAGGCAAAAGTGGGACAGATAGCATTCTGTGATGCCCTCCGGCTCCCACACTGAGACTTTTGCTATGGTACAACCAATTTAATTCACTTCAGGACAGGACCCGGTCTATGTCCTTACTAGACAAAGGTTATGCCAGGTTAGCTGATCAGCTGTACAAATAAGATAGGCACAAAGAAGACAATCATTATGTATTTTCTGTGTATGCGGTTTCTGATAGAGGCAGATATATAGAGGCCGTAAGTAAATGAAAGTTAACAGGGGTTGGAGAGAGGAGGGAACAGATAACTACCACAAAATCCATAGATCCCAAAACTAACTGGCACCAAAGTAGTAATTCGCTTCAACTGACTCCTGAAGGGTCAGATGTATAAATCAGAAGCTAAGACATGTGGGCTAGCTTGGAGGTTGCGGTCATGAGCTCAGGCCTCAGGAATAGCTACCATTGCATTAGTCAAGGCTTCTATTTCTGCCATAAAATGCCATGTCAAAAGCAACTTGGGAAGGAGAGACTCTGTTGGACTTAGACTTCCAGGTAACAATAGTTCATCACTGAGGGAAGTCAGAGCAGAAACTCACATGAAGGCCACGAAGGAGAGCTACTTACTGACTTCTTCCTCCTGGCTTGCTCAGTCTGCTTTGTTATTCCATCCAGGTGGTACCACCCACAGGAGGCTAGGCCCTCCCACATAAATCTTTCAAATGTCCCACAGTCTTGCCTGCAGTCCAGCGCTGCCACCGTCTGACTTTCTGCCCTCCCCATCCAACTCTCTCCTTCATAGTTGTTTTTACTCTTTCAGCTCTTTGAGGGCCCTGTGCCCTTGGGGGGCCCACCACCCAGCTCCCAAATAAATCACACACACACACACACACACACACACACACACACACACAGAGAGAGAGAGAGAGAGAGAGAGAGAGAGAGAGAGAGAGAGATTGAGAATCTTATTCTTTCTTATAAACACCTAGCCTTAGCTTAGCTTGTTTCTTATCAGCTTTTCTTAAATTATCCAGACTACCTTTTGACTCCAGGGTTTTTTCTTTTCCTACTTCTGTATATCTTACTTTCACTCTTATTCCACGATGGGTGGCTGGGTGGCTGGGTGGCTGGGTGGCTGGGTGGCTGGCCCCTGACATCTTCCTCCCTTGTTCTATCTTGCTCATTCCTGTTCTCCTCCCAGATTTCTCCTCCTATTTATTCTCTCTGCCTGCGATTCCCCACCTATCCTTTCTCCTGCCTCACTATTGGCTGTTCAGCTCTTTATTAGAGCAATCAGATGTTTTAGACAGGCAAAGAAACACAGCTTCACAGAGTTAACAAATGAAACATGAAAGAAAGCAGCACATCTTTGCATCTCTAAACAATTGTAACACATCTTAAACCAATAATCTACAGCACCCCCTTCCTCCCTTTCTCTCTCTCTCTCTCTTTCCCATTTGATCACTCTGAATTCCAGGATGTCCTGGAACTCGGTCTGTCACCCAGGCAGCAATCCTCCTGGCTTGCCCTCCTGAGTACTTGGATTGCAGTGTAAGTCATCACTTCCCTGAGTCTTTCACTTTCTGCAGCAATATGATTTGGGGAAAGTTTTCTAACCTCACTGAGCCTCAGCTTCCTCAACTGAAAAGTGGAACTAGAATTACTTTACTTCTGAGAGTAACTGTGAAGATCTGATTAGAATGCCCTTGCTGCCTTTCTGCCTGGTACAGAGGAAATCCTGGTATTGCTCTTAGTATGTCTGAAAGGTGGTTGTTAATGCTGATAAGAATCATGAATAATTCAATAGAAGGGCACAAATTCCAAGTTACCTCATAAATATGGAGTTTGACCAAAAGGCCATATGTTGCAGAATATTTAACTATGCAAAGATGTGTTGCTTTTGTTTAACTATGTAAAGATGTGCTACATTTGTTTATGTTGCGGAATGTTTGTTTAACTATGTAAAGCTGTGTTGTATTTAATTATGTAAGCATGTGGTGCATTTGTTTCATTGTTTGATTATGTAAAGACATGTTGCTGTTTTGCCTTGCCTGTCTAAGGCACCTGATTGGTTTAATAAAAAATTGAATGGTCAATAGCAAGGGAAGAGATATAGGCAGAACTTTCAGGCAGGGAGAGTAAGTAGTAGGAGGAGTTTAGGTTTGAAGAAATAAAAAGAGATGCCAGGGAGACACCAGGGGCGCGGCCAGCCAGATACTAAGGAAACAGGAATGTAGGACATACAGAATGAAAAGAAAGGTAAAAAAATCTCTGAGGCAAAACATGGATGAATAGAAACAGGTTAAACTAAGTTAAAAGAGCCAGTGGGACAAGCTTATGCTAAGACTAAGCATTTATAATTAATTATAAGTCTCTGGGTTTTTATTTGGGAGCTGGTTGGCAACCCAAAGACAATTCCAACTACTATCTCAGGGAGGGACACTACTAAGTCTGTGGAGCCTCCCCAGACAGAGGTCAGCTCTAGAGCCGGATTCCTGTCACGTAAGCATCTCATTGTCTTGTACACGCCACTCTGCAGTAGCCACACAGCAAGCATGCGGGAGGTGATTTGGAATACCGGGTGACAGTACACACTTCTGCTGATTGAATTTCTATACTTCGTTCTCACCATCCCTTACTTATGTTTCATTTACTAAATTTCAGGTCTTTCCAGTTTTGCTCAGAAATTAAGCTTAGGTTACCTTGATTAATACTGAACATTGTAAACCTTTCTAATCCTCAGTTTAACCTCTAAAAATCTGCAATTCAGAACTACTTCGGTTAGTATGAAGGCATAGCAACACTCACACAATAAGAAAATAAAATAGAGCTCACAAAACCATAGCGTACAAACCTACAAGAGTATTTAGGCTAGAAATAGAAATTTAGGGAACTCTAAATTTGGGCTTTATCAGCATTTGCAAGATGTTTAAAGCCAATGAGCTGAGACCACCAGGAGAGTGAGAACAGACAGGAGTGGGGCTAGAAGGCTGAGCCTGTAGGTTGACTGGGTTGGGGGTCACAGAGGGAAGAAAATATCTAACAGAGAAGGCTAAGAGGAGCAGAGGCGGTTGGAGAGGAAGAAAAGCAAAAGCGTTCAGGGTCTGAGGTACATTGGTTGCCATGACAGTTCGTTGATGGGCAAGAAACATGACCCCTGAGATCGCCAAAGGACTAGAGTGTGTAGCTCTGTTGAAGTCGTCAGAGGCATAGCTGAAGAGTATTGGGCTAGAGCAGCAGTGACAGAAAATGCTGAGGAAAATGAAAAGTTGATATACATCCTTCTAGAGCGGTGGTCTCAGCCTTCCTAATGCTGCAACCCTTTAACGCAGTTCCTCATGTCGCGGTGAACCCTGACCCACACATCAAATTCTTCTCGCTGCTTCATTATTGGAATTTTACTATTGTTATGAACCATAAAGTAAATATCTGTTTTTTTTCTGATGGTTTTAAGCAACCCTTATGAAACAGCCCTTCAACCACTAAGGGGGTCACGACCCACAGGTTGAGAACCACTGATATGGAGTCTATACAGAGATCTTGAGGGCATGTATCAGGTTCGGTGATGGCCCTGTCTGACCTGGGAGAGGAAATGAAAGATGGAGAAGAATCAGATGCAGGAATTTTATGTTCTTATAGCATATGATTTTCTTCAATGCTGTTTCTTTTAGAAAAACATTTTAATCATTTTAGTAATTCAAGAGTTCAAGTAATTCAAGAGAAGAAACTTCTTCAGATCAAATTTATAATTTCCTGGCTACTTTGTTATAGATCTGTTTGTGTGACTCATACTAGCTTTGGCCTTCTGGGGGAATAGTATTTCTCCCATCTCTCTGTACATGGGGAAGGGTCTTTTCATGGCCAAGATTCAAATCACCCACATTCTACCTGTAACATCTAGGACACCCTTGGAAAGTGGTTTTTAATACATTTACTTTCACAGAGCACAGGGAATTAAAATGACTTTCTTTGGAAATTTGCAATGCTCCCAGTGTGCCGAGAGTCAGCTCACCATTATGAAGTTGTTGGAGCAACTGAAGGGGTTTCCATTTATATCAGCCATGGGGGATTTGTTTCCCTTTATCCCTAGTACAATATTAAAAATATAGTTCTCCATCCATCTCCTCCCAAGACAAATCATAATGGACTCTCTGGAAGTGAGGCTCAGATATAAGCACTATATATTGTTATAAGGTTCCAATTCCACTGAGACATTGATTGGGAACCGTTATGTTAGCTATTTTTAATTCTAACAGCCACACAATTATTCCTTTTTATTGTTGGCCATTTTGCTGCCTGTTAAACACACACACACACACACACACACACACACACACACACACACACACGACATCACTATGCCCTGAGATAGCAGGAGCTGGAAAACAAGTTCCCTGGATTGTTAGAAGTACACATAATATCTTCTGGGTCAACTACAAAATTTCCTCTCTCTGAAGCTTAAGATTGCCCAAGAAGGGAACCTTGTGACCTCTGAGGAAGTGAGAGGGCAATGTTGTTGACGTCAGTTGCCCTTCTACTGAGAGACCTGGTTGTGGCACCTGGAAGGCCATAATCAGAATAGATAGATTACTTTGGACATCCTAAGCAACCGTGGTGTCCCGTCTCTTTCATCCCTCCTCTCGCTAATCTTTCCTTTAAAAATGAGGTCATTTTGATAAGCAAGGGAGATCAATGATGTCCCTACCCACAGCAGATCCTCTGTATCGCAGTATATATTTGTGAAGATAAAGGTTGGTTGTGGGGGTGGCCCTGGAGGTGAGGTGCTTCTCATGTCCTCACAGATGATGGTTACACAGACTTTTCTGAGCACATACATTTTCCAAGCACAGGTCCTGTGTTCAGGACTGAGGCCAACAACTTCTGTGGGAAGTCTCCAACTGCAGGTCTCTTCCCAGACATCATAAACCCTCAGTTGGTCTGCATGCACATAAAAAACAATGGCTCTGAAATGGCCGGTGAAGATGCCTGAGGTGAGCCCTACTGGCATGGAGCTCCTGGGACCCGGCAAAGGATAACTTTCTCAAAGAGGCAAAATCACGGGCTCAGCGATCATGCGGTGGACATGTGTTGAAGACATTTCCAGATCCGGTAGGGAAGGCGTCATCAACATGAAACATCCAAGGATAGGAGAAACTGATACACGCAGTCAGGGGACTCAAAGACAAAGCTGGAATAAGACAGCAAGTCAGCAAGAAGCTGATTGATGCCTTCAGGACCACAAAGCCTTGATCCTTAGCTTAATTCTTTCCTTTTTGGATAGAGTTTCGCTCGGTAGTCCAGACTGACCTGGAACAACTCACTCTGTGCTCCAACCTAACCTCAGATGTGTAATAATCCTCCTGCCTCAGTCTCTCAGTTCAGTGTTGAGTTCTCTCTCTCTCTCTCTCTCTCTCTCTCTGTGTGTGTGTGTGTGTGTGTGTGTGAGAGAGAGAGAGAGAGAGAGAGAGAGAGAGAGAGAGAGAGAGAGAATTCAGCTGAAGTGGGCACATAGCCTGAAGACAGACTTCAGTGTATTCCAATTTTTCTTTCTTCCCCTCCCCCCTCTTTATTATTATTATTATTTTTTTGTTTAGTTTTGCTTTTGAGACAGGGTCTCAAGTAGCCCAGGCTGGCCTAGAACTATGCAGCTGAGAATGATCTCAAACTCTTGACCTCCCCGCCTCCGTCTCCATATCCTGGGTGGGGTACAGGAGTATGCAATGGCACCCTGAAATTTGAAACAGACACTGAGCTGTGATGTGGCAGCTGTCATTGTACGCGCTGCCCGGAGCCCCCGTGTGGGTTTTGTAAATGGCTCTCATGCTTTGCCAGTTGGCCTGCTGCTCCTGGAACTTGTTCCTCATGTCAGCTCCTTACATCATTGAGTCCTGTCTTGTGGTTGCTGGCAGGTCGAGAAGAGACGAAGGGAGGAGACCTGGGCATGTTATAATTTAATGGGTTGGATGCCTCAGTATTCCCGGGGAAAAAAAAAAATCAATGCAAACTAGAATTTTATTAAAACCTTGCATTTTCCATAAAACTGGGTATTTAACTAGAGACTTTTGTGGTTTGATCTGGGGTCTAGCTACCATGTTAGCAAAAGGTGAGTGGATAGCCAAGACAAGCTGCTCTTTTTAAATTAATCCTCTAAAGATTCGTTGGTAATAGTAACGAATATTCCAGAGAGTTGATAGTACCCTGTCCCACTGTTCTTCCTTCTTGGAGCTGGCATGCATATGAAGTTGGAGTTGTGATTTGATGAGCCAAATTCTCCTCCTCAGCTCCCTTTTGTTTTGTCACAATTAGCTGCACGTGCAGTGTGGTTTTCATATGTAATTGCTCCCACAAGAGAGTAATTGCACCCTCAACTCGCTGGTTGCACCAATGGCAGGAACAATTAGCCGCAACAATGCAGCTAATTGCAGGCATCTCAATTGTGGGCTTCAAAGAGGGGCATCCAGAAGCCTGACTAAAGGTCTGGCCTGCCCTTTTGTGGACTGGAAGTCTATTTGTAATTTGAAATCAATATTGTAATTTTGAGGCCCCACTTGGGCTTTCTACTGATGTGAAGACCTCTTAGAAACACTCAGAATTATAGGACCAACCAACCAAAAAAACAACAACAAAAAAAAACTGATTTAAAAATCTCAGCTCACTAACCAATAGAAAATAACTTAGAGTCAAATTATAGTTTGAAAAGGACTGGAATGGGGAGGGAAGGCAGGCAATTGAATAAATGTATTTTTATTGTAAGCATGATTTATGTCTTTCCATCAAATTTGGATAAAATAGGCCGCAGGAACAGTACAATGTGATTTATTTATTTATTTATTTTAATCGACTGGGCCTCTCATCACAAAATCACAAGAACTCTAGCTACACATTTTCCCCGGCTCCCAGATTCAGGAGCGCAAAAGGAACTCATCTTTGTGGTTCACATGGGCTCTCTGAGCCCTCCTCTCCCTTTCTCATTCAAGTAGCACAGGGCTACTGGTGCTCTGCTTCTCTGGGTAGCAATAGTGGCCTCGCCTTGTGCTTATGACTTGAAAATAAGACATTTTTATTCTTGAGCTGTGTGCTATACCATGGGTGAGGAAGGAGGTGTCTCCCTGCTGCTAAAGCCTGACAGAGCTACCACTGGAAGGCTACTCCTTTGTGTTTGTGGCTCCCCCTTCTCCCCACTCTTAGAAATCTAGAGGTGGCCTGGAGGTTGCTGAAGTTACAAAGGCCAAGGGTACAGCAGTGTTCATCAAGCACAGGTCTGCACAGGCAGAACTTCTTCCTTTAGACGTTTCCTCGTATGAGCATTTTCCACCCTTGCACAAATAGCCCTACAAAGGGATCCATCCCTGTTCGCGTTCCATAATGTCTCAGAGGAACCTAGACATGCCTGGATTTACAGGAAAGCTAGCCTATGTTGTTCTGAGGCCCCAGGTTCAGGGGCACTGACTGACAGAGCAACATTGTTCTAAGGGAGACAGCGGAGGGAAGGCTGTGCTGTGTAGCAGAGTGTTTTATAGGCAAGAGCACACAAAATCCTATTGACGAGCTGCCCACCGCATCTAATTACTCCAAGAGAATGAAGACAATATGGTGCCGTAACCCCCTGCTTAGCCTTCGTGTTTTAGCAAAGTTTCTTCCCTGCGGAGTGTCCCATAGAGGAGCCAACGCCAACTACCTGGAAGAATGTGGAGGAAACAGGAGCCTAAAGTATGTCTCGCCTCTAGAAATATCTCACTTTTGTTTTGCCTGTGGGGTAGAGGTAGAAATTAGGCTGCCTTGGAGTGGAAAGTAAGGTGTGGGAAGTGACAAGAAATAGTTTGGAGAAAATACCGAGACACCTGTGGGCAGGATGTATCTAAAAACTGAAGTTTGGCTCAGCAGCGTGGCTTTCCAGCCTGCTGCTCTAAGTGTGAGCGCTCAGTCGCTTTAATAAGAGCCTGCTTCGTCTACCCAGTGCTGGACCAGAAGTGGGCCTTCCATCTCTCGTGCCGTTTGCAGCATCCGGGATGCTGCTCGCCATCCGGCTAACAAAATTCTATCTTCCTAACTGTAGGTAGCCAGCCCTTGTCGAAAAAATGTACCGAGAACATTAAAGGCAGTAAGTGGTCAGGAATAACTAGGGGTGAGGGGTTATAAAGCGTCTTGCTGAAACTGAGAGAATTATAATGGAAATTGTACAAGAATATTTAAGAGGGCTGTTCGGATACAGCGACTTCAGCTCAGATATACTGACATTGGCTCAGAGGTAGTCAGGTCAACTATTTGGTCCGGGGAAACCAGAGAAGGTCAGGCCATTCTAAGAGTGTGTAAATCCCTTTGTGGGAGAAGTGGCTGCCCATGTGTCCCAGACCTAAAAGAAACCCTATGACTGCCTGTGGCAGGAATTCCCCGGATATGGGTTGCATTTACCTGAGGCTTTGATGATCCACTACAAACAGTAGAAGATCCTGTCCTCAGTGACGCTGGGACAGTGGCTTAAAGAGGGGAAAACACGCATGTGCTTTCCGTTGCAGAGTGGGCCCTCCCTTCGCGTTTGTTGTTTAAAAATTTAATTAATCAGGGAATAAATATTCTAATTATTTACTTGGGTTTTGAATTCAAATATTGGGAGGCATAGATTGTTAGTGAAAAAAATCAAATTAAAAAATTAAGACACGATTGGCATCGTGTTTTATTTATTTTTTAAATTTAATTAATTAATTTATTTATTAAAGATTTCTGCCTCCTCCCCGCCTTCGCCTCCCATTTCCCTCCCCCTCCCCCAATCAAGTCCCCCTCCTTCATCAGCTCGAAGAGCAATCAGGGTTCCCTGACCTGTGGGAAGTCCAAGGACCACCCACCTCCATCCAGGTCTAGTAAGGTGAGCATCCAAACTGCCTAGGCTCCCCCAAAGCCAGTACGTGCAGTAGGATCAAAAACCCATCGGCATCGTGTTTTAAATCAGAAGGCAGACTTGGGAGACGGGGGCAGCAGATTTGAAATGTGGTTTGGTGAGAGCCCTGGATGCTGCAGAGGGCTAGGTGATGAGATGAGTTTCCCATGATGCACGAGTTCTAGGTCAGCAGGTGTCAAGAACATCATTTCAGGAAGTCATCGCCTTGTTTTTTTAAAATATGTAACATGTTATAACAACCTTCCTTGCTGATCTTCTCCACGTTTTCCTAGCTTTAGGATGTGTGCTGCCCAAGTGAGCACAAATCTGATGTTATTGTTTTACATTAATTATTATTATTGGTGGTGGTGGTGCTGATGGTGGCGGTGGTTGGCGGTGGTGGTGGTGTGTGAGTCAGAAGACAACCTGTGGAAGTTAGTTCTCTCCTACCATGTCAGTCCCAGGGACTGAACTTGGGCTATCAGGCTTGGCATCATGTATCTTTTTTAAAGAATTAATTAACTTTATTTAAATTTAATTAAGTTTTGAAAATGTTTTCTCGCTTTACAAACCAATCCCTAGTGCCCCTTCTCCCACTCCCCCAACTTTTCCCCCAACCCACCCTCATCCATTCCTCAGAGGGGAAAACTAGCCCATCACTTTGGGGCAGTACCAAGGCCCTCCCCCTATATCTAGGCTGAGCAAGGTATCCCTCCAAAGAGAATGGGCTCCAGAAAGCCAGTGCTAGCATAGAACCTTCATTCAGTAACAAATGGGGGCAGATGCAGAGACCCACAGAAATGAACCTCTGGGCCAAGCTCCCAAAGTCCAGTCAAAGAGAGGGAGGATTGATCATATGAACAAAAGGGTTAAGACCATGATGGGGAAACCCACAGAAACAGTTGGCTGAGCTAGTGGGAGCTCACTGACTCCAGACTGACAGCAGGGAAACCAGCATAGGCCCAAACTAGGCCCTCTGAATGTGGGTGACAGTTGCGTGGCCGGTGCAGTCTGTGGGGCCATTGGCAGTGGGACCAGGATTTATCCCTAGGCGTCCTGTATCTTTGCTTGGCTGAGTCATCTTGCTAGCCCTCATGGGTTTTTGTTTGTTTTGCTTCTTGAGGCAGGGTCTCATCTAGTTCAGGATGACTTTCAGCTTACTATATAGTAGAGGATGAGCTTCAACTTGGGATCCTCCTGCCTCCACCTCTCTGGGATTACAGACATATATATCTTAGCATGCTCAGTTTATGCCCTCCTGGGGCTGAACCCAGACCTTTATGTACGCTAAGCAAGTGCTCCACCATCTGAGCTACACTCTATCCTTCATGGCTGTCTCTCCATTTCACTTGATAGGCATCCTTTTTCTTTGTCAGGCAGCAGCACGAACCTTGCTTCCCATAGCCCATGTGGCCATGCAATGTCCAAGTTCCCCGGTGGCTTTCCCAGTCATACATCTCCTGTGTGATAAGTCAGAGTTTTCCATTATCTGAGGGCTATACCGCTTTGTGGTGGAATGCGTAACACCAGGAGAGGGTACGTGCCTATTTCACACCAGAATTTCTAGCGGTAGGATTGTGTGACTTTGAAGCTACAGGAAGCAGCCCTCCCAGCAGCCTGTAGAACTCGGACACAGGAAAGGACAGCTGAGACGGGGAGGAAGCAACACATCTATAGGTCAGATATTAGCGCAGATGACTGGGGTCCATCCATGCATGAAGGAAGGACACATCTTGGATGAAGTGTTTTGTCTTGAGAAATCTTGAATTGGAATTTGCCATATGAGACCCAATAGAAAGGGAACTGGTGGACAGATGAGGCCAAAGAACAGGAGCTCTATATTTAGGACTTTACGCTTTCTCTGTGTGTCCTTTTGAAACTCATTCTGCCCTGAACTAGACATATGTAGCCTTTGGCTTTTCCTGGTCAAATTCTCACATCGTTTTGATTTCTCTTAGAACTCCAAGATAAAGCTGTCCTTGGATAGGCTGGTTGTGCCTGACTCCAAGGACCCCCAAGAAGACCACCACAGAGCCACACTTCCGAATGCAAAAGCAAGGTTTCGTTTATTAAGTACGGGCTAGCACAGGTCCCCTGCCTTACAGTCTGACACAGCAGATGGAGGGAGAAGGACCCCTTCTATTTTTTGTAGGGGGTTTATAAAGACAAAAACCACAAGGCAGTCACAAGGTTACAGTCTCAAAATACAAAATTACTTATCCTGTATCACAATTGGCAAAAGGTGAGGCAAAGATCAGCCGTTAGTTCCTGATAGGCTGTTAGTATCTAAGGGGGATAGCAACAGCCCTCCCTGGTTACGTCCTCCAGACATCTGTGTACCCTGTGCTAACCACAGGGACTGCTTGAAACATTGCCCTGCTGCTATCACCCAGCTGATAGGGGAAGCTGTGTGGGGGAATGGGCTGCAGTCAGTAACTTTATGTAATTCAGGTTTCTCCATTAGCTAATCCTTCCCCTAAAGAGGGGTCCTACAGCCTCCAGCTTATCCTGGGGGCTGGGGTATCATTCAGGTCCCAAAAGGGTCCATCACAGAAATGGAACCACTTCTGACCTTTCAGGCTCATACAGATAGAGCCGCGCCGCCTATGGCTGTCAGGACAGGTCAGTAAGACTGTTCTCTGAGCTCCGCAGGCCTGCTGGAATGTCCTTTCTCATGCAGTTTTGAAGATTCTAGTACTTCCACCATGTCTCCATTCTCTCTTCCTTTTCCTTTTACTAGGTATCTGATGGAAAAGGTGTACAAGCCTGCTAGGGGAGAACCTGCTGTGTAGGGGGCTGGGAAGTAGCGGTGCTGTTCAAGGCAGAAGCCTCATTAGTGCCGCCTGGCAAGAACATACATTCCCTGAAAATCGGTACCACATGGACCACATGCTAGGGAACCAGTTTGCTCACACCAGCTCTCAATGTCTTTTTGGCCAGTGAAAATTCAGTTGCCTGTACATATTTCATAGAACCTGCCTAATCAAATCATTTGGCTTTAATAACATGGCACAGAGAACAGAATGATTCCAGTGTGATTCAAAATGTTACATAATTTACAGAGCATAGGAACTTCAGTTTGCTATGTACTTGACTTGGGCTTAAAGATGTTTGGGTATAGAACACTTCACAAGTATTTGAAAAACAAATGGAGACTCCGGTGCATGGTGCCTTCCAACAAGAACATATTTGTGTAAGATTTTTTAAAAGTAATATTTTGTATCTTTTTTAAAGCACCTCAATTAGTCACTGCGATAAAATACTAGGACCAAAAGCAACTTCGAAGAAAGTTTACTTTAGCGTATGGTTCCAGAGGGTTAGATGCACACAGTGGCAGGGATGCATGGCAGAAGGAGGCCAGAGTGGAGCCCAGAGATGACATCTCAAACACACACACACAACACACACACACACACACACACACACACACACACACGAAGCAGAGCAAGGGCGCTAGAAGCAGATGGGGCTCCACATTCTGAAGCTGCCTAGCGATATGCTCCCCCACGCAAGCCTGCACCTTCTTAAGGTTTCATAATTTTCCCAAACAGTACCAGCAACAGGGCATCGAGTGTTCAAATCCATGAGCTTATAAGGGCTTTTCACACTCAAGCAGAAGGCATGGCCCCGAAGCCTGGTGGTACACAAAATGGGACTCCTGCCTTAGTCTGTCAAGGATTTTGACACTGTTCTAAAAGGTTTTCTATTGATATGACAAATAAGCTAACCTTTGGAAATAAGACTGAGAAACCATGCCCTTGTAATGTCATATTTAAAAGTTGTTTAACAAAACCATCAATGAGTATTTAATTATCCAAGGAAATATATCTTCATTTGACTCTTTTAAGATGTTTAAAGGTCTCAGACTTGGTGAAATTACATTTAACTTATGAATTTTTAGGGGTGTCGGTGTCTGGTGGGGATGCAAATGACTTCTGTTAAAAAATACAACCTCAAAGATTTTGATTTTATTGCTCTGGGAAACATTAACCAATTTTGTATCTATTCAAGTAAGCTCATTCTGTCTCCAGTTTTTGGTGCCAATAAACACCCAGTTCTTCTAATATTCTTTGCACCAGATTTATCAATTTTTTTCCTAGTTGCTTCACTAATGAAGTAAGCAACATGTTTGGCATGTGTTCGTTTTATTTTTGTAAAGGACTTATGCCTTAACTTTCTGAAAATTCCGCTTTCAGAGTATGCTAACTTCCCCAAGGAAATCGTTCTCTTCACCACCTACCAAGACACACACAGTATCTAGCCGTGTCAGAGGATGTCGGCATCAGGATTCTAACCGGGTGAGCTTCTAACTAAAATTCTGAGTTTCTTCCATTTTTTATTGGCCTGTAATTAAGCACAGGACCCCAACAGAAATACATGGGAATAACTTTCTGTCCCCTCACCTGTAAGCTACAATTACTGCCATTACAGCGATACCATACAAAGTCTTCAAAGCTGTGAGCCCTGCCCCTTACCCCCCAAATTACAGAGGGGCCCTCAGCAAATGTGTCTTTGAAATTATCCAAGGCAACTTAGAGCTCAAAGTTGATATAGTGTCTACAGTTGTGTTTCTCTGTCAAATAAGCAACAGCAGCAGAAACCACACCTCGCAACTCTTTTCCTTCTAAACAGCCCCTCTCCTTCTCCCAGACCGTCCTTTTCTTTCTCCCAGACCGTCCTTCTCCTTCTCCCAGACCGTCCTTCTCCTTCTCCCAGACCGTCCTTCTCCTTCTCCCAGACCGTCCTTCTCCTTCTCCCAGACCGTCCTTCTCCTTCTCCCAGACCAAATGCCTTCCTCTATGACTGGGCTTCGACCTGTGTCAGAACTGAGTCACTCAGAAGCAGGAGGATTCTCTCAGCAGGTGTTCTCTCCAGAACCTGCCTGGCTCTCATGGGAGTTGAGACTACACACACCTACTTGCTCAACTTTCAACCGATTGGCTGGGTCCTTTTTCGTCAGCGTTACCTGATTTTTCTGTCTTCTCAATTTTTAATTTTGAAGGAAAGCCCATCCTTTTCCAGCTCAGCTCTCTTAATTCTTTGAGAGAACGGGGTCAAAGAGCGTTTCTGTGTGCTCTGTCTTACGCCCGTCTCCACAAGCTGATCTGGAGGGGGATTTTCTCAGTTGTCTTAGCAATTGAAAGAGTCACAGAGTGGCTGTCTTACTGTGTGTGGGTGTGTGTGTGGGGGGGGGGGCGTTGAGAAGTTGGTAGCTGTCCAGCCCACAAGGCTAAATAGCTCAGCAGTCCCAATCTGATGCAGAAAACCTGAAAGCTTCCTGGTGAACCACTGGTCCTTAGTCTGTGACAAAAGCCAGGAAGCTCTGGTTCATTGTTCTTGGGGTTAAAAAATGGTAAAGTCAGTTTAGGAAACTGGTAATTTAAAATAAGTTAAATGTATAATTATAATGTGATCCAGAGATTTTACTTGTAGGCATCTACTCAAGAAAAAAGAAAGCTTATATATAATATTTACAAAAGTTATGACTTGATTAGTGGAGAGCCTTCTAGGCAATTGCTTCAAATTTGAAATAACCCAACATCAATTCATGGATTCATAGAGAAATGATAGGTTATCAATATGGTTGAACATTAGTCAACTGTAGGGAGGAATGATCGATACACAGCAGCATAGATGAATCACAAAAGCCTTTGACAAAGCGAAAGAAGTCGGACATCAAGGATTAGGTGCCGTCTAACTCCACTGAAGTGTGGGATAAAGCAGACCAGCTATGGCCACCATCCAGGCCTAGGAGGGGACTGTCTGCTGGGAGCAGAAAAGAAGTTTTTGACAGGGTTTAAGTATCTTACAATCTTAATTTCTGCAGTGGTTATCCAACCATATACATTTGACAAAGTTCTTAGGGCTGCACACATGTATTGGTAAATTTTATGATGTACAACTCAATAATGTTTGTTGAGAGAGTTGGGGAGAAGGAGGTCTAATGGCTACAAAGAGAATGGATTGATGATGGTCAAGAATTGCAACATGGACATGAATTATTTAGAGATAAATTTTAATTTTTTTTCACAAATAAATGGCTGAGAAACAAGGGGAAAATACAAGAGACAACAACAACAAAAAAAGGAACCTTCCTCGGCACAGACTGACTGTCCCAGGAGAAGCCGCCGACTGGCATAGCAGACACTCACTGGGTACAGAGTCCCCTGTTCCTTTTTCTGCCCTCACTTCGGTCTTTCTTGAATACAGTGCCAAGCTGCTCAGGCTAATTCCATCGTAGGCCTGTGCTAGCACCCATGCTTCTATTTTCAGGAGCGTTCTAGGGCCCCTGGAGAACTGTTTCTTCTGTCTCCCGGCTGGAGCAATGAGGGGTCACGTGGCTCTTTCCGTCACTGAGCCCTTCCTCCGATGGTGCCCTCACTCTTTGACAGTTTCTTGTGCTCTCATGATGCCACCTAGGTAGCGTTATCCTATTCAGTATTGGGATATATCTTATTTATCTGAAGATATAAATTTAACTGAGTTCTTTTTTCTATGAAATTTAAATGTAACCAATTATCATTTTATTGCTAAATTTAATAACCCTGTATTCCAGAATACTGTCCTCAGGGGTCTGACCACTTTCTTTTTAAAGTAATCCTGAGCTGTTATTCTCACAGGAGCATGACACAGCTTAAATTGAAGTGTGTTTACACATCCCAGAGCTAAACCCAAACCAGGCTCCTGCCCATCAACCTGAGGGGGGGGGGGGGCGAGAGGCATGGATGTGGTCCTCTCAAGATTCAGGCTAGAGAGGGGCATCCAGCTTCCTATCAGGAATGTTGGCACAGGGGGAGAAGGAGGGAGAGGGTATGAGGAGAAGAGAGGGAGAGAAGGGGCAGAGAGAGGGAGACGTGTGTGTGTGTGTGTGTGTGTTTGTTTGTGTGTGTGTGTGTGTGTGTGTGTGAGAGAGAGAGAGAGAGAGAGAGAGAGAGAGAGAGAGAGGGGAGGGGGGAGAGGGAGGTGTGTGTGTGTGTGTGTAGAGAGAGAGAGAGAGAGAGAGAGGAGAGGGAGGTGTGTGTGTGTGTGTGTGTGTGTGTGTAGAGAGAGAGGGGGGGGGGAGGGAGGGGAAAGAATAAAATGGCCTGATGTTAATAAAGGTAAGATTTTTCTTCAGCACCTGGGCCAAATATCCACGTCTGTTTGAATGGAAGATAGGTCTGGCTATTTGATTTTTTTTTTTTTACACAGATGTCAAGAACAAAAAGTCTCTTACCTGGGGAGAGAAGACACCCCTGAATAAAAGCCACCTTTGCTGGTATTAGAAGGAGCGGAGAAAGCAAAGACAACAGCTAAGCTTTAAAAAGCACCAATAAGCAACGGCTGTGAGGTCACCAGAGAAGACCGCTAAGACACGGGATGAAGCCAATAGAAAGTCTTAGCTGGCCAGAGACTACACTGGGTGTTTAGGACCCCATTGTAGCCCCAAGTCTTTCTCAGGGTGAGCTTTTAACTCCCAAGCCACACCCTGGGTTGTTGGGGAATATTATTTTAACTAGGCAAAGCAGTGTTACATTTGTTTATGCTGCAGAATATCACTTTAACTTAAACTTTGTTTCTGCTGCATTTGTTTAACAACGTAAGGATGTGTGTTTAGGTAAAGACGAGTTGCGTTTGTTTCACCTCTTCTGCCTAAGGCACCTGATTGGTCTAAGAAAGTGCTGTCTGAACAATAGCTAATCAGAGAAAGGATTCGTGAGACTGGCAGGCAGAATAAACAAGAGGAGAAATCTAGGCTCAAGAGAGAAGAGGAGATGGGGAGAGAATTAGGGAGAAAAAAAGGGACACACATGGCAAGAAGCCAGGCAGCGACCACCACGGGTCTCAAGTTTCATGGAGTCCTCGAAGCAGCAGCATGGACCTCAGACACCAACATGGCTTCCGCTGGTATCACAGACCACAACAGTCCCTCGAGCCTATGTCCCTGAGATTAAGAGGCTCAGGCTCCACCAACTGAGCTAGCCAGGCCTGCACCCACAAAATTAAAAAAAAAAGCCTGAGAGAGCTTGAAAAGTAATTCTAGACACAAAAGAACAGAGTTAAACATGGCTTCTTAGTAGCAGCATTTCCTCAGGTGGGCTCTGTTTGCTAGAGGCAAGTGCGTCTCATTTAAGAGAGGTTTCCTGACTCAGCTTTCGTTGCAAAAACGTTGGATCCCTTTTAAGAGGCTTTGCCAAAAATCACTTAAATAGTGTTTATGAATAGCCAACAACATGTTTTATGGTGGTGGCAGGGACCTTGAAACTCCATAGAATTGTGGCAATAAACATGGCTCCCCTCAGTACCTCTGTCATGAAGCTAGACTCTCAGAAAGCTAAATAATGGGGTGGATTCAGTCATCAAAGTCATGGCTTTAATCCTAACCATATCACTTAGCAAATTAAAGACTCATGTAAGAATAGATTCAGACAAAAATACCTCTAAATGTTTTACAGTGTGTTTAAAAATATATATAGGCTTGGTAGAGAAAAGAAAAGTATAAAGTCCCTAAAAAAAGAAAGAGAGTGCTTTAATCCCAGCACTTGGGAGGCAGAGGCAGGCAGATCTCTGTGAGTTCAAGGACAGACTGGCCTACAGAGTGAATTCCCAGGACAGCCAAAGATACACAATGAAGCCCTGTCTAAAAAACTGCAAATTAAAATTAAAAATAAAAGAGAGTTTATGATAAAGTCACATAAAGATGGAAAATGCACAGAGAATCTGGATACTATATGCTATTGTGTTTTTGAATTATTTGATGGCTGAGGAAGGAGCAACAGCTGCTAAAACACATTTGATTATAAATGCTGCTGGATTAATACAACGTATATACTTTGAAAATGCCTTGACTTCAAAACTTAAGTCAAAAGATATGTTACTTTGGAGAAGAGCTTTTGCTTTTGTTTCCACAGGAAATGAGAGGCTGTGGATTCATTCTGGGTTAAGAAAAATCAGGTTTGATGAAGGAAATCTCCAATAAAAGTGGATGGCTCAGATGTCTGAGTTTTACCTCTAGAACAGCCTCAAGACTGCTGACTGAGATAATCAAGCCTCACAGAATTTTCCAGTCAGAACTTGATAATTCTAAATTATCTCTAGGTCCCCATAAGATTATCAGCACCCCCAATCAGCAGGAAGTAGCCTAGAACACTATGCCCACATTTCCAAAAAATGGATTATGAATGTTTGTCTTTGTTTAGAGTGTTGGTTACAAATTGTTATAGATAATGGTCAGGAAAAAAAGCTAAACAAAGGAGATTAGATTCATAGTTCTGGTTTTTTTTTTTTAAAGGGAAAGTGCTGTGGGCCAATGGTCTTGTACCCTGTAAAGATTTGTCACTTATACTAATTTAATAAAATGCTGATTGGCCAGTAGCCAGGCAGGAAGTATAGGCAGGGTGACCAGAACAGGAGAATTCTGGGAGAAGAAAGGCTTAGTCTGCAGTCATCACTCAGACACAGAGGAAACAAGATGAGAATGCCTCACTGATAAAAGGTACCAAGCCATGTGTCTAACACAGACAAGAATTATGGGCTAACTTAAGATATAAGAGTTAAGTGAGATTCCATCTTACACCTATAAGAATGGCCAAGATCAAAAACACTGATGACAACTTATGCTGGAGAGGTTGTGGGGAAAAGGGAACACTTTTCCATTGGTGGTTGGGAATGCAAACTGGTACAGCACCATTTGTTGAATATAATAAACTCTTTCTTCCATTTTATATTTTTTGCTTCTTTGTCAAAAATCAGATGTTCATAGGTGTGTGGATTAATATCTGGGTTTTCAATTCGGTCCCATTGGTCCTCCTGTCTGTTTTTATGACAATACCTGAAGACGGACACTAAAAAGAAATCCCATACTAGCTCAGAATTGAGTATAATAAAGGGTTATTTATTTAGGGGTAGACTCACACATCACAGTCCTCTGGATGAATGGGGAACAGCAACCGAATCCAGCAGCCTGGACAAGAGAGAGAGAGCACACACCTTACATCAGTGTTTAGAGTATAAGAGGCCACCCTTAAGTGGGCAGGTAACTTAAAGGCTGTAGAAATTCCTACACCAAATACCAGGCTGTTTTCAATACTGTAGCTCTATAGTAGTTTGAAATCAGGGACTGTGATACCTCCAGAAGTTCCTTTATTGTACAGTATTGTTTTGGCTATCCTGGGTTTTTTGCTTTTCCATATGAAGTTGAATATTGTTCTTTCAAGATCTGTGTAGAATTTTGCTGGGATTTTGCTGGGCATTGCTTTGAATCTGTAGATTGCTTTTGGTAAGATTGCGTTTTTACTATGTTAATTCTACCTACCCAAGAACATGGGAGATCTTTCCATTTTCTGGTTTCTTCTTCAATTCCTTTTTTCAAAGATTTGAAGTTCTTGTTATATAGGTCTTCCACTTTTTTGGTTAGAGTTACTTTGAGATATTTTATGCTATTTGTGGCTATTGTGAAGTGTGATGTTTCTCTGATTTCTTTCTCAGCTCTTTTATCATCTGTGTAAAGGAGGGCTACTGGTTTTTTTTTTTTTCAGTTAATCTTGTATCCATGCAGGACATTTTTAAAATTAGTGATTGATGTGAAAGGGCACAGCCCATAATGGGTGGGGTTATCCTTGGGCTGGTGGTCCTAGGTTCTCTAAGAAAGCAGGCTGAGCAAGTTATGGGAGCAAGCCAGTAAGTAACACCCCTCCAGACCTCTGCATTAGCTCCTGCCTCCAAGTTCCTGCCCTGTTTGAGTTTCTGTCCTCACTGTCTTCAGTGATGAACAGTGCTGTGGAAGTGTAAGCTGAATAGACCGTTGTTTTGGTCATGGTGTTTCATCAGACCAATAGTAACCTGAACTAAGACAGCTTAGGAGAGATTTCTTTGTCTTAATTATTTTTCTTTATTATTTCCTCATTTGAAGAGGGAAGACCCATGTTTAATCTATATCTTTTGAGGTGGGAAGATCCAACCTTAATTAGGGCCACACCCTCTACTGGAAGTCTATAAAAAAGGTAAGGAAGAAGGAAGTTGGCTCCCTTTGCCTGCTTGTTTTCTCTTGGCTGGCAGTTCTATTCCTTCACTGGCATTAAAGCCTAGTTATTCAGGATTCCAGCACATACTGAAGACCTGCTGAGACATCCAGCCTTGTGGCTGAACAAGTACTGGATTTTCAGACCTTCCATTGGTAGGCAACCATTGTTAGATAGTTGAACTACAACCTGTAAGCCATTCTAATACATATGACATATATTAGATATATCTACACATATGTACACACACATATATATACATACATATATATTATATATATATCATATGGCTTTCCTAGGATTATGAATTTGGGGTAATCACTTGAAAGCAGTCTTTTCTGTGACTGGCATTTCTTTTTAGAAGCATCACTACTTTTCAAGGAAGGAACACCAGGCTGTATTATGTGTGAGCTCACTGAATGGGGGTTTCCTAACAGGTAGGAGGTAGGTTTTCTCATGTTCTCCTAAATATTTTTGCTGAACTCATCTTCAAGGTTGGAGAAAACTCATCAAATTAGCACCTCCCAATTACTCCTAAGTCTGAAAAAAGTAAGACATCCCTAAATACCACAAGCCGGCTGGGTGTGGATGGTGCCAGGAGGAGACACAGTTTTCCAGTAGAGTACCCCCAGCTTCCCTCCATGTGGGTTTTCAAAGGAAATGTGCTGCTGAGACCCGGATGGCACCATCAGCTCCTGGTGCGCAGGCAGAGCCACGGGCATAGTGTACTTGTGATGTACTCTTTAGTTAGCGCTCCAGGGTCACTCGCTGGACCTAGTGGAAAGTCCCTTGAAAAAGTGGCTCAGGGAGAGCAGGGAAGTGTTCCAGTGCCGCCATGGTTCTCCTCTTGGCTTTTATTCTCTCTGGTGAGAAATGAAAATGCTGGGTGACATATGAGCAGGAGCTGAAGGTGAAGTAATTTCTCAGGATGAATGAACTCATCATTCCTGAGATCACATTTAGGTTCTGGAGCATATGGAAAGCATGAACCCATTGATTCGAATGGTGTGGGGAAGAGGCGGGTAGGAAAGACCCAGGCATCACTAAGTAGCTGCTGCACTTGGGGCTATTGGTTGACACTTGATAACCTGTCTAATTTAGTGTTATTCTAGTGTAGAATTTCGGACACAAAGCTCATAGGAGAAACAACTTCAAACCTCTTGACTCACCTGCCCTCCTGAGATAAGTGGTTTTGAGAAGCTGCATACCATTTTGAAGTTATTAAGTTGATGGCTGATGTTTCTTCTTGTAAGTTGGAAGGCTGTTTGGTTTAATGAAGAGAAGTAGAACATTTCAATCACTGGTGAAGTCTGGTGGAGGCTTATCTCAATGGGCACTAATATTTCAGAACAGAACTTGATCAAGTATGTTCTAGCTACCTCACCAAACCAAGAACGCCAAAATTGGAAAGAAAATAATGCCATTTATTTATTTATTTATTTATTTTACTCATGAGTTTTCTTTCACATAGCTTAAAAAATGGTGGTCTTAGAACATTCTAGCTATAGAGACTAAAAAACAAAGAACCCTGGACCGCTTCAGCTCTATGAATTCTCGGCATCTCAGCATATTCCCAAGCATCTCATTAATGCAAACTTCAGACTTAACAAAAAAAATCTGCCCAAGACACTCCCTCAAGGCTGCACGATTTAGCATTATAGGGGCAGGCAACCCAGAGAACTTAGTTGCAGCAAGAGGGAGGCTTATGCAAGAATACACAGAGAGTTAAGCTCTGGAAACGAACTCCCTTTAAACTTTCAACATTCCTTGGTGAGCCTTTGTGAGTCCTTGAGGTACATGCATATATATATATATATATATATATATATATATATATATACATATTATTTCATGACAGTAGGCTTACAAGGTTAAATTAATTTGGGGATTCCTTGACTGGCCTTTAAAGGACCCAAGAGGGCCTACAATAAGGAAACCCATTCTTATTTAGTCTAGAATCTTTCGAGTAAACTTGTTTTTGTTTGATGACTGTTAGCATCCACTACAAAACCTTTTTAGAATAGCATTGTTATCAGAATATAACATTGATGTTAAGTTATTTGTGCTGGGCCAGGGAGCCACAAATATTTTTGGAAAAGGACAAGTAGAAAGTATTTTGTTGCCAGATGGTCCATGCCTATAGTCTCAGCTCTCATTAGGTGGAGGTAAATGAGCATAGCTTGGTCGTGATGGTTAGTTTTTTCAGCTTGACACAAGACAAAATAATCTGGAAAGAGGAACCTTACTTGAGAAAATGCCTCCATCAGATTGACTCGTAGGCAGGCAAGTCTGTGGAACATTTTCTTGATTAGTCGTTGGTGTGGGGAGCAGTCCACTATGAGTGGTATCACCCCTAGGCAGGTGGTCCTGGGGTATACCTTGTTAGCCTGACTGTGAGACTGGGGAGCAAGCCAGTAAGCAGTGTTCCTCCATGGCTTCTACTTCAGTTCCTGCTTCCAGTCCTGCCCTGTCTTCCCTTCATGATGGACTCTACACTGTAATCTGAGATAAAAACCTTTCTTTCCTGTTGCGGGTCAGTGTTTTGTGGTGGTAGTAGAAAACCTAACTCATACAGTGGTGCACAGAAAGCCCAGCTGGGTTACACAGTGAGACCTGGTCTCCAGAAGAAAGTGGGCTGAGGGAGATGTTTTAGCCTAGAAGAACATTAGTTCTCATTCTTTATGGAAGCCCAGAAACAGCAGCCAGCAATCCCTCTATGAGTGAGCATGGTGGCGTGCCAGGAAAATCTGACCTACCAAATCAGATGCTGGGCTGGATTTGGCAAGAGAAGACGGTTTGACTGGTCTGCTCACAGTCGTAAATCTTAATGGAATTGAACCTGGTACTGATGATCTCACAGCGTGAGCCTTGTCCCTACAGCACCCTGAGGAGGTGCCACAGAGTGGCCCCAAAAGAAAGTCTGGAATATAGGAGGCATACCTCATCTTATTGAGCATTTTGATAAGAGCTGGCTAGTCCTTTTTGACTACGTCGACAAAAATGGTCTCCCCTCAGCATCAAGGTTGACCAGCCATTCCCTTCACTTGTCTCTTATAAGCAATTAATATGGATCTCAAAACCAGAAGGAAGGACATCCTTTCGTGAACTCAGTTACAAAGGACATAACCAAGGCGTACATGTAATTTTTGGCACAGATCAGCCCCAACAGTTCTGGGGTCAGTGGGGCTCACATGTTCTGACTCTTGTTTTTCAATAAGCTCATCCTCACGTCAACGATTTCTCAAGATCTGTTCATTATGTTGGTTATTTCTATTTAAGTTCTTTTTAAAAGTGTGTGTGTGTGTGAGGCTGTATGCCACAACCTAAGAGTAGAGGTCTGAGGACAACCTTAGGTATTGGTTCTTACTCTCTATCTTATTAAAGATGGGTCTTTTTTTTGTTGTTATTACACTGCGTACACCAAGTTAACTGGCTTTCTATCTTCCTGGGATTCTCCCATCTTAGCCTCTTGTCCTCTTCTGGGGTTGGTGGGACTACAGGATCTGTGCTGCACATTTGACTTTTATGTGCGATCTGGGGGTTTGAACTCAGATCTTTGTGTTTAAGAACTATTACCTGCTGAGCCATTTCCCTAGGCCTCTACTTGAGCTTTTTCGTTTTTATTTTATTTTTTTTTAAGCTTACGGATTGCTTTTGCCTGCTACCAAGACAAATACATTTACCCGAGAAGGCCTTTTCCTTATTTGAATGAGCACTTCCTTATAGGACTACCCTTGAGAAAAGACCAAGAGAGCTCACCTTTGCACAGAATCAAATGATAACCATTAGTAATTAGGTGGAGATTTCCCCTGAGAGAAGAAATCATCTGGGGCAGCTCCAAAGTGCCGCCATGTCAAGTAATCCCGCGAGGACACTTTGCCAAGGACCCTGATGCATCATTAACCTCTGGGATTGCAGGAAAAGTTGTTATCATTTTTCTAACAATGGTAGACAGGGATCAAGTCATAAATGCCTAGAAATGTGGTTAGGGAATCAGGCCAGATACTGCAGAGAACTGTAAAGAAGGGGCCTGATAAGCTAAATCAAAAGTGAAGGCAGCCCTTCAGATAAAGGGCACTGAGAGAGGACTGGGGGCTTCATAATAGCTTGAGGAATAGGGCCTCATTTAAGATCAGAGCAAGCACAATTCCTATGTACTAGGCAGGTTGGGATAAACACTGAAAACCAACCAAGTTGACTGGAGTGAGAAATACAGAAATAGAAGAAGACTTTCCTACAGCTACGATGAGTTTGGGAAATGATGACTACAGGATTAAGCTAAACACAACAATAGCTAGGGGATAGGAAGGGTGGAAGATGTAGCTGGGGACATCGGTGGCTAGTCCACACCCACATGGACCATAAGGGACATGAAGGTATTTGTGCTCAAAGGCATGCACGAGGGGACCCTGGCATGTTAAGCTCACAGGGTAGTTCCTTCAGGGGAAGGAATGCAAAACCACCTGTTTTCCTCCCGGAAGACTGGAGGAGACAGATGTGCTTTGGGCTATCTGTGTATTTAGAGACAGTGGACCCTCCTTCAAACCCTTATCATAAAATTGCTTTTCTCAATCCTTCTTAAATCTGTTTTTCTCAGTAGGTCTATAAACCTATCTTTATGGACTTTACAAGGAGTTTTGACGTAGTCACGTCCTCTGAGTATTTAGCTTTGTTCGTCAAGGACATTTATGTATGCTTTGTTGTGCATAAGGGTTTAAGTTAATTACTACCAGAATAGTTCACCAAACTGTGCCATGCTTAAATACGCCTAAAATAAACCACTAGGCGCCAGACTCCCAAAGTTTGAACCAATACCAGCTACTGAGTCGTGTTGGGCCAAACTTCCTTCTTGCCTCCCAGGCTCATCTCTCTGCTGCCTGGAAAGGTTGCAGAGACACCCAAGGTTTTGTGGATATAGGGAAAGAGGCTGTGGTTGCAGCTTCTAGCACCCTGAGCCCTGCAGAACAGACTTTCTTGAGCTGCCCTTACTAGTGACCTTAAGTAAGGTGTGTGATTTTGCAACACACATGATACTCTTCAAAATAAACATCAGCAGCCCTGGCTTCCTGCTTTAGTAGACTGTCTATGCTGTAATCATTGCCCCAAATATAGTACAATGCTTAGATGTTAAAAAGAATAGAAAATTACCTTCACGATATGTAACATCAGTTGCGGAGAAATAACATTAAAGAGAAGCAGCATTAGAAGAACTCATATTCCAGTTGTGACTGACTAGGTCTAAAATAGCAGCAGGGACAACCGTCTTAAATATAGAAATCTCTGAGGTCAGGCCAGTGTCCTTTCTGCCCTCTCAGAGCCTGGCAGGCCCTGGCGATTGTGTAGATTAGGGCTGCCAACAACCAAGAAATCAAAGAGCCAAGCAAGAGAGGAAGGGCGATTGTTAATTGTTAGGCTTTACTAATTATCTCTGAACATTTCTGGTCTTAGCAGGGAGCAGAAGGTCAGTCCCAATTTGAGCCTTCTCTCTTTTCAGCCTGACCAGTTCAGAAGCTGCCAGCCTCACTGCAGTTACTGCTACCTGATACCACACTGGGCTCCATTCCGGCCCCACTGGACCTGGGTGACAAAATCAGATCCAAATGAGTATTATCCCAGACACCGTGAAAGTAGCCTGTTCTCGGCTTTTATGTGTTCCTCAGCGCTTGGAATTTCTCTGCCCTGGCTCTCTCCTTTGTCTTCTGTCTGAGCCTTGAACTACCAACCTCTTCAGTGAACACCAATTACAAGCTAGACTCTGTGAGGGGCCTCGAAGATGGCCAGGGCATGCTGCCTACTGGGGGACTAAGAAGCCAGCTAGAGAGAACAGTATGCACAAGGGGAAGGCTGGCAGTTTTCCTGTCGGGCACATGATGTTCTGCGCTCTCTGCCCTCAGGGTGTCCATACTCCATCATCCCCCTAGTCCTCACCATCACCGGTGCCAGATCAGAGGGATGGTCCGAGGAGATGAAAGATTTCTTCTTAGGTGGCACAGAGGGTCTCTTTGATTTCAGGGACAAGTGTAGGCAAATGATGATTACATATTCATGGCCCAGGTGTGGAGGAAATACACACGTGAACCTTCTAAGCTAGATTCCTTTTATATGACTGGTGGGATGTTGGTTCTGTTTATTTCTTCCTTGCAGCATTTCCCTGGATTTTGGGGATCCGAACTCTGATTCTATAGACTGCACACCAAGAACTTCATGGAGTTATCTCCGTGGCCCCAGACAGCTTGTTTTTAAGGGGTGGGGTAGCCAGACCAGGAAAGTAGATAAATGAAGCCCAGGGCAGAACAAATGTATTTCTTCGGAAACAACTGGGTTCCAACAAACTCTATCCATTTTTAGCTCCTTGCTTCCTCTAAGTAGCAAAGCCATGACCCTCCCTGAGTTCTCAGAGTTCCTTTGTTCTTTCTCCATCTACCAACCCCTCCTGATCCCAGAAAGTGCACAGCAGAGACGTTTTGTAAGAAGCCAGCTGCAACTTGGCTCTAAAATATCCCGCTTGGATCCTTCATCTGCAAGGAGAAAAAGTTCCCAAAGGGGTCAGTCTTATTTTATTTGCTGGAGACTTCTGGATTCTGTCTCGCCAAAAAACATTCTTCCAATTAGACAGACTCTTTCCTTTCATGTGTTTGTGTGTGTGTGCTGTGTTGTCCATATGTGTATGCATGTTTGTGTGCATGAGCATTCTTGTGTATGCGGGAGCCCGTGTGTGGAGACAAGACATTGGTGAAGGGATTGTTCTTGATCCTCTTTCTTCTTTTTGAGTCCCAGTCTCTCAGTTGAGCTCAGAGCTGGTTGATAAGCTCATCTCAGGAGCCAGTTGTCTCTGAGGATACGCTGTATCTGCCTTCCGAGGGGTTTTCTCAGCATTTCCGTGGGTTCTGGGGACCCAAACTCTGGTTCTGTAGCCTGTACAGCAAAAACTTTATGGAGTTATCGCCCCCGCCCCAGACAGTTTGTTTTTAAGGAAGTATGCTCTGGGTCCCTCACTGTCATTATCTTAGGAGTGAAGCTGTGGTTCCCACTAAGACTGAGCATTTGAAAACAGGTCTGTGCCTATGGGAAGAGAAGCTCCCAGGAGATGAGCTGGGGTCAGCTGTGGGCATAGCGACAGAACGGGTGTTATCCTCGAACACCTGGAGTTGAAACGTCAGCTTCCTGGTTTGTTTACACTGGTAATGCGGGTGTGTTTGACCCGCTGACCTCGGTGGTCTTAAGTTTTCCTATTGACCCTGTGAGATTTGTCGCATGCTTGTGTGCGCATACGTTAGCACAGGGTTTTGAAACCCAGCAGACACTGTCTGCTGTGGAGAGATTCTTCCATGCTGTGATCTTTCAGGATCTCATCTACAAAACAGAGATCGGAGCAGTGTATAAGGTATCGCTTACTGTGAAGCTCAATCAAGGTCAAGTTCAGTGGGTGACTGGCCTTTGGCTAATCCAGACTGGGTGCTGGAACCCTCCCTGTCTGTGTTTGCCACTTAGTAGCTATGTACGGTCTGGTCTAGGTTTTGAGTTCCTTTAAATCGTGTGGGAGGAAAGCATAGCATCTGCTCACGAAGATGTTCAGAGATGTGTTTGAATATGTGGGCCTGTAGCTGTGAGTGATGGACACACGGTGTGCCCGGTGAAAGCTCACGGGGGGATGCCATGGCTATCCCCTGTGGTGTGGAAAGGCAGCCAGGGAGCAGGTCTCTTCAGAGCTGAGACACACTTCTTGAATCTGTGTGTTGACTGCATGGGCTCCGTTGTCAACACATCCCACCCCCATGGCTGCTGTCTCTGTATCTTTTCCTGCCAGCGATGAACAGCATTAGCAAGAGTGTTCTTTCTGGTTTTAGCCCTCAAGTGAGACTTCCTAAAATTCCAATGATGGGTCCATTTTGTTATTCGCTGATTCCATGGCCCCATCACTTTCTGAATACCCTAAGGACTCTTCCATCTGACCTGCAAGAGCCTCTCACCTGGCTCATTTTGTTGATCTCCCTCCGGTGTTTCCTGCATTTTCCACTCAGCCAGTAGGTCTCCTGAGTTTTCTAAAACAACCGTTGTGTCTAACTGTGTCTGCTGCTCACCCACCTAGAACCCTGTTGCCCTTTCCCCATGGTAAATGGGCTTTTGCCAGGGAGCCATCCTAGCCACCGAAGCTCATTGCATCTTGATTTAGGAAATAATGGCCCGAATTTACTAATTTAATGGTCACACAACAGTTTAAACAAGAAAGAGAGGCCAGTTGAATGGGAAATGACTGTATAAGTCTGAAAGATTTCTGCCAACATGTCCGATATACCTCCAGTTACTGTATTTTAATGTAAATGAGGTATTGGCTTTATTTATTTATTTTTATTAATTCCCATTAGGCACACACACATGTGTAGGTGTATGTACATGTATACAAGAGCCCAGGGAGATGAGGCATTGGATATTTTTTCTTTTTTTTATTGACTTCTACGTTTTTCTCTGCTCTCTGCCTCCCCTCCCTGCCTCTCCCCTCCCCTTCAACGCTCTCCCAAGGTCCCCATGCTCCCAATTTACTCAGATGATCTTGTCTTTTTCTACTTCCCATGGAGATTAGATCCATGTATGTCTCTCTTAGGGGTCTCATTGTTGTCTAGGTTCTCAGGGATTGTGATTTGTAGGCTGGTTTTCTTTGCTTTATGTTTAAAAACCACTTTGAGTGAGTATATATGATAATTGTCTTTCTGGGTCTGGGTTACTTCACTCAATATGATGTTTTCTAGCTCTATCCATTTGCCTGCAAATTTCAAGATGCTATTATTTTTTTCTACTTTGTAGTACTTCATTGTGTAAATGTAGCACATTTTCCTTATCCATTCTTCAGTCAAGGGGCATTTAGGTTGTTTCCAGTTTCTGGCTATGACAAATAATGCTGCTATGAACATAATTGAGCACATGTCCTTGTGGTACAATTGAGCATCCTTTGGATATATACCCAAAAGTGGTATTGCTGGGTTTTGAGGAAGGTTGTTTTCTAATATTCTGAGAAATTGCCATACTGATATCCAAAGGGGCTGTACCAGGTTGCACTCCCACCAGCAAGAGGCATTGGATCTGGTTGGAGCTAGAGTTTCTGGTGGTTGTAAGCTACCTGACCTGGGCACTGGGACCAATCCAGGTCCTCTGTAGGAGCAGCAGGTGTTCTTAACCTCTGAACCATCTCTCTAGCCCCCAAATGAAATATTCCTAATTTTATAAAAATAAAAACTACATCATATAATCTCTTGGGTACATTTTTATGTTTTATATCCAGTGGCATATTGTCAATGTCTGTCATGTTAATCAGTACTAACCTAAATAAGTTTAATGACCCCTATAGAAAAAACAAAATATGTTTAGTTAATCTTGTATGGTTGAATATTTATCTTATTTTGAGGGTTTTTCCATATTTTGTTTTCTTCATTCTAAACAACTATAATGGTCTCAAATTGTCTTTGACAGAGCTGGAATTGGCTCAGGATATACCAAGACCCAGTTCTCAGCACAAAGGAGTTTATTTGCCCCAAAGAGACAAAGGACAGGGAATAAGAGACAAAGACAGGGGATAGAAGACATGGGAGAAGGGAAATGGAACAAAGGAGAAGATAAAGGAGGGGAGGGGACAGGGAGGACTGCCTCTGGATAGAGAGGAAACAGACATGGCCCATAGGTAAAGGGCAGTTTATGAGGAAAAAGGAAGCCCCTGATTTAGGATGAGTTGGTTTGTTTTGATTGGGCATGTTAATTAAGGCAACCACAGTGGGGCGGGGCTTCTGATTGCTAGGCTTCAATATTTTGATTGGTGGACCTTGGTGGCCAGCTTCAGAAGGAGGAAGTGGACAAATAAGGGAATAGACCTTGGTGGCTAGCTTTAAAAGCAATCTATGATTTAGCAAGGAGGAGGGAAGGAGGATGGGCAAGGTCTGCCAGGCCATGCTAGCCATGCTCAGGCCTGCTAGAGCCTCTCAATCTCCTTGGACAACATTTCTCAGTAGTGACATCATGATTTGTATGCTCGGGTTTGGAAAACTGTGTTGACAGATATCATTTGAGGGATTCTTTGAAAAAGAATCAAAAGAAAACAGGGCTATACATAAAGATGAAATAGCACACAATTCGTTTGTGTCAGAGGGAAGAGTAGCCCACTCTTGAAGCACCCCAGCCCTGGGCTAGCAGAACACTTAGTGTGCTTTCTTTCATTTTCTCATGTTCCCCAGTGCTTTAGATGCTGTCTGGATCCTCCTGTGGAAAAGCCCATTGGAATTTTCACATTGTCACAGATTTTCTTGCAGGACGCATTTGTTGGATATTTCAGCAAAATAACCAAACCAAACCAACTAACCAACCAACCAACTAACAACAACAACAACAACAAAAACAAAAACAAAGTTAATTCTGACAGAAAAATGAAGACGGATGCCCCATGCCCTGTTATCTGCGTGGTTTGCAAATGTTCTCATGCCCTGTGATGTTACGTCATATCCCTCTGCTGTCACAGGGCAGGAGCTTCCCGTTTTCTGAGCAGCCAGCTCTCCAATGAAGCATTCTCTCTGGATGGATCCATCTTGTGTCTACCTCCCTCATTGCTCTCCAGACCCCGCTTGCTGGCCACTCTTCCAGGTTTTTCTTTGTGAAGCACAATGTCTGACTTAGAATAGCAGCTAAATGTATAGAGTTTGGGGACAGATTTTCCACCAGAATTATAACAAGGTGAAGAAAAAGTCGCAGGCATGTGGGTTGTAGGTCACTTTGCTTTCAGGGGAAGTCTTTCCTCCATTTAGCAAATTTAAATGATGTATTTCAACTGTATCAACATAAAGATGATTAAAATGTAGATTTGTTGTTATATATTCATTATTATTACTTTTCTTCTGATCTTAAAAGAAAGAAAACAGGGGCTGGAGAGATGGCAAAGAGGTTAAGAGCATTGCCTGCTTTTCCAAAGGTCCTGAGTTCAATTCCCAGCAACCACATGGTGGCTCACAACCATCTGTAATGGGGTCTGGTGCCCTCTTCTGGCCTGCAGGCACACACACAGACAGAACATTGTATACATAATAAATAAATATTTTTTAAAAAAAAGAAAGAAAACAATTTCAGTGACTTCAAGGCACTGTGCTAGATAAACCAGCTGTCCATCTGCACCTTTAAAGGGGAAAGAGACACTGTCTAGAGGGAAACTCATCATTGAAAATTGCCCAGGATGTCCGGTTCTGGCACTATTCATCAAGAACTGACTCAAGAGTGGGGGGTTGGCTCAGTGGGGAGAATGGCTTACTGTGCACACCTGTGACCTGATATCGATGCTCGGAGCTCACGTAAGAAAGCTCGCTGAGCAGGTAAGCATTTGTAGTCCAAACATTCCTATGAGGAAATGAGCTGGTAAGTCTCTGGAGTCTAACATTCCTATGGTAAAATGGGAGGCAGGGATGGAGAGCCCAGAATCTTCTCCCTGGAAGCTCAGGGGCCAACTCATCAGGAGTATGCCACGCAGCAGCAGAAACAAAGGAGACCCTACCTCAGCAAGGTGAGACCCTCCCCCGCCAAGATGTCGTCTGACTTTCACATGGATGCTGTAGCGCACATGAATTTACCTCCGCCCCCACCACAAACACATGAATGCATACACTCACACACGTTCTGAATGAATGGAATGAAGGAAGGCGGGTCGAACTCTAGTCCCGGCACGCTGTGCTTTTTCTGCACATGGTCTCGTGGAATCCCCGAACAAACTTCTCTGCTCTTTATGATAATTGGTCTCATATATTAAAAAAGATTATCAAGGTGTAAGAGGGGCAAAGGCGCTCAACGCCATCCAGGCAGCAAATGCTGGGACCCTTGGTGAAACGAGTGCTTTTGTTTTAGTTCTTGGTTGTTGGCTGTTCTTTATTAAATCCTTTCAAATGCAACTAAACAAACTACATCATTGCTTTAGAAAGTTGAAGTTTTTAAAGCAGATATGAATCACACATAATAATTGGTTTCTCTACTATATTTTCGTACATGTATATAATGTATTTTGATCATATTTACTCCCATAAGCCTTTTCTGTCCTCCCATTATTCCCTCAGATCTTTCTTCTTCTTCTTTTTCCTATCTAATCCTCTGTCCATTGTCCTTTCCCTATCTTCCCCTTCCTTCCCCCTCCTCCTCTCCTCTCTTCTTTGTGACCCACTGACTTTAGTTGGTGTTGCTTACAGGAGCATGGGTGAGGGGTTATTTATAGAAACATGGGTACCCTGCCCGTGGAGATACCACTGAAGAGGACCTGTCCTTTTTGACAAGCGTTGTCTACACTGGAGGGGATGGGGAAGTGGGTGCTGCATGTACTGCCCCACACAGGCGGGGTGCTGTCGTGACCTGGCAGCTGCAGTCAGAAGAACACTGGCATAGAGCTTCAGCCTGTCACATGGACACTCTTGCTCTTAACTCTCATGTGACAGGCCAAGTTCTCAGGCTCCTCATATTTTGTGGTTCATTACCTCTTCTTCATTCTGTACATCTGGCTTCCCCTGTGTCTTACTGGCTGGTGAAACCCTGCACACTTCAGATTCTTCCCAAGTTCCTCTCTGTTCCCAGAAGTCCCACCTATTCTCTCCTGCCAAGCTATTGGCCCTTCAGCTCTTTATTAAACCAATCAGAAGGTGCTTTAGGCAGAGAGACATCTTCACAGTGTACAAAACGATTATCCCATAACAGGATTATCCTGCCTGTGAAGTTCAAGGGAGTATAATCATCCATTTTAGGCACATGGTTCAATGACAGTGGATAGTCTTATAATATCAGACTCAAAATCCAGAAAGGGTCTTGTACCCCTATATTCTTTATATCCGTTTTGTGGTCAGTCATCTTTTCATGCTCTCTGCCCTGGAAACCCCAATGTCCTGTCCACTCTGCACCATCTTCCAGGAAGTCATATAGATAGAATTGTGCCGTGTACAGCTTGTAGTATGTGACTTCCTTTACAGATGTTTTTAGACTCAGATACACTTCTGCATATATGTGAACATATTCACATAAAGTGGCTGGGGTGTCCTGTTGGGAAAGAACTCTTGGAGAAGGCACCAAGCCACATCCCAGCCTTCCCAGTTGTCTTGTGGAGGCAGCAGATCCCATCTGAGACATTTCAGCCCTGTTGGCCTCCACCAGAACAGATGAACCCTTCAGCTGAGCTGGATCAAGCTGTAAACCCCTAAGGGTTGAGAGAACACTGTCTTCTGCTCCCACATTCTGTGGTGGCTTGTCATACTGTGCTCTCAAAAATACCAGCCGTGTTTTAGGTTGTCATTAGCCACGGTCTTAATTTCCTCTAAGAAAGTTATTATCTACTTTAATAACAAAAAAGTTATAACAAATAAAAGAGATGGGAAACTGTTTTCCAAAACTTGTTCACCCCCATAAATAATTTGCTAAGTTACCATGATGTGCAGGGCAACAATGGAGTACTTTCTGTTTTTCTAAAAAATGGTGTCCCCCACCCCATCCTAAAAAAGTAACTAAACTCCCAAGTCTAAAAAGCAGAAAAAAATTAAATTTCACATCATGCTTAGTGAGTGACCACAATATTTATTTGTTTATTTATTTTGGTTTTTTGAGACAGGGTTTCTCTGCGTAAAAGCCCTAGCTGTCCTAGAACGAACTCTGCGGATCAGGCTGACCTCGAACTTACAGAGGTCCACCTACCTCTGTCTCCTGAGTGCTGGGATTAAAGATCTGCACCAGCACCACCACCTGGCTGTTTATACTTTTCTGGTTTTTTTGTTTAGCCCCTAGAAAACCCATCACGAAGCAGCACTGTGCCAAGTCCTGTATCTCACACACTTTTTAAAGAGGAGGTTGAAGATCTCAGTCTTACACAAAACTGCAGGCTTGTGAAGACCAAAGGGCTTTTGAAAGTTATTCAGCATGCTCTACTCCAGTGAGCATTTCCTCTCAGCATCCCTGTGATCAGGGAAGGCTCTGTAGCAGACACCAGGCTGTTTCCAGAGAAAGTTCCCCTGGTGTCCCACTGGAGGCTACTACTCTATGACCTGCTGTGACTCAGGGCCCTGCTTGTGGCCAGGAAGGAGACCTCCATGACTTGTTTTCCACACACCCACAGGCGGTGTGTGGGTTAAACCCAATAGTGAAGTAAGAGAAGGAAGTTTGTCTGCTGTTCCTCCGGCATGTCAAGTATGGATCTGCTTTGTTTAGAGGTGAAATGAGTCTTAGTCTTGTATATTTACCGCTCTAAGTTTCCTCTTAAGTGAAATCTTACCCCGTGTGTGTGTGAGTGTGTGTGTGTGTGTGTGTGTGTGTGTGTGTGTGTGTGTGTGTGTCTAACTCCTACATTTATCTGTTCTGGTCATTTTAACCTTTGACTGGGAGTGGGAGTTCTGGAGGAGACCAGAGAAGGAATTTGGTTTGAAGACAACTATTCACAAAGAACCTCCAACTTAGACTTGGAACACTTCTTCCAAGCATGGTTAGAAATACAGTCTTAGACACAGATGCTTCTCGTCAACTCTAAACTCCTGTCCCAGGATGGTGCCACTCTACCTCTGGAAGACTTTGAATTAATTAAAAAAGCCAAACGAAACCAAGCTCTGCAATTACCCACGAATTCCACAGCTCCATACCATTGCATTTTGCAATTAAAGCTTATCATTTGTTAAATAAAAATGTTAAAAACAGGACAAATTTGTGACCCTGCTTTGACAGTTCTTTATGATATTAATAACTAGGCATTTATGGAGAGCTTATGTTAGGGTCTTAGAAAATTCCACACCAATTTAAGTAGAAATTAATGTCATTCTGTTTTACAACTCAGCAAGTCGTGACCCAGGCCTAAGGAAACAGATGTGCTCAAGGCCAGTGGTGAGTATGTCACGGGGGGTGGGGGCTGGGGCTGGGCCGAAATGGTCTGACTCCAACATTGATGTTTCTGTCCAAGCTCAAATCTGCTCCTCAGTTTTGAAAGTGTGTGTGTGTGTGTGTGTCTATCTGTCTATTGTCTCAGAAGTGCTAGAATTGTGGGAAGGGCCGAGATGGAAACTGTTGACAGGAAGGGAAGGACCCTGTGAGGCTGTGCTGAAGTAGAGGTGAGTGAGGCTGCCCTTTCTCGAATCTTCTTGGCACGTCTTGCATTTCCAGCTCTTTTCCTGTATTGGTGCCTGGGTGTGTTCCTGTTGTTTCTACTTTAGCCCTGTTTCCTTGGTGTCCCTTCCGTCCTTACTCTCAAGACTCCTGGTCAGGAAGTGGTGGCGCACGCCTTTAATTCCAGCACTCGGGAGGCAGACGCAGGTGGATCTCTGTGAGTTCAAGACCAGCCTGGTCTACAGAGTTCCAGTTCAGGCTCCAAAGCTACAGAAACCCTGTGTCGAAAATCAAAAAAACAAACAAACAAAAACCATAAAAACAAAAACAAACAAACAAAAAACTGGATGTCTTGAGTCTTGAGTCTCACCTGTTCTCTTTGCTCTAGCTTGTGTCTCATCGCTGTAGCCTCTAGAAACTCTGTAGTTTCTGAGTAAACCTATGACATTGCCCTGCTTACTCATGGGAAACCCAAGACCCAGAATTTCTGCTCGTGGGCACTATGGGTCAATGCCTCCAGGTCTGAGGTTTGGGCGGCTGGGAGCGTGGGAGCTGCAGAGGACCCCTGAGTGAGAGGCTCTGGGGAGAGGAGTTGGGCCCAGCCTGTGCTGTTTGGAGTGTGGGAGAGCTGTCTCTCTCACAGCCCTCGGTGTCATGGAAACCTGCTGACGCTGCAGTTCCTCTTGTGTGCGGTGACATGGACACAATTTTATTCACCAGAGTGCCCGTCAGACTGGGCCTCACAGACAGGTCTTGGTCACGGTTATTTGCATGGGGCTCCACAGCCACACAGAGCACGTGAACTTCCCAAAACACATGGGGTCTGCCTGGAAAAAAAAAGTTTTCAACAACAGAAAATTAAAGTATAAAATAAAAATAAATGTCAATTAAGTGCCTGCAAACCACGACAGCATGTCATCTAGTTAGCCACAAGTCAACTCATGTAAACGTGATCTAGTGTGGAATTATCCCAGTGTTTGGCGTGAGGGGCAGGAGGTGGAATTACATGTGTGGAAGAATTTGCATGGTGGGGGGTAGTCTCAAGTGGACAACACACATCTTTAAAAGGGGCACAGTGAGACAAAAGGGCTGTACCAAAGATAACCATGCGTTCCCCGAAAGTAAGCCCTTCCCTATCAAATAAAATTGCGCAAACTGCTGTCTTGGTTCAAGTGAATGTCTTGCAGAAGTCAGCCAGGGGAGTGGGTGATGGTTAGCATTGAGGCTTGTCTCTCTGCCAGCATGTCTAAAATTGAACCCAGCTCTATTTGCCTTCTGTTATATGACCAGGATATCATAGCTGAAGGGGCCACCCTGTCCTCAGGACAACAGCAGTTCCTTGGTGGGTCACCTGCTTCTGAACAATCTTCTCTCCAGTATAAATGGTGGCTATTCAAACTCAGCAATCCGATGCCCTGTTCAGCTAAATTCCCACCTCCTCCGCCTCAGCGATCCGATCCTTACGCAATCTTCGCCCCCACATCCTTCACTGCGGGTCTCCAGGGTGCAACCCTGGGCTGCTCACACCTGCCTTCATTTGCATAAACTTGCTCTGATCAGCTCCCCGCACCCGCGCCTGAGCATTGCCCTGGGTGTTTCTCTCCGCAGGGAATCCTTTTCCAGGATCCACAGGCCCTGGCCATCTTTCAGAGAGGTTTCCACCCACCAGGCCAGAGGAATTCACAACACCTAGAGACCTCACTTGCTCTATTTCATTTTCTCCACCCAACAGTTTTTCTTCTGAAAATGTCTTTTCACACTCGGAGTTTTTCCACTTCTCTGCATTTTGTTTGCCTGCCTCCCACCAGCCAGCATGCCAACTCTACCAGAACAGGAATTTACCGGTGCTTTAAATAGCATGGCCATTGTCTGTGACAAAGCTTGGAAGATTGGTTGGTGGTCAGTAGCTAGGTGTTGAAATAGCAGTTAAAATAATGAGCAAGGCACGGCCCATGGGAGGGTAAAAACGTGCAGATTCTTAGGGGTTCAGGGGTTGGAAGTAAACTAATTTTCACCTAATCTCGGAGTCTCCAAGAAACATCTGCTTTGTATATGTGTTTAATTAGGCTGTACCTCACTGCAAAAGAATCTGTGTCGTTTTCAAAGATGGGCCTGTATCTCTCTGCATCTACGAAGAGACATGTGAATATGTTACAGAAAATAATTTTTAAAAAAGCTTTAAAGGAAACAGTGGGGAGAAAACAAGTGTTGAAAACATCAGATGAAATGCAGGAAAGATTAATTATTACTGTCACAGAGCTTTGTTTTCTGGGACTAGACAGCAAATTTAACTTTGAACTTCTAAAGAGCCAGTGATAGTTACTAAAATCCTTAAAAGAAAGAAAGAAAAGGAAGGAAGGAAGGAAGAAAGAAAGAAAAAGAAAAAGAAAGAAAGAAAGAAAATCTGTGCTTATTGCATTTTTGCCTGTTGTCTGTGAAACATAATATGTCCTATTTCGGCAGAACTGATCAAGATATACTCAATGGGATTACACAGTTCCACAAACGCACATGCTACCCCCACAACCTGGGCCATGTTAGAGGATCCCAACCTGAATTAAGGACAGCCAAGGCCTCTGGGTGACGCGGCTTCTGATCTCACTTGGAAACTCACACCTGCATTGAATGTCCAGGCTCTTTCAACGATGCTGAGGTTCACTTTTTCATGCTGCTTTCTTAGTCCTGGTCTGGGAAGTCACTCAGCGGGCTAAGCTATCCCTCGCCTGTGCACATACTTTCTGATGCTGTCCCTTGGGTGTCCTCTTTCTTCCTCCCCTCTTCTCGTTCACACGCATACTTGGCCACACACGTTGAAGGCAGTGTAGAACAGTTAAAAGCCTTGGCTTTGGAATACTGGCTGAGTTGCTTAATAGCAGTGTGCCTCCATTCCTTGTTGTGCCCACCTCTCGGAGTGGGAATGGGAATTAAATGCTTTTGAGAGCTTGGCACAGGGCAAGCACTATGTGAGCATTAGTGACCATTATAATTAAGTACCATTTCCCTTTAAAACGGCCCCCCTTACCATAGCGTGGGTTTATTCCTGTTGTCTTTTCCCTCTCTCTGTCTCTGAGTGAACCTGGAATTGCTTTCTGCTTTTCTGGTTCTTGCTTTGTCTAGTCTTGTTTGGAGACAGGGTCTCACTAATAGCCTGCCCAGGCTGGCTTGGGACTTGGATTGCTGCCTCAGACTCCTGAGAGCTAGGATTAGGCCGCACAGCGATGCCTTCAGCCCTTCTTTTCTTACAGAATGCCTCCCCATCCTTTACAGCCAGTCTTGGGCATTTTCCCCCACAGAAAGCCTTTCGTAAACATTTGTTCTGACTTACTGTGTATGGGTGTTTTGCCTCCGTGTATGTGTGTGCACCACGCATGTGCCAGGTGCTTAAAGAGTTCAGAAAAGGGACCCCAACCTGGTTCTCTGCAAGAGCAGTAAGCACCTTTAACTGCTAACTCTCTAGCTCCAGAAAAATCTTTCTTTGTTGACTTGCTTAAACTTTCCTCTGGGAGCTTGTGGCTCTCTTTCGATGGCTTGTTTTGTTTCGTGGAGACAGGGTCTTATTTTGTAGCCCAGCCTGGCCTCAAACTTATAGCAATCCTAACTCAGTTCCCTCCCCAACCGCAGGGATGACAGACACAAGCCTCCATGCCCTGCTCTTTCCTCGGCACTCAGAATGCTCGGGAGGTGGTATCTGATTTCCTGCCTGTTTCCACAATGGACTGTGAGACAGAGACCACACTAAACCTTGTGACTCTGGCGTTGCATATTTTCTTGCTATATAGTGTTGTTCAGTTCGGTGGTTAAAGAGTACAGCACCGATATTATGGAGAATGAGCAAGCAACAAACCAGCAGCCTCCAGCATTATGAGGATCATGGTATCATACTAATCAGGCCAAGACTGAACAGAATTATTGATGCTTAGGACTTACTGCTTAAACAAATGCAGGTTGAACTCATCACAACGGAAGGTGATGTCCTATTTATGTTGCAGCAAATATTTCAGGTATGCAGTGTGAAGTGTTGAACCATCTCCTTTTCTGGATTTGAGCCCCATTTCTGTACTAGTTGTGAGATTTTGGACAAATGGTTAAGTCTTCTCACGGCTCAGGGTTCCCATTTGAAACCGGACATTATGGTCCTCACCTCATGTCTCCCTCACGTGTCCTGTTATAAGTAGGCCAGATGATGTACACACATGTGCTTTGGCATGGCACACTATCCCACCCCCTGCAAATGCAGGATTGTGGCATTTGGGGTGAAATGGAGAGTGAGAAGCTATAATAGCTACAGGATTAACTAGAAATGGGTTAGCCAGAAATGGATTAGCCAGAAATGGGTTAACCAGAAACGTTATTACTTTAAATCGAGACTCCTTAGTCAAGAAATCTATACATTTCCACTTGTCAGTCAGACCAGTTCAGTCAGTGTTGAGGAGTGGTCTCTGTGTAGACCCTGCACATGCCCTGACTCAAGAAAGCAATGTCTGTGGACCCCAGACCCGGGACATTCCACGGGGAATGCTTGGGATTTCTAGTGACGAAGGTGACTTTATCATTATCTCCAAGGTGGGTGGGGACAGGGATAAATATTAGGGACAAAGACCATCTTCCTGATTCTAAACCCAGGTCTGTGTGATTATGACTATTCTTACATGGCAACTGAACCAAGAAAACTTCCCCGGACGCCAACTAGCCGACTAACGAAGGCTCCACCCCAGTCCTCCTCTCGCGGTTCTTTGCCGCTTTCTGGTTTTACTGTGAGGATAACAAAAGGAAACCACAGCACTTCCATCAGAAATCAGAACATGCCCATGAATAGCTAACAGACTGCATGCAGTGTTCCCAGCTAGCTCTCAAAGCCAAACGTGGGTTGGTTTTGTCTCTAAAGTGCCAGTGTGCCTTTTCCCTTCCAGTGGGAGCTCTCTGAAGGGAACGTTCAGCTGTGATGAATAACAGCCCCTCCAGAGAAACCAGTGTGCAGCATACATTTGGTCCCACTGCGTGGAACACTGTGCCTGTCACCAAATGATGATGGGCCTCTTGCCATTAAGTGACATAGATATATATTTGTCATTTGGCTCTTTTCCAAGTCTTACATGCTAGAGAAATAAAACACTTTTTACTATTTGTAGAGCCAATGATATCCTTAAGGTTTTTTTTAAATCTCTTTTTATTTTACTAATTATAAATAAAAAATTTAAATTTTATTTTTCTTAAATCCCCCCTTCTTTATTAACGCTTACATTACATTCTTTAACTCCTTAAATACATCATAATAAATGACAATGTTCTTTCCAACATAAACTTGCTCTATGCAGACAATATTTTCATCAATGAATCTTTAAAAATACTACTATTACCTCACAGACAAGGATAGTAATAGTTAACTTTTTCTAAATACTGCTATTCTCATATCATAGATGAGGAAGCAGGGATTTAGACCAGTTAGCTTTTCTAACATGGCATACCACAGTTTGAACCTAGATCTGTATTTTCAATTATTTTTTCTATGTAAAAACCACAAAACCAGTGTTCAGTTATTCCTACCCACATCACCCAATAGAATCATAACTTTTGTTAGTGGTTCTCAATAATTATTGCCAAAACCTTTTATTTTTTTATTTTCATAGTTTATTTTATGTGACATGCATGTGTGTATATGTGTGTGTATGTGTTAGGGGAGCAGACAACAACAACCTGGTGCTGTTTTCCGACATCACTTTAATTTGACAGGGCTTCTCACAGCCTGAGCTCAACAGTCAGGCTAGACTCTCTGGCCTGTGAACCCTAGAGATCTACCTGTTTCTGTCTCCCCTGCCCTGGGACTCCAAACCTCCTCTTAGGTGGGTTCTGGGCATTGGACTCAGATCCTTGTGTTTGCAATCAAGCATTTTACCAACTGATCTATGTTCTCAGACCCTGAGACATTTAAATTTTAAATTCAGAATATTATTTTGAAGCAAACAAGAGATAATAGGGACAAACATCCAACTTTTGGTGTTGTTTAATGTTTGTGTTAGATCTAAATATTTATTGAAGATAGTGTCATCGGGCCACTGGTATAACCCTATAAATTTTAGTCTGTCTTTCTGACTTCACTCTTCCCTTCTCACCCCTACGCTGAAAGCTCAAGTTGAAACTGCAGTTAGATGGCTCGGATTCAAAAGACACTTTAAACATCCCATTGAGCCAGCAAATTAAAGGAGATATTGTTTATAATTTGAAAAACTGGCTTGAACAGACAATACGTAGACAAGCAATAGAAACCAATAAAGGTACTTAGCACTTTGTCACCAGAGAAGTGCAAATGAACACCATGATGGTATAGCAATACACACTCACCAAATGTCCAAGATAAAATAAACCAGCAAAATTCAAAACCCAAACTCAGTAATGAAACAAACGAACCAGGGATGATGTCAGACACTGGCAGGATATGACGCAGGACTCTGCAACCTCCCATCCCACCACCCTTACATGAAGCATCCCTTCCTTCTTCCACTGAAGGATTCTCAGGGTTTAGTTTACACCCTGTTTTACCGTCATGAATAGTCTTTGATGCTTTTCTAGGAAAGAATGGAGAAAGCCTAACTCGCTGAGGATTTTGAATAGTATGGCATTTCCCCACTGCTTTCCAGTACCTAGCATTGCCTTTGAGGAAGCTGCAGCTCGTGTAACTCTTGTTCTACCTACTGTGAACTTGAAAGGCCTGGTGGCATGGTAGGCTTTCCTCTTACGTGTTGCTCTAGAATTTTAAAATGATTTGCCTAGAGGTTCCTTGACTCTCTCCCTGACTCTTTGTTCCTCTCTGTGTGTGTTTATGTTCATTTAGCTTATGCGTGTTTCTGGCTAGCTTTTTGTTTTGTTTTGTTTTAACTTAAATTAATCTGTTTCTGTTTGTCTATGCTTTTCATTGGGGCTTTTACCTTTCTTCTATAGATCTTACTTCCTGATGGCTCTACGTTTAGCTGGCTGTTGGCTTCCTGGCTTCTGGTGCCAGGAGTGTCCCCCTCTTCCTCTTCATTCTCTCCTCTCTTTTTCCTCTCATTCTTCTCTTCTGAGACTTGATTTCTCCTCCTATTTATTCTCTCTTTCTTCCGGCCCCACCTATCTTTTCTTTGCCTAACTATTGGCCGTTCAGCTCTTTATTAAACCAATACGATATCTTAGGCAGGCTAAGTCAAACAGTAACCCATCTTTGCATTGTTAAACAAATGCATCATAAACAAATGTAACAATCTTTACGTAGTTAAATATGCCACAAAAATCATACATAATTTTGCTCACAGAAAGGACAAGTGGTAGATGTGGAAGAAAACTGTCAAATTCTAGTTTAATTGTGTCCTACAGAGAAGACGTTGAGGAGACACACCTCAGTCATGAAGCTTCATGTATTACAGTAAAGTAAGAACACAGTTGGTTCTGAATGGTCAACAGATTTGCTTTCCAAACCATTGTTAAGAAAATTATTCTGAGAGAATATTTAAAGCACACTGGTGTCTCCAGGACCACTTTAAGAAACCTGAGTTTGTTATGTAGCATACAAGCTTACTAATGGGTTCCATTCCTTCTTTGTTTTAACTATTGTGCAGAAGAACCACACAGCGAACAGCTCGTGGTTGCTCCAGAATTCTGTGGGTTGCTGGGATTTATTTTTTCCCTTTTCACCTCTTGGGTAATTAAAGCTGCAGTATGCCTGCACCACAAAAATGAAAATACTATTCCTCAGCGTTGCTTTTTCTGTCTTGTTAGCAAAAGGTCTTCCAAATATAATATGTTCAGAAAAGTTTTTCAGGACATATTGAATTAATAGAGGCACTTAAAGGAAATGACACTGGAGACACCGTCAAAGGCTGCTGACTCTCATGGACAGTATTTGCCATCAAACCCTTTGTCACGGCAGCCTCATTAAATCATCAGCCTTCATTTTGTCTTGTTTTTTTCCTCCCTTTCCTATTTCCTCATCATTATTTATTCGTGACCCCAATTCTTCCAGGCAGTTTGGTCTTTGTTCTTTGCTGGATTGCTGTCTGATTATTTGGGGGAGGGGTGGAACTGGAGTATCACCACAGTGCTGGCCTGCCATCACGCAGGAGCTTAGAGAACCGATCATTGACTGACGAGTCTCTCATTTTAAAGGGAATTACTCAGGTGCCTTACTTCTTTGTACAGTTTGATTTTCTGCCCAGTGAGGTAGTGCCCGAAAGTTGTCACAAGCCTAATGATGATTCCTATTATATCAGAAAAGGAATCGAGGCCTCCATTTTAACTCGCATCATTTGACATGTTAAAATAGAGTATAGCTGGAACACGCACTGTAAGGGCATGGGGAGCAAGGCACACACGAGGACAAAGCTGTCCTGGTTAATACCATGCAGCCCTTCTTGCTCTCAGCTGCATATTAAATCTACCTGGGAGCTTTGAAGCCAATACCTAGAGGTGGACTCCATTCCAGATCCACTGAGACAGGATCTCCGGGGTGTGACCTGAGACTTGGCATATGTTAAAGTTACCAGGTGTTTCTGCTGCACTGTAAGAGTTAAAGACAATTGATGCTGGACAAGGTGGTTCCATAACGAACAGGAATAATGAAGCTTCCCTCTTCCCAGCGTTGGGTCAGGTGCATTATATTGTGGGAGAAGACATAGAGAAACAGGAGACACAGATTTTCCTATTCTGTCTAAGAGAAGGAGCTGAGGGCTCACAAAGCCATGTGTGCCAGGGCTCGTACAAGGACTCTGGGAAGGAAGTCTTGTTGTTGAGGGGAAAAAAGAGGCATTAAAGATACTGTCTGGAGCCTCTCTGGGAGTAGGCCCTGAACACTTGGGCGAATGGATGGAAAGCAAAGGGGCGGGGTGTGGGCGGGGCTTAGAGAATACTAAGTGGACTGTCCTGTGACTGGATTAGGGTTGGTCTACTTCCCTCCCTTCCCACCACCCTTCACCAAAAGCGCTTTGCATTCATTTTTGCTGGGATGCTTCTGAAATATCATTCCAGACAGGGAAACTGGCTAGCAGAGAATTGGGGAGCTTGTTTAGTGCCAGGGAACTGGACTCGGTTACCCAGGTGGCCTGGTCCTGAGTGACCAAAGAGGAGGGAACACTCACCACAGCTGTGATAACGGGAAGGAGAGAGTCTTGGGGACAAGGTGGGGACACAGCAGCAAATTGTCCTGTACTGTGAGGGTAGCTGAAGTCTTTTTGAGAACCCAGCTGAGGGTGGCTGGTTCCGAAGCCTTCAGACCTCAGCCAGGTCTGAAGCTGCTTACAGTGACATTCTTTCACGTTCCTGGGGCAATGTTGTGGGTAAGGCATGGCCTTCTAACATGTCAACATGATTTTCTGGAGGATACAAATATTTTAACTTTGAATAGCATTCGTGATCTTTCCTATTATTGTATAAGTCTTATCTAATGTCAAGCGACATATATCTCGAAACTTCCTTGCCCCGTATGTGACCCTGAATCTGGAGGGAGGCATTTTGGCCCCTGAAGCAAACAGTGGGAAATAATTCATGATATGGTTCACAGATGGTCATCATTAACGGTGGATACCATCTGGCAGCTTCTCACTTTAAATCGTTCCTCTTGCTAAGCAGATATTAAACTTTCACAATCATCGCCTAGAGATTTGGGTCCTCCAGATCTCCATGCTTCGGGCCTCGTTCCTTTCCCATGTGGGACTCCTGTCCATCCTTGCTCCAGACAGCTCAGGCATGGATTAGGTGTGTATGCTGTGCATGTACATCAGAGTAAGGACAGGTAAGAGCTTAGTGACTTCCTTCTCAGGGTTGTGGAATAACGTCCAAGTATGCTTCTTATTCTGGCGCCCAAGAGGCTCACATATTTGAATGCTTAGTCACCAGGGAACAGCACTATCTGGAAGGATTATAGGGATTAGGAGGTGTGGCCTTGTTGGAGTAGGTGTAGTCTTGTTGGAAGATGTCTGTCACTGGGGGTGGGCTTTGAGGTTTCGAAAGCCCATGCCAGACCCAAGTGCCCCCGCCACTTCTGGATCAGGATGTAACTCTCAGTTCCTGCTCCAGCACTGAGTGTCACCAGGCCCCTGACACCTCTGACATTGTAAGCAAGCCTCCAGTTAAATGCTTGTTTTTGTAAGAGTTTTCATGGACATGGTGTCTTTTCATAACATAGACATTTCAAAGTCATCTATGCTGCGGTGAGTCCATTAGGGGGCTCAGAAAGGATAGGAATCTGGTGGTAACATAGCAACAAGGTGGCATGGATGTCATTTGAACTCAGACATGTGACTCTAAGGTTGAAAGTTTCTTCCCACCATGAAGCACGATTAATAAAATCTCAGGATCAGAAACTGGGGTTCAACCTGAAGATCCGAAAAGTAAAACAGCCAGCCACTGAGTCTTACCTCAACCTCAATCTGAAATAGCGATCCTGCCTTTTGGAATCTCAGGAGGAGACTGCATCTGAGAGCTATCTCTCCCTATTTTATATTCCTCTCTAGGGCTGGGATCAAAGGCATTCACCACTGGGATTAAAGGCATGCACCACCTGATTTCTATGGCAACTAGGGTGGCTACTGGGATTAAAGGTGTGTGTTACCATTACCTGGTCTGTAAGGCTGACCAGTGGGGCTGTTTTATACTCAGATCTTCAGGCAGTCTTCATTTCTTAAAATACCTTTGAAATGCCACCACACCACTATATTTCTCTAACTACCCAGGGACCATGTACACTACAGAGAGGCCCCAGCCTTGGCCCTTGTCTTTCACTTAACTGTCGATGGGGCTGGCTTGTAGGTAGATACATGGGAACTCATTGATGAAATCAGATTAAGGCCAAACAAGATGAAGAGCAAGCTAAAGTGGACCAGTTTTCTTCAGACAGTGTTTGGGACTTATCACTAGGAAGATTACTCAAGATGAAATTTCTATTGCTATGATTTTTCTTTTAGTATTTTCATTTTGGGTAGATGTTATCAAACATGTAAAATATTGAAATGATACAAAAGGGGACTCGCTTCTCAGGATCTTGGGAGAGAAAAGATTGCCTCTGGAAGATTCAACTGAAGAGACTTCAATGAAAGGACTGTTTACAGTAGTGCATACAAGGTAAGTGGAGAAGCAAAAATATGGAGGATCCCTATCCAACAGCCCAAGGAAAGAAGTGTTAGTGTGGTCCAGTCTGAGTTGGGAAGGAGCTGATTTGAGACAACTGTGTCTATTGCTAGAGGCACAGTTCCAAAGAAGCAGGGAGCTTGGAAGGAGATCCTGCCTTTCTTCTCACTGTCTTTCTTCTGTAAGACAGAACTCTTGCTGGGACTCCCATTGGCCCAAACCAAGAAGTCAACCATCAAGGTAGGCTGACTGTGTCTCCATGGAGGACACAAAAGCCTATGAGAGCAGGAGGGGTAGTGCTGGGGTTGAGTGTGACCCTCCGAACAGCCGCCCATAGAAGTGTGGAGTGCTCATCCCAGATCCCCGAGGGAACTAGTAGCCTTCACTTTAGAACCTTCCAGAAACCAAATCTGCACATACAACCTGCATGTGTATCAACCCATTTCTACATAAATAGTAATGAACACCTTCACTTTTCACTAGCCCCCGCCCCTTATTTGTTACCAACCACTGTGTCTTAGATTTGGGTTCCCTGTAGCATCCACGGAGCTCCTTGAAGTTGGAAATAAAAGTTTCTAGATGTATAGTCCTCAGGTAGACAGCATCAGTATCCCTCAGGAGCATGTTCATAGTATAAGGAATTAGGAAGTGTAGGTGAGGCCCAGAAACTAAGGATCCCACTTAGAGGAGTCCCACTTGGTCAGGGGTATTATCTGCACACGTGTTCGTGTACCCCGAATCTATGGCCAGAGACCCAATACTGTAGCATTAATTCTAATTGTTCTTAATAATAAAAACCTGGCATTGCATATTGGAGTAAATGCTGAAAGATCAGAGAGACAAAGGAGCAAGCCACAGCCACTTCTTACCTTACAAACTTCTCAGCTGAAAAGGGGCCAAACTTCTGTCTCGGCCCTGCCTTATGGCTTCCTCTCTCTGCTCAGCCTTATCATTTCCTGTTTCCTCCCAGCTGCTGGGATTAAAGGTGTGTACCACCACTGCCTGGCCTCTATGGATAACTAGTGGCTAGCTCCTCACTCTGATCTCCGGACAGGCTTTATTTGCTAATCACAAACAATATGTCACCACACGCGGCATCGGCCCATGTGACCATGTGCTTACAGGGTAAGGAACACAAAGGGCAGCAAGCATCCTTTTAAGCTTTGGTAGCTGCTGTCAATGCAAATGAGAATCGGCAATCAGCATGGTTCCGGACGCATCCTTTTCATGTCTTCTCTTCTATTTGGTTTGTTGGACTGAGATACTGTGTTTTAATGTCTGGTTGAGTCTGTGATGTAATCCAAGCTAAGTGTAATTATGAAGAATCATAGTTAACACACACAGGCAGCAGCTTGGCATCTATAGCAAGCCTGGCTATCTGCCCTGACTCTGTAAGTCACTGGGCACTCCTCACTGTTTTATCATCTGGGTCTCAAACATCTTTAGCATATGACAGTGACTACCCCATAAAATGAGTCCCTTATCTTTTGAAAGCTGGCTAAACAGTCCCAGGCTTGGGAGGCACCGGTTTAGTGTCTCTAGGGTTTGCTTTGTGTTTTGTTTCCCTTACCCATGGAAGGGCAGATCTACCGGCTTGTGTGGTCTCACATTACAGCAGAAAATATATGAGTTGGGCCCCCTGAAGGGTGAAGTCACAGTTCCTGAACTCTGGTACTTTTAAAAAGTGCCCTAAGAGACTCTAATATGCAGATAGGCTGGAAAACCCTGGTTGATGGACACCTACTACCTTCCTGTCATGAGCTGTTGGGTTTCAGCTCAAGGTTCTTTTGAAAGTAGTGCTATGAGGACTCAGTGCCCTTCTCCCCAGAGATGGATGAGTGACCAGATCAAGCAAGAGAATTGTTTTTATAATGATTCTTTACTAGCAACTTCAATATCCAATGCATCAATGGGGTTTACAGTCTTAATAGGCACGGGGGATTGATGATGGGTAACATACAGGCAATTCACTATCACAGCTATCAATCCTACTAATCCTAATTCGTAAAACCAATTTCTAACTTCCATTTGACTTATCAATTATCTATAAAACTCTTCTTAACCTCAATAACAACTTATCAATTTATGTTTCCTAATCTTATTAATTATCCATAAAATAAAACACTTCTTAACCTTAATACAACTTATCAATTAACAATTCCTAATCTTATCAATTGTCCATAAAATATCTCTTAACATTTAACACACTAAACACATGCATAACATTTCACACATCAAACATACATATTAACACATCTGTGTTTTTCTCTTAACATCCACACACGCATTAAATAGCATCATACAAACCTGATATTCTTCTGCAGTCCTGAAAAGGACTTTTGGGTTTCTTCAAGCTGGATACCTGATTGCACTGGGGCTTGAAAGCGAGGCTCAACTCTTGACCACGTGGTCTGCAATCAGGAGATAAGGCATTCAATGTCCTGCTCTCAGGCTGGTACCTGGTGCTGGATCAACTCTTGACCGCATAGTCTGTGGTCTGGTGCTAGTCTTACCTCGAAATGCAGGGCCTTTGGACTCTGCTCTTAGGTGACGGAGTCTCAGGAGACAAGGCTTTAGCTCTCTGGTAGCGAGCCTCTGCTTTCGGGGCACAGACATTCAATGTTCTGCTCTCAGGAAATGAGGCTTAGCCCTCAGGAGGCAAAGCATTAAATGTTTCTGCTTTCGGGAGGCAGGGCATCTGAGGATCTCGCTCCGAGGCTGCCAGGGCCATCGTGAAAGTGAGACAACTGCCTTGCGCCTGCCCTCTCTTTTTATGCAGTTTGAAACTGCCTCTCGTCTGATCCTTCTGATAACCAGATGTCCTAGGTTGTCGATACTGACAGGGCACAGAGGAGTGAGGTCCCCGCTCATGTCCATGTTTCTGGTAAACATGTTTACTCCAAGTCTGTATTGACCGGGTACAGAAGGGTGAGGCCCCTCTTGTGTCTTACTGGAAAACATGTTTACCTCAAAATGACAAGGGTGTTTTTCCTACATTTTTAAAAACATTTCCTCCTAGTAATTTTCCACACCACACACAAGACGAAATGCTTTTACACTATACCAAGTTGCACTCATTTTTACTCTATAAATTTCCTGCTCTGTCTACACTACAGATTTCCCTCTTTATTTATTCATTCAAAGGGATGTTTCCATGCTCATTACACTTCCAAGTGTGTGTAGATGCAAAACAAGTATTTCCTTTTGCCCTTGATACCACTGTGTTGTTTTGAATGAAAATGGCTCCCATAGACCCATAGAGAGTGACACTAATTGGAAGGATTAGGACCTGTGGCCTTGTGGAGTAGGAGTGGCCTTATTGGAGGAAGTGTGTCACGGGGGTGAACGTAGAAGTTTCAAAGGTTCAAGCCAGGACCTGTCTCTCTTTCTGCTAATAACAGATCTGGATGTAGAACCCTCAAACTCCTTCTCCAGCACGTGTCTGCCTGCATGCAGCCATGTTTCTGGTCATGACAATGGACTGAACCTCTGAAAGAGTTAGCAGCCCCAAATAAACATTAAAGAATTGCTGTGGTTGGGGGCCAGCCGTGATAAGCTAAGTCTGGGCAGGTCACCCAGAGGAAGTTCTTTACTTCCAACCATTATCACCTGGGACTCTGGCCATTGATGAATTTAAATGGAGTCTGGAGTCTCAGTAGTTTACCCTGAGACAATACCGGGCTACAAGAGGAACCACAGGCTGAGATAGCCTGACCCCCACCCAAGAGCAGACCATTCAAAGGAAACGCCAGGCATTCTAACCGCTATAGATAGGATCACCTGCCAGCGTACCTCAACAGGACACCCCTAGACAGATGTCAGCGAATCAGAGGTCCTGAACCTCAAAACCCCTCATCCCCACCTTTACTACTATAAAAAAAACCCAATTCTAATTGAGCTCAGGGCTCTCCGTTTATTCCAACACATTGGACATGCGGAGAGACCAAGTTTGCAAACGTAATTAAAATAAAGGCTCTTTGTTTTTACATATGGGACTCGGTCTCCTTCGTTGGCTTTTGTGGGGACCCACGGATTTGGGCATAACAGTGGTCATGGCATCTCTTCCCAGCAATAAAACACTGACTAAGACACCACTTCACAGAAGTACAAATCAAAGCCCCAAGAGCAAATTAACATCTCCAAGTCATAAGCCAATATGATGGGCTTTAATTAACGTGGAATTCTAACCTCATATTCCATCATTGGTACCACACCCTCAAACCTCAGAGTCCTCTTCAACACAAAAGGAACAGATGGTGCTTCTATCCTTAGACTGCTCTGAGAATTAAATAACACAATACACCAACAGTGTGGTTATGCGTAGTAGGTGTCAGTATTGTTAACATTAATGACCCGTGTATAACACAAATTTTGAAGACTATTGCATTGAGAAAGACAGGCTAGAATTAGGATGTTGCAGACGTTTCTCGTGATAGAGCATGGGGAAATTGATGTCTGGGTAAATGTTAAAGACAATTGATTGTGGAAAATCAATGTAGAATAACCTATTTCTAGGCTGAAATTGTGCTACTTGTTGAGGTTTAGGGAGCTAATAAACAGTGTTCCCCCATGCACTTCTGAATTTAGAAATAGTTAAACAGCCACTACAATACTACAAAGATCTCCCATCAGAGGGAACATTTTGCTACAGATAAAAGGGTTGCGTCTCTCCGGTTGCCATGGAAGAGCTGGCCCACTGTAGACATTCCAAGCAGAGACCTGATTCCATGAATTCATGTGTAGCTGCAGACTCAGCACCCCTGAGACTGGGAGGCCTGCGCAGAGCAGAGCTGAGCAGGTGTGCAGGGCATTCTACCAGGTGCTCAGGTACTTTTGCCCTCCCAGGAATGGAAGTGGTTAAGCTGGTCTTTCTCTGGTGCCCCAGTGCCGTGGAGTGAGAGTGTAGAGGGCATGGATGTTTCTGTGCTGGCTCAGGGCAACTTGACACATGCTAGAGGCATCTGGGAGGAGGGAACCTTAATTGAGAAGATCCAGCTGTGAGGCATTTTCTAAATTTGTGATTGACAGGGGAAGGCCCAGCTATGAGTGGTTCCATCCCTGGGCTGGTGGTCCTAGCCTCTTTAAGAAAGCAGGCCAAGCAAGCCATGTGGAGCAAGCTAGAAAACAGCACCCCTCCATCAGCTACTACCTCCAGGTTCCTGCCCCATTTGAGTTCCTGTCCTGACTTCCTTTAATGTTGACCAGCAGTATGGAAGGTAAGTTAAATACTTTCTCCCCAACTGGTGGCAGGTTTTATAGGGGGGTATGGAGCATGCGCATAGGGAAAATACTGTGACCGTGGTGGCAGTGGAAATGAGTCGTATTGGCCACTAGTGATGACACGGCCATTGGGGCTGAGTCACTGAGGTGGGGTGGGGATGGGGGAACACCTGATTCTGGAATATGGGTCATTCTTAGTTGACTAACACTTGGCATCATGACTCACCCGTGGGGAGGCCCGTGAAGGGGGAGTATATCCGAGACCACAAACTGTAATAGAAACTACATTTTTATCCTTTCTTTCTGTAGTGATTTCAGCCACATAAGGCTGATATTTCCAGGTTCTAGGGGTCATACAGGTTCAGGCAAGCCCTCAGGCAGAAAGTGCCTAATGGTTTCCGCGAATGTTAAAGGGCTGTGCATGACCCACTTGCAGTGTGGATGACATCATCCACGTATGACTCAGCTAAGCCCTTGCGTGCATATGTGAGCCCATCATGTGCATATGACATAGCCACATCAACCTCTTGTGCACATGTGCTAGGCAGCTTTTAAAAGCAGAAGCGCCATCTTCCTCTTTCTTTCTCCTCTCTCCTCTCTCTCTCTCTCTCTCTCTCTCTCTCCCTCCCTCTCTCTCCTCTCTCTCTGCACACTGACTTTCCCAGGCCTGTACAAGCCCCCTCTAATAAACTCCTGAGTGGGTTTGTTGCATGTTCCGTGTTTCCTTCTCACACGCACCAGGTAATTTCACTTCACTTCACTTTTTAAAATTAATAGAAAGCTACAGTTCTCTAATTTTCCACGCAGCCTTCTCAGCAGATGTTTACAGATTGCGGGGAGGAGTAGGCCAGAGTCTCCATGAATAAAAGAAGAGGGTGAAGAACATCCCTAGCTGAGCCGGGAGCTCTGATCTCTCCTCTTTCTCTGTCTCTTACAACCACAGCAAGAATACAAAGTCTCTCAGTGTGCACATATGGCTTGGAGTGTCTCTGAGAGAGACAAGATAATGAGTATTTGTCTTCGCTCATTCATGAAGTTAATATACGAGCCACTCTTAATTACATTTAGGAACTTTATTCAACTAGTGTAAATAGTAATTTCTGAGATTTCCCACCAACCCTGACGCTATACCTGTTCCATGGAACAAGCCCCGAGAATTCATCTGGGCTTTCGAGACCAGTTTTGGTGTTTGGCTGTGTGAGTGAATCTCCTTGTTTCCTCCTGACTCTACCAAGCCTTTACTATCTTTCGGTTTTCTAGGACAAGAGCTTTTATATATTTTACTTTATTTATTTTCAGATCACTTTATCCTACCATGAATGTGATTTCCATCTGTGAACTGTGTTGCAGGAACCACCCTCTGGCCAGCCCCTCTCTTCCCCACTTTCCTCACAAACCCAAGAACAGCACAGAAGGAAAAGAGAAAGAGGATCTGCCTTCCTCATACCTGCCCAGCCAGGGCCCAAGAAAACAATGCTGCCCTCCAAGCTTCTCCTAATCTCTTCAGAAATGGAAATGCTATACCTCCTCACACTGTGAGAGATTTATGAGGCTCTCAGTTTATGAGGAAACATTACCAAAACACCAATTGTTTGGAGAAAACAAGTTCAGTGTGGTTAGAAAAGAGCAAGGGAAAATGACAAGCAAACCAGGACCTAGGGAGAGGCTTTGTAGCCGAAGGCTGGAGCCCATTGGGATTGCTTTGCAGATGCTTGTCTGTGGGCCTGTGTGCTGTAGTGTGAAGGCTTGTGTATCCTCCAAAAGTTGTGTTGAAAGTTAGACTCAGCACAACAGCACCTTTAGAGAGTAAGGAGGCCATCAGCCTCACCTGAGAGAGTGAAGTCAGCACTTTGTAAAGGGGTTAGTGAGCATGAGGCCATATTGACTCTTCTGTAGTTCTGTCATGGGACGACAGAGTATCCATTCACGCCAGAGAAGGTAAAATGCAAGGAACTCTATTTTTAAATTTTTTATGTTTTTTGAGAATTTTATACATGATACAATGAAATATAATAATGTTATGCCCAGATCACGGTGTCCCCCCAAAACCAACTAGGAGACCAATTCCTGTATGTAAAAACAAAGAGCCTTTATTCTTTTTTTTTTTTTAAATTTTATTTAACTTTATTTTATGTGCATTGGTGTGAAGATGTCAGGTTCCCGGGAACTAGGTCTTCAGACAGTTGTGAGCTGCCATGTGGGTGCTGGGAATTGAACCCGGGTCCTCTGGAAGAGCAGTCAGTGCTCTTAACCACTGAGCCATCTCTCCAGCCCCCTTTTTTTTTAATATATTTATTTATTTATACAATATTCTGTCTGTATGCCTGAAGGCCAGAAGAGGGCGCCAGACCTCTTTAGAGATGGTTGTGAGCCACCATGTGGTTGCTGGGAATTGAACTCAGGACCTTTGGAAGAGCAGGCAATGCTCTTAACCACTGAGCCATCTCTCCAGCCCAAAGAGCCTTTATTCTTACACAAGTTTGCAAACTCAATCTTTCCGTGTATCCAATGTATTGGAATGATCGGAGAGCCCCAAGCTCAGTTGGGGTTGGTTTTTTGTTGTAGCAAAGGTGGGAGTGAGGGATTTCTAAGGTTCAGGACCCCTGACTGGCTGACATTTGTCTAGGGGTGTCCTGGTGAGTGTGCTGGCAGGTGATCCTATCTACAATGGATAGAACATTAGGAATTTCCTTTGGATGGTCTGTTCCTGGGTGGTATCTGGGTGGTCTCAGTTTGTGGTCTTTCATGGAACCAGGTGTTGCCTTCTGGAAAACTACTGAGACTCAGGCCGCCATTGAGCTTGTCACGGCTGGGTCCTGCAATCATATCTACCCCAATTTTGCTCCTGACTACTTTCCAACCTACTCCTCCCAACGTTGTCATCTTGATCTCCCCCCCCCCACCTCTGTTTCTCTTTTTTTTTCTTTAACAACCTACTAAGATCAATTACTGCTATACATATGTACACGGGTGAGGGCCTCCTATCCATGGCCACACCCCCAAAGCAGAGTGATTCTTCCTCCCCAGACAGTTATCAGCTGCCAATAGCTGCTCAGTTACAGGTGGAGCCTCTAGAAATTCTCTCCCATTTTAGCTGGGATTCTGGCTGGCTTACTCTTAAGCGTAACCATAGCAGCTGCGCACTCAAGAGGGCAGCAGCCCATGGCATGTGCGGAAGACGGCGTTCCTTCGCATCCTCTGGCCCTTGAGCTCTTCCCACGCTTTCTTCCTCAATGTTCTCTGAGTCTTGGTGGGGCCAGCTGAGGGCAGTGATAAAGACGTCTCATTTAGGGCTGAACACTTGCAGTTTTTCTTGTCCTGACTGCGTTTGCCTCCGGTGGAGAGGAGCTTCTCTGGCTCTAGGTCTGTGAATACCAACATACTTAGAGGTCAATTGGACAACATAACTGCAATGGTAAAAGTGAAAATGCTGCGGATCCCGGAGTGGCCGCAGTGGCAGAAACGCTGCAGCCCTCCAAGCGGCAAATCCCAGGATTAACATTTGGAGCCACCCCAGATTCTGAAGTGAGGCTCTTTGCTCTGGTGTTGGGAGCCTCCCCCATTAGGAATCAGGCATTATGCTCGCCCTGTCACCTGGCAGGAAGAACCCAGGCAGTACCTGGGCCAGCCCAGGGTTCTATGACTGCTACGTCACTATGTATGTACACAGCTACAAAAGGTCCCTTTAAGAGAGAAGCACCACCCACTTCCACTCTCTCCCACTGCTCTTATAAAGAGGTAGGCTGAGCCTTCCCTCTTCTTCCTCTTCTTCTCTGTTATGATTTTAGCCAACCGGCATGGCTGGCACTTCCGGGTTCCAGGGCCACGCATGTGCCGACAAGGCAAAAATACCTAACATCCCCGGGGACCTTAAAAGGCTGTACATGATTTACGTGTGGCACGGTTGCATCACCTACATATAACGCAGCTACGTAAGCCCTTGCACGCATGCGTGACCTCTGTCATCTGTGTATGATGTAGCCACGTCATCCCCCTGTGCACATGCGCTAGGCAGCCTTTAAAAGCTGGATGCGCCATCTTCAGTTCTCTCTTTCTGCACACCGACGTCACCAGGCCTGTACGTGTCTCCTCTAATAAACTCTTAAGGGGGCTTGTTGCGAGCTTCGTGCTTCCTTTTCACTCGCTCTAGGTAATTTCACTCACTCTCTGTATTTCTCTTTCTCCGCCCCCATCCCCGCACTCCCTTATCTCCATAAAACTCCCACATAAGCTTTGCCTGCCTGGTGTGTCTGTTTTCACCCTCCGTGAGCTCTCCAAGGTCTCTCTCAGGCCATTTGACAACATTGGGTGTCGTGATACTCCACAGGCTCCCCTGGCAGTTCCTCCTGCCTGCCAGCAGTTTGAGAACCTCAAGAATGCTGTATCTTCCAATCTGGTCACCTTTTCTGAATAAGGATCACTGGAATTCTACATCCAACACCAACAGAATTGGCAGTAATTGATGGTAGGCCCCTTCATGACTGAGGATTCGTTTCAGTTGTGGTTTCTCACCTTCTGGCTTTGCTTGAAAGAGCTCAAGAGACCCAGTACTGGGCACCCACAGTCTCGCGCTCAAAGCTCTGGCCCCTGCCTTTGTGCTCGATGGACCACGAAGGCAGCTTGTGCCGGTCAAATCCTTCCTCTCTTAGTCTCTGAAACTCAGGACACTACAGGCTGAGGATCTTCCCCACCTCACTCGTGGAGCAAGACAGTGACGTAAACAGTCTCGTAAAGGGTCTCTCCTTACTTAAGATCTGTTCAGGCTGACAGGGAATGATTTAACAATGGATGTCTAATATCTAACATCTTTTTTTTTTTGCTACCATTGTTCGTATTAAAGGATAAACACATTTCAGATGTAACTTTTCACTAAAAGAACATGTTTTGCAATGACACTTTCTTAGCAACAACTACTCCTGTCTCTGGTAAATGATGAAATGGAAAGAGAAAGGTTCAAATTTCATGCTGAGGGTTTAAGAATATGTCCTAAGATATCTAGAGGTGTGAGGATGTAAAAGCTTAAATAAGTTCTGAGGATCTCAGAAAATGATTTACAATAGGTTAGTACCAGTTGTAAAGATTAATAAAAAGAATTAAAGTATATAAATAATGGGAGATACTTTAGATTTCTCTTTTCCCCGTCTATGATATTCTTACAGTTTTAACATTAACATTTAACATTGTTCAATAAAGTTCCAATAGGCTAAGAAAGCACTGACTACTTGCTATTCATTCACAAGTTCAGGATTTTAAATTTCTTTTGGTTGTCTTCTAAGTATAGACTTAAAAGTACTTTTCAGCAGGCTAAACTATCTCTGTCCAATCTATATATCTAACTCTCTGGACAGAGGAAAAATTGTTCATGCTTTTTACAATTAGAAATGTCATCTCTCTTTGTAGACTAAAAATTCATGTAGGCTCCAGAGAGTTAAGGAAATCATCAGATTTATATCCATCTGTCCCAGGTCAAAGAGACTTCAGATAAGCACAGTCCTAAGTTTCTCCACTTGTCTGTTCCTGAGGTGGAATCCTGATTTTGGGATTCCTCCTGTCCCCCAATTAATTCCTAGGACTCTGGGACTAAAAGTCCAAACGTAAGGTTTTCTTTTAAGTCCCTAAATTTTAACTTCTACCCCTAGTCTATATTTGTCTCGGCAGATTTCCATTTAGCTGACAGACATCATCTAAGGGTTACCTGCGGACTGGAAACTGCTGAGCTCTGGACATGTTGAAAACTGATGAGAACCACCGCAGCCAAGGTAATTGTTCCCTGTTTCTTCAGCTGGGTCAGCTAATCAGACGCTTCTGATAAATGCCCCATTACCCAGTCTTTTGACTAGCCCTCCAGCTTTCCTCGGCCCTGGCAACAGTGACCTAGTTTCAGCTGGAACTAGTAACAAGAGAGAGCATATCATTCCTTGCCCCCATAACAAGCTGAAATGCTAAGTCAAGATGAAACCCTCTGGCATAGCGGGCAACATGGCTTCTGACAATGCCAATTGACAGACGACAAAAGTGGGCACAGGTCTGTCAGCCAGTAGATTCATTAACTGAGATAGTTCTTAATATGATAGGACTGCTTTACAGTGTAGATTTCACCCCAATGGTAATGCTAATGTATTTAGAAATTTCATTGCTTTTTCTAAACTGAAACTTCATGTAGGCTTCAGGGAGTTAAGGAAAGCAGCAGATTTAGATTCATCAGTCACAGGTCAAGTAGACTTGGCCTGCTTTATGCAGAACAAAGAAGGATCATATGGATTTAAAAGAAATTTTTTTTTTCTGTACAAACCATTCAGGATTATAATCTGGCTGTACCCAAGAAAATATTACAAAAGGGGGACCTGGGATTAAAATAATAATTGCCTGGTGCCCTGTCCATTTCCAGGCTCCTTCCAGACAGTCACTTTAGCCCTTCTGCTTCTGCTAACTACTGTTGGCTTTTCCATCACTGACCCAATAACTAAATGATCATTCCTGTCTGGGTACCGTTAAGCTGATAGTTATAGATCCCAATATAAGCAAGCACCCATCATGGAGTCAAGGATTTGACCCAGGATATAACTCAAGGGGGGAATGTAAGACAGTGCTAACCTGTAAGTAAGCCCAACCCACCCAAGGCCTGGGTTACTTCCTGGAGTGCTGGGAGTTATTCAAATATACTGAAACCTCATGGGAGAAGATGGTGGAAGTATGGGTTTGTTCTTATAAACCCTTGCAAAACATGTCTTGGGGCCACTCAGCTGGGAATTCCAGGGAGTGGTCCCCACCAAAGTCCATCTTTATTGGTATTTAATTAATGTTTGCTTCAAATTTGGCTCAAATGGTGGAACTGGTTTTTCTCTGGCAAATCCCAGGAGATTAACAGCTCACTTGCTATGAACCTCTACACTAACATGTATCACAAAGCATGTGTGTAATACAGGGTCAGCATAAAGAACAGAAGAGTAAGGCATCCTTGGGAAATTCTCTGCATTTTCTTTATACCTTCTGTCTGAATAGGTGGGAAGTAAAAGCTCATTGTGGGTCCTTGATTTGCATTTGTCTTATGATTTACAATGTTGAACATTTTTAATATGTTGGGCATATGGATGCTATGTTTGTAAAAATTTTACTCAAGCTTTTGCCCATTATCTAATAGAATTATCTGAATTTTTATTGTTGGTGAGTCATACTAGTTCTTAAAATATGTCTGGTTAGTCTGTCATAAGATATATGATTTCTGTATATTTCCTTCCATGCTGAAGCTTACCTTTGTGTGTGTGTGTGTGTGTGTGTGTGTGTGTGTGTGTGTGCGTGCGTAGGGTGAGAGTGTGGGAATATGTGTGCGTCCATGTATGGACTGACATTCTCTCCTTCCACCTTGAGTCAAGGTCTCTCCTGTTTTTGCCAATCTAGCTGTCCACTTCAAGGGAGGTGTCCTATGAGCTTCTGGGAAATCCTCACCTTCACCTCTCAATCCATAGCATGAGTGCTTAAAATTCTAAGTCTGCAGCGCTGCCTCTATCTTTCTTCATGTAAATTCCAGGGCTTAACCTCGGGTCATCAGGTTGTGTGGCAAGCACTTTTACCAGATGGGCCATTTTGCTGGCCTAGTATTTTATGCTTTGTTAATTGGGCTTCAAGGTTATTCATAGTCATTGTACAGAAATACAGTTGATTTTCTGTGGGATTTTATATATTGCAACTTTGATGAATTAGCTAGCTAGTTCCAACACCCTTTGTGTAGAATCTTTATAATATGTACAGATAAAATCACTGCTTGGGAACAGGGGTAATTTCAGCTCTTCCTTTACAATTTGGATTGATTGTCTTTGTTTTTCTTATCTAATAGCCCTTACTTTAGTTCTTTTCAATTTTAGGATTCAGAAATTAATGCTTAGAGATGATAATTAGCTTGCTTGAGGTAACACAGCTAAGTGGTACAGTCTGAATAAAAACTCAAGGCTTTGAACGCTACAGTCAAGAATGGAGTCAAAATACTGAGTAGGATTTTAGCAGGTTGGAATGAAAAGGTGATGCTGGGCAGGTAAATTCTGGCAGGTTTAATATGGCCCTCTGTATCCTTGGAGATGACCACACACTAAATCACTAAATACAAATAGGCTTAAAGGGAAAACTCCAATTACATCTTAAAGAATAATAATTTGGAAGACAATATTTGCTCTAAGATCAGTTAGAATAGCAGTGTTAACTGGGGTGAATCTGTGCCAATGATGGGCATGATGTAAAAATTACCTTGAAGCCATTTGTGTCCTTACTGTTATCTTCCCCCTCTGTCTTTTTATTCCTCCCTCTCTCTTTATCCTTCTACATAGTTTGAGACTTTTAAAGTTGAATGAGACCTTAGAGAAGAAAACAGAGGAAAGAAAAACAAGATGATTGTAGCAGCGTAAACGAATGCAGACAGATTGTAAAATATATATATATATATATATATATATATATATATATATATATAGCTTTAATGGAGAAATAGACTTACAGAACCACCGTTCCCGCGGAGACCAGGAAAGCAGAAGCAGCAGCTGGGAGCACGCTTGCCAAATTTATAGGCAAACATTAGCCCGAGGCGAACATGCTCCCTAAGGGGCAGGACTTATCCCTACATCTCCCCTTTTTGTCTAAATAAGACAGAACTAAACCAAATACAACTATATACAATAATAACAAGTAATAAATATAACAAACAATATTGAGAACAAAAGTTTTGCTAAACATTCTATCTCAAGGAGTCTAAATAATGTAGAGAGTAACTACAATTATATAATCTTCAACTCCGTCAAAGATCCGAGAAGGGAATAAATATTACTTAACAAACGAGATATATCCAAAATGTGTAACAATTGACAGAGACAACTGACTACCTGGGCAATCACCCAAAGTTTCGTTTGCAATGTTGAGTCAACCAACTTTGGCTAAGGCCTAACATAACTGACATACCATTTTCAAAGGCAAGCAACTTTTCAAAACTATCTTACCCTGTCTTGGCAGGATATGACAGTCCTGTTTTATCCATTGATGCATGCTCTGTATCTCTGTCAGTGATTGAGGTATGGGCATTTCTTTGCCCAAAGGCCAGTTCTGCCAAACAGAAAGGCTCCAGGTGGAGTGTCTTTGGTGCTCAACATTCTCTCGGGAATAGAGCGGTGTTGCCAGGAGCAATTGTGTCTCACTATCACGAAACTCTGAGTTAGATTAAAGGCCATTTTCTACAGCTCTTTGAAGAGGTTGAAGATTATCTATCTATACTAAGTATTATCTCTATATATCTAAAGAACCTGATTAGTCTAATTATAAATGACAAACTTAGATGACTATTTATCTATATAATTCTCAATATCTATCTACCTTAAAGACTAAGACAATAAATGACTGAAACAAATGAGGACAATGACCTCCAAATATAAACAATGTACAAATATACATTGCAATATGGCAAATATATATCAATACACAAACATTATATAAGTATCTTAATCAGAGGTAGAAATGTACACTGCAATATGGTAAATATATACTATATATATCAATACAATATATGTCAATACATAAAAAATGTTTTAAACAGACATAGAAACATGCATGCATATAATGGTCAATATAATTTAACTTTATATCAATATACAAGAATCGATACCAATATATTTGTCTAAAAGCAGTAACTCACAATTATAAAATCTATTATCCCATCATTCCCTTTTTTTAAAATGATCCCTGAACTTATAAAATTCATCCCCCAACCCCTAAATGATGTCCCTAAACCCAGGGGCAAACTTTACTGGGAGAGGAAACGTCGTCCTCTAGAATTACTTTCAGCTGTCATGAGGGCGACGTTCTTTTCTGAGGGATCCTATGAAAGTAAAATGATGGTTAAATTTCAGGATCAATGTCTTTTGAAATTGCAAATAGTCTCTGACTATTTTGTGGAGGTCTGGCCAGAATGTTGTACAGGATGTGCACCATTTCAGCTAACCAAGTTGGGATCGTCTTGTGCAGCAGGTACCCCAAACAGGTCTTGTAGTAGCGTTATCAGTATCATGACGTCATATCAACCAGGTAGAGTTGTTGTTGTGGGGCCCCATCTTCTTCCTGGAAACTTCAAATGTTACTTCAGGAAAAACTCATTGTTCATTGAGAAAAACTTAAACATTAATCATATAGACATATATAGACATACATATATATATTCAATGAAAGGCATGATAGATATATTCAATGAAAAGTATGATAGATATGAAGAAAAGCAAAGATGTTTTCTAAATTCATATTTCTTTCTGTCCCATATCATGGCTCTTGACATGAGACAGGAAGTCCAGAAACACTGGGTTTTTCTCTTACTAACAGGCTTGGAATTGGAGAGGGACTGAGCCAGAGTCCAACTTCAAAACCAGCTCTACATATTTATAAAGAAATGTTTAATAATATATATATATATATATATATATATATATATATATATACTTACAAAGTGTGTCCATCCATCAGTAATTAAATATTCAGGGTCCCTTAATTTCTTTGAAGATGAGTATTTTCCTGTGGAGATAAGAAAAGAACCCTGCCTCCAACCTATCTGTATTTCTTACCATCAGTATGCTCGCCATCCTTATGAAAGAATTGTTATTTATCTTTTCCAAGTAGCTTCTCTTCTTCAAACCGAACCTTTATTAATTTTGACGGTATCCACAATTTTTTCTCACCTGTGGAGATAAGAGCAAAACCCCTTCCCCAACGTAGCACATCTCCTGGCTTCCATTGTGAGGTCAGCACATCCTTGAAATAAACTGGTTGATTTAGTTCAGTAGACTTTTCCATTATCCAATGTCTTTCTGCAGCCGTTGTTCCCTTCTCATTAGCGTTGAGAAAAATTCAAGGTTAACAAATCATTATGTAACCTATTTCTGGGGGTGTTTTCCACCCCTTTCTGTTTGTTCAACATATCCTTTATAGTTCAATTTGATCTTTCTATGACTGCTTGACCTGTAGGATTGTATGGTATACCTGTAACATGCTTGACATTGTAATAATCAAAAAACCATTTCATTTTCCTAGAGACATAAGCAGGACCATTATCCGTCTTTATTTGTGTAGGTATACCCATGATAACCATGACTTCTAATAAATGAGTGATTACTGAATCAGCTTTTTCTGAACTTAAAGCAGTTGCCCACTGAAAGCCTGAATAAGTGTCAATGGTGTGATGAACATATTTTAATTTGCCAAATTCTGCAAAGTGGAACACATCCATCTGCCAGATTTCATTCCTTTGGGTGCCCTTTGCATTAGCTCCTGCAGGCAGTGGCGTTTGGTTATAGAAAGAGCAAGTAGGGCATTTCTTTACAATCTCCTTAGCTTGTTGCCATGTAATTGAAAACTCTTTATTCAAACCTTTGCTATTAACATGATGTTTTTTATGAAATTCAGAGGCTTGTAGCACACTACCAATCAATAATTGATCAATTTCTGCATTACCTTGTGCTAGAGGACCTGGCAGACCCGTATGGGATCGGATGTGTGTTATGTACATAGGGCAAAGCCTGTTCCTGATCAAATCTTGAACCTGGAGAAACAATGAGGTTAGTTCTGTATCATCAGGTATTAATTCAGCAGTTTCAATATGTAAAATAACTCTTTCTGCGTATTGTGAATCAGTGACTATATTAATAGGTTCTTTAAAATCTCTTAGCACCATAAGAATGGCATATAATTCCGCCTTCTGGACAGAATTATAAGGACTTTGTTCCACCTTACCCAAGTCTTCTGATTTGTAACCTGCTTTCCCTGATTTATTGGCATCAGTATAGAATGTATGGGCTCCAGTTATTGGAGCATCACGGACGATTCGAGGAAGAATCCAAGAAGTTCTCTTTATGAAGTTAAGCCTCTTGCTTTTTGGATAGTTGTTGTTAATGTCTCCCAAAAAATTAGCACAAGCTCTTTGCCATGGTTCATTATCTTCCCATAATTTCTTTAGTTCATCAGCAGTGAAAGGCACTATAATTTCTGCTGGGTCTATGCCTGCTAGTTGACGAAGTCTCAGCTTGCCTTTTATAATTAACTCAGAGACTTTCTCCACATAAGTTTTCAGTTTCTTACTTGGTTTATGTGGTAAAAAGATCCATTCCAAAATAATATCATCTCTCTGCATTAAAATTCCTGTAGGAGAAATTTTTGATGGTAGTATGACGAGAATACAATCGAGCTCTGGAGTCACCCTGTCCTCATGTGCCTGTTGTAATTTTTCCTCAATCATTGTCAGTTCCTTTTCTGTTTCAGCTGTTAATTCTCTGGGACTGTTTAAATCTTTATCACCATCCAAGATTTTGTTCAAATGAATTATTAGATCAGGTGTTATTCCAATAGCTGGTCATAGACTGGAAATGTCTCCTAACAGTCTTTGAAAGTCATTAAGAGTCCGTAGGCGATCTCTCCTAATTTGTGCTTTTTGTGTCTTAATTTTTTGCAAACCTATTTTATAACCTAAATAATTAACAGAATCTCCCTTCTGAATCTTTTCAGGAGCGATTTGCAATCCCCATTTAGGTAAAAGTATCTTTATTTCTTCAAACAGTCTGTTCAAGGTATCCATGTTTGAATTGGATAACAAAATGTCGTCCATGTAATGGTATACTATAGATTTGGGAAATTTCTTGCGTATTATTTGCAATGGTTGGTTCACAAAATATTGGCACAGGGAGGGGCTATTTAACATACCCTGGGGGAGAACGGTCCAGTGGTACCTCCTCGAAGGTTGAGAATTGTTATAAGTAGGCACTGTGAAGGCAAATTTTTCTCTATCTTCTTTTTGCAAAGGTATAGTGAAAAAACAATCCTTTAAATCAATAACTATGAGAGGCCATCCTTTTGGTAATAAAGAGGGCAAAGGAATTCCAGACTGCAGAGGGCCCATAGGTTGAATAACCTTGTTGATGGCCCTGAGATCTGTCACCATTCTCCATTTACCTGATTTTTTTCTTAACCACAAATACAGGAGAATTCCAAGGGCTGGTAGATTCTTCTATATGTCCAGCATCTAATTGTTCTTGTACTAGCTGTTCTAAAGCCTGTAACTTTTCCTCAGTTAAAGGCCATTGCTTTGTCCATATTGGTTTCTCAGTCAACCATTTTAGAGGCAAGGCTGTTAGTATCTCTGAAGGGACATCAATTGCTTGTTCTTGTACAGCCCGAATGGCCGGTTTTCTCCGTTGTTATATCTTTTAATATTATTCTCAGAAATATAGGCTCTAGAAGTAGCAGGAATGTTAATTTCGGTATTCCATTGTTGTAATAGGTCACGGCCCCATAAATTCATTGCGATATTGGCTACATATGGCCTTAATTTTCCTATTTGTCCCTCTTGCCCTATACATTCAACCCATCTCATGCTCTGCCCTAGTTGAGATAGGGTTCCAATTCCCAGGAGCTGAACATTTACATTCTGAAGAGGCCAATACGGATGCCAAGATTCTGGGATAATGATACTTATATCAGCACCTGTGTCCAGCAGGTCAGTAATAAAAATGCCATTTACACACACTCTCAGTTTAGGTCTTTGATCATTTATAGAAGTTTGCCAAAACACACATAACTTATCTTTCTGATCATTATTGCTTGTAACAGTAGGCATGGGGCTTCCTAATTGTCCTGACGAGGCACGTTCTCTGTAGAAACTGGAAATGACTAAACCATGTTTGCCATGGGGGCCTGTGAGGCCCCCCCTCTCACGTGTCCCGTCTGTATCAGGTTGCCTTGTCTATCTCTTGTAGACCTGCATTCATTCGTCCAATGTCTGCCTTTTCCACATCTTCTACATAAACCTGAAGGCTGAGTCCTCCTATTTCTGTTATTTCTAGAAGATGCATTATTATTATTATTTCTGAAAATCGTTGTCTACAATTCCTTTTCATGTGACCCGTTTTGCCACAATTAAAACATTTGGTATTCTGGTGTCTCCTTTTACCATTGGAAATTGCTTCTTCTACCCATGCTTCAGTGCCATAATCAAATGTATCAACATTGAGTGTATGCAAGACCCATTCTTCCAAAGGCGCTGATCTGAGCTTTAAAGGGCCCAAAATCCTTTTGCATTCCACATTTGCATTTTCATAAGCCAAAGACTCAATCATTATATGTCTTGCTTCTGGGTCAGATATCCCTATTTGTACAGCCTTTGTTAATCTTTGTAAAAAGTCACTAAAGGTTTCTCTCTGACCCTGTTTAACTCTGACAAATGATTCCATTCTCTGTCCTGGGTCTTGTACCCTGTCCCAAGCCCTTAAGGCTGCTGTAGTACACATGGAGAGAGTGTTTTCATCCAAATTAGCTTGTTCCTGAGGGTCGGAAAAGAGCCCTTCACCTAGAATTTTATCTAGGGAAATGTCAATTCCCTTCGCTTTTTCCTGCTGTTCTAAGAGTCTAGCCTCTTGCCTGAATAAGCATTTCCATTTCAATTGTGGTCCACTCTCAAGTACTGCAGAGCTCAGCTGGAGCCAGTCCGAGGGAGTTGCTCTGCTTGTCATGGCCCAAGATCTTAGCATCTCTTTAACAAAAGAGGCTTGCATCCCAAAAGTCATGACAGCCTGTTTTATTTCCTTGAGATCATTCATACGGACAGGCTCCCATGTATCCTCCTTGATGACCCTAGGGTTTCTGGAACCAATCACCTTCTCTGTTGTTATTACTGGAAAGGCAGGTAGAGCTGTAGGTAGAGCTTTGTGGAAATTGTCCCGGAGAGATTTACCCACAGATGTAGTTAAAATTTGCCTTTCTACCCTTTGCTCTTCTTCATCAGAATTTAGAAATTCCTCAATCTTTTCAAATTCTATTCACCATTGCCTTCTGCAATGTCTGAATCTCCTGTCCAGAATTATGTTCCAAAGCCTTCATTGAGGATTCTAAAGTATGAAGTTTGTCTGTTAGAGATAACATCTCATCTTTGGACATAATTTTTATGGCATAAACCGTGCCTTCTTGTATTGACAATCTTTCCGTCAATCTGTCATAAGCTTTAGACAAAATCCGATTGTCACATTCAGCAGTTTTGATTCTCAAAGTTAATGTTTCATTTCCTACAGAAAGGGACTGAAGCTTACGATCCAAATCAGCTGTTCCCTCTTCCATAGTAATGAATTTCTCTTTAATATCAGCCACTAATGTTTCATTTCCTACAGAAAGGGACTGAAGCTTACGATCCAAATCAGCTGTTCCCTCTTCCATAGTAATGAATTTCTCCTTAATATCAGCCTGGAGAACTTCAAACTGATTCTTGAGAAGATTGTTGTCATTCTCAATTGTTTTTAAGCGTTCAATCTCTGCCTTAAGAATCCTGGATTCATCTCGTAAAGACTTTATCATATTTCTATTATCAAACCATTTAGTGCCAATGAAAACTACGAATCCCAGAAGGATCCATAGACGTGGGGTGATAGACACCTCTTGTAAAATCTCCCACATGGTACAATTAAAAAAACTGTTAAATTCTTGAATACTAACGTGTTCAGACATTTTATTTATAAAAGAAAAATGATCGGTTCCTGCCAGTGGTGGTCTCTGTGTTTTTGGAGCCTGTCCTGGAACTAGCTCTTGTAGACCAGGCTGGCCTCGAATTCACAGAGATCCACCTGTCTCTGCCTCCCGAGTGCTGGGATTAAAGGCGTGTGCCACCACCGCCTGGCCGGCCTCGAACTCACAGAGATCTGCCTGCCTCTGCCTCCCGAGTGCTGGGATTAAAGGCATGCACCACCACCCACCACACAATTTCCTCCAGGCTTTATCTCCCCATCTCCTCTTCCAAAGTGAGTAATGTCTCCAGGGAGACCTCATCAAGTATTGCCCCACCTCTGTCACCAACGTGCAGTATTTAAAGAAAACCTTTAAACGCTAGATAGAATGCTAATCTATATAGATATGATTTGTGGTGGGATGTTTGTACACTGTATGAAAACGTATTGCTGTGATTGGTGTAATAAGAAGCTGAATGGCCAATAGCTTGGCAGGAGGTATAGATGGGACTTCTGGGCAGAGAGAGAACTCTGGGAAGAGGGTGGAGTCAACAACCAGATGTGGAGGAAGCCGCATGAGCGGTATGGAGAGATAAGGTAACGAGCCACTCAACAGAACATAGATTAAAATAAATGAGATGATGTAAATTACAAGAGCTAGCGGGACAAGCCTAAGCTAAGGCCGAGCTTTCCTAACTAATAAGAATTCTCTGTGTCATTATTTTGGAGCTGACATGCCTTCTGAAGTATCCACCATGCCCACCACACACAACTTGTCACTCTGTTGCTCTGTGTGCTGTCTCTTGATGAGGAAGCTCAGAGCTGTGCTATGGGTCTTTTGTCTCACCAGAAGTTGTGGAGTACGTGAGTGATGGAGCTGGAGTTTGAACAGGCCACTTTTGGCTGTGAGAGACCCTAAAGCTGACCTCCCACCAGCTGTCTCCTCAGAGTGGGGGTGTGCTTACCCACGTGGCTGGAATTCCTTCTCAGTTCCCCCAGCGAGGCATGTAGGGCTGTTTGAAAGTCATTGATTTTGAAATAAGAACAACCCCGAGGGCCATATGGAGATTAGTTATTCTGCCCACATTTTAAATTAACCTTATTGATGGATTTCCTGCCAAGCTTAGTCTCATTTATCATGCAAGTTCCTTTCGGTGGGTGGAAGGAAAAAAAATGTCTGAGAAGTGTTCTCTAAATAAAGCAATGTATAGGCCAGGCTTGTAGATTTTTCTAAAGCTTATTTTTATTTGCCAGGCTTTCCTGTGCTGTCTTTGGTGTGAGGGGGGAATGTTTATTAAATATGATGAAAAGCGATATCTTGAAACAAGGATATTTTGGTACTGCACAACGGGACGCAAGTCTTCTTTCTTCCATCCATCACTGTCAGCTGAGAACATTCCCAGCCAGCGGCCAGGGGGAAATGGTGTCAAGATGGCTGAGCCACATCATTGTTTTCCTTTACGCTTCCTGAAATTTCAGCCGAAACTTCATCCTTCCTGCAAGGCAGCTGTTGTAGCATGGGGATGGACTGTGGCAGCTGGTTCCAAGATGTACCTTGAGCTTTCAAGGATGGGAAGGACCCGTGGATGTGACAGTCTTTTTGTCTTGAGCTACGGTGTATGAATAAAGGCTAACGTGGCCAGACAGTGTAGCTAACCTGTCCGAGATAGTCCCAGCGTTTGGATAATACTGAACATAAATAATCGAGTCGCAGGTGACTTTTTTTTTGTTATTGTCATATGTAAACTGCACTGGAGCTCAGAGGATGGAGAAGTTTCTCCAAAACGGTGTGTGGCTTAGCGATTTCTTTAATAGCTTGAATTTCTTAAATAGCTTGAATAATAATTTCTTAAATAGCTTGAAGCTCCAGAACTATCTTTTCAAACTGAGAAAAATAATGACCCAGATTGATCATCAGTTACTTACATGGGTTTATTCATAGAATTTGCCAGTCCACACGCTTTCTTTAATAACAAACATTTAAACACCCCTTTCGTTATCCTGATATACTTACATGTAACACGTCATGAAATAAATACCTTGGGGCTGGACAGACAGGTTGCCATTCCACATAATAGCTCACAACTGTCTGACATCTAGTTCCAGGAGATTCAGACCTTCTTCACCTCACTCAGAGACAAGAAGAAAGTTTTAAAAATACAAGCAACATTCAGCACTGGCAGGAAGATGTAGCCCAGCGCTGCTTCCAGCAGCCAGGGGAAGTTTCCTCTGGGGAACTGCACTCTGGTAAAGATGACCTTGACTAGGCCTCAGAAAAGAATTTTAGAATCTGTCAGTTTGGAGCAAAATGCTGAGTTTATTAAATAGAGGCAAGGGGGAGTAGGCACTTCAGATTTAACCACAGGAATTTAGGGAGGGGATACCCTTGGATGTCTCCATGACAGCCACTGACATGATTCTGTGACTCTCCGAGTTACATTGCTTACAGGATGTAGTTTACAACAAAAACTGAAGAATAAACCAAGCTCAAAAAATAAGTCATTAACAATTAAAAAGTGCAAGGTGGTTCACTTTCTTTTTTCTTTAAATTGTAACAGTTCCCTTTTGGGTTAGAGATTTGTCTCATTAGTAGAGCTCTTGCACAACAGTCTGGGATGCATCCATGCGTGCACACCCAGATTCTTTCGTAAATAGAATTGCAGAGTGGTTTTATGAGGTACATTGCTTAGATTTAGGGCTGAGAAAGTCATGCTAATACATTTAGACACCAAAGCCACAAATATTCGGACTAAAAATAAAGCATAGTTCTCCCTACCCCCACCCCAGGGCAGCGTCTTACGTGGCTCTGATTGTCCTAGAACTCACTGCAAGACCAGGCTGGCCTCGAACTTACAGAGATCCTCTTGTCTCTGCCTCACGTGTGCTGAGACTAAGAGCTTGTGCCACTCACTACGCCTGGCTCTGGCTTGTTGATGTTGGCTTTTAAGGAGTCATTTTAGTTCCACACCTGAATGTGTGTATGTGTGCAGAGCGCTCACTGAGTCCATAGAGGGCGTTAGAGTCCCGGGTACTGAAGTCACAGGTGGTTTTGAGAGGGGTGCTGGGAACTGGATCCAGGTCCTCTGCAAGAGTAGTAAGAGTTTAACCTTTGAGACATCCCTGGAGCCCCCTAGCATGCTTTCCCATCCTGCTCTGAGTATGGGACAAGCCCTATCAGTGTAACAATTTCACGTGTATCTGTTGTGTTAAGGTTTCTAACTTCCAGGTAGTGGTGGCGCACACCTTTAATCCCAGCATTTGGGAGGAAGAGGCAGGCCAATCTCAGTGAGTCTGAGGTCAGCCAGTCTACGAAGCAAGTTCCAGGACAGCCAGAGCTACACAGAAAAACCCAGTCTTGAAAAACCAAAAGAAGAAAAAGTTTCTAACTGCCAGCTAGGTCCACAATAAGGGACTTCTTTCTCTTTTCACACCTCAATTTTCTCTCTTTCTCGTCTGCCTTATAAAGGAGCAATCCCCGCTGTAAACAACAGAAATGTGTTTGTTTAATTAAGTCAATTTTTCTCAGTGCTCCGCAATCCAAGCCTCTGCCAGGCACCTCAGAAGTCCTCTGGTCAGGGAGGGATGCCTGGGTTCTCATAGTGTCTTCTGAGAGCTGGGTGAGCCTTTTGCTGGTTTGCCTGCTTGCCCTCAAAGCGAGTGTTGAAAATGACTGTGGGTCTCTTGCAAAACCATTAAAAGCTTTAATTGAAAGGCCCTCCTCTACAGGCTTCGGATGAGTTTTGATTACGCATTCTTCCTTTGACCCTGAACGCCCTGGAGACCCGCCAAATGTCAGGGCTGGGTTATTCTGAAGTACTTAAGCCATAAGCCTCTGGCAGGTCTTTGATGGTCCTTGGGCAGGAGTCCTGTCCAGCCCCAAGGGGCAGGGACACACTGCAAGCAACACCATCTGTTAAAGTCTCTGGATTAAACCAGCCTGTGGAAAGGGGAGAGGTTTAGCGTTTAAAGCATCTTGATGGAAGTATTCATATGATGAAAACGACAGGCTGGGCTCCTGAAGGAGCTTTTATTGTAACAGTCCAGTGCGATTCCACCGGAAGTGTCTCACGGGCTCCATGAAGCTCCTCTACTAGTTTTTAATTTGCCTGTCTGTCAATCTGTCTGTCTGTCTGTCTGTCTGTCTGTCTGTCTGTCTATCTAGTTAGCTAGCTAGCTACCATCGATTTATCATCATCTGTCTATCATCTTGCTGTTACTTATTCGTCTATCATATACCTAATCTAGCTCCCAATCATCTATTTCCTATCAATATATGCATTTGTTTGTATATATGTATCGATCATCTATCTATCTATCTATCATCTATCTGTCACCTATTTAACTATCTTCTTCATCATCTACCTATTATCTATCTATTTATCATCTATCTATCTATCTATCTATCACCTATTACTTATTTACCTATCATCATCATCTATCTATTATCTAACATCTATCTATCTGTCACCTATTTAACTATCTTCTTCATCATCTACCTGTTATCGATCTATTTATCATCTATCTATCTATCTATCTATCTATCTAATTTTGTCTGGTCATTCATTGGTTGACTCAGTCTCATTTAAGGCATAGCCCAATGGAAGCTGTTTAAATAGGCAAGCTTTTTTTCTTCTAGAGTGGGAACCTCCGGAAAAGTATCCACAGAGCTCCCCAGACTATAAAAGGGGATTGGAGAGGAAAAAATAATGGCATTGGATTCCTGAGTTACTACTCTCATCCAGAAACCTTCAAATGAGCAAACAGATAGACTGGTTCTTTGCAAGAGCTTCCACTGCAGCCGTAATCCACGCTCACTGACCATAAAGTGCCTGGCACAATGGCCCCTGCCTGTGGTCCCAGCACTTGGGAGGATTGGGAGTGGAGACCAGCCTAGGCTACAGAGTGATATTCTATCTTAGACCCAGCCAAACAAATGACAAACAATTGCCCTGCCACATTCACAAGTGAAGCACAGAGAAGAAAATAAGAAGGAAAAGGTTTCAGAGGCCCTATGATTTGGAAAACAGGTGCCGTCCACGCTGCGCTGCAGAAGGCATGTCAAGAAAATGTCTCCTGAATCTAGGGAGAAGTTAGGTAAGAATTGAAAAAGGAAAGTTATGTTCTCTCACCCTTATAAAACATCAGATAACTGTCAGGTCTTCAAATCTCTCCTTGTGGATATTGGTTTGGTAGGACAATTATTATCCTTACTTGGAATGGTTTAAAAGTAACATAAGAATTAAAAACCGTGTTCACTCTGGGTTCATATCTGAAGCCGCTGAGGATCACTGTGTGTGTATATTGCAAACCATCCGCCAGGATGTGGGGCTCTTCAGCCGAGGAAGGGAACAAGGGCTGCAAATGTGGGGAGGGGATGCAGGGCAGCATACACTGTAGAAATGGAACTCAGACTGTTTCTGGGAACATAATCTCATGAATAAAGATGATCCAACATCTCTGAACTATGTATTTTAAGATTAATATTTCTCAATAGTTCTTGTCAAAGTGACTGGCAGTAGAATCCATAATAAGTACTTTATTGAATTATATTTAGCTTCAATATAAATGTGGAAAGACACTGTGAATTCTCATGTCAAATTATGTTACCTGAAAGTTAATTAGTTGTGCCATGATTCAAAAAAAAATAATTATTTTTAATTTGGCAAAATACAGCTTTGTATTTCTAACAATTCAATAAAAGGCATTTTAATTAATGAAATTTAGTTTTGAGAGGGTTTTAGGTTCATGTCAAAGCTGAATTGAAAGTACAGAGAGTTTCTCTGTACCCTCTATTCCCACACAGGAACTGCTCTGCTATTGATACTGTGCATCACAGTGGGACATTTGTTAGAACCAGTGAAATCTATACGGACACATCATTGTCACCCCAAGTCTAAAGTTTACATTGGGGTCACTCTTGTATTATCCATCTATGCAGTCTCACAAAGGCTAATGACATTCACAGTGTGACCATCTTAGTATCTCACACAATAGTATCTTTGCCTGGCCACTCTTCTCTTCCTCCTGGCAACCACAGATCTGTTTACTATACACAAACTTCGACTGTTCTGATGATGATGTATGTGGTGGTTTGAATGGCCCCCATAGACTTTTGAATGCTTGAATGCATTTGAATGGTTGGCCCATAGTGAGTGACACTATTAGGAGGTGTGGCCTTGTTGGAATTAGGTATGATCTTGCTGCAGGAAGTGTGCAAATGAGGGGGTGGGTTTTGAAGTCTCAGATGCTCAAGGTAGTGTGACATTCACTTCTACTACCTGTCAATCAAGACGTAGAACTCTCAGCTCCTTCTCCAGGACCTCGCCAGCCTGTATGCTGCCGTGCTCCCCACCATGACGAGAATGGATTAAACCTCGGAAGCTGTAAGTCGCCCCGATTGTTTTTCTTTATAAGAAGTCATGGTGTCTCTAGAAACCCTGACTAAGACAATCTACAGTTGGAATTTTGGCGTATATTTGCAAAATAAATTTTACCTTCCTCTATGTCTTTCCGTAGTTTGACAACTTATTTCTTTTTAGTATTAGAAAATGTCCCATTGTCAGCATATTCAGCAATTTTTATCCGGTTATCAACTGAGAAGAATCTTGGTTGCTTACAGTTTTTGTCCTTGATGAATAAGGCTTCTAGAAACATCTGTGTGCTATGTGCTAGTTTCTGTATAGAGTTGTCAGTCCCTTTGCATAAATAAAAAGAAGTGTAATAACTAGATGACACAGCAAATGTATGTTTAGGTTGCAATCAACTGCCAAAGTGAAGCAGGTTAGAAAAATAGGGAAAATTAAAGAGACATAGGAAGAGAAAGGAGCCCCTCACTCAGAAATCTGATAGGGAGCCAGAAACTCCAACCAGCTGATAATGTTGAAATCTCCTCAGAGATGCAAAGCACAGCCTCCTAGGAGCATCTCCAAAACAGAACAGCAATCTGCACATCCTTTGGACCAGAATGCTTGTAGCTTTGAGTTTAACAACTTCACTCCTCTCTTTCATTCCTCAGTCTAAATAGTGACTCTGAAAAACCACCTTACAGTTTCATTTACAAAAAGGAAAGTTTTTTTAAGAGAAAAAAAAATAAGTAATGTAGGGATAAGTCCCGCCCCTTAAGGGGCGTGTTCGCCTCGGGCTAATGTCTGCCTATAAATTTGGCGAGCAAGCTCCGAGCGCTTGCTTCTGCTTTCCTGGTCTCCGCGGGAACGGTGGTTCTGTAAGTCTATTTCTACATTAAAGCTATATATATATATATTTTTACACTCTGTCTGCATTCATTTACGCCGTTACATTTTGGCGTCCAACGTCGGGCTATTTTGCCCCCGACTCAAGCGGGTAGCCCGCTAGCTAACACAGCACCCTCCCCGGTGCTGTTTTTCAGTTCGTGACTCCGGCCCCAGTGCGGAGTCCGAGACACACTCGGCGACACAGGCCCATTCTGCCTGCCTTGGCTAAGTTTTGCAGCGGAACCCCACTGCCTGAATTAGCAGAAGCTCAAGTAATTGCGGTTTTGCAACAAAAGCTGCCACAGCGTCAGATTTGGTCTGTTACAAAGTGACTTGGCCGGTTGTGGTGGCCCACGCCGGTAGGATTTGCTGAAGGAGGCAGAGGCAGGAGGATCACAAGTTTGAGGCCGGCCAGGCAGTGGTAGAGCACGCCTTTAATCCCAGAACTTGGGAAGCAGAGGCAGGCAGATCTCTGTGAGTTTGAGGCCTGCCAGGCCTTGGTAGTGCACGCCTTCAATCCCAGCACTTGGGAGGCAGAGACAGGCGGATCTCTGTGAGTTCAAGGCCAGCCTGGTCTACAAGAGCTAGTTCTAGGACAGGCTCCAAAAACACAGAGACCACCACTGGCAGGAACCGATCATTGCAGGTAAAAAAAATTTTCTTTTATAAATAAAATGTCTGAACACATTACTGTTCAAGAATTTAATGATTTTTTTAATTGTACTATGTGGGAGATTTTACAAGAGGTGTCTATCACCCCACATATATGGATCCTTCTGGGATTCGTAGTTTTCATTGGCACCAAATGGTTTGATAATAGAAATATGATAAAGTCTTTACGAGACGAATCCAGGATTCTTAAGGTAGAGATTGAACGCTTAAAAACAATTGAGAATGACAACAATCTTCTCAAGAATCAGGTTGAAGTTCTCCAGACTGATAACAATCTTTTCGAGAATCGGTTTGAAGTTCTCCAGGCTGATAACAATCTTCTCAAGAATCAGGTTGAAGTTCTTCAGGCTGATGTTAAGGAGAAATTCATTACTATGGAAGAGGGAACAGCTGATCTGGACCATAAGATTCAGTCCCTTTCTGTAGGAAATGAAACATTAACTGAGAGAATCAAAACTGCTGAATGTGACAATCGGATTTTGTCTAAAGCTTATGACAGATTGACAGAAAGATTGTCAATACAAGAAGGCACGGTTTATGCCATAAAAATTATGTCCAAAGATGAGATGTTATCTCTAACGGACAAACTTCATACATTAGAATCCTCAATGAAGGCTTTGGAACATAATTCTGGACAGGAAATTCAGACATTGCAGAAGGCAATGGTGAATAGAATTGAAAAGATTGAGGAATTTCTAAATTCTGATGAAGAAGAGCAAAGGGTAGAAAGGAAAATTTTAACTACATCTGTGGGTAAGTCTCTCCGGGACAATTTCCACAAAGCTCTACCTACAGCTCTACCTGCCTTTCCCGTAATAACAACAGAGAAGGTGATTGGTTCCAAAAACCCTAGGGTCATCAAGGAGGATACATGGGAGCCTGTGCGTATGAATGATCTCAAGGAAATAAAACAGGCTGTCATGACTTTTGGGATGCAAGCCTCTTTTGTTAAAGAGATGCTAAGATCTTGGGCCACGACAAGCAGAGCAACCCCCTCAGACTGGCTCCAGCTGAGCTCTGCGGTACTCGAGAGTGGACCGCAATTGAAATGGAAATGCTTATTCAGGCAAGAGGCTAGACTCTTAGAACAGCAGGAAAAAGCAAAGGGAATTGACATTTCCCTAGATCAAATTCTAGGTGAAGGGCTCTTTTCCGATCCTCAGGAACAAGCTAATTTGGATGAAAACACACTCTCCATGTGTACTACAGCAGCCTTAAGGGCTTGGGACAGGGTACAAGACCCAGGACAGAGAATGGAATCATTTGTCAGAGTTAAACAGGGTCAGAGAGAACCCTTTAGTGACTTTTTACAAAGATTAACTAAGGCTGTACAAATAGGAATATCTGACCCAGAAGCAAGACGTATAATGATTGAGTCTTTGGCTTATGAAAATGCAAATGTGGAATGCAAAAGGATTTTGGGTCCTTTAAAGCTCAGATCAGCGCCGTTGGAAGAATGGGTCTTGCATACACTCAATGTTGATACATTTGATTATGGCACTGAAGCATGGGTAGAAGAAGCAATTTCCAATGGTAAAAGGAGACACCAGAATACCAAATGTTTTAATTGTGGCAAAATGGGTCATATTAAAAGGAATTGTAGACAACGGATTTTCAGAAATAATAATAATAATAATAATGCATCTTTCAGAAATAATAATAATAATGCATCTTCTAGAAATAACAGAAATAGGAGGACTCAGCCTTCAGGTTTATGTAGAAGATGTGGAAAGGGCAGACATTGGACGAATGAATGCAGGTCTACAAGAGATAGACAAGGCAACCTGATACAGCCGGGAAACGTGAGAGGGGGGGCCTCACAGGCCCCCATGGCAAACATGGTTCAGTCATATCCAGTTTCTGCAGAGAACGTGCCTCATCAGGACAATTAGGAAGCCCCATGCCTACTGTTACAAGCAATAATGATCAGAAAGATAAGTTACGTGTGTTTTGGCAAACTTCTATAAATGATCAAAGACCTAAACTGAGAGTGTGTGTAAATGGCATTTTTATTACTGGCCTGCTGGACACAGGTGCTGATGTAAGTATCATTACCCCAGAATCTTGGCATCCGTATTGGCCTCTTCAAAATGTAAATGTTCAGCTCCTGGGAATTGGAACCCTATCTCGAGTAAGGCAGAGCACGAGATGGGTTGAATGTATAGGGCCAGAGGGACAAATAGGAAAATTAAAGCCATATGTAGCCAATATCGCAATGAATTTATGGGGTCGTGACCTATTACAACAATGGAATACTGAAATTAACATTCCTGCTAAATCTAGAGCCTATATTTCTGAGAATAATATTAAAAGATATTACAAACGGAGAAAACCGGCCATTCGGGCTGTAAAAGAACAAGCAATTGATGTCCCTTCAGAGATACCAACAGCCTTGCCTCTAAAATGGTTGACTGAGAAACCAATATGGACAAAGCAATGGCCTTTAGCTGAGGAAAAGTTACAGGCTTTAGAACAGCTGGTACAAGAACAATTAGATGCTGGACATATAGAAGAATCTACCAGCCCTTGGAATTCTCCTGTATTTGTGGTTAAGAAAAAATCAGGTAAATGGAGAATGGTGACAGATCTCAGGGCCATCAACAAGGTTATTCAACCTATGGGCCCTCTGCAATCTGGAATTCCTTTGCCCTCTTTATTACCAAAAGGATGGCCTCTCATAGTTATTGATTTAAAGGATTGTTTTTTCACTATACCTTTGCAAAAAGAAGATAGAGAAAAATTTGCCTTCACAGTGCCTAGTTATAACAATTCTCAACCTTCGAGGAGGTACCACTGGACCGTTCTCCCCCAGGGTATGTTAAATAGCCCCTCCCTGTGCCAATATTTTGTGAACCAACCATTGCAAATAATACGCAAGAAATTTCCCAAATCTATAGTATACCATTACATGGACGACATCTTGTTATCCGATTCAAACATGGATACCTTGAACAGACTGTTTGAAGAAATAAAGATACTTTTACCTAAATGGGGATTGCAAATCGCTCCTGAAAAGATTCAGAAGGGAGATTCTGTTAATTATTTAGGTTATAAAATAGGTTTGCAAAAAATTAAGACACAAAAAGCACAAATTAGGAGAGATCGCCTACGGACTCTTAATGACTTTCAAAGACTGTTAGGAGACATTTCCAGTCTACGACCAGCTATTGGAATAACACCTGATCTAATAATTCATTTGAACAAAACCTTGGATGGTGATAAGGATTTAAACAGTCCCAGAGAATTAACAGCTGAAGCAGAAAAGGAACTGACAATGATTGAGGAAAAATTACAACAGGCACATGTGGACAGGGTGAATCCAGAGCTCGATTGTATTCTCGTCATACTACCATCAAAAATTTCTCCTACAGGAATTTTAATGCAGAGAGATGATATTATTTTGGAATGGATCTTTTTACCACATAAACCAAGTAAGAAACTGAAAACTTATGTGGAAAAAGTCTCTGAGTTAATTATAAAAGGCAAGCTGAGACTTCGTCAACTAGCAGGCATAGACCCAGCAGAAATTATAGTGCCTTTCACTGCTGATGAACTAAAGAAATTATGGGAAGATAATGAACCATGGCAAAGAGCTTGTGCTAATTTTTTGGGAGACATTAATAACAACTATCCAAAAAGCAAGCGGCTTAACTTCATAAAGAGAACCTCTTGGATTCTTCCTCGAATCGTCCGTGATGCTCCAATAACTGGAGCCCGTACATTCTATACTGATGCCAATAAATCAGGGAAGGCAGGTTACAAATCAGAAGACTTGGATAAGGTGGAACAAAGTCCGTATAATTCTGTCCAGAAGGCGGAATTATATGCCATTCTTATGGTGCTAAGGGATTTTAAAGAACCTATTAATATAGTTACAGATTCACAATACGCAGAAAGAGTTATTTTACATATTGAAACTGCTGAATTAATACCTGATGATACTGAACTAACCTCATTGTTCCTCCAGGTTCAAGATTTGATCAGGAACAGGCTTTGCCCTATGTACATAACACACATCCGATCCCATACGGGTCTGCCAGGTCCTCTAGCACAAGGTAATGCAGAAATTGATCAATTATTGATTGGTAGTGTGCTACAAGCCTCTGAATTTCATAAAAAACATCATGTTAATAGCAAAGGTTTGAAGAAAGAGTTTTCAATTACATGGCAACAAGCTAAGGAGATTGTAAAGAAATGCCCTACTTGCTCTTTCTATAACCAAACGCCACTGCCTGCAGGGGCTAATCCAAAGGGCACCCAAAGGAATGAAATCTGGCAGATGGATGTGTTCCACTTTGCAGAATTTGGCAAATTAAAATATGTACACCACACCATAGACACGTATTCAGGTTTTCAATGGGCTACTGCCCTGAGCTCAGAAAAGGCTGATTCAGTAATCACACATTTATTGGAAGTTATGGCCATCATGGGTATACCTGCGCAAATAAAGACAGATAATGGTCCAGCATATGTATCTAAGAAAATGAAATGCTTTTTTGAATATTATAATATAAAACACATTACAGGTATACCAAATAATCCTACAGGTCAGGCAGTTATAGAAAGATCAAATCGTACTATAAAGGATATGCTGAACAAACAGAAAGGGACCGAAAATACCCCCAGAAATAGATTACATAATGCTTTACTAACCTTGAATTTTCTTAACGCTAATGAGAAAGGAACGACAGCAGCAGAAAGACATTGGATAATGGAAAAGTCTGCTGAACTAAATCAACCGATTTATTTCAAAGATGTGCTGACCTCTCAGTGGAAGCCAGGAGATGTGCTACGTTGGGGAAGGGGTTTTGCTCTTGTTTCCACAGGAGAAGAAAAATTGTGGATACCATCAAAATTAATAAAGTTTCGATTTGAAGAGGAGAAACCTCTTGGAAAGGAGAAATGACAACTCATCCACAACGATGATATTCATACAGGTGGTAAGAAAAACATATAAAATGGGGGCAGTGTTCTGTTCTTATCTCCACAGGGAAACACTCATCTTTGAGAAATTCAAGGAACCCTGGTTGTTTGGATACTGACAGATGGAAAAATACCTGCCCAATAGGAAATATCAAGACAACTGAATGGGTTGTGTAAGTAATATTAAACCATATTTCTAAATTTATAAAGCTGGTTTTGAAGTTGGACTCTGGCTCAGTCCCTCTCCAATTCCAAGCCTGTTGGTAAGAGAAAAACCCAGAGTTTCTGGAATTTCTGTCTCATGTCAAGAGCCATGATATGGGACAGAAAGAAATATGAGTTTAGAAAACATCTTTGCATTTCTTCATATCTATCATACTTTTCATTGAATATATCTATCATGTCTTTCATTGAATATATATATATATATATATATATATATGTCTATATGATTAATGTTTAAGTTTTTTATAATGAACAATGAGTTTTTCCTGAAGTGACATTTGAAGTTTCCAGGAAGAAGATGGGGCCCCATAACAACAACTCCACCTGGTTGATATGACGTCATGATACTGATAGCGCTACTACAAGACCTGCTTTTGATACCAGCTGCACAAGACAGTTCCAACTTGGTTAGCTGAAATGGTGCACATCTTATACAACATTTTGGCCAGACCTGCACGAAAATACTCAGAGACTATTTGCAATTTTAAAAGACATTATCTTGAAATTTAACCATCATTTTACTTTCACAGGATCCCCCAGAAAGAACGTCGCCCCTATGACAGCAGGAAGTAATTCTAGAGAACGACGTCCCCTCTCCCAGTAAAGTTTGCCCTTGGGTTTAGGGACATCATTTAGGGGTTGATTATAATTAGTATATGATTGAGGGTTGGGAGAGGAATTTTATAAGCTCAAGGATCATTTTGAAAAAAAAAAAAGAGGGAATGATGGGATAATAGATTTATAATTGTGAGTTACTGCTTTTAGACAAATATATTGGTATCAATTCTTGTATAATGAAACAAAGTTAAATTATATGGACTATTGTATGCATGCATGTTTCTATGTCTGTTTAAAACATTTTTATGTATTGACATATATTGTATTGATATATATATTGTATATATTTACCATATTGCAATGTACATTTCTACCTCTGATTAAGATACTTATATAATGTTTGTGTATTGATGTATATTTGCCATATTGCAATGTATATTTGTACAGTGTTTATATTTGGAGGTCATTATCCTCATTTGTTACACAGTTGTTTATTGTCTTAGTCTTTAAGTTAGATAGATATTGAGAATTATATAGACTAATTGTCATCTAAGTTTGTCATTTATAATTAGACTAATCAGGTTCTTTAGATATATAGAGATTATACTCAGTATAGATAGATAATCTTCAACCTCTTCAAAGAGCTGTAGAAAATGGCCTTTAATCTAACTCAGAGTTTCGTGATAGTGAGACACAATTGCTCCTGGCAACACCGCTCTATTCCCGAGAGAATGTTGAGCACCAAAAACACTACACCTGGAGCCTTTCTATTTGGCAGAACTGGCCTTTGGGCAAAGAAATGCCCATACCTCAACCACTGACACAGATACAGAGCGTGCATCAATGGATAAAACAGGACTGTCATATCCTGCCAAGACAGGGTAAGATAGTTTTGAAAAGTTCCTTGCCTTTAATAATGGTATGTCAGTTATGTTAGGCCTTAGCCAAAATTGGTTGACTCAACATTGCAAACGAGACTTTGGGTGATTGCCCAGGTAGTCAGTTGTCTCTGTCAATTGTTGCACATTTTGTATATATCTCATTTGTTGAGTAGTGTTTATTCCCTTCTCAGATCTTTGACTGAGTTGAAGATTATATAATTGTAGTTACTCTTTACATTATTTGGACTTCTTGAGATAGAATGTTTAGCAAAGCTTTTGTTCTCAATATTGTTTGTTGTATTTATTATTTGTTGTTATTGTATGTAGTTGTATTTGGTTTAGTTCTGTCTTATTTAGACAAAAAGGGGAGATGTAGGGATAAGTCCCGCCCCTTAAGGGGCGTGTTCGCCTCGGGCTAATGTCTGCCTATAAATTTGGCGAGCAAGCTCCGAGCGCTTGCTTCTGCTTTCCTGGTCTCCGCGGGAACGGTGGTTCTGTAAGTCTATTTCTACATTAAAGCTATATATATATATATATATTTTTACACTCTGTCTGCATTCATTTACGCCGTTACAAAGTAAACCATATTTTTTAAACTTAATTTTTAACATTGATAATTTCTAATTAAGCAATTAACCTTGCTTAATTTCAAACCTGGTTGCATCCGTTGAGTCAAGCACCTTATAAGATTGATGGCTGCACTGGCCACTGTGCTAATGAGGCACCTGAACAACATAACTTAAAGAGCCACAGAATGACATGCAACCTTTGTGAAGATACCTAACCAATGATATCCCCTTCTCTAAACATCTGCTGTTAAATCTAAAGCACATGGTCTCTTATCTCTACTTAGTGAATTGGTTAACTTTCCTGAAGGAGGTGTGTGTGTGTGTGTGTGTGTGTGTGTGTTTGAAACAGGTTTTCTCTACATAGCTTTGGCTGCCTTGGAACTCATTATATAAACCAGACTGGCTTCGAACTCACAGAGACCTCTCTCCCTCTTCTCCCTCCCTTGTATGAGGTTTAAGGCATGCACCGCTATGTCCACATCTTTTACCACAACTTTAAATCTGGAACAAGGAGGCGTAGTGTGGTATACCCAGAGAAAGACCATCAGGATCCTTGAGGATAACTGGATGTGGGATTCCCCTCTGTATGCTGTGACTACCATTGGCTAATAAAGAAACTGTCTTGGCCTGTGATAGGGCAAAAGAGTAGAGCTAGATGGGGAAAACTAAACTGAATGCTGGGAGAAGGAAGATGGAATTTAGAGATGCCATATAGCTGCTGCCAAGAACAGATGAGCTGGAACCTTGCTGGTAAGCCACACCCACGTGGTGATACACAGATTGATAGAGATGGTTTAATTCAATATGTAAAAGCTTGCTAGGAATATGCTAGAGTCATTGGCCAAGCAGTGTTTTAAATAATATAGTTTCTGTGTGATTATTTTAGGACTGAGCAGCCTGGAACAAACAAGCAACCTCATTACAACAATAACTAACCACCTACACTGTGGGGGCACCCATCACCTGGGAAATGGCTACGTCAGATAGGCCAGTGTTTTCTAGTCCTGTATTTTAAGGGCAAGTAAAAAAGTGTCCCATATTCTGTGTGAACTTTTCTTTTTTTCTTTTAGATAACCAGGGAAACAGGAACAGAGATGTGGGTAAGCAAAAATTTATCACTAAGAGCTTGCCTTTAGGCTACAGCTTACATAAATGGGGCACTTAAAAATACATGACATCAAGAAAAGAAAATTATAATTTATACCAACCTGCTTGGCCACAGAATAGTTTAGAAAATTGAAAGGCTGAGTCCACTGTGAAAACATTCTCACTGTAGTACAGTCTCGCAATCTGACTTAGTTCACAAAAGGAAAGATAAGTGATCTTAAGATTCATGTTCAGAAGTCTATGACATTATATCCGAGCCGCCAATGGCTTGAGATTCACAGAAGTGTCTGCTTGCGTGCATCTGGGAACTACGGACATCCCCTGTCAGCTGTCCCATCTCTTGACACTGCTGCATTATCATCCTCAAAGTTTGTGTCTGAGAACGACACAACACCCTTACCCCCTCCCCCTAAAAAATAATTTGTAAGGAAAATCCTATCATGTTGTAAGTAGGTCTGTGGTTTCTGTGTTGAGCCGCTGTGACAGAGACACTGTGTTCATTAGTTGGTGTTTTGTTTTTTTTGTCAACGTGACACAAGCTAGAGCCATCTGAGAGGAGGGAATCACAACTCAGAAAATGCCTCTCTCTTCTTGTCTTGCAGGCAAGTCTGTTGGGCAGTTTCTTGTTTGAGGACTTACATGGGTGTTGCCACCCCTGGGCAGATGGGCTCTGGGTCTTCTAAACTGGCTGGTGAAGGCAGGGAGAGCAGGACAGTCAGTGGACTTCCTCCAGGGTCTCTGCTTTGAGATCTTCCTGCCGTGAGTTCCTAGCCTTGTATCCCCCAATGCTAGACTGTAACCTGTTAGCCGAAAAAACCCTCTCCTCCCTGAGTTGCTTTTAGTCATGGCATTTATCACAGCTATAGAAAATCAAGCTAGGACAGCCGTAGTCAGTCATAGTTCTTCTTAGCTCCATGGACCACAGGTTAGACACATCAGAGAGAGGATAATACTAAGTTCCTATCAAGAGAGGCTGTTCTTAAGTGTCATCAAGTGTTCCAAATGAATTGTCAAGCCCAGGGCAGAAGCAATGCAGTAACTCAGAATCTAGGGAATCTTCAGATCAAATTTCTCTACAGTCCCAACTCCCATCTTCTCAACCTTCCATTCCCTCAATGTATCCACCTCTATTTCCTGCTTAAACAGGAGTAACTATGAGTGAAACTTCTTATCTTCCCATGCCCTTAATCAACAAACGTGTTTCCACTCTGGGGAGCAGCAAAGGAGAAGGAATTTTAATATGACATGTCCTTTTGCCAGTGTCAACTTTCTCTCAATGCAAACAGAAATCGGGACACTTTGAAGCGCATGCCGATAGGCTTTTTGATGATTTTTGATCCTTGAGTATGTCCTTTGAGCTATCATAGTTATATCTTCATATAACTTGATCTGTTTGCTGCATTCAAAAAAAAAGTGAGGAATTTGGGCTCCTTTTGGGAAGAAATTCATGTTAGAGGACGTGAACAGTCTATTGGGGTCACCACTTCCCCAAATCTGGCAGTGGGGTTCTGAAAACAAGCTGGAAGCAATGTTCTAACTCTGCCCAACCATATTCTTACTTAAGTGACAAAATGCAGAGGACAATGGATGTGACAGTAAACTGTAAGGTTGTAGAAGCAATTGAAAATAAAGATGAGATTCTGACCCTATTTTTAGACTATCTTACTGAGACATTAAGGAAATGTAGACATACCAATCTCAGCTCTAATGAAAGTGAGATCTTGCTGGCTACTTAGTTTGCCATTCAGTCTGCTCCAAACATTAGGAAGAAGCTAGTAAAACAGGTATTGAGATTCCAGACATCCGTAAAACAACTATTAAATTTGACCTTTGGGGTTTTTAACCACAGAGATAAAATAGAGGTAGCTCAAAATGGTCCAGTGGAAATGATTGCAGGCACAGAAAAGCCTAAATTCTAAGGAATAATATATTTCCTCAAGAAAACAAGTTACTGTCTACCCAGAGAAAGCCCAAGTAAAGAAATGAGAACTATAAAGGAGCCAGGGCCTGCTGCCTGTCTGAAAAAACAGGGCATAGGTAAAAAGAACGGCTCACAGCAGGGTCCTGAGAAACCAACAAACAAATCCAGGGCTTTGCTGTCTTGTAAAGAGATGAGACACTAAAAACAAGAATGTCACATCCTCCGAAGGAAGGATGGACTCTTGGCTTCGATGATGGCTATTGTAGACTTCTTACTGAAACCTTGCTCAAGTAAATGTAGCTATCGTCAAAGACCCCTGAACTAACTACTCTTGCTATCGTCAAAGACCCCTGAACTACTCTTGACGGGACTGGTCAAAAAAATATATTAATATTCTTCTAGGTGCTGTGGCTTTATTCTCTGAGCTAATGTATAATTCAGAACACAACTATGATAAACCAATGGTTATGTAACCCAAATCAAAAGCCTAACAAAGTCTTTTACATGTAGTCTTGGATCAGGGTTTTCTTGTAAGCCTTTGTAGGTCTCCCTGATTGTCCTGTTGGAAAGAGATTTTTAGAATTATAGTAATCCTCCAATTGGTGCCAGAACAGATTTTTTTTTTATAAGATCATCAATTACTAAGTCGATTTTAAAAAGGAAAACTCAGAACATCCCTCCCAAAGTATGGGTAGCTACAATGACACACCTCCTCCACTAAGTCCAAGCCCCCTTCAACAAGGCCACACCTCCTATTTTCTCAAACAGTTCCACCAACTGGAGACCAAGCATTCAAACATACGAACCTATTGGGACCATTCTCCTTTAAACCACCACATTTCTGTTATATCCCAAATCAAAATATCTGCTTGATTCCAAGAGCAGAGACTCAATACACAATAAACATGTATATTGCATATATGTAATAAACTTGCATGAATTTTTATCACAGGAATTCAGAGGTAGCCCTCACCAGTTTGAAATGATGACTATAACTTTAAAAAATAATGGCTTGCCTCAGAAGATAAGTGATCTTATGTGCAGCCCTACAAAATTAGACTCTGATGACAATATTAAGTTCAGAAATTTCTAGGAACCACAAGATTATGACTAGCTTCTCAAAAGGCTCAAACTTCCCAACAAATGGTAAACTATTTAGGGCCTATCCTAACTCCAGAACAGTTGACTTTGGCCCCTAAAAGGAAAGAAAAGTGCTATTAAGAGTCAGACCACCGTAAGTATGCTAACAGCCTTTTAAGGCGTGGCTGGATTCGGACTCCCCATTTTGGTATCGCTGTTAAGCCGCTTCCTGAGGCCACGTAATGACCGCGCACTCAGGACCCCTCCAGTGGTGTTGAAGAATAGCAGTGAGATTTTTGCTCTTATTGCCCTGGCCTTGGGAATTCTTGATTTAGCAAAACATTTAGCCCTAGGTGTAAGAGTGTACATATAAGACACACACTTGTTTGGGAGCTATTTCCTCCATACTCATAAGGTTTAGGAAGGAAGCCGAGAGATGGACAAGGTCCAGGAAACTCACGAAACTTAAGATCAGGAAGCTCAGAAAGTTAAAAGGTTCACAACCACCAGACCAAGGTTATAATGGGTGTGAGCAGAAGCAGGCATGCACACAAGTTGTGCAAGGAGTCCATAGTCACGCATGGGGTTTCTGGAGACACAGCTGCCTTTGAGTCGCCCCTGCTCCTGTAAGCAACCCTAATATAAACTCACTGGCTCACTAAGGTAGACTTGGTTTCTTTGGTTGGCATGGGTGTCCTGTCTGAGGAAAATAGGTGGGTTTTGTCTCTTCAAGAAAAGTCACACAATAGGAATCTTCACCCCAAAGCTATGGTGCAGTCTGGGATCTGTAGCGCTATTTCCCCAAACAACTAGGCTCTAGCATGTGGATGGCCAACATGAGCAGAAGCAGCTACAGCGGGGCTAATAAGCCCCCGCTTACCAGCCTGCCACTCAATTCTCTCTGGAATCCTCGTCTACAATTCTGGGTTTGTGCCGATGCATGCTACTTTTTGTTACTGTGACCCAGCAGTACAGTTTGAAGTTAGGTATGATGGGACACACAGAGCATTGTGCCTTGTGCTTAAGATTGGTTTGGCTAGCTGGAGCCTTTGTGCTTTCATATGTGTTAAGATTGACTTTCCATTTAAATAAAGAATGGCATGAGGGTTTATTTTAATGGCGATTTCATTTAATCTATAGCTTGCTTTTGGTAAGATAGTCATTTTCGCAGTATTTTAGAAATCCAGATGGTATGTTTCCACTTAATTTTAAACTTTAAATTTGCTTCCTCCCGTGTGTTGGCTCCAGCAGGCAGCTGTGCAGAGGTAGCACAGGGGGGACTTCCCAGGTCAAACAGGCTTTGCCCCATGGAGCTATAGAATGTTATTGCTACAGCTCCTGCAGGTCCCTCAGGGCTGAGGCAACCAGTTCATTCCTTCCATCTTTGTGGAGGCTACAAGAGATATCAGTGAAGCAGCTATTTCTCCAACAGTCCGTCCTCCCGTCCCCCCCTTCACCCCGTCCCCAGTACCCCTTCCGTCCCCTCCCCAGACCCCACTTCCCCGTAGTCATCTCCCCCATTCCCCCTCCCCTCCACCCCTGGCAGTCATCATTGATGGTCCAGGCTGCTATAGCCACCACACAGCTGCTCAGGAAGACTCTGATCTAGAAAAGCTGCCCAGAAGACTTCAAACCAGCCACAAACTCCTGAGAAGATTTTTCTTCCCAGTTGTGGAAACGACAGCCACCATCGTGGTCACTCTTCCAACTGTGGCTTTTCTCAGGAAGGCTTTGATTTGGTTGCAGCTGTTCCAAATGCTCAGAATAGCTCAAGAGACTTGAGCCGTGGCAGCTTCAGATGCCAGTTGCATGACCCAACCTACAGCCGCTCCAGATGCTCAACCGGAATCTGTCCAGACTTCTCCACGGCAGTCGTCCATCTGGCCAGGCAGAAACACCTCCCCGGGACATGATAGATGGTGTCCATGCATGGCTGCTTGCATACACAGTAGTAATCTCACTCTGGGTGAAGGCTGGGAGACCTCCCTTCCTTTTACACTTCAGCCTAAGCCCCCATAACGCCTCTGTGGTTTTTATCACAGGTAGAGCGAGCTGAGCTGGGAACGGGAGCAGCAGACACAGTCCCCTGGGCCGGAAGCTTCAGACGTACCTGACAGTATCAGAGAGTGGGTAGGAGCGGAGGCTGTGGGAACCTGAGACTGGGGAGAGACCAAGTATAGGGAAGTAGAAGGTAGAGAGCTGAGGCTGTGGAACACACATTGCTGAGAAGAGACAAGCCGTGGAAAGCAAAGAAGGGCTACAAAGAGGAGGAGCTGCAAAAGCTGACTGCCAGAAGAATTCCAGAGGGCCACTGAGGATCTGAAAAAGAAAAAGTTGAGGCTTTCAACATCTTCAACTCCGAGCTATAACTCTGAGAACTAAGGGATCTGACACTCCCAAGGTCAGAGCTATAACACTAACAACTCAAGAGTTCTGTCTCTCTAAGCTGGAGCCAAAACAGTACCTTCTAGGTACCATAGCCCGGGACTGTAACACTGATTGGGAGGGTCCCAACACTCTAAAGCTCAGGGTTGTTGATATCAAGATAATTGATTTTTGCTCCTTTGTGATTTCTTTTTCATTGGAGAAAAAGAACCCTGGGCTGATAGGTGACATTGATGTTTAAAATTTTCGCTTGTAGACCAGCCCTGACCGCCTTTGACCTCTAGTGAAGGTGGCCTCTGAAATGACTGTAGTTCCATGCTGACATAGTTAATCTTTGTCATGTGTGTATCTGGTTCTATCTGTTGCCCTTGCTGTCTGCTTTTGGGTTTCTCTCTTTTTCCACCATTTATGTTGTGAATAGAGCATTTTTATATAACTCTTAAGATATTTCTCTTCTCGGTATATGGATTACTTTAGAGCGTTTTTAGTGGGTACTCTTGAATTTGAAGTATATATTTATAATGAATTCACTTTCAATTAATCAACTATACCCATTCATAGTAGTAAGAGTACTGTTTAACAATAAAAATATTAGCAATTCCTCTGCCCTGCCCCTTTAACATCATGGTTGTTCATTTTACGTGTATGACTGTGTAGCGATATGCTGCCGTTTTTGAATGACAGCTAACTCTTAGACCAACTAAACGTTTGAGTAAAACTTCCTTCTCTAAAACTCTTCCTTTCTTTACAGAGATCAGAGTTTTAAACCGATACTATTTTCCTTTCCCTTGCAGAACTTTCATTCTTATGCCTTGAAAGACAAATCTAATAGTAACTTTATATAGTTCCGTACGTCTGCGTCCTTTATTTCTCCTTCATTGTTGAAGGATGGCTTTACATTCTTCCAAACTCTTGAGTTGTCTGTCTTTCTCAGTCGGTGCTTTAAATATTTTCTTCCTACTCCTTTTCTCTCCTTCGTGGTTTCAAAGGGGGAAAATGGCCTTAATTCTCTTTCTGTTAAAACTGGGTGTGGGGGGGGGACAAGTTTCACCTACGTACATGCCTATGTGACTAACACCTGTGAGCCTGGCACTCACGAAGAGGGTGTCAGGTCCTTTGCTTGGGATTGGAGTAGGGACAGTTGTTAGCCTCCACGCGGGTGTTGGGAATCAAGCCTGGGTCCTCTGGAGTAGCAGCCAGTGCTCTTCTCTACTGAGCCCTCTCTTTAGCCCAAAGGATCTCATTTTTGTTTCCAGTGCCCTACAGGTAAGGGGTGAAAGAATGGGAGGACTACGCATGCGCATTGCATCAACGCCTGTCTGAAGAATTAGCCGAGTCACTTACTTTCTTTTGACTTCTTTCAAGGTTTCATCTTTATTGCACTTTCCCTTGAAGTTTGTGCAGAACATGTCCAGGTGTAGCCTCTGGCAGCATCTATCTTGCATGTTATTCTCTGAACTTCTACATCTGTGTTTTGGTGTCTTACATAGTTCTTCTTTTCCCACGGTTCGTACATCTCAGTCATTTTGGTAACCTACACTTCTGTTTTTTCCCTTCTCTCCTTTAGTTTTAGAAGCTTTTATCAGAAGCCATGCCGGTACACTATGCCCGGTGTTAAGGTGAGGAGCTTCTAGAACAGCTATGTGTATGAGCTGCATCGCCAGTGACTGGGGGGTTGCCGCCAGCTCTCTTCAGAACTGAGTTTAAGGCTGCTGGAGCCTTAGTCAAAATAGTTACCACAAGTCCCTTCTTCTGCATGGCCAGAGAGCTAGCTCATCTTTTCAATTCCATCAGCTTTTGGAAGGATGTGGAACCACCTTTTACCATCGCAAACAGTTGGGGTTAGTCGGTGCACTCGATGTGCTGGTCAGAGGTCGCAATTTCCCCTTTTCCTCGGAGTGATTTTCCTGTCACAACATTCTCCTAAGTCTTCCATGTCTAGGCCGGGCTGACCGGACCCCCTCACCATCCACAACTGCCCAGTTAGTTGGAAACTCGGAATGGGAACTGAAACCCCCAAAAAGTAAAGGTGTGGAAAGGGAACAGAAATGGAATAAGAGGAAAGCTGGGTTAGGAGGGACAAAATGAGGAGCACTTCCGGCATAGGTAGACAACATTGGAAAATAACAGAGAAATTAGAGAAACCAAGAACACTCGCGAGAGGGTTTGGCGAGAACACTGCTCATTTCTGCTCAGCAGGAGTGGTTGGCGCCGTTGTGTTTTGCTCTATACTTAGCCCCGAAGAAAGCCTCAGAACACAATGGTTAAATAAAGCTTTTGAAAATGAAAAATAGGGACGGGAAACGCAGGGGCGGCTTCCGGGTGCCGCCGCTGCCGCCGCTGTTGCTCCCCGGCCGCCGCCGCCGCCGTCACCGCCGCCGCCGCCGCCTTGGAACCCGGGCCTGGGGGGCGGTGGGGCCTCGCATGGAGCCCCCGCCCCCCGGAGCTGCCGCCGCCGCCCCCGCCGCGCCACACGCAGGTCCCTCTGGAATGGCGTGAGCACGTCCCTAGCGATGGACCCGTCGGTGACGCTGTGGCAGTTTCTGCTGCAGCTTCTGAGAGAACAGGGGAACGGCCACATCATCTCTTGGACCTCGCGGGATGGCGGTGAATTTAAGTTGGTGGACGCAGAGGAGGTGGCGCGTCTGTGGGGGCTGCGCAAGAACAAGACCAACATGAATTACGACAAGCTCAGCCGGGCGTTGCGGTACTACTACGACAAGAATATCATCCGCAAGGTGAGCGGTCAGAAGTTCGTCTACAAGTTCGTATCCTACCCAGAGGGTGCAGGGTGCTCCGCTGAAGACTGCCCACCCCAGCCTGAGGCGTCTGCAGCCTCGACTGTTGCCATGGCCCCTGCTGCTATCCATGCAGCCCCAGGAACACCCAAGGGTGCAGGAATGGCAGGCCAAGGTGGTTTAGCACGCAGCAGCCGGAACGAATACATGCGCTCGGGCCTCTACTCGACCTTTACAATCCAGTCCCTGCAGCCACAGCCACCACCACCTCTGCATCCTAGGCCGGCCTCAGGGCTCCCCAACACTACCCCTGAAGGAGTACCAGCACCTCCCTCGGGGAGCAGGAGCACCAGTCCGAACCCCATAGAAGCCTGTTTGGAGGCTGAAGAGGCTGGTCTGCCCCTGCAGGTTATCCTGACCCCACCCGAGGCCACAAACCAGAAATCACAAGAAGAGTTGAGTCTGGAGCCAGGTTTCGGCCGTCCACTGCCCCCAGAAGTGAAAGTTGAGGGACCTAGGGAAGAACTGCAAGCAGTGGGAGCTGTGGGCTTTGCTTCAGAAACCGTCAAAACGGAACCAGAAGTCTCACCCTCAGCTCGGGTCCCAGCTGTCATCATGGAAAACACAGCCCAGGTTTGTGGCCTCTCTGCCTCTGCCGAGATCGCCCAACCCCAGAAGGGCCGGAAGCCCCGGGACCTGGAACTTCCACTCAGCCCAAGCCTGCTGGGTAGCCCAGGACCTGAACGGACTCCTGGATCAGGAACAGGCTCCGGTCTGCAGGCACCAGGGCCAGCACTGACGCCATCCCTGCTACCCACACATACCTTGACCCCGGTGCTGCTGACACCCAGCTCACTGCCCCCCAGCATTCACTTCTGGAGCACTCTGAGTCCAATTGCACCCCGTAGTCCAGCCAAGCTCTCCTTCCAGTTTCCGTCCAGTGGCAGCGCACAGGTACACATCCCTTCCATCAGCGTGGATGGCCTCTCGACCCCCGTGGTGCTCTCCCCAGGGCCCCAGAAGCCATGACTCCACCACCACTCCCTTTCTGGAGTCCCTCCATCCGTGCTCCTCAACTCTCCAACTAGCCATCTCAAGGAGAAACAGTTCAACTGACAGACTCATGCTCTGCTCGTGGTGGGGTGGATATTCCTGGGAAAGAGAGAATCTTTCACTAACTTCCACCCAAAATAGACACCTTTTTTCTTTTTTTTTTTTTTTGCCAGCCTCCCAGTGGCCGCCTTTACACGTTTCCTACTTGAATGGTAGACGTGGTTTATTTATTTATTTTTTGAAGGCCACTGGGAAGAATCTGGCCTAACCCTTTTAGGAGAGTGGGTAAGACATCTCCCCCATTTCTTCCCCAGTTTTCTCCCTAAAATAAGACAATCAGGGTATGGCTTGAGAAGGACCTTTATTTATTTCTCAGCCTGCCCTTGGGGAGCTGAGGGTGCTTTGTCTTTATTTTGCAACCTGGGTTGAAGAGCTAGTTTGTTTTGTTTTATTATTCCTGGCCATATCTAAGTCCAGGAAGCACTTTATGGTTTGGGAGTGGTAGCCAAGGAAGAATCACACTGTTCACATAGGAATTGCTACCTCCCCAACCTTCTCAGTCAGCTTGTTCTTTCTCAAGTAGGCTTTCAGTCAGGGAGGAATAGTCCTCTTGTTCTTCCCCTGAGAAGCCATTCCTTTGTCTCCAAATTCCCTGGGGGCCTGCCTATTACCTCCCAATGGAGGGTTTTTTTGGGGTGGTGGTCCCCGTCTGGGGGGCCCCTCCAGCCAGTACTCCAGGGCTCTCTGTCTCCCGTCTTCTTCCATTTTGATAGTATAATCTATTTTTAAATGGGGCTTTTCGATAGGGGAGAGGGAAGCATCCCTTCCTATATCTGATGGGTGGGTAGGCGGGTGGGTGGGAAGTAAGGGATTTGGAGGCGGTCTTCCTGCCAACCCCAAGTGTTTATTTTTGATACCAAATGTGTATTTTCAGCTCCCTCCCTCCCAGCCCCCCAATTTCCTGCGGGCAGGTGCAAAGGACCCTTTTAAGTGTCCCTGGAGTTGGGAGGGAGGAATGGGGAACATGAAGCCTATCTTGTATCAATTCTAGGCTGGAAGGAATGGATTCAAAAAACTCCCAGGCTCACCTCCTGTCAGCACTGGCCCAGACCAGGCCTGAAGACCTGGGGGCTGGTGATTTGGGGGACGGTGCTACACTCGTCTCCACTATTTGTTTTACTTCCCCAAAATGGACCTTTTTTCCTAAGAGTCCCAGAGAATGGGGAATTGTTCTGTAAATATATATTTTTAAAGGTGTTGATGAAAAAAAAAAAGAAAAAGAAAATGAAAAATAGCCGTGTTGGAAGCTCAGAGCACCCCTGGGGCAGAGGACCTTCCATCTTCCTCAAGCTGGGGCGGCAGTAGAACGATTGTGAAATTCCGCCCTTCTCCCACCGCCGGAAATTTAGCCCGGCTCCTTATGAATTACATTGCTTAAGAGCTAGTTCCAGGACAGGAACCAAAAGCTACGAGAAACCCTGCCTCGAAAATCCAAAAAAGAAAAAAAAAAAGAAAGAAAAAGAAAGAAATACGTTTTTGAGATGGTTTTATTTGGGGTGACCCACCCTGGGGTTTGGTGGCCTTGTTGCCTTGGCCTATGATTATCGCTGCAAGCTACCATTTCCCACTGGCTTTATTTTATTGATATTAATATTATTCCATTTCATTAAACTGGGAGGCTACCCTGAGGGTGGCAGAGAAAGCTAACCGATGAGTAGTTGCAGGTTGAGAACTTTGTGAAAAGCCCGAGACACATCTGGACATAAAGGAGAATGGTGATCATAAGGTTTATTGAGTGCTCTGAGCATCCAAGACGTGGCTCCGTAAGCACAGTGAACGGCATTATTTAATTTTCCCTAATAACAGCCTCAGGAGATACTGTAATAAAACAGATTCAGAAACTAAAGAGAGAAAAAAATGAACCTATAAACTATAACCGTGCCATAGCAGGGGCAAACGGCCTTCCCTTGGTGGGCCCCTCTATGTGCGGCAAACAGAGCCCTGCTGTCCTGGGCCCCTCTGTGACTGTTCTTTTCACACAGTGTTCTAAATTCTAAGAAGAGGTGTTTCTATTCCTTCCTCCTTTCTTTGCCTGGAACCATTTTTTTTTTCACATACAAAATTAGAGTGTTAACAGAGAGACACAGAAGGTGGGGCCTGAAGTGATTTTCAAGGAAAAAGTAGTTGGATTCTCTGGCTTTCAGACTCGAAGGCTGTGTCCAGACCAAGAGCTCATGCAGACGTGGGAGTCTTCCGCTTGTGTGTTGACATCGGGCTGTGTGCTGCTCTGAATTGCTGCATGTCTGTGAAGTAGCAGTTCTTCAGACGGTGCCTCATGTGACAGGCTTGATTGCACAAGTAGCCTTTGACTCTATACTTTGACTTTAAAAAAAAAATCACATTTATTTATTATTTCTGTGTGTGTGTGTGTGTATGCGCGTGCGTGCCTGCGCCTACATGTTTGTGTGTGGTTGTCTGTTGTCTCTGTGAGTCTCTGTGTGTCTGTGTACGGATGCATGTGTATAGGAGTCAGAGGACAAGCTGCTTCTCTTCCCACCATGTGGATCCTGAGAATGGTACTCAGGTTATCACGTTTGGTGGCAAGTACATTGATGCACTGAGCCATCTCTCTGTCCCCTTTGACTTCATCCATTTTGAGGACAGAGAATAGGTCTGCCCCCAAGTGGCCCTATGAATGCCACTTTATGTCCGGCAGCAACCACATGGTATAAATTGATCAACGACTTATTCCTGGGAATAGGGAGGATACCACCCTATAAACATCAGGGTGAACTGGTAGTGTAGAACATATGGTTGCATTAAGAAAACTAGGCCATGGGCTGGAGAGATGGCTCAGAGGTTAAGAGCACAGGCTGCTCTTCCAAAGGTCCTGAGTTCAATTCCCAGCAACTACAAGGTGGTTTACAACCATCTGTAATGAGATCTGGTACCCTCGATTCCAGAATACTGCATATATAATTAATAAATCTTAAAAAAAAAACTAGGCCTGAGAATTTATTGAACACATCAGACCAGAAGAAGGTTGTAATTCTCTCATTTAGACTCAATAAAGACCCCAGTGTGAAAGACCCCCGGTGTAGGGAGACTCCCGCTCAAGTCTCAGAATAACACCCCCACCCCCAGGGACTCATGAGAGACCGTCCTTGCTGCAATCACAGGAGGTGCATTAAGGCTAGTGGGTACCATGTGATTACTAAGCCTTGGTTTGCCCATTTTCAAAAGAGGAACAGCAATGCTCAAAATTATAGAAGGTGTTAGAGAGGACATAAAAGGCACTCATTCAACTAAGCAGCAACCTCCTGGCCCATAGTCTGTAGGTTCATGCATTAAAGAATGCAAAGGGTCTTCATTTCAGGAGGCAAAATGAGAGTTGTGCATTCGAGAAGCAAAATGATGTACTACGTATGGACGGATGCGCTTATGAGCACACACACTCTTGCTTGGTGCTTCCTCATTTCACGATCTTAGGAAAGGCAGAGAAGGTGATGCTTAGGGATCGGTTGCAGTTTTTATGTGATTACTTATCCAAAGGTGGTGGAGGGGACTATGTTTTAAGATCTAGCAAAAGTAGGATCAGCCATCTGGGTAAGAAGACCGATCAGAAGCCACGTCACTGACACTAAGTAATACACAGTAAGTTCTTTTGCTTGCAAGAGACAATGGATGTATTAAGCCAGGCAAGATTCCTACAGGGAAACAGATGGGAGCAATGAACATCTCCAGACTGCAGTCTTCTTGAATGGCACCATGCACCAGGTGAATCCAGAGAAGAACAACAGAAATTGCATGGTAATTGCTGTTCCTTGCAGACACCAGACCTGCAGGATCAGAAGCGGGTGAGATGGGGTGATGGAGTCCAAAGGAAATGCCAGAAAAGCACTTGTTCCCTCTCTTCTCCACATGCCAGAACTACCCAGAACACAGGGAGACTGTAGAGACCCGTGACTTCCATTCCCCCTCCTCCACGCAGAACCAAGAATATCCCTTCAGAGCTACAAGGATCTAAAATTTCTCCCTTTGAACTCACTACATCTATACCATCAATCACTTCCATAAATATTCTTTGAATTTCTTATTTTCTGTTCTTTAATCCGTACTCTTGCACATGTCCGTGATGGTTTCTCTTTTGTCTGTATATTGCTCAGTTAGGCTTGAGGACTGCTACGTGTGTCTTCAAACAGCCCACGATAAGACACTCTCTACTATATTTTTGCCCACGCCTCATATACTTCCTTTCTTCCTGTGTTTCCCTTATCTTATCCTTAGTCCCTCTTCTTTTAATTTCCAAATTATAACTTTCCACTGTCTTAAAGCCCGTGGGTACCAACAACATCCCTGCATTCTTTTCCCAGATACTTTTCTGTCCTCTTTTTTCTTTGGTAAACACCATCCTCTTCTTATCCTTACTCTCATCCACCTCACTTCTCTCCCACATACGACCTTAGTGACGAGAGTCTGAGTACACACCACGATGCCTGCCTTTTGTCCTCCAGCATCGACCCACGCCTTCAGGAACAAGGGTCCTTAATGGCAATGTGTCAAGGGGGAGAACTAGGGATGAAAAATAAAGACAACAAAGAGAAGCTGGGACTGGCAGGTTTTGCACAAGCTGATGACTTCTCTTGAGCAGGATTAATAAGCAGCATAGTTCTTTACATACTGTTTGCAGGAGGAAAATGTCCAAGGCCGCCAGAGAGCTAAATCCATGTTGGCAAAGAGAACACAGGATGCCTGGGACACAGCTGCCATAGGACTGATAACCAGAGGGAAGAATCGGGTCTCCAAAAACCACAACCTTGACTCCTTCAAGGCCCTGGATCCAGTCCCAGCCTAGTTCTGGTCTTGGAAAAGGACACAGAACCACCTTTTTCTTTGTTCTCTCATCAGGCGTTCTGAGAAAGCCTTGCATCGGTCTGGCTCTCAACAAGCATTTACTGAAGTCAAATGGTAACTATTAATTGGCTAGTAGGATACTCGCGTGGTGGGACTATCCAGCCAGTAGTGATTGCTCCCACAGCTAATATTCTCAGGACACCCTGAGCACCTGGACGGAGAAACTTTTCTGAACTAAGCCAGCTCAATTCTAGAACAGCCAAGTCCCATGTGAACATTGTGAATGGTTCAACTGAAAGAATGTAGCTAGAAGAAAAGAAAAGAAAACAAACAAAAATAAATATGTGTAAGTCCTGGTGTCATAATACATAAGAAACACAGACAGAACACAGAGAAAAACAGTGCCTCCAACATCTGCTAATCTTACTGTCATGACTTCCAGTGAGAGAAAGATGAAATCTTGGAGAACGTAAAAGAATGACTATAAGTATGTGCAAGGAAATCAAAGAAGGAACTAAATTCCTGATCCAGACCACGAACCAAAGGGTGACTGAAATAAGGGAGGTAATGGAAGGTGTGAAAGGGGAATTCAATGAAGAGATAGAAAGAATGAAGAAAAACCCATCTCGTGCTGGAAATAAAACATGAATTGTCTGGGGTATCACCCAGAGAGGGCTACTCAGACACAGGTTTAAGCCAATATAAAATTTTTCTTAGCTAGCCAGTGACTGCACTGGGTGCTTGCAGTCCCGGTGTAGCCCTGAGCCTTTCTTGGGGTGAGCTTTTAACCACAAAAAATATCCTGGGCTGACGTACTTCTTCTTTTTTTTTTTTTTTTTTTGAGATAGGATTTCTCTGTGTAGTTTTGGTGACTATCCTGGAACTAGCTCTTGTGGACCAGGCTGGTCTCGAACTCACAGAAATCTGCCTGCCTCTGTCCTGAGTGCTGGGATTAAAGGCGTGTACCGCCACCGCCTAGCTGTGGTTACCCATGGAATTAACAATGTGGGATTTCTCTGTTATGTTAAATCACATGATTGATAAGGGAAATGGCTATTAAACCAGATTGTTTGTAACACTTCTATTTCCGATGGTGATTTTCTATGGATATGTATTCTTTCTATATTCCTGACATCTACTGCATTTTAAACACCACGTGCTACAGCAGTGAGATGGCTGAGTAGGAAGCGATGCGTTGTGGAAGCCAATCTCTGCAGCTCCTGGCAAGGGAACGATTGTAATTAAATGGACCTAGAAAAAAAGTAGGTGTCATTGTTCTAATACTTGACAAATAGAGACTTCAAACCAAAGCTAGCCAGGGACACAGGTGCATCCAATTCCATAAAATAAATACGACTAGATGTTCAGTCAGTGTATCGGTAACACAATAGTGTTTGACTTCCGTACCTCATTTCACCAACACACAGCTTTCTGACAAAAGTAAATAAAAGAAAACACTACTAAATTAAATGGCAAGACAGATCAAAAGAATTTAAGACTTATTTATAAAACATTTCATCTAAACACTACAAAAAAGTGTATACAAAAAATCAGTTAAAATGAAGAAATGCTTCTTTTATTTGTTTGTTGTTGGCTGGTTTATGGTGCTGTTGGTAGGTGTGAGGGTTGGTCCTATCCACCCATCATGTGGGTGTAGGCACCACATTGGGTTTGTCAAGCTTGGCGGCCAGCACTGTTGGGAGCAGGTTCTTTGAGAAGGTAAATATGACCTGCAAGCCTTTAGCCAAACTAAATGAAAGAAGGAGAAGTCCCCAATCAAAATTTAGAGCAGACAGGAAGCCATCGCAACAAATACTAATGAAATTCAGAAAGTTATTAGTTTGTAGCTAAAGCATATATTCCACTAAATTGGAAAAATCTAAAATAATCATTTCTAGATGAATATGACAAACCAAATTTAAACTGAAATGAGGCCACCAACAACAAAAATAACCAGTACAACACTCAGTAAGATAGAAGCTATAATTAAAAGTCCCCCAACTGAAATAAGTTTAGGTTCAGAGCTATTTGCTGGTGCATTTTTCCAGGCTTTTGGGGAAATACTAACACCAATTCTTATCAAACCTACTCTACCTAGTAGGAAAGGAGTGTCCATTACCAAAATATTTTTGCAATGCTAGTATATAAAAACATGAAGACATAACAGCAAGAAAGAAAATACAGATTAGTCTCTCTGATGAGCACAGATGCAAAATTTTTCTTCAAAATACTTGCAAACAATTCAAGACTACATCAGAAAGATAATTTACCATAATGGAATTAACTTTATTTCAGAGATTCAGGTATGGTTGAAGAAGCATACATTAACAAATGTTATAAAGAAATGATCTCAAAGACAGAAATCATATGGTTATCTCAATAGATATATAAAGGCTTTTGACAAAAATCCGACATCCTTCATGATGAAAGACCTAAAGCAGCTCAAAATAAGCTGGGCACTGGCGGTGCACCTCTTTAATCCCAGCACTCGGGAGGCAGAGGCAGTTGGATCTCTGTGAGTTCGAGGCCAGCCTGGTCTACAGAGTGAGTTCCAGGACAGCCAAGGCTATACAAAAAAAAACCCTGTCTAGAGAGAAAAAGAAAGAAAGAAACTCAAAATAGAATATATATTATAAAACATAATGATAGCAAATTATATAGAAAATAATATATAATAAAGCCCTATATATAACAAACCTCTAGAAAACACTATATTAAACGGGAAAATTTTCAAAGCATTTCTCCTAAAATCAGAAACAATACAAGGGTATCCACTGGCACAAGAAGACAGATAGTGGTCAACAGAATAGAAGAGTTCTCCCATGCAAGGCCACATCACTGCTGTCACCTGCGTTTTTTACAAAGACGTCAGAAGTAAACACCAGAGAAGGGACAGCGTGTTCCACAAATGGTCTTTGCACATGTGGAGGAATGAGCAACACCCTGCCTCTCACTCTGCATAAAGCTCAACTCCAGATAGATAGATCAAAGACCTCAGCATAAGACCTGGAACTCTCAACTTCTGCCAGTAACAGCAGAGAGTATACTTCAAGATACACACACAGACAACAGCTTCTTGGGTAAGAATTTGATTGCTCAGGATGTAAGGCCAATAGCTTTTTAAAATGAAACTTCACGGCATTAATAAGATTCCGAGGGAAAAGACAGCCTAGAAACAGAAGAAATCTTTTCCAACTATACCTTTGGTAGAGGTTTAGTATCTAGAATACACAAAGAACTCGACAAACAAAACATGAAGAAAACACAAAACCGAATAAAAATGAGTTATAAGACTGAACAAAGAGCTCTCAAAAGAAAAAATTACAAATGGCCAATTGCTGTGTTTGAAGCATCCAACATGACTAGCCATTATAAAAATGCAAATTAAAACTAATTTACTATCCCATCTCATGCCAGCCAAAATGGCTATCACCAAAAAAACAAAAACAAAAACAAAAAACAAAAAAACAAATGACAGCAGGTGCTAGCAGGGATGTTAAGAAAGGGGAAATCTGATCCACTATTGGTGGAGTGTAAACTGGTGCAGCCACTGTGGAAATTGGTAAGGAAGTTTCTCAAAAAGCTAAAAATGGGTGTTCTACTCTTGGAGATGTACCCAAAGACCTCTATTCTGTAACAGAGACTCTTGCACGTCCCTGTCCATCGTTGCTCTAATCTGTAACAGAGACTTTTGCACATCTATTCACGGTAGCCAGAAAATAGATCAGCCTAGGGTGTCCATAAGCTGAGGAAAAGATGATGAAAATGTGGGATATATACAGCATGGAAATTTATTTAGCTAAAAGAAAACTGAAATCTGTGGCTGGAACAAGAAGTTATTGTAGAGAGTTAAATAGCAGGGTCCCAGGTAGACAAATGCCTTGGGGTCTCTCTTATGTGTGAAAGAGAGACTGTGAAAACACAGTGTTGGGCTAGAATCTCCATTTGGGCCCCGCTCCTCCCTCTCTAGCCCTGCCCTCTAAGAAAGGCTCTTCCTCTGAGGTTGCTGGCTCCCCAAGGCCCCACCCAAAGCTTTTAATTGGTCACAAACCCAGCTTGGGAAGACAGTGTCATTGCTCTGCGCCTACAGAGCATTTAAGCCCTCTCCTTTATAAGTCATGTGATTTCTCTCCTGCCCCCTTCCCCGGCCTCATTTCTGGGAACTGGGAGACACACCTGGAAGTGCTTTGTTCAAATATACCTGGTCTTTTACTGTTTGATTTGGCTTGATCTGGCTTACTGCATTGGTGGAGAAACCTACTATCGTGGCACAGGAAAGTTATCACATAGCTTTGATTGTTTAGATTTATGTTTTTATTTGGGAGTGGACACAGAAGCTAGAAAGGGTCTATAACAGTGGTTTTCAACGTTCCTAATGCTCTGACCCTTGAATACAGTTCCTCATGTTTTGGTAACGCTAACCATAAAATTATTTTCACTGATACTTTGTAGCTGTGATTTTGCCACAGTTATGAATTGTAATGTAAATATTTCTGGAGACAGAGGTTTTCCAAAGGGATTACGACCCACAGATTGAGAACCCCCGGCCTATAACGTAGGGAGAAGAGGCCTTAAGGCGGTAACGACGATGCAGCACGGCTGACGTGAAGCTCCGTCAGCTCTAATCGAAAGACTATGAAAGGCACAGAGTGGTTTCATTGCCTTTCTGCAAACAGCACAGTGGACCCGATGATCAATATTCCTTTAAAGTGCCCAGGAATCGCTACAGATTTGACCAAAGGCAACTAAATAAATGAATTGTCCTTTAGGGCTGTCACATCAACCCTTTCAATGAAAGCAGTTTGCACAAATGCAGACCAAATGTGTCCCTGGAGGTCACTCTAAGCATTAACTATCAATCAGGAGAGTGTTTTTAAATGGAGAGGGTGGATGCATGTTGTTGTGGCTATGATCCTTCATGCTGGAGGAAGAGGAACAGCTTGAGGAGGAAGATTATCCCATATGACTTTGTCCTCTTCCCCCTCTGGACACAAACATACCCATAAAATCATTAATATTAGAAATTAAAGGGAGAACAGAAAGATTCACTGTTAAGTGCCTATGGATCCCACTTTTTAAAACTGGTTCTCAAGGGCATTGTCTTTGAGGAATATGAAAACACACAGATGTGCACAGATACACACAGACATTCATACACAGATTCATGCACACAGAGACACACAGAGACTCATACACACACATACACACATACCCAGACATGCATGGACACACACATACAGATATACACACAGACAAACACATGTACACAGACACATACACACATACATACAGAGACATGCACACACACATGCAGATACACACACAGAAACACACATGTACACACATACACACTTAGACATGTACATACACATGAGTGCGCACATGCACACAGAAACACACATAGGAACACGTTAATTTGACTTGTTAGGAGGTGCCAATGCACAGATGCTCCCCAAAAGGAAGTATTCTGTTTATGGACTATTGTACTTCCAATGATGTCAGACTGGGAGCCTTGCTATATTTTGTGAAATAAGGACACATGGTTCATCCTTCCAGTACCTCTGTGGCAGGGCTATTGTTGCTATCTCTTCAGTCAAGTTATATTGTAGTTTCAATATCTGAGTATATTGTGTATCATAGTGCAAGGCCAAATATAACATATGTATGGTTTCATTAAAGAATTCAGTCATCAATCATCTGGGTTATAGTTTAGTGAGGCTGAGCAAAGGATGGGCTGGGGATGGTGGAAGGAGTGGCAGCAGTCAGGAGATTAAGGAGAGGAGAGCAAACATTATTGCGATCTTGTCGGTGGACTGATGGCCATCCAGGTATGTGACAGTTCCTAGATAAACTTACTCAGACACCGTCTGAAAGAGGCATATCCCAATTGAGGCTTCCTCGCTTGTTCTGGTGTCCAGTGTGATTTCTCTTTCAGAGGAACCACACGTGCCTGGGGAAACCTTGTTCCTTCCTGGCTTGAATCAACCTTATTTCTCCAAGAGTTATCTACTTAGAGATGAAGTCCTTTCCTTTCGACTAGACACAGTCCTCCAGTAAGAGTTCGTATCTGTATCTGTTATCTGAGGGCCCAGATGTAAGTCCTTGAGATAAATATTTGCTGAATAAGTGAATGTCGGACAGAGAAAGAAAGTGAGCAGAAGAGGGACATGCGGGAATGGTTCTGATTCACTCTGATCCGTCTAACTCTCCCAGGAGTCCTCGGTAGATGGAGCCCCTCGTGCTGCAGCACTGGCTGTAATGGGAAGGCACTTGGTGAAGGAGCTTATTTCAGAGTAGCCGAAGGGGCTTCCATTTCACCCTGGGTTTCTCTCCTGCTGCAAGCTTTCATTGGTGTCTCACATTCACCATTACAAAGAACTCAGAGTTCTCTTTATCAGCATTTACCTAGGCTCAGCATCATAGGACACAAAAGAAGACTCAAGCCGCAAGGTACTTCATGGGGAGGAAATGGGAAAGTCAGGGAGTGGCCTCCTGAGAACTGAATTACTGTCTCTTTGATCTTGCTATTGACTGTTGGGGAATGAAGAATCTTCTTTAATAAATGCTGTAAGAAGCATAGAGCTGCCCAGGTAAATAAATAAAGGCTGAGCCTATATATAAACACATAAAGGAGCCCTCGACTGAGTAAGATGGTACCACACTGACTAACATTGCTAATTTGGAGCAGGTGGCCATCAGAAGTTTTCCATGACATTTGAAACTTTGCCATCAACATAATATAATTATAAAATGGACACTGATTTTTAAAAATAGTTTTGAAAGATTTAAAAAATTCAGCTGTCCACTTTATTTCAAATTGCACATTGACAACCTTGCACTGTCACAATCATATTTTCTTGGATTTATAATTATACTATACTTTAAAAAATATTATTAATTTTTGATACTTTTGTGCAAGGTGTTTTGATCATATCATATTTCCTTTCCTCCCAGATCTATCACCCCAACTTTGCATCCTCTTGTTTTTATAAAAGGTCTCTTGCCCTGTCCATATAACCCTGGATACGTGGCCATCCCTTGGGTATGGTTGACCTACCAGTATCCCTACACTTTCAATGGTAGCCTGCTATGTGAGAAGCAAGGTTTTCAAAATGCATTTCCACCTCAGTAATGCTCTTGGTATTTGGACAGGAGTGCAAATCTTTGCATTCCTCTTGACTGGACTGAGAGTAGATAAAAACACAAGAGAAGGTATAATTTCTGAAATGGAGGCAGCCTTTCTTTGATCCCAACCTTAATCCACAATGCTCTTAAATTGTTAACTTCAGAAGAATTTCTGAAGTTCCTAAAAATACCTCTGACCTTGGCTTACTTTGGAAAGGCCTTGGAAACTGCTTAAAGTGCTGAGACACAGACTTCCTGGAAGGCCGTTTGTAGAGATAAGGATGGGGGCCAGCACTATGCTTCATTGTTACAATCTTTATGGTTCTAATCCAGTTTGGACTAGAATCTATCCAACTATAACCTTGGGAACTGAGCAGAAGATGCTGTCTCTCAGACTATTAATCTCTTTTATTTAAAAAGCAGATATATGTTATGAAAAAATAGCTTAGGGAGACTTATAAAGTTCAAAATTTTCCATGACCTTCATAATTTTTTTGCCATAGTTATGCATCATATATCCCATTATTCAATTAAAATTTTTCTCCAAATTAACTTTCATTTTAAACCTCAAACATGAGAAATAAAGAACAGCATTATTTTTCACAAGTGTTAGTAGGGCATCAATACTGTTTACCCCTAAAAGAAGGCAGCTCGCTTGGGCTACCTTCTTGTGAGTTACTCATCAATGAGGTCCTCAAGACCCCCAAATAATACAGGCAATTGCCCCTGCTTGGCTGTCACCCAGAACTAGATAGTGAGATCCTATCACTGAAGATACCATATCCTCTCTTGTCTTTGGGTATAGAAAGCTTACACTGGAGCTGAATTGAAGTATTCTTCCTGTTGGCTAGCCTTCTACTGCTAGAGGGTGCTATGCAGTTACTGAGGGACAACTGTCAGGAGCAGTGTTAGTCTTCTGTGGTACCTGCATGCTTAATTTCTGATAGATCAGCAGGATTTGCACATTGATGCAACAGAAGCAAATCAGTTACTGGGGTAACTCACCACTTTGTGCTTGGACTTGAAGATCACTGATTCCGTATGAAGGAATTCATATCTGGTACTGTAAACCTGGTCAAAAGCTCATGGCTTGAGAAGTTGTGGGTCCTCGTGTAGAAATTACTGCTGTTTTGTTTGTTTGCCTGTTGGCTTGTTTTTCTCCAAATGGACATTCCTGGAAAACTGCTCTGTCCATAGACTAGTGTGTTCCTCTTGGATTCGATCAGAAAAGCTTCTCTTTTTTTTTTTTTTTTGCAGTGAGCAGTGGTTACTGCAGAGACTCGTAATTAATCAAAGTCATAAGAATACACAGTTGAACTCATGAACTCGGAGCAGCTGCACAAAAACTGGGTCCATCAGCATCCTGTCACAGTGTGGATGGTCCCACAAGGCTCCGTCCCTCTCTAAGGATCTATATAAAGTTAACAGTTTCTGGGTAAAGAAGAGACATTTTATTCATTGATATAGTCACTAGGTCACTAGTAAGGTACCTATGATCTTGTAAACAACACTAATGAAACTCACTGGTTATTTAAAAAAAAAGACATGAAAGTGGGAAGAATATTGGGGAAGAGGAAGGGAGGGGGACAAAAGATGGTAAAGGGGGTTGGTAAATATGATCAAAATATATTATATGTGTAAAATTTCATAATGAAATAAATTCTGTATATTTAGTATATGATGGTATAAATTCTATATAATTAGTGTGTGATAGTAAAAAGGAAAGCAACTTAAAAAACAAAACAAACTCCTTTCACATTAAAGCTCAGTCAGATCCTGTTTCTTGCAGCTCTACCTGTGACCCCTCTGGGAGAGTGAGTAACAGGTTCAATATTTGTCTGACATCAGTGGTGGTAGCCGCTTCTCAGATTATGTCAAGCTTTTATCTGTTATCAATAAACGTGCTAATGCTGGCTTCCTCTGTACATTGACTTCTAATTCTGGTATTTCCCAAAGTGAGGGGGAAACAAGGGGGGAAACCCCAAGCTAGTGAAGTCACTAGAAGGGCTGCGCAGAATCGGCTTCATATCTGCTGTCCTCTCGGGGTGCCTGATTCATCTCAGTCTATTTGAAGGAAGTACCTGTTTTCTCATCACGGGTGGCCGGCGAAATTTGCTAGGATTAAATCTGGACATTCAGGAGTATTTTAACTCAGAAATCTCTTGATTTTTCAGGCTTTTAGCCACAGTAATCAGAATCACCTCCCTCGTCCCTAGCCCCTATCCTATTTGTCTCCTAGACCCTTGGGATCAGCTGGAAGGACTCCATATTCTGTTCTCACTGACCCTCTCAGCCCGTCTGCAGGAGCTCAAGGCTGCGGTTCTGCTCAGATGCGCTCCGCTAAGGCTCACCAAGGCTCATCGAGCCTCCGGCATCTGGAAGATGTGATTCAGAATTCTGGAGATCCTGGGGAACTCATTTCGTTCCTGTCTCCTCTTTTGCTCACACCTCATAATAAATGTTCTTTCTTTTTTGCAGTTTATAAACAGACTGCTAAAAATGTCACCTTTTTAGAAGTGTGGTCTGCCTGTGGGAGAGGGAGGACTCGGCTGGGAGTCAGGTGGACCAGGTGTGATCAGTAGCTGCAATTTGCCAACACGCAGATCTTTGTCTGCAGAGCTAGGCCACACTGGAAAATTCTGAGGTTGTCCCTTTCACGTTAACAACCGAATGACCTTGCTGGACCTCCGAAAGCCGGACATGGAGTTTCTGCGCGTGTTGCTCAGTTCCTGACACCTCTCAGCATTCCTTGGGAACAGTGTGAGAGACACCACAGTGATCAGGATGAGCTGCAGGTCTCAGCGCAGAGACACCAGCCTGAGGTGAGAGTCACGCCACCTGCCCACTCCCCGCCCTGTCTTTCTTAAGGGCAACAAGCTCTAGTCACTGAGTGAAGCAGACATTTACCCAAACAACCAACCTACAAACAATAAATTAGGTCATCCTGGCAGGGCATCTGTGATTCTGAGAAGCCTACGTTATTGTGAAACAAGGAGACACATTATTTGAATTCATGCTCAGGGAATGCAGAAACGAGCTGTCTTTCTGCCCCCAGACGGTAGATGGGAGTCCTTACTGCTGTGCTCTTTATCTCACCGTGGGTGGTACTCCACGCAAACTCCACGGAGGCCCAAGAGGCTCATAATATGTATCTTAGGTGCTACATAGGCCCTGGTGGAAATCAGGAAAAAGAAATCATATTTGATTGAAGTACTAAATGTCTTGGGAAAGGAAAATTCCCCCAAAACTTCATAGCAAATGGGAAGGGTTCTTCAAGCCAGAGATCTGTTTCCATTCAGGGGCTCCCAAGGCTGAGGTCCAGTGGACCCCAACACCTTTTCAGCTGAACAGTGCAATTCTTGATGGCAAACGAATCATCAGAGAAAGCTGCTCTGCATTCCGATGCTTCAGATAAGCCAACCGTTTGACCCCGGCTTTTCAAACCGTGGCTATGATTTTTTCTTCTCTTTGGTGATGTGTATGTATAGCATAGTGCTGTCCAATACAGCAGCCTCTGACCACAGCAAGCACTGCGAATGTGCCTAGACCCTGACGGCAGGTGCGGGAAAACACAACACACGTGCTGTCCAAGGACTTAGCCTGATAAAGAACAGTGGTTTGTTTTTGTTTGTTTTTGATGGTTGGAATGATGGTTTCGATAAGGTGACTTACGTTATCAAAACTCGGTTCATCTGTTGCTTTTCTCTTGTTAGTGGGGCCCCTTTGAGGTTTTGAATTTATTTTGACAACAGACAGCACAAGATCAGTGTGCTTTCATCCCAAATCTGGAAAGTCTCCAGGTCCCCTTCACACCCTTCTCCAAAAGGCTTCTTTTCCTGTTGTTTTAAAGCCTTTTCAGTGAGATTACTTTTTTCCATAATTAAGAGACAAATTACTAAAGTTAGAAGGGTCACCCCATATACTTATATAGGTGAACTGGGACTGAAGGAGTGCATGGACATACTAAAATCATATCGGAAGGGCCAGCCAGTTTTAAAAAAGGCCAGCCTAGAAAATCCGATGAGTTGTGTTCAGTCCTGGGGACCCACAGTGGAAGGAGAGAACTGACTCCCCAAAGTTTTACTCTTACAGCACACACATTTTGTGTGTTGGGGGGAATCATGATAGGAGGGGATGAAAAGCAAATCAGATTAGAAAATCCAGGCTCAAGAACTTCTGTTGGACACAAAACACTGAGGGAAGGGTGTGGTGTGGTTTGTACCAGGAAACGCTCCTGCCACTCAATGCTGACTCTGTAGCCTGGCTCTGCTGAGCATCAGAGTCTCCAGTAGACTCCAGCCAAGCCTCATCTTATTCCTGGAAAGACTTCTTCTGCATCTGTATGGGCTTCTTGCCCCAGGGCCTCCAAAATATCTTGAACTCTGCTGTGGCCCTTTTAACCCATTGTAGCTGTTCTGTAAACTACACATAAACATTCACAGTGTGATCAGAGAGTTAATATTTATTTAGCTTTTGAAATGCCATTTCTTTTCTAGCAGTTTTTTTTTTTATGTTCTTTCTTTCTGGTGAAAGTTCTGCTTTCACCTTTTTTTTTTTTTTGTTTTTAACAACTTTAGGCTTTTTGTTACTATGTAACCTCTACCTTCTACACCAGAGACTATTCTCAAACTTAGTCATCCTTGATAGTCAATGAGCCATGGCCATGATGTAGTTATTGATACATTAGCCCCTGGATCTAAGTCCTTGGCTGAACATTAAAAGTGACCTGGTTAGTTTGATGTCATCTTTACACAAGCAAGGGATCATCTAGGAAGAAGAACCTCATTTGAGAAAAATGCCTTCATCAGATTGCTGGTAGGCACGACTTTGGGGAATTGTCTTGATTAATGATTGATGTGGGAGGATCCGGCACACTGTAGGTGGTGCCAACCCATGGGCAGTGCCACCCCTGAGCAGGTGAACCTGGGGTGTATATGAAAACAGCTGGACCAGGCCATGAGCAGCAAGACGGTAAGTATCATCATCATCCCATGACTTCTGCTTCAGTTCCCGCCTCCAGGATTCTGTCCTGACCTCTCTTCATGATGCAATATAAGCCACAAATTGAGATAAACCCTTTCATCCCCACGTTGATTTTGGTCCTGGCATTTATTACACTAGAAAACAAGCTAAGACAAGAATCTCCCACGGAACTGAATTATTGTACTCTTGGACACCAATCCCAGATTCTCTGAGGCCCGAACTAATCCACTCTTCATGAAGACTCAATCATCCACACTTTTCAACAGCAGACACTTGAACAGACAAGTCATTTTCATGGGGTGTGTGTGGGGGGGGGAACAGTGCTCTAAAAAAACTGTCCAAAGCACTGAATGATATCTGAAAACGACTAGGTGTCCCAATTTGCTTTTTATGGCTGTGATAAAATGTCATTGATGAAAGCAACTTGGGGAGAAGGGGGTTTGTTTCGGCTTACATCATAAAGGGAAGTCAGGGCAGGGACTCAAGACAAGAACCTGCAGGCAGTTACTGAAGCCGGAGTCAGAGAGGAGTGTGGCTTGCTGGCTTGCTTCCCAGGCTCTTGGTCAGCTGTCTTTCTTATACCTTCCGTGACTACCTGCCTGAGCATGACGCCATGCACGGTAGTGTGGACACTCTCTCAATAATCAAGAGAATATTTCCGAATCTTGCCTGCAGGTCAATCTGATGGAGGCATTTTCTCAGTGGAGGTTCTTTCTCCCCGTATGTGTCTAGGTCAGTGTCAAAAACTAACTAGCTTGGCAAAAACTAAGTAGTACACTAAAATTATAATTAATAGGCACATTTTGAGGCCTCAGTATTTTAATTAAGCATTTTAAGAAATGGGGTGAAGGGGAGGTAAGGTCCTCATAGCCAATAAACTGGCGTTTAAAGCCTTTAGCTCCTGTCTAATAGTGAGGCACAACTTCCTTTAGCAATGTCATGTACTTAGAGGTTTTTTTCTTATTTGAAATATAATGCTATCAAGACTTATTATTACTGAAAACAAAATGTCAAAGATAAAATAAAAGCAAATTCCCTACACTTTGACTGCCAGGCTGTGACCATTTCCAGTCTGACCTACGATGTTTGAACAAAGACATCTGGAACCCAAATATGGTTTTACTCAAATTTGGCCAGTTTCAAAAAAAAAAAAAGAAGAAGCGGAAAGAAATAATAAGGAATGGAAGAAGGAAAAGAAAAATAATCTTAGGTATAAAATACCTGACTCAATAAGATAGTGAGAGACATGCTCGTATCCTCAGATACGTGAGCCGGTGTGGGAGTCTCCTGGGGCAGCTGTAAGTAATTCCCCTTTGGCTTCTGTGGAAGAATGCCCACGCCCTCTGCACAGCACTGGCATCCTCTGAGGATTTTCCTGACCCTCTGCTTCCGTCCATCCGTTGTCTTGCACTTTGTAAACTCTTTCAACTGTCTTTGTCCCTGGATGTCTCTCTGCTCTTTTATTCAGCATCTCAACGGCTCACGCAGGCACAGCCTTCACCTCGCGCCCCATAGCCACTTCTCACTCTGGCACTAACCGCAGCTTCTCTTCTCTGCAGAAATGTTTGCACACACTGAGGCAGCACGCTCTCCTGCCTCTTCTTCCACTCTTCCTTCTATTCTCCGGCATTTATACAGCTGCATCCCCCTGGAGCAGAAGACACAGAGGTTTTGGGGCCTAAGTATACACCCTCCACCTTCTCCTGTCCTGAACAGACTTGTATTCAACCCCCCACGCATCCCCTGCACACACACTTGGAGTGAGCCCCCCTCCACTGTCCCCTCAACACACACACACACTTGGAATGAGAGGGAGCAGAGCATGTGAGCCAGGGTTTAATATCTGGTTCCTTCCTCTCCCATCCCATCCACGACTGAGAAAGACCACACCAGTTAATAGTAACTGCCACTCAGAACAAAGAGCTGTCTTCTTCCCAACAAACTCTCCCTGAAACCACGACTCTGCTCCAAGTCTGGCAAAGAAGGACACTGCACTAGACCTTTCCCTAATTCACAAACTCCATGGTTACCATATGCAGTGTGTATAAAGGAACCTTGAAGATCAAATCGTCCCCAGGTCTTTAAGCAAAACCCAGTTTCCAAGTACTAATACCGAAATAGTGTAGCAGGCTTTCTTGGTCTGCCAGCCCCCAAATCATGACATGGAGACTTATTACTAATTGTCAATGCTCAGCCCTAGCTTAGGCTTGTTTCTAGCTAGCTTTTTTATTTTAGCATAAATTAACCCATTTCTATTCATCTGTGCGCTGCCTTGGAGCTCGTTTATCTCATCTATGCTCTGCCCATCCTGCTTTCCTGCTTCCTTCATGTCTGGTTGGCTGGCTGGCTCCCCTAGCTCTCTGCCTAAGTGCCCTGTCTATCCCTCCTCTACCTACCTATTGGTCATTCAGCTTTTTGTTTGACCAATCAGGTGCCTTAGGCAGGCAAGGTAAAATAGTGACACATCTTTACATAGCTAAGCAAATATTCTATTCCACAACAAGTTAGAGTCTCAATCCCAATCTCTTCAGTCTGACCACTGGCAATGGGTGGTGCTTTAGTTCAGAAGCACCCACCGCCATCAGTTCAAGGTTCCCCCCAGCTTCTCTTTTTGGACTCAACAGCCATGAATTCAGTTTTAATTGAATATGTAAGACCACTGATCCCACTTCCCATCTGTATTGTGAAGGTTGATAGCATTATGCCCAACCATTGAGAATTCTGCAGCTTTCTTGCATTTTTAGATACTAACTTCCGCTCACTCACTTTCAAATATCCCCTTGCCCAGCTGTTACATTTTTTGCAGCCTAAGGTATGCACCTCCAAAGGCATACATGGCTCCTAACAATCAAAGGCTTCCTGTCAACTTATCTGGGAAAATATGCAAAATTAAAATTAAATTATAAAGTTTTAAATGCATGTGGTTATTCCCCCTCCTTGTGACCTTAGAAATAACAGTGAATCACCAGATTTATCCACCTTTGCAACCTATGATCATTCTTGATCCAAGACATACAGGAAAGCCTCAATGAACTCCCCTAAAGCCAACAACACAATAGAAAATCAGTTAGAATCTCTGACAGAAGTCATATTCCACAAAAGAGAAACCTAGGTATCTGATAACAGTGAAGGGAGGTGGGTATCTTTACCCCTTTTTGGGGGAGAAACACTGATTCTGGTCAGAACTTCAGCAGAGAGGCTAACTGACCATGCTGATAGCACCAGACACATACATCAGAGTCAGCACACATGATTCCAAAATTTCTTAGGAACCTCCTGGTTCATACCAATTGGTAACCCAGTAAAAACCATTTCAGTTTCTTACAACCATAGGCCCCTCTCTAATATATCTGTTAGCTCAACTCAATCAGACCACTACCCAGCATGTCCCATGGACTCGTGTTTGATGTGTGACTACAGATACCAGCACCCCACCCAAGCATCACCTTACCCACTGACAACCTGGCATAGGAGAGAAGAGGAAGTGACCTTAGACCCTACAATTCCCCAATTCAGAATACAGGAAGTAATCAGAACTGAGACCAATGCTCTTATATCCCTTGGGCCCTGATTTTCTTTAACCTCTGTTCCATGTAGTGGTTTCTTTTTATATAAACAAAAAAAACTGTAGGATGATTCCAGATATCACTGCTATGAAAGAATCTGCCACACCTCTCTGCAACTTCTCTACCATTTCAGGTACAGGAGACGGGCTCCCCATTGACATTATGAGAATACATATGCCTCCAGGTAAGGCCACATGACAAGATCAGCTTCCTGACGCACACACCCAAACCAAGCCTGTCTTCTCTCTAGTGCCTTCACTATGCATTGAGCAATCCAAGACAATTCCACCTCATAGTAAGGCCTCGTCCTTAGCTAGATACCCAGTTCATGTACTTTAAAGTTATATAAAACTGAGCAGTTTTCCCCCTGTGGGCTGTTGGTTCTCCAATTCCATTCTCTCCTGATGTGGGTGGCCAGGGTTACTAAAGGGTATTTTTACTGGGGATGCTTCTGTCAGACTGGAAAAGAAGATTTTTCTGTTTCAAATGGCTCACTCTTAAATATGTTCCGGGGAGGAAGTCAGGAATCTAGCTTTTCCTGGGTAGAAGGCTTTGAAAATAATTCCCAGGTGCAAGCAGGTGCACCACAGAGCTGTGTCTCTACCAGTACTTATGCTGAAATAACACTATCACATTCTCTGTTACACTCATAAATATTGAACCAGTGAGCCAATGAACAGAAAGACACTAAATCCAGCCTTGCTTTTTGTGAATGGCATTGGTTTAGTCTTAATAATTTTGCAATATGCAAAGAAACTGCCATAGATATTAAAATATCTAAGCTTGTGATATTTTTATTAAGAAAACACAAAATCTGTTAGTAATCAATTAATTCTGAGTTGTCAGTTATCCAAATTGTAAAAGTCGCCATCTTAACATTGATAGGATACATGTATATCTCATATGGAACAAAGTTCTAAAACTGTGCAAAAGTATCTACATATATCGGCCAGTCTTTCCTACTGTCGCGGTTTGAATTAGAATGCCCCTGTAAGCTTGTATATTTTAATGCTTAGTCATCAGTCATCAGGAAGTTGCATTGCTTGAGAAGGAATAGGAGATGTGACCTTGGTGTGTCACTGGGGATGAACCAGGCCCAATACCCCCCACTTCTCCTACTGCCTGTGGATCCAGATGTAGAACTTTCAGCTACTTCTCCAACACCATGTCTGCCTGTGTATCACCATGTTCCCAGCCATGATAATGTACTAAACCTCTAAAACTGTAAGCAAGCACTGATTGAATGCTTTCTTTTATAAGAGTTGCCATGGTGTCTCCTCACAGCAATAGAATACCAACTAAGACAGAAAATGGTCCTAGGAGTAAGGTATTGCTGTGCCAGGACTGGTCATGCTTCTTGTTGGAGGAAGGTAGACTCTGAGAGTTTGGATTAGGAATGCAGTTGAATGCTTCAAACAGACCTTAATGGGCCATAGAAGGAGCATGGAAGACAGTGGTACTGATAGCAGTGATTATAACTCCATTTGATCCCCTTTGACATACATATATATACAGGAAGCTGCTACTTTTTAAGCTTTTTCCTGAGTCTAGTAACCTACTCTCATTCTGTGAAGATAGGAGGGATAGAGGAAGGTAAAGAGGGGTGAGCAGGAAACCTTAAGTTCACAAACCTGATATATCTTGAAAGAGATTAGGAAACAAATGGATAAGAGAATGAATTTATTTGCAGTTTGGCCAAACGGGGGAAAAGATTCCCTAGTTTCTCTCTGCTTTCTCTGCTGCAAGGCCACAAACATAGAGACGTTTGAACAAAAACTAGAAAATACACATATATTAATTTGTCCAAGCTGTGTTAATGTGTCTCTGCCTGGGAACAAATCCCTCTTCTGGCCAGCCAGAGGGCTTTAGTCTCTCCCTCCCCCAACATGGGATTCCTGGAGAAATTTTAATCCTTTGGGGATTGTTTCCATAGTCTGAGAACCAGAGGGAGGGGCACAAGTGTCTCTTCTTAGACTCGCTCTTCTCTTGCCAAAGGGGTGTGTAAACATGCTTTATAAATAGGAAGCCTGGGCTTTTATGGACTTCTTTCCATTCTGGCTAGCATGAAATCATGTTCTCTGAAGAATGGGAGACAATGCCTCATCCGGTTCTCTCGTTGTGTATCCTCTAACAGGTCTGAGCTGGGCAAACCTTCTTGGAACCAGCATAATTGAGAGTAAAAGGTTTGTTGGCTACTCTGTGGCAGTAAACATAGCTTCTTCCATAGTCTTAATTCACATTGGAACCTGTATGGCCAGTCAAGTGTTCTCTGCTAGGAGTGAACAGCTCAAGAAGAATGAAAAGAAGTGGAAAAAACAGGTTAATGGAGCAACAGAAGCTGGGTAGGTGGTGGTTGGAAGTTTCCAAAGAGGAAAAGAGTAGAAAACTTTTGCAAGTTATGAAGGTCTGAGTAAGTTATTTAAGGTACATAATGGATAAGACGTAAAGTTTCCAAGCCCAAAGATTAACGATTACAAGGATTGGCTAAAAGGTATGTCTAATCAAAGTTTATTTGGAAATGTCTGGTTATTGAAACAGTATACAGTAGTTAAAGGTACCAGACTGTTGTGATGGGTCTTCTGGGTGTTTAATAGCCATCCTTGAGGGCTAGTCTAATGTGGTCAGAGGACTTAAAGGGGAATCCATTTCTCCCTCACCCTCCACGGTCAATGAGGTCCCAGGAAACTGTGCGTCATTTCTAGGAACACCCTGGAACTGTGGGAAGTAATTTGGTCTCTTGTTCAGGAAGATTAGGGAGACCCCATCCACTGAATTCTAACACAGTCCAGTCTATAAGGAAGAGGATCAACACTGGGGAGCGATTCGCTCAGTGCTTCCAAAGGAAGCCAGAGTCAGGTTAAGCAAATGTAGTTGATTCTCACATAGACAACTAGGAAGAAAGTTTTAAGGAGTCAGAGATTCTTCTCAAGCCCATGTAACTCCTGAGGACCTGATTCTCAACTGGCCTTGACAATATAAAATGAAAAGTTTCTTTTGGTTTCTACATGGCCTTAAACACTCATCAAGAAACTATAACTAAATACTAGAGACTGATATAGTTCAAGGGCTCACACCCCCAGGCATTAGACACAAATCTATATAAGATGTTAGACAACTCACTGTGGAGATTAGACTAGCTTCAAACTTCCAGAGGTCCACCCGCCTATTAAGTGCTGTGCTTAAAGGTATGAGCCACCATGCCTGGTCTACGATTTATTATGTATTCCCAGCATGTATGTAAGTGTACTACATGTGTGCAATACCTACAGAGACCAAAAGGGAGCACAAGATCATTGTGAGCTGCCAAGTGAGAGCTGGGAAAAGAGCAACAAATGCTCTTAAGCTCAGAGCCATCTCTCCAGCCCCCACTGTCATCTCCCATTTACTGAACACTGCCTAGAAAAAAATGAGCCGTTTTCCACTGGGTGTCAGGAGCCCCTGTGGTGCCTAAGATCAATAAAAATGGATCAAAGAGTTCCTACATTAGTGATTAGATTGTTACACCAAAATTACCTGTGACAAACAGATACCCAGGGACATTGACAACAAGGGCAGAGACAATTCAAGAGCAGAATTTTGGTGTCTACTTGGCTGTTAGAACAACAGAAACCAGCATGGGAAGAGTAGCCCAGCCTGTCAGCAGTCCGCAGTTCAAAGCCAATCTGCACAGGAGGAAAATGAGCAGACAGTTTATGGACATGTTTTCCTTGTGATAAACAAATTATGCATATTCTGTCATCTGGAAGCCCCCACACACACTTGACAACACAGAAACAAAAGTAAGAATTCTAAATGAAGCTGAATGAACACATTTCTCGGTGGCTTCCAAATGTAGCTAATTTAGTTTTCATAACAACCCGATGAGATGGTGGAAACAAATCTTCTGCCAAATCCGTATTTCCCGACCTTTCTTGGCCCCCACTGTGGTCAGATGGCCTGTATAGCAGCCTGAGGACCCAGGAAATGTGGGTGTGCATTGCACAGCCCTGTCCGCCCTGAAAATATAATCCTTTTGCTCTCTTTCTTCTCTGTCTCCACAGCTGATAGCAAGTCTCCAGCTTGTGATTTAATACACGAACCTAGGTGTTCGGAGAGAGCTACACAGAAAAGGTGTCCATCTGTGCCCATGTTTGGAAGGAATTAATAAGCCTCCAGAGTTCCAGTCAAGCATGAATAATCTAGAAGTCATTTTTTCAATCCTGACAACAAGTAGAAATATGGCCATTTGGTTTTTGTGAAGATTTTTTTGTTTGTTTGTTTGTATCACAGAGGTAAGGTCCATGAAAAAATTGATAAGCTTTATTTTACCAAAATTTAAAATGTCTAAATTTGGGAAATATAGGTGTGTTCAGCATCATTTAAATATTACATATGTACGTAAGTAGCTTATGTGGATGCATTAGTTGCTTTTCTTACTGTTCTGACCAAACGCTTGACAAGGAGCAACATAAGGAGAGAAGGGTACACAGGGATGCGGTCTGTTGTGGCAGGGAAGGCAGCTTGGCAGGAGCATGAGGCCATTGAGCACAGCGTGTTTGCCATCGTGAAGCAGAGAGCAGACAGAACGTGAGACTGTGCCATAAAACCCCAAGTGTCAAAGACAGGCCTCAACAAAATTCATGCATCCCAGGGTAGCATAGCAGTATGAGGATTAGAATTATTAAACAAAAAGAACAGAGATATTAGAAAAATAAGAGAAACATAAAACAGCACCGGGAGGGGCATCTAGTGAATGCTGAATCACCAGCATTTATTCTCCACCCGTTTATATACCACACCTCAAAAGGGGAGGAGGGAGAAAACAGGCTCCATTAACATGCTGTGAGGAATAGACTTGAATTCTCCGACCTTTGGTCCAGGTGGAGCGGATCCACCTCTATACCGAAAACACTAATTAACCACACCCTAGGTCAGAATCTCTTGTTTGTAGTCACATCGGCTGCCAACAACTCTGAAAGAGCAAAAATAATCTCAAACTCTCGGACCTCCAGCCAAGGTAGAGCAGGCTCACACCTGTGGGCCCTCACACCCAAAGCCTGTCCCCAGCGGCCCACTACCTTCAGCAAAGTTACACCTCTAGGAATTTCACCACCTTCCAGAATAGCATGGCCAGCTGGAAACAATAACCAATACAAAAGCTTGTGAAGGCCATGTCACATTCAGACTGCAAAAGGACTCATAAATTCATGCAGTTTTTTGTTTTATGTATTCACTCAAAAATCATTTTAATTGAAGGTTTAAATAGAAGCACCTGTTTCCCCCATCCCCCATTTATAAGATGATCTCTCAGAGATGTCCATATCCCAATCCTCAGTATGGATAAATCTGGTAAGAGTAAATAATAAAAAAAAATTCAGCTATGGCCAGATGTGATGGTAGACACTTTTAATCCCAGCACTTGGGAGGCAGAGTCACGCATACCTTTTTGAGTTCAAGGCCAGCCTGGTCTGCATAATGAATTCCAGGACCACCCAATGCTATATAGTGAGACCCTGTCCCAAAACAAACAAATAAAACAGCAATCACAATAGAATTTCAGATATGTAAAAGAATCATCACGGTAAGATTATATACAGCCACAGACTGGAGGAAATACTTGCAAAAGGCATAACAAACGCAAAATGTTATCTAGGTTGGTGTGGTGGACACACTTGTAAACCCAACCCCTGGAAGGTGTTAAAGCTAGTCAAGGCTAAAAACTGAGTTAAGAAGGTTCATGTGGGCTAAAAAGGAAGACTCTGTTTCAAAAGAAAAGAAGAACACCATCATCTAAGATTACGAAGACTCTAAAACCTTAGAAGAAGTCAAGCCACACCAGTTAAATCATGTGTAAGAATTGTAACAGATGCCAAAGAAGAAATACAGATTCATGTATATTCTAATTATCTGGACACATATGAAAAGATATTCCACACTTCAGGAAGAGCAAACTGAGACACCAATGAGATATAGTCTATTACATATATAACTATTAGAATGGCTCAAATCCAGGAAGAGAGACAATACCAAGTGCTGGCAAGGTATGAAACATCAGGCAGGCCCATTCATTTCAGATCGGAAGGCAAGACGACAGAACCACTTTGGAGGACAGTTTGGGACATTCTTACAATATAAACATATTCTTAACATATGATCTAGGCATCATAATTCTTGTTATGTACTCAAAGGAATTGAAGATCTATATCCACACAAAATCTGCACATGGGCACTTAATCATGTTGGGGGCACAAAGGTTCCACAGATCACTAAGAAAACCAGGAATGTTAAACACAGGGGCTTCTTCTCAATGGAGGAAATAAAAAATATCTGTTTCCCCTGCCAGAAGGCTGGGAGTGGATTTTGGCTAAGGACCTGGAGACCTTTTTGATATCCGTGGAGGCAGGCCTCGCCCACCTTTTGCTATAGAGGCAGACTTCACCCAAATTCCTCAGAATGATGATCTTAGACTTTTCTCTCTCTGCAACATTACCCACAGTAGATTCTGGTCTTTTAGCTCTGGAACCCACCCTCATGGTCACATGTACTTTATAAAGGAGTTTCTATGTAGCCACACCTTAAGCTTTATTGTGCACCTGGAACTGGATGGATGGTTGCCTGGAAACCTTTTCCTAAACTGTACTGTGTTTTCAGTAAGCTGACAGTGAATAGCCTGGCATTAGTCTCCGCAGAGTCTGATCCAGGCTGACAAAGTAAATCTGCTTGGGGTTTTCATTCTTATCTCTTCTGGCAGTCCTTTTCCCTGTCTGACACCTGCGTGGAGGTGGGGGTGGGGGTGGGGTCCTCTCATTGCAGCATTGTTCATCGCCGCCAAGGCTTTGAAATAGCGACAATGCCCCTTTAGCGCATAAGGAGACAAACTGCGGTACATCTAGATGATGGCACATTATTCAGCACGAGAAGGATGTAAGCTCTCACATGGTGAAAACATGCAGAGGAATCTTAATCACTACCAAGAGAAGTCAGTCAGTCTTTCATTAAATACTGTACGGTTCCCGGTGTAGGACATTCTAGAAAATGCAAAGCATATAACACATTGTATGAGTGGTGGCGGCCCCAAGAGCAGTTATTTGTCTAGTAATCCCTTTTATGAACACACTTGATAGTCAGATAACAGGTTGATGGGGCCATTATCATTGCTGTATTGGGTTAGGTGTCTTTATTTTTGCTTGCTTGCTTGCATGCTTGTTTATTTTTTTTTTTTTAGATAGAGTTTCTCTGTGTAGCCTTAGCTGTCTTGGAACTCACTTTGTAGACCAGACTGGCCTCAAATTCAGAGATTTACCTGCCTTTGCCTCCCCAGTGCTGGGTTTAAAAGTATGTACCACCACTGCCTAACTACTAGGGATCTTTCCTGTGGGTCCAGGTGAGAATGTTGTATCCTTTCTTGGTCTACTGTGTTCAATAAATTATTGGGCCTAGGTCTCTCAGATTCTGGCTTTAAAATGTCCATGTATTCATGTAGCCCCAGTCTACTGGGGTAAGTTTATAAAAGGTGCCTTTTATCTATCCCTCTGTCCTTCCTATGCATTACTCTATAGGTAAATGTTACCTCCATGCATAAAGAGGTACCTGACTCTGCATTTACACTCAAATGGGACCAAATACTACTTGCCAGCCTAGTTACCCAGAGCAAGGCACAGTCTGAAAACCAGTTTTGCATAATAGAAAGGAACTTAGAGCTGAGCATAGCCTAATCAAGAATGTTCCCATTTTCACTATCGATTAATACTCTATCAGATGTACTCTTGGCTGACTTGTAACTACCTACGGAGACCAAGCTAGCCCTCAAAGCTGTGGCAGTCCTGTATCTTCCTCCATAATGCAAAGATTAATGAATGTTCACTTTCAAACCTGGCTGAACTCTCTGAAGATAATTCATGTCCTTTGAAATTACTGTGTTTAAGTACTTAAATATGTAAACCATTATGTTTTTGAACACTCAAAGTTGGGAAAAAAAACAGCACAATATAATTTCTGAACATTATTGTCACCCCCAGAGAAACCCTGTAGCTATCAGCAGTCATGTCCCATGTCACCTTCCCTCCGTCTTTACAGCCCCTGGTCTACTTTTATCACTTGTAGTTGCCAACTCTAGGCTTTATGTTTGGTTTTGAGGCAAGATCTCACATAGGCCATGATGGTCTTGAGCTTTCTATTGAGTTGAAGAGGATCTTGATCTCTTGGTTCTCCAGTTTCTCCTTCCAAACTGCTGGGTTTGCAGGCATGAATAATTGCAAGAATGTGGGCACTAGGCTTTTTTATAAATGGGATCAGGCAGTAGATGACATGTTGGAACCAATGTCTCTTACTTCCCCTTTCAAGGTTCATCCATGCTGTGGCATTGACCAGAAATTCATCCCTTTTCATTGCTGATATCCACATTTTTATCCACTCATCAATTGGGGTACCAGGTTTTTCCCACTGTGGCACTCTGGTGAATTAATGTGGTTATGTGAAGAAGTGATCTGTGGGCATGTGCTCTCTTGTTCATTGAGCATAGACCTAGAAATAGAATTTCTGGGTCGTATGGTAACTCTGAATTCAAAATTCTGACGACTGCCAAACTGCTTTCCAAAGTGGCGGCTCCGCTTTACGTGATCAGCTGCAATGTGTGGAAATCCAAGCAATGCCCCCCGAAGAAACTGAGCCTAAGGCGCAGAGATCTGTGCTCGAAGGGCTAGGACAGATGGCCTGAGCTCAGAAGATTCTGAGCCCAGCAACCCTCAGTTGCCAGCTGGTGCTAAGTCATTCCTGCAGAATCTTGATAGTCAAAGAGTGGACCAAGGATGTCCCAGCATGTGTTTGGGAGCCTCTTAAAATGTAAACCTCATGTTCCACCCAGATCTTCTGATTAAAGACAATTTCAGTGATTTGTATGTGTACAACTTTGCTGCTCACTGCTGTAAGGCACTTCAAATAGTTTTAAAATCGTATCTGAGTACCTGTGCCAGATGGGATTGACAGGCGTTCAAGGCTGGCTCAGGGAAAAACCGCATGCAGGCATATCTGTCTCCAGGGTCTCCAAGCCAACCCACTCAATTCTAATTCTTTTCTTTTTCTATTTTGAATCTTCTTGTTTCTACACTTTATTTTTGATAACCAGTCCTTCTCTTTGTTTGATCCCTCTCCTACAGTTTGGTTTTTTTTTTTTTTTGTATAATAGCTCAGTTGCCATTGTACCACAATAAATAAAAATTAATTGGCCTCACAATTAATGTTTTTGTAATGTGAAAAATAAGAAGCCCAAACCATTTAAAAAGAAATTTGAATGTTTTGGAATGTTTGGAACTTTTTCCAGGTCCTGGAAAATAAAGATTATATCTATTATTTATGTCAAATAGCCTGCATAGTAATGAAGAAAACTGAATAATAGGAAACAAGAGTAGGAAAAATTCAGAAAAGGCCACTAGACATGAGGTTTGTATGTCTAATGAATGTCATATTAAAATATTATACCTTGCTGGGATTGATTGAAATTTTAGTTCAGAGCTTCCTAGAAGTCAACAAGAAAAAGAAAAAAATGGGTTACAATAAAACGGGAACCAACTGCTTGGAAGTTGCCCGACCATCCATGAGGCGGAGGTTACAAAGAATTTTACCTTCAGTCTTCAGAGCACAAAGACGGATCCAAGCCCATGAGTTAGCATCTTCTAAAGAAAGTCAGGTATTTTACAGTCTATGTCTTAAGGCAGCAACAGAAGAGTGAACCAAAGAGAGCCATCTCAGATCCTGACTCCAGGCAGCACCTATGCAGGCCACTGAAGGGTTAAAGGTTCTGGCACATGAATACGAGGTGTGCGGTAAATGGCCAACTCTGAACACCTTCTCTTTCTCCAATCGCTCTTCTTTGGCTATTACCCTACAGCAGAAAATCTTCTGAAATTAAATGTATTCTTAACTGATATATAAAAACATAAAATTTTCCATAATAATGGGGTAATGTGTAATACTGCCACACGGGTGTTCGTTGTACACATGCACAAAGTCTAAGAAGGTTTAAACACACCAGCGGAGAGGCTTACTGTGCAGCCCAGGCTGGCTTCAAACCCGCAGTTCTCCTTCCTCGGCTTCCAGGTTTGCCGCATGAGCCACCATGTCTAGTTTCTTAATATTTCTCTAACTAGAGAAAACACTCAAACAGGACGTTGTTGTTATCTGTAGTCACAGACGAGAACTTCTAACAGTGACTTTAAATTCACTGGCCTCCCTCTCCTCATCTTTCCCTCCTTTCTGCTCACCTCAGCCTCTGCCAACAAGCATTCCGCTCTAGCAGACCAGACACTTAGATTCCAATCTTAACATGCACACAACCACATCAGCCGAGCTTGCCTCTTTGATCTAGCCCAGACCCCTGCTCCTGATTTCTTAGCTCAAATCATCCAATCATATTTTAAATGACAGGAAAGCAGGGGATAATCTATCTATGCTAGCTTCCACATGTCAACTGGCTAGAGAGCCCCACAATCATTGCTGACCTTGCCAAAGCAGAAACACCGATGTCTCCCTGGACACTGGCAAGGAGCCGCCAAGCCATGAAGATAAAAAGGGCCAGGTTAGCAAAGCTTTGAGCGGCTGGAATAGGACACAGCGTGCCTTATATATAAAGGGGACCATTTGCTGTGACGGAAGCAGTACTAACCTAGTATTAACTCTGTGACCCCTGGAATCTCCCTGCCGGTAATTAATAACCAACAGCAAGCACTTAACTAGACTCTGAGTACTGAGTATGAATTATCCCTGTTGAAACATCACGAAAACGCAAAATTCTCCATTTTTCATGTAAGGACACCGAGACACAAAGAGGTACTCGCCCAAGGTCACACGACTGAATGCAATTGAACTCTAGAGTCTGCGCTTGGTAAAGTAAGAGTTGAATAGACAGACACCCTTTCCAGTTCTGCTATTAATTTGTGTTCCTGACGAACCGGGATAATCATCAGACTGTGTGCAGAGCGTGAGGTCGCATACGTTAGGTGTTCAGCACAATGCAGTAAATATCACGGCTGTCCAACACTTTTCCTATTACCATTTCATGAAACAAACCCCTTCTATCCTCTCTCACACAGCTGCCTGAGTACACAGTTATTCCAACTGAACTGATTAATAAATTCAGACAACAGGTCAATTCAGCCATAAAAGCCAGCAGGCCTGAACTGGTGGCGCTGGGGTGAATTGCGTAGCTGGTCTTCAATGCTATCCAGCTTTTGCAGTGGTAGGAACCCCACGTCTCTGTACCCTCCCGTACGGTAGCCATTTGCTCCATGGGCCCATGGAAGTAAACTATCCCATGGCTGAGGGACCGAATGTTTATCTCTTAAATTTTTTACATAATTATAAAAAAAATTAGTGGCCACATGCAGTGGCTCTTCTGTTGGACAGCTCCAGCTAAATCTGTCTGGCAACTGTGAACTCTTGACGAGAAGGCACTGTGGGTCACAGCTCTGTTGGTGGCGGGTGTGTTTTTAGAAAAGGAGGTTGACTATGACACAATGACACTCACTTGTAATTCCAGTACCTGGGAAGCTGAAGCAGGGGAGGCTCACAAGTTCCACACCAGCCTGGGTTATGTAGCCCGACCCTGTCTCAACACTAAAACCAAAGAACTAAAATAATTCAAACCTTTCTAAGTTTCTTGCACCCAGTAAGTTGGAATGTGTACTGGGCGAGGAGGAAAGAACTCTGTTCTACTTTCCTCATTAGTGTGTCTTCAACTTATTTTTGATTCTTCAGTACTATTTTAAAAACTCATTAGAGGGCCAGACTCAGTTGGACCTGTCTATAACTAGCACTAGGGAGACGAAGGCACACAGATCTGAGGCAAGCTTTGTTGCAGAGCAAGGCCCTTGTCTCAAAAACATAAAACTAGTTTAGAGAATGGATTCTTATAAACAACGGCCTTGCATCTTTCCAAATCTCAATTTTAGTATGACCAGAAACTAAGAAGTGCTTTTAAGCCACGGCTTAAATGTTCAATTAGAAAAGAACAGTCGATTCAGATGAAGAAAGGATCACATATTTGAAAGGGCTGTCTCATAGAGTATACAAATTGGTGACTAACATAACTCCTCTGCACATCCGCAGTTCATGCAACACTGTGCCTTGCAGTTTGGTCCTGCATCAAGAGAGGAAGGGCCATCAGTAAAGCAACACCAGGGCCACCTCCAGCTTCTGCGTGCATTTGCCTTCCTGCTTTCTTTCATTTTTAATATGAAGAACTCAGCAAGCAGAGTTGAGGCTAAACATACATACAATTTATCATTGTACACATTACAAGGCTTTCTGTCATGTTCTGGCTCTCGATGTTTTGAACAACTAAGAAGCCTCCTTCTTTAGCTTCCCACCCCCACCAGCACTGGATGGGTAAATATTTCTCGGCTGCCCAAATTTGCAGAAAATGAGGTCGAAATCTAATGAGAGTTGCTTGTGGTAAACCAATTGTTAAATGATAGTAATTAAGGGAGTTTTTAACACAGAAAGGGCTTTGTGGGGACTGCAATGTTAAAAGCCTTCTCTGCACAGAGTCGTCAGTCTTTGCTGCCTGGAAATCATGCTGGCTGTTGTGTGAGTGGTGAATGCTCACACAGTGGCCGCCCTGGCATTTGCCCTACTCTGTCACTGTCCTGTTGAGTTAGGCTAAGAGAAGGCCTTCCACCAGGACTGTGGCTTCTTGGGCTGTCTGCAAACAGACGTCAAGCCATCTGCCCTCTCTCCTGCCACCCAAGCACAGCTGTTGGGCTCTATCCCAGCTTCAGCCATCTGGAGACGAACAAAGGTCCTCTCCTCCTCCTCCTCCTCCTGTCTGCTAGGGGACAGCGGGGAGTTTGGGCACTCTGTTGGTCTCTGTAAGTAAAGAAAAATGGAGGCAGAACGATCCAGTTACTCATGGCAGGCAGCTCCTTCCTCTATATTTGTCAGGGTTAATGAAAACTTTCAATCGTTCTCTAAAGTGTGAAAGTTAGAGCTAGACCAGATTTCCTGGACTCAAGAATGGGATGCGGTCTGGGTACCACTAGGTGCCATGAGTCCAGCGCCCTCTAGGGAGGGTAACAGGCTCCTACATAGCCAGGTCCACTGCAAAGAGACACCCAACCCAGACAGAAGGAAGAGAAGCCTTCCCACCCAAGATGCCTTTGGACCTACAGTCTGAAAACAAGGCTGCATTGGATTAGGGCAAATCATAAGCAGAAAGACTGTCCCAAGTGAGGGGTGAGAAGTGGGAAGGAGGAGGCTAGACAGAAATCCAGGCAGTACTGCTATTCAACACAAGGAGAGGCACAGGCAGAGCGGGTTAGGGGCCTCTTGTGGGAAGGCTCTTGGTACTCAGAAAGAGGAGAGAGTCGAAGTGACAAAACCAAGTAAGAGCAAGGTGAATGGAGGTGCCTGGGAAGACCCATACCTGCTGACTCCTCCACCAGGCTGGTTAATGAAGTAGCTCTCCCTTGTTTGTGGAGAGGTTGAAATGTTACAGGTCCAGAGCCAAATTACAGTTTATCTTAGGCTATCTATATAGCCCTGTTAATAGCCATTCCTTATGCATCTTTGGCTCGTAGACAAAACCTTGTGAGTATATTAACTAACAGACCACCAGTCTCTATGAAGCCAAAGGCTAAGATGTCATGGAATAAGTACGTGAGGCCTATGCCAGAGAATTCCCCTCTTTGCTGTCACCTGCCTGCCTGATGTCCCATCAATGTATTTGAAAAGCACCTTGATTTATAAATTATTTTTGTTCTGCTACTAGAAATTTTTCTTAAAACTGTTACTTTGGGGCTGGAGCGATGGCTCCGTGGTTAAGAGCACTGACTGTTCTTCCAGAGGTCCTGAGTCCAATCCCCAGCAACCACATGGTGACTCACAACCATCTCCAGTGAGATCTGATGCCCTCTACTGGTATAAGGTATGCATGCAGATAGAGCACTCAAATACATAAAAACTGCTACCTTCACGGATTGTGGAATTTGGGGTACTGGGAATCTGAGCTCTCAGGCCAAAGTCCCTTATATTAAATTACCTCTCATCCCCTCTAAGGTGAGAGTTGTATTTTCACGTGTCTACAGCAGGCAGCAATCTAGAGGAGCATTCATGGTGGCTGGAAAAAAAAAGCAATAGTGGAGAAAGAGCCAAATAAAATATCCCCACTTGCTGTTAGTCTAATGTTTAATAAAAAAAGAGGTTTTTGATCATCAGAGTGTCTTCAAGCTACCCTGCTAGGTATAGGGGACGATCAGCGACTTCAACTCTTACTACCTTAGCAAGGAGGCCAGAGCTTGATAAACCCACTCCCTGTGGCAGCTTGTAATCCCAGTGCTGGGGAAGCAGGGACAGATGGAAAACACCAAAAGACCATCCGTCTTAGTCAGGGTTTCTATAGCTGTGACAAAACACCACGGCCAGAGAAATCTTGGGAGGCAAGGGTTTGTTTCAGCTCTCACACTCTGGTCACACTCCATCATGAAGGAGTCCAGCCACAAATTCAACACAGGAACAGAAGCAGAGGCCACAGAGGGGCGCTGCTTACCGACTTGCTCCTCATGATTTGCTCAGCCTGCTTTCTAATAGAAGCCAGGACCACCTGTCCAAGGATGGCATCACTCACAATAGGCTGGGCCTCCCTCATGGATCATTGATCAGAAAAATTCCCCACAGCCTTGCCCACGGGCCAGTCTGGAGGGGGCATTCTTTTGGTAGAAGTACCCTCTTGTCAGATGGTTCTAGCTTGTGTCAAGTGGACAGAAAGAAACCAACCAAGGCACCCTCTCTCAAAAAACAGGTCGGCGAGCTTTTGTGGAACAACACCCAAGGTTGTCCTCTAGCCTACATGCATGGACACATGTACAGACTCATACATTGATCCTGCTTTTCAGTCTCAGCTCAAAAGCACCAATCTATAACAGCCCTTGTTTTTCTTGGCCTTGGTCTAAGATCAGGTGAACTACAGTGTATTCATGTACGGGGAGAACCGTGAAGAATAATTAACAGAGTCTCACTGTTCTAGTTTGCTGATCTAAGATGCTACTGCTTCTGCCTGATCCACTCTCCTTGTTCCTATTGTGGTTGCTAAATGCCTCAATGTCTCAGCCTCTGGACAACCACCTTACCTGCTTACTGACCATGGTCCTTGAATTGTGTTCTTCCATCCAGAGAGCGCTCAGGGTGGTCTGCCCTCTAAGAACCCCAGCCTTTCGCTGAGCCAGAAGGGAAAGTTATGTGACTTCCCCTTGTATGCCTGGAAATTGCTCTGTCTGAAGATTTCTCAGCATTTCTTTCATGGTCCAGTAGTGCATGGCTTCTTCCTTCCTTCCTTCCTTCCTTCCTTCCTTCCTTCCTTCCTTCTTTCCCTCCCTTCCTCCCTTCCTCCCTCCCTCTTTCTTTCTTAAGGAACTCTTTTCCATCCCCCCAAAGAAAAACTCTGAGAAGTGTGGAGAGCAGAAATGCATGTCGACATGTATTCATGCATACATACACATATGTCTCTATCACAGATGATAGGCAAACAGACACACACACACATGCACACCCAGACACACAATTTCAGAATAGATGTTTTCTCTGCAACAAAGCAATAACTATATTTCATTCTTGTTCCAGATCCGTTTTTTTTAAAGATGGAGGTCAAAGGTGAAGGTCGGTATACAGGAAGCATATGCAGTATGTTTACCTTATTTATTATTTAGTGACCTTGGGATCAACATTTGTAGAAGGACTGGGAAGAACACAGAGGGAGAAGCCACGCCCCATAGTAAAGTCACTGACCACCTGGTAGCCTCATTCAGCCCCATGAAAATGTCTGAAAATAAAGTATCCATAAAGCGTCCCCACACAAGGTCAAAAGGCTGGTCTTCCGTACTTCAGGAGGTCCTTAGGTATGGACTACCCCAGGAAAGGCACTTTCCTAGGCATCTGTAGTAAATCTTAAAGAGGCAGACAGTTGAAGACTAGCTGCCACAGGGCTCTCACGGCAGCAGAAACAACAAATTCAAGAGATACCTATGGCACACATCGCTCAGATTCCCACGCGTCTGGTCCTGACTAGCTTGCATGCACAAATGCAAAGAATTCACCTCTGAATTTCAAATTTATCCTCTAAAATGAGGCAGGTTGGATTAGACCACCTCTAGTTTTGAAACCCTAAACCGGGAGGTTGGTAATATATGCCTTTAATCCCAGCACCTGGGAGGCAGAGGCAGGTGGATCTCTGTGAGTTTGAGGCCAGCCTTATCTATAAGAGCTAGTTCCAGGACAAGAACCAAAGCTACAGAGAAACCCTGTCTTGAAAAACCAGGAAAAAAAAAAGGAAAAGAAAGAAAGAAAAAAAAGGAAAAAAGAAATTCTAAAAATTTTAAATACAATTGTATTTTATTACCCCGACTTTTACTATGTTTACAGTGAATTAGGAGATAACCTTATATTTATATATAATATATATGGATGTACATATGATGTATAACATAAACAAATCATAATGACATGTACATGCATATATGGAGGGGAAAGTCGTCTGCCCCTTTTGTCTGGCTGAAGCTTGGCTAGAAAACACAAGCAAAAAGGAGCGATGGGGACTTAGGTAAACACTCTCTTTCTGCCCATCTCTGAGCGGTGAGGAAGGTGGCCACACAACCCTCGTCTCTGGGAGATAAACATAAAAATACGGTTGTTTACTTAAGAATTCAGATGCTATAAAAACGTCCACCAGCCGTCTCTTTCTGGCTCCAATGATGACGACTAGGTTCAACTGCAGGAATTCTGCGGGGGGAAAAGTCCTGTCTGCATTTCAGCCTTCACCAGCCAGCCCACGGGATCTTCCACCTCCTCCCCTGCTGGATTTTTTTCAAGGCTCATGTGGGCATCTGCAACACGGAACCCAGATGGCAGCTTTCTTGAATCTGCTTCGGTTTCCTTTAACAGCCTCTTTACCGAAGCTGCCCTGAAGAGGATGCTCGCGGTTGGCTCAGCAGGAGAAACTGGCAGAATCGGGGGTTTCCAAGAAGATGAGGCTCCCAAGTACTAAGTAGAAAAAAAAAAAGACAAATGAGAAGCGGAAGGTCAGTGTCGGGATTTTAGATAGTCTGTCCCTGGGTACGGATGCCATGCGCCGAAACATAGCCGAACCATGATTCTGTGTTTATCTGAGTTGTGTAAGTGGTTACCCGTTGGAGGGAGAAGCTGATTGGTAGGACAGCGTTTTGCTGTCTCATGGAGATGGGTGTTTGCTAAAGACTTTGAAAGCATATCTTTATCGCATAGTGAGCACCTCAAGATGGCCCAGCCTGGTTTACTGGTTTTCGGTTGCTAGGAGAAAATAGTTAGGTTAGCACACAGGTGGAAGAAAGAAAATGTAGAATTCTGGGGTGGAGAAAGATACCGCGGTCCTTGCTTTTCAAATGCCAGCCTGCAGGCTGGCAACAAGCTGGCTGCTTCCAAATGGCTCGGGGAGCTTGTTAAAAATAGACATCTCTAAAGCCTATCTCCAGAAACCTTAATTTAATATCAAATTATGCTCAATTCTGATAGTTAGGTTTAGGGATGAAAGGAGTAGTTAATAAGCAAGATTTAGAAGACCCGTATGCATCCACTATCTAAATACATGGTTATTAATGTCAGCTGCATGATAGTTGCCTGACTTAGCTCTTTGGGAATAACAAGCATGTAGAAGACATGCTGTAATGGTTAATATTGGTTCCCAGCTTGACTGGATTGAGAGACATCTAGAAAAATGATTAAAGTATACTTTAGGGAGTGCCCGAGAGGATGTTTCTGGAGACAATCACTATGTGGGTCAGAAAACTGAGCGGGTAAGACCTTCCCTGGATGTGTCTGATGCCACCCAATAAACTTGAAGCCTGGGTCAAAGGAAAGAAAAAGCAGGAGAGAGAAACTTGGGGCATGTGCACGCAAGCCTCTTTGAGCAGGTGCGTTTTTGCTGTTGCTGTGGTCTGTAAACATCAGGTGCCAGGATTTTCAGCTTTTGAATGTGGACTGCACCAGCAAGTCTGCAGAGTTTACAAGCCTTCGGCTTCAGAATGGGTCTGTAGCAGCGGTTCCCTGGTTCCAAGGTTTCCAGATTCTCAGACTGAGCAGCTAGTGGTTTTCATGGACTCTGCAGGTAGTTTATGGGACTATTCAGTGTCTGATCAGTTAAGCCAATTAATAAATCCCTTTACAAACACATATGCAACACACACGTGTGCAGACACACACACACATACATGAGTGCACCCTGGTGTGTGTGTGGGGGGGTATTTTCTTTTCTCATAAATTGACAAATATCTGACAAAAAAAAACATCGAAGAAGGTACATGGCTTCAAGGGTTCAGTGCCATCATGGCAAAGCAGCTTACGGTGGAAATCTTTATATAATAGCGTATAACAAGAAAGAACTAGATAAGAAGGAGCCAAGGATAATACACTCTCAAGGACCCATCACCAAGGACCTATTTCCTCTGGGTAAGCCCCATCGTCTAGAGGATCTATAGCCTTCGGAAATGCCACCTCCAGCTGGAGACCAAGTGGTAGACATGAGCCTGTGGAAGTGGAGGACTATTTGATCATATTGTAAAGATATGTGATCTGTTCTACCTCACTTGCCTAAGCTCCTTCCGATTGGTTTAATAAGGAACTGAATAACCAATAGCTAAGAAGGAGAGAACAGGGGAGAGAGAGGAGCTGGGGAAGAATCCATGGCTTGCAGGAAGGATGAAGTCAGCCAGACATGGAGGGTGTAGGACATACAAGATGGAGGAGAGGTGACAAGCCATGTGGCAGAAAGTAAATTGGTAGAAATGGGTTGGGAAGAAGCCTAAGCTAGGGCTAAGCTTTCATAATTAATAAGTCTCTGTGTCATTTTGGGGGCTGGCAGTCCAAAGAAAGACCAGCAATAGAAGACATTACAAACTCAGAACCATCACATCTACGTTGTATTGGTTCCTTTCCTCTGGAGAATACATACAGGATATCACAAATGTCCTGAACAGCAATGGAGGATTAGATATGTGGGTGACTAAGTGGCAGACAGATACATAAGTTTTCAGAGACCAGATTACAGCTCACTGGGATAGAGAGATAAAAAATGAAACTATAATTTCTAGAGAAATTAAGTAGAAGTTTTAAAACATGTAAGGAAGGAAGAAGGAAAAGAGCCTGGCAGATTTCCTCGGAATAATCCCCAGTTGAGATATCTCCAAATTGAGCAAGACAAATAGTAAATAAACCCCATATATTTGCAAAAGAGAAATTCAATACAGGCATGTATGTAGTACTTAGCACCGTGTATGGAAATGTCAGTAAATTGTAGGTACTGATTATAAATGATTAAAAGCTATGGTAAAGTGACTTTTAAAATCTCTCTCTATTCCCCAGGCCTCTCTGGGGGTTTTCACATCAAAAGTACTTTCCGGGAGACTTTTTTCAAGGAAAGACCTGTGTTGCAGAGAGAACCAAGGAACTGGAACAGGGTGGTTTGTACCCTCAAACGACTGATCCAGCTGGGGCTCAGGGGCACCCACGACCATCCATAAAGCATCTACGTGGTTAAGGCAGCGCTTTGGCCACAGCGGACAAGTGGCTGGGCACAAGCGATCTCATGGAGTAACGGGCAACAGGAAAAGAGGAATCAATGTGTAGATGAGAAGACATACAGGCGGTATGGCCATGTGTGGAGGCGCCACTGAAGACAGATGGATGATGGATGGCCCCGGCCGTGCTGAAGCAGAGAAATTTCTTTCAGAAGTTTACAGTAACCTGAGGTGGGAAACTCTTGGAGGCGGTTTGATGCCCAGCTCCATCTCGATCAGATTTGTTCCTGGGTCGCTCAGCAACTGGGATGGGAAAGTGGAGGATAGAGAACGTGTGGTTTGAAGACCAGTCCTTCTCTCTTCCTTCCCCCGCCCCCACGATGATATAACGTCACCCTTCAGCGGACAACACACATCGCTTGAGCCGTTTGTGTGCCACCAGTAAGTGCCTGCCCCTGAGGAGGGTTAAACCAAAGCTGCGCAGAGAGAGCGAATTTATGGATCCGCTCCTGTAGGTTCCCTACGGAAAGCAGAGTGAACTGCTATTTGGGACCATTTCCTCAGACTTGCCTAAGGGTGGAAGAATAAAGCTGCCTGCTAGCCAGCTAAGCCCCCTAGCTGTCGTGAGAAAAGATGTCCTGCACCGTCCTCCAAAGGACAGGCTTCTCCAGGCCATTCTCTGGGCTTGCTGGCGACATGACAAGTCCTTTTCAGGCTGCACAGGGATTCTGGCTCCCGGGCACAGGGAAACCCGCTGCCCAGCTGCCAGCAGGCGGCGGGGACTGAAAAGGAGGAGCGCCACCTGGTGTCGTTTCTAAGCACAACCAATGGCACCCAGACACATTAACCCTCTTCAGAGGAAGGGCCGTATTGGAACAAACATACCTTTGCCTTCTCGAAACAAAAATGACTACCTACCCATCCACTCCCAGAGCAAAAATATCTAAAGCCGACGCGATGTGTGAAAATGGCGCCATGTGACTGAATGGAAGCAGGAACCAAGGAGGACCAGGCTGTCTTAAGCCCTAGCCTAGTCAATGACGCTGAGAACTGAGCACGGACGGGGCACATACGCTGAGTCCTGTTCCTATAGAGCTTCTGGGCGTTTGTTTCACTAAATAATCAGTCACATAAGATGTCCATACGTTGAATGTTAGTATATAGTAGCAAACTATGGGCAAAGGGAGACGCGGAATCCGCCTTGTAATTCTACTCAGAGGCTGAATGACGATAGAAGCCCAAAAGCTGAGATTTGCCTGGGTGGTGCCACAAGTTCAAGGCCAGTCTGGGGAACCTAGTGAGACCCTTGTCAAAATAAAAAGTGAAAAGAAGGGACAGAGCTGTGTCTCAGTGTGGCCCAATGGGCCACCATACATAAGGCCAAGGTCCGATTGAAGGGGGCGGGGAGATGTAAATGCATGTGGTGGGGTAGGATATGTGGTGTGAGGTACCAGCGTGGGGGGGGGTAGAGTATTGTGGTGTGTGTATGTGGTATATGGTTGTGTGGTGTGTGTAATGCGTGTGTGTGTGGTATGGTATTTGGTATTTTGTGTCTGTGGTGTGTGTAATGTGTGCGAGTATGGTATGGTATTTGGTGTGTGAAGTGTGTATGTATGGTGTAGTATGTGTGTGTGGTGTGTGTGGTATATGGTGTATGTGGTTGTGTGGTGTGTGTAGTGTGTGTGTGGTGTTTGGTATTTTGTGTGTGTGGTACGTGGTATTTGGTGTGTGTGTGTGTGTGGTGTGTGTAATGTATATGTGTGTGCGGTATGGTATTTGGTGTATGGTGTGTGTGTGTGTATGTGTGTGTGTGGTATATGGTGTATGTGGTTGTGTGGTGTGTGTAGTGTGTGTGGTGTTTGGTATTTTGTGTGTGTGGTACGTGGTATTTGGTGTATGGTGTGTGTGTGTGTGTGTGGTTGAGTGAAGGGTACTCTCACCAACACATACAAAAGCTCCCCTCCTCCTCTTCTGATACTTGATACTGTCACCTTTGTTCCTGTTGTTATGCTCCTGGTACTGACCCCACCCCTCTGTGGCGTGTGTGACCGTCCCTCGTGTCTGACTGTCAGCATGTTTCCATGTGTTTCTTGTCAGCATCCTCCTTTGTTGCTGTTTTCCTTACTGGTTGTCCTGGCTCCTCACACAGTCTAGCCATGAGGCCTTTAGCATTGTGTTTGTGGGCTCCCCCTCTGCTGGCTATTTCGGTCTCTCTGTGCTGTCTCAGGATGTTCATGTTCATGTTAATGGAATCTTTGTGGATTCTTCTCTCAGTATTTGACATTTTATGCTTCCGTAAGTATTCTTTTTTAAAGATAAGAGACTTTAGAGCAGTTTTAGGCGTACAGGGAAACTGAGAGAAGGAACACAGGTTTCTCGTACATTCCCGTTTCCAGGCTATACACAACTGCCCCACACCATCACACCCTGTGTTGACACATCATTGTCATCCCAGATCTGTCATTTACATTCATTCATTCACGGTGTGGAGTGTTTGGTAAGCTTTGGGAAATGTAACGGCAGACATTCTCCACGGTTGAGTATTTTCAATAAATATACTTAAAATATAGAGTATTTTCTCGGTGCTAAAGTCTTTTGTGTTCCATCTGTTCAGTCCGCCTCCCCTTCTATTTTATTACCTCCACACCGGTGCCTTTTCCAGAGTGTCACACAGAGGGGCTCAGCGTGGTCTCTTTCACACAGTAACGTGTATCTACATTATCTCCCTTACCTGTTTCCTTGGCTTGATAGCTCCTTCCTTCCTAGTGCCGGATAATGTCCCATCCACTGGATGGAGCACGGCTGTCTTAGTTAGGGCTACTATTACCGTGGTGTAACTCAAAAACAGCTTGGGGAGGAAAGGGCTTATTTCTCTCACAGTTCCATATAACAGCTCGTCATCCAAAGCAGTGAGGGCAGGAACTCACCCAGGGCAGGAACCTGGAGGCAGGAGCTGATGCAGAGGCCGTGGGGGCAGGAACTCACCCAGGGCAGGAACCTGGAGGCAGGAGCTGATGCAGAGGCCGTGGGGGCAGGGAAGAGGGGGTGCTGTTCACTGGCTTGCTTCCCTCATTGCTCAGCCTGCTTCCTTTATAGAACCCAGGACCACCAGTCCAAGGATGGCCCATCCGCAATCGGGTGGGCTCCCCCTATCGATCACTAGTTAAGAAAATGCCCTACAGGCTTGTATATAGCCTGCCCTTGTTTTTCTTAATTGGGGTTCCCTCCTCTCTGATGACTCTAGCTTGTGTCAAGCTGACATAACACCAGCCAGTAAAACAGGTTTTTCAATTACATGATGAAAAAAATACCACCATTGCTTTCAAGATTTCTCTTTCTTTTCTGATACAGGGCCTCGTCGAGTCCAGCTGGCTTCAAATTCACACTACATGTGTGTGATGAGAGTCCCAGCTAAGTATTTTATTTTATCAAAAGCTAATATGAATAGTGTTGTGTTTTTAGCTCCAAATGCCGCTGGTTCGTTGCTGGCACACAAGAAAATGATTCGGTTTGTGTAGTCACTTTGTAACCTACAACCTGGCTATGATTAGCTCCAAGAGCTCTTTGTCAGTTCTCTCCGGTTGTCTCCACCAACAATTCTGTGACCTAAAGCCAAGAGCTTTATCACCTCCTCCTTCTCAGTCTGTGTCTGACGACAGCAGCAGTGTTGGGATTATTATGGGGAGATTTTAATGCAGGTTTAAGCATTGTGGCTGACAGAAATATAAGTGCTCAGGGAAAGGCTGGAACACGCCCAGGCACTGGTGTGGGCTTCTCAAAGACAGCCGCACATAAACCTCAGCAGTAGCCACAGAAACGATAAGACAGCCACACATAAGTAAGTCTCAGCAGTAGCCCCGGAAACAATCTCAGTGGCTCTCAAATTACATCCCGAAGGTTGCTAAAAAGTGTTACCCCCTAACCTCTAAGATGCCTTGGATGGGGTAACAAGCATTGGATATACCATCTTACAAAAACCTGTCTGAAAACGTATCGAATACACCACACCAACAAAGGGAACAAGACCCTTGTCTGAACCCCTTAAAAGGAAAGACAGTCCTTACTGAAATGGCGACAGTTCCACCTACCTGTCTTCTGACCATCAAGGGACAGACTCTATAGTCTCTGGATCTTCAGCTTAGCGTGGTTACTCCTGCTTGACAAGGCCCACTAGAATCATTTTTGCCCATCCATCCATCCATCCATCCATCCATCTGCCTGTCTGTACCAGGTCCTATGCTTCGCCTCCAAGGTCCTATGACTTCTGTCCCTAAGCTGTGAGCCTAGTGCTTGCACTACAAGAAGCTCTCTGAGTTAGTGAATACCTTATCTCTTCTCTCTCTTTGCATCCGTGTGAACTTTCTATCTCTGCTTCCAGCAAGGCCTCTCTGAAGTCTGTGAGTGAGTGCTCTGAGTGAGGCCAGGTTCTCAGCCTCTGCAGTGTACAGCCGCTGGTAGGCTATCCGAGCAAGCATCGTGTAAGTTCTGATCCTCTGGGGAGCCCTGACTGATACAATCAATATGAGTTTCTAGTTTAAACAGTCAGGGAACTATGGCAGAGGGGTGTGCATACCGAAGTGGTCTTGGCTAAACAGTAACCCAGTTAGCCATGTGATCTAGTTAATCCTGCTCGTGCAAGATGATTTCAGAAAAGTCTGCTTTGCTTAAAGAGACACGTCAGCTTTCCTGAGATGATTGTTCCTATTGTGGGCATCATGGGTTTCCATCTCTAGTTTCCATCATGGGTGACTTGTCTCTGAAACCTTAGTGTTCCAGACTAAACTAACTACAGCTTTAGGGCAATAACCGGATACTTTTAAAGACATTTTCAAAGGTCTATAACAGGATACTGCAAAAGTTGACAGTAAAATATCTTCGTGTTTTACCTTAACTTTGTGTCTTTGACCTTCGGGGGATGGGAAGTGAGATGGCTGGGTACCACTAGGTTTTAGAGAATAGTTAACGTGTCTTTCGCCAATATCTTCTTTTAGATTCTCTTCAGTGAAAGGTTTCTGTACCCCAGTATTAAGTCTTTCTGCTGATGCAGCCAATCAAACCAAGCCAAAATAAGAATTAAAAGTACAGGTTTAATGAGTAAAATGGTCCTGGATGGTCTCCTGGCCCCCAGAGAGGAGACAGAGAGAAACAACCAGAAAGCCATATGGCCTTTCTGTGAGATGCCTTTTAAATACCCTTTAGGTGTGGGCTTGAGCATCTCTGTGGGAGGAGTCACCATTTTGTGGGCTTTGTGAGACTGGGCAGAACTGAGATCAAGAGGGGGCCTGAGGCAGAGCTCCACCCTAACACTCAGCTCCTGGTGATTTCCATTAAAAGAATTTAAAGACAGGCTGGAGAAATGACTTAGTGGTTAAAAGTGTGTGCTGCTTTTGCAGAGGGCCCAAGCATCTATGTCAGGTGGCTCATAGCCCTTGGTAACTCTAGCTCCTCAAGATCAAACATGTCAGGCCTCTGCAAGTACCTGAGAACACACATACACACACACATAAAAAAAATGGTTCTGGTGAGGCAGTGATGGCACACCCCTTTAATCCCAGCACTTGGGAGGCAGAGGCAGACAGACCTCTGGAGTTCGAGGCCAGCCTGAACTCCAAAGCAAGGTTCTTCACTAGAGAAACATAAAGCACCCTAAATAGTGAGTACAGGTCATCGATCCAAAGACTCCATCTACATTTTTGTCAGGTTTGATACTATTTTAAATTCTCTGGAACAGAACTCATTGCTAAGGGTGTTTCCCTATCTAAACGAAGTATTTGGCAAGCCCATTTGGATGATGGACAGGAGGGGACAGGCACGTCCTTTTTCGGCTGTCGGGAATGTTTTCTGCTAGAGACAATGATATTGCGAGGTTTTGAGTTCTGAGAGATGTGTCCAGGTTCCTCTGACCAACAATTACCGTCCCCAGTTCCAGTCCTTGGCTGTCCCAGTTGTTGATGGGGGAGGGCTCAACCCGAATGTTTTATAACGTATAATGGGAGGGCCCGCAGATGTGAGTCTGTTCCACCTCGACTGGAGGTCAGGGAGTTTGAGCTTACTTTTGCTCTTTCAAAGCTGTTGACAACAGCTATGGAAGCAAACAAGAGGTTCTCTAGGGTGTAGGTTAGCTAGTGTTTTTGGTATAGAGGGGAATCCACTCCATCTGGACCAAAGGTCGGAGAGGTCAAAGAATTCAAGTCTATTCATTATATCACATTAATGAAGTCTGTTGTCTCCCCTTTTGGAATGGAGTATATAAGCAATGGAAGATAAACGTGGACAGATTTAGGACTCAGTATTTCCTGAATGTGTCCTTCTGATGCTGTTCTGTGTTTCTGTCTTTTATTTCTCTTTTGCTTAAATCATTAATTCTAACGCTCACACTCTTAACTCTTTTTTTTCTTAAAGATTCATTTATTTATTATGTATACAACATTCTGCCTCGATGTATGCCCGCACGCCAGAGCAGGGCGCCAGATCTCAGTACAGATGGTTGTGAGCCACCATGTGGTTGCTGGGAATTGAACTCAGGACCTCTGGAAGAGCAGCCAATGCTCTTAACCTCTGAGCCATCTCTCCAGCCCCCCACTCTTAACTCTTAATGTGCTGGCACCTACCCTAGATGCACAAATTCGTTGAAGCTGGTCTTCGACACTTGGTAATGTCTGACTCACCACCTGCTTCCAGAGTTGAGCCACAGTCCGCTTTAAATAAAGGGGACAGACACCAAATGAACTCAGAGAAACCAGGCTCTTTTCTTACAGACCCCCAGGAAGAGTCTGTAAGAAAAGAGGCTGCTATTTTATCAATAGCATCTTCTAAGTGCCTGTTATATTTATGTCTGTTTTTCACAACTTGATGACAGGGGCTCTGAACCGAAATAAAGTTCGTAACAGAAGTAGGGGTGGGGATCAAGGTTTTGATCTAGGATAGGAAAGTAGGAAGCACTGTGTGGGAAGTGGGGGCACCAGACCCCAGACCCTGACATTCAAGTTGTTTGTGTCAACTGGTATTGAGGCAGCCAGACAGACTTACAGAAAGGGTTTTTGCAAAAATAGAGAATCCCATGAACTACAAAGAAGAAAGAGCAACAATGAAAAAACTTATTAAGGGAAGAAAACAAGAAAGGATGGGGTAGTAGGAGGTGCCTCTAATTATAAACTCAGAATCCAAGTATCTGATAAGACAGACTATAGAGCAGTATAACTCTGTATCCACTGCCCTGCCAACTAATCTCCCTTACATGGATTTCTCAACAAAACATTTGCTGGAGGGAAAGACACTCCAAGAAACCCAGAAATCCGTGACAATGGGTGTTTACCACACAAGCCTTGAAGGGAGTAATTGCTTCCTGACTGCCTTGTCTTTTGTTACCAAGTCAACAAAATACAAATTGTTTGTTTTCAAATGTTCTTTGGTGTTCTAGCAGTATTTGCATTACCCCCAAAGAGATAATTGGATAAAGACAAAAGTGGAAAAGTCTCCGGCTTTGGCAAAGCCCAGGACTGACTTAGAAGGCGTGCCTCAGCACTCAACAGGGTAGAGACTGTCTCCCTGGACTGCAGTCTTTCTGATGGAGACCGAAGAACGCCCAGCCGTAAACTGTGTGTGGGAAATTTGGAGCAACAGTTTGCAACGTTGCTGACTGTAGTAATACGAGTGGCGGGGCTGCATCCCAGCACCCTGGCCGCCTGGCTAGCTTATGCCCGAAATAACAACACACAAAGTGTATTCATTTAAACACTCCTTGGCCCATTTCTATCTAGCCTCTTCTAGGCTAACTCTCGCACCTGGACTAGCCCATTTCTAGTGTAGCCCACGAGGTGGCTTACCAAGGAGATTCTAGCCTACGTCCATCCTGGGTCCGAGCTTCATCGCATGTGTCTGCCCGGGAGCAGGGCATGGCGTCTCTCTGAGGCCTCTGCCCCCGAGAGGAGAGCTGTGGAGTCTGAGCTCACTTCCTCTTCCTCCCAGCATTCTGTTCTGTTTACTCCACCCACCTATGTTCTAAGCTATGAGCTCAAGCAGTTTGTTTATTACTTAACCAATGAAATCAACAGATTGATATATGACACTCCCACATCAGCTGACCTGGTGAATATTCTGATTATTGCACTACTATTTGGTGACATTTTGGTATGTTATTCACTTACAAATCAACATTTTGTACAACTGAACTCCTTATCCTTTTGGGAACAAAATATCCAAAGGAGATTAGCTCCGGATATATATGAGCGGTCTCATTTGTTGAGGCCATTTGAAGCGCAGCCTAAGGAGATCCTGGAATGTGCATTTGTTAAGACAAACTATAGTGCTCAGTAGTGGAAAATCCTGCTAAGATTATGGAAAAATCTCCTACAGGGATGTTCCCTCTACAACAGTGCTTCTCAACCTTCCTAATGCTTTGATTCTTATTTAATATAGTTCCTCATGTTGTGGAGACTCCCCACAACCATAAAATTATTTTTGTTGCTACCTAATACTGTAATTTTGCTACTGCTATGAACCATCACGTAATTATCTGTTTTCTGATGGTCTTGGGCGACCCTGTGAAAAGGTCAGAGAGCCTGCAGCCCACAAGTTGAGATCTACTACTCTAGAAGAACTCAGATATTATTTGTCTGTAATTGTAAGATAATTGATAGATTTGACAGATACCGCAGGAAGTCACAACAGAAGTCATTCATTGTTTTAGCCCTCAGGAAGCCAAGCTTTTCTATCTGTCAATCCTCAAAACTCACTGAAGGACACTAGGTCACTGAGCTTGTGACTCTGGCAGGCCTTGCCCTTGTCCCCCACTCCCTCTTCCTTGCAAATAATAATAATAATAACAATAATAATAATAAAGTAGCCACTAAGGTCTATTCCTTTATTTGGCCACATTCTACTCCTAAGGCTGATTACCAAGGTCTAGCTTTCAAAGTGTTGAAGTCCAGCAGTTAAAAGCCCCCTTTGACTGTCCTAATTAACATGCCCAATTAAAATTAAACACCTCATTCTAACGTGGGTTTCCCATTTCACCTTTAGAAACCACCATTTGCCTATGTGCCACATCTGTCCCCTCTATCCAGAGGCAGTCCTTTGCCCCCCCCCCAGGACAAATAGTCCTGTCCCCTTTCTCTGGTTCCCTCTCCCTTCTCCCTCATCTACTATCTCCTGTGTTTGTCTCTTATGTCCCTGTTCTCTGTCTCTCTGGGGCAAGTAAATCTCCTTTGTGCTGAGAACTCTTGGGTCCTGAGCTGATGTTTTTCCTTTCCCTCCCTGTGCCCCAATCACTCCCTTGTCCCCAAAGTCAGTCAACATTTCCAAATGTTTGTGAAACTAAATTACATGTTATTTCTACAAATCCTTGGTATGGAAAGAAATGAGTACATTCCTTGAAAGAAATAAGATTTTTTTTTCCTCACTAAGTTCAAAGTTATTCTTTCAGGCATTCATCAGTTGGTCATGTAGGGTCTCCTTCTCTTCACTGAACCCTAAGTGATTTCTTCTGAGGCTCTTGTTGGTTCATTCTGTTATTAAGACCACTCCGATTCCCAAGTGGTGAGGGAACCAATGCAGCCTGGAACATTTGTTCAATCTGTTTGTCCTGCCCCAATGTTAATGGAAACATTTTATACTATAATTTTAAGAAGAAAACAGCAGGGAACCGTTTAGAAAGAGGGAATTCTCAGGGAAAGTTAAGGGAATTAAATTAACTAGGAAGATTCAGTTCTCACAAAAATATTGCCTTTGTTCAAGTTCTCTCTAGGGTCTGCTCTCCAAACAAATTAAGTCTGTGAAAGAGAAGTTCAGTGGAATTCAACCCCAGAAGAAGTTTGTTATTTTTAAGAGTAACAGAAAGAAATCACAAACTCTAGCATTTTCATAATCGCAAGTAGTGATTGCTTAGATCCATACAGCTTTGCAGTGGAAGAGATGTCAGCAATTACTAACCCCAGTCACTGATGGTGAAATGGCAGCCCAAAGACATTGCTGGGTTGGCTCATGCTCACACCCATACCCTTGTCACTGGGTGGAGAAAGAAACCAAGAACTCAACATCTGATGACCAGTCTCTCTGTCCCATCATGATAGCTACCTTAGGCTACCATGTGTAAATAAAGACTGTGCTTTCGTTTCCCAGTCACCCAGACCCCAAAACCATATTAATTACACACAAAAACCATAATAATTACAACACTGTTTGGCCAATGGCTTTGGCATATTCCTAGCTAGCTCTTACATCTTAAATTAACCCATTTCTATAATTTTATTTTTCGTATTTTACCACGAAGCTCATGGTTAGTTATCTAACATCTTGCTTCTTGGGTGGCTACATGGTGTCTACCTGACTCCATCTTCTTTCTCCCTGCATTCAGTTTAGTTTTTCCGCCTATCTCTATTCTGCCCTGCCATAGGCCAAAGCAGCTTCTTTATTAACCAATGGTAATAAACCATATTCATAGTATACAGAGGGGAATCCCACATCAACCACGCATTTTCAAGTAACGCCTTTTAAGAGCTAACTTTCCTGGATAGCCAATGGGAACCTTGAGGATCAGAACGTATCACTCTATGACTGCAAGAGATTAAGATATGTTACCCTAAAATATACTTCTGTGGTGTATTTCTAGGTTCATATTCTGGGAAGCTGCAGACATAAAGGCAGGTCCAAAAGCATACCCTTTGTAAAAGAATTTATGTTTACAAAGACGTCTAAATGAAGTATCTGTCAACCGAAAAAGAGTTGCTAAAAAAAACGACAGATTGGACCACTTGCAGTCCCCGTACATCCCTTCCTTCATTGCTCAGTGTGGTGTCTTCACCGGCTCTGGGAGTCCTGAGCTCATATTTCTTCACGTACCTCAGGATACTGCGGAAGGCTGAATTACCCTTTGAGCCTTAGATTTTGTGGGAATCATGTGTGCTGTGTGTATATAATTAAATACATTTTTTCCTCCTCTAATCTGTTTTGTGTCAATTTAATTTGTAGTTTAGCTAAAGAACCCCCACAGCGAGGATGGAAAACATTTATTCATTCCTACAACCTCAAACCTAACAGAAATGTATCATATGGATTATGTTCACGGTCATATTATCAATTTGCCGTGTTACTTTTCCTACAGAGACACGTAGAAATACCCATTTATCCCAGATGGGACACTGGTAAACCAAGGAAACAATTCTCTCCACGCTCAGTTTGGTGAACCCGTGACTTTATTAAAGTTACTTAAGTAAGCACTGAAAGTCTTGTCCTAGCCTGCTGGACAACTCTCTCTCTCTCTCTCTCTCTCTCTCTCTCTCTCTCTCTCTCTCTCACACACACACACACACACACACACACACACACCCGACACCACCGCAAAGTCCCAAAGGGACATGGGTCCCTACACTACTGTCTAGTAAATCCCACCCAAATTCGTCCCTGCCACCTTTCTGTCTATCTGAAAGATAAACCAGAGTTGACATTACGCCTGCTCTCAGCCGTCTTTACCTGCCTATGGTAGGTCCACAAAACAAACTTAGTTAAAGTAGCTGTTGACTATTGTCTGGGAACTCCAGAGCCTTTGGTGAGAGGCCTAACTGGAGGCAGATCCAAGCTCCCTCACGCAAGAATTTATACAGGCTGTGACTGTGATCAACCCAATAGAGAAGACCCTGTTACACGCCTTTCCACAGGCGCCGGCTCAAGGAGCTGGAGACTTCTCTTTAGGGAACTCTTTCTTTCTGAATACTCTGAGCTACCATAAAATACCCGATCAGCCATGGTGAATTCTTAACAATGGAGAAGCCACATGCAAATGTCTGTAAGATACCCTGCTGATTCCTGCTCTATGAACTTTGCTGCTAAGGCATCAGATGTGTAGGTGAAGTTGCCTTGGATCAACCTATGTACCAGATGAGTACCACTCAGAGACTTAAGCAGATTTAGAGAGAAGAAGACTGGTCCAGTCGTCACTACCTGAGACCCTGACCACAAAGCCAGGAGACAGAATGGCCATTGCTTTAAGTTTTAAGTATTTAGAGTAATTAGTAATAGATACCTAGAATAGACTCCAACCAAAATATCAAAAACAACCCCAACTCTCAGTGATTTTTATGTCCACTTCCTGGAATGTTTTTCACTACAAAAGAAAGTAAAAAAGGGAAAGAATATTGAACTGAAAATAATTGAAAACCCGATTTGGTGGTTTTAACGGACCATAGAAGTACAGAACTAGGCAGGCAAAATCATTATAGCTTCTCCAGGCTGCATCAGAGATTCAGGCTCCTTCCAACCTCCTGCCCCTCATGCATACAGGCCTGTGTGTCCTCCAACTAGTTCATCAGTGTTCTGAGATAGAGAGATAGAGATGTGGGGAGGGGGACAATAAGGGAACAATTGCCCCTTAGACTGCCGAGTAAACTTGCTTCTTTTGAACACTGTATTTCAAGACTTTCTCTGGTTTTTCATTGTTCTTGTTTCAAGACGGGGTTACACACAGACCGCATCTAGCTGCAAAGGAGTTTGAGAAGGCAAGCGTTGTTACCACAGTGGGTCCTCACCTCCACAGTAATTGGATTCTGCTAGGAAGAGGGACTGTTATTACATAATAAGTAGCTGGGGTCTGCAACAATTCCTCCCTGTCCTGGAGGCTCAACTGAGTAATGAGTTAAGGCTATTGCTCTTGAGCAATTATGGGAAAGTGCTTTACACGCACACACACACACACACACACACACACGTATATAGCATAAATGTCCAGCTGTCCTAGGAAGTCACTGTGTTTGGCTCACATTGCATGTTTATTTCAGATGACTTAGTGAAATCTATAAAGACTTCTTTGTAGGGGAGTATGTCCCCTCAACCTGTCAAACATCTATTGGGCCATTAGGGACGCCACTTTCTTCTCGGGCGATGAAGCAGCAGGCTAGTCATCATGACTCTAGGAAACAATTTGAAATTTGCTCTTCACAAATATAAAAGGCTGTAATAACTGGGTCAACCTGTAACCGTCCTGCCACACATCTTTGCATGACAAAGGAGGAAAGATGTAAATCCACTTTCAAAAGCAGCCGCGTACACAGAAACTCATTACAAAAATGGGGGCTTGTCATGTTTGGCACCCGCGCGCGCGCACACACACACACAGAGAGAGAGAGAGAGAGAGAGAGAGAAAGAGAAAGAGAGAGAGAGAAAAATCCAACAACAACAAAGAACCCTGCTCTGAAGTCTAGATACCTTGTGATCACTTGAACGGGTAACATGGCCTAAATGTTAATGAAGCAATTCGACTCACTCAGCAGGATGAGCAACAAAAGGAATGCTTTTCAAGACGCAGCTGTCAACAATTACAGTCAGTGGGCTGGGGCTGGCTGATAGCTTCTTAAAGCTCATGGAAATGCGGTGCCTACTTGACAGGAGCCCGTCCTACCCCCCACCTTCCCACCCCCTCGCCCCCACCTCCCTACCCCATCCCCAACCCCCACCCCACCCCACCCCCATCCCCACTCCTAGGAAGACAGTAAACCCATGTTTACTTGGCAGGCAAGGAATGGAATAGTCTGGTTAGCTAGCATCCCCGCCAGCTCGGGAGCAAATGGCAGGGTTTTAAAAGGTTCAGAATGATCAAAATAGCACTAATGACAGATTCAGGATTCACTCAACACTTTCTGGATGTGGTGATTCAAATGCCATCCATAGGCCTTAGCGTTTCCTTTTTTAAAAAAAAATTATTATTTTTATTTTTATGCGCATGGGTGTGTGTTTGCATGTATGTCCACGTACCAATGGATGCCTGGTGCCCTCAGAGGCCAGAAGAGGATGTTGAATCTCCTGAGACTAGAGTTACAGACATTTGTGAGCCTTCATGGAGGTTCTGGGAATTGAACCCAGGTCCTAGGTGAGCAGTTGGCACTCTGAACTGATGAGCCATCTCTCCAGGCCTAGGCCTTAAGATTTCATAGTTAGAGAATCTTCTTTTTACATGTGACCTTTCTGCTCCTAAAAAGGAATGGAAGTTCCTTTAAGAATGATTCTTCTGAACTAGATAGGTACACCCCTAAAGCACGCACATACATGCATGCACACACACACACACACACACACACACAGTGAGGCAGGGAAGGGCACAGAGAGGAAAGGGCTTTGCCCACAACGCCCTGTGGCCCCTGATCCCAGCAGTAATGCAGAGCTAAGATGAAGCCACCAGATTCTTTTGACTGGGAAGCTAGGTGCCCAAATGTGGAGAAGCCTCATGTCCTCCCCAGTTTCCTTGAGATGCGATAGAGAGGGTGGCAGGCTGGTCACAGTGACAATCTAAGCAGCATGGGGGGAAAAGGGGGCAGGACAATAGAGTCCTGGGCCAGCATGAGCTGAGTGGTGGCGCGGCGCATGACTTCAAGGCCAGGATGGGACATATCCAGAGATTCCATCTCAAACACACAAAGGAACAAGTACTCAACAACCAGGAGGAGCATGTGCTAAGTGAAGAGAATAGTATAAACCACACAACCCCTGACAGACGTACCCAGCATGGCCACGGGGATTCCCAGTAGCCTTAGTTCCTTTTTCTTGCTTCTTCCATGAGGCCAGACCACCCTCCAGTCTGTTGTCTCATATTTCCCTGTGTGCTAACCTGTCTACATAACCTAGCCTGGATATTTTGGGTATTTCTCTTAGATGAGCCTCTCCATCAATGCAAATAATTCCAATCAGACCAAATTAAACCAAATAAAAGATGCCCATGTTTAATGAAATGCTCCCAGAGTTGGAGAGGAGAGGAGAGGAAAGGGGAGACCACGTGAAACACAGAGACAACATGTTCATTCTCTGGGGGGCAGTTTAAATAGCCTGTGGGAGTGGTCTTGACCTTCCCTGGGTAGGGGTTACCGTTTGGCAGGCTTCCTTATTCCAGGAGCTGGGGTGAAGTTCCCAGTCAAACAGGATGGTTTGGCAAAGTTTGTGGCAGTTCCCTCTCAATCTGTATTCTCTTTCCCTCGCTGACTGATATCCAGTTTTATTCTCTAAGGAAAAGTTAAGAGAAAGGCCATGACCCCCCAAACCTTTCTTGCAGTTGAAGTTGATGGTAAGCGATTTGGCGAGACTTAGAGGTCTCTTCATGAGGGCAGACTCCCACTCTCCTTTTGTTGCATAGAAAGCAGGTAGGATTACTGGAATTCCAGCAACCGCCCGTGGTCACACCACACACCAAGGTTACAATCTAGTGCTAAGCGTGGTGCAACAGAGGAGCAGAAGGCGCCTTGAGCTTTGTACCGAGTGGCAAGCGTGCCACGGCTCAGGTTCTACACACTTTTCATTCATCTCAGGGTCTCCTGATCAGGAAATCATCTGGCCCACAGTTAATACGGATCTTCCCACATCACTACCTTAATCAAGATAGTGCCTCAAAGACATCCTCAGAAACCAGCCATAATATAGAAAAATCCCTCAAAAGTGTGACCGGGGGCCTAAGAATTAGTACTTGCTAATATAATTAGTACTAATCATCACAGAGTACAGGAAGAATAATTAATATTAAGTAATTTTTAATTGTTAATTTTTCTTGAGACCAGTGATAGCATTTGGAAGATTATTTGTCTTGGGAAACGTTTGCTGAAGTATTAAGGGGTTAAGTATCTATCATTTTGGCCTCTTACTCTTAAATCAGGGATACATAGACAGACAGACAGACAGATGGACATTCTCATGCATACATAGAAAGAAAAGACTCGGTTACAGTCCTGTAAAGACAGATAAAGATGCAGAGAGAAGAGCGATCAAAACTATTAACAATCGTTTAAAACAACTATTAACAATTCTTTAAAACTAGATGGAGAGGAATCTGTCTTGCAATTTCACCTTTTTACATGCGTGAAAACATTGAGGAAATAAGTTGTGGTTAATTCTGATCTTTAAGTGCAAACCAAATTATTCTGTTATTAGTTTTAGAGCTTCAGAGTATTGCTTTGTGTTTTTTTTTCCAAATAGTACTAGGTAAATTATCCTGCTTATTCGTAGAAACTGTTTTGTTGTTGTTGTTGTTTCAAGAGTTAAGCACTGAGAATACATGGTTTCGATTACATCTGACTTTGGTGAAGTTTTGGTGTGTGGGTTTTATTATCCTTGTCTGTCTGGCACGCATGTCCTCAGACTGTGTCACCCACAAGGGGGCGCAGTTCACACAGGCAAGTTCGGTAAGTTAAGTCCTCCTCCGGTGGGTGTGAGCAGTTCCTCAGGGTTCTCCGTGAGTGGTGAGTGGGTGTGTTGGTGTAGGGTTGGGTAGGCCCAGACAAGTCCTACCCCTGTGGTCCATCACCCCAAGTGCACTGGAAGCTTCTGGATGTGTTTTTACCGTGTTAACCCTGCAGTGAGGCTGGCCTTACCAATTAACATGCTATCCTGGTAGTGCATGAATCTGCCTCCAAGAACGACCCATTAGACACTACAGTCACACGTCAATAGGTGCCGACTGTCCACAAACTAGCCCCAGGGGGATCAATTTCAAGTCTGCTCTTCCAGTACTATGCAATCGGCTTCGTCAGACGCAGGCTTCTTCGTGCCTTATTGTTTTGTCTCAGCACAGTGGCTGCTCCTTAAACTACTGCTGTTCAGCCAGCAATTACCACTCTGCAGTTACTGGGCTTCTTCGCGAGCTCTGAGCTCCGAGCTGCAGCCTGGCGGAAATCCTGTTCCGGCGCCCACTTTTAAAATTCAATCTTTAAGTCTCCTGAAGGACTCGAAGCATAGCTAAATACAATGTAAAGCTCAGTTTTCTTTTTGATTATGTTTACTTCATTTTTATGTAATTTTTATTTGTGTATGTTTAAGTAGTGTGTATGAATATGTATGTGCATGTTCGCAATGGGGTGTGTGTGCGCGCGTGTGTACGTAGGTCCAAAGTTGACATAGGTGTCTTTCTTCACTGCTTTCTGTTTTGATTTATTATAGCAGGGAGTCTGGAATTTATGAGGTCCGGCCAGCCTATCTTTCCAATGTTCCCTTACCTCTCCTTCCTGGATTTTTCAGTGGTTTGTTTTGTCTGTCTGTTTGCTAGCTCGCCGGGTTGTTTTGTGGTAACGGGGATGGTATCTAGGGCCTCACACCTGCTAGGCAAGCATTCAACCCCTGCTTCAGTGAGCTCGGTCTCCCCAGCCTGCCTCCCGAGTCTTCATTACACAGATTTCGACAAATCCACCCGCTGTCTTGCCCCCAACCCCTTCCTGCCCACCCCCTCATCCCTCTCCCTGTGACCTTTTTGCATTTTTGTCTTTTAAAGAATACCTAAAAGCTTTCACTGTATCGGGAAATCTGCCTCCCCACGGCCTCCACTCTTTGCTGCAGCCCGGCTTCAATCAAGAGCTCTTCACGTAATTGATGCTGGTTATTACCCCATGGTGAGTGAAGAGTATTAAATGCACACTCCAGGCCCCAGAGTTCTTGCTTTTAAACACTCCTCATCAGCATTTGCTTTATATGTTCCATGTGTTCAATAAACGGCTTAAAGCAATCGCTGCCCTCTATGGGAATATTTTTCTAGCCTGGTTGTCACCCTCTTAATATGCGATTTCATAAATGTTACACTCAGCCGGAGGTGTGTGGCTTTGTTTCTCTAAGAATTTTTGGAGACTTATTATTATTATTATTATTATTATTATTATTACCATGATGTCAGGGGATGGATAAACTACCCTAGAAGGTGGAGGCCAAGGGTGCTGCTAAATGTCCCACAGGCACAGGGCATCCTCCACGGCTAAGAATTATCTGGCAAATTTCAAGAATGTCAGTACCCTACTTTGTACTAATTAATGTGTCCAGATTCTAATAAAAATCAATGCATTTAAGATCAGAGAGCCTTCTGGAACCCAGTTTGTGTGCCTGCTCCTGTTCAGTCTATAAACTTTCTTTCAGAAGACGCGCATCCACGGCGTTGCTCCTTCTTTCCGTGATAATGGGGGCAGAGAAAACACTCAAGCGCATGCGTGCTGGGGAGAAAGCTGATCCCCCCCCCCCCCCCCCCCCCCCCCCCGGTGAAGCCGTTGCCCAATGAAGCACCAACAAGATACTCTTTTTGTTTTCAGGGCAAAAAGATGATGTGAGACTTGCCTGTGTGTGACCATTGAATTTAATGACTTGACCTTTGCATTTCTGGCTTGAAGGAGGAATGTCCACTTTTGGGTGGGCCTCCAAAAGAACAAGCTTCACAGTGGAGACCAGGGAACGCACAATGAATGGAGCTAGCACAGAGTTGAGCACACTGTGGACTCCAACACAGGCCCACGTTAGCAGCTGGTCTGGAAGTAGCCTATCCCCTTGATTCTCCGAGGCAGTAAGAGGAGATGAGAGGCTTTCTCTGGGGAGCATTTTGAGAATGAATTTATTCTGCTGCTACAGGGGAGACAGAGAGACTTCCTGATCCATTTTCCTCTAAGAGATAATTAAAATTAATTCATAGACAGGGCCCACTGCTCGGAGGGAGCCTCTAGCTTTTCTTGACCTGTGGGTAGCAACCATAGGAAAACGCAGATTTCCAATGGTCTTAAGAACTAAGACACTGCTCAGTAGCAAAAAAAAAAAAAAAAAGAAAAAAGAAAAAAAAAGAAAAGAAAACATTATGTGTAGAAATAACCAGGCTAGTTAAGGATAAAACAATTATATTTTATTTATTATAAGGGGAAAACTCACCAAACAGGAAACGAGAAATCCAAGCACAGCAATGTCCCGCGGGAAAAGGAGCAGAGAGAGTGTGCACACAGAGGTGCACACGTTTTTCCCTATGTCCCCGCGACGCCACGCCTTAACTAAGACCCACCTCTTAAAGATGATTGGCTAACAAGGTTCCCCATCAATGGTGTTTGGGGTCTCCAAAGACTGCTGGAAATGTGTGTGTTCCGATGGTTGTGACCCACAGGTAGACAGCCGCTATTCTAGCTGGCAGTAGCTTTTATACTCTCTGCAAACACCCACAGGTTGCTGGGAGGGAGGGTTCCCAAAAGCAAGGCTGGGGTGCTTCCAGGACCAGGTACATACATCTGGCTCTTTGATAGGTCTTCAAGTGTGGGTGTGCCTTGGTAGTTTATTATGGAAATATACATGTTGGGGGACAATCTCTTTGTACACTGTGAAGATGTGTCTCTGCCAGGACAATTTCTGATTGGTTTAATGGAAATCTGAATGGCCAGTAGCTAAGAAGAAGAGACTAGGCAGGACTTCCAGAGAGAGGACTTCCAGGAAGACTCTGAGGCATGCAGGAGTAAGTCAGTGAGGCTCAGAATGAGTTGGACATACAGAATGGAGGAGAGGTAGAGAGCCACATGGTAGAAAATAGATTATTCGAAACATGTTATTTTAAATTATCAGAGCTAATGGGAACAAGCTTGATTGACCTAAGGCCAAGTATTCGTAACTAATAAGAAGTTTCCATGTCATTATTTGAGAACTGGAGATCCAAAGAAAGCCTGACTACATTTAAGTGCATCTGTATTTCTCTTTTTAGAAATTCCTTTCTTTTCCTTATTGTATACTTATGATAGTTTAATTAAGTATGTAAGTAGATTGCTTGTGAATTTTCTTTCAAAATGAAAAAGAGGGCATTAATTTTCTATTGGTTGGTGCATAAGAATTACCAAGAACCAAGAGATTTTAAAGCCATGCTGGTTACTTTCAGTTTCCTTGGGCAGGAGTCCAGCAGAGATTCATCAGGGTCCCCTGCTCAGGACCTCAGGAAAGTAGGATCAGGGTTGATTACGAAAAGGCCAACTTCCAATGATACTCAGGCTATTGGCCAGATTCGGTTCCCTACTCCTGTGGTGGCACAAAAGGCTGGGGATTTGCCATGTTGCTATTCCCATAGAACCTCTCACAGCCAAGCAACTTGCCTTGTCCCAGCCAGAAAAGTCTCCTAATGCATTATTATCTTCCAGAGGTCAAGTTCACACAGGATAGTCTCTTCTGCTGTGTCCTAGCTGAGTAGCCACCCAAATCACAGGACTGCTACATTACCACACTAACTTGGCTCCCTCACACTCCGCAGAGGGACTGTGAAGACTGGCCCTTGATAGTAGGGTGGCAAGAGTCTTAGGGGCAGCCAAACAACTATTGTAAAACAAGGAGCATTGAGTGTCAGGAGACTGGGGAGCATTGGATGCCATGTTGAATAAAGAGACTACCTTGGCCTTTTGATAGGGCATAAACTTACGTAGGAGGAAAAGACAGAACTGGATGCTGGGAAGAAGAGCAGATGCCATGAAGCTTCGCCCATGGTGGAGACAGACGTAGGTTAGAATCTTTCCCGATAAGCCACGACCTTGTGGTGCTACCCAGATTATTAGAGATGGGTTAGATCAAGATGTGAGAGTTAGCCAATAAGAGGCTAAAGCAAATGGGCCAGACAGTGTTTTAATTAATACAATTTTGGTGTGGTTATTTCAGGGATTAAGCTAGCTGGGTGGCGAGATGCAGCCTGCTCCTTCTCTTTCTACAATGAACAATTTCCAAACTTCAAAACAATCCTTAGCTGTAAATGTTTTTGTTGATTCTACCTTAGTGAATAACTGCTAACATCAGGAATGCACACATATACACACACATACACACACACACACACACACACACACACACACACCACTGGGAGGAGTCAGAAGAGAGTTGGGAGATATCTTAATTAGGTGATTTGATTGTTATACCAGTTTGGGAAGCTCTGAGTTGAGTCCCAAACACCCAGAGGACGGCTGCACTTGTAATCCCAGCTCTGTAAAGGTGGCATCAGACACCCTTGTGTCCAGATCCCTGGGGCTCCATAGCCAGTCAGTCTAGCCCAGCTAGCAAGCTAAAGGAGCAACAAAAGATTCTGTTCAAACTGTGAGGTAGACCGCATCTGAGGAGTGACACCACAGTTGACCTCTGGCCTCCACATGCACACAGCACGTGAACAGGCACACACACACAGAAAGGATAATGAAACCTATAAACCTCAATAAGTGCACCTGAAATTCACAAAATCTACCAATTTGGGGGCCAGAGAGCTGGCTCAGTGGTTTAGTGCTGTTGGGGAATATTATTTTCAGGTGTGTGACTTTTGTTTACGCTGCGTTTGCTTAACTCTGTGAAGCTGTGTTCCTGTGACTGTCTAAAACGCCTGATGGTCCTAGCAAAGAGATGAGCAGCCAATAGTGAGGCAGGAGCCAGGATAGGCGGGGTGTCATGATTTAGTGACAGCCCGGACCCTAAATTATTTCTCTGGACCAGCATGGAGGCACGGGAATAAAGACACAACTCACATGGCTTTATTGGGAGGGAAATCCTGAGTTCACATCCCGAAAAAAATTCCTCTCATTTATTCTCCAAACAGCCTTTATACCAACACATAAACTGAGGGGGGAAATACATTAGCATTCTGTTTCCTAGGTAACCAGGTGATTGGCTTTTAGTCACATCCACATCTACCTGTGCCTGCTCTGTCACGTCTTCCTGGTCTGTATGCTAGCTCTGTCACGAAGGCTGAATTAGCATCTCTATTTGGGCATCCTCCAAAGTACAAAGAAAGGAGCAAAACAACATCCTGATCTTTTGTTAGGGTAGCAATAGCCTGTCCGAAAGGGTACATGACCGCCTCAGGTACTAACTATGGCCTGAGAGCCTGGCTATCACACTATGTAGAAATACGGGCCCACAACAGGGCTGGCAGGCAGAGTATAAATATGAGGAGAAGTGAGAAGGAGAAAAAAAGCAACAACAGAACAAGGAGAGGAGGTCATCATGGACCAGCCACCCCGCTATACAGCAAACCATGGAGAAAGAAGTAAGGAAAGGTATAGAGAAAGAGAGAAAGAGAAAAGCCCAGAGTAAAAGGGCAGTCGGGATAATTTATGTTAAGGAAAGCTGGCAAGAAACAAGCCAAGCTAAGAATAAGCAAGCCTCTGTGTGTGATTTATGTGGGAGCTGGGAGGTGTGTACCCCAAAAAGTCCAAAGAGCTTAACATCATACAACAGGGTGTTCTTGCAGAGGACCCAAATTCAGTTCCCAGCACCCATATGGAAGCTAACAACCACCTGTAAGTCCAATTTGGAGGGGCCAGATCTGATGCTGTTTTCTGGCCTCTCCTAGCATTGCCCTCATGCAATACAATTATACATAAGCAAGACACTCATACACATAAAATTAAAATTAAAATAAAAAGGGTGGGAGAATAACGTCATTATAACAGCATGTGTGTGGTGTGTGTGTTGGTTAGCTCTTTGTCAACGTGACACCAGCCAGGATCACCCGGGAAGATGGAATTTTAATCTAGAAAATGTCTCCATCAGATTGGCTTGTAGGAAAGTCTGTAGAGCATTTTCTTGATTGGATGATTGATGTGGGAGGAGCCAGTTCACTGTGGGTGGTGCCATCTCTGGGCAGCTGGCCCTGGATCATACAAAGAAGCAGGCTGAGCAACCCTTGAGGAGTAAGCCAATAAGCAGCACCCGTCCAGGGCCTCTCCTTGACTTCTTGCCCTGACTTCCTTCCCTTAGTGATGGACCGTTGCCTGAAATTCTCAAATAAAATAAACCCTTCCCTCCCCAAGTTACTTTTGGTCACAGTGTTTCATCACAGCAATAGAAATGCTAAGGTAGTATGAAAATTGTTGTTTTAGTATTTCAGTGTTTTTCACTTGAATTTAAAAAGAAGCCCCTTTGTTGCTTACGTACTCTGAAGTGATTCCCCAGTGCCCCACCCTTCTTTTCATTAAAAAAGAAATGTTTTCTGAGCACTTACCATGTGCTCAGTAAAAGAAGGATCTACTTGGGAAGAACATCACACACAATAATTCAACCAATCATAACAAAATCCCAACAAGAGGAACAGCACTGTTTGCATTGGGTTGTTGAGAGCAAGGGACCCGAGTGCTCACCCAAAGTCAAACAGACAAGGTCAAACAGATGTTGGGCCCACCCAAGCAGCTCAGAGCCAGGACTCTTCAATACTTCACTGTACTGCCTCTTGAGCAAGAAAGACAGGACTGTGAACTTGTCTAAGGCATCAGGACTTGCCCACGGCTACCTTCTTAGGAAAGGCCCCACAGAGCTCAACTTCCCACTCCCTCTCTGCTGAGCCTGCACTCACAAAGTGGACCTTTGGAGTTAGCTCTTTGCCTTGGGGTGCTTCCCCAAAGGCCTACTAGAAATAATCCTGCAACAGGCAGAGGATCACCTGCCCAAGTTCCCGTTCTCTGTTTTCAAGAAGCATGGAACCAACAAGTCATGGAGTAATTTTCCTTAGCTCTGAAGAAATGCCAAAGTACTTCAGATTCCTCCCAACCACATTAAGGGCTTCTGATTCCCCTAATGCTCACTGATGCTTTTCTTGTTCTTTGTCTGGTTTTGTTATAATTGTTGAGGTCGATAGGAGATGGCATCTCATTGTAGTTTTTGTTGCTGTGGGAGTTTGAATAGGAATGGCCCCCATAGACTCCTGTGTTTGAATGCTTGTCTCATAGGGAGTGGCATTATAGGAGGTGTGGCCTTGTCGAAGGAAGTATGTCTCTGTGCAGGCTTTGAGGTCTCATATGCTCAAGCTACGCCCAGTGTGGTACACAGTCTTCTTCTGCTGCCTGCAGATCAAGATGTAATAACTCTCAGCTCTTTCTCCAGCATCATATCTGCCTGCACCCTGCCATTTCACACCATGAAGATAATGGACTAAACCTCTGAAAATTGTAAGGCAGTCCCAATAGTTTCCTTTATAAGAGTTGTGGTAGTTATGGTATCCCTTCACAACAATAGAAACCCTAACTAAGACAGTTGTATTTTCTTTTTTTTCTTTTTAAAGATTTATTTTTTCAACATAATATTTTATTAATTATTTGGGAATTTCACATAATGCACTCAGACCACACTCACTTTCCAGTCCTCCCAAGTCCACCCTGCCCCCCCGCTTATAACTTCCAGAAAAAAGAAGAAGAAAGAAAGGAAGAAAGAATAGAAGGAAGGAAGGAAGAAAGGAAGGAAGGAAGGAAGGAAGGAATAAAAGAAAACCAAATCCACTTTGTGTTGCCCATATACTCACTGGAGCATGGTAAAACTCCCAGTGGCCAACCTGTAGGCCCATATTTCTACATGGAATGGCAGCCAAGCTCTCAAACCATAGTTCTCTGCTGAGGTGCCCATGTAGCCTTCCAGACAGGCTGTCACTACCCTAACAAATGTTGTTCTGCTCCTTCTTTGTAATTTGGAGGATGCCTGAATAGAGGTGCTAATTCAGCCTACGTGACAGAGCTAGCATACACACCAGGAAGACGTGACAGAACAGGCACAGGTAGATGTGGACGTGACTAAAATCACCTGGTTACCTAGGAAACAGAATGCTAAGGTATTTCCCCCTCAGTTTATGTTTTTGGTATAAAGGCTGCTTGGAGAATAAACGAGGAGGAATTTTCAGGATGAGAACTCAGGATTTCATGAGGGATCACTGAGAATCTCCCTCCTGATAAAGCCATGTGAGTTGTGTCTTTATTCCCGTGCCTCCATGCCTGTCCAGAGAGATACTTTATGTTGAGGTGGGAGGCCAACACCAACCCCTTAAAGACAATTGAGTTCTTTCCTACCCATCACCCCACCAGAAGCCATCAACTGTGAAGAGATATGCTTCAGCAACCCTAGAACAATTTTTAAGAGTTCTCTTTGATGGCTTCCTGTCTAGACTGTTTTCTGTTTTTAGTCGGGGATGGGTTGAGGGCAGCTTGTCACAAAAGCCTTCTGGGTCTCTCATTCTCAACTGTGAGTCTGCCGCCACTGGAACCATGGCAGAAGAGGCTTTCTTGTCCTTTACAGTCACCAGTTGCATGGATCGTGGACTTCATCCACATGGCCTCTGAAGTCAGCACAGAACATGGAACTCAACTTGGTCTCCAGTGGCAGTACAGGCCATGAACATCAACATGGCCCCTGGCAGCAGCACCCCCAACAGACACCAACATGGTTTCAAGTGGCAGCAATAACCAAAGACATCCACATGGTCTTCAATGATAACATGGACCATAGACATCAAGATGGCCTCCTGCAAGGAGCATGGACGACAGACATCAACATGGCGCTGGGTCTCAGCATGGACCACACACACCATCATGGTCCTCATGGCAGCACAGTCAGGGCATCAACATGGCTTCCGGTGGTTGCATTTTCTTAATAACGAACAACATTTTCATGCACTTGTTGCCCATTTGAGTGCCTGTTTTGGAGAAATATCTATTAAGGTCCTCTCAATTTTTATTGTGTTCTTTGTCTTCTTGTAAGAGGTTGGTTATTTGGTTATTTATTTGAGATAGGGCCTCATTATTTAGTCCAGGCTGGCCTTAAACTAGGGATCTTCCTGTCTCAGCTTCCTGGAATTATGGGCATACACCACATACTAGTCAGGGTTCTCTAGTGTCGTAGACCTTATCGACTGGATCTATATTATATATAAATATAAGGGAATAAAAACATTTGATTGGGGCGGCTCACTTACAGTCACGGAGGTTTAGTGCAGTATCATCAAGGAGGAGAGCATGGCGGCATGTAGGCAGACATGGTGCCGGAGAAGTAGCTGAGCATCCTGCATCTTGCAGAGAACAGGAAGTCAACTGAGACACTGGGTGGTATCCTGAGACAGGACACCTCAAAGTTTGCCCCCACAATGGCACACTTCCTATAACAGGGCCATGCCCACTCCAACAAAGCTGCAGCTCCTAATAGTGCCACTCCCCACGAGATTATGGGGGCCAATTCCATTCAAACTACCTTAAGGAGATAGGCACAGATGTCACGGGATTATAGGAGAAATACCGGTGGAGGAAGGCCTTTGAATGTTGAGGGATGAAAGAAAGAGAAGAAAATCATGAAAAATCAAGGTGAGTATCGGAAAGAGGCAGACAGTGGGCCTACCAGGAGAAGAGAGTTCCTGCAGCCTACAGCCTACAATGCTGGAGACACCCTGAGGAACTCTGGAGAGAGCACCTGCCTTCACTCCAGGCTTCTCCTCAACCCCCCACCTCCCTCGCTGGTGATTAACAGTAGGCCTTCTGACTTCCTTAATTATTTCTTTATTGGCCACAGATAGGGGGCCAAAACGAGAATACAAACATTCATCGGAACCAGACGGAGTAAGCCAGGATGCCAGGGGACTCCAATTCTCATCACTGTTGTACACAGCCGCACAGCAGTGACAAGGGCAGGCCTGGGGTAGACACATCCCGGCAACGCCCGTTGTATGGAAAGGAAATGGCTGGAGAAGTGAGGCGCTGATCTAAGTTTAGTTGCTTGAAGGAATCCTGCTGAGAGTCAGCTGGGGTAGCTCAGAATCCTACTGGGACCTTACCTGTTAGTGGGAGGAGAATCCCAACTTCAGTGCGGTTGCTGGTGTATAATTTATCATACAGCGTTGGAGGCAGGCAGGCTGTGCTCTCGAGCTGGAAAAGGCAACCTTGTCCAAAGTGGCCTCCTGTGGCCCCTGTGGCCAACACATGCCACAGTAGCAGACAAAGGCTACAACCCTGTGGGCTGAAAGAGCTCGGGGTTGGGATCTGCGTTCCAAGTCCCACCGTCTCTCTTCCTCTTCTGAACAAGGAATCCAGTCAAACGCCAAGACAGTCCAGGCCCAGGGACCCAGTGTGACCACTGGGGAGTAGAAGGGCAGGAGGGCCTAGTGGGATTCCTAGCTCCTGTGGCTCCTTATTCTTTGTCTTCATTTTCCCGAGACACTCCCAGTTTATTGGAAGCTAGGTAAACTACATACTGACTTATGTATCATCAGAAGCCTACAGCCCTTTATTTTGATATGTCTGATCTCAGAGCATTTACCCTGGACTGAGAATCCACTCCTCCGTCCACAGGAAACGCCAGTGTGGTCTCTGTGGATGAACCAAAGGAAGAACAGCTGGCTTCTCTTTTATTATAATTTCAAAGGTTGCAAAGTTTTGAACGGTTGCAAAACTGGTCTTAAAAATTTTATTGTCTTCATATTCATAAAGTCAATGTCGGTAATGATAAAAACTTTAAATCTCTCATTACTATACTCCTGAGGAATCACTTTAAGGAGCTAGCTTATGTCCTGAATACAGTACAAAAGAATTATGGGCCTGCTGACAAACCTAATCTGCTTATTTAAAATGTCAAAAGATCTGGAAGTTTCATACAAGTCTAGAACTTACTAGACACATACAATAGATTTTTCATCAACCCCCATATAGATGTTTCCAAATCTCCCTCAGTTCTAATTTGTATCGTAGTTTTTCACACAGACATTGATCCTTTCTATGTACTTGTGGGGTATTCAAAAGCTTGGGCAGGGTTGAGACCACGCAAGCGGCATTTCCCGCAGGATGTAGATGCATTCAAAACAGCCTCATGAGAAGTACAGGGAGGAGCAGAGGCAGACCCAGGTTTCCCTCACAACTGCAGCTGACTGACAGCTAGATCGTCCTGCCCCTTCCCTCCTTAAACACGGAGCTCCACCCCTAGTTTGGGAGGGATGTTAGACAAATTTCCCGAAATGCTTTGTATTGCCCACGGCCAAATCCAACTGGGTAGAATACATTTTAACATGGCTAATAACATTTAGAGTCCCAAAGAGGCATGACATCAATTGACGTTGGTTTTGTATTTTTCTAAGTGGGCTCAGGCAATTTGTTAAACAAAATGCTTTGGGTATGCCTGCAATAATCACATTGGTTCCTGTGGTTTGCAGGGAAAGTGTCGATTAGATATGAAATTTAAGATGCTTAATTAAAATCATCCTCGTTGCTTTCTAGCTGCCTCGGAGACCTCTGAGAGGCAACGAAGATGGCCTTACTCTGTAATGAAGTTCTAACAATTAAATTTATAGCTCATTTAGGGGATTTATCTTCACGCAGGAGTAGACATGATATCTTAACGGCTTCAGTCAAGAATTATTGCAAAACACTGACAGTATCTGCTATTAATTAATTTCTCTGAAATTACAGGGTAGAGGTGGCGTGCTCAGCAAGGCAAGAGCCCAGCAGGTGTGCATGCAGATGTGCAGGCACCTGGACGGCACCTTCCTCAGGCAGAGACCAGGACCCACAATGGTCCAAGCCCAGAGTAGCTGCCATGCTCGCTCCTCATTGGCTCACTGCTGTCTGGTGTTCTCCATCTGCTTCCATGTACTGCATAGGCACTTCTTACACACAGTCTCCCTTGTCAGAGGAACTCAGAATCCAGCCATGACCTGACACATGACAACCGAACACTCAACCACTGAGCTGTACCACCAGCTCCCTTCTCTCTCTCTGTCTCTCTCTCTCTGTCTCTCTCTCTCTGTCTCTCTCTCTCTCTCTCTCTCTCTCTCTCTGTCTCTCTCTCTCTCTCTCTCTCTCTCTCTCTCTCTCCTTTCTTTTTTTCTTCATTATTTTTTAGAGACATCTCATATAACCCAGAATGGCCTCAAACCTCAACTATGCAGCAGAGAACGACCTTGAATTCCTGATCCTCCTGTCTTTACCATGAAAATGCTGGAGATACAGGTTTGTGCCACCATGCCTGACTCTGATTCATTCTTATGAAAATATTATATGCTTATCTTTAAAATTCATAATAGTATAATTTTTGGTATGGTTAAAATGTTATCACACCTTCGTTTTACTCACTTTTCTGATTTTCTTAGGCTTGGCCTGCCCAGCTCTCTGGAGACTTCCTCCCTCCTACCTTGAGCTCTTCTGCCATATTCCCTGTCTGGGTTCAGTTGAAGCTCTTGGTGGGGAGGGGGGGCGGGGGGGGGGAGGTCCTTGTCACCAACATGGCTCTTCGCATTACTGGCTCCCTCTTGTGGCTATAGAAGGTCATTGCATACCCACTATGGTGCGAGGCACAGTTTGTGGCCTCGGCTCACCCATGAGTGAAGGCTTCTGGGTAGAGCTGAGTTTCAAACCGAACCCAGCTGGTGGCTCACTGAAGCCGCAGGGGAATGGCTAGCTCCCGTCAAAACCGTGGTTCCTAAACACCGCTCAACTGTGCTTCCTGTTCCACGGGCACTGGCCCTCCACCATGTCTCTCCCAGAGACACCCCCCCCCACCCCCCGCCCAAACCTCCCCATTTAGGCTGAGAATGTGCCAGATCTGGTTTGTCTGGTGGTTGGGTTGATTTGATGTTTCTATCAGCAGGATGGTTGTCACTGTCTAAGGCTGTGACAGAGCCTGACAATGCCAAAGCTGTACCTCAGGGCCAGTGGCTTGTGAACGCCCTTTTCTCTGTGAGGCCTCTTAATGGGCAGCCATTGAGTGAAAGTCCCCAGACCAGCTGTGGTAGTTTCCTGTCTCCTCATCCACGCGGCGGGAACTCTGGGAATAGCCCACTACTGCCCACTTTCCCAGCATGATCACTCCCCAGTGTCCCTCAAGGCCTCCTGCTTGACGCCCGGCGCTCTTAGTGGGCTTTCTCCCATCTCTACCTTTGCTTCCCAGGATCCCTTCACAAGCAACCTGTTTGCCCTCAATTCCTGTGGAGGGGCCGGGCGCTGGTGGCGCGCGCCTTTAATCCCAGCACTCGGGAGGCAGAGGCAGGCGAATCTCTGTGAGTTCGAGACCAGCCTGGTCTACAGAGCTAGTTCCAGGACAGGCTCCAAAGCCGCAGAGAAACCCTGTCTCGAAAAACAAACAAACAAACAAACAAAAAATTCCTGTGGAGGACACCAATCCCAGAAGAGCCCAGCAGAAGATAGTTAGCACTAGAAGTGTTTCAAGGAGACAGACACAACGAGAGAGAAGATCCCAGAATTGAATTCCTTCCTCACTGGGCAGGAATGGAGCATGGACTGAGGCAGAATCCCCTAGAAGGAGATGTACTGGCTTACACAAGAGCTCTGGTACCCTGAGGTTGAAAACCAAGACCAGGTTCTCTGGCGCTAACTACAGCAGAAACTCCCAAACCGCAGAGACTAAGAGCATGATGTGAAATGCAGGTTTCTGTGACAGCGTTTAACCACTATCCTCTACAGTTGGAGGAGGGTTATGAAGAAGATTCAGTCCACATTCTGGTGCCCAGGGCCATAGAATAATTACGGAAGCTGAATTTACACCCTGATAGTCCTGCTAAGGGAAGGGGGGGGAGGGCTCTGATAAAGAGTGGAACCAGGTGCATAGAATAAGAACCTATGGTCATGCTCGAAGGTATGTTGTTTTATAGATTCCCGTGATCCTCTAGGGGCAGAAATGTCCCATCCTACCTGTTAGAGGGAAGCATTTTTTCTTTATTAGATTAGATTAGAAAGGGTGTCTCCGGAAACAAATACCTACATCCTAGGGAATGTTGGCTATGCAGGGAATTGGTCTCAGCCCGCCAGTAATTACAGCCAGGTCTCAGGATTATCTCACAACCTAGCATCTCAGTAGTGCTTGGGTACAGAAGCAGTACTGGGGAGGACAGAGATTTTCCAGGAAACCGAGCCCCAGTTGTGTTTTTAAGGCATTACTAAGGGCAGGGAATGGGACACTGGAATTTGGCTTGTTGTCAATGGACGGCGCTTTCCTGTATTCCGAAGACTAAGAGGTGGCTCTGTACCAGAGGCAAGCTGGGAGTGATTGCTTCAAAACAGAGCAAGGCAGGAAAGCAACCAACGCTTTTCACCTGCGGGTACCTCTGAATGAGCAACCATCGCCGAGAGGCCACACACGGGGTTTATGTGACTCCTGAAGCCGGGACCCAAGACTTCACTTGTGCTATGCGATGCCAACACCAAGGCCTATGTTCCTAACCCTCACTCCAGGAAGTTGTCCTGAGGAAAGGATAGTACCGACTTCTTGACAGCTGTGGGCTGTTGTCATTATCAGTTTCCAGCAGAATCAATTACATATTCACTTAGCATCTTTTACGACAAATAGCACCATCTTGAGCCAACAATGGCTTGTGCTTGCTGAGCCGGCTTTGGCAACTATCTTTGCAAGATAACCAGATTCGAGGAAGGTGGCGTGGTTTCACCCTGTAGCGACCACTGGACTTTCACTCACAGGTCTAAATTTCCGTCCTTGCAACCCCATCCCCCTGACTCCGTTCTCCGCCTTCCCATGGGTCCCCAACACAGCCGGACCTTTCCCTTCACCCCTGGCCACGGACCCCGAGGTCTCTGTGGTCGGAACAGCCAACCACAACAATGTTCCAACCGGCAGGAAACGGTCTTCACACTCTTGGGATTTCCTATTATGTGATGCGCAACCTTTTCCAGAAACAATCGAACCTAAATATAGAAACTGCCTGGATTCACCTTCATCTCAACACAAAGACTCCACGGCCGCTGCAGCTAGCCTTGAAGCAACGCCAGGCCCTTTGAAACCCAGAGACTCATCAGTGGAAACGAAGGAAGCGCTTCCAGGGCCTCCCAAGTGAGGGGAGGCAGCTGTTTACTTAGTCCCCATTCTTTGTTATTGCGTTGGCTTTTGCCAGGAAAACCTGGCTAGGAGGAAGGAAAGCAAAGTAACTGAGGGGTGCAGAGGGGTGCAGACGATTAGCAAGCAGAATTGGTGGCCCTGGGGTAGACTAGATGGCTCCGGAGGAATTCAGTGAATTTTTAAAGGAGGGGGTTGAAGTGGAGAAGAAAGGAGAGGAGAAGAGGAGAAACGGGATTTCCAGTGGTCCCCGAAGCTGGAATGTCTGGGATTTCACCGCTGGCACATGGCCTCATGAAATGGAGAAGGAAGGAGACTCGGTTTTAATGTCACTGCCAGGTCCAAGCAGTTACTTTTTTCTCTCACAGTCCCCTGAGAAGCTCTGGTTCTCTTTCCCTGTGGAGGGGAAGGAGGAGAGCAAGGAAGAGACCCACGAGTCTGCCCACCCCTCTGAGATGAAGAAAGCAAGCAGCGATTAAATGGCATCTGCTGTCCTCCCGAGAACTCTACCGGAGTGCATCGTCCTGGGAGAAAAACTGGGAATTTTCTTTCCTTCCCCCCCTTTTCTTTCCTTTCTTTTTATCTATTCAATGTGTCTTTCACATCAGGCATCTTAATCCCATTCATTTCCCCCTCTCTTTGTATCCACCCTCTGCCCCTGCACCTCCTCCCATCCAATAAAGCAAAATTTAAGGAAAAGAAACTGGAAAAATTAAAAATCTTGTCATGGAAACTACAATGTGATGCAGTGAGTCACACAGTAAATGCCTTTGTGTAGCTTTGCTTGCCAGCGTTCATGGCCAAGAGTCACTGGTCTAGTTTGGGGCCTCTGGCTTCTATTATACCATCGAAGCTGGGACTCTTCTTAGATATCCTGTTGTTTCCCTGTGTTGTGGAGATGCTGCAGCTTTGGGTCTGTGGGTCAGGACCCTTCACGTGCGGGAGCAGATCACAGATGGGGTGGATGTCGGGATGGACCAAGTCTTAACACTGCTTCTGGGCCTGGGCAGCTGTCCGGTGGGTCCACCCGCCAGTTCTCCCCTGTCCTCACCACCAGGGTGAGCTCGTCAGCATTACCCAGCTAATACACCCTTGCAGTGGGGCCAGAAACTGGGAGGTTTCCAACAGTGATGCTAAAAGGTGTAACCTGGAAATGGAAATCAAATAGAGAGACGAAGGCCCAGGAGAGTCAAGCTTGAGGCTACCCTAACCTATGTGTGGTCTTCCTAGGCCTGCGGGCTCCCAGAGTTAAACAGCCCAGTATTTCAACCCCAGTTCTGCCCATCCCCAACCAGGCGGCTTGCTTGTCTTCCCTGGGTTAGCAAGCATGTCTTGGGGTGCTTGGTTGGTGGGGTTACATGAGGCGGGAATGAAAAGGTCTATTTCCATCCTTCTGTTCAGGCTTTGTAGGGAGAGCCGGGACTCAGTCAGAAGGATGTAGTTAGTAGACAATAGCTTTCACACGAAACCAGGCCTGTGTGAAGAAGACAGGCTGGGTTGTTAGACGTGGAGATAAGGGCTGGGAAGAAAGTGTCTCATTTACCTAAAGGATGAAAAATGTGCTGGGATTCTAGGGAGCGAGGCCAGGTAAGAAGAGGAGAAACTGGCTGTGGGGAAGCCAGGTGCTTGTATACCTTGTGCCTTTGGTACTCAAGGAGATGGGAGAACTTTCTCCCTGTAGAAGCATCCAGCAAATATAGGAAGACAGACAGAGCCATCTTGCCCCATCTTGCCCCTTCAAAGAAACAATGAAGGTAAATGGTGACCATTGTGTTAGTTATTAATTATTGCCTCTCAACCCTAGCCTTTCTCCTTCACAATGAGTGCAATCTGAAGCTTCATCAGTAGGGGGCACTGAAGAGACACTGCAGGAAGCAGGGGACCTTTCCCTTGGTTTCTCTCCTGGTGCCTGGCCTCCAGCAGTGCCCATATAACCACATCAGCAGCTCTCTGTGCCCTCAAGATCCTCACAGTGTCAAGGCCACCTGCAACCCCAGAGCCCCTGACTGGCCTTGGGGACCCCTTGCCTTGACCCTCATGATGTGCAGGTTTCACTACCTCCTGACCACTTTCACCATCAGGGTGCTGACTCTCAGCCTTCTCAGCGTGGTCTTAAACCTCCTACTGTGCGCGGTAGGTAAGCAGCCTTAGCCTCAGCCTGCCTGCACCTGCTGGACTCTTCCCTTCTTGCATGGCTCCTATAAACACACTCCTGCCTGATAGCCCAGTATCCCCAACGACTCCTCAAACTTTCCTCAACAATGTCAAAACCCCAGCCTTGGGGGAGCCCCTATTCCAGGGTTGTTTTCCTTTGAAGTCCCCCTCAGATATAAGGTGCCCTGTGGAGGCATTATTACATTTTGACGGCTATTAGTTTAATAATTCTGAATACTAAATTTCTGCATGTCTTCTGTTTCCAAAAGTAGGTCCAGTGACACAGGTATGGGCAGCTGGGGAGACAGAAAAATCATATGGCCTTGCTGGAGATACACACAAGTATTCCTGACAAAAGGTCAAGCCTGTTTCTGGCCAGCCAAACATGCATGGAGGGTAACATGTTGAATGGATGTAGTCACAAGATCAAGGCCTGAGGGAATGCCATAGAAAACCCACCGGAATTCTCTAGTGAAAGAGGGAAAGAATCTATCTATCTATCTGTCTGTCTGTCTGTCTGTCTATCTGTCTATCTGACGATGGCTTGTTATCCAATTAGAATTGAGGACTTTATTTGAACACTGATACCAACAAATGTTAAAATATTTGAAACAAATGAAATTTGACTGTCTGGGTATTTGTTAATATTAATTACTTTTTAAAAATTTAAGAGCTGATAAGGGAAATACGAGTACTAGGTATTTGTTGACATTATGAAAATTCTCTTTATGTTTATGTGTGATAATAATAGTGGTCCATGGGAATTTTCTTCAAAATAACAATTGTACGAGGTAGAAGCACTTGGGAAATGTATCATCCTTGAAGCTAAGGGGTGAATACATGTGTTCATTAAGACAACTTTTCTTTTTATTTGAGGTAAAGTTTCACTTTATAACCCAGGCTGACTTGGAACTCATGTGGCCCAATCTACCTCAGCCTTCTGAATACAAGGAGCGTATAGGCATGTATCACCATTCTTAGCTTCATTTAAAAAAAATCTACAAACTGATAAGAAATCAGAAAACCTAACTGAAAAATAAACATAGAGGAAAAAGAAACAATTAGTGAGGAAAGTGTACATGCCACCAAAACACGAGAAGGCATCCAGTAAAAACCAGAATGTCCATGGAAACGTGGATGCTGGCACTGGTACTATCGCATTGATAATCTGGAAAAAATTTTCAAGATGTAGAGCAGGCATTACCATAAACCCAACTATTTGATTTCAGATATGTGTCTTGGGAAAATTATCAAATACATCAGCTAAAATATGTGTTTTTTTCAAGCAATTTTTATAAAAAGCAACACACTAGAAGCAAAGTGAACATCTTCCAATGGAGGAGGAGCAAAGAAAAAGAAGTAAAGGGCTGGAGAGATGGCTCAGAGGTTAAGAGCATTGCCTGCTCTTCCAAAGGTCCTGAGTTCAATTCCCAGCAACCACATGGTGGCTCACAACCATCTGTAATGAGGTCTGGTGCCCTCTTCTGGCCTGCAGGCATACAGGCAGGCAGAATACTGTATGCTTAATAAATATTTTTTTTTTTAAAAGACATTTAAAAAAAGAAAAAGAAAAGTAAACAAAACATGGTGGTCCATGCAGGCTCCTCTGCAACAGCTAAGAGGAAAGAGAGTGTGGGCCGATGTGGCAACGCCTCAGAATGCCTGCCACTCAGCAGAAAAGCATATCACAGAGTAGGTGTGTAGGTGTTGCGTTTGGTCTCAGTTTTGTTAAAAAAAAAATAGATAAATAAATATGACTCAAGAGAAGAAAGTTTATTTCGATTAATAGTTGAAGAGATTTCAACCCATTGCAACAGGGGAGGCACAGGCAGCTCTTCATGTGACTATTAACCAGGAAGCAGAACTCAGAGCTGGAGCCACGAGCAGGTACTAACTTCAAAGGTCTGCCCCTAGTGGCCCACTTAGGCCAGCATCTCCAAGGTCGGCCTCTAGTGGGCCCCTTTAGCCAGCCTCTCCTCAGGACTGTACAGCCTTCGAAAGGACTCCAAAAACTAGGGAATAAGAACTTAAACCGTGAGACTAGGAACGACATTGAGATTTGAACCAAAACAGGCAGAAGAGTAAGCCCAGGAAAACAAGGTCAGATCTCCTGCAAAGCTTCTGGGCAGCCAGGAACGAATGACTGGCAACCACAATCAGGATCAAGAATATGAATTACCCCAGGCTTTGGACTTTGTGGGACAACACATTTTTTTCCCGTTGGGCCTTTCTTGTTCTACATCAGGTAATCATCTCAACCATGGTCACAGTGCTGAAGGACCCTGCTAAATTTGGCCTTATTCCTGTCTTGGCAGGCTGCCACACACAGCCAGGGTGATGGAGGAGTGTTTTTTACAAGTGTCAAACCCTAGGAACATTGTCTTCATCCTGTCTGATAAAGCCCAGAGTCCGAGAAGCATCAGGGAAAAACACAGGTCTTAAGTTCCATCCCAGCTCTAGTGGTTGTGGGATTGGCCTCGTCACCAAAAGCTTTTGCAAATGCCAACTTAATAGTTGCAATTTCCCAGCTCTTATGTTGGGAGAAACCATTTGGGAGTAAAAGTAGTTTTCAGTTTGAATAGCTTTTTTTTTTTTTTTTCAGATTTTCCTCCCTCGGGCAGAGCCAGAAAGAAGAGCAAGGTTCAAGAGGCCAAAAGTCGGACACCAAGAAGGAGCTGGTGGCTATTCCATCAAGGAAAACAAGATTGACCGTGGGCTCCTGCTGGTGGTGGCATGGAGGGCTAAAGTTGAGATGGGGACAAGAGCATTCTGATCCCTGAATGACTCCTGCCACCCTAGGGAGGGAGGGAAAGAGAATGTGGCACACCAAGTTTTTCTTCCCTGGGCACCCAATTATTTTGCTTAGAGTCTTATGGCCATGACTCATGAATTAAATGCAAAATAGAAACATGCACTTGTTAAAATTGCTTTGGAAAAAAATTCAGGATACTGGCAAATTTGGGTTATTAACAAATAAGAGCAGGTAAAGCTTACAGAATTTCTAAACTATGAAGTGAACTAGATATTTTCCCTCTGCAATCAGTTTAAAGGCAGGAAAAAATTATTTTTTTTTAAAAAATCCAACTCTATTGCTGTCACTCAGATTCAACTTTTTGTCTTGTTTGTTTGTTTGTTTGTTTGTTGTTGAGTCAGGGTGTTGTTGTTGTGGTAGTTTGGATATGAATGGTCTTCCCAGATTCATAGATTGAATGCTTGAGCATCAGAGAATGACATCCTAGGCCACTATTATGGGTCTTATTAGAATAGGTGTAGCTTTGTTGGAGGAAGTGTGTCACTGGGGGTGGGCTTTGAGGTCTCACATGCTCAAGCCAGGCCCAGTGTCTCTCTCTTCCTGCTGCCTGCCAATCCAGATATAGAACTCCCAGCTCCTTCTCCAGCACTGTGTCTGCACGCACGAGCCATGCTTCCAGCCAGGCTAATAACCAAACTAAGCCATCCCCAAATAAGTGTTTTCCTTTATTGCAGCAGCTGTGGTCATGGGGCCGTTTCATAGCAACAGAACTCTGACTAGGATGGCTATATAACCCACACTGGCCTTGAACTCCCAGTGATGCTTCTCCCTCTGCCTCCTCAGTGCTGGGATTAGAAGGCGTGTGCCACTATATCTGGTTACAGCTTGAACATTCAGTGTTGTGTTTTTCTTCCTCAATATGAGGAGAACATGATATAAAATATTTTCTTTGATAAGTAATAGATTTTACTTTAACTCTTTCATTTTATTTTATTTTGCTTGCCCTCAGGAAAGCAAATTATAAAGTAGGGCAAATGGAAAACACTAAAAAATCCAAAAATAAAAAAAAAAGTATTTAAATGCAGTTAAGCAACAGCGGAGTAATTGATTGCTCCCTCTGTAATCATTACCTCTGGTTTCAGAAGAACCTGAGGCAAATAAGGTCCCTTTGAATATGGACCAGAAGGTACCGCATGAAAACACAGAACTCCTTTTCTGAGTTTGAATCAATGTGTGGGATTCAGGACTCAGCAAAATGCTGTGTGGAGAAGGAGGGCTGGACTTGGGGAGAAGTGACGGACGCCAGGGTGCCAGCCGCTGGACCGCAAGAGGAGGATCGTTAACCTGGCTCGGTAAGGAAACAGGAGAGGTGCCAGCCTTCCAGGAATCCCCTGCCAGCTGGGGTTCAGTTACGAGCACTGGTTCTCGTTAGTGATTCCCCAAGCCCAGACAGAAGACTCGGTACAGCACAGTTTCTAGAATTCTGTACCAGACTTGGATGTTTGTTTGTTTTTTTTTTTTCACTGAGCTGAGCGAGGACTCCAAGCCTCTCATCTGCCTCTGCCTTGCAGCACCGAGGCCCTGCTCCTTTGCCTTGAAACGGCACGACATTTTTGCTGCATTACCAAGGCCGCTTTAATTTATCACTTTGTTTTAAAGAACTGCACCATCCCCAAAATAGCACAAAATTACTCACTCCGTTGGAGGGTATTGCAGCCTTATATAAGACATGTAATCTTCCACTGAGTGGGCCAGGCTGAGCCCGGGCCTGGCCTTCTGAATTCTAGCAGCCGCCAATGGAAGCTGCTTGGTTTTTCCAAGCAAACTGTAAGTTTTGTTTTTGTTTCGAAATAGATAGTCCAGGCTGGCCTTGAACTCAATAAGTAGCTAAGAATGACCTACTTCTCATCCTTCTGCCTCTACCTCCCCAGTGCTGGAATTACAGGCCTTTGTGGGCACACCCAGTCCTTTGGTTTCTGTGGGTGTCTTTTGTTTTGTTTTAACCACCAGGGCCACTAAAGAATGTCTGACTGGCCAGAGAGAAGCCCTGTAGCTGAGTTCTGCTTCCCTCCCTTGTCTTTTTCACGCTGCCTGTAATAGTACAGAGAGAGCTGGCTTCTTAGCCTTCTTCCTCCCAGCTTTCCTCGATGTCGTGTTAAGAATCTATAAATTTTTTTTTTTTAAATATTGAGTTTTGTATTGAATTTCAGGTTTTAAGTATATAAAGAAGTTTGGGATTTCAATGAAAACCAGAAGACAATTTAAAAAGAGAGTTTAGGATTTTTGTTTTGTTTTATTGTTTTGTTGGTTTTTGTTTTGAGGAGTACAAATCAAGCCTGTTTTCAGAAAGCTGTGCTGGAATTCTCTGGGCTGTGTTTGTCATCTCCCTGCTGCCTTGGCCTTGTGTAGCATCTGCGAGCTTTAGACAGCCTCATGGTGGTCTGCTTAAAAATCATCATAATGGAATATACATGAGGATCAGGCAGGGAGATGCCCGGTCTTATTACATTTCAGTATTCCAGCTTGCTTCCGTGTTTCTCATTACCCCTCCAGCCTCTCTGTGAGAGGAAGAAGTTTTCAGGTCTCCTAAGAAATGCATCCCCTCCCCCAAGGTCAGAGGAACCTAGCCCGGGGTCCGTCATTACCGAAGCCTTCCATGTTTTCTGCTTCTGTTGACTTTTTTAAAAATTCTATTTTAGAGGAGACCTTTGGGAGATTCGTGCCGTGAAATTCTGCTACGGGGGAAGGTCCAGGAGTTAGTGGCTTTATTAAATGCCCCCAATTATACCACCGAATCTGCCATTCTTAGCCCTTGTCCCTTGGGAGCTCAGCGAGCTCTGGATGCTTTGCTTTATTAATTCTCACATTCCATTTGGTGGGGAGGGGAGCAGACAGCCTCAAATCGGGGCTTCTTAGACAGCTTTCATTCACAACCCTTTCCTACCTGGGAAAAATTTTAAGCGACCCTAAATAGACCAGGTATCTAAAATAGGTATGCAAATCAAACACACAATGATGATAAACAATAGCTTTATTTTAAAACAATTCATATATGTACACACACACACACACATATATATATAAAACTTTGCCATTTATTAGAGACGAAAGCAAATTTACATACTAATGAGATGAATGTGCTTGTTTATTTTTACACAAAGAATTTAATCTGAGCTGAACATGTATTTGGTACATCAGGACCCAGCACATCTCCAGCACTTTCCAGAACTGATTAATATTTTAATTTCTTTATCATTAATTCAAAGAATGCCACTACACATAAATATATAGTACAACTTTACAGAAGTGTGCTTTGGGCCATTTCTATTTCAGAAATTCTTGGAAATTCTCTCCTTATCCCAAGCCAAAATTCATTTAGCAATCTTTTAGATGAAATTCAAGTCAGCAACACAAACAACAATTTTAAAAACCAAGCATTCTAACAAAATATAATTCAAAGATGTACTAATTTGATATGCAATCCAAAGATGGACTAATTTGATATGCAATCCAAAGATGGACTAATTTGATATTTAAATGCTGAGAAAGGATGGCAGAAAACATTAGAAGCCTTTGTTTCCTGTAATTAAACCATTGTTTCCACAGGAGCAGACAACTTTGTATCTATAATAAAAAGACCGTAATTCATAGCACACAATGGCCTCAAATCCCAGCTGAGATATTCCAGGCAGGATTGGCTGGCGTTGCATGCTGTGACAGCATGTACGGGGCAATGTGTGAATGCCGTGTGTTCCCAGCCAGCCAAAGCAGCCGCAGTGAACCAAAGCTACAGGGAAGGCTCACAAACACCATGGGCGCTCAGTGTGGCGGAAACACTTGGTTTCGTTACGTGTTTGGTTCTCAATTTACTCTAGGTCCTTGGACATCCAGAAAAGAAAAAAAAAAAAGTTAATCATGTCTTGTGATTCCTATATTCAAATGTACAATGCCGTAGGGATCGCACCCATGGGAGCCAGAGTTTAAAGAGCTGGGTCTAAACGATGCTCCCGCATGGCTGCCGTGTTGCCACGTTGACCCCCAGGTTCTCATTCAGGGATCTTCAGATTAAATAGAAAGGTGGAGTTTTTGCAAGGCTAGAGGGAACCTATCAGGGTTTGGAGGCTCTGGTCGCTAGACAGTGGGCCAAGTAATCTACCGAGGGAAGGAGGAAGGGACGTGGGAACCAGCGAGAGATTTGGGAGCCCGCAGATGAGCATTTGGCCCAGTGCACACCTTGCTCTGAAGCGTGTTCCCTTACCTTCTGCTGACTAATCTCTCTGGCAGCCCTCGCTTTAAAGACCTAATCTGCCTATCACTCTTGGCTCTGCTCCCTGAAGCTGCCGAGAAGAATCTGGGTCAGTGGGAGTTTAGAGTTGCCGGGAGTGGTCAGACCAGGAAGTGAGCAATGGTGACTCCACTGCTTGGCTTGTGGCTACAGTGACCACGGATAGGCGAATACTCTTCACAGAAGTCGTAAAGGCAGAGCTGTCCACAGGCAAAGAACAAACAAGCCTGAACCATTTCTTTCTTCCCTTCTGACACCCATAATCCTTCTGAGAAGTGAGACACCTTCACACACACACACACACACCACACACACACACACACACACACACACACACACACACACACACACGGAGGCACATGCTAATTGGGGGAACTGCTCCCAGGCCCTAATGAGGCCCCCAACTCCTTTTATTCACTCTACTTCAGAAAAAAAAAAAATTTACTGAACCATTCAAGGCTTTTGCACATCTCCTAGGGGTATTGGTCCTGGAAAGCAGCAAAGACTAAACTACTGTTTTGCATGGGAAATTCAGAAGTCAGGTAGGGGAAACCTGCAGATCTCACTGAAGATCTCTCCTCTCCAGATAATGGCTGACTGCACTCAAAGGTTGGAGGAGTGAGAAGTCCTGGGTTTCTGGAGCTCTCACCAGAGACGGAGGTTGAAATACTTCCTCCATGGTTGCCCGCGTGTGTCACTGTAGGAGGAGGTGAGGACGAACCCTCTGGATCCGTCCCTCCTCCTCCTGCTTCCTCATGGCCGGAGCCACTGTCCAGACAGTAGCCTCAGAAGCCAGAGAGGGAATCTGTGGCCTATAACCTGTCCCTCCAAAGTCTCGCCAGGGTTGGGTTTGGGAGCAGCAGTGTGGCGGGTGGGTAACACTAGCAAGCACTCTTCTTTTGAGAAAAGGTAGCCACCTTCCCCCCAGGCCACCCTTCGCCAGCACCACCCAGCTGACCTCCAAGATCACCCAGCTCCTAGACTGCAAAAACCAGCCTCAACTAACTGCTGCTAATTCTCCAGATTCTTCCGTGATTGTTGCCTCTCTTCTGGCGGGACAGCAGCGTGAAGAAAAGTAGAGCCAAACTAGCTGGATCCGAGCCAGCTGGCTGAGGGGGCTCAGGTAAGGTTCAAGGGAAAACCCAGAAAACAACCAGGCTGCTACCAGGACCAGAGCAGTCCCCACAAATGTGACAACAAGGAGGGACTGGCCACTGACGGCGTCATGTGTTGCTGTAATCTTTCTGAAATGCTCTTAGTCTGTGACAGTTTGTCCTAGGCTCTGATGTTTTCCCGGAGCGTCATAATCTAAGGCTATTGGCTTTAACACAGACAGAGGGAATGAGATCGAAGACACACTAAGGGAACGCGGGAGGGCAATCCGTTCAGGCAGGCTTCAGGGTATGTCTCTAGACCCGATGCACGTAGACCATGATGGCAGGTACTGAGGATCCACAGTGAGTCAGTCCCTTCTGGTCCCTGCAAGGGCAGGTGTAGAGAGAGACAACCAACTCATTATTGGATGTAGAAGGTGCCATAGAACTGTGGAGGAGGAGTCCTTGACCTACCATAGTGATGGGATGGGGAACTTGGGGAGATAAAAAGTGAGGTCCCAGCAGAGAGGTAGAGGAAGATAGAGGAAGAGCATTCCCAACAGAGGGAGGTCGTGTGTGTGTGTGTGTGTGTGTGTGTGTGTTGAACAGGAAGATGAGAAGACAGTGGCATGAAGAAAAGAGATGCATCGGCTAACTAAGAGGGAGAGTATATTTAGGGATGGCTTTAACAGCTTAAAAATACAGAATATTGTCAGAGTACTGTTTCTAATAGCAACAACATAAACAGAAAACTCAGCCTCCAAACAACATGAATATCCATCTATAGGCAAATGGTTGAATACGGAGCATCTGTGTATATTAAGGGATAGTTTATAATCCTTAAAAAGGAAGGAAATACCAGTACTTAGAAGGCTGAGGCAGGAGGATGACCACGAGTTCCAGGCCAGCCTGAGCTTTAGAGGGAGACCGTATCTCAAAGGTCAAAATGAAACAGAAAAAAGAAAGCTGGCAAGTTATATGTGCCCCTACCTATATAAAGAAATTTGAACACTTTACTGAATACCAAGGAAAGGTCTTTTTTTTTTATTTTTTATTTTTTTTTTATTTAAGACAGTAACTTGTGTAGCCCAAGCTGATCTCAAACTCTCAGCCCTCTGACTCAGCCTCTCTGTTGGGTAAGTATGTGGCACCGTTTCTTGCCCACGGGGCCTTCTCACTAATTTCACTTCTGTACTGATTAAATCTTTACTCGAGCAAATGTTATTTGGTCAATTTTTTAAGAGCAAGGGGAAAGTAACTGGAAACAAAGTAAGCGTGTGTGTGTGTGTGTGTGTGTGTGTGTGTGTGTGTGTGGCTCGTGCCTATAATCTAGCACAAGTCAGAGGCAAGAGCTGCGTGTTCAAGTCTAACGGGCATATATGTCTAGTTCTAGTCCAGCCAGGGCTTCATAGTGAGAGCCCCGTCTCCAGCAAAAACCAAACAAGACGTCTCTGCTGTTGCTTTTCCGTCTGTCTCCCTCACTTGGGGTGAAGGTACAGGGTTATCGCTGTCTGTAATCTTGCCTTTGAAGTACCTCAGCCTCCTGGAAGAGCAGAAAGTCCCAGGACAGATGCCTCCCAGATGAGGGCAATTGTGCAAGGCAGGGAGACTGCACCCTGGGTGGAGATAAGCACTTCCTGGGCAGCCCGGTCCCCACTGTGTGACCTGCCGCTGTCCCTCCTTACAAAGCAGCATTTGCTTCTATTCTGAGAGCCAGTGGAAACCCAGAAAGACTCCGTCTCCTCTGTGAACATGAATACCTCTGCAGTCATCCTGGCAGGAGAAACATCTGATGAAGAGAAACACTTGTACCCTTCCCTCTCTCTGTCAAACTCTTGAAATAATGGCCCCCAAGGAACTGGAATTTCCGCAGAAATCTCATACTAGGAGAAAAGAAAAGCTGAAGCCTGAGCAGCCAGAGAAGCAGCTCCCTGGAGGATTATTTCACACAAACCTGACGATTAGATCATTTTGTAGAACAGAGACAATGCCGCAGCCGGGTCAGTGACGGCTGAGATGCAGCCATGAGCAGGATGGCTTGCTCGCGTACACTTCTTAACCCGTGAACATAAACCTCAGAACAGATGCCTAGAGATAGACTCGGGGGTGAGGTCATTAGAACTCCTCGTGGCTGCTTTAAATAAACCTCTCCCTGCTTTTCATTCTTTCTTGTCCCTTGATGCCGTGGGGATGGATGTGTGGTCAAGACCAGCTTAGCTTGCTGGGTCTGCCAGAACCCAGGCTCAGACCTAAAAGCTGTAGGGACACACCCACTCTTCCCACACCAACAGGACGAAACAAGCAGAAATAAGAAGCAGAAACAAAACAAACAAAGCAAACCTGTGGTTGCCGATGTTCAGTTATTAAACCAAAGCAGGAATACTTGGCAAATTACAGCCAATAAAGTAGCATGTGAATGTATGGTTATTCAATAAATTCTGACATTTGGGGAAGACACAAATGTGTCTGTTTCTGTCATAGTTCTAGTCACCCTCATGTCCAAATTTGCCTAAATTCGAGCTTTGCCATGGGATGTGCTTTAGAGGGCCCACAGCTGGTCGCATAGGGGTAGGGGCACCCGTCATTATTTTCACTAGCCACGGTGTGGCATTTAGCAGCTTTTTTCTTCTCAATACTGAATTTGCACCTATGCCCTCACGAATGGGAGGCAAGTGTTGTATTGCTGAGTTTGGTCCTCAGCCCTCTTCCAGTTTATTTTGAGATAAGTTCTCACTGTGTTGACCTGGGGGCCTTGAGTCTCCTGCCTGGGATTCCTGGCCCATCATCAAGCCTGGCTCAGCTAATTCCTGTTTCGGATGTGGCACAAAGAACAGGGTATTATCAGTGACTATGACTTACTCACCGGCAGAGTCATGCAAAGTTAGCCTAATATTGCAGTTGTCTCGGAGACCTTAAAATATCTGCTTCTGCCATTATTGTAGAATTATACAGCACAATTAATAAATGGGACCTCATGAAATCAAGAAACTTCTGTAAGGCAAAGACCACTATTATTAGGACAAAGCTTCAGCCTACAGCATGGGGAAGGATTTTTTACCAACAACATATCTGACAGAGGAATAATATCTAAAATATATAAAGAACTCAAAAACCTAGGTATCAAGAAAGCAAATAACTCAATTAAAAAATGGGGCACAGATATAAGCAGAGAATTATCAATACATGAAACTCAAATGGCTAAGAAACACCTAAAGAAATGTTCAACATCCTTAGTCAACAGGGAAATGCAAAGCTACCTTTAGATTTCACCTTACACCTTTCAGAATGGACAAGATAAACAGAACAAGTGACAGCTCGGACTGTGTTGTAATATGTGTGGTGAGCTGCGTCCTGCCATCCGGCCGCCCACATTGCTAGCTTATGCCCCGAAATAATTACACAGAAACTGTATTCTTTTAAACACTGCTTGGCCCATTAGTTTTAACTTCTTATTGGCTAGCTCTTACATATTAATCTAACCCATTTCTAATATTCTGTGTATAGCCCACAAGGTGGCTTACCAGGGAAGATCTTAACCTGCATCTGTGTTGGGTGGGAGAATCATGGCAACTGCTTGACTCGGCTTCTTTCTCCCAGCATTCTGTCTGTCTACTCCGCCTACCTAATTTTCTGTCCTATCAGGCCAAGCAGTTTTCTTTATTAGTTAACCAATGAAAGCAGCAGATAAGATACAAGACCCACCTCCATCAGGACTGACAAGTCTGTGGAGCAAGGGGAGCACTCACCCATTGCTGGCGGGAATGCAAACATACTATGGAAACCAGCGTGGCAGTTTCTAAGGAAGATGGTACTCTTTCTACCTCAAAATCCAGCTATACCATTCTTGGGCATATACCCAAAGTTTGTTCATCCTACCACAAAGACACTTGCTCACCCACGCTCACCCAAGCTCACTGCTGTTCTGTTCCTAATAGCCAGAAACTGGAAACAGACTAGCTGTCCCACAACAGACCAATGAGTAAAGAAAATGCGCCACATTTATGTAATAGAGTATTACTTGGCCAGTAAAGATAATGAACTCAAGAAATTCGCAGATAAATGGATGGAACTAGAAAAAAGCATCCTGAGTAAGATAACACGGATCCCAAAGACAAATATGGTATGTATTCGCTTCTATGTGGGCATTGGCTGTGAAGATCAATTCCTGGTGTAGCGTCCAGAAAGTTGATGAGGTGGAAGGCAGCTTTTTGCTGTGCGGGTGGCTTTGCCATACCCAATGGCACCCTTTGAGGTGGAAGGTCTTCTGTAACCATACATCTTCTTGGAAGAGCTATAGGATGCTGCAGGAGCTGGCATGTCTCTCGTTAGGAGCTCCTTTTGTTGAATGCCAAACTCTCAGATCTGCAAAGGCACTTGAGGATTGAGTACCATCACCAGTTACTTATATTAAACTAGATATATAAGTTAACTTTACACATGTATTTTACCCAGTTAGTTACAGCTTACCAATGGTAGCAAATGTAAGAAGGTTAAAAGGAATATTTGAGTAAGTCAAAGAATGCTAGCCCACGTGGGTCCTCTTACCCAAGATGGCGATGAGGTCAAAATGGGGCTTACCCACGTGTTCGTATTTTCCCAGAGCTGTTGTAATCTAGAGTGATAAGTTTTACAGATCTTAAAACATGCTCCCATACCCACAGAGACATGGCAAGCATACTGTGGAAACAAACACACATACACACATAGACATAAAACAAGCACACCGTGGCCACATTATTTTAACAGACAAACAAAATTATTTTGGAACCTGTGTCAGTTGGCCAACTTAAAAGTCCTAATGTAGATAGGCAGCAGAAGTCAGGGAGGCACACCGGTGGTCCCATTAAGGACCAGATTAGCAGGCGCTGTAAGAGGGAACAGAAACAAAGAACGGGAGAACTATACAGTTTTAGAGCGGAAGGACAGGGGCAAAATGGGTCCATCGTAGAGAACAAACAGGGAGAAATGAACAGTAAACAGCTAAAGAAGCAGGGAGGGGAGCTGGGAAGTGGGAGCACGAGCAACCATGGGCTTTGGGGCCTTGTTTGTTTTATGTTAGGTGTTAGACAGCCCCAATTTAAAAGGATTTCTGTAAAAGGCAGCCCAAGGGCGTTTGGAAAACTGGCTTTGAATGGGCAGATTTTAAAATGGGCAAGGCCCATTTTATAAGTCTATGCCAAATCTTGGGACTCAATGCCTATCATATTGTGTCCATCATGTCTCGAGTCAAAAACAGAGGTGCCTGAGAAATGCACGGGCAGACGTCTCTACCCACACAATTCCACCTCAGCGAAGACTGCCTTGCTGCTTGTGGGGTCCAGTGCCTGGCACAGATGGATGGTGACTTCCACAGACACCCCGACAAACAACAAACATAAAAGGGTCCTGGACCCTAGCGGCTTGTACTTGAAAAAGGGGAACTCACCCAGATGAAGCCGATCTTAGCCTGGTGGAGAACATGGGCAAGAAAGGCATTTTCCAACACGTAGCCCTGGGCCAGTGGGAAAAACAGCCTCCTCCCCCGTGGGACCTCCAAATGTTAAGTATTTTTTTCTTGGCCAACAAACATCTCCGCCTACGCAATAATCCAAATCAAACCAGATCAGACCAAATTAGAAAAGAGCCCAGGTTTAATGAATGGAAGCACTCCCTGGTGTCTCCCCTGGAAAAACATGGAGGGTGGGAAAGGAAAACCAAAAAGACCACAAAAAACTGGAAGACCATGTGTTCATTCTCTGGGGACAGTTTAAATAGCCTATGGGTGCAGTCTTGACCCTCCCTGAGGAGGGGTCACCTTTTGGCGGTCTTCTTGATCCTCCCTGGGGAGGGTTCGCCATTTGAGGGCTTTCTCGGAGGTGGAGTTTGAACTGAGGCAACTCCTGGCGGGGGACGGCTTTTAAATGGAATTTTCCACCCAACATTTTAAGATGGATGCCAGGGTGGTAGGGTGAAGTCCCCCAATTAAGCAGGAAGGAATACAGGGAAAGACCGCTAAAATTAAGGCCCATTTTAGGGCTATTATGGAAACCCAATACAAGAGAAGTTTCCTAATATATATATATATATATATATATATATATATATATATATATATATATGAAAGCAATCTAAATAAAATTGCCAAATAAATGGGGGAAACAGCCCCAACCAGACAGTTCTTGACACCAAATGAAGCTTCTGATACTAGTATTGGATGACTTCTAGTTGAGTTGTTAACTAAAGGGGTCCATGGCAACCTCAAATCAACACAGGCTGTTGCCAAGACTATAGGTTGCTCTCCACAAAATGACAGCAAGGTCCCATTGCTCAACACAACACCTTACACAACTCATTACACATGGAGGAGTTATAGCGCCTTCACCCCTTTGCTGTAGCATCTTAGGTACAGGAAGGTACTCTGCATGTTACCAAGGGAGAAACTAACCTAGTTACAAACCTTTTGATCGACAACGGTGTCCTGCCTACAAGATACGCTAGGGCAATGGTGGCACAAAGTTTGCGGGAGTAACCAACCACTATCTGATTTAACTGAAGGCCCACTCCGTGAGATGGAACCCTTACCTGATACTGCTTAGGTGACCAAGAACATGACACTAGATAGCCCAGGGACCTGGGCTAAAACCAAATAATAAACGTAGCAATAAAGTGACTCCTAATGATATTTTGCTATACTCACAGGTCACTGCCTGCTCCTCCATCATCAGGGACACTTCCTCCTGAAGCAGATGGGAACGGAAAAAGAGACACCTACAGCAAGGTGTGCAGAGAGCAAGACACCTTGGAACACTCAGCCCTAAGTAAAATGTCTCCATCAGATCCCTCCCCTCAGGACTCAAGGAACCCGGTAGAGGAGTAGCCAAAAAGATAATCTAAGAGTCAGAGGACACCAAAGGAGCAAGGCCCTCGAAATCAACAGGATAGATGCATACTCGAACTCACGGAGACCGTGGCTGCATGCACAGGACCTGCACAGCTCTGCAACAGATGGGGTCTTAGAGTCAAAAGGAAACGGGGAAGCATGCTCCCGTCCTTAACCCAGAAGCCATCTCCAATTGAGAACCACTTGCAAAGGAAAACTTAGTTTCCTCCAAGGGAGTCTCGCTGGATTATGTATACTGTTCTTGCCTGTATGTATGCTTGCAGGCCAGAAAAGGGCACCAGATCTCATTACAGATGGTTGTGAGCCACCATGTGGTGGCCGGGAATTGAACTCAGGACCTTGGGAAGAGTGTACAGTGCACCTAACCTTTGAGCTATCTCTCCAGCCCTATCTTATTTAATTTAATTTTATTATTATCCCATAGAAACCCTTTGTTTTCTTTGTTTCTTTCTTTTTTCTTTATTCCTTCCTTCCTCCCTCCCTCCCTCCCTCCTTCCTTCCTTTCTTTCTTTTTTTTTTTTTTTTTTTTTTGGTTTTCCAAGACAGGGTTTCTCTGTGTTACAGCCAGGTTGTCCTTGAACACAGTTTGTAAACTCACGAACACCCGCCTATCTCTGCCTCCTGAGCGCTCGGATGAAAAGCTACCACCACCTGGATGCTCATTTGTTTTCTAATGATAGGCAGAAAAGGAGTGGATCAGAATGGGAGGGGAGGTGAAGAGTGTTAGCTCTCAAACCTAGGACAGACTAACTGAAGTGCCTATTAACACAGCAAACCTGATGCTGGCCACAAGGTTCTTCCAGCACCCCTTAGTCCCGACCTGTTACAGGGTCTCCCTGCCTGCTGGCATACCCCACCCCTACCCTGAACTCTCCAGCCTTGGTTCTCTCTCTCTCTCTCTCTCTCTCTCTCTCTCTCTCTCTCTAAGACAAAGTTTCTCTGTAGTTTTGGATCCTTTCCTAGAACTCGCTCTTATAGACCAGGCTGGCCTTGAACTCACAGAGATCCACCTGCCTCTGCCTCCGAGTGCTGGAATGAAAGGCGTGCATCACCATCTCCTGGCAGCAGCTCCTGTCTTGCTCTGCCTCCCCTCTCTCCTCACACAGACTGCCTCCGTCTGGCCATGTCTACTCTGAACTCATCTAGATGCCCTTAGCTGTAGTCTCCCCAATCTACGATAAACCTCTTCCACCGTACCCAGGAGCAGTCAGTCATGTTCTTCTTTTGTTTTTTTGCTTGGTTTTTTAAATTTTTTTTTTCATGCTGGGTGGAGTAGAGGAAGGGAAAACTCTAATCAGGGTATTTTGTTAGGAAAAAGAATCTTATGTGCAATAAAAGAAAAATAAATAAATAGAACACATTCATATACAATTTAAAAAAAAATAGTTGCCAGGTGGTGATGGTGCATGCCTTTATACCAGCACTCAAGAGGCAGAGGCAGGTGAATCTCTGTGAGCTCAAGGCTGGCCTGGTCTATAAGAGCTGGTTCTAGGGCTAGAGAAATGGCTCAGTGGTTAAGAGCTTTGCCTGCTCTTCCAAAGGTCCTGAGTTCAATTCCCAGCAACCACATGGTGGCTCACAACCATCTGTAATGAGGTCTGGTGCCCTCTTCTGGCCTGCAGACATACAGACAGAATATTGTATACATAATAAATACATATATATATATATGTATTTATTAATAAGTAATAAATACATATATATATATATATATATATATATATATATACATGTATATATATGGTTCTAGGACAGGCTCAAAAAGCCACAGAGAAACCCTGTCTCAAAAAGCAAAACAAACAAACAAAAAAAAGAAATAGTCATTATCACATATATATTTCAGTAAATATACACTAATATACTCAGATTATAATCTGATGTATTCTTTTACTGTCTTATTTAGAGACCAGGTACATAAACTTCACCAGACTGTCACAGGGACCCATGCCTGACTGAGTACATTTAGATCTAAACTCGGGGTAGTGGTGCATGCATTAATCCCAGGGATCAGAGAGATTGCTGTAAGTTTGAGGTCAGCCTGGTCTACAATAGTGAGTTCTAGGCCAGTCATGCTTACACAGAGAGATGAAAGGAAAGAAGGGAGAGAGAGGGAGGGAGGGAGAGAGGGAAGGAGGGAAGGAGGAAGGGAGGAAGGAAGGAAGGAAGGAAGGAAGGAAGGAAGGAAGGCAAGTAAATCTGTAATCCTAGCTTGGGAAGGCTGAAGCAGTACAATTCCAAATTTGAGGCCATCTTGGGCTACTGAATAAGAACTCTGCCTGACAACAAACAAAAGATAAAAATGGGGTAAAGTGGGGTTTGCAAGAGTTCCTTGGGGCCTGTGGGTCACTGTCTCTTTACTTCCACATTCCTGAGCTCGGCCTCCAGCTCACTGAACAGTCCTAACCAAATAGGCTGAGGAACACACCACATCTGTGTAAACACCATCCCGCCCCCGTGTCAGGTTGCCCATCTGCACAGTTGCTTGAAGTTAATGGCATCAGAAAGGTCAGATACCCCGGTGTAGCCGAAGGAAGACAAGTGGGCGTCTTTGGAACGACAATCTGGCCTTTTCGACTTCGCTCTCTGGTTTTCTTTTTCAGTGAAGAGCAGCCAGCAAATGTTGTGAAAATAAAAGAGTAAGTTAGCGCCCTCTTAGCTGCTAGTTTCATGGTGGGTGTTAGGGTGTCATGTAACACCCTAGATAAGGCTCTAGGAAAGGTGAGGGCCTAGACAGAGTTTTCCCCTACATCTGATCCATTCACCAAGGGCTGGCAGGGGTGGGCTTCTGAGCTGTCTCCAGTCACAAGGAGGGAAAAGACACAGTGACTGCCTGCTGCTCCGTGCTAGCCAAGAGGGGACACGTCTATGAGCGTGCCCTATAATTATCCAGAGTCCAGCCCCAACTGGTGCCGACAGCTACCTTTGGTGGACCCAGATAAAAATATATTCCTGAACATTCCTTCCTCATGCCATGTGTTCAGAATAAGAAAAGGAATCTCAGTTCCTCTCATTAGGCTAATAAAGAAAAAAAATTAAATTAAGTGTTTTAAAAGCTGATAACAAAGAACACCAAGTGTTCTGTAGACTATCTGGAATGCCGAAAATACTACAGCACAGCTCGCAAAAATGAATTTATTCAAAATAACTAATTTACCCAAAGAACACAGGAGCCACAATGCTTGCTGGTTTGACCTCACGACTTCTGCTCAGAACCCCTTCTCGAGGTAGGGCCTACTGACGTAGCTCCTTTGAAGATGAAGAGGAGGGTGTGCTGGGGTGGGGGTGAGGGGATAAGCACACCCCGAGGGTGCTTACTGATCCTCAGGAGCCAGGGAAGACTAGCTTTGCATCTGTCCTGGTTTGCAGATCAGGTGGCTGAGAGTGTTATCAGTGCTTTGTTCTTTTGAGTACAATGTGCTGCTGGCCTGCATTCTGTGTGCCTATGTCCTAAGGAGAGTGTGCTTTATCAAAAGAACAAGAAAATAAGCCATTATTCATTGAAAACTAAAAGCCAGCCCCTTTACCTGTTCACGGCTTGCCAGGGCCTGGGAGAGAGGGGGCAGCTCGGCTTTCTTATCTTCTACGTGTTTCTGAAGAAATGAAAGAACCTACTTGGCCTCTTGCCCTTGGTCCTTCAGTCTGAACAATTTCACCTCATGTGCTCCTCAGCCAAAATTCTGTACTTGTTTGTGTGTTTTTAGATGTGGTCCAGGATGGCCCTATTCATGATCCTCCAACCTTAGCCAACCTTCTAAGCACACCTCACCAGACATCCTAGTTAGAATGTTCCTTTTCTTCTTGTCTTTTGAGAAACTATGAAGTAAGTGTCTTCTTACGTATTAAATATTGACTGATGGGGAAGGGTGGTTATTTGGGACAAGTTAAAACATACAAGGAAAGATGTGGGATAGGTTTGGGAGACTGCCTACAACTGAACAGTTCAGTTACACAAGCTCACACCTCCCAGTGGTCTTGCCACTCCAGTACCAGGAACCCTGGTCCACCTTTTCACTGGAGAGTAGTTCCACTCTCTGACCTCTTGCCAGCACTGTAGTCCTGGGCTCTGGCTCCAGAAGCAGAATTTAATCACTGTGTGTGATGCTGGCACAACACACCTGACAAAGGCTGCTTAAAAGAGGAAATTTTGAATGACTCAGAGTTCAGGATGCAGCCCGCATGAGAGGGCATGGTTAGGGTGTTTATAATCTATGCCATAAGAGCTCATTTGCACTCCATTCTGCGGGAAGGGGTCTATGTCTGCATACTGTTGACGGTTTGTTTGAGCTGAGTTAACTACCTCCAGGCTAGATCTGTTCAAAAAAATTGCAAACCCTGCACCAGCTCTGGAGAGGAGCCAATGAGGAGAAAAACATCAATTCCATAAATTTCAGTGACAAGCCGACCACCTGACCAGTTTCAGTGGGTTAATGTGCCTAGGTCTTCCCATTTCTCCTAGATTTCCAGTTCATTGTTGTACAGTTTTTCATAGTGACCCCGAGCAATTCCTTGTGTTTCTGGGATATGTGTTATAATATCGTTCTCATTTACCTACAGTGTCTCCGATATTTGTTTGTTTATTTATTTATTTATTCTTGTCTAAACCAGCTAGATACTTGTTGATTTTGTTTATATTTCCAAAAACCCAGTTCTTCATTTTGTTCATCTGTTTTGTGGGCTTATTTTCAGGCCCCATTTCATTTCTTTCTTCTCTAATATTTGTTATTTCTTTCCTTGTAACTCCTCTTGGATTTGGCAAGCTCTCCTTTTCTAATGTCTTGAGTTGCATCAGTGGATTGTTAATTCGGAATATTTTTTTTATGTAGGTGCTTTTCCCTTTTAACTTCCCTCTGGGTACTGATGTCTGGAGCTCATGAGTTGGGCTCTGTGTGTGCTATAGCTTTGACATTTTGTGCTTCCATTCCAGATTTAGTTGTTTAAAGAAAAGTTTGAATTTTTTTTTTAATTTTTTCATTGACCTATTGATGTTCCATTCCAGAGTGTATTGTTTACTCAATTTCTCAAGTTCTTCTAGTTTATTTCTCTTGTTATTTCACTGTGGTCAGAGAAGACAATAATATGATTCATTAAAAACATTTTTTGAGACATTTTCTTGTGGCCAATCATAGTTTATCCTAGAGAATGTTCCATGTGCTGATAAAAAGAATTTGTATTCTGCTGCTGAAGGGGTGGGTGGGGTGGTGGGATTTATTGCAACCATCTGTTAGGTCCATTCGGTCTGTAATATAGTTTAACATCAAAGTTAACTTTGGTGATATTTTTGGGAATGTGGGAATGATCTGTCCATTAATGGAAATGGATGTTGAAGTCTCTAAATATCATTGTATTGAAGTGTCTCTTCCTTTATTAAAACAATATTTGCTTTATAGAATTGTGTGACTTGGTATAAAGTACACATGTATTAATAATTATTTCCTCTTCTAAAGCTGATCCTTTACCATTTTATAGTCATTTTTCTTTGTGTTTTTATAATATATTTGATACATTTTGTTTGTTTGTTTGCTTGCTTGCTTGCTTTTTGAGACTGCTTTTCTACAGCTTTGGAGCTTGTCCTGGAACTAGCTCTTGTAGACCAGGCTGGCCTCGAACTCACAGAGTTCTGCCTGCCTCTGCCTCCTGAGTGCTGGGATTAAAGGTGTGCACCACCACCCCCCAGCTTGATACATCTATTTTATCTAAGTGTAGCTACCTCTGTTCACTTTTGTTTTATGTTTGTGTGAAATTATCTCTTCTTGTCTCTTTACCAATAAGACTTGTATGTAGGAAATGTATTTCTGATTCTCATTATTTTTATTTTAGGTGGCTTTCTTTTAATTTACCTTTCTTTCTTTCTTTCTTTCTTTCTTCCTTTTAGATTTACTTGCTTTGAGCTGTTCCACTTCCGTTTAACTGTGGAGCCTGAGCCTGGAGAAGCTCCATTGTTAATAAGAACAGTGAGTCTTCAGGAAGGTTCATTTTGGGACCTCATGTCCAAGTAGTAAATATATTGGGTTTCATTACAGGTACCAGTTCTGACGGTAGCGGCTAAGACGGGCGTTTTCAGTGCAAGGAAACAGAGAAGCAGAGCATTGTGACATCCTAGACCCAAGCTTCACCGAACGCTAACATGTCCTTTAAGGTTGCACAGGAACCACAGAAGCTCAAGAGAAGTCTGGTGGGCAACAGTTTTCTCTTCTGTTTTTGTGCCACCATCAGTGAAAATACCCTGAGACGCCTCATTCCTTGCACTGCCTTCCATGTGTGCCCTGTGGCTTCAGCCTCTCCTGCTGTAGTGATGTTTCCCCTTGCCTTGACAACAGTGTCTGCGTGACAAAGACTACAGATCTTCCTCACTGCCAGATCAAGTACAGAACTCCCACAATGAACGGTGATCAGTTCTGTGTGGATCTCTTACCCAGCATTGCCCTAACTACTGAAGTCAAGAGAGCATAACTTATTGAAACTTAGAGATCCTGCTTCAACCATGTGTCATGGGGTAGTCTCCAAGACAGTGACATTTGTTAGCAGCCTATAATGGTTTGGATGGAAAATGTTTCCCATAGACTCAGGTATTTAACCCTTTTGGGGGAGGAGGTGACTTGCTGGAGGAAGTACAACTTTGGGGGAGTGGGAGAAGGCTTTGGAGGTTCATAGTCTCATCCTATTTTCAGCTCTCTCTCTCTCTCTCTCTCTCTCTGCTTTACAGTTAGTGATTTGGTCTCTCAGCTTCATGCTCCTGCCCCCATGCCTGCCACTTGCTGTCATGGATTTCCCTCATGTTATGACGGGCTCTTACTCCTCCGAAACCATAAGCCAAAATAAACTCTTTCCTCCAGAAGTCATTTCTGCTCACGGTGTTTAACCACCACAGCAAAAAATTAACTAGCCTCCAACTGCTTTTCTAAGGAAAAAAGAGATTGGCAGTCATTTAGTGATAAACTTCCAGTTATATGTCATTGGTTGAAAGCAACAAAAGTCAAACCTAGGGTATACATATATATATATATATATATATATATATATATATATATATATATATATATATACTGGAAAAAGAAATGAAGGGGGAACCAGGGTGCTTGGACCTATAAGGAGTTTTTGATCTGTCAGTGAGGGTGCTCTGTAGTCTTTGTCATGCAGACAAAGCACAGGGAAACTTCACTACAGCAGAAGAGGCTGAAGCCACAGAGCACACAGAAAAGGCAGTGGAAGCAATGAGTCGTCTCAGGATGTGTTTATAAGGGCTGATAGGCTTTGTGGCCCGGATCGTCAGCAGGTCCCAAAGAGAAGCAATCCTTCAACAGTAACACAGAGATGATAAAGCACACAGAGCACAAAGGAATCATCCCAAAACTCAGAGTGATAACACTGAGGAGTGAAGGCAGACATGCTGCGTAACTTGTGGGCCTCGGAGAAAAGCAAACTGTGAATTTATTTGTTCAAAAACCTGTAGATTTCCAAGGGGAAAGATGAAGGGTGTTGCACCAAGTGTGGGGGAGGAGGGACATCTGAGCGCAGAGCCACTGAAGGCCTTGCACACCTGTGAAGCTATCCAGAGAAATGAAGGGGTTTCCACTGCTGAGAAGCACGCAGAGAGCCTTTGAAGGCAGATGATGCAGGAGATTCTGCTGCATGAGCTCTTGGATTAGTTATTTGTAAATCTTTCAAACCGTTCTATGGGCTCTTCTCTTAGTATGGGTGCATTAGGCAAGGTTCTCTGGAGGAACAGAATGGTCAGAATGTGTAAACATTATAAAAGGGGATTTATTAGATTGGCTTCCATGCTATGGGCTGGGTAGTCTGACAATGACAGCCCGCATGCTGGAAAGGTTGGAATTCTGGTAACTTCTACTTCACAAAGCCGGATGCTTCAACAGTCCCAGTTTGGTGCTGAAGGCCAGGACGAACCCTGGAGCATTCCTGATAGTCAACTCAGTTTGGACAGCTGAATCTGACGTCAGCTGAGGATAGCAGTAGTGACAAGAGACAGACTCACTCTGGAGGAGGTGAGGTCAGACTTGCAACATTCATTTTTTTCCCTCAGACTTCTTTATATCTAGGTCATCTATGGAAGTTATCATCCAACCTAAGGGCAGATCTTTCCCTTCAGTTAATCTTTTCTGGGAATACCTTCAAGGTCACATGCAGAGGTCTGTCTCCAGGAGATTCCAGATCCTATCAAGTTGATATCACAGTGTCGTAGCTCACAGTTTAAAGAAAAATATAACCTCTGTCCTTGTGCCAACTACATAATGTTCAACAAGCCAGAGAAGAGTCTGAGTGGTCACAATTAACTCAATGCCCTCGTCCTGGATGTCCATAGGACAATGACAGCATCTTGACTCAGATGCTCCTACTCTACGTTTTTCTCATCAGTGTGGGGCTGGAGTATAATTTCCATGTGTCCACCCAGGGCCACAGGTTGGAAGCAGAGCTAACAGCTGGTGTTGTCAGTGCGGTTCAAGGGTGGCATCAAAGGGAGGAACTGCGTTAAGTGAAATAAGCCAGGCTGAAGAAAATAAGAATGAAAACAAGAGGGAAGCAGGAGCAGACAGAAGAGCTGACACTCAGTGACACAGCAGGAGCAATGGTCCATGAAGGGGAACCCAGCTTCTTTTGAGCAAGAGGATGGCGTCTCTGGCCTGGGTGAAGATCTAACATTGTGCACTACCCAAAATATAAACAAACAAGCTAACCTAGTCAGGACCACCCCTGAGGAAGGGAAGGTAGGAGTACCCCTATGAAGTCTGAAGGCCATTTCACCTGAAGTGATGCTAAGGAATTAGGCAGAATAGTCATTCCTGTTAATGAGAAACCATACTTTGTCTTCCCAGAGTTGATGCTCAGCAGCACAGTCCCTAGAGCCCACCATTCCTTCTCTTCCACATTCCTCCTCCAGGCAGCTACTGAGATCTATAGCATGCCTGCCTTGGGATGTTCTTTTAAATGAAGATTTCTACATTTCTAATGAAATTGTCCTCTTTGGATAAACTTGGACTTGGCTTCACTCTCAAACCTTGCCTGTCTTTCAATTATTTAATCACTGGAGGAAACAAAGGTCTGTGATATATGTGACAATTCTACAAGACAGGACCTTTTTTATTAGTATATATTAAATGTTCAAGATAATGGGTTTATTATTACTTTTCATAATATATATAATACACTTTAATAACATTTCATCCCATCATCCTTTCTTGTATTCTTCCTCTTTTCATTTTCTCTCCCAGTCCTACCAACTAGTTTTCCTCCCAATTATGTGTTTTCATAAAAAAATCTAGATTCGGCACATGAAGGAAAACATACAGTGTTTGTACAGAAAGTGCTTTTCCTTTCCATTCCCAGAGTGGGAAATTGGTTAAATGATTAAACTATCAAGATCTCACATGATAAGGGGAATACAATTCTTTAAAAGGAAGCTGGATATGTTGAGATTCAAAGTGGATTGTGATAGACAAGACATAGTGTAGTTGGAGACTATTTGTTCATTTCCTGGGCACCCAGACCCAAAATAATCACAGAAACAGTATTAATTACAACACTACTTGGCCTATTAGCTTATCCATGTTTCTAGCTAACTCTTACATCTTAAATCAACCCATCTCTATTAACCTGTGCATCACCACGAGATCGTGGCCTACCTGCAAGTTTCCAGCAGACACCGGTGGGTATCTTTCTCCTTCTGTGACTACATGGCATCTCTCTTTCATTCTGCCTACTCTCTCTAGATATCTTTTCCAGCCTGACTATATTTTGCACTGCTATAGTCCCAAGCAGCTTCTTTATTCATTAACCAATAAAAGCAACACATATACAGAAGAGAATCCCACATCAACATAGCAAAGAAACACTCCACAGGTTAAATAAGGAAAGAGAGCCTTATAGCAATCTATCAAGCTGTTCTTATATTTCATAGTTATTAGTTGGCTTTCAAACTTTATTCCCTCAAATTTGGGACAAGTTAGAGAAAAGCTGAAAAGAGGAAATTTCAAGTACTAAATTGCTTAAGGAAAAGAGATAGAAGTGGGAATAATGTCTCAAAGAAAGTTCACACATTAAGAAATAATAGATGTTCTTATAACTAAAGGGGATTGATAAAGTCACCAGGAGCTTAGAATAAGGACAGCTTAGTCCCTTAAAATTGGACTCAGAAAGACCAAACCTATATAAGGTCTTCCTCCAGATTTAATACAATCATACCTCCTGTCAATTATTGCCAAACTGAAACAGCTGAGGCGAAGACGATACACAATTAGAACACAGATGCAAAGGGCTTCCATGTGGAGTTTTCTGAGGAGGGAGGAGTCTGGAAGGCATGTGTGTCCCAGATGTAGCCCTGTGTGCCCGTCTGGAGAGACACTGGCCTGAACCCTTGAGATCGTGATGGCTGCACCAGCAGACTGAAATGTGTTGCAATAGAGCACACAGAGAAAGGCAATTAGCAGCTATCTGTGTCCCTCAGAGGAAAGCAAACACCATAGAATGGGGTCCTTCTCCAAGAAATTCAAGTTCAAGTCTTTCGGGGATCTCTCCTTTGGAACTGATTTAGAGAACCAAATGCCTACACTAGAAACCGGCATCCGCCGCTTCAGCTTGGACAGGTTCACTTCCCTATGTCAGAGTTTGCTGTCTCCAAATGGAGGTGACTCCTTCACAGCTTTGCTGTGTAGACTAAATGGTATATCGCACACAAACACAAGCACACACACACACTTCAGAGTAGCATGGTTAACTACACCCTACATAAACTAAGGGATTTGAATAAAAGGCTCTCCGTGGACTTCTCGGTCTAATTATAGTAGCCCATTTTCTGCTACTATAACACAATACACGAAGTTGGGTAATTTGTAAAGAAGAGCTTTATTTAGCTCACAATTTAGAAGCCAAGATTTCTAACTCGGTCTCTCTGCTTTGGCCTTTATTTAGAAGAGGCTCCATAGCAAATGGTATGACAATGGCTGGATTGTGTGCAAGAGAAAGAAATCACATGATACAACAGATCATATATATAAACATGATATACAAATTGCATATATATATATGCAATTTAAAAATTTCTAATGATATTTATATACTGGCTTATGGGAAAGACAACTATTTTAGCCTCAGCCTTTTGAGGTTTATATGACTTGTTTATTTTTATTCAATTCTACCTCTCACAGAGAGTTCATTTAGGACAGAATAAATTAAGGCTGAAAGTGGCAGAAATAAACGTGAAAATGGCCAGTCCCGTGACAAGAGAAACCTAGATTTAGAAATCCAACCTGGAGATTAAGCTGCTGGAAATAGTCTTAATGTATATTTTAGTGGGAAATTGTTGACATTCTTTCCATACTTCCTGGCCTCAGCTATTCAGTCTTCTCTGCTGTGGTTAAGGGAAACATTCGGGACTAGATAACTTTGGAGAATTAGGGAGACAGTGCCATGCCAGTGGTTAGAAGAAAAAAAAGAGGAAAGAAAGAGAAAGGGGAGAAGGAGGGAAGAGAGGAGAGGAGAAAGAAAAACATAGAAAAAAGCAGAAGGCTTCAGTTGCCTGAGGAGAGCTGGTGAGAAGCGAAGGCTGGGAAGGCAGAGGAGGGCTCTGCAGAGGCTCCGTTTCTCCTTTGGCAGGGCCAACGGGACACACAGATGGGCAGTAAAGTAACCCAGGCAAAATAGTAGGAATGGGTGTGCTAAGACATTATTTACATAAACTGCCCAAAATAAAAGCAAACTGCAAGAGAGGGCGAGGCATTCCTGATTACACTGCCGTGTCTCCAAACTAGTTAAATCATCTTCAGATACATCCTCCAGAAGATGTGTTTGCTTATTGTAGCGTCACATTTGTGACCCAGAGGAGTTGCAGTCAACGAGCAACATTATAAAATGGAGATATACGGGCACTTAGATTGAGTTTCTCCTCTTATTTGGACCCCAGACTTGATAAGACCTATTTGCATGAGAATTTTGAGACTGGGAGCTTTGGGGACTGTGGACGTCCCATTTGCCGCAGTGACAGTCCTGCATGTCTCCTTTTGGTTTTTTTTGGGGGGGGGGGGGCAGAGTCACAAGGGTTAAATTCTTGATAGAATCTCTTCTGGCTTTCACTGTGGCCGTAATCAACTAAGAAGACTTTGCCTGGGCTATGACCTCTAATAAGATCATGAACGAATCATTTGAATGGAGCCCAGATAGAGAGACTGTGATTTAGGAACTAAAACCTTCAGATTCTCCACGAACAGTTTGGTAAACTCATCACGGAGCCCAGGTTTGTGAGGCTAGGGGCTAGGAGCCTGACTGCGTTAATCCTGCAGATGCCTGGCGTCCACCCCACCCTGTGGAATCTAGAAAGAGGACCTCTCTCAGAGCCAAGAACTGCCTTCAGGGCTGCCCACAGCCCTCTTCTGGGAAAGCCCTGTAGAAAACAATCATTTTAAATAGATCATATTCAATTTTATTAAAAAACCAAAACATCTGGGGCATTGATTTGCAAACTCTGTAACGCCATCGGTATGTCTGATCTGGCCAAGATATTAAAGAGACATTTAAGGAGAAGTCAGTGAGCGTCTCCAACCCAAGCTTTGGCAGATTCAAACAGTGTCGTGGTGCCTTGGGTAATTTGTCTTCCTTTATGTTTCTCTGTGCAAAGAAGAGGGGAGGGGACATTTGCAAAATAATTTACTGTGACACATCCATTATAGTGAATGCGTGTACCACTTGCCAGCACTCCCGGACAAAGCTGCTCCCTCCCAGATGCTCAGCCATATGTCCTAGGCGTGATGTGAAGACCTGGGCGTTACGTTGGTGGAGAAGGATTTCTGGGATCTGGACATTTTAATAGAAATCCCAGAAAGTTTGGGGGCTGCTGGCTTGGGTGAAGGAAGCAGCGGGGAAAGTCTGGTCAGCTGGGGGCTAGGTATTCCTAAGGATGCTTTCGAGCCCTGACCACAGGCTGGAGTGAGGTTGATGGTCTCCCTGGGGCCAAGAGTCATGCTGAGAAATGCTCGGGCTTGGTTTATAGAGCTTCCATGGCTTTTGGCTCAAGTTTCTTGACTTGCCAACTCCCACCCCACCCGCTGGCTCTCCAGCCTCTGTCTTCTTACAGCAGCGACCCCTTGATGATCAGAGCTCTGGCCTGCACGTTCTTAAGTGCACAGCTTACCAGAGCTACGAGAAAGCAGCTGCTGCTTGGCCATGCTCTCTTCTGGCCTCCTGCCTATTGCAAAGCTAGCTTCGCTGCTTCTGCTTTTGGAATGAAACCAACACTTACTGAACACCTACTGTATGGATGACATCTACGACGCCCAGTGATAAGCAAGACAAAATGTGGCATATAATGGGTCTTTGTCTTGAAGGACCCCACTGTCTGATTGGGATTTGGTAATCTCTTCTATGTCCTAGCAAACTTGAGCCACGTCTCCCTAGCACTTTATTCTTCAGTGTCTCCACTGGGATTGCTATAAAGTAATAAGGATAAAATGCTTAGAACAGTATATCATCACAGTAAGCACTAGTAAAATTTGGCTAGTTCTTTTGGCCCTTCACAGTAGGAAAGGAGCTAACAATATTATTTATCTGCCATTGTAGCGAGCTGCTTGAAATCACACCTGATGGAGATGTATAATCAACTCCTGAGATGGCTAAGGCCTGACCTATGCTATGATCACACAATGATTATCAGCTGCCTGCATATGCGTGAAATTATGGGCAGTGCCTACCTGGCAGTTCGGGGTTGGCAGCCCATGCCTACTTCAGGGCTGGGAGAGGTTTGCCCAGAGAGAGGAGAGAGGTCAAAGAGAGAGAGAGGGAGGAAAGAGAGAGGAGAAAAAGGAGAGAAAGAGAGAGAAGAGAGAGGGAGAGAGAGAGGAAAAAGAGAAGGAGAAGGAGATAGAAGTCCTGGAATAAACTGCAGTGAGAAGAGCTCCGGTGGTGGCATCATCCTTGCGGGTCGAGGGTGACCGCGACATGCCATATTTTACATTAAGAGTTTTGAACTCTCACTGTGCCATGTAAGGTGGACATGGCTGTTACTAATTCTTTTGTTTTGTTTTGTTTTGAACACAGGGAGGCTCTGCCACATTGCCTGAGCTTTCATTATTGACCGAGATTACAGTCAAAGTCAAAGCCACGTGGTGCCGAAGCTCGCGACTTTATAAAGACAAAAGAGATTTGAAATAATGCTTCTAAGATACTAGAGGGTATATGGTAAAATGATAGCCAGTGGATTTCCCAACAGTCCTTGGGGGACAACTCAGCAATAGAACTGCCCTTTAGTGTGGAACTGCCAGCGGCAACAGAGCACTCCGCTCTTCCTGGCACCAGGCCTGAGGGGGCAAGGAGGGCAGAGAAATTCCTGGAGCCTGAGAAGGAGGAATGTGTGAGGAAGGCCGTCTGGCGGAAGCTGCCTGTAGCTCTGGGCAAAGGGAGATCAGTCAACCTGCCCATGACAAGCCCAGGAAAATAAATAACCCGTCTTACCTTCTCCATCTCTCCTTGCCAGGGCCCTTGAGCAAATACTCTCTTTGCTACCGTCCTGGAGGCCATGCTTCTTGGCAGGAAAGGGTGGAGGAACACAAGATGGTCCAGAGGCGCTCGGTAAGGAGGCCAGGCAGCCTGGGTGCCTGGGCCAGCTCATGGTTGCCTCTGTTATTTTCCTGTGTTGGGTGACTTGTGTCCAGTCCAGCTCTTCTGGGCATACAATAAAGGAAGAACTTGACTGTTTTTATTGTTCTTGTTGTTGCTTTAAGACAAGGCCTTGCATGTAGCCTAGGCTGGCCTCAAACTCATGACGATCCGCCACTGTACCCAGATAATGGAAAGGTTTTCTAATCCGTGCGTTGGTGTAATTGTGACTCCCTGAGTAGTCAATTGAGGGCTTTTGCCCAAAGAAAAGAAAAAAAAAACTTACATTTTTGCTTTTTTTAAAAAGGAAGTTTTTAAAAAGAAGTCTTGGAAATCCTCCTTTTTAAAACACAACCTTTGTGGTTTGTCTCACTGGATGTTCTAACAGAGGAAAGGGCCTCTTTGTTTACATTGCTATGCAACAGGAGGCATTGAGTAAATGGTTTCCCAGTTTTTATTATTTTAAACTTCACCCAGGAGAAAATTGATCCAAGCTTAAGAAAGAGCAGAAACAGAATCTAGAGTTTTCAGAATTCTACGTATAATTTCAAGGAACAGACAATATTAACAAACAGGGGAGAGATTAAAAAACAAAGACAAAAAAACCCTCCTAGTTCTCATTTTCAAGATAAATTCCATATAAAGCTTTGTCTCTACTTAGAAAGATTATTGTATAGCCAACTTTGCATATTTCACACTAACAGACTCTGGAAGTTGGAAATATGCCACTTGTCACCAGATGTTACCAGAAGGTTAAACAGCTGTAGAATTCTTTCCATCTCTCTTTCTGACACCAACAACACATACCAAGTGCCCAGCAGAAGCAGTCTCAAGCAGGGACAGAAGAGGGCCAGATGTCACCTCATACCCTACGTAACTTCAAGCTCACCCCCCACTCTGTCTATAAAAACTTCAGATCCCCCGCTGCACCGTTTTCACGCAGCCAGGAGACCTTCGGTTTGACGTGCACGCCTGCGCCAGTTCTATCTGATGGGCAGCCTCGTGCGGTTGCTGGACTTTCTGCTCAAGCTGGAGGGGAAAATGCACACAAGTGCTCTAAACTTGGTTAAATCAGACATCTGGAAGCCAAGGGTGGGGAAAGGGAGCAAAGGTTAGGGAAAAATAGCACTCGGTAGCAACCGGCAAAACAAACTTGTCAAGAGAAACAAGGAGGCCATGCGAGCAGGCATCTGCCTGGGCATAGCTCATCTTTAGAAACAGTGTCCCTCTGTTGTCTAACTCCAGACACACGGGGGAGAAGAGAAGAAAAGGCAAAGAAAGTCTCTACCACAGACGACCACTGTTCATGTTTTCGTTCCTCTCTCCCATCTTCTGCCTATATTCATTGTTATGCATATGCATAAATGTAAGATCAAAGACAGAAGCAACAGGCGTTTTCAAAGTAAAACTCAGAGTTATTATAAGCATACTGTTTTATGCTCTTCATTCAAGCTGATCTTGTTTATATATTTTCCCTGCCACCACAAATTCTCAAAGCGGTTGTTTGTTTTAATTAAGTATATAACAGTTCATCCTGGAATACAGCATAATTTGTTGTAAACACTGTGTGTGTAGCATTAACATTCATGTGGTTTCTAGCTTTTCGATGTTTCAAATAATATTTTTGGAGAATGTCTTTCAAAATCATCTTTGTAACTCTGTCTATAGGATAGATTACTAGAAATGAATGGAATGGGCTGAAAAACATTTAAGCGAGGCATGGCGATACACATCTTTGATTCCAGCACTTAGGAGGCAGAGGCAGGTAGATCTCTATGAGTACAAAGTCAGCCTGGTATAGAGAGTTCCAGGACAGCCAAAGTGATGTAGTGAGACCCTTTCTCAAAAAGAAAGCAAGAGAGAATGAGAGAGAGAAACACTTAAAATCTAGAACTCAAATCACCATCTGGAGCAGTTGTTCCAGTTTTGGCCTTCTGAGTAGCTTATGCAAAGAGGTATTTCAGGACCAAGATGTCTCAGAAGGTAAAAGCGTTTGTTGTCCAAGCCTGACTGCATGAGTTCTAGCCCTGGCACCCACAAAAACATGGAAGGAAGGAGAGATTCTACAAAGTTGCCCTCTGACACCACACACACACACACCCCACAGTGTTTGCACACACAGATACATCATGTTCACACAATAATAATACATTTTTTTAAAAGAAAGGAAGGAAATACTCATTTCATTTACATCTGGCTGATGTTGATGGTTGTCATTTTTAAGATTCCAGGTCTATTTCTGAAGTAGAAAATGGTACCTTCAGATTTTAAAATGTCATTATCTGTTTAACAGTAACTCTGAATATTTATTTACCATGCAAACTTAGCTTCGAGGCAACTGATTTCCTTTTGCATAAACTCGTCCTTGAGTAGAGTCATCCTCAGGCCACCTTTCTAATATAAGTATTACAAACTCTCTGGAACCCTTAATGTGTAACAATAACGCCAAACAACTGATTCTCTCTGTTGCATTTTGCAACATATTCACACTGGCTCTCAAAAGTCTGTACATCCTAGAATTGTAAACACAGATTTTGGCAAGGAACACTGGCCACTATCCAACCCAGAGTGACAGAGAAACATTCCTGTCATTCTGAGCCCGCAAGGGATGGGACAGGGACACAGGACCTAGTGACATCAAAATTGTTTGACAACCTAACACTCACTCCCTTCTTAGATGTTTGACAGGTGGATCAAGTCTATAGATCTTTTCTTGTAATACCCTTGGCTGTTGTGTGGTTTGAATAAAAATGGTCCCCATGGGCTCATTGGTTTGAATTCTTAGTCACTAGGGAGTAGAACTGCTTGAAAGGATTAGAAGGATTAGGAGGTGTGGCCTTGTTGGAGGAAGTGTGTCACTGGAGGTGGGCTTTGAGGTTTCACAAGGCCATAACAGATCCAGGTCTCTTTCCCTCTTCCTCTCCCTCTCCCTGAGGATCAGGATATAGCCCTCAGCTGTAGTTCTAGCATCCTGCATGCCACCCTGTTTGTACCCCTCTAAAACTATAAGCAAGCTCCCCAATTAAATGCTGGTGAGAGTTGTCTTGGTCATGATGTCTTTAGAGCAATAGACTGTGGTTGAGACAGTTGTATTAAGTATAACAAAATTATAAAGGAATCCAGCTACATTAAAATATTGTTATGAACATTTATAAAAAATGTTGGCATAGTGACACACATGTTCATTTATTAACATTAAAAGCTAGAAATATATACATACATACAAACACACGCACAGAGAAGAAATACCATCACTTAAGAGTGGTAACGAAGGTAGAGATATTTCAACATATCTACATCAATGATGTAATATAGTTTCATTTCTGTCAGTGACAAAGTCCAGGTATTGAAAGCACTGTTACGGGCGATTGCTTCATTTCTGCCTTGTTTCAATGAATGCTAGTAAAAGAGAATTGTATTCTCACCGCCGAACACCTAAGTTCCCTTCGTGAATCAACCCCTGGTTAAGAACTCATTGGCCAGCCAGGCAGTAGAGCTATATGCCATTAATCCTAGGCAGGAGGATCTCCGAGTTCAAGGCTAGCCTGGTCTATAGAGCAATTTCCAGGACAGCCAGGGCTATACTAAGAAACCCTGTCTCAACAAAACAAAACAGAACAAAACACAATGGTCAGTCAAAATGCCCAGGAGGTAAGAACCTGTGAGGAGACATTATCTCTACCTCCTTCCCACTACTAGAAATCTGACATTTTCTCTAAACCCTCTTTTTTTCTTTCTTCTTTTTTTCTGTAATTGCCACATTCTGGGAAGCTGTTGGAACAGTGCAGTGGGATTAGCTACAGTGGAAGATCTTGGGCAAAGGGCTGAAGTCATCCTATTAAAAATACTGTGTTTAGCAAATCTTCAGGTTTTGCTCATGGGCTACACTGAGCCATGGGCTACCCTGAGCCATGGGCTACCCTGAGCAGCACTACCTACACTACACTGTGAGTCAATCCTCCATGCTTGGCACAGAAGCCCAGAGCTGCGGGCACAGAATTACCCTAACAGCTGTGCCACTGGAGAAGCCCCTGATATTTCTGAGCCTTAGATTTTCTTCATTCATAAAATAATTTGGCAGAGCATTGGTTCTGCTAAATTCATGGTTGTGTAAGATGTAACAATTGGAGGAAACTCACTGAAGGGCATAAAGAACTTTTACTATTTTTGTAACTCTTTTGTAAGCCTAAAATTATTTCAAAATAAAGAGTTACAAAAAATTTTTTAATCTCCCTTTTACCATTAAAAAATACTAGCAACTTGTAAAAGAGCCGATTCTCCTTCCAGCTCCCACAATATTTGACTTGAAAACATTTGAACTCCCAGGGTGCTATGGTGGTTACTGGGTCTCTCCAGGTGAGTGTTTTTGAGTGTTGAGAACAGAAAGCCTTTCTTGTTTTCTGAAGCTTCTAACTCCTGCATCTCCACAGTCTCCCGTTTCTGTTTTTCCTCATCCTTGTTCATTATATAAAATGAGTCTGTCCCCTTCCTGGAAGCTATAGAATGTGAACTCATGCTGACTCTAAAGTACAGCGAGAGCAGTCAGGACCTCATGCCTGGCACACTGTTCTCCCCTCTGGTGCCAGGGACAGGGTCATTTCAGCCCTGGTTGCCATGTGCTCTGCCTCCTGCCCTGAAGCTCCTCTCTCCCTCAGTAGGTCAATCTACTTCTTGTGCGTTTTGAGCCCTGAGATCTTAAGCAGGGATTTCTATGTGTTGTACTGTGAGTATTCTATCCTCTTACTCAAACAGAGATCACAGAGGAAATACTTTTATAGCTTTTCCTTCCCAATCGCCATACATTTGGCACTCTGAGGTATTCACACGATTGAACCCAGATCGAGGGGGTGCCCTGAGCTTCAGGTGTCAAAGAGAACAGGAGTGCCAGTTGAATGGGGTGGCCTGGCTGGGACAGCATGGGCCCCCAGGCCTGAAAAGTACTAATGAGGCTAAAGTGAGAGACTCAGAAAACACCCTGCTCTTGGCAAGCCCAGGCAGGGTTCTCTTTGATGTGACATCTTGCTTGATCTTGCTTTGTGTGTCCGCACTTGTCCTTGGCAGGCAGCAGACCGTTCCTCTCCAACAGTGAGGTGCCCTTGAATGTTACTGCCATCCATTAAAGCAGGGATGCATGCAAGTAGCTTCCAGGAGGTGGAGGAGGTAGGTGAAGTCAGGGTTGTTTCTGAAGGGTACGGGGCAGATACTTAAGGAGGGCCCAGAGCCATGGCTGTTAGTAAGGAAACCGTGACAGGCCTAGGACTCGGAACTGGGGTTCTTAGCACATTTGAATGATTTTTATTTGATGTGGGAATGATTTGAGGGGAATACAGAGACATGAGGAGCAAAATGATGAAAGTCGATTCATTTGATCAAAACTCAAAAAGATTTACAAATGCCCAACATTGTTGTGGAATATTACTGTAACTGTGTAAAGATGGGTTACATTTGTTTATGTTGCAGAATGTTACTTTAACTATGTAAAGCTGTGTTGCTGCTTAACCATGTCTGCCTAAGGCACCTGACTGGTCTCATGAAAAGCTGAACAGCCAATAGCTAGGCAGAGGAGGGGTAGGCCAAGCTGGTGGGCAGAGAGAATAAGTAGGAAGAGGAATCTAGGAGAGAACAAGGGAGAAAGAGGGGGGACACCTGGGGCCAGACAGACAGACAGACATGGAGGAAGCAGGAAAGTAGGGCATACAGAATGAAAGAAAGGCAAAACATAAATGAAGAGAAACAGTTAGATCAAGTTATAAGAGCTAGTGGGACAAGCATAAGATAAGGTCAAGCATTCATAACTAATAAGTCTCTGTGTCTTGATCTTTAGCTGGTTGGTGGCCCCAAAGAAAGACTGTTACATACTATAATTGTGTCAGTTAGACTCAGTCAGACACTGGCTTGTGAATATGGTGGTTTGGATAAGAAATGTTCCCAGTAGTCTTGAGGCATTTGAATACTTGGTCCCCAGTAGGAGGGAAGTTATTTGGGATGGTTTTGGAGGTGCAGTCTTGCTAGAGGAAGTATGTCACTGGGGAAGGGATTTAAGATTAAAGAACCTCATGTCTTAGTTGGGGTTTCTATTGGTGAGATGAACACCATGGACAAAAGAAAGCTAGGGAGGAAGGAGTGTATTTGGCTTACATTTCCACACAGGAAATCCGTCATTGAAAGAAGCCAGGACAGCAACTTAAACAGGACAGAAACCTGGAGGTCAGAAGCTGATGCAGAGGTCATGGAGGGATGCTGTTTACTAGCTTGCTCCTCATGGCCTGCCTCAGCCTGCTTTTCTAAAGAACCCCAAACCACCAGCCCAAGGATGGGGCACCACCCACAATGGGCTCAGTCTTCCCCCATTAATCACTAATTACGAAAATGCCCTCCAGGCTCGCCTACAGCCCCATCTTAGGAAAGTTTGTCCTAACTGATGGATCTAGCTTGTGTCGACTTGACATAACACGAGCCAGTGTGCCCCCTCAACACTCCAGCTGGCTCTCTGCTTTGAGCTTGTGAGTAAGGAGGTCAGCCCTCAGCTTCCAGCTTTAGCCACCACGCCTGCTCCACGTGGCCATGCTTCTCTGCCGTGATGGACTGATATCCCTCTGGAACCCTGCACCTCAATAAGTACTTTCTTCTACAGATTACCTTGCCTGTGGTGTCTTATCACAGCAACAAAAAAGTAACTAATACGACGAATGTTAGTCATAGAAACGGACTAGACTTCACTCGCTTCCTGGGTGGATGTCACTGCTGCTCTTGTCTATTTCCTGTTCTCCCTCTTTCTGCTTCCCGGGTCCCTTATGGCTGAACAAGAGCATGTTACTGTTAGTAGCCTCATTTCTGCCAGAGCCTGCCCCTGCCACGGTGGACTGAGTGGTCTCTGCTGTGTTTCACCTTCCGTATCTTCTGGGAGGGATCTCATTTCCTGGACTTCCTGTAAAATGCTGCTGGAAGGGAGCGTGGAAACGGTAGCTGTCAGTCTGGCAGCCCCTGTGATGCTGGCATAGGCAGGAGAGGTAGAAAGAACATCAAGCACTCACCTCTGCTTCTTCACTCTGCTTTCAGACACTCTCAACACTTTTCACTTTTTTTTTTTTTTTTTGCTGTAATTCCAGGAAAAAAGGTCTTACTGTGTTACCCCAACTGCCACAAATTCATTATGTAGCCCAGGTGTCCTTGAACTCATGGTGATCTTACTATCTTCCCTCCAAAATGATGCAACTGTGGTCCTGCTATGCACAGCTGTGCCGATGGCTTTCTTCAGCCAATTTAAAACTAGTGTGCATTTATTAGAAACTAGCACAATGTTAGGTAACTTGGAGTATGCAGTGATGGACTGTTTCAGGTCACTTTGATGCCTTCTTTTCAAAAATACATGGTAGCAACTAGCCACAGTTCTGCCTTCCATGGTTTCAGTTACACGTGGCTAACTAATGTTCTATAAATTAGATAGAAAATTTTAGAAATACATAATTCCTAATTCTTAACTAGTTTAGGTTATAATACATTTCATAGTTCTGTTTTTAGATTTTTATAATCATACTTGTTTGTTTAATTATTCATTTATTTATGTAGGGGGCACCATTGCATGGCATGTGTGTGCAGTTTATCAAAAAGCTTTTGGGAACTGGTTCTCTCTTCCACACCATGTGCTTCCCAGGCACCTTTACCCACTGAGCAATCTCACCAGCCCAGTATTTTTACTTATTGTTAATTGCTTATTATTATTTGTTTGTTATTAAACATAAATACTTATTATAATTATACTATTTTATAAATTAAACTTTATTATACTTGTAGATATAGGAAAGAGCATAGTAGACATTCAGTGCTCTCTGCAGCTTTGAGGACCCACGGATGATGTCATGGGTTGCATTTCCCTAGAAACCATTGTATGCTCGATGTCTTTAAGGTGCTCAGAAAACCATCTGTCACTCAATTATCTATCAAATCAGGTTCAAGGACCTGAATTCTACCCTGAAAGACTGTCCAGTCCCCAGCCTCAACTCACGCTCTCAGCAGCAGCAGCTTCCATTTCTGCACTTGAGTTCTCGTGGACCAGGAGACTGATTGGCTTCTATTTTTTTTTTTTTTTTTTTTTTTTTTTTGCACTTGGACCTCTCATTTCCGCCATCAGCGTTTCCTTGGTGACACTGTTTTTCCCCGCCCCTCCCCTTCTCCAGTGTTCTTCCCATCTCCACATGGCACGTGCTGCTGAGCCCTTAGTGGTCATTCTTCCTATAAAAAGCGGCTTCTGACTCCTGATAGCTAGCTAGGGACCACTGTCCTTCACTAAGAACACCAGAGGCCAGAGCAGGGGCTGTAGCTCAGTGTAGCCTGGGGTTCGATCCCAAGTTACAACTAAGACAAGAATACCAAGTGCTTGCTGTGTTTTGCTGTGGAGGGATTTGGAATAGTCTGTCTTCTGTTGCAAAGTTTTTGTTTTATTTTAAAAATAAACACCATTTCTCTTTCTAGTAGAGCAGAAACTTCCTTATTTGCCTTTTAATGTCCTTATTCCTTTTAGTGTCCATGGTTATTGAATGAGTAAAGGAACAACTGGAAAAAAAAGTTTTTACTCTAGAAGAACTTAAAATCTAATAGTGGGAATTAAAAAGGAAAAAGCATGGTCCCTGTTGCCTGGCATGGCATCTATAACTCTTGGCTTAGAATTTTGTTTTTCCTAGATAATTTGCAATCCCTGTCTTAATTCTTTAATTTCTTTGACAATAAACAAGCAATCTTGTTCTCTCTACCTACGTTATTCAACTTTAACTTTCCATTATTCTTGCAAGTAAGTTGAATCATAGTACTCCCGTTTGTTACTAAATCACAAGCAGGATGAAAATGTCTCCTCACGCTTATAGCCATAAAAATAGTAAATTGTTTCTAATAAAAAAAGTAACAGTTAGTGAAAAACATGGGGCTTAATTATAAGTTGTAGAGAACATAATCACAAGTACAGTTTCAAAGTCTGTGTGAGGGGGGAAAACCCTTCACTAGTCATTAACACTTCTAATTATAAAATGGGTCTTGGACTTTGCCCTGCCATCAAAGCCAAGGTCTTTAAAATAGAACCACACACAAAAGCATTATCGCCAAATGATAGCTTTTTCTACCAGAGAGAGGTTTTGCTGCTTTGGAATATAACAAAGCCGAACAGTGCTCCGATGTCCTTTCTCAGAGGTTTGATTTGTCTCTCCCTGAAACAAGTTCCTACATTCTTCAAGGAAAGGCACACCATTTCTTTTCCATCAGCCTTTATTCTCTAGAGTTCTGCCTGTTTTCTTACTACTCTGGTCTTTGAGCAGTTAAATTTTCAAACGTTTAATATCTTGTTTGTAAGAAATGACAACTGATCATACCATGATGTGCTATCATTAATATCACTGTGCAAAGCTACCCTGTAAATATCACCTACCGTTTCCTATTCCATGTTCAGTAAGAGATGTTTTTTTCTAAAGATTTGTAATAATACAACCTAGGTTTATTATGTAAAAGATAGCATGGATTCTTTGTTTATTTTGAAAATCAGTCTTCTGTCCAATGTGGAGTTGGTGAAGATATTTTCCCAGTCCGTAAGCTACCGTCTTGTTGAACATGTCCTTTGCTTTACAGAAGCTTTTCTGGTTCAGGAGGTCCCATTTATTGCTCTCAGTATCTTTGCTTCCGGGGTTATATTTAGGAAGTGATCTCCTGTGCCAATGCTTTCAAATGTACTTCCTGCTTTCTCTTCTATGAGGTTCAGTGTTGTTGGTTTTACGTTTATGTCTTTGATCCATTGGGACTTGAGTTTTGTGCATGGCAATAGAATTGGATCTATTTGCATTTTTCTACATGTTGGTATTCAGTTATGCCAGAATCATTGTTGAATATACTTTCTTTCTTTCCATTTTATATTTTTAGCTTCTTTGTCAAAAATCAGGTGTTCATAGGTGTGTAGGTTAATATCCGGGTCTTCAGTTTGATTCCATAGGTCCTCCTGTCTATTTTTATGCCAATCAGGCTGTTTTCATTGCTGTAGCTCTTCAAAAACAAAAAACAAAAACAAAACAAAAAACAAATAAGCCAATGAAAAATGGAGTACAGGTCTAAAAAGAGAACTCTCAACAGATGAATCTCAAAGGGCTGAAAGACACTTAAGGAAATGCTCAACATCCTTAGCCATCAGAGATGTGCAAATAAAACAACTCTGAGATTCCTTCTTACACCTGTCAGAATGACCAAGTTCAAATACACTGATGATGACTTATGCTGGAGAGGATGTGGGGTAAAGGGAACACTCCTGCATTGCTGGCGGGAGTGCAAACTTGTACAGTTGCTTTGGAAGTCATTATGGTGATTTCTCAGATAATTAGGAAACAATCTACCTCAAGAACCAGTAATACTGCTGTTGGGTATATACCCAAAGGATGCTCAATCATACCACAAGGACATGTGCTCAACCATGTTCACAGAAGAATTATTTGTAATAGCCAAAATCTGAAAACAACTTAGATGCCCCTCAACCAAGGAATAAATAAAGAAAATGTTGTATATTTACACAGTGGAGTACTACACAGTGGTAACAGGCAAATGGAAGGATCTAGAAAAAAATCATATGGAGTGAGTTAACCTAGACCCAGAAAGACAAACATAGTATGTATTTACTCATAAGTGGTTTTTAGATATAAAGCAAAGAAAAACCACCCTAAAATTCACAATCCCAAAGAAACTAGACAGCAAAGAGGACCCTAAGAGAGACATGTATAGATCTAATCTACATGGGAAGTAGAAAAAGACAAGATCTCCTGGGTAAATTGAGAGTGTGGGGGTCAGAAAGAAGATAGAAAGGGAGAGGGGAGAAAGGGAGGGGAAAAAGTGTATAGCTCAATAAAATAATGAAAAAGATAGCATGGTGGCTTTCTCTCTGATATTTGTATAGACAGTAGTTCCACAGTCAACTTTGGGTAGGGAAACTTCTTCTGGCAGTGGATGGCAGTTACTGCAGAGGTTCCTAACTAGTCAGGGTTAAAAGCTGAACACCAAATGTAACATCTCCATCACCCTTTTCAAGGCTCAGGAAATAATTCAGAAGAAGAGGTCTTCCATTTCTGTCTCGTTGCCTAACTTCAGTAATACCAACAATTCCCAAGGCTGTAACTATGGTCTAGCAAAAAAAAAAAATTGTGTGTACACACAGACAAAAGTGTGATTGGGGGTATAAATCAGAAGTTTTCATCAGGTTCACCCAGTCCACTATACCAAAGCCCATGGAAGAGTAGTAGACTCTCACATCTATCCTTAGAGCCCCTCTTCACCCTACATCCCCACTGGGGCTCACTGGGGGGGTTGCTTTTCTGTCAAGGTGCCGATACATGAGTGGTTTGGGAATGCACTCTCATAAACATTGGTTGGCTGGCATTTAAATGCTGGTTGACGTATTTAATTATTTATAATGCATTTGGTGTCTATTGGAATGCCGGTCTCCAGTTGCCCATTCTCAAAGCTCTGCATCCACTGCCTCTTCCCGGTGGGTTTAGGGAGCTACAGACACACAAATCAAAGCAGCGGGAAGGAGGAGGAACCCCACCCCCATCTAGCATTATGCATTTTTCATGAGAAGTGGGTCATTAACAGTCATCACAGTGCTGTGTTCCCGTCCTGATGGGTCTTCCTTCACTGCCTGTCAAGCTATTTGCCTTCCTTCCTCTTCCCCCGTGCGTCCTCTCTGCTTTACGAGCCTCTGTGATGGCATTACCAGTTCCTTTCCTCATTGACGGATTCTAATGGTTTCTGTATGCTATGTGCCTTTGAACTGTTTGTCTGTGCTTGAGTCTCTGGCCCCTTTCATCACCTGGCTGGCTCTCTTCCCCAGCTGCTGGATGGACTACCCTGTCACATTACAGCTGACACACATTTTCACAAATTTATCATTTTGGTTCCTAACTCATTAAAAAAGATAGGCTCGTATCCTGTTTTTACCACAATGTATTGATTTCCCCCAAAGATCTAAATGGACTGCTCGTTAGATTCTTTGCCATTTCTTTTCAAACCTGTGAATACAAACCCAGTAATTTACTTCTACCAATTCTCTTTCTGGTCTTGCAAATTCTCTGTCAGTTTCCTCCCAAATGATGACATGGAAAATGATTGATCAGCCCACCACATGCCTTGGCTCATCTTTCTCGCCTCTGGTTAAAATTAGGACGGGGCTAAAACACAGCAGAGATTTTTGACAATGTGTGCAGTCAAAGGGGAATGCACACAAAGATGTCAGCAGGGCTGTTCTATAAAAAAATTCCTGAATAACTTATATGTTTCACTACAATTTAATTTCATATGTAGAGTGGGCATCTGGAAATTATCCTGGTAATCATTGTGAGTTTTTATGGCCAATCAGAGGCCCATAGACTGCACAGGAGTTTAGAGAGAGCAGTGTGAAGGCCTGCGTGCCGTTCTTTGTTCGAAACATCTTTAAGAAATCTTTAGTATTCGAGGCAGCTGCGGAACAGGAAACCTTCCGCTGTATTTCTTAGCACGACTCTCTCCAGGGCCAGCAATGAGGCTGGAGGACGGAATCAGGTATTGGTTTTTGTTTGTTTTGTAAGAATTCATTTGTGGAAGTTAAAAAGCAGTAAGGATCCGATGTCAGGCAGGTAAATGGGGAAACAATAAAACTCAAAAACTACCCACGCATGAAATTCCTTGGACCACGGAATGCTTTGAACAATAGGTTCTCCGTGAGCGTGAGCTGTGGATGGTGACATCTCAAATGTGGGTTTTAAAGGACAGCTCATAATAGGAAACCAGATCCTATCAAATTAGCCAAACCTACCTCTTATTGTTCTAAAGGAACCACTTAAACCTCTACCCAGTAAGACCTAAATAGCAGCCTTGTGTCACCCCCATAATAACTTGGCTTGGGGCCAAGAATTAATACATACATGACACTCAGAACTGCATTCCGAGAGATGGGGGGGGTGGCATCTATTGTCTCCTGAGAGCTCTCACAGAACGCCAAGCCTCTAGGGTGAGGTCAGCACTTAACTGTACTCCAGGGTGAGAAGCCTGGAGTGACCACGCCCTTCTCTGGGAACCGAGTTCCCAGTTGCAGCCTCAGCAGCTGCTTCCCAACTGCTCCGTTGGGTCATCCTTTCAGAAAGGAACTAGGAGTCTTCACCCCGAGAACTGAGGACACAAAGCACCAGGCTGCTGGGACAGGAAAGTCAACACAAGGGAAACACAGTTGTTTTATTTGGGTGTTTTTTTTTTTTTTTGTCTTTTGTTTTTGTTCTTTCTTTCTAGTTCACGGCTAAATCAAATGAATAAAAATCAGAACGTGTTGGAGGTAGGAGACAATAATAACCCCCATAAAGGAGTGGGGAGAACTATATTCTGGTGTCTCTGGTAAAGGAAGGTACACTGCAGGATACCAAAAAGAGAAACATAAACACCGACCCAACCACAAAATCTCTGATCTGCAACCTGTCCAGCCTGCAAAAAATGTTAGGGCAATGGTGGCACAGAACTTATGGTGTTTGCAACCAATGTCTGGTTTTACATAAGGCCCACTCCACAAGATGGAACCTATACTGGACCCTACCTGGCTAACCAAGAACAAAGAACCAGAGACTAGACAGCCCAGAGACCTAGGGTAAAACCAAACACTACTGGTCTGAAAAAAAAATCAATAAAATGATTCCTAACGCTTTTCTGCTATACTCATAAATCAGTGCCTTGTCTTGTCCAGTCAGCATCAGAGAGGCTTCCTCCAGCAGCAGATGGGAGCAGATGCATAAACCCATGGCCAGACAATATGTACAGAGAAAGTCTAAATTGGAGGTCTCCATCAAATCCCTCCCTCTCAGAGCTCAGGGAATCCCATGAAAGAGGAGACGGAAAGATTGTAAGAGCCAGAGTGGATGGAGGACACCAGGAGAACACGGTTCTCTGAATCAACTCAACAGGGCTCACATGGACTCACAGAGACTGAAGCAGCAAGCACAGAGCCTACAACAGGTCCTCTGCATGTAGATGTAGCTTTCAGCCCAGTGTTTCTATGGGACTCCTGAGTGTGTGAATGGCGGCTCCCTGATTCTTGTGCCTGCTCTTGGGGCTCTTTTCCTTCTATTGGGTTGCCTTGTCCAGTCCTGATGTGATGGGGTTTTTTTTTTTTTGCTTTATCTTATTATATTTTATTTTGTCATGGTTGGTTATTATCTCTTTAAAAAATAGGGAGTGGGGAGGAGAAGAAGAAGAGATGGAAGATGGGGAAAACAATGAAAGAGAAATAACACAATTCCCAGTGGAAAAGCCCATAGCTCAGACTACTGTGGGCCTGAGAAACATTTGCCAGTGTGGTCTCCTCACCCACCCAATATGCTATTTCAAAATAATGCATCTTTAACATTAGATTTACTATTGCATTGGAATGACAGTAAGTGTATGAATTAAAATACTTTCAACTTGAAAGTTCATCTCTCGGCTTCCACCCTACCCCAGTGTCAAAAGAAATGAGACTGAGCATGGTTGGGTATGCCTATAGTTCAAGCACTCTGGTAGGCTGAGGTCGGATGATTCTGAACTACAAGGCAACCTGAGCTATATAGTGTCCAGTTCTTTCTCTCATGTGCCCTCCTGTTGTGAGGCCAAGGCACTGGACCCTGGCAAGCTGAGTGAGGGAAAGGAAGGGACACATAATGCAAGACCAGAAATAAGGAGCAGAGTTAGTCAGCCATAGAAAAATTCACGTTGGTGTATTTCCGTAATCCAATGTCAAAAATGCTGAATTTTTCATAATTGTGTCAGCCAAGCCTCACTTAATTGTTACTAAGTGCTGAGTGTGATAGATACTTCATCTCACACATCTACACAATAGTCATGAAATGAAGTAGAGGAAGATGTACCATGAAGCATTAGGGCTCCTGTTTCCTCTTCGAAGTTTCCATGCCCGTTTTTTTTTAAATATTTATATTTATTTATTATTTGTACAGTGTTCTGCCTGAATGTATGCCTGCACACCAGAAGAGGGCATCGGATCTCATTATAGATGGTTGTGAGCCATGACGTGGTTGCTCGGAATTGAACTCAGGACTTCTGAAAGATTAATAACCAAATGACTTGCAGAATAATTGTAGTTAGAAAACTAATTGTTGAAGGACAGACTTGGAGAGATTGAGTTTGAGTTAGAACAAATTTTGAGTCAAACTAGAATTCATGATTAGATGAAATCATGGGCATAAGGTTTCCAGAATTCTATCTCCATCCCATTGTCCCCGTGTACTCTCTTTAACGTCCCTTGCTCTAGCATCACCTTGACCGGTCATCTAGCGGCTCCAGCTGTTTCATCTAAGAGGTTTTCAACTGCCAATAATGAGGTCTTTACCCAAATGTTTCCGTTCATTTGCCCAGATTTTCCATTTCCAGAATTCCCTTGGTTTGTGTTTTTCTTACTGCCTCTATTTCAGTTTTCAAGTCTTGAACAGTTTGCTTTACCTGTTTGATTATTTTTTCTTGGTTTTCTTTAAGGGATTTATCAATTTCTTTCAATCTTTTTATTTGTCTTTTCCTCTATTTCTTTAAGGGATTTTTTCATTTCCTCTTTAAGAGTCTCTGTCATCCTCATAAAGTTATATTTAAAATTGTTTTCTTCTTCTTCTTCTGGGTTAGGATGATCAAGTCTTCCTGTTGTATGACCACTGGGTTCTGGTGTTACCATGTTGCTTTTTAGGTTGTTGAATGAATTCTTGCCTTGGCGCCTATCCATCTCTTCCTCCAGTTGGTGCTGGCAGTGTCTTTGCTTCTTGGTCCAACCCTTACAGTTGCTGTCTGTGTCTTAGGGAACTCTTCTTGGTCTACCCTGAGCAGTTGCTGTCTGTCTCGGGGAACCACCAAGGTCTCTCTTGGCCCACTCTCTTGGTCTGCTCTCTTGATCTACCCTGTGCAGTGATAGCCTTGGGTAATGGGTGGGTTGGGGGGCTAAGTGGGACTTGTAACTTACAGGGTCGGATTGATGAGGTGAGGGTGTTGGAGCAGCCCACCTGCAGGAAGCTTGCCTGCTGGCTGGCCAGTGAAGCTGAGGCAGGTGGGGGAGGGGCCAGGAGTTTTGCTCTGGTACTGAGGGCCTAGGGAGTGGGGTATCCAACTGTGTAGGTGTTCTGATCACTCACCTCTTGGTCCACTCTGCAGTCCCAGTCTGTGCTTCAGAGTTCCTCTACCCAAATGTTCCGAGCCGTACAGAAACACATAAAAGCCCTACTGGAGGTAGAATGAGCTCCCAAGATGGTGATGTCCACCATGAAGACGGGTTCTCTCTGTTATCTGAAGTCTAGACTTCATCACATCTCACCGTTAGGCATCACAGCAGCTGTAGGGAAGCCATGAGGACTGCCACTGATGTAGCCTTCTGGGTCCAAAACTATGAAAGAAGCTTCACAAAAGCATTTTTTTTCCTTCTCAGTGATGGAAATTAATTCAGGTGCCAATTCCTGAACGACCTGGAAGACCCAAACAGAGAACACTTAGTAAGCCTCTCATATAGTCATATCATAGACTCTGATAGTCCGCAGTACATCCACAGCTGAATTTAACCTGCCTCTAAATCCTGCCCCACCTCCCACATGCTTTATTTTAATCAATGTCACGAAAGCAGAACCCTGAAAACAGTCTCCACGTTCTCTCCTGTCCTCATCCTCCATCCTATTCCCATCATTCCTTCATGTGTGGCCTCCATAGCTCCAGTTCCCTTAGATCTATGTCCCCATTGTTACCAGAAGTAGGGTACTAGACTGCCTAAGTGGGAAGGAGAGATCACACCACTATATGTGTAGCTTCCTTTACCTCCTTAGCTGCGGATATAGCTCCTCCATGCCGTCATTCAGGAGGTACTTGTTGGCTGTCTCCAAGCTAGGTGACAGGATCAGTGGTTTGAATAAGATGGACAAAGTGAACTAAGATCCTGCCTTCATGAAAATTTACAGGCAAGGAGGTCACTGGGGTAGGGGAGTGGATAGAACACACCTGTCAGAAAGTCCAGAAGTGGTCAATGGTCTCTGATGAGTTTTAAAAGCAGTTAGTGCCTAATTGTGGATGAAGGAAGAACCTAACCAAAAAATTAGGAAAAAAGAAAGCAAAGAATGATGTCCCTAGTTCTCTTTATGCTCCCAGAATTCCATGGACCTTATTTAATTGCCCAGCACATTTATTTATACATTTTGGTATCCTTTCGTAGAAAGCCTCAACTCTGCCTCCTCCGCCTCCCCACAGTGCCAAAAGCTTATGCAAAACATGATTGTTGTTATTTATCTACATTTTTTATGTGCTGCCTTGGTCTCTAATCCCTCTTCTGAGGAAAAAGTGAGAGAGAGAGAAAGAGAGAGAGAGAGAGAGAGTGATTTGGAGCTGTCAAACTCATTTTTAAAAATAAAAAATATTGAATATCTTTACAAATGAGGATACTAATACCTCAAAAGTTTGAAACTGTTGCCTATTAGCTCTCTGTGGTGGCACATTCCTGTAATCCCAGTATTCGAGCAGGAAGAGCTCAAAGTCTAGGCCACGTGCTAAGTTTGAGGCCAGTTTGTGTTACCTGGTGCAGTGGTTTGGACAAAACAGACCCCCAAAGAAGGTGGCACTATTAGGAGGTGTGGCCTTACTGGAGGAAGTGTGTCACTGTGGGGGCGGGCTTTGAGGTCTCTTTCTCAAGTGTCCCACAGTGTGACAGTGGACTTTCTGTTGCCTCTGAGTCAAGATGTAGGGCTCTCGGCTCCAGCACCACATCTGCCTGCATGTCATCATGTTCCCCTCCATGATAACCTCTGAAACTGTAACCGAGTCATCCCAATGAAATGTTCTTGTCATGGCCATGATGTCTCTTCACAGCAATAGTAAACCCTAACTAAGACACATGGTGAGCAATTGTCTCAAACAATAGAACAGAAACAATGACAAAAAAAAAATCACTTTTGCTTAAGTTCAATGGAATTTCGTCTGAAAGCCATAAAAGACTAGAAGGGTTGTCAGGAAAGTCAGTTCTCATCCAAGGAGGGAGCTGAGGACAGTGTGGATGTTGCAGCTGAATACTGTCTGCATGTAGTAGGTTGTAGAGTTTCCTTAGATCTTTGTGTTCTTTTCCAAGCTGTGATTCAACAAAATACAGAACAGGTAGGTTCTTTATACAATACAGTATTTTCCACAAATTTGGTCTTTTAGATTTTAGAAAATGCCTTATATTCAAGATATTTTAGGAACTCCATGTCCATAAATACAAAACGATAGATATTTTTTGAAGCTTGATAGCTTTTTAAAGAACCATAGCCTAATTAGAACCAACATTATGTTTATCAGTATAAATTTGCTTTCCAGAGAGTGAATGTGGCCAGAGAGATAACTCAGTATTTAAGAATTCTTGCTTCAAACTCTTAAGTCCCAGAGTTCAAATCCCAGCGCATACAGAATACACTGGGCATCCTACAAGCTCCCATGTCCCCAGCTCCAAGAAGCAAGTGACAGGAAGATCACTATGGCTTGTCTGCTTTCAGCCTGGCTGAGATATGAGCTCTGAGTTCAGAGAAAGATCCCACCTCAGAGGAATAGATGGAGTCTGATAATGGAGTCAAGTCAACGCCCCCTTCTGCCGTCTATATGTGCATAGGTGTGCACACCAGCAGACACACACTTGTCTACCTGTGCATGGGTGTGCACACCAGCAGACACACACTTGTCTACCTGTGCATGGGTGTGCACACCAGCAGACACACACTTGTCTACCTGTGCATAGGTGTGCACACCAGCAGACACACACACTTGTCTACCTGTGCATAGGTGTGCATCCCAGCAGACACACACTTGTCTACCTGTGCATAGGTGTGCATCCCAGCAGACACACACTTGTCTACATGTGCATAGGTGTGCACACCAGCAGACACACACTTGTCTACATGTGCATGGGTGTGCAGACACACACTTGTCTACCTGTGCATAGGTGTGCACACCAGCAGACACACACTTGTCTACATGTGCATAGGTGTGCACACCAGCAGACACACACTTGTCTACATGTGCATAGGTGTGCATACCAGCAGACACACACTTGTCTACCTGTGCATAGGTGTGCAAACCAGCAGACACACACTTGTCTACATGTGCATAGGTGTGCACACCAGCAGAACACACACTTGTGCTTACTCTCTCTCTCTCTCTCATATGCACACACAAATAAAAAGAAATACTTTTTAAATAAAAGAGGAAATGAATGTGGTACAATAGAAACAGCACTTTCTGAACTTTGGCCAGAAAAGCAGCCTCACTGAGTTATTCTGAATACTCTGAAAGAATCACACATCTTCTCTAAACCTCGTGGGCTGAAGTCATTAATGCTACAAAAATGAGCTTGTAGCAAGCACGCTACAAGCACGAGAAATATCTCTCTTCAGCGCCAACAAGCATTTGTTAGGTTTAGCATATGGGATGATTCATAAGGATACAGAGGCATTGAGTGTCTAGAACTGAATGCTACTTCAGGGTGACCGTTGGATTCTTAAGACCGACTTTAAAAAAAATACTTCTTTATTGAATCTTTGGGGGATTCACATCATGCACCCCAATTTTGTTCACCTCCAAGTCTCCCCATATCCCTACCTCATCTCTGTTGCATTCCCCCGCAAAAGAAAACAAAGCAAAGTAAGCAAGCGAACAAAAGCAAGAAAAACCCAAAAACCAATAAATCAAAACAGAACAAAAACCACACCAGAATATCTCTGCTTTTTTTCTCCTGACTCTCCATCACTTCTTCATCCTTGCTGGTGGCATTGAAGGACTCGGTGTGTCATATAGTGTACCCCTTTGTCCCATCAGCTTGACTGGCAATTGTCCATTGCAGTGAGTCACCCTTCTGGTTCAAGGCCTCTGATTTTTGGTACATCATCCTCACTGGATATGCTCTGGAGTTCTTCTGGGGTATCCTGTTTCTTGGAGATCTTGGAGGTGTTGTTCCTCAGGACCTGTCCCTTTACAAGCTCCAACAGGACCTAGATGGGGTAGATGCTAGTGTGGGCCAACCCAAGGCCTTACCACTTACGGGTAAGGCCAACTTTTAAGCCCCTAGCCTTTTAATGAACAGCCAACTTCCCAAACACAATAAAAGTAATTATGAAAACATTATTATTTTTCTTTTGACTATGCAACCAAAATTTCTGAAATATATTACATAGAACAGAGTTAAATCCTAATGTCTTTAAAGCATAAACGTATGACATTTTAGTATAATTTATTTCCCCTGAAACCTTTTAAACCATTCTATTAGATGTCACACAGATTCTTGCCACCGTCAATTACTGTGATTAAAATGGTTGTTTGCTGCTTTTACACTGAACATTTTCCTCCCTTTCTAGAAATGCCAGCGTTATCTAATCTCCTAACAATTCCTGGGATAGGAGACAAGCTATCTTCTCTTTTCTTCTTTATGGATATGAGTTATGAAACTTGACAATTCAACTATTAACATACAAGGCCACTTTGTCTTAAAGCTATCCAGACAGAAGTCTTTCTGCAAATATCTTTGCAGATTGTGGGTAGGAGATAGTCCTAAATTTGTGATCAAGGTCCATCTTGCTAACAGTAAGGCTCACATGCTAAACTTATGGAAATAGTCCAAGAGGAAGCAGTAGGACAAACAGAAACTGTAAAGATGTCCATCACAGGGAACCAGCAGTTGGCATGTGCTCAGGTGAGTTGCCACATCACTGGGTCACAGTCAATGAGTACACTGTGGTTTCTCCATTACCTAGCACAATGTGGCCACATACATCACACTATGATCCTTGCCTGCCTTCAGGCGAGTCAACATCAACATGACGTCATCCACAGCCTATCAACTCACAGCCACAATGGCAGGGGAAGTGTTGAGAGATTGCTTTTGAGCCCAAGAGGCAGAGAGTGCCAGCAATATATTTAAGACGCTGCCACAGTATATCCCCGGGAGCTCTGAACTGTATTTATGAAACAGCATTCATTACTGCCTCAAACACTGTGACAGGTTCCCAGTGACATCGCATTACACCAAAGAAGCCCCAGTGGTTGATGGACAAAAGGTGGCCAGGGACAACCTTTGTTCGCCGTTCCATCACATGGCTCTATAATAAATATTAGTCACCCAGTGTACACATAGGATGTGGCAAAGCTTCCTGAAAGGACAAAACCCTCTGCCAGAGGTCAGAGTACAATCACTGTTCTAGGCAGATAGATCCCTAATCAGATTTATAGTCTTGACGAGAGAGAGTCACACTTTCCCTACTGAGTAGATGCCGTCTGGGAAGAGCAGTCTGAACCTTTATTACAGAGGCCTTCTTATTTCTCTTCAACAGCTGTGGTTCTCTTGTTTGGATTAAAATAACACTTTGTATTTTAAAGTTTTGGTCTTTATCTAAGCCATAAGTCAATACCAATATTCCAAACAATCTCCCTATGTAGTCCCATTGACCTGAGATACCACAAGGACTTCAATGACAGGATGGCACACAGCTTCCAACCTTGCCTGGTCTTTCTCTAGTCCAAGAAGAGACATAACGCCAGGCAACAGCCCTTTCTTGCTGTGGTCATTTCAAATCAGTCAGTGACTTTTACACTTCCTAATCATTTTAGGATTGTTTAAAGAGTGCTCTAAAATGTTCCTCAACATTGTCAGGAGAGATGTTTTAGAAAGACTTCAGAAAATATTCTTTTAAGACTAGGAAACGAAGCAGGGCACATGATGTTTTGGTTACAATTTCTTCCTCTGTGGTGAAGGTACCATAGAGACCGTGACTTTTTCCTAACTCTGTTTTGCTTGCCACTATGCGGAATTACCAAAGGCTGATCATCTTTCTTGTTAAGTGGCTTGGAAAGCACTCCCTAGAGACAATGACATTTCTGAAGCGGAAATTAAACTTCTCAGAGGGAAATTTCCCTGACAATGGTGGTGTGGGCTCTTCTGTGCCCTCAGATTAGAGCTTGATAAAACAGGCAGCAGCCTGGTGGGCTTCCGTGCCCCTGTACTCACTCTCTTCCTTTCCACACCCCTCAACTCCATGGCTACAGAACGCCTGGACCCAGGGTTTCTCAACTCTGTTAACATGTCTCCTAGGAAACCAATGTAAATAAAGAAACGGTCAAATTACAGAATACTGAAAGCGGTAAAGGTTATAATTCTGAAAGAAATTTGAAAAATCTTCTAATGGGTTATTTTCAGAACTATTCATTTTTAATATTCCAGCCACGGAAGAGCTCTTCAAAAGAAGCATTGACAAGCCAGACATGATGCCCAAACCCCCAAACTCAGGCAGGCAGGAGGATTGCTGGACCAGTCTTGGCTAGACAGCAAGATCCTGTTTAAAAAACAAAATACAAACAAGCAAAGAATCTAAATATCTAAATAAGTGAATCAGGAGGTTCTTGGTCACAGCCCTTGCCTTTCCCAGTCGAAAATCAGTTAAATTTCCAGAGATTTCAAAAGCCATCCTTCGTATCCAGTTCCTTCAGTTCACAGGTGACAAGCAGAGTCCTAAACAGAGTCAACTTATCTAACACAACCCAGGGACACAATGACAAAAGCTTAGAGCGATCTTGACTAACCCTAGACCTGCAGGTGGCCCTTGGAAGGTCTATAATAAATCTTAACTACCTAAACCCAGCACTTTATGCTACTGTGTTAGTGACCTACACCGTCTCTACGTTTATCCCTCTCAAGTGTGTTTACTTTCTTTCAAGCAGGATTTGATTCTGTCTGAGTTTGGTTTCTGTGACTTCCATAAAAATGGGCAGAAGCTGTCTTAGCTCAGGTTACTGTCTCTCTCTGCAGAAGAGTAACAGCAATAGAAGCTGGAGACAGCTGGTCACACCCGCAGTCAAGATGGAGGGGAACAAGCCAATGCATCCAGACTTGTGCTCACCCCATGTCTCCATTCTTACACAGCTCGGGACTCCTGCCTAGGGAATGGTCCTGCCCAAAGTGGGCAGGTCTTACTATCTCAGTTAGCAGTCAACAAAACACCCTACAGATATGCCCACAAGCCAACCTAATGGAGACAGTCTCTCACTAAATTCTCTTCCTGGATGATTGATTCTAGATCAATTCTTGATACATCAAATTGACACTTAAAACTAATCATCACAAGTTCCTTAAATAAAAGAAAGATATCAAAGGACAAATACATGGCATAGCTGCTAATAGACTTACTTGTTACAGCGATTTGAATGAAATAAGTCTCACATAGGCTTGGGCATTTGAACACTTGGTTCCCAGTCAATGGCACTGTTACGAGGGTTTAGATGTGAAGTTTGATGGAGGAAGTATGTCACTAGGGGTGGGCTCTGAGTTTACACAGCCTCACCCTACTTCCTCTCCACTCTCTCTGTTTTGTGCTTGTATTTGAAGACATGGTCTCTCAGCTTCATGTTCCTGCTACCATGTCTACTGTTTGCTTTACTTTCTCCTCAGAGTGATGGACTCTTTATCCCTCTGGAACTGAAGGACAAATAAACTCTTTCTTCTATAAGTTCCCTTGGTCTTGGTGTGATAGTAAAGCGATACAGGAGAAAATTGAGGGCAGGAGACTAAAACCTGCTGAGTTAGCCACTCTGTCCTTTGAAAGCCATTTATAATTTTATGATCTAATTATGGGTTGATCATGTACAGGGAAAGAGGAAGCTGAAACACTAGAGAGACTCAATAGCATTAGGTATCATTTCCTTCAGACAGAAGCCTGTCCTCCTGGAGGGACAAAGTGTCAGGTTCACAAGGTCCGTTCCAAGGCTGGGTAAGCAGAGGCAATCACATAGCCAAGCTATCTTCTCTTCCGATCAGCTTTTATGCCTGGCCATCACACTGGAAAGAGCTCATTGGTATGAAGCTGCCATTGAGTCAAGCACCCCTGATCCTCTAAGTGACCCAATAAAGTCACTAGTTTGCTAAACCACACTTGGGTGGGATCCTTCTTTGCTGTTTTCAGTGCCCCATCTGGGGTGGAGAGATGCCTTTTTATGTCTCCCAAGAAAAAGTCAGACATTAAAACAAACAACAACTAATATAAGAAAATCTGGAGCAAAGCCAAATTTGGTGGTTTGCCCCCATGACCCCAGCACTGGGGCGGGGGGAGGCAGGAGGAGCAGAAGCTCGGGGTCGTCGGCTCTTAGTGAGCTTGAGGCCAGCATTCAGGATGGTCCTTCAGGATAGAACCTGTTCATCAGCCGTGTGTAATATATGCTGTTCTGTGTTGCACCATGAACTGTTCGATGTTTGAAGATGAGCATAAGGACGTCAAAGTTTGCCAAACATTAGAACAAAAGCTGTCTCTTATTACCAAGTTCCAATGTGGCCTAGTAACATGTCAGCCCTGCTTTCAAAACACCATCTTTTCCTCCTTGCTCCGTGAAGACATGTGCGTTCTCATGTGGCCCTTACCTTGCTTCACGTCCAGGCTTGTTGAGAAATGTGGATGGCTTCATATAAGGATGGAAAAATCCAGTTTATCTGTATGTATAGTACATGCTCTCCCAGAGCTTGGGAGGCTGAGGCAGAACTGCCATAAGGAGAGGTTAAAAATACCCATTTACAAGATTTCAGACATATCCTATAAACACGTGTGGCTGACGCATAGTGATATCCACAACTGCAAACACCTGCACTCTGAGTTACTAGTTGTCCCTACTCCACTTTCTCTTGCTTTCCCCCCTTGAGACTATTCTGGCACAACTCATCATCAAACAGAGAACTGTGAGCTTCAGATTACATGAGGAGCTAGCTGGTCCTCCCCCATGCTCCTGCCATCATCAAGTTCTGTCCAAGCATTGGTTGAGGGACCGTGGGCCGAATCCAAAACCATGAGCAAAGTAAAAGTCTGCAGAACTAAGTTTCTAGGTGAGCAGATGATAAAGAGATGAAACCCACTGTTTGCTACTGCTGCCCGATTACATTGGTAGAATGTTATTCTCGGCTAATGATTTGTAGGCAGCCCCGTGTCGGCTTTTACATGTGGGGCTGCCTTGGACTTCTACATATGTTTCGTATGTTTGATACACGTGTTCTGTTGTTCAAGATAGGATCTTACTCTGTAGCTAAGAGCAGCCTTGCTTTTGCAGGGATCCCCCGGCTTCTGTCTCTTCAGAGTTGGGATTATAGGCATGAGCCGCCAAGCCCAGTTAATAAATGTGTTCTTAACACAAAGAGGAACATGGGATGTACTCACTCATATTTGGTTTCTAGCCATCAATAAAGGACATTGAGCTTATAATTCATGTTCCTAGAGAAGCTAAATAAGAAGGTGAATCCAAAGACAAACACATAGGCATCCTCATGAATATTAACCTTCATCAGGCGATGAAAGGAGACAGAGACAGAGACCCCCATGGGAGCACCGGACAGAAATCTCAAGGTCCAAATCAGGAGCAGAAGGAGACAGAGCACGAGCAAGGAACTCAGGACCACGAGGGGTGCACCCACACACTGAGACAGTGGGGATGTTCTATCGGGAACTCACCAAGGCCAGCTGGCCTAGGTCTAAAAAAGCATGGGATAAATCCGGACTAGCTGAACATAGCGGACAGTGAGGAATAATGAGAGCTCAAGAACAATCGCAGTGGGGTTCTTGATCCTACTGCACGTACTGGCTTTGTGGGAGCCTAGGCAGTTTGGATGCTCACCTTACGAGACCTGGATAGAGGTGGGCAGTCCTTGGGCTTCCCACAGGTCAGGGAACCCTGATTGCTCTTCGAGCAGATGAGGGAGGGGGACTTGATCGGGGGAGGGGGAGGGAAATGGGAAGCGGGTGCGGGGAGGAGACAGAAATCCTAAATAAATAAATAAATAAATAAAAACAAACAAAAAAAAAAAAACAACTGAAGAAAGAACAAAGAGGCCCTGCATGTATTGAGTAGAACATTGGATAGAGAGCGCTTAAGGTCTAAATTTTATAGTTCTTGGAAGAGCTTTCCATCAAATGCAAAGCTTTTCGGGGGTCAGGGTACAAAGCTACAGCAATGTTTTGTAGGTTTTTCAGAACATTTTCTGTGTCCAGATTGTTGCCAGGCCTTCCGACAGTTCTCCATTTAGAAGTTCCTTCTCTTCCTCAGCTTGATGATGCACATCTGGAACCCCCAGCCCTTGGGAGGAGGAGACAGGAGAATCAGGAATTCAAGGTTGTTAGATCACAGACGCCGTGGGTTGCTATTGGTCTCTTGTCTCAGTGTCCCTGACACAAAATGCAAGTGACTGCATTAGCAAAAGGTATTTTACTGAGAATCCACCTCAGTGCATCTCAACCAAGCTTGAAAGGACGTTCCATTATTTCAAACAAAGGCCATTGTCAGTTATACAGAGTTCCAGGACAGCCAGGGCTATGTCATGCCCTGCCTCAAAACCAAACAAACATTTAATATAAAAAGAACTATGCTGCCAACTTGTCCTTTAAAAGGACAAGCCAGGCATTAATGCAGAAAGCTTGGTTACATAAGAGTTGAAGCATTTTGTCAAGTAGAGAACAAAGTTGCTAACCTCTAAATCTGTTAGATTTGTGTGCAGAAATAAGATGCATGGCAAAGGACACCATCATTCAGACAAAGCGGCAGTCTCCAGGAGGAGAGATTCTTGCCAACTGCACATCCAATAGAGGAATAATATCCAATATATATATATACTTCTAAAAACAAAACAAATAATCCAATTTTAAAAATGGGGTACAGGTCTAAACAGAGAATTCTAAATAGAGGAAGTTCAAACGGCTGAGAAATACTTAAAGAAATGTTCAGTATCCTTAGGCATCAAGGAAATGTCAACTGAAAGTCCTCTGAGGTTCCATCTTACACTTTACAGAATGACTAAGGTCAGAAACACTCATTCATTATACTCAGGCATAAAAACACTAAACTGGAAGCCATAATATACACAGAGCACCTGTGTACGACCACACAGGCTCTGGGCTTGCTGTTTCAGTCTGAGTTTGTCAAAGGAGTTTGGTTTATATTGATTTAGTGGGCTTTGTGTTCTTGGGGACTTCAGTCCCTTTGGCTGTTATACTCTCTTCACCCCGTCTTTCATGGGGTTCCCTGAGCTCTGAGGGGAGTGGTTTGATGGGCACTTCCCATTTAGGGCTGAGTGTTCAAGGTCTCTCGCTCACTATGTAATGTGGTCTCTGTATGCTGGTGTATGCTGGTGAGGATGTGGAATAAGGGAAACACTCATCCGTTGCTGGTGGAAGTGCAACCTTACACAGCCACTGTGGACATCAATATGTTAGTTTCTCAGAAAGCTGGGAATTGATCTACCTCAATATCCAACTATACCACTCTTGGGCATATTGCAAAAAGAGTTTCCATCCTACCACAGAGACATTTGCTCAATCATGATCATTGCTGCTCTTTTCATAATAGCCAGAAACTGGAAACAACCTAGATACCCATCAATAGAAGAATGGATAAAGGAAATGTGGCACATTTACAAATGAAGTCTTACTCCATTAAAAAGTATGACATCATGAAATTTGCAGGCAAATGGATGGAACTAAAAAAAAATCCTTATGAGTGAGGTATTCCACACCCCAAAAAGACAAATATGGCTTACATTTGCTTCTATGTGGGTATTGGCTGTGAAGTCGTGATAACTAAGCTACAATCCATAGAACCACAGAGGGGCATAGCGTGGGACTAGAGGAAACAGATCTTGTTAGAAAAGGGAAATAAGATAGATATGGATGGAAGAAATGGATGGGAAGGGAGGAAAAGGGAAGAGGGGGATGAAGGAAGGAATACAGGGAGAGACAGATAAAATCAAGGGTCATTTGAGGGGAAGTATGGAAACCAAGTGCATTAGAAACTTCCTAAAATATATACAAATGTGCATGAAATCAAAATGAAATCTTCAAAAGATGAGAGAGGCATAGCGTCCCCACTGGGCATCTCTTGTCACCCAATAAAACTTTCAGTACCAGGATTAGGGCAACTAATTGAACTGTTGTCCAAAGGGGCCTCACAGGAATCCCAAACAACCCAGGCTGTTGCCAAGATTATAGATTGCTCTCCACAATCTGACACCAAGTCTCCATTGCTGTAAACCGCACCAATATTGAACATGGAGATGTCAAGCTGGTACCTACATAGAGCCTTCATCCCTATGTCCCAGGGCCTTTTTTATGAGAAAAATGCTCTACATAGTATCAAAAGAGAAATACAGATTCCAAGACAAGCCACAAAACCTTTATCTACAATGCTGTTCTTTCTACCTGCAAGATATGTTAAGGTAATGGTGGCACAAAGCTTGTGAGAAGAAGCAACCAATAACTGATTTGACATAAGGCCCACTCCATAAGATGGCATCTATACCCAACACTGCTTGAGTGACCAAGAACCTAAGACTAGATAGCCCAGGGACCTAGAGGAAAATAAAATAATACTGGTCTTAAGAAAGAGGGGGAAAGGTAGAGATAAAATGACCCCTGATGATACCCTGATATACTCATAGATCAGTTCCTTGTTCAGTTATCATCAGAGATGCTTCCTCTGATGGGAACAAATACAAGAGACCATGTTACACAGAGAGAGAGAGACCTTGAACACTCAGCCCTAAATGGGAAGTGCCCATCAAACCACTCCCCTCAGAGCTCAGGGAACCCCATGGAAGAGGAGGTAAAAAGAGTGTAACAGCCAAAGGGACTGAAGTCCCCAAGAAAACAAAGCCCACTAAATCGATATAAACCAAACTCCTTTGACGAACTCAGACTGAAACAGCAAGCCCAGAGCCTGCGCGGTCGTACACAGGTGCTCTGTGTATATTATGGCTTCCAGTTTAGTGTTTTTATTCCCGAGTATATGAATGAGTGTATTTCTGATTTCGATGCCTTTTCTTGGGCTTTTTTCCATCTGTTGGTTTGTCTTTTCTTATCTTAGTATATTTTATTTATCTTATTATATTTTATTTTGTTATATTTTGTCATTATCTCTTAGAAGCCTGTTCTTTTCTAATGAGAGACAGAAAGCAGATCCAGATGGGAGGAAGGGTAGGAAGGAACAGGGGGGAGAAGATAGATGAGAAATCATAATAAGGATATATTAATATGAGAAAAGAATCTAGGTTAATAAAAGGAAAAAATAAATTGAAAAATGTACACATTACTTTTACAGTGTTCCTGAATCCATCTATTGGTTTAGCTTGTTTGTATCTTCATTTCATGCTGAGTCCTTGCTCATTGTTGGGTAGTAAGTGCTTTCTCCACAGCGGAGCAATATTGGCTTAAAATTTATTGCCAGAGAATCAGGCTTATTCCTGGTGAAATTATTCAGCTTACAGTTTTCATGGGCAGGAGAGCAGTGGTCTAATTTCCAAAGCTCCTGTGCCTGGCCCAATCGGAATGACACTAAGAAGTGCAGGATAGTGTTTATTTGACAGGGATCACAGATGAAGAAGAAGGTCAAGAGCTTCCGAGTTCTGTGGGTCCTGTTAGAATCCTGCAGCCCCTCCCCATTCCTTGTCTATGCAGGCACCACCCCTTCCCTTTGTCTTCCTTCTGTCTTTATGGCCCCCCATTACAGGCTCCCTTAACTTGTTTGCTTAGCACTTGGCAAACAAGTCAGGCAAAGTTGACGTGAGTTAAATAGTTCCAAGAATCGGGCTTTTAAAAGACAGTTAAGGGCAGCTCTTCCTTCTCCCCCTCCTTGCCCCATACCCTCCCTCCACTCTCTGGAGATGGCAAGAAAGGATCACTGTTGTTGAGAAAAGTGATCTCCATGGCCCTTACAATGAAAGGGATTCTACAGGTGGTGGCAATAGTCAGAATAACTCGAAATGAAAAGGGATAAGCAGATGCAAACAGTTTTAACCTGACTCTTTCAATTTTCAGTAACTTTATTTAAAAAGATATACTATTCATGAGAAGAAAATTTATTTCTGTGAATATTTTGTACTTTGGACAGGAATGAAATGTCTTCTGCTTGGTACTATGTTCTCTATTTATTGGCCCGTTTTTTAAGTTAAACAGTGCTTCAGAGCTAGAGAGATGGCTCTGAACCATCAGATGGAGGACTGGAGTTTGGTTTCAAGCACCCACAATCAGTCATGCACAAGTGCTTGCATCTCCAACTCCAAGGTATCTGATGTCCTCTTCAGGCCCCTTTGGGTATGTGAACAGACAGATAGGCCGACAGACCGTCACAGACGAACACACATGCACACACGCATGCACATACACACACACAAACACAGGCAGGAAAGACCCCTGTGAGATCGAGGCCAACCTGCTCTACATAGCAAGCCGTAGGTCAGCCAGGGTTACACAACAAGAACAAGTCTCAAATAAACCGTCCCCGGCCCCCAGCATACACCATTTCTCTTTTCTCTGTATGGTGTGTTAAGAAGGTAGGACTTGAGGCTGCATCTAATCTCTCGAATGTTTGTGTGACTCTTACTCGTGTCAAAAGCTGGCTTCTCCAAAATTGGCCTTAACAAAAAGTATTTTCTTTAAGTATGAGAAGAATATGCCCATTTTCTGAAACAGACATTGAGTGAGTTTGGAGGCTGACCTTCTATGACTCACACGTTCTATATTTTACTTAAGAGAACCTGGAACACACAAGAGTTGTGCTCAGTGTGTTTTGCATTAAATGAAACTGAAGACGAATTAGCTTCATTTTTCTGCTCTGAACTTCTGAGCACTGACTGGGCTACGTGCCTTTTCTCCTGCAGCCTTGTACAAACACTCTTCAGCAAGACCAGAAACAATCGACAAGTTGATCGTTCATTTCTACAGCTGTTTTTGTTGTTGTTGTTTTGTTTTAAGGAGAGTATCTCATGCAGTCCAGGATGGTCTGGAACTCACTATGTAGCTGAGACAGATCTTGAACCCCTGATCCCTTGCCTCCACCTCCCAAGGGGTGGCATGCCCCATTTCAAGTTGAATTTTTTCTCCAAAAGAACCCACAAGGATAAAAACGCCATCACTCTTCTGAACCTTTGTAATTTCTTCAGCATAAAGTTGAGGCAGTCAAAGAAAAAATTCTCCTGACACCAAGTCTATTTTTTTTAATTTATTTATTTATTAAGGATTTCTGCCTCCTCCCTGCCACCTTTTTAAAAGTCTTCCTAATAATAAAAATTGATTGATTCTTACAGGAATTCATGTGTTTCTGTGGCAGATGCCATCTCTCTTGACTTTCCATCATATCAGACACGAAATGTGCCATCCCTATCCTGAGACTGCCCCGCACTTCGAGACTGAAATTGAGCACACTTCCCTCGGATGGGTCACACAAACAGCTTGCCTGTTGTGTTTTCAGGAATAACTTTTCTTAACTGGTTAAACAAAAAGATGACTAACTGCTTCCTCTCCTTTTGCACTTACATGGACATTTTTGTTACCACATATAATTGGTGTGAATCAACAGAGTTGGATTTTCATTTTTAAGGAGAAACTCACAAGGTGACTTCTACTAAATTCAGTTGTCTTTATAGTATTGAAATATGTAAATGACCAAAGACGAGACACAGCCTGGGAGCATGCTGTCATAACACTGAAGAGCTTTCCCTTCACCTAAACTAGCTGCTGACCATGTCAATCTGCATGTTTCTGTGTATTCGTCACGACGATGCCGATGTCTTATTTAGTGTCCTAAGCAAATAAACTTTCCACTTCAAAAGCAAACATTCGAAAACGTCTTTGATTCTGTTAAACGACAATCATTCCAAGGCAAAGAAAGCTAATTTCTACATTGTTGTAGGGTTTCTACTGTATTGGGTTTCTTCCCCGCTGCCTGGGGGATGACTTTGTAGATACATATTGGATTTCATTGTATTATATAAATCTAAGCATTTGTTAGGGAGAGAAAAAAGGTTAAAGCTAATACTGGGCCAATTATTAAATAAACATCATGAAAACAGTTGGAGGGCTGTAAGAAATTTCCCAAGGCAAGAGGGAAGACAGATTGAATTTCTTTCCTCCTTATTGAAATATATTACCAGGAAATCTCGAGGGATCCAAAAAGACTCGCGACTTTGAGTTTATTGGCACACCTGTAATCCCAGGACTTGGGAAGTTTAAAACAAGCCTCTGCTACATAAGGATTTAAGAGAGTCAGCCTGGGCTACATGAGACCCTATCTTAAAAAGCAAAATTATATAAAATACAAATGAGGTGATCTCTACTCGCTGGCTGCCCATGCAAGGGGGACAAACTACAACTTACTAAGGTGTGTTAGTTTGGGTCCTTTGAATCCTGTTTCTTTTAATGGTTATATAACCAGATAATTTGTTGCCAAAGGCTGAGGAAAGGCGAAAGTTACCAACACAATTATGGAGTAATGACAACCCGGTGCAGGGAGCATGGCTGATTTGAATTTTTCAGAGTGGAGCCCGAAGCAAGCAAATCACAGATCCGGCACCTTTTCCTCCAAGGGAGGAATGTCGCCTTTATCTCTGTTTCAAGGGATCATTACCCTACCTACCACATTCCTGTGGTAGTTCAAACTAAAGGCCACTTCCCCAGAGTCCAGAAAAAAAAAGAACTAAAGTAAACTGCCCAACCTCTGAGGGTAAGAAAGTTTGTCAGAGTCCCAACTCTCCAAGAAGCCCCCCTATCTAGCTTTCCACGCCTAGAGACGCAGCCCTGGCTCTCATTTGTCTTTCAAGCAGAAACTACATTATGCTGAGCTTTATTTCAGTTTTTATTAGTCTTTTAAAAAAGTAACGTGAGGTACTGAAGTCTCAGATGAAGACGCATGTGTAAGTGGGAAGGGCTGAATAATCTAAGGGCTGAAGCCATTGTTATGGAGCGGTTGTCTAGTATACCTGGAGCCTGTGTTTGATCTCTGGGACAACAATGGGAGGAGGGGGACCCCTGCTAGATATGGTGACCTCAAAACCCAAGAGTTTTGAGACTGAGGCAGGAGGATTATGGATTGGAGGCCGGTCAAGGTAAGTCACATGATGAGAAAACTAGTTCATACTCTTTGAATCAAATCCCAAACACCAGCGCTTGCAAGGTTCTTGCGAGGTTTTGGAGACCACATTTTTCAAAGGTGACTTTTTGACGGCATGGCATTGCCTCCCGCTTCTCAGGCCAGGCAACCAAATGGAGTGGGAAACCTTAGGTGTAGTCAACCCTGTGGTTTAAACAAACCTTGTAAACTTGTTAACACCCAAGCAGAGTTCCCACTGTATCTTCAGGACTGAGAGCAGTTAACAATCAGGCAGGTGTCCTGTATTTGCTGAGTGTCCCTTGGCTGCTAGGCTGTCAGACCGCAGCCTTTCAAAAGATTGATGGTCTGTATATACCGACATAAAGACATAAAAATGGAAACACACACAAGTTACCAAAGGAAAAGAAATTGTATTATTAAAATCACAGCATTTGTTAGGTCCTGCAAACATTATAAGTTCAATATATTAGAATTTCAAGTGTATTTCGTCCTCAGCACTGACAGTAAGACTCATGAATAAATAGAAAAGCCGAGATGGTCCCAACATCTTCAGCTATGTGGTCAGGATTCACACACACACACACACACACACACACACACACACACACCAACATGCACACACACACGAGAAATTTGGGGGGTTTGGGTTTTTTGGGGGTAGGGAGTTCTGTTGTTTTGGTTTGTGTTTTTGATTGCTCTTGTTGCTGTTTGGGTTTTTGTTTTTCATTTTGGCTTTTGGTTTTGGGTTTCTCATTTGTGTTTGTTTTTTAACCCAGTCAAAACACCCCTGGAAGAAAGAGCTTTTAGGACTTGCACAGAGCAAACAGAAGCTTTAAGGGCCTCAGAAGACAGCAGAGCAGTAAAAGCAGGCCTCATTATCGGGTCAGTTTACATTTTAAACTGCCATTTTAAAAAAAAAAAATTCCAAGTCTAACAGCCCATCTTCACAAACTTGTGGGTGAGACTTACAGAATAGACAACTAAAAAGCCAAGCCTCACAAAATCCCACCAAACCCACTTAGCTGTTTTAGCTGCCAATTAAAAAGAGACCAATTAAAAACAAAACAAGCAAAACCTCCTCTCCCTGTCTGCAGCTCCAGCCCTGGAGTCCCCATGCCCCTCACCCGCACTCGGGAAAAGAGCCTGTCTACTTTCTGATTCTTTCTATTGTTTAAGTACTGATTTTAATAAAACATCCCTGTTAAAAGAACTGTGGTCTTTTACCAAGAATTTACCTTCCCCCCCCACTCCCACATACCGCGATTTGTGCCTACCATCTCAGCATTTAGAAGATGCAGGCAGGAGGCAGGGGCTCAAAAGAGTCTGTTACCGAGTAAGTTCAAGGCCACTGTGGACCATATAAATCTTGTCTTTAAAAAAACAAATTAAAAACACGAAGATAACTTAGTTTTCTTCTCTTTTATTTAGAATTCAATTTTCTGGCTAGTTCAAGGTATCCCCTGCCATAATTTAATTCATCAAACACATCCATTTGCAGTTAGCTAAAGGGTCTCCAAATTTAGTTTAATTTAAAAAGTATCTTTACAGCAGATGGTACATACCTGTAGTCCCAGCACTCAGGGTCCTGAGACAGGATGGTTGTTAAGAGTTGAAGGCCAGCCTTGGGTACATACTAAGTACTGAGCTAGTCAAGGATATAATAAGACCCTGTATCAAAAAAAAAATAATTAGAAAAATATTTCCCTCCTTACTCTCAGTTCTAAAGCCATGACTTCCACATGACCCAGTGCTCAGAAAGCTCCCGTCTCCAGGGCACATCCCAGCCTATGTATCCCAGGACACCTCACTCTGGACAGAAGATAGAGCCAGGTCTTCAGAAACATAAAGAGCAGAGGCAGGAGAAGACAATAAAGTCTCTTTTGGTCTCACTGCCAGACATCTATGTATCAGATGGGTTTTACACTTAGAAAGTATGAGCAGGGTATGGTGGTGCACACTTTTAGTCAAAGCACTCGGAAGGCAGAGGCAGGCAGATCTCTGTGAGTTCAATGCCATCCTGGTCTCCTGAGTTAGTTCTAGGACAGCCACGACCACACAGAGAAAACCTGCCTGGTTGTGGGGGCGGGGAAGTATGTGTTTAAGGTGTTGTCTTAGGGTTTCTATTACTGTGAAGGGACCCCATGAGCATGGTAACTCTTAAACGGGAAACATTTAGTTGAGGGGATGGCTTACAGTTCAGAGGTTTAGACCACTAGCATGGCGGCATGCAGGCAGACATGGTGCTGGAGCTGAGTGTGCTACATCTTGCAGGCAACAGGAAGTGGAATGTTTAACTGAGCCACATCTTGAGCATAGGAGACCTCAAAGCCTGCCCCCACGTTGACACACTTCCTCCAAGGCCACAACTACTCCTAAAAAGCCACACCTCCCAACTGTACCACTCCTTATGAACTTATGGGGACCAATTACATTCAAACTGCCATACATATGTAACATGACATTTCCATGTAATAAACACAATGAAGTGATTAGTGTGGTCAAATATATTAATTAAAACAAACATATCCATCAACTCACTGATCTTTTTTTGTGATAAAAGTACCTAAAATTCTGGACGGGTTAGGTGGTTTGGGGGGGGGGAGCAGTGGCTGTGGGTGTAGCTATGGTGATAGACACTTGTTACCAAGCCTGGCAGCCTGAGTTTGACCCTAAGGAACTCATATGATAGAAGGAGAAATTGATTCTCAAAAATAAAAGCCTATATAAACACAACACAATTAATTAACATAAAAATTTCTTTTAAAAGGTACCTAAAATCTACTTTCTTAGCAAATGTCAAGTGTGCAGAATTACCCCAGTCCCCGTGTTGGGCTGAGTCCCCCGTGCTCCTTCGCCTTCCAGAACTGCCAATGTATTACCCTTCCTGTTTCTTTGACCCTGACACCCCAACCCCCATCCTTCCCAAGCATCTGATTTTGTTTTAAAGGCTACATGTAGGTTCTCAGTGTGTTTTCTTCTTCCTGTGTCTGACTTGTCTCACGTTGCACAATATTCCCTGGGTTTATCTGAAGTAGTAAGGGCAGCGGGGCTGCGTCCCCAGCACCCCGGCTGCCTGCTTGGCGGCTAGCTTATGCCCCGAAATAATTACACGGACACTGTATTCATTTAATCACTGCTTGGCCCTTCTGCCCTAGCCCTTACTGGCTAATTCTGATATCCCGATCAACCCATCTCTAATAATTGGTGAGCACCGGTCTTACCGGGAAGATTCTAGCCTAGTCCATCCTGGGTCGAGCTTCATGGCGTGTGTCTGCCTGGGAGCTGGGAGTATGGCATCTCCCTCAGGCGTCTGCTCCCAGGAGCAGAGCGATGGAGTCTCTGAGCTCACTTCCTCTTCCTCCCAGTATCCTGTTCTGTTTACTCCTCCCACCTATCCTCTAACCAATAAAATGGGCCAGGGCAGTGCCTTTATTAGCCAATGACCTTCCTCCATCATTTATCTGTGTCCCCATAAACCACAGATCTCTTTACTAAGACTGAACAATATTCTATTGTGTGTATACGCTTTCCCCATCTGTCCTGTCTTTGATAGACATTTAAGTCACTTTCACATCGTGGACATTGTGAGTCAAGGCTTCAGTGAACGGGGGCGCGCAGATCTTAGTGAGGTGGTGATTTCATTTCTCTTGGGTGTGTGCCCAGAAGAACGATTGCTAGGTCATACGGTAGTTCTATTTTTGATTTGTTTGGAACCCTTGACACCATTTTGCACTGTGGCTGTACCAGTCTATGTTCCCACCAAGTGTCCCCTTATCTCCACATCCCCCCCAAATTATCCCTTCCCTTTTTCCTAAAATCCTGGATACAGATTGATTATGACAGTGTCTCCATTAACTATGAATATTGTATGAATCACATTCTTCCTTGCTCGTTCATTAAGGCAAGACTGAATCTAAACCTGTGAAGGATAACTTTGGATATTTTCATATTTTATTACACTCAAATGTCCTGAATTCAGGCTGGCTTTGTGGTCCCGGGTTAGTGCTAAAATTGTTATGTTGTGAAAATTTACTAAAGGAAACTCCAAGCCACAGGGAGAAAAAAAATATTTCTCTAATTTACCATGAACTGGCATTCCAGAAATTGGAAAACGTAAAAAATCTTCTCTGGCTTCGGAAAAATCGATGTTTTCTTTTCTAAAAGAACCATCCACACAGTCACTGACTCCACGAGCAAACTTCATTCCTGCTGCCTTTATCACGCAGTTAGCCATCCTAGAGAACCCAAAAGGTATTTAGAGGTCCCCCCACCCGAATAGAATCCGGAAATAAAGGGAGCAGTGTGCATAGAATGATAAAAATAATGCCAAGAGCACAAATCTCTCTCTCTCTCTCTCTCTCTCTCTCTCTCTCGCTCTCTCGCTCTCTCGCTCTCTCGCTCTCTCTCCCTCTCCTCTCTCCAATCCAAATTCAACAATTTTTATTATCAGTCACACGCCTCATAAGAAAAGATGTGGGGAAAAGGTCATGGCTGTAAAAGAAATGTATATCCAAACAAACAAACAAACAAACAAACAGAAAACCGAGTTTGTACATATCCTTCTATTTACTCGCGTGAGCACGGCTTTCCCCACAGAACTCGCAGCAGCTACAGTCTCTGGCAGGTGCCTCTCTGAAGCTGCAACCCTGCGCCAGTGGTTGCACAGACCCCGGGGCAGCAAGACCCAGGCAGCACAGACCTCAGGGCTTCTTGCAGGGGGAGCTTTTGCGCTTGCCTCTCGGTGGACCTGTGCATACGCAGGGACCACCGAGACCCCTTGGGAGCAGAAGCAGTGTCTGGGTCAGAAATGAGTTGCATCCGGATGTGCAAGGACTTGGAGTCATGGGTAGAAAGGACCCACAGGTTTTTAGGGGCTTAAAATCTAAAATGTTTATGTTTGCAAACGGGAATATTACAGCCTGAAGTATGCCAATTGCCCAAGGTTCTCCGTGCAAGACCCACGTGATTTCAACAAACTAACGTGCCCTGACCCTGTAACTGGCAACAGGACGCCTTAGAAAGTAGACTAACAAAACAGTTTGTGCCTTCCACCCAAGCTGGTCACAGCCCAGTCAGGGGATAGAATAATGTGTGAATAAAGTCACAGGTGACAGTCAAGATCCAGAGAAAGAAAAAAAATACGGAAAACCTTCCAGGGCCCAACTGGACCTTAAAACACGACAGGGAAGGTCAGAAAAAGAACCAGCGAGGAAGAAAACTGTGGCCCTAGGCTTCCTGCATTTCTCTCTTTGTGACTTTATCCAATCTCTGTCCTTTAGACCCAGGTTGATCTCAAACTCATGGCAAGTCTCCTGTCTCAGTCTCCCAGTGATGAGATTGCAGGCATGGGCCCGGTCTTGGTTTTTGAAATAACAAAATAAATCCAATCAAATGTTTGTGGTCCCATAACATTCCTGTAGTCTCTTTGGTTTCTAGATAAAACGTTGCTGGATAAGTGTTGCCCTGAAGTCCCTTCTGAATCTGCTGCTAGATGATTAAAAAAAAATCTGTCAGGAACCCAGACCAATTGTAGTTCTCCCCTATGAAGTAAGATGGATTCTTTCCAGTCTCCTCAACAGGACCCTTGTCTGATACCAAAATCCATCACAGTAAGGATTTTGTTTGTTTGTTTGTTTTGCTTTTTGTTTTTTGAGACAGGGTTTCTCTGTATCTTGGAGCCTGTCCTGGAACTCCCTCTGTAGACCAGGCTGGACTAGAACTCACAGAGAACCACCTGCCTCTGCCTTCCGAGTGCTAGGATTAAAGGCGTGCGCCACCACCACCCAGCGCTTTGTAATTTTTAAATGGTTGCTGGGGGTGGAGCTCAGGGGTGGATCTCTTGCTTCGTGTTTGCAAGGCCCTGGGTTCAATCCTCAGCACTGCAAAAATTCTTGGCTTTTCTGGCCCTTTAGTTCTGCATACAAAATTTATTATTACTTGTTCTATCTTTCCCTTTTTTCCTCCTTTCCTTCCTCTTCTTTTGTCCCACTCTTCCTCCCTCTATCCCTTCCTCCTCTCTTCCCTCTCTCCTTTCTTTCCTGATGATTCTGGAAACACCCAGATTAACATTAAGTGTCTAAGCCAAAACTCATAGTACGAGAAGCCTGTCTAAAAAAAAAAATACATATATATGGCATTTCTTGCTTATTCTCTGGGATTTTTAATGCACTTTGTTCATATCTATTCCCAGAATCCTTTAACATGTCCACCTCTCAATTTAGTGTCCTCTTCTTTTTCTGCTTTCAAACAACACACTGAGTTCCATTGGTGCTGCCTGGTATGCATAGAGTAAGACCGTCCACCTGAATTTGGTATGGAATGGAACACTGCTCCCCATCTTTCTCGATGTCTCTTCAGTGTTTTAAAGTTTCAATTATAAAAGTCTTACTCATCCTTGATTGGCTTTTTTCAAAAAATACTTTAGGCTGTTGTGAATGGGATTGTTTCTCTGGCTTCTGTGGCAGTGTGTTTGCCTTTGGCACAGCGCACTGATCTCTGTGTGTTAATTTTGTATCTGGCCATTTTGCCTAAAGTGTCCATCAGTTCTAGGAGTCTTCTAGTCTCTAGGGTCACTTTTGTACACCTGCAAATACTCTAATTTTTCCTTTTTTATTTGCATCTCTTTTATTTGCTTTTCTTGTCTTATTGCCCCATGTAAGACTTCCAGTATTAATACACATGATGCATGTGGATACTCTTGTCTTGTTCCTGATTTTAGGAGAAACGCTTTCCCCATTTAGTATAAAGTTGGCTCTAGTTTACCATTGATAGCCTTTATTATGTCGTCATGTGTTCTTTCCATTCTCAATGTTTAAAGAACTGTTAACACAAAGGGATGCTGTATTTTGTAAAGTCTTTTTGTTGTGTCAATGAGATGACCATGTTATTTCTGTCCTTGAGATCTTTTGTAGTTTATAACATGTATTAACTTATGCATACCGAAACATCCTTGCATCCTTGGAATGAAGCCAGCTTGGTTGTGATAAATAATCCTTTTTATATGCTTTAAAGTCTGGTTTGCAAGTATATTGTACAAAAATGTGCAGGAAGCATTGGTGTTGACGATCTCCTCTTTCTGTCTTATGGAGCAGTGCAGGAAGCATTGGTGCTGGTTCTTGAAGGGTTGCAGGGAAGGCATCAGTGAGTCATCTGGGGCTGCATGTCTTAAAAATTGGCATATTTTAAATTCATGCTTCAATTTCATTGTTGTAGATTTGTCTAAATTGCTTTTCTCACCTTGGTTTAATTCTGATAGCTTGTATGCACCCAAAAATTTGTCTGTGTCCCTTTTATTTTTTTCTGAGTTAGTGGAATTAATGCATTTTTTAAAGGTTATACCTGATGGTTGTATGAGTCCCATTGGTCTCTTTTTGGGGATCCCCTGTCAGCTCTAATTTTATTAATTCAAGCCCTTTAAACACAATAAAGTTATACTTATTTAAATGAGTGGGGATATTGCTCTTGTGCATGTGTAAAGGTCAGAGAATAGCTGTAGGGATCAGTTCTCTCCTCCCACCATGTGGATTCTGGGGCCTGAATTCAGATCTGTCAGCTTCATGGCTCGTGCCTTACCTACTCGGGCACCACACAGGCCACATTCGGGGTTTTTTCCTTTCATTGATTTTACTAAAAGTTTATCTTTTCAAAAAACCAACTCTTTTTAAATTTTTAGTTTTATTTTGTACATCCAGGTATTTTGCCTGCGTGTATGTCTGTGCACTACTTTTGTGCCTGGTACCTGTGAAGAAGAGAAGACGTTGGATTTCCTGGAACTGGAGTTAGCTGTGGCTGTGCACCACTATGGGGCCTAGACGCCCTGCAAGAGCAGCAAGTGCTCTTAACATCTGCTCTGTCTCTCCAGCCCCCTTCTTCAGTATTTTTTCATTGAGTTTCTGTTTTATACCGTCCATTGCCTTCCTTATTTTGTTGCTCTGTTTGCTCACACCTTTGAATAGAGATATATTCATCATTATGAGTTCTCTACCTGAGGTTTCATGTAAGTCATTCCCACTATATGCCATGACTACCGGGTTAGTACTTTCGGAAGACATCGTATTGTCTTGTCTTTTCATGTTTCTTATCTTACTGCATCGGTGTTATCTTCTCGACTGCCATATTTTTTCAGTTGATGTATTTGAATTGTTCAGTGTGACTGCATGGATGTGGTAACATTGGGTATGTAGTTCAGAAAACTGGGACAACAACCATGACTGTTTTATCCCACCACTACTTTGTGATAGTCAATTAACAACCATAGCCCCTTTGGCTTCTGTAACTGCTGAAGGATAAACAACCAAGGATGATGGGTGTTCTGAATGAGAACTGCCCCCTAGGCTCATCTATTTGAATACATGGTTTCCAGTTGATGGAACTGTTTGGCAAGGATTAGGAGGTGTGGCCTTGTCTGAAGAGGTGCGTCACTAGGGGTGGACTTTGAGGTTTCAACAGATTCATGCTGTTCCTAGGTCTCTCTCTCTCTCTCTCTCTCTCTCTCTCTCTCTCTCTCTCTCTGCCACATGGTCATCAATCAAGAGGTGGATTTTCAGAGGCTCCTTTACTCTATCATGACTTTAGCCCTCTGAATCTATAAGCCAAATTAGGCATTTTATTTCATAAGTTGACTTAGTCATGGTGTTCATCACAGCAATAGAACAGTAACTAAGACAGATAACAGGGAGTATGCCCAGACTTTAGTTAAGAAGATTAGGAAAGGGAAGGAAGGCAGATTGGAAAGGAAAAGTCAAGGTGGGTAAATTAAAAGGAAGTTGGGGTGCTGTTAGGGACATGGATTTTAGAAATTGTTAAACCTATGGGAGAGTGAAAAGAGGCTGGGATACAGGGGAGTGAAAGAACAGACATGAGAATAAATATATAAGAGATGTAACCGGAGTATATAGTAAAGATTATCTCATACTGAACTGCATAGAGAAACATAGGGAGACATCTGATAACCCACCTGAGCAATATACACACAAAGCCAAACCATTGTGAGACATATAGGAAGGAGTGGAAAGTAAATAATAAAAAATAAAGAACAAAAGAAGACAGTGCTTACTCAGCTGCTCTGGGTAGAAGGGCAGCCTTCTCAAATCCCTCTGACTTGAGCAGGCTTCCCATGGTGCTGTGTGGCGGAGGAGGGGGAGCGGTCTCCTGTGACGCCAGTGTTTATGTGGTTACGGTATGCACACATGTGCCTGTGTTGAAGGGGTTAGGTCATTTCCTGGCAGTTCCCTAAGAACCCTGCACTCCACAGTAGCCCCTATCAGTTCTGCAGGTCCAGTGCATCCCCAGGGATGCTCTTACTTTCTGCCCTGAAACAATGTTTCACTAAGTTGCCTATCCAGTCTGGCCTTGAACTTATTCTGTAGCTCCAGCAAACCTCGAACTTACCATTTTTCTGACTCTACTTCCAGAGCCACCTGGTGAGAACAAATTACCGGTGAAGACCAAGGGCAGGGGACTGGTACTCTATAAGAATTCCTATAAAATCACAGCATGCAAGCAGTATTGCCCAAAGAACGGGGAAGTGGACCAGTGGGGCAGAATCGAGTAGGCTGTGGTGAGCCAGCTGCCCTCTGACAAAGAAGATAGTCTGTTACAGATGCAAAAACAAACGTTAAAAAATATATATATCCTGGAATCTAATCCAATACAAAAATTCATCCCAGTGTTTGGTATTTTGTCTCCTGTAGCTAAGGTTGCTCTCTAATTCATTATATATCTGAGAAGGCTCTTGAATTCATGATTCTTCTGTCTCCACCTCCTACTGCTAGTATTACAGGTTGGTACCATAATTGGCCTTGATAATGGGTCTCTATTGTAAGCACTCTTCAGAGTTTATTTTTCCTTCAAATACGGCAATCTATGGGAGGCCCAGACAATCTAACCTTTAGATGGGCATCTACTAGATCCTTACATCCAGCTGCCTGAGTGAGAATCTGTCCCCTAATGATGTTTCCACTCTTGGGGACCAACTGGACTGTGATCACAGCATCCAAGGTGCTTGGACTATTCGACAGACATGGCCAAGAAACTATGCTTCCCTGCAACCTGGATGCTGAAGCCGGATTCCAGAATACCTTGCTCCAGTAGCAACTGCTCCAGGCAATGCACCGGCCTTGGTACTCCACCAAAAGTAAGACAAACCATGCTAATTTTAGATGCTCACTCTGGAATGTTACTGTTTCGTGAGGCAGGAGAACAATTCAGGAAAAAAAAACAAAAAACAAAACGCTTGTGATAGTTTTGTGTGTGTGTGTGTGTGTGTGTGTGTGTGTGTGTAAGGCTTGTGAGTGGTAGAACTGACCACGCCACGCCCATGCATGGTTGTGATTGGTCAGATTCCAATCTTTTTTTTTTTCCTGACTATATAAGCAAGTTGCTTGGGGAATCATCTACGAGGCTTCTCTCCTGCACCTTAATCCCCACTGCACCAATAAAGACTTCACCCTGATTTTTTTTTTTTTTTTGGTTAATAACAGAGTTATCAGGGGTATAGCTAGATGGTTGTAGAGAAACACAAGCAGCAATAAGAATGTAGCTGGGCGCCGGGCGATGGTGGCGCACGCCTTTAATCCCAGCACTCGGGAGGCAGAGGCAGGTGGATCTCTGTGAGTTCGAGACCAGCCTGGTCTACAGAGCTAGTTCCAGGACAGGCTCCAAAACCACAGAGAAACCCTGTCTCAAAAAAAAAAAAAAAAAAAAAAAAAAGGGCTGGAAAGATGGCTCAGCGGTTAAGAGCACTGACTGCTCTTCCAGAGGACCCGGGTTCAATTCCCAGCACCCACATGGCAGCTCACAACTGTCTGAAAATGCAGTTCCATGAGATCTGACACCTTCACACCAATGCACATAAAATAAAGTTAAATAAATCATTAAAAAAAAAGGACAGATCGAGTAACTGCACAGATTTATATATTAAAAAAAAAAAAAAGAATGTAGCTGGGCGGTTTGAGGGAGTCACCAGAAACTGAACACCCGGATATTCAAAGTGTAAGTAGAAACACTGGGAGGTGGCTAAGAGCTCAGAGAGCAATAGTGGAGAGTCTACTAGAAGTTCAAACTATGAAAGACAGCCGTAATAATACTTGGAATACAAGAGACCTCAGAGAAGTGGAAACTACCGGAGATGCCGTGAAGATTCAAAGGTAGGCTGGGCGTGGTCTCACTCCTCCATAACCGCAGCTTTTGAGACACAGGCAGGAAGATCAGAGTTCCATACCAGCATAAGTTTTATATTAAGATTCTATCCCAAAAAACAGACAGAGCTTAGTGGATGAAGGGCTCACTGCACAAGCATTAGGAGACCAACTTCAGATCTTGGGGGTTGGGCATGCCGGAAGAGAAAAGCAGAGACAGAAAGATGTTCAGAACTCATTGGTCAATGGTTCTAGCAGAAATGCCAAGTTCTACATTCAGAAAGAGCAACCCTCAATAACAAGGTAGAATATGACAGAGGAAGATACCAGACACCAGCCTCTTGCCTTCACATGCCCAGGCACAGGTGTAGGCAGGCAAGCTTGCAAGCACATGCGCACATGCACACACACACACACACACACTGGCTAAAGATAGGGGCACTGAGACCTCCACTCCGCAGAGATGTTCCAGAAAATCAACCAGAGTTAAAGAGCTTCAGATCAAGGGATACACTAGGTGCTGGCCCTCTAGGCCCCATGCAATAAGTCTCTAGCTCTCCAACGACATCTCTGGATTTAGGAGCATAGTTTGATATTTTCCAGCACTGAGGGCCACCAGAACGATGGGAGGCTGCCATTTGCTGTCCGTAATTTCTCTCCATACAGAACCACAGAACTCCAGCCAGCTACGAGTTGTTCCTGACGCTGCAAGCTCTGCCATATTAAGTTCAGACTTTCCAAGGAACATCTTTTGCTTTGCTTACTGATGGCCAAATATAAATTGTATTGATTGCGGGACTCGGGACTTTGCCAAGTGAACACTCCTGGGAATGTAATCGCCCTGCATGGAATGTGCAGTGTTCCCAACCAGCAGAGACTCAGAACAAAAGCCTCAACTTCTTCAGATGATGTAGACCTCATTAACACAAAACCCTTATGAACAGCATGGTCAGTGCTTCTGCAGAGACCCACAAATTATGCAGGAATAGGCTTGAATTTCCCCAAATATGCAAATTATGTATGCATCCCTAAGGCATGCCCGAACAATCTTGCTATTGAACTGAGAGGGGACACTGTAGGTTGAAACATGAAGAGCAGAATATGAAACTAATCCTTTTAGCTTCCTTGGGTAAGCTCTTGCCCATAGTTGATGCTGCTGCTTCCATTTTTACTTACTCAGCACATAGCTATGGGGGTAAGCAAAGGATACCTTTTCATCTGTGTGGGTCTGGAGGCACAGTTGTCTGTGCAAAGCTCAGAGCCCTCTGCCAATCCCATAGGCCTCAGCTCTGCAGAACAGATATAGGCCTCAATTTGCTGCATAAACTCTCTGCGGTGATGCTGGTCATTCTCATCTCAGCAACGGATCATAAAGGGGATCTGATTCAGCCTTGTCTCCTGAAGTGGGCTCTGGGCTTATGTCTGAAAACCACATCTAACTGAATGACTGACTCTCTAGTGGAGAGACTTGAGCCTCTGACTGTTTGAAGGAGATGGTTTTAATCTTGTGATAAAGCCAGCCAGTCCATACGTCTCCGTGCACGACGGCAGCATGGGGGATATGTTATGATAAAAATCCCAATTATGCCGTTACCATCTGTTGATAGCATGTGCTTGTGGACATGTTGCCAGGAAATACTGAGAACAAAGGAGGAGAGGCCCTCATTCCAGAGACGCAGATCTCGGCTCCCACTGGGGTTCACCGGTTTAGTTACAGATGTGTTGGGGTTCTCAGGGACCAGCCCTACACAGGCTGAGGCCTTGGAGAGGAAAAGATTCACTGAGGCACGTTTAAAAAAAAATGGACCCAGTGGAAAGCAATGTTTCTATTCACAAAGCAATGATAATAAAATCAAAATGTGCAGGGAGGAGAGAGAGAGAGAGAGAATCAGTTAGCTTTCAGTATGTATGAGATGGGAGACTGTTTTCATATCCATTCCGTTAGTCTGTCTAAAAATTAGGGAATTGAGACCATTTATATAGAGATATATCAATAACAAATGATTATTGATTTCTGTTATTTTGGTGGTGGTGGTGATGGTGGCAGCGGCAGTGTGTGTGTGTGTGTGTGTGTGTGTGTGTGTGCGCGCACGCGCGTGCACGCACGCACTTCCCTTCTTTTGAATTTGTTGGTATGAAATGATTTATCCCCTGTATGTAGTTAACCTTCTCAGGTTGGAGTTTTCCTTCTAGCCCCTTCTGTAGGTCTGGATTTGTAGATAGATCATGTTTGTTTGTTTTTGTTTTAGATATTTTATTTTATGTGCATTGGTGTTTTGCCATGGGTGTCAGGACCCCTGAAACTGGAGTTACAGACAGGTGTAAACTGCCATGTGGATGCTGGGAATTGATCCCCGATCCTCTAAGAGCAATCAGTGTTCTTAACTGCTAAGCTATCTCTCCAGCCCCATGATAGACAATGTTTAAATTAGCCTATTTTCTTCATTTAGAGTAGTAGAAACTTTTGCTGGGTATAATATCTGGGCTGGTATCTGTTGGTCTCTTAGAGTCTGCAGCACATCTGCCTAGCATTTCTGGCTTTCAGAGTCTTCATTGAGAAATCAGTGTAATTCTTCCTAACAGGCCTGTCTTTATATGTTACTTGTTCTTGTTCCTTTGCACCTTTTAATATTCTTTTTTGTTGTTGTTTTGTATGGTTGCTTTGATTATTATGTGCCAAGGGGAGTTTCCGTTTTGGTCCTATCTGTTTGTTTCTGCTACCTTTATAGGCATCCCCTTCTTTTGGTTAGGAAATTTTTCTTCTATTATTTTGTTGAATACATTTTCTGGACCTTTGGGTTGGGTTTCTTCTCCTTCCTCTATACATTTTATTCTTAGGTTATTTTTTTCATAGTGTCCCAGATTTCCTTGACGTTTTGTGTCAAGAGTCTTTTAAATGTAATATTTTCTTTGACATATGTATCCATTTCTTCTATAATATCTTCAACACCTGGGATTCTCTATTCCATCTCTTGTATTCTACTGGGGAAGATTTGTCTCTGTAGTTTCTGTTCAAATTCTTGAATTTTTCAATTCCAGAATTCCCTCAGTTTAGGTTTTCTTTATTGCTTCTATTTCCATTTTCAGATCAATCATGAGCAGTTTTTTTTTTCCTTTAACTGTTTGTTTGTCTTTTTTCTTGGCTTTCTTAAAGGGATTTATTCATTTCCTCCAATTGTTATGTTTTCCTTGATTTCTTTAAAGGATCTATTCATTTCTTCTTTAAAGACCTCTATCATCTTCATATAGTAGGTTTTAAGATCTTTTTTGTGGCCATTGTGTTGGAATATTCGGGGCCTGCTGTGGTAGGATAGCTGGGCTTTAGTGGAGACATAGTGCCCTGGCTTTTGTTGATTGTATTTTGATGATGGCATCTTGAAATCTGGATTTGGGGTTATTATAGGTCTAAGTATTGATTTCTGGATTTGTCTTCGTTGGTTTCTGTTTCCTCCCTGGATTTTCAGTAAGTGTGATGGCTGTGTGTTGTCTATATGGCAAACTGACACCGCTGTGTGTGTGCTGTGGTGTGCTCTCTTTATACCTTCTATCTCTAGTGTCTCCTGTCCTCTAATGGTGGGGAACAACAACTGTCCTGTGCTTTATGCTCTGATGCCAGATCATCTGTCATAACTATCAGACTCTTATTCCAACATGAAAGCAGCTAGAGATTATGAGTCACCAAGTAAGAAGCGCTGTGTCCAAAAAGCTTTATTTATGATACGGAAATTTATATAAATTTATATATGGACTATATATTTTCACGTATAAATTATTAGTCTTTTACTCCTCTCCCTTATTTAAAAATGCAAAACCAAGACTTAGCTCAAAGGTCATCAAGAAGGGGTGAACTAGAATCCCCAATACCCAGTTGCAGAAGGCACATCTGACTTATGCTGGATTGGTGACACGTGTCTGTAATCCCACCATGCTAGAACCTAAGTGAATCCCAAGTTTGAGGCACAAATCAGGTAAAGAGCAATTTCTAGACCTTTGCCACAAAGTGAAATTGTATCTCAATGGGAAAAAAATCAAACAGTTTTCACTTAGGGTCACAATAGTGTCTATTGTTCAGTTTGTTTTGAGAAATTAATAAAATATAGAAAGTTTTCATGGTGAATGCAAGAGCCAGTTACTATTATGAAGATTGTTATCATTTTATGTTATGGTTTAAAAATAATTTTATCATTTTCAATTGTCATGAAGTTTTCCAAGACTCATCATAAAAGTTTAGACTACAAAATTACCAAGATGCCAAAAATTTAGGATCTAATAGGTTCAGGAGTTAAAAGAACAAATTAATTTGAGGTAATTTTTTAATAAATAGATAAAACAAAAACAAAAACTTGGCCTTTACTAAAAGATTAAATAAAAAATAGGAATCAACTTTTTGGCAAATATTTTTCAATTTACTTTTGTAACCACTAAGTAATTAATAATGTATTTGTATAAATAAGGTGCTAGACAAATCTGAGTTATTGCTCTTCATAAAATAGCATAACATATACATCAACAAAAAGGGTTATTTGGAATTGTAAATCCATCATGGCCTGAAGTCTTTGGAGTTTTGTTAGTGGATAGTTTCACGTGGTAAGTTTCTAAAATAAGACAGCAACTGGATAAAAGGATCAAGGCGTGAATCAAAGCATGAACAACTGCAGATAAACGAGATTCCTGAGTAATAAATCTTGAATCTCGCCGTTTGATCACCCTTATCAGGAAGAAGCCTGAGAAAATAGAAGCCCTCTGCATCCTGCCCAGAAGGTCAAGGACTCACTTGACGTCCTCAGCTTCACATTCCGGTGAGGGGGACCCTGCACCGAGAATGCAAAGAATGGTGTTCGGGTCTTGACGAAGCCCCCGCTGAGGGGCTGCATTTCCACTGGAACACAGCAAGGCAGCATGCAGGGGTTTCAGAATTACACGCTCTGATGCCCTTCAGATGTCCGAGAGAATCTTTGTTGATGTGGGCCCACTGCCCCACATTCCATTAGGTGAGAAAAACTTTACACAGAGTTGCAAGCAAAATGTGGCACAATTTTTAATCAAGCAACATGAGAGAAATACACATGGAAAAAATAGCAAAGGCCTTGCCAAGCACAATGGATGCTGCCTCTGTGTAGCAAGATTTAAGTTGACTTATTGACCTGTTTCCTTTGACTTTTTCTTTGTTTTCCAAGTTTGCTGCTGAATGTGTTAATTTTAAAATAGAAGCGTTATTTTTAAACAAGGCTGGCTCAGGAAGAGGTGGCTGATAATAAAGTGATATTAAGCAAATAAAATATAAAGTATTTGACCATACTTGCCAAACAAATCAATGTCCTATCTAAGTGCATTATAACTTAGTTCGGTCACAAAGTGTTATATTAATGCTTTAACATTTCATATGTTGCTCAGTTAGGAGGTGTTTGTGTATTTTATGGTTATTAGTTACTGTTACCCTCCAAACAAATCAAAACTTGTGAAGAAAGATGCCTATGAAATCGCATATTCACAGGCAACGAACACAGTGAACACAATCCCAAGGTCTGAACTGCAAAGCCTGCTGAATTAGACTTGTAACAACTCGTAGACCAATGAATTGTTACTATTAAGCTTGCATGATTGCCACTATTGATAAAACAGCCATCTTTTCCTTACACGTTTTCTGTTCTAGCCTCTGACGCCTATCTGTCGTTCTGCAAGCTCGCTAACAATGTGTGGGCCTGGAGCATCGCCACTGTGCCTGCTTCCGTTTCCAGAAGCTACCACTTTGTCCAGCTACTAAAAATAGGAACAGCTTTGGGCTTAATCCACTGCTCCCTAACTTGATGGAAGAGAATGGTTTTGTATCTGATCAGATGTGTTTGCCTATTTAGGAATATCAATTATTCTCAGACAACATTCTTCCAACTTTTTGGCTTGGTGTCGGTTGACTCTTCAGTGCAGCCTTACCTGAAGGGTTGGTTACTCATCACCTGACCTGATTGCTGAAGGTACTTGACAAGTCATGGGTTCTCATCATTACAGAGCTGGATTCTCTGAAAGCTGAGAACTTGATTTGTAAATTCCAATCCCATGAATCTTCAAGAATAGGGACCTCACTCGGGAGGCAGAGGCAGGCGGATCTCTGGGAGTTCGAGGCCAGCCTGGTCTACAAGAACTAGTTCCGGAACAGGCATCAAAGCTACAGAGAAACCCTGTCTCGAAAAACCAAAAAAAAAAAAAAAAAAAAAAAAAGAATAGGGACCTATCCCAGGATCAGTTGAGGCTGCATAGTATGTTCCATACTGACCTAGACAACTGTGTGTGTGACCCTGTCTCAAAACAACTGCACTAGTTTGCCACAGAAACCAGGTAGTGTATACATTTAATCCCAATGGCGCACATCTTTACTCCCAGTACTAGAGAGGATTATAAAATAGGAGGAGACAACTCTCAGGCTCAGTCTCATTCTGGGATTCCTGGAGGCAGAATCACCATTTTGGACTGAGTTTGAGGTGAGAACCAGTGGCTGGGCTGCTTTGCTTTTTTGGGTCTTCAGGTTGAACCCAATTTCTCTCTCTGAGCTTTTATTAGTTGTGCTTCAACATGCCAATGTATCCAGAATCTATTTCTACGACTTACCACAATTAAATGAACTCTTTTGTCCCCAACCACATCCCTTCTGGGGGCCTAGGGATGTGTCACAGCAGAACGGCACTCTCCTCTCGCATGCACAAGAACCTCATCCCAGCCGGGCGGTGGGGCGCACGCCTTTAATCCCAGCACTCGGGAGGCAGAGGAAGGCGGATCTCTGGGAGTTCGAGACCAGCCTGGTCTACAGAGCTAGTTCCAGGACAGGCTCCAAAACCACAGAGAAACCCTGTCTCGAAAAACCAAAAAAAAAAAAAAAAAAAAAAAAAAAAAAAAAAAAAAAAGAACCTCATCCCAGTTATCCTGTGTATACAACACTGTACATTTCACAAATGGGAACAATTCGGTAGGGCATCACAGTCAGAATAAACAGCAATCTCTTATTCCTATACTTGATTCCTTTTTTTCTTTCTTCATGCATTTATTGTTGTAGGAATAGGGCATTCATGTGTGCATACGATGGGCACTCATGTGTGCGTACGTGGGCATACCACAACGTACACGTAGAAGTCAGAGGACAACTCTGTGCTGTCAGCTCTCGCCTACCTTTGTGTGGGGTCCATAATTTGAACTCGGTGTGGTAAGCTCCTTTACCAGCTGAAAACCATCTTCCATGGCCTGCTCTCTGAAGTCAAGCCCTCCCCCTGACCACACCCCCCCCCCATCTTGCAACTCCATACTTTCTTCAAACATTTTGGGTTTTTTTGCTTGCTTGTTTGTTTGTTTTTTGAGACAGAATCTTACATAGCCCAGAGACTGATTTCCAACTTTACACACTGTCAAGGCTGGCCCTGAACTTCTCTGATTTCCAGTCCCAAGTGCTAAGATTACAGGCATACGCCAGCACAGCCAGCCAGGTTTTGAGTTTCGCTTCTCTCACTTAGCATTAAGCATTTGAAAGTCATACTGCTGTGTGTTCAATGATGCCTTCTTGTTTATTGATGACTAGAATTCCGTTGTGTGGGTGGACTGTAGTTTGTCCATCTGTCCCCCCACAAAAGGACATTTTGGGAGATTCCATTTGTTGGTAGTTATATATAACAGACATAGATATTCGGGTGCAGGAATTTTGATTTCTTAGGGTAAATAGCTAAGAGGAGGTTGGCTGAGTCCTAGAAAAATACCTCAATTTTCCATTGTGATGCTAATTACGTTCTTAGCAGGAATGTGTGGCTGTCCAGTTGCTCTGTGTCCTTGCCAGCATTTGGAAATAGCTGTGTGTTTGTTTTCCTTAGTCATGCCAGCAATGCATTTTGGTTTGTCTTTACTGGACTGTTTATATTTTATGTTAAATTACTTTATTGTTTAGCCAGAATCCCACTCCATAGTCCAGGCTGGCTTAGAACTTGATGTGTAGCCTAAACTGACCTCAAATCCAAACAGTCCTCCTCCTGCAGCCCCCTAGATGCTGGGATTATAGGTTTGGGCCACCACGCCCCACTTGTCTTCTCATTCTCTTTAGAGCATCTTCTACAAAGGAAATGTGGAAGAACACCAATATACCAACTTTTGTGTTTGGTTTGGTTTTTCGACACAGGGTTTCTCTGTGTAGCCCTGGCTGTCCTGGAACTGGCTCTCTAGACCAGGCTGGCCTCAAACTCAGAGATCCATCTGCCTCTGCTCCCCAGTGCTGGGATTAAAGGCATGTGCTACCACCGCCCAGTCCAATATACCAACTTTTCAGCAACTCGTGCATTTGACATTTTATGTAAGAACTCTTTGCCTGGCCCAAGGTTATGAAGATTTTTTATTACATCTAAAAGTTGCATAGTTTTATTTTATTCTATTTTTAGTATTGCTCTGTGACTCATTTTATATCGTAACTTTTCTTAGGATTTTTAAAGAGAGGTTATTCATTAATTGAATCAAGATGCCCATTTTGTCCCTGGTATATAAGCTTAGCACTATGAGATATTTTTTTATCAGAGGTGTATCCAGTATTTCATGTTCTTTAATCAGTCAACAAATATTTATTAGTGTAATATTTCACCTTCATCACTGCTTTCTGTGTATCTGGAAAGTCCTTGTTGGATATCCTGCTGCCCAGGTCACATGTGTGGCTTTCATTATCATCACCAGTTATCCCATAAATAGTTTTCATTAGCAACCTACTGACAGACAAACCATCAAGGAGTCAGGAGTCCGAAGGACTAACTATTTTCTACCTCCTTTCATGAGACTTCCAGTTTTTCCCCTTTCAAAAAAATATTTCAGGCTAGTGTGATGGCTCATGCCTGCAATCCCCAGCACACAGGAGGCTGAGCCAGAAGAACTTCTGTGAGTCTGAGGCCTTCGTGGACTACACAGTGAGTTCCAGCCTGGGATACACAGTGGAAACCCTTTCTCAAAACACAAGTTTTGTTTTCTCTGACTAGCAAAGGAAAGAATACGATGAAAGTAATATATCAGATCCTTTGAGCTGACAATACACTGGTCAGCATCCCCCTCTGGTCTTCAGAGACATTAGAGTTCTACATAGAGCTGCAAAGACCACAAAGGTCACCTTGTCTTTATCCAATCACTTAATCGAGTCAACAAGTATTATTACGGAGCAGCTCCTCGAGCCAAGTGCTCAGTACAAGTCAATGAGAAAGATGAATATCCTGCCAAGGGGAGGCCCCTGGTCTGGTCTGAGATTATTCCAGTGCAGAGGCTGAAATCAGGATCTCAAAGTTCCATCTCCTGTTGGCATGCCCCACCCTGCAAGGTCCTACCACCCTGGTCTCCTCCCTCCCTGCAACCGTGTTCGTTCTAATGAACAACAGCATGCAACAGTCTTTGGTTTCAAGGAGACTGCAAACCAAGATATATATATATATATTATAGCTATATATAGATAGAGAGAGAGACTGTTGGGATATGAGGTTTGGAGAATAGCTTTGGATAGGTTTGGAGGATAAGTATTGTTTTGAGAATTTTAAGAAGATGATAGACTAACTGGTACTGGATCGCAGTACTCAGGAGACAGATGCAGAAGGATTTCCATGAGTTCAAGGCCAAACTCGGCTACATTGCCTGATTTCCAGGCTAGTCTAGGCTCGAGTCTAAGACCTTGTCTGAAACAATAACAACAAAGAGGCCATTATCAATGGAGTTTTGAAAGGAGGGTCTACAGTGTTGAGAAGGGTTCATGAAGAAGAGGATGCATTCCAAATATAAAACTAAAAGAAGAGAAACACAGTTTCAAATATTATGTATTAGCTACTTTTAAGCAATCACTCTGAATGCTTCCTTCTTTTAAAAGACAATTTAGGCATTTTTCCAACTAACTGATAACTATTGAAAACTGTCTAGAGTTTGAGTTTATATCTCTTCTCATTGTGTCGGGATAGAAACCTTCTCCCTTTTAGGACTGTCCAGAACAGCAGTGCACCATGGGTACTGAGATAGCCCTGTAAAGCAACCACCACCCATCGTGGCATATACTGTGTAAGCTGTTTGAGTGAGGATGAAGAGGTAACATCTGTTCTTGGGCTACAAAGATACGAGGTTGGGACTCGGAAAAGGCGTCTACTCCAGAGTCTGTAGATGGAGCAAGAAGGTCTTCAAAAAGCTTATCTGGACTCTTGAGGATGGCACTGAAGAGATGGCCCAGGGAAACCTCTAAGTTCTTTGGTAGAAATGGAAAAATTCGAAATATGGAGCCAGATGAAAGAGTTGTGCCCATAATCCCACAAAGTATAATGACCACAAATTCCAGGTTAGCCTGGTATAGCAAGACCAGGTCTCAAAATAACAACAACAACAAATAATAATAATAACACACCAAGTATAGAACATGCACACACGCAGAGGTAAGCAGTTCTGTCTCATAGTCGCACTCCCAGCCACCATGCCCTGCTTCTCCATGGACGTAGAAACCACAGACCCCAGGGAACACACGACTCTTCTGAAACCAGGAACCTTTTCTCCTTTAAATTGATCTTTTCCGGTGGTTCATCACCATGGAGACAAGGATGCATTCCTGTCGTTAAGGACAGTGTGTCTGTATCTGTGAAAGATAACCCTCGCTTTACCACCAGCAACACTTGGAAGACATTTGTACTTTTGATGCTGGTTTGCAGTCTGGCGTTCGACGCATGCTCCGTAGAACGCATTGGAAGAGATACGCAGGACGCTCTCCCAGGTCCACCAGTCTTGGTTTATAAGAAAACATTTCTATCTCCCAACTCTTACCATTTCCACTCTCACAGGCTCTCAGCAATGCCACCTGCCTAACGGGATACATAGAATTCCCATAGACATTCAGCTTCCCATCAGGAGTGAGGTCAATTTCACTCCGTGCTTTGAGCACTAGCGTTAGCATACACCCACCTCACGGTACGTGCCACACCGCTGCAGCCAATGTGCCTACAAATGAGAAAGGTGTCAGGGCTTGTAGGAGAGGGCAGAAGGGCTGCGTTTGGAGACAGGGACTAGAGTGCATCTGTATGCTGTAGACAAAACATTTCCTCCGCACAATGTACTTACTGATCTCATCTACCAGGCCCACCTTGGATTTAAAAGCTGAACAAAAGGCATGTGAGTAATTGAACTCCAATTGACCAAGTCTTCATCTTCATTTCTCTCATAATTAAGGCAAACTATTGAGAGTTAAATCAGATGTTGCGTACAACACAGTGTTCTATAAATGCACTGTTGTAGTCGCTGTGTCTGTCCATCGACCACATCATGCCATACTTAAATTTAGATTTTTTTTGTGTGCAAATTAAATTTTCTTCTGAGGAGGCAAATTCCTAAGAGTTATAAGGTGGACTGAAAAATAGATTATTTTTATTATAAAAGAAACAGTCATATGTCATCCGGGGTGTATTTACGCATTTCTATTTTGCATATTTGGAGCCAGAGGCTCACTCTATAGTCCTGGCTGCCCTGGAACTCGCCACGTAAACTTGACTGGTCTTGAACTTATAGGGAACCTCCTGCCCCGCCTCTCAGGTACTGGGATTAGATACAGGTGTGTGCTACCATGATCAGGATCCTATGTGGTTTTTTGTTTTTTTTTTTTGTTTGTTTGTTTGTTTGATTGTTTGCTTTTTGTTTTTCGAGACAGGGTTTCTCTGTGGCTTTGGAGCCTGTCCTGGAACTAGCTCTGTAGACCAGGCTGGTCTCGAACTCACAGAGATCCGCCTGCCTCTGCCTCCCGAGTGCTGGGATTAAAGGTGTGCGCCACCATCGCCCGACAGGATCCTATGTGTTTTAAAAGACAGAAATTTACTACTTATTGAGAACTTATTATGCCTCAATCATAGCCGCCACTCAACAAGTGATGTTTAAATGAACAATAGAATGAAAGAGGAGTCTCCTGGATTTCCACCATTGCAAAGTTAACTGCAGCTAACTCTGTGGTACTTAACTTCCAGACTTTCTTTACGCATATTTCAAGTGTACTGCTGTTCTATAAGCTGCTGTGTTCCCTTCACAAGGTGTCACAAACGCTTTCCAGATCACTAGCCAGTGGCTGGACACTCTCCTCAGCTAGCTCAGCTCTAACTGCCTCTCTGATGCTGATCCACGGGCCTGTCAGAGCGGGGAGGAAGCAGTCCAGACTGAACTGTTACTGCCCTATATTAACACCTCTTTGTTCCTCCCAAAATGCTTAGCTGAGAGAGGTAAATGCTAGCCCCAGCCTGAGGGACTGCTGCTCTCAGGCTGTGGCCTCCTGGCAGAGCAGAAGGCTGTGTGGTCTTTGTCCATCGACTTCCACCTGTCCTGCGACTCAATTCCCCCACCCAGAAGTCTCTTCAAACCTCTGGTTATGAGGGAGCTGGCAGCAACTCGGTTGGGCTTCTGCCAAATAATAGGGAAGAAAAGCCCGTCTCATACTGTCCCTTATCTCTGGGGCTGAGCCCCATAGATAAATACTGGTTTCCTTCCTGTGTGGACGTCAAGGACTACATATTCACAGTTTCAATGAACTCTGATTGAGGGAAAGCAGCTCTTTCTTGGGAGCACTTAAATCTGCCTGGAGGATTTTAAAGAGGTTTCAAGACTACGTTAGGACTATGCTATGGAGCAATCGGGCTTAGTCTTCCTTAGGTTTGCAGTTCAATGAGATTCTCTGTGTATGGGGAAGGTGGAACTCAGGGGCATCCTTTAACAGCTGGAAACAGCTTATTTCCATAGATAAAACTGCCAGAGTGTAACTACAATAGATATATTGAGTAGATTAAGGTTTAGGGTTTCCTTGTGTTTAATAATATAGTATTCATGAGGGTATTTCAAAAGTTTTCTTCTACTGTTTCGTTGCTGTGGGCAAGTTCCTTGACTTTTTTTATTATTTGTATCCTCAACTGTATAATAAAAACCAAAGGGGGGCTGGAAAGATGACCCAGTGGCTAAGAGCACTTGCTTTGCTTCCAGAGAACCCATGTTCTATTCCAAGGACTGACATGACAGCCCATAGCCATTTATATAACTCCAGTCCTAGGAGATCGGACACCCCTCTTCTGGCTTCCTTGGGCACCAGGCACTCTTGCGGTGCACATGCAGGCAAAATATTTATACATAAAAAATAAAATAAAAATTATTTTTACAATTAAAAAATAAAATAAAAAGGACAGTAATCCAAGTGAAGTTTATATGCATTTAAAAGTGGATGGTGTCCAGATGGAACCCTGGAGTGTGTGCAGCATTCAACATGGTGCCCAGTTTCCAGAACTTTCATGAGTGTTAACTGTTTCACTGCCATTAACATTGAGTTTCTTGTCTTGTGTGATGGTAAATAATGGATGTCTTATCAGGATATCACATGCGACCCCAGGTTCTATATCTTGTAAATAAAAACACATAGACTACACTCAGTCAAGCAGTTGCCCTCATAGGCACTGTTACTGTCCACCAGACAATCCCTCTTACAGACACACACAACAAAGCAGTCACCCCCACAGACACTGTGTAACTACTGTCTTCCAGGTTTTAGTAATCTAACTCAAAGAAGGGGAAATGTGTTTCTGTCATGGGAAGTCCTTTTGTTCCAAAAGAAAGAAAAGGATGTTCATACGTTGAAGGCGTAAGTCACAAACAATGCCACACCAATTCGGGGTTATGATTATTAGGGTGGTATTTATTTAAAGGGGAAAAAACTTACAGATCACTGTCCCAGGCAACAGCCCTCTACGCAACCAGGAAAGGAGTCTAGTCGCAGGCGGAGCAGGAAGTGAAGAGAGAGAGAAGAGGGAAGTGGCCGCTGTTTTAAAGGGAGAGAAACCACGCCCCAGTGGGCTGGTACCTCAGCGGTGATAGGCTGGAGGAGTGGGAGGACCTCCCGCAACACCTCCCCCTTTTGTTTAAATAAGAGAGTTCTAAACCTACTATGAAATTATATACAATAAGTACAAATATCCTATTCTAACTAGCTTAGGTCTTATATAATAAATAACTTGGCCAAGTCATGAGAGAAAGTAACTACATTTATATAGTCTTCAACCCCATCGAAGATCTGAGAAGGGAAATAATGTTACCTGGGTAATTAGGAAGTTCAGTAAAACAACTTCCAAAACATGCAACAAATTACAGAGACAACTAGCTACCTGGGCAATCACCCAAAGTCACATTAGCAGCGTTGAAGCAACCAACTTTGGCTAAGGCCTAACATAACTGACATACCATTTTCTAAGGCAAGCAACTTTTCAAAACTATCTTACCCTGTCTTGGCAGGATATGACAGTCCTGATTTATCCATTGATGCATGCTCTGTATCTTTGTCAGTTGTAGAGGTATGGGCATTTCTTTGCCCAAACGCCAGTTCTGCCAAAAAGAAAGGCTCCAGGTGGAGTGTCTTTGGTGCTCAACATTCTCTCGGGAATAGAGTGGTGTTGCCAGGAGCAATTGTGTCTCACTACCACAAAACTCTGAGTTAGATTAAAGGCCATTTTCTACAGCTCTTTGAAGAAGTTGAAGATTATCTATCTATACTGAGTATAATCTCTATATATCTAAAGAACCTGATTAGTCTATTATAAATGACAAACTTAGATGACTATTAGTCTATATAATTCTCAATATCTATCTAACTTAAAGACTAAGACAATAAACGACTGTGAAACAAATGAGGACAATGACCTCCATATATAAACAATGTACAAATAAACATTGCAGTAGGTAAATATATATCAATACACAATCATTATATAAGTATCTTAATCAGAGGTAGAAATGTACACTGCAATATGGTAAATATATACAATATATATATATATATATATATATATATATATCAATACAATATGTCAATACATAAAAAATGTTTTAAACAGAGGTAGAAACATGCATGCGTACAATAGTCAATATAATTTAACTTTGTATCAATATACAAGAATCTATACCAATGTATTTGTCTAAAAACAGTAACTCACAATTACAAATCTATTATCCCATCATCCCTCTTTTTTTTTTTTTTCAAAATGATCCCTGAGCGTATAAAATTCCTCCCCCAACCCTCAATCGTATACTAATTATAATCAACCCCTAAATGATGTCCCTAAACCCAAGGGCAAGTTTTATTGGGAAAGGGGACGTCGTCCTCTAGAATTACTTCCAGCTGTCATGGGGGCGACGTTCTTTCTGGGGGATCCTGTGAAAGTGAAATGATGGTTAAATTTCAAGATCAATGTCTTTTAAAATTGCCAATAGTCTCTGAGTATTTTGTGCAGGTCTGGCCAAAATGTTGTATAAAATGTGCACCATTTCAGCTAACCAAGTTGGAACTGTCTTGTGCAGCTGGTACCAAAAGCAGGTCTTGTAGTAGCGCTATCAGTATCATGACGTCATATCAACCAGGTGGAGTTGTTGTTATGGGGCCCCATCTTCTTCCTGGAAACTTCAAATGTCACTTCAGGAAAAACTCATTGTTCATTATGAAAAACTTAAACATTAATCATATAGACATATATAAACATATATATATATTCAATGAAAGACATGATAGATATATTCAATGAAAAGTATGATAGATATGAAGAAAAGCAAAGATGTTTTCTAAACTCATATTTCTTTCTGTCCCATATCATGGCTCTTGACATGAGACAGAAACTCCAGAAACTCTGGGTTTTTCTCTTACTAACAGGCTTGGAATTGGAGAGGGACTGAGCCAAAGTCCAACTTCAAAACCAGCTTTATAAATTTAGAAATATGGTTTAATATTACTTACACAATCCATTCAGTTGTCTTCATATTTCCTATTGGGCAGGTATTTTTCCATCTGTCAGTATCCAAACATCCAGGGTCCCTTGAATTTCTCAAAGATGAGTGTTTTCCTGTGGAGATAAGAACAGAACCCTGCCCCCATTCTATATGTTTTTCTTACCACCTGTAAGAATATCATCGTTGTGGATGAGTTGTCATTTCTCCTTTCCAAGAGGTTTCTCCTCTTCAAATCGAAACTTTATTAATTTTGATGGTATCCACAATTTTTCTTCTCCTGTGGAAACAAGAGCAAAACCCCTTCCCCAACGTAGCACATCTCCTGGCTTCCACTGAGAGGTCAGCACATCTTTGAAATAAATCGGTTGATTTAGTTCAGCAGACTTTTCCATTATCCAATGTCTTTCTGCTGCTGTTGTTCCTTTCTCATTAGCGTTAAGAAAATTCAAGGTTAATAAAGCATTATGTAATCTATTTCTGGGGGTATTTTCAGTCCCTTTCTGTTTGTTCAGCATATCCTTTATAGTACGATTTGATCTTTCTATAACTGCCTGACCTGTAGGATTATTTGGTATACCTGTAATGTGTTTTATATTATAATAATCAAAAAAGCGTTTCATTTTCTTAGATACATATGCTGGACCATTATCTGTCTTTATTTGCGCAGGTATACCCATGATGGCCATAACTTCCAATAAATGTGTGATTACTGAATCAGCCTTTTCTGAGCTCAGGGCAGTAGCCCATTGAAAACCTGAATACGTGTCTATGGTGTGGTGTACATATTTTAATTTACCAAATTCCATAAAGTGGAACACATCCATCTGCCAGATTTCATTTCTCTTAGTACCCTTTGGGTTACTCCCTGCAGGCAACGGTGTTTGATTATAGAAAGAACAAGTAGGACATCTCTTTATAATGTCCTTAGCTTGTTGCCAAGTAATGGAAAATTCTTTCTTTAGGCCTTTACTATTGACATGATGCTTCTTATGAAATTCCGAGGCCTGCAACACACTTCCAATCAATAATTGATCAATCTCAGCATTGCCTTGGGCTAGAGGACCAGGCAGACCTGTATGGGACCGGATGTGTGTTATGTACATCGGACAAAGCCTGTTCCTGATTATGTCTTGTACCTGGATAAACAATGAAGTCAACTCTGTGTCATCTGGTATAAATTCAGCGGTTTCAATATGCAAGATAACTCTTTCTGCATATTGTGAATCTGTAACTATATTAAGAGGTTCTTTAAAATCCCTTAGCACCATAAGAATGGCATATAATTCTGCCTTCTGGACAGAATTATAAGGGCTTTGTTCCACCTTACTCAATTCATCTGACTTGTAACCTGCTTTCCCTGATTTATTTGCATCAGTATAGAACGTACGGGCTCCAGTTATTGGAGCATCACGTACAATTCTAGGAAGAATCCAAGAAGTTCTTTTTATGAGATTAAGTCTATCACTTTTGGGATAGTTGCTATTAATTTCTCCCAAAAAGTTAGCACAAGCTCTTTGCCACGGTTCATTGTCTTCCCATAACTTTTTTATTTCTTCAGTAGTAAAAGGCACTATAATTTCTGCTGGGTCTATACCTGCTAGTTGACGAAGTCTCAGCTTACCTTTTATAATTAATTCAGAGACCTTTTCCACATAAGTTTTTAATTTTTTACTTGGTTTATTAGGTATAAATATCCACTCTAAAATAATATCTTCCCTCTGCATTAGAATCCCTGTAGGAGAAATTCTGGAAGGCAATATGACTAGGATGCAGCTAAGATTTGGGTTCACCCTATCCACATGTGCCTCCTGTAATTTTTCCTCAATCATTGTCAGTTCCTTTTCTGCTTCAGCTGTCAGTTCTCTTGGACTATTCAAATCTTTATCACCATCTAAGGTTTTGTTTAAATGAACTATTAGATCAGGTGTTATCCCAACAGCTGGTCGTAGACTGGAAATGTCTCCTAACAATCTTTGGAAGTCATTAAGAGTCTTTAACCGGTCTCTCCTAATTTGTGCCTTTTGCGTTTTAATTTTCTCTAACCCTATTCTGTAACCTAGGTAATTAATAGAATTTCCTCTTTGAATCTTTTCAGGGGCAATTTGTAATCCCCACCTAGGCAAGACTTTCTTTACTTCTTCAAACATCCTTTCTAAAGTATCTTTATTTGAATCAGATAATAAGATGTCATCCATGTAATGATAAATGATGGACTTGGGGAATTGTTTACGAATTATTTCCAATGGCTTACTTACAAAATATTGGCACAGTGTAGGACTATTGAGCATACCCTGTGGGAGGACAGTCCACTGATATCTCCTATTAGGCTGAGAATTATTATAAGTAGGCACTGTGAAGGCAAATTTTTCTCTATCCTTTTCTTGTAACGGTATAGTGAAAAAACAATCTTTCAAATCAATAACTATAAGAGGCCATCCTTTTGGTAACAGAGAAGGCAAAGGAATTCCAGATTGTAGTGGGCCCATAGGTTGAATTACTTTGTTGACAGCTCTTAGATCTGTCACCATTCTCCATTTACCAGATTTCTTTTTTACAACAAACACAGGAGAATTCCAAGGGCTGGTTGATTCTTCAATATGGTGAGCATCTAGTTGCTCTTGCACCAGCTGTTCCAATGCCTGTAGTTTATCTTCAGCTAGAGGCCATTGTTTGGTCCATATTGGCTTCTCAGTTAGCCATTTTAAAGGTAGGGCCGTTGGTAACTCTAAAGGTTTGGTATTTGCTGTATGTTCTTGTACAGCCTGAATGGCTGGTGACCTTTTTCCATAATACCTCATCATATCCTTCCCAGAATTATGAGTTCCTGGAAATACAGGAATGTTAATCTGGGTATTCCATTGCTGTAGCAGGTCACGGCCCCATAAATTTATGGCAATATTGGCTATATATGGCCTTAGTCTTCCTATTTGCCCTTCGGGCCCTATGCATTCAACCCATCTTGTGCTTTGTTTTACACGAGATAGGGTTCCAATTCCCAGGAACTGAACATCTACCTCTTGAAGAGGCCAATTCGGATGCCAAGATTCTGGGGTAATGATACTTACATCCGCACCTGTGTCTAATAAGCCTTCAATAAAAGTGCCATTTATACAGACTCTTAGCTTTGGTCTTTGATCATTAATAGAAGTCTGCCAAAATATACGTTTACTCTGTCCTATTGGGTTTTTTGACTCATCCTCCACACATAATTCTTCATTTAGACCAGTATTACTTTTTACAGCAGAAATTGGAGCTTTTAATTTTCTTGGTGAGGCACGTTCTCCACTGTGACTGGGAATGACTGGGCTACTGTTGGCTTGGGGGCCTGCGAGAGGCCCCCCAAGGAGTTTCCCGATGATATCGGATTGCCCCGTCTGTCTGTTGTTGACCTACATTCGTTGGACCAATGCCTGCCTTTACCGCATCTCCTACATATACCTGAAGGCCGAGGTCTCCTATTTTTGTCATTCCCAGAAGAGATATTATTCCTAGAAATTCTTTGCCTGCAATTCCTTTGCAAATGTCCTAATTTACCACAATTAAAACACCTGGCAGTTTGATGTCTCCTCATTGCTTTGGAAATCGCTTCTCCTACCCAAGATTCATCATTATAGCTAAACGTCTCAACATTCATCGTATGCTGAATCCATTCATCCATTGGTGCTGATCTAGACTTTAAAGGCCCAATTATCTTTTTGCATTCTATGTTTGCATTCTCAAAAGCTAGAGATTCAAGAAGTATTCGTCTAGCTTCTGGGTCTGTTACCCCTATGTCCAGAGCCTTAATTAATCTTTGCAAAAAGTCAATAAAGGGTTCTCTCTGTCCCTGCCTAATTCTGGTATATGATTCAACCCTTTTTGCTGGATCTTGTATCCTATTCCAAGCATTTAAAGCTGCTTGGTGACATAGACACAGTACTTCATCGTCATAAAGAGCTTGGACCTGTGGATCAGCATATTCTCCTGCACCAAGAATTTGATCTTGGGAAACCTCAATACCTTTTGCTCTTCCTTGCTGTTCCATATGTTTGGATTCTTCTCTGAAATAAATTCCAAACATCAAGGAAGGTCCATTATCTAAAACTGCAGACACTAACTGATGGAAATCATGGGGAGTAGCTCTAGCATTAGAAGCCCAAGTCCTTATCATTTCCTTTACATATGCATTGTGCAAGCCAAAATTAACAACAGCTTGCTTAATTTCTTTCAGATCATTCATTGCTATTGGCGTCCATCTAGCTTCTCTGACTCCCTTTGAGCCTTTAGAAGTTGATGCTTTTTCAGAATTAAGTATAGGGTATGTCGCTAGAACCCTGGGTAAGCCAGTTCTAATAGCTGGTGGAGGCCTTGTATCCTGTCCTTGTGCCTCCTTACTCTGTTCACCAGCTGCAATAATTTCCCCAATCTTTTCAAATCTTTTTATCATTGTCTCTCTTAAATCCTGAATCTCCTGACCTGTATATATCTCCAGTGATTTCACTGAGGTATCAATTTTTTGGTCCCCATTCTGCACCTGTGATTCCAAAGCTTTAATTTTTTCCTTCAAAGATAACATGTCCTCCTTAAACTTTTCTTGTATATCATGTAGATTCCCATCTTGGAGGTACATTCTGTCTGTTACCTTATCAAAACTTTGTGATAAAGTCTGAACGTCAAATTCAACAGCCTGAACCCTTTCAGGTAACTTTCTAATTCCCTTGGATATGGAATCAATTTTGTCTGTCATAGTATCCACTTGTTCAGATAACCTCTGATTTTCAATAATTTTAATCCTGTCAATTAGTTGTTCATTATTAGTTCGTAAAGATTCTATCATTTTTAGGAGTGCCATATTCTTCCTTAATGATAGAATATGGAAAAGAAAACTGAAGGCTAGTAACAAGCAAATTAAGGTATCCCCATAATCATATAAACCTTGTATGATGTAATTCATTGTATTAGTAAATATAAATTTACTAATCCATTGTATTAGTGAAAACAAAGCAGTAAAATTTGCGTTAGAAACAAAAACTGCAATATTACCTATTATCCAGCAGGTGGCGCTGTTGCAGAGTCGCGGTGAAAACATGGTCCTGTTTCAGTGCCTTAGTAGATGTTAAAAACTGGAAAATTCAAGTTTCTCAACAAAATAAATCTAATTAAATCAATTCCTGAGACGGAACAAGTCACCCTGAGGGGTTGCAGCTTTCAGCAACCACGTGCTCTGGTTTGTGCCACTTAAGAGCTGTACTTGCAAGGGAGATTTAAAAATGACTCAGAAAAGAGCAAACCAAGCGGCCAGAGACTACGCGGGCCTGTGGAGTTTAAATCCACGTGGGGAGTCCAAGGCCGCTGGCGGCTGAGGAAGGGGAGGGCTCCCGCCAAGCCGAACTAGAGCCCGCCAAGCCCGCGGCCGCCAAGCTGAACTTGCGCCCGCCAAGCCCGCAGCCGCCAAGCCGAACTTGGGGCCGCCAAGCCGAACTCGCGGCTGCGAGTGGGGAAAGGAGAGGTTCTAAAACCTAGTTGGGCGCCAAAATGAAGGCGTAAGTCACAAACAATGCCACACCAATTCGGGGTTATGATTATTAGGGTGGTATTTATTTAAAGGGGAAAAAACTTACAGATCACTGTCCCAGGCAACAGCCCTCTACGCAACCAGGAAAGGAGTCTAGTCGCAGGCGGAGCAGGAAGTGAAGAGAGAGAGAAGAGGGAAGTGGCCGCTGTTTTAAAGGGAGAGAAACCACGCCCCAGTGGGCTGGTACCTCAGCGGTGATAGGCTGGAGGAGTGGGAGGACCTCCCGCAACAATACGTGGCAGCCAGCACACCCAAAACCCCAGCATTTAGAGATTAAGGCAGGAAAATTGTGGGCTCAAGGACACCTTGGACTCGTATAAAAATCTATCTTTGAGACAGAAGAAAAGGCAGGCAAGCAGGAAGGAAAGAAAAAAGAAATGAAGGAAGGAGCAGGGAGTAGGTCTGCTTCACTAGCCCTATTCCCCATCACACAAGCACACAGACATACACACAAAACTGCACGCACACACACAAGCATGCATACACAATGCATACATGCACACATGACACACATGCACATACACACAAAACTGCATGCACACATGCATACGTACACATGCATGCATGCACATACACACACACATGTGCGTGTGCACACACACACCCCTCACCACTAAACAGAGAACAGCAGTAGGTACCCCAAAGCTGTACCACCTTACTGGTTCTCATTCCATCTGAGACCTTCATAGACTCAGTTGCCGTTGCCAGGCCAGGCTGGATACAGCGTCATTGTGACTTGGCACCTTCAGGTAAGTAAAACCAAACTCCCTTGGAATGGCATCCTTGCAGACACTAAGACCTGAGCACTGTCCTTTCTCACTGATCTTCAAGTCCCTTCTTAGTGGACCCCAAATCATAAAGGACCAAGTTTTAAAAAAGTTGGGGCTGTGCTAAACTCAGTAGAGGGTACCACACAGCCTGGGGGGGGGGGTCCTGAATTCCATCCCTAGAGCCTGAAAAATAAATACTGATTACTTTTTTCAAGACCCATGTGAGTCAGGAAATATTTGGTGAAATCTTAGGATCCCTAATAAAGAGTCTCTCATCTTCCAAACTCTACTTCCTCATCACCATCAGAAAAAGGAAAGAAAACAAGGCTGCTTTCACAAACTCACATGTACTGATCATATAGTTGTCCCTCAAGGAGGGTGTCAATGCCCTGGAAACATCAGGTAATTCACCTTCTCTTCAAGTCCAGCTTTGTCCTCCTCTCTATCCTCCCCTCTCCCTTCATTCGTCCTTCCCAACCTAAGCCTCTCCATGTTATTTAGGTCTGTGAGATTCAGCCATCCGAACAATGTTGTTAGATCCTTGCCCAGCGTGTCAACCCCTTCATCCGGAGTTCACTGTTTTTCGCTATGACTGTCCACTGTTGACTGATTTTTACAGATTACAGATTTTCCTGGTTCAAAGAAATTACATACGCTGGTAATATGTGTCAAATCAGAAATAACCCACAACTTACATGGCCCAGTGTTGGAACTGCATCTCTTAAAGATGACACATAACTGTTTAGCGTGTATTATACAATAATAATAATATCTGCTTGAAAGTATCTCAGTTAAGACTTGGTGAAAAGTACTTAGCAGCAGAAATTTATCCAATAGCTTTAGTAATTAATTATAACTTGTGCTATCAACCTTATATTATTTCAATACTTCACAATGGATATATGAGTTAATTTTTGTAACTTCCCAAAGTCTATAGGAAATAAATTATCAAACTGTCTCTGATTTTTCAGTCCTGGTTCTTCATCCATGGCTTTTATTCTATCAGACCCTCGGCTCACCAAAACTTTGTCATTGGGCTAAATACTCAACTACGTTTGAGCTATGCTTAGACTTTAAATCCCAGGTTAATGTTCTTTTTTTAACCTTCTTACAATATGACAAACTGCACTGATAATGAATCAGTTTTTAAAAATGGAACTAGGAGTGGTTGTAGCTTTAAATTATGAATGATCAAGACCCCATAAGGCATCTTTGCGTACATTTAGAAAAAAACAATTTTCTCCTGGCACACTCGGCCTTCCCCTGTGGCATCCAGGGCACAGGGCTTGAGGAGTACAGACTCGATGTTAATGCCTACTTAGACCTAACCTGGGCATGCTTAATAGCCCTGGAATGGAGTGTAAAACACAGCAGAATTTAGAGAGTCATTTATCTTTGGTGCACTCTAACCAACGCTTCCAGAAATGGGTATTTTGACAATTATAATCATGAGTATTATCGTTTATTTTTTAGAAAGGGGGAAGAAGGGTGAGATATAATAATTGCCAATTCGTGGGGATATTTGATCACGTGAAACTGAATTAAATCTCCTCCTTGTGGTGTAGAAATAATTGGATATAGGTACTTTACTTATATAATGTATGTCAGCCTCATGGGACTTTTGATTTTTTTGTTGTTGATGATGATGCTTTTTTAAAAAATGTCTTGCTATGTACCCTAGGTTGACCTTGCTATGTAGCCTAGGCAGGCCTCAAGAACCTAGTGCCTCAACCTCCGAAGTCCTGAGATTACAGACATGTGCCATCACACCTGGTTAAGACTTGTTCTTGACAACTTTCTTTAAAAGAATGTTTTCTTATTGATATGAAGTTTATTGTTATTAAAGCTTTGAACAATCTGGTTTTTAAAATAATGACCATACATTGGAACCCAGAGCTTCATGCTTGCTGGTCAAGCAGTCTCCCAGCCTAGCCACACCCCTAGTAGAGGCTTACAATTTCATATAAACTACAGAAGCAGAGAATCCTCACTAAGTACTGGTGCATAGGCCTTGTTATGATATCACGGGATAGTCCATTTTTACAGGTACTGTACATACATTTGGCCACTTTTAGGCTTACCCAGTTCTCAATAAATGATGTCAGAAAATTAAATTTATAGCATGTTCCTGCTTTAGATGTTTTTCATGAAAAAATTAAATACCATGGGTTCTAAATTAAACAGGAACTAAACTAAACATTTTATTTTTTTTATTTTTATTTTTATTTTTTTGGTTTTTCGAGACAGGGTTTCTCTGTGGTTTTGGAGCCTGTCCTGGAACTAGCTCTTGTAGACCAGGCTGGTCTCAAACTCACAGAGATCCGCCTGTCTCTGCCTCCCAAGTGCTGGGATTAAAGGCGTGCGCCACCACCGCCCGGCTAAACTAAACATTTTATAACAAAATACATTCCCAGGTTTTTTTTTTTTTTAGAAGGTTAGTTCCAATCTTACTAGCATGCAAAGTATACTGGTTTTACTCCATTCTCAGTGGTACTGCGCATTAATTTTCTGCTATTTTAGAAAAAGCAGTAGTTAAATATGAACTTTATGCAAATCTATTAGTCACAATTGGCTCTTTCCACTTATTCAGGGTCACAAGTAACAAAATAACATTAGTAAGTAGCTCCTATTGTCTGTCAAGTGCCATGGAAAAGACTTGATGTTTTTCATCTGTACCACACCTCAAAAAATTCCAAACATACATTACCGATGGAACCATTTTATGGATGAAGAAACTGAGGCTCACATGCTATAGTTTTAATCTGAAATATTTCTCACAAAAGATGTGTTGGAGGTTTAGTCTCAGCTAGCAAGGCTACCAGAAGGTGAGAGGATCGTGAGAGCAATAAATTCTTCCATAGAGGAGTGATGATGAGTCACATCGAATGGACGATCAGGAGGTGGAGCCTGCCTGGAGGAAGTGGTTCATTGAGGGGCATGGCTTTGAAGGGTTTGTCTTGTCCTTGGCTCTTCCTGCTGCTGCCCTTGCTTCCTGGCTATCACAAAGTGGGCAGTTTTCCTCCGCCCCGAAACAATGGAGCCAACAGACCATGGGCTAAAGCCTCTGTGACCATGAGCCAAAATAAATCTTTCCACTCTTGAGATGTTTATCTGGGGTATTTTGTTGCTACAGTGAGAAACTGACAAGCAGACTGTGTCTGTCCGTACCACAGGAAGTCTGGCATAGGGGTGAGGGTGTGACTCTCACCATGGTGTGTGGCCTCCAGTGACTGTGTTATATAGTTAGTTAGTATGTCATCCCTTTATCTGTTACACCTTTTAAAAATATTCCCCCCTGCCGGACGGTGGTGGCACACACCTTTAATCCCAGCAGAGGCAGAGGCAGGCGGATCTCTGTGAGTTCAAGGCCAGCCTGGTCTACAAGAGCTAGTTCCAGGACAAAAGCTATGGAGAAACCCTGTCTCAAAAAATTTAAAAAAAATAAAAAAAAATATTCCCCTAGTGTAGTAATTTTTGTGTTCTCATGTTTTTGTGGGCAGGAAACATTAAAATTCTTACTGATTTGTTTTTATAATTTCTCGTATTACTTCTGAGTTTCTGCTGGTGTTTCAGCTCCAGAGAGCTGAAAAAAAATATTCAAATGTGTTTTCCCCTGTGTGTGTATGCATATAAGTTGTATGAATAGATATATGTGAATATGCATATTTATTTATAAATAAACATACATGTGTAGTCATACTCTTTAATCCAGAAGATCAATGTCTTAGTGTAGGGTACAATATTTCTAGGGCAGCTTTTGTGAGTCACTGGGATACTGAGCCACCAGAATTCAGATCTTTGACTTGCATTTGTGCCAAGTGATATGATTAAGCCAAGACTATTCAACCCAAGCCCCAGTGAGTCATTCCAAACCCTTGAATCATACTGGCTGATCTGACAAAGTTTCTGCTGAATTATTGCCTTGGGGATTCTTTGCATGGCTGGTTGCATGAAGGATGTCTTGAAGCTGTGTGATTTATGGCCCTTCCTCGTCTAAGTGCATGTCTGACCCAGTGGGCACACCCATGACATCTCCACAGAGAAGAAATATGCTTGCCATTATACATTGTTAGGTCCAAATTGGTTCTAAAGCTTAGGTAATTAGAGGAGAGTGTATAGTATACTCCAATCATGGGGGGCGGCGGCATGTGTGTGTGTATGTGTGTGCGTACGTGCGTGTGCACACACATGCATGTAGATTTCCTCTGTGTATAGGATAAGGTGAAGCTATAGATTAAAATACGGAGATATAGAAAAGTATATAGACACAAAATAGAAAACTTATATTGAGAGGTAGAGTATGGCAAATAACTTCCCCTGCTTATTCTTTTATAACTTCTGAATTTTGTTTAATGGGTTTGAATGATCTTTTCATAAATAATTTTTATAATAAAAATAAATTCCTAGAACCAGGCGGCTCTGGGAATAAATAAAATAAACAAATAAAAATAAGTTCCTATTTCTATTTACTTATCCTTTTAGTTGTCAATTTCTTATAAACATATATCAATTCTATATGGTAATAGGTTTCATTATGACATTTTCACACATGTACACAATATATTCATGAATGCACACACACCGTTACCTTTTGGGGACCCTCTCACACTAATCCCAGTTCTCTCCCCGCCTGTCTCTCTTCTATTCTGATGTCTTTGTACATGTGTGACCGTGTGAGTCTCTTCAGAGTTGTTTACAGGAACGTGGACACCTTCCCAGTGGCTCTGCCAATGAAAAGGCTTTTTTTCTCTTACTCCCACCCCTCAAACGAACCATTACCTGCATGTCAACCCTGAGAGAGGGAGGGAGCCCCTGGAGCCCCTCCTCATTGCCTGACGGGGGTGTCAGTGGTCCCGATTTTGTGCATGCAACCACAGCAGCTCCGAGTCATGTTCCGCCTGGAAATCGGCATTCCACACCCTCCCCCACCATCCTTCCGCTCTCACATTCTTTCTGCAGCGTTCCCTGAGCCTTCGGGGGGGGGGGGGGGGGGGGGGGGGGTGATACAAAGGCCTCACTTAGGTCTGAGTGTTCGACTGTCATTAATTCTAAGTACTCTAGCCAGTTCTGAGTCTGTGTAGCCACTGCTTACCTCTGCAAAATAAACAAATAAATAAAAAAAGCTTCTCTGACTGACGCAGGCGGCAGCACCATCTGTGGTCATAACCGGAGTGATTCAGAAGGCAATTTGACAGCCATAAAGCAAAATAACAGCAGCAGCTTCCACACTGGGACCTATGACCATGCTGGTCACTAAAATAGTGGCATTTAAGTTCACGAATTTCACGGATGGTACAGCAGTATTTTCTTGCTGTAACAACTTCGCTGGGGAAGCCCTCTCTTGCCGGAGCAGGACTGTCAATGTGGGGAAACCTTTCCCTAGAGCATTGCTATAAGCTGCTGCACTTACTGTGGCCTTTACTATTCTCTGACTCCTGACTGCCAGGATCCCTTTCCTTCTGAGCTGTGATACTTCCACTAACTCTTTTTTTTTTTTTTTTTTTTTTTTTGGTTTTTCGAGACAGGGTTTCTCTGTGGTTCTGTGGTTTTGGAGCCTGTACTGGAACTAGCTCTTGTAGACCAGGTTGGTCTCGAACTCACAGAGATCCGCCTGCCTCTGCCTCCCAAGTGCTGGGATTAAAGGCATGTGCCACCACCGCCCGGCTTCCACTAACTCTATAGTCTATGCTAGCCTTGAACTCACTACATATCCTAGGCTGGCCTTGAATTTGTGACAATATTCCTGCTTTAGCATCCCAAGTGTTCCACCATGCCCATATTTTTTTTATCATTATTCGGTATCTTAGATGGCTTTGTGTGTGTGTGTGTGTGTGTGTGTGTGTGAGAGAGAGAGAGAGAGAGAGAGAGAGAGACAGACAGACAAACAGACAGAAAGACAGAGACTCTAAGTAGCCTGGGCTGCCCTTAATCCCAGAGATCTACCTGTCTCTGCCTTCCAAGTGCTGAAATTAAAAGTTTAAGCCATTACATCTAACTGTAAATGGCTTTTTAATTGATACTCTTTTAATTAAAAATATATTTACTTAGGAGCATTCAAAACATCAACAGAACAACTGCATGTTTTCTGGGCAACTATACTCAGATCACAGAATACCAGTTATTGCGTATAAACCTCACCGGATACAATTGATTTGTGCTGTGCACCAACACGAACTCCCTTTAAATTTCCCTGCGCACTTTAGTAGACAAGGTGGATGGCTCTTGATAGGATGGGGATATCTACAGGTATATTTGATAGTGATAAAGATATCCTACTGTTTCTATGGAGACTAGCTAAGCCTGCCTCCTTGCTCAGCTGCATATACGTTGACCTCCCAGTACATAATAACCCCACCTCCTCGTTCAGCTCTGTGAAATAGCACCACCTCTCTGTTCAACTGTTTATAATAAACAGACTGAGCATTTGGGGTGCTGCAGGCTTCTCCATCAGAGAGTCCAGTCTACCCCATCCCATCTTTTCTGTCTGTGTGTTTCTGTCCTTGTTTCATTCCCTCGACGCCTGAGTCAGGTCACATCCCTGGGAGCTGTGTGAGGACACCCTTCTTACTGCGTGAGGCTTGTCTCTATCTCTGTGGCAGCAGTTCCTGTCCATCCTCCGCTGCAGTGTTGTCCTCATCTCACCCAGCAACATGGCCAATGGATTAAGCAGAGTGTTCTTTAATTTGGGGCAATGCTCAGAAAAGAGGCAAAGCAAGGTGCGTGAGACCTATGGGGCTTCCTTTTTGTTTCCTTTGAGAGGGATCTAGGCTTCCATTTCTCTTTCATAACAAACCTTGTCTGCCTTTGCAGATAATTTCCCCTTGTTCTTTAGCAGGCATGGTCCTTCACCTCTCTGAGCACAATTTAGGAAACCCTGAACCTGGACAAAGCGGCCGGTTCTTCTTCTTATTCCCCGCAGCAGGTCTCCACAAAGATTGTGTGTTATGACATGTTTCCTGTCTTAAGTTCTCCTTGGGCCAGGTGTAGTAGGGATTTGTCAACAAGTCATAGAGTTGCCCATTGTCCCTTTGGTCCCCACTCGCCCTGGGGCTATCCCTATGGAACCCAATGCACTACAACACCTATAAGAACAGAACCAGATGCCAAGGGCGTTATATTTTTACAAGAACTTTGGCATTTCTTTCAGAACCAGAACACGTAGACCGTGAAGTAGGAAACCCTCTGGTTATGCTTTTCAGAATCCTGGCCTGAGCCATGCATGAAGCACTCATGTATGAATGTGTATCTCTAGAGAGGGCTGGTGGCCAGAGGCTCTTGGGCTGAGGGCAAGGGGAAGAGTTCATTAGTCTAATGTGTTTGTGTGACATTCCAACACAGACTCAATATCTCCTAGCTGGCTTTGTTTCAAGTTTGTCCTGTGTAAAAAGTCAAAATCCCATTTACTCGTTTCTCAGGAAAGGCAACTATTTTCCACTAAGCTACTGGGCCTAAGCCCTGCCTGGTATACGTATGTTCACCTGGGGTTTGGCAGCCTTCCGTTTTAGTTCGTCATGCTCTGACCTAGTTGAGTGCTAGGATTTTTCACAATTTCAGGCTGTGTCTTGTGCATGACTTCCGACATAGGCATGACGCTTACCCTACTTACTCTACCCTCACTGTCCTGGGCTCGCAGAACCACTGCCCTTTCTCGCACAACTGCACAGGAATGTTTTTGTTCCCTTTGTACCCCTTTCTTCCCTCACAGTCCTCTGTGCTATTGCTGACTACATTTTTTTTCTCTCCCCAACCCTACCGCAGCTCTAAAACTGGTGCCCATCCTCATCTCCCTGTGTCAGCCTTTGAACAAGCCCATGCATTCTTTCACAGATTCTGTTCATGTGCGTGGTCCCCACTGCTGCTGAAGAAGGTGTGTGATCCAAACCACCTGCCATTAATCCCAACTGGATCAACACAACACTATCCCTGGTACAGGAACAACCAACCCAGCTGTAAACTCTCCCATTTCCCTACACCTGCTTAGTGTTTACTGATGTGGGATTCCCCTCTGTATACTGTGAATACCATTGGTTAATAAAAAAAAAAAATCTGTTTTGGGCCTGTGATAGCATAGAGCAGAACTAGGTGGGGAAAACTAAATTGAATGCTGGGAGAAAGAGGGCAGAATCAGGAGAAGCCATGTCACCCCACCAGAGACAGATGTCAGTCAGAATCTTCTGGGTAAGCCACAGCCATGTGGCAATACACAGATTACTAGAAATGGGCTAAATTAAGATGTAAGAGTTAGCCAATAAGAAGCTAGAACTAATGGACCAAGCAGTGATTTAATTAATATAGTTTCTGTGTGGTTATTTTTGTTCTTGGAGGCCAGGACGAACAAGCAACCTCCTGCTACAAATTGGCACCAATGTGGTCAATTAAAATCCACTTAAACCCTGAGAGAGTTTGGGAAGAAATTCTATGGGGGAAAAAAAACAGTTAAGCACAGCTTAACACCATGGCTCCTTTAAGGAAGGTCTTTCTGATTCAGCAAAAACAGAAAAACAGCTGCATGGTTTTGAAAAGGTGGCTTTCTGGCCATTAGCATGACTCTGACTCTTTCAGGAGGCTGAGCATTTAAATGGGGTCTGTGAGCTTAATGGAGACATAGACTCAACTGTTTGCCTAAAAATAGGGCAATGCCCTTGGCTCTCCGAGGCAACAAACATGCCCCAGGCATGTTGAACTGGGCAGAGCAACCAACCATGCCTGCTTAGCATTAAAAAAAAAAAAAAGCACTTCTGGTCAAAAAAGGATTACAGATACGCAATAAAGAAAAATTCAAATGAAAAAGACTTTTAAATGAGACACAGTGTTGTAGTAATAAGGGCGGCGGGGCCGCGTCCCCAGCACCCCAGCCGCCCACTCGGCTAGCTTATGCCCGAAATAACAACACACAAACTGTATTCATTTAAACACTGCTTGGCCCATTCTCTTCTAGGCTAATTCTCACATATTAATTTAGCCCATTTCTAATCATCTGTGTATGGCACCCCAAGGTGCGCTTACCAGGAAGATTCTAGCCTATGTCCATCCTGGGTCGGAGCTTCATCCCGGGAGCGGGGCATGGCGTCTCTCTGACGCATCTGCCCAGAGAGGAGAGCTGTCGAGTCTCTGACCTCACTTCCTCTTCCTCCCAGCGTTCTGATCTGTTTACTCCACCTACCTATGTCCTAACCAATAAAATGGGCCAAGGCAGTTCCTTTATTAGCCAATGACCTTCCTCCATCACAGTGTGTTTAAAAATGTATGTAGGCTTCATATAGAGAAGAAAAAGAGTATAGAGAGTTATAAAAAGAAGTAAATTGTTTATTAAAAATAAAGTCTTTAAAGAGACAGAGTATAGACAGTCATAGACTAAAGAAAAAAAGAAAATATGTCACATAAAGATGGAATAGACACAGAGAGTCTGGATTATGTATATTATTGTGTTTGATTTGAATTTTTTGACCATGAAGGAGCTAAGTAATCAATGTACATACTTTAAAGGTATCTTGTCTTCAAAATTTGGGTCTAAGGATATGTTGTTTGGAAAAGAGGTTCTTTTTTTGTTTCCACAGAGGATGAGAAACTGTGGAATTCTTTTAGACTAACGTGATTTGATGGAAAAAGACCCCCTGAAAGGTTGCTTTGAACACCCCTCAAAAAATTGTTTCACCCAACAAAAAGCAGGAAGTAGTTTGGAGAGAACAACACCTAAAATCCCAAATATTGTCTATAAATGTTTGTTTACATTTAAAGAGGGATATGATACAGAGATTTGCATTGGTATGGATCTTGGTTTATTGATACAAAATTTAGGTCAGTTTTGTTTTATGTATATTTCTGCTCTTGATTAAGGTATTGTGTTTGTGCAGTTCATTTAAAAATGTAATGTATAATTAAGAAATATAGGTTAATAAATAATCATCTATAATAGTCAAGCTTATAGTCATGTAGATTTTTTTAGATGTACAGAGATGTATTTCAGATGAATAGGCATTTTTCAAACCTTTCAAAAACTATAAAATATGGCATTTAAAGTGTTTAAAACTTAGGACTTTTCATGACAATGAGACATATCTGCTCCTGGCAGCACCAATCTACTTCAAGAGGATGGCAGGCATTGAAGAAGCTCCTTATGGAGTTGGCTAGCCATATGGACAAGAAACTGCTATTGCTTGGACTGCTTGATGGTATGCTGTGTGAACTGGACATGCAGGACCCACAGAGAAATGACTGCTGAACTTGCCTAAAGAAGGTGAGACAGTCCTTTGGGGTTCCTGCTTTGTGAAAGAGTCTGCCAGACATTCTGCAGGGCACAGATGAAAGTGACTGACAAACTGCCATTACAAGGCAAGATCTTCAAATCTCCTGCTTCGTGGAAAAGTCTGCTGGATACTATAGGCCTGTAGGCTGAATATGGATGCCCCAGTGGTACAGAACTTTGGGTGACTGTCCAGGCAGCAAGATGTCTCTATCACTTCTAGTTTTGGAAGTTGCTTACAATGTACTTCCTGTTTACTTAGGTAATATTATATCATTCTGGAGTCTTTGATGGAGTTGAAGAATAGTTAGTTATAGTTTTCCTTAGATATGATAAAAGATAAAGTAGATATAAATAAATATTATAACTATAATTCGTGCTTGATACCTGTTTTGTTGTATGCAATTTTTTGATGTTAAAGTTAAAACCTTCCTTTTTATTTAAACAGAAAAGGGGAGGTGATGTGGGATTCCCCTCTGTATGCTGTGAATACCATTGGTTAACAAAGAAGCTGTTTTGGGCCTGTGATAGCATAGAGCAGAGCTACACAGGGTGGTGGGGAACTAAACTAAATGCTGGGAGAAAGAGGGCAAAGTCAGGAGAAGCTGTGTAGCCCTGCCAGAGAAAGATACTGGTCGGAATCTTGTCAATAAGCCATAGCCACATGACTGTACACAGATTACTAGAAATGGGTTAAACTAAATGTAAGAGTTAGCCAATAAGAAGCTAGAACTAATGGGCCAAGCGGTGATTTAATTAATATAGTTTCTGTGTGATTATTTTGGTTCTGGGCAACCGGAATGAACAAGTGGCCTCCTACAACAGTTTTCCCTCATGCTTGCTAATTGCCCCCAGCTATTTCTCTTCTCCTGGTTCAACTTCCCATCCGTCAGTCATTACCCTATTGTGCGAGGCAGATTTTATTGGACTGCTAATAAAGCTTAGATTTCAGGCATCCTAGCTCACACATCTTCCTTTCAATGTCTCATACCTTACTTTGTATTTATTGTATTTAGAATCATAGGCCACTACAAAACCTGGACCTATTTAAGTAATCTCCTGATTATATCTGAGCTGTGGGCATGTTCTCCTTTCAAGGAAAAATGTACCCTGCAACCCAGGGTGAACTCTGAATGGCCTCAGCCTCACAAACATTGGTTAACATTGAGTTTCCCTTTAATTATAATGCCAAAGCTTTGTTTCACCTACTTTATAGGTTAAATGGATTTTTGCTGTTTGGCTTTGAAAATCAACCACTTAACAAGCAATTTGTAAACAATCTTTTGGGCTGTAAGCTATTTCTACACTGTAGGCTTCAGGGACTTAACTTGGAGGAAAATTTATAAACCATATCTGTGTGCACTCTTCATACCTATGTAGAAACCTTTGTTATATACCAATACTGACATTTTTGCCACAAGTAGCTTCCCAATTAAGTCCAATCAAAAGACATAAATATAGTAAGATTCGACAGGTCATGATTTATAATACTACAATCAAATAATCCAGATTTTCTGAGTTAGTTTCCATTCGAATATGGGTTATCAATGAGCTCCATGTGTGATTCTGTTACCTCGTTGTCATAAAGCAGAAACAGTTCAGTACCCAGCACACAGTAGGCATTCCAGAAATGCATGCAAAACAAATGGCAAACTGGTACAATATACATCCTGATTTTACTTTTAATACTGTGATCAATGACATATTTATGATGGCCACATACAAACAATATACATTGTAATTAACTTATTTATTTTTCAGGCCGGGTATTTTTTAGCTCAGGGTGTTGTCAACTAGCTATGTGTCTTAGGATGACCTCTACCTCCTCCTGATTCTCCTACCTCACCTCCCGCTGCTGCTGCCACTCCTCGTTTTTGGGATTACCAGTGTGTGCCACCACACCCTGTTTATGCTGTGCAGGGTACCAAACCTAGGGCTTGACGATGCTTGCTGCATACTGTAGCGAGCCACGCACAGCGCCGCCATGTTCTCAGGGTCTGGCACTAAGCCCGTAGCCGTTTTTGCTATTGTCCCTAGTTGGTAAACAACTTCTGCAAACGCTCGCCGCCGGCCCAAGAGTAATTTGATTCCCACCTATCACTTGCTCACACGTCTTGCTCACACAATCGCCTCGGTGTGGTCTGAGCCAATCGAGCAATGACACGTCAAATCGAGCGATGACACGTCAGAGGCGGGCCAGGCGCTGTATATATTCCCCCGAGCGGACGGGCTCCGGGTCTTTTCACCTCTTTCTAAGCTTCAGTCTTCTGTGCTCCAATAAAGCGCGTTCCAAGAAGAATCCTGTTGTGGCGTCTTCTCTGCTGGCGGAGTCGCGGGCCGCAGCATACCAGACAAGCACTCTACCATCTGGGATCCTTTCCCGGCTTCTTCTATGTTTGTTTCTGTGAGATTGGCTACTATGCAAATGTATAAAGAAGTCCAGTCTCACTTGCAAAGTAATGTGTCTTAGATTTCAAAGGAAGATACAATATGGCCAGTAATGTCTCTATCCTTGACAAGACAACTATTTACCAAACAAGATTATACCTATCCTTGACAAGACAACTATTTACCAAACAAGATTATACCATCTCTTCCAGAATTTTATGTGTTTAATTGCTTATCAGGCAAAGAAATGCTTTTATATCCACTTTGACATCTAAAATGCGTTCTTTTTAAATAATCAACATAGTTACAGCATTCTATGTCTCACACACGTCTACCATATGCTACAAATATGTTAGGCACATTCCTAGTTTCTACATATGAATACATTAACTTTTGGCGAATCTATGGCCTTCCTTCCAGCAAGCAGATTAACAATGTGGTTTTGGTGATGAAAAAGCTTTTAATGTAAATTGTCTTAATACTTCTGAAGCTTCAAAGGGATTATATATGGTGGAGTGATGACCAGGGATGTCCAATTCCTGGATTCGCACCTGCCCCAGAACTTCACACCGGCTGTAACTCCTCCAACTACCGCTCCCCCTCGCCCGAGTCCTCATCCTCCACCAGGAGAGCAGTTAATAGTTAACTCTCTGTGCCAATAGATGGCAATCAACATTTGGAGAGGGAAACATTATTTTTAAATGTTAACTTGACAATGAATTCTTAACTCTAGGAAAATGTGTGGCACTGCCATCAGGACAAAGACACGCTCTCGTGATTCCACTTGTCCGTTTTTTACTACCTGACCTCCGATTCATCTAAGAACACTCCAGAAAACCTTTTCCCCTTCCTCTGCCGCACCAAACCATATACGAGCACACCGGAAACTCTCCTGATTTCTGAGTTGCTGGATATGCCCACTTCTCTCCCTGACTTTTAAAGCACCCTCTTCTCACCCTTAGCCAGGAAGTCACAGCTGTGGTCAGCTCCCTTCTCCCCACCACCCCGCAGCATGCAGCGCATGCGCACTGTTGCAGATTATCATTTCGTGAGGATGTGAGTGATTTTCACAGTCTAGGAAATCTGTCTTTAAAAAACCTAGAGAAGTTTCCAAAATACCTGAACGTGGTGTGCTAATTAGTTTCTTTGGGATACAATTCAGAAACTAAAAAGAATCAGATTGTTGGGAAGCTGGTTTTCATCTTACAAACCCATCTCCATCCTTCTGACCCACTCCTAAATTAGAGAGGGTCACTTTTCAGAGAACACCAGTTTCTCCCACTTCCCTGAGCAACTGCAGTTCCTCCACACCAGCAGTCCAAGGCAGAGGCATTCCCATCGTCCCCCGCCTTTATCATTCATGCAAAAGGAGGAAGTTAAAAGTTTTCTTTTAACTTCTCTGAATTGCCCCAGGAAAAATTTTCATCTAGCGAACTTGAGGCAAAATATCTTAAGACCTCAGATCTGACCTGTGAGTCAGTGTTGGGCTTTTTCGGGAGGAGGTCAAGGTGAATGTGGTACTAAATAAATAAGTAAAACAGAGCATGCAAATGAAAGGAATAGGTCATTTCCTCACTCTCCCCAAGTCTCCGTAGGACATCAGTGTCTCTGCAGCCTCTTCAGGGTGTCAATGTACCATGTACAATAGAAGAAGGAGCAGCTCCCTGTAGTTCCAAAAAGATGGCCTTACCAGTCTTTGCTCACTCACCTACCGGTCCAGGCTAGAAGAAAAAGAAAACCTTAGCAAGAGGCTTGGAACCGGATGACTCCATGCTAGGTCCTTTCCTGCCTAAGGCATGTGAGACTACTGGATGAGTTTTGACCTTGTTCACAAACTTTGTTTTCAATGGTCCAATTTTACTATCCAATTGAGTAACTTAATACAACTGGATGTTTGCCTGTTCTAACCGCTTTTTTGAGCAACTTTCCACTTCCAGCTGGAGCCTCTACCCTTCAGTATCTGGGAGAGATGATGGAAATTCCTTTAAAGCAAGGAAGGAGGCCATGACTGTTAGTGGTCTCGGGACAGGCTTCCCACTGTTTCTTAGTCCTCTCAATAGCATCTTTCCTTCCTCCAATGAGGTAAAGAAATACACACTATGGCCAAATAGAGCCCTAGGAAGTCAAGGTCAGGGTGGGATTAAAACTCATCCACAGTGTTGACAACACACAAGGGTATAACCACTGTGCAAAGGAGTCTTCCAGTTTGTTAAAAAGGCTAAATAAACACAGAGTTACTATATAACTTACAACAGAATAAAGAAACAAAAACACATCCACACAAATGTATATACTTCATATACATGAACTTTCAGCCAGTGTTATTCATAATAGTCCAAAAGATGGAAGAAGCTCAACTGTTTATCCGTAAACAAACTGATAAATACAGCGTGGGATAACCATGCAAGAAGAAACCATCCAACTATAAATATTAATGGAGTGCCGATCAGGGCTACAAGGTAGATAACTCTGAAAGCGTGCTTTGTGAAAGAAGCTGTCATAAAATGCCGTGTACTAGATGACTCCATTTATTTATTTATTTATTTATTTATTTATTTATTTATTGGTTTTTCGAGACAGGGTTTCTCTGTGGTTTTGGAGCCTGTCCTGGAACTAGCTCTTGTAGACCAGGCTGGCCTCGAACTCACAGAGATCCGCCTGCCTCTGCCTCCCGAGTGCTGGGATTAAAGGCGTGCGCCACCACCGCCCAGCTTAGATGACTCCATTTATATAAAATATCACGAATAGGCAAACATCAAGCATCAAAAAGTAGATCAACGGCTGTCTGGTATTGTAGAAGGCAATGATTGGTCAGGCACAGGTTTTATTTTGGGGTAGGTGATGGAATATTCTAAAATTATGCATTTGTGGTGACTGCACCTTTTGTTAGCATAATAAAATTTACTGAATTGTATATTTCAGATGAGCCCAGGCATGCCCAAGGTAGTACTGCTGTTGAATGGACGCTTCATTAAGTGAACTTCATAATACATAAATCAAGCTGAACATGGTGGCGTATGCCTGTCACCCCATCGCTTGGGAGTCTGAATTATGAAGATCTTAAGATCTAGGCCAGCTTACGCCACACACTGAGACTTTCTCTTAAATTTTCTTCAAAACTTGTCAGCTTGACACAATACATAAATCATATCTTAGTAAAACTATTATAAAATGCAAAGATTATTAGAGGAAGAAAGACGTAAAGAAAAGGAGGAGAGGAAGAATGAAGAGAAAGACAGGGAGAGTATGGAGTAGACTTGTTGGAATAAACACTGAATGATTTAAATTTGCACTTCAATATCTTCTTCCCAGTATTGATGGGGAAGGATGGCTCTCTTCCTCTACTTGATTATATCTGTTCATAGGAAACAAATATTTTACAGATAATTATGACCTCAAGTGTCCTTGTAATTCCTGAAGCTGTCTACCATATCCAAGTGACTCATCCTCCCATGCCTATATAGGCATATACTGAAAGAGCTATCCTGCAGAGACAAGTCTTGGATCCTCAGTTGCCACAGGAACTGACTGCTAGGATAGTCACTCAGAGGGCTGCTGTCAACTCCGTCCATTAACTCACCACTGCTTCACAACTGGTAAGAGCTGGTGTCCCTTGAGCAGGTTCTCAGAGGCCCGTTCTTTCCCTGCGGATTGCCTAGGGCAGAGAAGAAGGGTCAGCTGGCACTTACATTTCCTTTACTACCAGTCCCATGTGTGTCTTTCCTGTCCTGCCTACAGATCTGCTCCACTCAGCAGGGGAAAGGCGCATCCCTACAGAGTGTGCTAGAAGTTGTCTCTGCAGTACAGTTCTCCGGCCTTACTCCAAGTCAGTACAGGTGGATCTTACAGAATCACTGGGAGAGCGCCTCCCTCCACAAGTGCTCCCTGTCAACGTAGCCCTACCAGGGAAGCGCCATCATGCTTGAAAGTACCATCGTCCTTGCCGTTCAAGATGAAGAAACACATCCAGAGAGGGAAGCAATTCATAAAAGTCGCATGGATTTGAACCAAGATCCAAATCCAGAACTCTACACAATCCTTCTTCCTTGAATATTAATCTCCGCCACCTTTTGAGTAACTGCTGAGCCGGGTGATGCACTTTACTGACCAATTTCATCTGTCCTTAAACATTCCAAAATATAGACAGGAGCATCCCATGTAAGAGATGGGGAAACTTTGAGGTCTAGAATGATTGTAACTGCATTTTTGTTTGGCTGGGGTTTGGGTTTTTTTTTTTTTTTTTTTTTTGGTTTTTCGAGACAGGGTTTCTCGGTGGTTTTGGAGCCTGTCCTGGAACTAGTTCTTGTAGACCAGGCTGGTCTCGAACTCACAGAGATCCGCCTGCCTCTGCCTCCCGAGTGCTGGGATTAAAGGAGTGCGCCACCACCGCCCGGCTTGGTTTTGTTTAAGACATGTTCTCACTTATAGCCCAGGTTGGCCTCCAATTCAAAACCCTCTTGCTTCAGCCTCTGAATGCAGGGTTATCTAGATGATTCCATAGCCCTTGAGATTATATAGATTTATATCTGAAAGACGACAAGCTTGGAAGATGTTTTTTTTTCCTGATAAAGATAAGAGATAACTGAATTTGGATATGATGGTTAAGGCTAAATGATTGTCAAAACCAGTTCACAAAAATATTTTCCCAAATGTCATCAACTTGATCAACAGCAATCTGCCTTCAGAGCTCTGGTTACAAAAGTGAGCTGAACTCCTGTCTACCTAGTTTACTGCAGGTTGGTTTTCTGTTATTTCTAGCCAAACCCTTCCCTAACACACAAGTGTCATTACAGGTTGTTCATAAAACAAGAGTGTAGAGATGGAGACGAAACTGTTGTTCCAAAGTCACAAAATAGTAAGTGGCTGTAGCCCACTGGTAATTGTCCCTCTTATTCTCTTAGTAATTGACTTTCCCAGGTTATAGCTGGCACATAGCTGTCCCCACAAAGTTCACCTTTTCCACGGTTCCTGGAGCTTTAGAGGCCGCATGATTACATTTGGGCTAATGGGATAAATGCAGAAGGAACAGGTATGGTTGACTTCTTGATCCTGCCTTCTATTTCCTCTTTCCTTCCCCCTCCTGTTGGTAAAGATAAATCACCTCCAATCACGTGGAACAGGGTAACTACTCAAGGACAGCATGCCAGCAGACAGAAGGAGCCTGCTTTCCTGGATGACCTTGTGGCTTAGAGCTTCCCTGGAACCTATGAACTTGGATGTTTATGGGAGGGAGAAGCAAACCTTTATTTAAGCAACTGTGTTTTAGTGTGTCTTGGAGTTCTATTATCTTTTAGATCTGTGTGTGTGTGTGTGTGTGTGTGTGTGTGTGTACTCAGAGAGGGTACACAGACATGAGTATAGAGGTATTAGTTCAATGTTAGGTGTCTTGCTTGATTGCTCCCCATTGTTTTGTGACAAGATCTCTCAAAAGACTGGAGGCTATGATTGCCTACATTGGTTGACCTACAAACCACCAAGATCTGCCTATCTCTGCCTCTTTGGTACTGAGATTACATGCTTACCACCGCACCTGACTTTTTTGTGTGGTTGCTAGGGATTAAACTCAGGTCCTTATATTTGCATATCAAGCACTTTATTGACTGAAACATCATCTCTCTAGCTATTGACACTTTATGGAAAATGGGCATCCGAATTACAACAAAATTTTTCTCCATTGATTCTTTCGATGTTTGGGGTATTGTTAGCCAAAGATAGCCCACCTAGACACATACACAAAAGAACCTCCTGAAATAATAGAGTCGGTATTACCAGACAGTTTGACATCTTTTAAACAAAAGGCAAAGGTTCTTAATGCTATGATAAAACTTTTGAGTGTTGGCTGATGCTGTCAAGTTCAGATACAACACAGCCATGGTCCATACCTGCACCCAAGGACTACAGTTTTGCCACCTACTTTTCCCCCAATGTTATCTCAATGTTATCTCAAATCTTAATCAGCCTCCTCACTGTACCCAGATTCAGCCAGTACAGAATCAATTAACCCTGAATCCAAGCAAAGTTCCCAAGACCTGGCCCTGGCAGGCCAAGCAAGCCTATCAAGTCAATGGCTTTCACAGAATAACTGTGAAAAGCAGAAAACGTATTTTATTTACAGCCATTCTCTCATTTATTGCCAAGTATCTGCCTGAAGATTTGATGTTTATCCTTCAGCCACAGATTCTTAAAAGTTAGAGCTGTCATTGTCTACATGTAAACTACATTCTTCAAAACAAAACTACACCTTTCTCTACTGAGTTACCTACTAACTTCTTCCCAAGTATCTATGCCCAATTCAGAAGTCATCTTCTTTGTGGGGCTTTCCATATAGTTCTTTGCCTCTTCCAGGAAAACTGGATTCATCTGCCCTCTATCCATACAAACAGAGTCCTTTGCCCTGCTAAAGTGGCATGTTCCTTTCCTAAGGGGTAAACTCTTAGAGACTAGAACACTTTCTTCTCTGTAGCACCAATTATGGTGTGGTATCTGGTTCATGAGAAGTGCCAATGGAAGGGCTCCCCTTATTACTAGATGGTGTTGTTTTCACAATAGTTTGTTGTTATGTTTAAGAAGCACATTGTAGCCGGGCAGTGGTGGTGCATGCCTTTAATCCCAGCACTCGGGAGGCAGAAGCAGGCGGATCTCTGTGAGTTCACAACCAGCCTGGTCTACTGAGTGAGTTCTTACTCAGCGGTTCATCATAATTATGCCTGCATTGTGTGAGAAAAGATTGACAGGAGGGTTGGAGACTGATGTATTGCCTACAATAACTGAGTTAAGACAGGTCAAATATCTTAGCCATTTAGAGAGACTCTGAAACCAGGCTACCCGTGTTCTTGTTCCACTTAGCTGTCTAGCATTGGGGCAAGTTATTTAACCTTCCTGCCTTTATTTCCTTAAACTTAACAGCACTGTTGTGTTGTTTTGAAATGGTTGGTTGGTTGGTTGGTTGGTTGGTTGGTTTTCAAGACAGAGTTTCTCTGTGTAGCTCTGGCTGTCCCAGAACTCACTCTGTAGACCAGGCTATCCTCGAACTCACAGAGACTTGCCTGCCTCTCCCTCCTGAGTGCTGGGATTCCAGGCATGCAACACTTCTGTTGACTAAACTGGTATTTTAAATTACGATCCATAATACTAAAGAAAAAAATCATCTTCCCAGCTTCTCCTCTGGACCATCGATTTTCAATGCAATCCCGTAAATGCCTCTGCATTCACCCCCTCCCTAGTACAAAGCTGAAACGTGTTCGGTCAGACAGCTACTTAGGAGCTCTCTAATTTCTTTAGTAACACTTCTCCCAGGAGTCTGCGCTCTTGCAGCTAGACATCCGCACAAGTTCAAAGGGGCCCTCGTTTCCGCAAGATGTGGCATTTAGCTCATTGCTGATACAAGGCATTGCGTTTGATAACCTAGCCCCCTCGGAGCCAGGTTTTCCTACGTCTCTGGATCAAATAAGGCGTCAAAGCCCAGGACTTTGGCTGTGTTCCCAAAGAGTGTTAAAATACTCTGGAAGGATGCGCCCTCTCTACTGAAGAATGCTGAGAGGAAAGGAGCACAGACTGGTCTGACAGGGTCACGCGCTTGGCCCTGATTCACCGCGCCCTGCCTTACCTGGACTAAATACTGGTCCTGGTGAGACTGGAGGCGATGAGACACGCTCTGGGGATCCAAGATTTCACCATATGCTATTAGGTCACATTTCCCCAAACTCCGGCTTGCTCATCTCTGAATTACTAAATAAATTATTCACCAAGTTTAAGATGTTTCTGCCCAGTGTTCCAGGATATTTTCATTTTAGAATGGATACTTTATCAGACACAACCACAGTTTCTGGTAAAATTTCTGAGTTTCAGATATGTGTTTCTTCTTTTTAGAAGGCAGAGGTATGCTAGATGCAGAGGGTACCCCAAGATAAACCAGACCCACTAAAAATTAAAGGAACTGTGCTTGACTCTTTTGGTTGTTATTAGTACTAGGAAAGTGATTTTCCCAAATTACAGAAAGAGAACGTGAAAAATGAAAAATATGACAAGTCTAGGCTAGTTTCCCCCTGGTTTTGTCATGTTTTCTTTTAGTGTTTAAAAGAGTAGTTAAGGGGACTGGGGAGATGATTCAGTGGTCAAGAGCTCTGACTGCTCTTCCAGAGGACCTGGGTTCAATTCCCAGAACCCACATGGCAGCTCACAACTGTCTGTCACTCCAGTTCCAGGGGATCTGACACCCTCCCACAGACATACATGCAGGCAAAACACTAATGCATATAAAATAAAAATAAATAAATTATATGTAAAAAAAATGTAATGAAATTTTAAATAATTTTCCCCTCATTTCCTGAACGTGCCTTTACAAACACCGTTATCCCGTTTTGCTATATAGTCTCTCTTATGGCTATTAGAGATGATTTCTGACAGGGATAGGTTTTAGCAAACAAAATTTGGTCAAGAATTTTAAAAAAGGGGGGGAGAAAGGGGAACCATATCAAAAGACATTTTCTTAAATCCTATTTTATCATAAAATTATTGCTCATAAGTATTTCATAGTATCACTCCTCCAATGTTCTAATGTACCTGGTATACATCTCAGATAGAATTCTAAAATTTGTGTTGTTTTTATTGTTGTTGCTGTGTTTTGAGCTGCTGGGGATCGAACCTTTAGCCTTTGTGTGTACTGGGCAAACACACTACCAACGAACCCCAGCCCCAGGTCCTAGAATTATTTTAAAGATTGTTTTTCAACAAGGCACCACTGATATTCTTTATCTTTTGTTCTTAAAAATTAAAGAATTTGCATCAAGAACATGGCCCTCTAGAATTTTGCATTTTATTAGAAACTTGCCAGCCCCAGTACAAGTGAGACACTTAATAATTTTCAGAATAGTGAGAAGCCTGTCTCTCACCAATGTCCTCTCGCATTTCCAGTTGCTGGGCTTTAAAGTGCAGTAAGGAGAAATAAGAGGGAGTGGCAGGTTTTAGAATTGAGGGAGGAAGACAGGGACAATATTGTATGCTTGTATATCTGTTACACTTCATAGTCTCCCATTCTAGAGGGAAAGTGAAGGACAGTGTTTTTAATAATAAAAAAAAAAACTTTGGCTGCCTTTCTGTAGGAACTGATGCAAGTAATTTTATCTCTTTGGGGGTTTTCAAAGTAAGAGGAAGAAATTAATTGACAATACTTTAGAAGGTATTTGAGAAATGTACCGCTTTGCTTCTTTGTGTAATTCAGCTAAGAAAAGATAAGCAAAATCTTACTCAGATCTTGTTCTGTTTCATATTATGGTTAAGAATTTAAAAAAAAAAAAAAGAAGAAGAAGGGGAAGAGAGAACAGGAGGGAAGGACGGATGCTCTCACTCCACACTAGGCCATCTTATTTACAGCTGATGTATTATTGGTTTTTTGTGAGATAATAGCGTTTTTTTTTTCCTAGCTAAATCTGATTAACAGTACAAACGTTGGTTACAGGATTTTTAATGAGAGTATTGTACACATTTTTCTGATACGATACAAAAACAAGCCCCCCCTCCCCCCCCCCCTAAAGCCCTGCTGTTGGAGGTCTGCCACTTAGGCTCCCACGGAAGGAAGGAATTCCTTGAGAGAGACTGTTTCCCACTCCTGCCCTCAGCGATGCAGGTGTGCCTCATTCCAACGTGCTTTCTTGCTCTCATACCAGCCTCGAAACCTGCCCCTTAGAGGGCACATTTGGGAGATCGAGCAGGGGTCGTGCTTGAGCCAAATACTCTGCAAGGCTGACTGCAAGATGCTGCCGTAGAAACTGCGACAGGGTCTACCCAACGTGTTCTGGTTTGCTCCTGAAGGCAGAATGGAGACCAGGCATTTCAGCAAGGGTCACTGAAATCTGCAAGCTTTCTCTGCCTGTGGGTCATGGGAGGAGCCAGAGCTTGGAGCTTGGATTGAAGAGACGAAACCTATTTATTCCGGGGTTTTGTGTGTGTGCGCGTGTATATGTGTGTGTGTGTGTTCTTTCTTTCATTCCCCATCAGACATGAAACAGAGATTGTAGCTGAGTCGAGAGTAGGTTTACAAGCAGACTGGAACTAGAAAACCCAAGGTGGATGAGACTCCAGGTGAACCAGAATAAACGCAAACTCTTTATGAACCAAGTCATTGCTGTCTGCCATCTTCAAAGCCCACAGGCTCCCGGTGCTCCCATAAATCCAAGCTGCACTGAAGGGATACGCTCCCAGCTTCCACCCGTAGCTTGTATCCGCATGCATCACATCCAGCTGCTCTTAAACCTGCAAATCATTATCTGCCTGACCGTGCACTAACTACTGTCCAGAGCTGTATTCGATCCAGATGGCGGCTCTACCGCTTCCTGACGTCTGTCCTACTCTGAGTAGATATTTTTGCAGCGAGGCTACTAGGAGCCCCGTATCTCAACTGAGCTGGAAACATCTACTGTTTAGGAAAGTAAATGAACTAACCCCCCTTGCATCTTTAGCATCTGAAATACCCAATCCCTTCCCCATACGGTGTACCAGATTGTATTCTTAAGAGTATCACCGCAGGCCTGCGCAGAGTCCAGGTGAGTTTTCACTGTCATCTCCCACCCCCCCAAATCAAGCAAATTAGGATGCAAATGAACATGGTTATTATAAGAATAAGTGCTAGCATGTTTTAGAAAAGTATTATGTGAGCCAGTGAGGTGACTTGCTGGGTAAAAAGGGCTCATGGAGCAAGCCTGGCTACCTGAGTTGATCCCTAAAACCCATGGTGGAAAGAGAGTCGGAGTCCTCAAATTTGCCCTCTGACCTCCACGTATGCGTCATAGCATGAGTGTGTCTACACATACCACCACCACCACTGTAATCAATATATTTGCAATCACTGGTACTTCACTACCTGCTTGGCACAGCCAATCAAAAGTATTGAGACTTTAATGATGCTGTTCTAGGCAGGCTACTTCAGTATGAATGCAGTAGCTGTAATTCACACGTTGAAAATGAGTTTGCTCATCACGTTATATAAATCAGGGCCCAGGCTACTGAAAGGATTGAATTTTTTTCCCCAGAAAATCCAGGGAAAGGTCATTTATTCCTAGAACAGAGGAACTCCAAGAAATATGTAACAGACGTCTTCATGTACAGAAACTGGGCTTTATACAAATCGCTATGTTTTACCCTTTGATCTCTTACCTATCCATTTTATTGACATGAGTGTGTTAGGATGGATTTTGTTGAGTGACTAAATACATGAATGAGCCACCTCCAGGGACATAAGAATTGATTCCTGGCCGGGCGGTGGTGGCACACGCCTTTAATCCCAGCACTTGGGAGGCAGAGGCAGGCGGATCTCTGTGAGTTCGAGACCAGCCTGGTCTACAAGAGCTAGTTCCGGGACAGGCTCCAAAACCACAGAGAAACCCTGTCTCGAAAAACCAAAAAAAAAAAAAAAAAGAATTGATTCCTGGGTAGTTTTAACTGCACAAAATAAGACCAGTGGCTTTCACAGACCCTGCATTTCAAATCCTCCCAGTGACTCATGTCGAGCTGTATGCCAGGTCAAAGCGGCATCGGCATTCTGACTGACTCAGTATGTTCAATTATGTTTGGCAAAGGAAAAGACAACGCGCTGTCACATGGCTACGTGACTTTACCGATCCCGTCAGCTCACCCAGCAGAAACAAGAGTGCTCATCACTTTCCTCAACAGTCCACGTTCTGCTTTTCTGCAACTGGAGTAATGGCAGTTACTTCCTTAAGATAAAGCTATAGGGGAGCAAAGAATTATCTTTAGGAGAAAAATCCACTTATGCCCCTATGTTTGCAACCTTCCACCTTGGGAAAGGCAGCTGGTACCATGGCTAGCAACACTGTTGAAGCAGCCAGGCAGACCTCTGAGTGGCCCTGAGCCAGAGTCCACAGGTGGACGTAACCTGCAGACAGTGCTGCGTGCCTGCCAAGGCTGTCATCAGGCTTCAGTTAATACATGTATTTTAAATTCCTGGGAGGGGGACTGAAGAGATGGTTCGGCAGTTAAGAGCACTTTCCTCTCTCCCAGAGAACCCACCTTAGGTTCCCAGCACGGGTGCCAAGTGCCTACAAACCACCACTGCCTAGAAATCCAGACCCAAAGGACCTGACAGCTCCTTTTGGCCATCACGAGCACCGGCACACATACACATATGGCTATACATGTAAATAAAAAGAAAAACACATTTGAAAGACCATGGGAAGGATGGAAACGGGATGTTGGTGGAGCCTAAGCCGCAGTTAGAGAGGAGGAAGAGCTTAACGAGCTATCGCACTGTGGGACTTTAATGGCGAGCCCTATACATGAAAGGGCTTTGGGAAAGGGTTTTGAATGTTTTTATCAGGAGAAAATGACAAATGGGGCTGGAGCGATGCCTCAGTCCTGAAGAGCACTTGTTGCTCGTCTTAGAGGACCCGGGATGGATTCCTAGCACCCACTTGGGAGGTCACAACAGCTTCAGTGAATCTATGTCCTCTTCTGGTCTTCTTGGGTAACAGGCCTGAACCTGGTATACATACATACAGGCAGACAAAAACACCCATAAACAGAAAATAAAAATCCTTTAAAAAAGAAATGCCAAATATTTATTGAGATAGACACACTTGACCTGATTTAAACTCTCTACAGTGTCTGCATACACCAAAATATCACATCACTCTAAGTATGTATACATTTTATCACTTAAAATAAATTGAATTTAAAAAATATTTTTGAGTATTTATAAGAAAGAAATATTAAATCCAGTCTTTGCTTGAAGCAGGTTTTGCAGGTTATCTGTACTGTACAGCTGCAACACAGCTCCAAGGACCTTTTGTTCCCACGGGGGTATTAACTCCACCCAGAAGTCTAGGTTGCTGAATAAAAAGCCCATAGCCAAGTGGAAGTTATCTCCCCTGGCCTTGTTGGTTAGGGGTATGCTGGAGACTCTCAAAATAGTACAGGCTACTGCCTCTGCTCTTGGATGCTGTCCAAAATTTAATAGCTAACACTCTATTCCTGAATATACAACATACTTTGGTCACGGGGTATGGAGAAATCAAGTTGGTACTGAGCGGGAAGCGTCCTCCTTGCTGGGTAAGTGTCACAGTACCAAAAGGTGCTGTGTGGGTTGGGAGTTGGTGGAGGAGAGGCATCAATCCTCTCACTCAACTGTCAACCTTGTGAGCTACAATGACCTGGAACGGCAGGACTTGCCCATAGGCACAGCAGCAGAATGAACGGCACAGAGATAACTAACCGCATTGTGATTAGATCTAAGGCTCACTCCATGGGAAGAAACACACATCTGGTAGTGCAAATCTTGTCAAGAACTCATGGCTGGGAAGTTCAGTGTACACAGTAGCAAACTGACCTCGAAATCTGTGTCTTTTTGCCTGTAGATTAGCACTGCTCTCAGACCTCAGCATTTGTGCAGTGGTGGATAACACAATGACTCACAGCTGGTCCAAGTATAGAGCATAAGCGTCAGTGGGGCGCTCGGGCACAAAGGGCACATCTGTTTAACCCCTCCCTCCATCAAGGCTTAGGAACCATTTTGGAAAGATTGTAAGAGGCCGAAACCAGGGAGGACCAGAGTAGAGCAGCATCCTCTGGACTTGACAGGACTACTCTGCTCATGAACTCACATCAGCCATGACTTCCCATACAACATCTACACAAGATCCAGCCTGTCCTTCCGGATGATTTTAACATAAAAATCGTCTCCCCTACTTCACCCTTGTCCTCCCTCCACCGTACCCCCAATATAGAACCCATCAATTTTAGGAACCTGGGAACCACAGGACACAGAGGGCTTTTGAAAAAGTATCAGGAACATCATTCTAACAGCCGGCGATTTATTCCTGCCCATCCCTCAGGTGCCTGCTGCCCACCCACTTCCTCTGCGTGCTAAGCCTGGAGTACCAAGGATGCTGCTCCAAGTGCACAGTACCTTCTGTGGAGGAATAGCAAGGGAGTATGTAGGGATTTCTCAACCACTTTTCCAGTGCAAGCAAAACCCAAAATAAATGAAGGGATCTATCCAGTGGCAAAGCACAGGTGAGGCCTCATCTTGAAGACAGCAGAGCCCCTGGTATACGACCTTTTCCTGAGGCAGCCGTGAGAATAAGAGCATTTCGGCATTGCGGTCAGAGGTCCTCCCACAAGAACGTGTTGAGAATGGGTCTGGGCTAACTGGAAAGAAAAGTGAACACATTCCCCTATACATGCGTCTAAGTATATACAAAGAGCGTTCTTGAGACATTCTCAGAAAATAATGCAGCCTATTCACATTTCTTTTGTAAAAGACGGAATTAGAGAACTACAGGAACTTTGCCTCCTAGATTCACACTAAGTATCTTTGAATATGCAATACAAGATGATGCATATCAATGCATAAATTAGTCTGTAATTTGAATGCCTCCCCTACTCTTGAGCTCAGGCGTGTAACTGGTCTGGGATTTTAGAGAAACACTGATAATCTCGGAGAGAGCATAATTGCAAGGCTATAGCAGAATTTATAGCAAGTACCTCTCCTGGTACAAGAATAATAAGAAGAAGATGAGGAGTGGAGGAGGCAGAAAAACTGACTCTTGGAGATTTTGCCCAGTGAGTCTTTCTGCTGACATCCTTCTCTATTGAAATTGGACACAGATGTGTTTTTCTGAGACGGCTCACTCGGGAAATGATCTGATATTTGCACTCTAGAAAGGACACCTCTATCACAAAAGAAAATGGCACAAGAATGTTGGTAGGGCCACCACAGAGTTCCAAAGTTGTATGTCCTCTGCCAGGCCAGAGCTGAAATCCAGACCCACACATTCTTTTTTTGTTTTGTTTTGTTTTTTTTGTTTTGGTTTTTTGAGACAGGGTTTCTCTGTGGTTTTGGAGCCTGTCCTGGAGCTAGCTCTTGTAGACCAGGCTGGTCTCGAACTCACAGAGATCCGCCTGCCTCTGCCTCCCGAGTGCTGGGATTAAAGGCGTGTGCCACCATGGTGTTCATGGTGTCCCGAGCTGAGGTCCAGACCCACACATCCTTGTTCATGGTATCCAGAGCTGAATCCAGACCCACACATTCTTGTTCACAATGTCCAGAGCTGAATCCAGACCCACACATCCTTGTTTATGATGTCCAGAGTTGATTCCAGACCCACACATCCTTGTTCACGATGTCCAGAGCTGATTCCAGACCCACACATTTTTGTTCATGGTCTCCAGAGCTGAATCCAGACCCACATATTCTTGTTCATGGTGTCGAGAGCTGAATCCAGACCCATACATTCTTGTTCATGGTGTCCAAAGCTGATTCCAGACCCACACATCCTTGTTCACAATGTCCAGAGCTGATTCCAGACCCACACATCCTTGTTCACAATGTCCAGAGCTGATTCCAGACCCACACATCCTTGTTCACAATGTCCAGAGCTGATTCCAGACCCACACATCCTTGTTCACAATGTCCAGAGCTGATTCCAGACCCATACATCCTTGTTCACAATGTCCAGAGCTGAATCCAGACCCACACATCCTTGTTCACAATGTCCAGAGCTGAATCCAGACCCACACATTCTTGCTCACAATGTCCTCTTCTAACCAAGAAGCAAAGAAATAAATGCAAATCAAGACCTCAAAAAGTATTATGAGCTTATCTATTCCAGATTAAAATATGATTCCCTTCTCATAGGGTATGTGAAATGTTGTACACAACTAAAATTTGACATTTTGGGGGAATTGAGGGAGGACTACAGGTTCAGCACACTTGTTCCTCCTGCAGGGGACCTAAGCTCAGTTCTCAGCACCCACGTAGTGGCTCATAACCACCCAGAAAATGCAATGTTCTCTTCTGATCTTCATAATACTGGCTAGTGGGTATGGAGTGCTTTCTGTACGTGTATTGTTTCCTTTCGTCTCCACTATTATTGATTACACGCTACAGACGAGGAAACCAGATCATCAGAGAAAGCAAGGAGCTTGCATAAGTACACAGCCTTAAACTCCAGCAACTAAATCCAGAACTTGCCTTGACTCATTTCAGCCTGCCAGCAGGAGTTCACTCTCCGTCCCGCTGTCCTCCAGCGCTTTCTGAAGTCATTGTATAAATTCTAGTGCTAGTGTCCTCATGTCCCAGCTTCAAATCCTTCAGCAGCTTCTCTTTCCTACAAGGTATGAGACCTCAAGGCTTCCAGACGATAGCCCCACCTGCCTCTTCAGCATTAGTTCCTTTTCATTCCTTACCTCATATTTTCTGCTTTAACACTTTTAGCATTTACTGTCTCGGGACATTCCATTTCATGCCTGCCAACGCCATATTTTTCTTTACCAATTCTCCACAGTCCTTTCTTTCATGATCCTGTTAGTTGTTTTTTTCTGATTGGTTGGATGTGTATGAGTGGAGTTTTGTTTTCTTCTTTTGGGAGGGTTGGGGGACTGGATGTGATTTGTGCATGCTTCTGTGGAAGTTTCCTGAGACCAGCGCCTTAGGGCAAAGAGGCACTAAGAATAAATTAAGAAAAACCTGTAAGTGTTAAGCTACATGTAAAACTTACACAATCTATGGAGAATGAGAGGATCTGCAGAGTTCTTTGCAGTTTCTGTGAAGTTGCGGATAGCCCGGTAAATGAATGGATGCAAAGACCTTACTAACCGAGCGTCCACCAATAGCCAGCAGGTGGACCTCATAAAGCAAAGGGCTTCTGTGTAGCAAAGGAAACTCTCCTTTGAGTAAAAAGGCAGCCTACAGAATGGAGGAAAATCTCTGTCAGCTCTACATCCCACAAAGGACTAATATCTAGAATACACAAATAATTTTTTTTTTCTGATTTTCGAGACAGGGTTTCTCCGTAGCTTTTTGGTTCCTGTCCTGGAACAAGCTCTTGTAGACCAGGCTGGCCTTGAACTCACAGAGATCCGCCTGCCTCTGCCTCCTGAGTGCTGGGATTAAAGGCGTGCGCCACCACCGCCTGGCCACAAATAATTTTTTTAAAAAAACACCAAGAATTAAAAAGACAAAAGTGGACTGTAGATCTGAAAAGGAATCCTCAAAAGAAGAAATGTAAATGACTAATAAATGATTTTTTAATTGTTCAATATCTTTAGCCACCCGGAAAATACCAATTAAAACTCCTTGGAGGGGCTGGAGAGATGGCTCAGAGGTTAAGAGCACTGGCTGCTCTTCCAGAGGTCCTGAGTTCAATTCTCAGCAACCACATGGTGGCTCATAACCATCTGTACCGAGATCTGGCGCCCTCCTCTGGCGTGTGGGCATACATCGAGGCAGAATGTTGTATACATAATAAATAAATCTTAAAAAAAAAAAAAAAAAAAAAAACTCCTTGGAGATTTTCACCTCCTTTCAGTCAAAATGGTCATTACCAAAAAATCAAATGACAGTAAATACTGGTAAGGACATGGGGGAAAGGAACCCTCACTACTGTTGGTTTCGAGGGTAAGCTGGTGTAGGCCAGATGGAAATAAGTGTGAAGTCTCATCAAAAAAGCTAGAAATCTAACTACTAAATGACCCAGCTCCTCCACTCCTGGACATACCCCCAAGGTTCTCAGCATCCTATTACAGAGATGCGTGCTGAGCCATGCTCCTTGCTACTCTAGGCAGAGTAACCGGGAAATGGGATGTGGTGGGTGTGAACAGTCACGGTCCCCATAAGCTCATCCATTTGCATGTCAATTCATCAGGGAGTGACACTACTTAGGATCAGGAGGTACAGCCTTGTTGGAGCCCAAACCTGGCCCAGTGCTTTCTCTCCTTCCTGCTTCCTGTGGTTCTGAATGTAGAACTCTTAGTTCCTCCAGCACCACGCCTGGCTGCATGCTGCCATGCTTCCTGCCATGCTGATGATAGACTAACTCTCTAAAATTGTAAGTAAGACCCAAGTAAGTGCTTTCCTTTACAGGAGATGCCGTGTGGTCAGGTGTCTCTTCAAAGCAGTAGAACAATAACTAAGGCATGGGAACAAACCGGATGTTCATCAACTGATAAACAGCCACTAAAGGGTAGGCTCACAACCAAAACATCAAGTATACAATGGAGTGTTATATAGCTACAAAGAGAAATGAAACTAGGAACTATGAAGGATATTGGATGGAACTGGGAAAATACATACTGAGTGGCAAAGATCATCTTCCCCTTCATGGGTAGATCTTAGCTTCAAATCTCCAGTTCTGGGTGTTCAACTTGCAATTTCTATAAACTTAAAAGAGGTCATTGGGGAAGCGGGGAGGAACTCCTCAAGAGAGGATAGTGGAATCAGATAATATGAGAGCAGATTGAGGGCAGAAAGGCTTGAGCAGAAAGGTTAAAGGAATGGGAGAGATGAAGGAACGGAAGGGGAAAACAAACCAAAATGAAGGATATATTAAAAAGCCACACAGAAACCTACTACTTTGTACTTCAATTAAAAAAATGTAAGTTAAAAATATAATTATAAGGGATATATATATATATATATATATATATATATATTGCATGGTGAAATATTTCTGCTTCTAAAAGTCATGGTTATTATTAAGCAAAATTTAAAATTTCAAGGGCCAGATATGGGAAACCTCCTTAAGGGTTGTCAGTCAGGGAGGCTCCAGGGACCCCAAAAGAGTGCCATCTCTGGATATTCCTCTTGATTGCCCACCAAAACTAGTTGATAAGACACGGTTGCTCGAAACATCATACACCCTTACAGCAAGCTATAGTGAAATCAAGCTAAACAAGTTAACTTCCTTGGTGCTGGAAGGTGCTATGTAGGCTCCTGGAGGAGAAAAGCCATCAGTGGTGAATTCTGCATCCTACTGTACCAACATGCCAGACAAGATGCGCTCACAGGAATAGCAGCGACAGAACCATTAGGGGAGTAACCAGCTGCTCTTTGATTGGATTGAGACCTGCTTCACAAGAGGGAACCCATGTCTGGTAGGGTAAACCAAGTCAAGAACACATGACTGAGGAAATCAAGGAAACTTAAGTACTTTTGTTTAGCTAAATTGACATGGCATCAAACTGTCTTCTAAATATTTGTGCTTGTTCCCCAAAACAGATTCTACTGTCAGTCTTAGTTAAAAAGTTTCTTTTTGCAGTGAATAGTGATGGACATAGAGCAGAAGTGGCAGTAAGTGCTCGTCCCTAATGAAGACATTTGTACTACCTCTTCTCAGGGCTAAGGAACATTGCAGAAGAGGGATAGAAAGTATGTAAGAAGCAGAAGAAGAAAAAGAAGAGCTGAGAAATTCTGTCTTCTGGACTTAACACATCCATTGTACCATGATCTCATAATAAGGCTACCTGGGCTGGGACTGAGCAAGCCTGGGTTTATCAGAAGTCACTCATGCACTGGGGAGGGTTTAAGGGGGTATAGTCCTCCCTACTGAACTATTGGCTACTGATGGATTCTGGGGAAAGTCTGTCTTTATCATCAGTCGTGTACCCAAAGATGAGGCCACCAGGCTCCAGTAGATAGTTCCAAACTCCTGGTCACCCAGATGGCCCTGGTTAAACTCAATGGGTCTACAAAAACAAAACAAAAAGTTGTGAATGTGGATAAGATAGATAGTTAGATAGTGGGGGGTGAAAGTAACCAGAACTTATTAATACCGGTATGAAGCTGTCAAATATATATAAAAAATAGAAGTTAAAATAAAACATTCCTCTAGTACTTATACTGAAATAATCTCTACAGTGTTTAACGAAAATGGGATATTTGGTAAAGCCTCAGAAATGTAGTGCTTCCTATCCAAGAATAGTGGAGAAATTATTAAATACGCCCAAGAACTGTTGAAACCTCTTACTTACAGATATGTACTCATGAGGTTATGAATGTGTACATTTATACTGAGTCACATAAAATATGGAGCACACAGAGCATATGTGTTCATCCTGGTGCCCAGAATTCCGAGGACAAAGAAGTGCTCTGTTTCTGCCCAGAGCTTGTCACTAACTCACTGTCTGAATGCACCCGTACTTCTGTGCTGCTCAAAGGCTGGTGGCAGAGGAGAAAACCCATCATTAGCAAGATATTTGGAGAGTTTCATAGACTGACCAGCCACCCTGCTTATAATCCTAACTTGAAATGTGAGGACCATTATCCGTTTAATATTCTGGGAAATTTTAAGTGTGTCTGTGTGCAGGCACAAACACCACACTCACGTATATGTGGAAGTTGGGAACAGAGCCTCGATGCTTCTCTTGGCAGAATCTCAATAGTATTGGATGTCATTGGGTTTTCACCCACTTAAAGCAACTGTGTCCAGAGGTGAAATTAGAAAAATCAAATCATCAATTTTCAATAATCTCCACGAATCAAGATGGATTTAGCATTCCCTCAAGGTGATTAAAACACAAAATAATTTTAAACCTTGCCCTTCTGACTTTGGAGGAAGAAGGACTGAGAATTCAACGTCGTTCTCAGCTACATGACAAGTTTGAAGCCAATCAAGGCTACCCTGTCTTTAAAAAAGCACTGCAGAATTGAGGAACAAAATACGAACATTTCTTAAAATACTGAAATATAGCTACCATGTGAGCCAGTAGTCCTTATACAGTATGTTATGTCAGTGTACAGCCAAGACAAATGGAAACGTGTTCCCATACCATTTTTAAATGGTGGTTCATAATGACATTCCTAAGAACCCAAACAAAGAAACAATTCAGAAGGCCCTCAACTAGTAAGCAAATGAATAAAATTCACTTTATTCATAAAAAAAGAATATTATTTGGCTTCAAAAAATGAAATGAAATACTTGCACATTCAAGAAGGAAAAGTATCTTAAAACATTCATTACACTGAGAAGCCAGATGCAAAAGGTTACAAATTGTGGACACATTTAATATCATTCTAGCCACAGAGAAAGTCCTCAAATTGTAGCAGTTGTTGCCTTAAGCCCTTTATGCACAAGAAAAAGGTAAAATAAATTATTAGAATCAGAAATGAATAGGGAAACATAATAACATATAAAAAGCAATTCAGAATATTATAAGGGAAAATATTAAAAACCTGTACTCCATTAAGTTGAAGAACCTGAAAGAAAGAATTTATTTTCTAGATTCAGACAAACCACCAAAATTGAAATAACAAGATATCAGAAAACACTAACAGACCCATAGCAATGAAAAGATTGAAATGATAATGAAAATTCCTTTCAGCTATGGGAGGAGAGAAGATGTCCTGGCTGGACTTGGGAATTTGAGGTTGGGGGATAGGTGGAGTGGGACACGCTGAGAGAGAGGACTGGAAAGCGGGGGGGGGGGGGGCCTCATGGGGTCAGGTAGAATTCTACAAATCTATAAGGATGACCCCAGCTAAGACTCCTGGCAGCAGTGGATGAATGGTCTGAACTGGCCATCCCCTGTGATAGGATTGGTGACTACCCTGGTTGTCATTGGAGAACCTTTATCCAGTGCTTCCTCCAGTAACAAGGAACAAGGGAGGCAGATTCAGAGATCCAAGGCCAAACACTGGGCCAAGCTGGGGAGAGGGAGGAGAAATTGTAGAAACAAGGGAGTCAGGAACATGGCAGGAAAACACACAGAAACCACTAGCCTGGCTCACAGAATCTGAACCAACCACCAGGGAGTCTGCATGGACCCGACCTAGGCCCTCTGTGTATAGGTAACAGTTGTGTAGCTTGATCTGAATGTGGGACTCCTGGCTATGGGAGCAGGGGCTGTCTTTGATGCTTTGACTGGCTTCATGCTAGATTGGCTTGCACACCTTGAATGCAGGATGGTGCTTAGTCTTATGGCAGCTTGATAGGCCATGCTTTGCTGAAGATCAAGAAAGAGATAAAGACACTAAAAAAAAATGGAAGGCATTTGATGCTCATGGATTGGTAGAATCAGCATTGTGAAATAAGCATTCTACCAAAATGTACTTACAGATTCAGTACAAACCCACTCAAAACCAGCATCTCATTCTTCACAGAAATAGAAAGAACAAAAACAAATAGCCAAAACAATTCTGATTTAAAAAAAAAAAAGAACAATGTCGGCTGGATTACCATTTCAGATTTTAAGATACAGTACAGAACCATAGTAATAAAAACAACATGATACGGGCAACAAAACAGAAGACAAATAGAATAAAATCAAGGACCCAAACATGAGTACCTGTTACTCTAGCCATTTAATATTTGACACAGATGCCAAAAATATACACTGGATAAAATAAAGCATCTTCAACAAATGATGCTAATGAAAACTGGATGCCCTCATGCAAAAGAATGAAATCAGACCCACATCTAACACCTTGCCCAAAACTCCAAATAGATCGAAGATCTAAATGTGAACCTTGAAACACTAAAACTGCTTTTGAAAACATAGGCTGTACCCTACATGATAAAGGTGAGGAAAGGACCCTGAATTTGATCAAGACTTAAGGCCAACAATTGACAAATGAGACTTCTTAAAACTGAAATGCTTCTGTATAGCTAAAGAAACAATCAACAGGGTGAAGAAGAAGCCCATAGAATAGGAAAGAATCTTTGTCAGTTATATATCTGATGAAGGGTTATTGTCCAGAATATAATATATTATGTATTATATAAGTGTGTGTTGTATGTATACATGTTTTCTTGAGACAGGGTAGCCAAGGTTATCCTTGAACTTTTTTTGTTGACAAGGCTGGCCTTGAACTCAGAGATCTTCCTGGCTCCTGGCTGTCCTAGAACTTGCTGTGTAGACCAGATTAGCCTTGAACTCAGAGATCTTCTTGCCTCTGTCTCCCAAGTGCTGAGATTAAAGGTGTGTGCCACCACCACATATCATGTATATTCTGGGACCTGAATAGTGAACTCTCAAAAGAAGAAAAAAAAGCCAGGCGGTGGTGGCGCACGCCTTTAATCCCAGCACTTGGGAGGCAGAGGCAGGCGGATCTCTGTGAGTTCGAGACCAGCTGGTCTACAGGAGCTAGTTCCAGGACAGGCTCCAAAACCACATAGAAACCCTGCCTCGAAAAACCAAAAAAAAAAGAAAAAAAATGGATACTTTTTTTCTCAAAATTTTCAAAAACATTGATCATCTCTAGTCATATGGAAATGTAAATAAAACGTAAATAAAAACAATTTTGGTATTTTATTTTACCCCAGTCTGCATGGCGAAGATTAACAAAACAACACCAGCAAATGCTAAAAAGAGTGTGAAGGAAATGGAACCCTCAATCACAGTTGGTAGGAGTACAAACTAGCCGAGGCACTCTGGAATTCAGGGTGGAAAATTCGCAAAAGCTAAAAGTACATCTACCATATGATCCAGCCACACCATTCCTTGGCATATGATCAAAAACTCAACATCCTCCTCCACAGATGCCTGCTCAGTCATGTTCAATACTGCTCTGTTCCCAATAGCTAGGGAATGCAGACCACCTCACTTCCTGCAACAGGTGAAGGGCTAATGAAAAAGTGGAGTACATATGACGGAATACTTACTGTTTAGCTATTTTTTTAAAAAAAATATGAAATCACAAACTTTGCAAGTAAATGGATAGAACACGGCTAGGTCATGCTGAGTGAGGTAACACAGATGCAGAACTACAAACACCGCCTGTTGTCTCTCATCAGAGGCTCCTAGCTCCCAGTCTTTAGATGTACAAATCTGGGGGTAACTGCAAAACAACCAGGAAAGTAAAACAGGACCATCACTAAGGGAGAGGAGTGAGCAAGCAATAGAGAGGGGAAGAGCAGGGTATAAGGGATCTGATTAGGAGAATGGGGAAAAACAGGGTCTCTGTTTAGGGACGGGGAAGGTGAACCCAAAAGGAAGGGAAAGTATAAAAATGTCTAAAAGAGTCATAAGCAATCATACTGTTAACTATTGCATTTTAAAAAAGCCTATAATACACATAAGTATGTGTGTGTATATATATATGCATATATATATATATTTTACATAATACACATAAGCATGCTGGAGGTCCAGGGGGTTTCCTATGAGACAGAGTGTGTCTCCCAGTAATATAAGAAGCTATGCTCATAAGGCCTCACCAACACGGCTGTGTAAGCATGAACTTAACAAGAGCCACAACAGCAGACATGCCAGATCGCGTGGGGGAAAGACCACAAGGCCTCAATCCTAAGCAAAGAACTGCAGGCAGCTAAAGCAGGCAGAGAGAAGGAAAAACAGTCTTCCGCAGGGCAGAGCACACCAACTGGTTATCCAGTGCACTGAAAGCATATGCCTACTAGTAACCTTCTACAGACTAAACACGGTATATTTGTATATTTAGGAATGTGTGTGTGTGTATAAATGTGTATTCAGCAACAATTAATGAAAAAAAAAAGACATGAAGGAGATCAAGGAGAGGTATACAGGAGGCTCCAGAGGGAGGGAAGGGAAGGAGGAAATTATTTAATTTGATTATAATCTCAACAAAATAAAAGGAATAACTTGTAAAAAAAAATCACTTACACGACAGTAAACCTCTATTTTCAAGTCTTTTTCTGTCTTTTCTCCATAGAGAGCATTTTGCTTTCCATTCTCCTCCTAAAATATGATCATCACAATTATCAGGCTCTCCTCAGTTGTTTCCTCTTCATAACAAATAAAATCAGATTGGCTTTTACCTTGGTGATAAGTTTACACTTGTCTGTTTGACTTGATTAATGTGCGCCTTGTGCAGGAGGAGAACCAGGCCTGGTTCTGTACTGTCCTGAGTCACCTATATCAGCATGGAGCCGAACACATGCTCTACAGATCAATAATTAACCGCTGTGTGAACCAAGAAAGGAATGGGCCTATATCCGCTCAGTGAGTGCCTGTCCCGTAAGAGGTGGCGGCTCTCAGTGACGGGATGGGTGTGGAAAGAAGGCTCCTTGTCAAACAGGATGCAAGTTGTCATTGATGAGTCACCTGGGTGATCTGAAAGGTTACCTGACACCTTCTTCCCTGGGTATATCATACTAGAGTTTATAGGTGCCTCCCCACGGGCAGGAAAGCCCACTTCACCCTAAAGACATCTATCTCATTCAACCAGCCATGGATGACATCATTTTTTAAAAATAGGTCAAAAAAAAAAACTCTCATTCTTAATCAGAGATCAAAGTCAAGGTACAAATGTATTTCCTCCGTCAGATGGACATAAACACACTGCTGATCCAGGAATCGACAAAGCTGGACTTCAGCCTTGCCTTGGCTTTGGATGTGGGTATATGACAGGGAGGGAAATGCGGTTAAGAGCACATCTACTCAGCGTCCAAAGACAGAGAGAAGTGGCGCATAGGCAGCTAACAAGGCAGAGAAGGTGCTTACAGCTTGGACCTCATCATAATTCTCCTGCTGCCAAGCCTTACCTTCTCTTGGGCCCTTTTGTGCCCTGCTCTCACGTGGAAAGCGTGTAAGTCATAGGTGTGGGTGAGAAACTGTTTCAGTGACCACGGGTTCACTCAGCGATGCTTCCCTCTGCAGGCTGGAAGTGTAGTTTGCTGTCCAGTGTGAACGATTTTCATTCATTCCTTTTTTTCTTTTTTTTTGGTTTTTCTAGACAGGGTTTCTCTGTGGTTTTGGAACTAGCTCTTGTAGACCAGGCTGGCCTCAAACTCACAGAGATCCGCCTGCCTCTGCCTCCCGAGTGCGGGGATTAAAGGCGTGCGCCACCACCGCCGGGCTTCGATTTTCATTCTTTTTTCTCAAGTTGTCGCCATGTCTGCCAACAGCCTTCATTGCTACCTCACCTTCACCTTATGAACTAGCTTAGTTCCCAAGATCCTACATTGTATGCATGTTTTATTTTTAACCTTTAATTTTTTTTTTATTTTTCTTTGCAAATGGGTCACATGTATCTTAGGTTAGCCACCAATTCTATATGCCACCGAGAATGACCTTAAGCCTAGGATCCTCTTGCTTCTACTTCCTGACTGCTAGGATTACACGTGTGCACCAGTAATGTCTGGTTTACGTAATGCTGGTGTTTGCAACCTGGGCTTCACGCGTGGTAGACTTAGCATGCTAGCAAGTGAGCTACAACCCCAGGTGTGTATTTAAGATGCTACACATACAGTTTCATGTTATAATATCAGTATGCATATAACACATACAGCTTAAACTACAATGCATCCATATATACAAACACATTATAATTTTAATGTATGTAAAATAAGCCTTAGCAAATTTTTTTTAAAGAAATAATAATAAAAAAAACCCTCAGAAAGCCGCTCTAGTCGGGCGGTGGTGGCGCACACCTTTAATCCCAGCACTCGGGAGGCAGAGGCAGGCGGATCTCTGTGAGTTCGAGACCAGCCTGGTCTATAAGAGCTAGTTCCAGGAGAGGCTCCAAAACCAGAGAAACCCTGTCTCGAAAAACCAAATTTAAAAAAAAAAAAAAAGGGAAGCCGCTCTACTCCTTTCCAATCCCAACCAGTACATTCTGCCTTAAAGAAAATTTCTTTCTAAGCCTGATGCGGTGGCACTCAAGAAGCTGAGGTGACTCATTTGTGGGTTCTGGTACACTCTGGGCTCCAGAGTAAGACACTGTCTAAAAGAAAGGAAAAAGAAAACTCTCCTTGCTTTTCTTTATATACTTATTACTTATCTAATGATGTCTTTAAGTAAGGTTTGACTTTGCCTCTTTTTGCCCTGGACCTGTTCCACTCAGTTTAAAGCTCTTCCACATTACTGCCTATAGATGGACTGTATTAATGTTGTTTATACACTTTACCTAGGGATGGAACATTCCACAGCTTGTTTATATATTCTGCTGCGGGGCCTGTGAGGATTGCTTCCAGTGTTAAATTGACCACAGTATCATTTTAATGTGCATTCCTTGAACCCCTTGTGTCGGGAGGAGGATTTGGGGTACCCTTTCTTTCTAAATATTAGTGCCTCTTGAACTTCCGCTGCCAGCTCTTTACGGCCCATCAAAATGAGCTCACCCTTTCTGCATTACAAGTCACACTCAAAGGCAATGTTTTGAAACAATAAACATTTATTATCTCACACACCCACTTGTGTAGGTCAGGAATCCGGGAGTGCCTTATCTGCCTGGTTCTGGCTCAGAGTCTCCCGTAAGGTTGCTAGCACTGTGTGTGCCAAGGTTGCAGTCATCGGAAGCCATATCCGCCGCCAAAGGATTCACGCCTAAGCAGCTCACGAACATGCCTGTAAGTCAGTGTCAACCGTTGGCAGGAGACGTCTGTTCTTCTCCACATGGGCACCTCCTGAGAGCTGCCCTGAGCATCTTCACGACACGGCTGCTAACTTCCTGCAAACTAGGTCATCTAGGAGAGCAAGCCAAGAATAATCAGAGCCACCATGTGATCTGGCCTTGAAAATCTTGTTTGCTGTGTAACGTTCTTCTGAACGAGGCACCAAGGACAGCTTAGAAACAAGACGAGGATGAGACTCAATTTTTTTTTTTTTATTTATTTTATTTATTTATTATGTATACAATATTCTGTCCGTGTGTATGCCTGAAGGCCAGAAGAGGGCACCAGACCTCTTTACAGATGGTTGTAAGCCACCATGTGGTTGCCGGGAATTGAACTCAGGACCTTTGGAATAGCAGGCAATGCTCTTGATCACTGAGCCATCTCTCCAGCCCCGAGACTCAATTTTTGAAGGCAGAATATGTTTGCTTAAAGGAACACGTTTTGGGTTTGGGTTTTTGAGTCACTATCTTTCTATGTTGTCCTGGCTGTTCAAGCCAGGCTGACCTCAAACTCACAGAGATCCTCCTGCCTCTGCCTTCTGAATACTGAGATCAAAGGCATGGTCTATCAAACCTGGTCAAACATGTTTTAAAATCATCAGAAAAACAATTCAAATCTTTTCAGAATTCATCAAATACAAATGATTATTTCAGGTGTCAATGAAATGACTTCAATGCAATCATTTTTAAAACCTAATTGTTTTTAAATTACTAGCCAATGGTTTAATGAAAAAAAGTAGGTGTTCATAATTTTAACTCTCTTCCCACATGATCCTTATCGATCACAAGGGGAATCATAAATTTGCTGTGAAAATACTTGGCAAGAATAGCTATTCCCACATGATCAAAATTAACATGGAGAACAAGACATATGGCTATTGTGCTGCCTCCAGGATCACATCATTTCAGTGTTACTCTTGCCAAAATCGCAGAACTTAAATTTAATTGTGAAACATCAGATAAGCTAAACCCAACGTGGTAAACATTCTACAAGGCAGCATGAAGGTTGTGAAAAAGCAAAGAAGGATTGATACATTGTTTTGGAATAAAGAAAGCTAAGGAGATGTGACAACCGAAACCAAGGTGAGACTCTTTACCAAAAATTTACACCAATTAAATGGTTGATGAGTTTGATTAAGGTCAGTCAATTAGTTAAAATATGTCAGTATATATGTCTTGATTTTTTTAAAACAACTGCATTAACATAAAGCATTAACAAGGGAGGTTTTGTGAATAATATATATAAATTCCTCATATCATTTTTGCAATATTTTTTTTTTGCTCTTTGTTTGAAACGTAAGGCCATGGCCATGCTGGACAAGTGTTCTACCTCTGAGCTATATCCCTGAGGCTTCCCTTTGCGATTTTTGATACATCTGAGATTATTTTAAAATGGAGGTATTAGGAAGTGATATAGAGAGTATCTGAAGCTCCTGTGTCTCTAAGATAAATCCCACCTGAGCAGAAGTACAGCAGTTCCTATCTATCTAGTCTATGGCCTCCCTCTTGTGAATACGCACTTGCAACAGAACATACACCTACTCTGCAATGGATGTCTGGCTACTGAGCTTGTAGCTAAAAGTTCCCAGAGCTTTTTCACCTGTTAGGCGAAATCCATCTTTCCTAGTAGGAAATTCTTCCACGTATCCCCGGCCGCAGCTGGATGGAAGTGAGGGTATCCTCTCTCTCTTGCTGAATCTTCTCCCTGCAGGTGGTTGAGGATGCTCTTCCTCCGGGAGATGCACTGATCTTCCCTGGACACCCATCTCTAGCTATCTGTTTGTGAAGTGTTTTTCAGATCTCCATTCTCTCCAAGTGTAGTTGATTGCTACGTCCTCAGCTCCCTAGATCAGGGATATCCTGCATGGCATTGGTTATGCTGGGCTACATGGGTGTTGGCACACCTTCCCGTGGGGTGTTTGTTTACGTCTTTGTTTCCCTTAGGACTGTTAGTTTATAGGAAGCAAAACCTAATTCCCAGTTCCTGACATACAAACTAACCAATGCCAAGTCTATCATTAATTTCTAGAAAATAAAACATCTAAACATTAATAGCCTCAAGCAGTACACATTTATTTTTTAATATATTTTTATTAAATTTTTTTCATTTATTTTAACAATAAACATTCATTTTAGCCCACCAAGTCTGATTGTCAGGAATGCAGGAGTAGCTCAGCTGAGTTGTGACTCTGGGTCTTTCTTAAGGTTCAAATCAATCAAAATGTCACGTGCTGGCCAAACAGTGGTAGGGGTGGTGGTGGTGGTGGTGGTGGTGCACGCCTTTAATCCCTTTAACTGCAGCACTCCTGAGACAGAGGCAGGCGGGTCTCTGAGAGCTCAAGGCTAGCCTGGTCTACAAGAGCTACTTCCTGGACAGTGAAGGCTGTCAGGGAAACTCTATCTCAAAACACCAAAACAAACAAACAAACAAAAAGTCATGTGCTAGGGCTGTAGCCTGGTAGGGCACCTGACTCTCCTGCCTAAGAAACTAGTAATCCCAGCACAGCCAAAGGTCAGGGGTGGGAGGAGCCAGGGCTAGAGTCGTCCAAAGGCCTGTTTGGGGCTGTTGCTTCTACTTCTAAGCCACGTAACTCACGTAGCTGTTGATCAAAAGCTTCCCTTCCTCTCCAATGGTTAGCAGACCTTGGTTCTTCTTCCAAAATGAGTCCCTCTCTAAAGGTTTCTTAGTGCCTCATGGCAGCTGGCTTCCTTGAGAGAAAATGATCCCAGAGAAAACAAAGCAAAAGTCCCAATGTCTGTTATAACCTACCTGTGAAGTAACACACAACTGTGTTTACTGTATTCTGTTAGTGCCATTCTACACAGGACAGGCACAATGGGAATCAGGCATCATCAGGGACCAATCTGAAGGCTGGTTCCACTGAAGGAACTCTCTTAGTGTCTGAATAAAGGAAGAAAACATCTTCAGACCACATCCCAAAGCACTTAACAATCAAAGACCCAAAGAGAACCCGTTTCTCTTAAGGCAGTCTTGGCTCCAAAAATATGCCTAGCGTTGATTAGGATCACAAGCATGCGTTATTCATTCACACCGAATAGAAGGATCTTTTCATTATTCAGGAATACAAAACTTAGAGCAGGTCAGAGGCTGCTGGGAAGTTCGGATGAGATGAGTGACTGCCAATCCGAGTTGGGAGAATGAGCTTTAGGGAAACACAGTCCAGAGTCATTGACTTGCTCACGATAAGTCTATCCCTACTGAAGGGTCATTCATGAGTCCAGGCCTGGCAGCTGAGCGTAGAGCAAAGCAATCGTTACGATTTTCCCTTTTCTAATTCTGAAGCTCATAATACTTTCCTCTACATCCTATTCTCTGCTATTTTTTGTTGTTGTTGTTGTTTTAGTTTTTTGAGACAGGGTTTCTCTGTGGCTTTGGAGCCTGTCCTGGAACTAGCTCTGTAGACCAGGCTGGTCTCCAGAGATCCTCACAGAGATCCGCCTGCCTCTGCCTCCCAAGTGCTGGGATTAAAGGCGTGTGCCACCATCGCCGGGCCCCTATTCTCTGCTATTAAAAGTACTACAAACCCTTGGCCATCCCTGTGGATTGTTAGAGAAGAGTCTCGTCTTACAGAAGAGCTGTGTGCCCTGGAGCAAGATTCAGGACTCCAACTTTTGGTCTTATCTCTTGATCACAAGCAGCTCCCTGTGTGGACTGTCCTTTCCCTAACCTCTAAGTCAACTCTCAGAATTCCACCAGTTTTTCTAGTTCCTGCCAAGTTCTTCCTCCTTCCAGAAGATTCCCTCTCTAGGGCTTGCTTCCCTGTTGGAACAACCATATCTTGCAAGGTTTTTTTTTCCATTGTTATGGCATTTCTCTATTTTTCAACATTATGCTCTAAGATATGTCATACGTATTTTTAATCTCTGCTTCTCCAAAATAAATATTCCTTAAGTGGTTAGATGGATATATTTGATTTTTCCTTAGTAGAGTAAGAGTTTCAATTTACCCCCCAGGCTCTTTGCCGTTGAAAACTCTGGAGTCAAAGTTTCTGAAGCATTCAATCTGTTTGTTTCTTAAGTTTGCTGCCTAACGCTTTTTATTGATTCCAGGGTTTGTAAATGGTTGCAGTTTGAAGGCAGGGTTGCCCCTCCAGGACACTAAAAGGTTACACGGCACAGTGTTGGGGCACGGCCCCTTTAACAAAATGAGGCCCACTAATCAGATGTGTTTCTAAAGCCTTCTGCAAATGTGTGTCGTGCTTACGGGTGGCCACATTCCAGAGAACTGAATACGTGCTACAAAGCAAGAGCAGGGCTAGGGGCAGGGAGAAAACCCTTACAAGGCAAGAGAACTGAGGGTACTCCGGGCGCCGTGCTAAATGAAGACGGGGCCGTGCTGTTTGGAAATACTGAGTCTGATGAAAAGAGAAAGAGAACTGAAGGGCCCTAGCCAGCAGGTCATATAGACTCAACCAATGGAGAAAGTGCTTAATGAGGTCTAAATTTATGGTTCAAATCAGGGCACAGTCCTAGGTAATTTCTAGACTCCTTTTACCAGCTCCTTCCTGGGGAGATCTTCAGACTAAGGTAGTGATCTCGGAGCCTCTTGAGAGCACTTCCTCAACTTATACCCCTCCCTCAACTTACCTTCCGGCTTGTGGCCTGGGGACAACAGCTCTAGAGTTGAAGGAGGTCACGTGGATGGGAGAATCGTGACTCTGCCCCTCAGAAGCTGGTAACTGACCTGAATTCTTAGAACTTTAGTTTTCTCCCCTATGAAGCTATAAACCAAGCTAATCATACCCACAACCAGGGTTGCACAGTAGCTCCCGCTCAGCAGACGGCACTTACTGAAACAAGGCAGCCCTGTGTTCAATGTGTGGAGCCCAGATACAGAGAGGAGCGGTACCCTGCCTCGTTACTTACCTTCTGTGTGAGTGAATCTTCCATCCCATAGGGGATATGATCGGGGTGGTTTCTATCCCAGGGTTGGTGAAGGGATGCCATGATTATTGCTCAGAGCTGGTCACATCGCAAGCACTCAGTGGTTAGAGTAGCGGTAGCTGGTGGAAGTAATGGTTGTTATCGCGATAACGCCACAGGGAGCACCACCTGAGACAGGTGAGCTGCTGCTGAGCTCTCTGCCCTCTGTCTTTCTCAGCTGTGCAATCCTGCCTTCTCCCTTCCCTTCTCGGTAGCTCAGCTGTAACAATAGTGGATGCTCTGTCAGACTAAAAGGGTATATGTTTATCACTCAGAACAATCCTGCACACAGCAAACAATAACTATTAGACGCTATTATCATAAGTTGCACTCGTATCTCTAGTGGAGGGGCGTTTCTGTCAGCAATTTTAGAGTGTGAGATTTTAAACCGCTAAAGAAATTGGAAGTGTAAGCGCTCTCCTGGGATTCATCTAGACCACCGTTTCCCCTGGAAGCAAGGCGTGCGCTCAGCCATAAGCAGTTTGCAACTGGGCCCAGCTGAGTATTTCCTCAGTGTCAATATGCAGAAAAGACAGTGAACTATAACTAGTAAACATCCCAGAGGGAGACGGCAGCATTGCCTCCTTTCTCTGGCCCTGTGGAGGGAGAAAAGTTTATAGTTAAACAGACTGCGGAAGCCCCGGCGTGCTGCAGCCTGCGCCACAGGTCACACCAAACGCGAGGCGCTTCAGAGCACAGTTTTACTCTGCTCCCCGAGTGTGCTGTAGGAACAGCCTAAGTCGCTCACTTAGATCTGGGCAAGGTTTACAGTCCAGGAAACATTTTTTTCCCCTTGTCTCCAGCCAATAATCTGGTCACACAGTGATGTCACCCCGCAGTTATGCAAAATGACTTAAGTGTTGGAAAGGTGACAGGAATTCCACTGACACCAGGATCACAATGAAACTGCTCAGCAGCTGGCTTAGTCACGGTGCACATTGTAGATAAGTCATTTTCGAGCTGTGATTAACCGGCTGTTCCAACAGCACGATTGTCGGCATCGGGGCTCATGGTTTAAATGATCATTACTCAGTTACCCCAGTGTCTGGATAGTGTGTGTGAGGTGGCCCCTGAACTTCCCACAATGCCAAGCTCTTGGGGGGCGGGGCACTGTAAAAAAGAAAGCGCTTTTTAGCCTCGATTTTCAGCAGAAAGTTTATGCAAAATTACTTTGTCTCTCCCCTAAAATTAGTCATTTTAACCTCCTGATGGTTTTGCCAGTCCAAAGACAATGAGGAGCCTGTCCCTCAGTGACAGTTCAGTCTGTTAAACCTTGCTTTCTTTTTCTCCCTCAAACAAGCCTCTGTCAGTGCCGCAGGAGCTAGACACCATTTGTTCTGCACTATCCATTGTTAAAATAATCCTGACATTTTTATCATTTCTGATTTTTTTTTGGGGGGGGGGGGACGGCATCGGGATAAGGTTTCTTTGTGTAGCACTGGCTGCCCTGGAACTCACACTCTGTAGACCAGGCTGCCCTTGAACTCAGAGATCTGTCTGCCTCTGCTTTCTGGATGCTGGGATTAAAACCCTGAGCCACCACTGCCTGGCTAATGTGTTTTTTTTTTTTCTTTATTTTTTTTGGTTTTTCGAGACAGGGTTTCTCTGTGGCTTTGGAGCCTGTCCTGGAACTAGCTCTGTAGACCAGGCTGGCCTCGAACTCACAGAGATCCGCCTGCCTCTGCCTCCCGAGTGCTGGGATTAAAGGCGTGCGCCACCACCGCCCGGCCTAATGTGTTTTTTAAAATTAAAAAATACTAAAAAGTACAAAAAGAAGAAAAACCTTCATAATGTTTCCCTTGAAATAACCTGAACTAACCCAAGCGGTGGTGGCACATGCCTTTAATCCCAGCACTTGGGAGGCAGAGGCAGACGAATCTCTGTGAGTTCGAGACCAGCCTGGTCTACAGAATGAGTGCCAGGACAGGCTTTAAATCTACAGAGAAACCCTTTCTCGAAAAACCAAAAATAAATAAATAAATAAATAAATAAATAAATAAAATAACCTGAATTAAAATTCGGTTTCAGGTCCTAGCACCAACAAGGACCATGTAATGTAACACACTCAAATCCTTGCCTAGCATTGTGATACGTGTTGGGCATTGAAAGTTTAAAAAGACTTTCCCCTGCCTCCACAACTTGATGTAATAGGATGTCTGAGGGAAAAAAAAAAAAAAACTGGCTGAGGAAGAACAGAATGTAGAGTGAAGGGCACAGTGGGAATTATCAAGGCAGATTATCCTACAGCAGGCTGGGATGATTTTTGTCTTCATTTGTTTACATAATTGGATGTTCTATTACTGCTTTTGTATTTTCTCTGAAAGAACAAAATAAAGAAATAGTGTTTTACACAGAGGCCCCAGAAAGATAGGGGCAAATAACATTTCTGCCATCCTTTAAGGCAAATCAGCTGGGAGCTCACCCTGCTGAGCAGCGGCCTCCCACCACACAGCCTAAGAGAGATTACCATTTAAAATGGACACAATCCCATAGTTGCCACGTGTCAGCCATGGGATGCCCTTGTTCGGAGATCACAGGGCCGCTGCACGTTAGACAAGCACTCTACCACTGAGACACAAATTGTAAATTTGATTCTCTAGCTCCCGCCTTCAAAATGGAACCTGGATTGTTGTGAGCATTAAATGAAATCTCAGATACACACTGAAATGCTTAATAAGTATAACAGGCTCGTCCTGTAGCTGGAAGAGTTTCTTGCTTTCTTGCCAGTTACAGCTTCTGTACATGCATTTGCCTTCAGCCTAATCGAAGGCACAGTCTCTCTTTGCTCGTGTTTAGTGCATTGGAGCAGAGAGATTTAAAAGGCACAGTTACTGCAATCCACTGAGTAGCAGGCACAATGCGGTGTCACTTGGCTTAAGACAGGTTCCACATTTTCCGAACATTTACACACCTGTGAATTACCTGAAGTCTCTATTTTTAATGTGTTTGTCTCTGGTTGAGTGCTTTACGTAAGTTACCCACAACCCTCAGAGGACTGTGCCGCTCCTGTTTCTATCTGCACGGCCTCCTACATTATAAAATGGATGTTTGGCTTCTTGGATCACCATCACGCTTCAGGTACAGTTTCAGAACTTCATTTCAAGACATTTGGCACCCTAGAGATGTACACTTCATTTCTCTATTATCTTGCTCTGCATATCAATGTGTTTTTGATCTTTTCTATTTTTTTTAAACATTAGTTGGTTTGTAATCAGTCTCTCTAACAAATGTTTGTTGGGGGAGGCTGCCTGCTCGTTCCTGGATGCCCAGACCACAAAATAATTACACAGAAACTATATTATTTGCAATACTGTTTGGTCAATAGCTTAAGCATATATCTGGCTTACTATTAACCCCTTTCTATTAATCCAATATCATCACGTGGCTGTGGCTTACAGGGTAAACTTCCACCCAGTGTCTGTCTCTGGCGGGGTTACATGGCTTTTCCTGACTCTGTCTCCTTTCTCTCAAATTTCACTTTAGTTTTATTATTCATAGAAAAACTTAAGGTAGGAAGCTAATGAAATTGGTGTCGCTAACAGTCAGTTTGTAGCTTTAAAAAGCCGAATATATTAACTCTTCTTTTTTTTTTATTTTTTTTAAACTTTTTTTTTTATTTATTTACTTAACTTTATTATGTTTGTTGGTGTGAAGGTGTCAGATCTCATGGAACTGCATTTTCAGACAGTTGTGAGCTGCCATGTGGGTGCTGGGAATCGAACCCAGGTCCTCTGGAAGAGCAGTCAGTGCTCTTAACCGCTGAGCCATCTCTCTAGCCCCTATATTAACTCTTCTTAAAGAGCCAAATAGCCATCAAATTTAGAATATGGCAAAATATCCCGATAAAAGGGTGTTCTGGGTCAGTCACAACTCTGTCTCTTCATAATCGTACTCAAAAGTCAGAGACGATTGGGCAATTGTCAACAGCCTGTAGCATACAGGGGTGGCCTCCGTCTTGATCCATTGCGATCGTACTGCATGTGGATTGCTCAACGGTCTCTGTGTCCCTGCGGTGCTCTTTCCTTCCCTGTGTCCCAGCCAGGCCTTTTCTTCTCCATTCCCTTAATTCTTCTCCAGTTTGATCATTTTACTTTTTTTTTTTTCTCTCCCTGGCATGAAAACCCCAAGCCTGTAAATTACTAATTGCATCCTTTAAAGGACTAAACAAATATGCTATAATTAGCCACATAAACACAACCTGGGTTTCTTTAACCCCCACCCCCCTCCCACCCCGAAAGAGTTCCCAGCGATCTTGGGCTTTCTGCAAACACATTCTTCAAGAATGTCCCCAAATCGTACACGATCTTTCCACTTTAGATAAGCTGTTGTGATCAGGTATCACTGACTGAGCTGCTCTCCTGGACCATGCTTCTCAACACCATGGTGACACGGCAGACAGTCCCCCAAATCCTGGTTTTTCTGCTGCCCTTTCCTTCTGGGCCCTCTCCTTAGCCCACTCCTGCACATGCCCTTGATAGTTCCTCATGATCCTCACTGGTCCCGGGGCCACCAGGGAGTCCCATGGTCATTTCTCCAGTTACCCCTTCTAGTTCTCACAGTGCACAGACTCTTGGTTTGAGTGGTGTCACACAGTTTAGCTTTCAGATTCCCGCCGGCTCCAGGCCGGCCTTCTGCTCTCTGCCTGTGTTCGCCTTTTAAGCTACCTGTCCAAGTCATGATTTTTAATTCATGGATTTCTCAGTCTTTGAGATAGTATTCTCAAAGTAGATAGTGACAAAGGTTCCAGAATGTTCTGAGGTCCTAGCTCTCTAAGCAAAAAGGATCCCGGACTTGAAGTTGCATCCTGTCCTTTCCACATGACTCTTCTGGGACCCCAGTCTTAAGTCACAGTCCATTCAAGTAAGTTGATACCAGAGATACCATAAGGAACGCTTCCAGTTGTTAAAATTGTTCATCTTGGACTCATAGAGGCCTGGATTCAAATCCTAAACTATGTGGCTTTACCAATAAAAATTTAGAAAATTGCAATGTTACAAAAATAATACAATTAATAATACACAAGCATCCTCACTCCCAGTGACCTTAGCTATTAAAATGTGTACAACACAAACCATGCCAAGTTGTTGTGCTGGCTATGTGTTTACTGTTAATTATTGACCACACTCCAGTTCTCATGGTATTTAGTCAAATGTTCCTTATAAGATATTTTATGGCTCTAATGTCAGTCTTTCAGGATTCCATTTTAATCTTTACTAATGGTGGTGTGACTTTGAGCAGCTTCTTTATAAAACTCTGCTTTGGTTGATAAACCCTTAATCTAAAGTTAATAACAATACCTAGTACATAGATACGGCTGTGGACCACATAAACATCAAAGACAGACGGTGTGTATGTGTTCCCTGAAGATAAGAGTGAGCCTCAAAATGTCTATCACTCGATGATGTCATAGCCACCATGACACTCAAACACCACAAAGCAGTCACAAGTTTGTATAATGATGGTATAAACAGACCTGCTACATTGTCAGCCGCATAAAGTCCTCACCAACCCAATTGCTAACAGCACATGGCCCTCCGTGGTGAGAAACAACTATTACCGACTTGTCAGTTTATGTTTATTTTACCTTTATTTCAGAGTGCACGTCTCTTAATTATACAAGGGAGGTTTATTGTAGTACAGTATGCCATGACACATTAGTGGCAGCCTCGTAAATCTCATGTTTACTGTCTCATGATTACATGTAGAGGCCACGTGCAGTGATTTACCTGCGTGGCGATGATGCTCTGTGATGCTCACGCTACAGTGAATCTCCTAGTCCTACATTACTCAGGATGCATCCCTGCCACGACGGGACGCATAACTGTAACTGGGAGGGATAAATAGGTTACCTCTGAAAGACAGCATCTTATAGTGTCTGACATGTAGGAAACCACAGAGCACTGAATGACTCTATCTAGTCCCAATCGCCCAGAACAAATGCACAAAAGATCAGGATCTTTTCCTTCCGCGTACTCAGGGAAACAGACCCAGGATAGTAAGACGGTATTGAGCCCACAGCGCCTAGGGTTATTCATTCAAACTGGACCTTAAACATTAAGTAGTCAACTAAGCATAATGGCATGGCCCCTGTAATCCTAACACTTGGGAGGTAGAGGCAGGAGGATTCATGGAGCCAGGCCATCTTTGTCTGTACAGTGAATCCAAAGCCAGCATAGGCTCCACGAGACACCATAGCACAAAACAAAACACAAGCAAACAAATTCACCAAAGGGGAGAGGGACAGAAAAGGAAGCCAAAGAGCATGTGGAGATGGAAGAAAACGTATTTTCTACCAAAACAGCAGTTGTGTGGAGAAAAGGAAGAAGGAGGAGGAGCGTCCCTGGAGCTTGGGATAAGGGTGGGAAAAGGGATGATGGGATGATTATTCTTTTTTTTTTTTTTTAAGAAGAGGGCACCAGACCCCATCACAGATGGCTGTGAGCCATCATGTGGTTGCTGGGAACTGAACTCAGGACCTTTGGAAGAGCAGGCAATGCTCCCAACCTCTGAGCCATCTCTCCAGCCCAGGGAAGATTATTCTTAAATGCTGAAAACGTTTCTGGGTCTCCTCACCAGTAATCTTGGTAACTACCAGAAATAGAAAAATAATTTGAAAATCATTCTATCTTCTCCAATTTTACTTCTTTCCACAAAAGTCAGGATAAACTCTCAATTCCTGAGCATAGTTTTTCAGCCTGCGGTGAGCTCTCCCCACTTGCCTCGACGCCCCCAACCCTCTCCTCTGCCACCTGCCTTCCTGGGTCAATTGTACTTGCCAGAACAGCTGAGGGTTTTCAACTCTTTCCAATGAGCTGTTTTCCTGATTTAACTTGAAGATTGTCTAGAAGTCTTCCTTGACACTCTGCCCATAACCACCTCTGTCCAAGAGCAGATTTGCTCCCTGGAGGTCCCATAACATCCTGTTTCCCTCGGGCATGCTTGGTCACAAATGGGATTCCACATTTCTGTCTCTTACCTTTTGTATCCCAGTTACCTTTCCTGCTCCTGTGTTCAAATACTGTGTAACAAAAGCAACTTAAAGGGAAAAAAACAGATAGTGTGGTTCTTTTTTTTTTTTCTCAATTTGAGACGTTAGAATCATCTGGGAAGGAGAATTTTTAATTAAAGACGGCCTGCAGAAAAATCTCTGGGTCGTTTTCTTTACTAACGATTGCTGTGTATTAAGGCCCAGCCTTGGGCAGGCTGTCCTCAGTTGTGTAAGAAAGCAAGCTGAGCAAAACATGGGGAGCAAGCCAGTAAGCAGCCTTCCTCTGGGGTCTCTGTTTCAGTTCCTGCTTCCAGGTTCCTGCCCTGACTGTGTTCGGTGATGAACTGCGATTGTGTGTGTGTGTGTGTGTGTGTGTGTGTGTGTGTGTGTGTGTGTAAAAACCAAATTAACCCTTTCCTTTTCCTTTCCAAGTGTTTTTGTCCCAGCCACAGAAAGCAAACGAGAACAGGATTTGCTGTGGCTCACGGTTCCAGGGTACAGTTCACCTTTAAAAGTCCTACATGTGCCGAGGTATCCCTCTCGGAAGACCTGTGAAACAAAGAATGATAAGGTCTCTGAGCTACAGATGGCTATAGCCACAAATATTTTCAGATGGTGTCATGCATGAGAGAATGGTAAGAAGGGTCTGAGGATGCCACGCAGCTGGTAAAATCCTTGCTGGGCATGCGTAAAGTCCTGGGTTCGTCTCCAGCGCCCCATAAACTGTGCGCACCTGTAATCCCAGCACTGAGGAGGCAGAGGCAACAGAGCAGGAAACCACGGTTGTCCCTGGTTACAGAGTGAGTTTGAGTACAGTCTGGTAAGAGAAGGGAGAGAAAACACACACAATAAAGTAGTCTACTGGGAGAATTGAAGAGGAGGTTAACCCTGCCTGGGACTCCCAAGAGTGTTCCATGCCGAGGGAAGTGTAAGAACTTATCATTATTTGTTGAAAGGAGGAAGAGATCTTCTGAGATCTAGTTCAGGAAGTTGAACTCCTGTGGAGAAGTCAGGAATATTGTAACTTTTCAGTACAGGAACACACGGCCGAGAAAAGTATCAGAATTATCAGGTCTGTTTCAGATATGGGCCTTGAAAGGGATGGAGCTGAACTGGTAACCTTAGGGAGAAGCATGCTTCCATAAGCAAACATTTCTCAAAGAATGTTCCAGAAACAACTAGTCTAGATTGGGCTTGCCCTGAAGTCTCTGGGAAATACTATATACTGCTCTCCCAACTCGCTCGATCCCCATGCATAACGAACACGAGCATATTAGAAAGTCTAAGCCCTGAAGTCTCTGGGAAATACTATATACTGCTCTCCCAACTCGCTAGATCCCCATGCATAACGAACACGAGCATATTAGAAAGTCTAAACGTCTCAGCCTTTGAGAAACCTGACTAGCCTTTTATTTTCGATTACTCTACGTTGTTGTTGTTGTTGTTTGGTTGGTTTTATCCGAACACTGCTTTAATTCCTTGAACTAGCATTTTCTGAAGCACATGTTGGGAGCCTCTGATCTAAACCGCTCTCGACAACCTGGCTGTAGTAATTTCTAGCTTTTGGTTCTATTTTGTGCGGTGCAAGCATTAAATAAACAGTGTGGTAAGAGTTTTGGAGAAACACAGACTTTGGTTTTCACGTATGAAAATAAAAGGTGTACTAAATCTAATAAGTCTGAAATCAATTTCGCCTTGTCCGCCTTAAAATAATTTTGACAGAACTGAAAATAGTTATTACATGTGAAGGTGAATACGCATAAATCAATACTTAATAAATAGTGTGGGAAAATCTAGTTGTTAAAGTTCAAAACTCATTTCAAACGCAATTCTATGCATTGTAGATTAGTTATATTTTTGATTGCTTTTTGTCTTTTTGATACTGAGTCTCATTGTTGCCCAAACTCATTAAGAAACTAAGGAATAAGCATAACCTTGAACTCTGAATTCCTCCCGCTTTTGCCTCCCAAGTGCTAGCCCAATTTTTTACATTAAAAAGAACTTCTCAGAGCTAGTAAAGTGCTTGTTATTTAAGTATAAGGGCCTAAGTCCAGCCCTTGGAACCCATGCGGGGATAAAAGTTTGTAATTCAGGACTGGGGAAGTAGAGACCAATGGATGCCTGGGGCTGTGTCTAATCAGTGAGTTCCAGGCCAGGGAGGGAGACCTTATCTCAAAAACCAAGGTGGACAGTGTCCCAAGGAACGGCACTGGAGACTGACCCCAGCGTCCTTATGAACACTCGCTCATAGACACACGAACAGGAGCCCACATAGCACACACGCAATCATGAAAGCAAATAATGCACAAATTCAAAGAAACTCACTTCAAATCTGCACGGTTCATTTTGACAACAAACAGTTTTAAATGGCAGACCTAGTAGTCACTTGAGATTGTGTTTTGGAAATAAAACACATTAGACTTCAATAACCCCTAGAAACCGAACAGACACCAACACTCCGAGTCAAAGGCTAACTACCACCATGGAATTCTTTCCTAGTAGCTGAGATAAGGATAATCGATTCCTCCAACACCAGGCTATAATTCTATTTGAAGTACATTTGGGAAATTGATTTACTATATATTTCATAAAATAAATTTGATTAGATAGAATAAATTATTCCAACCATGCAATCATACATTTAAATCATAGCATTCATCTGTCTATACCATTAGAACATGCAGGACACACTTCCTGGCTAAGTTTCGGTTATAAGTCATCTTCAAAAATTTGCATTTTCTAATGCCTTTGAAGTTAGACCTTCTCAAACACAGTTGCCTAAACTAAGTCACTGAATGGTGGCAAACAGCATAGTAATCAATGTTAACTCTGCAAGGTGTTCACAAGCCAGAGTTCCTCTGGGGAAAAAAGATGAAATAATTCATTACACTCCAAAAACCATCTACAGAAGAGTAGGTGGAAGAGTCGCTCAATTAGTCAACAGATTAATTATATCTAATGTGATAGGATCTGTGTTATGATTAATGAGAGAGCTAACCTAAATCACGTCTGTGAGTTACCGTTTCTCGTCTGTATTATGAGACGCCTGACAGAAACAAGCCATGGTAGCAGTCCTGGCTCCTGGTTCAAAGGGTCAGCCACAATGAGGAAGGCATAGCAGCAGAGGCAGTGAGAGTTGGCAGTGCAGTTTCTTCCTGTCTTGGCAGATGAGGAGAAAGAAAGAACAAGGCCAAGAACCAGGTATCACCTTAGAGGTACCTCCCTAGAGGCCAGTGCATGCCAGCTAAGACCCAGTGTACCAAAGTTCCCACAACCTTGTAAGATAGTACCAATAGGTGGGGACCAAGGCTTCAAATGTATGAGCCTGTGGGATACATTTCACATTCAAACCATACCAGTGACAGGAAAATTGGCTGGAAACACCTCTAGTCAATATTCACTCTTTTTTGGTTTTTTGAGACAGGGTTTCTCTGTAGCTTTGGTGCCTGTCCTGGAACTAGCTCTTATAGACCAGGCTGGCCTCGAACTCACAGAGATCCGCCTGCCTCTGCCTCCCGAGTGCTGGGATTAAAGGCGTGCGCCACCACCGCCCGGCTCAATATTCACTCTTTAAGTCTATCTTTTACTTGACCCATAAAGTGAACCTTTTACTTTAGAATTATAACTGAAATTTTCATCATATTTAGCAAATGCTTGAGTATTGTCAGTATCTTGATACTTAATTTTTATAACATAAACTACTTTAACACTAACTCTTGCAATATCTTTTTTAAAAAGTCACTGGAAGCCAAATGTTAAGGAAAAATACATAAAACATGAATTAACTACAAACTCCTGTTTAAATGTCACATTCACATAATAGAGTATATCAATAGTACATTAATACCGAGAAAGTGGAAAACAAGTTCTTTTTAACTAATGACAATGGATCGATTGTCACTAGTTTAAAAAAGGAAAAGAATTTTGAGTCCGCTATAGTGTCTATAATCCCAGTACTATGAAGGTAGAGAAAGGTGCATCAAGAATTTAACCTGTCTCGAAAAACCAAAAAAAAAAAAAAAAAAAAAAAAAAGCCAGCTTCAAACTACATAAAAACTTGAGCTCAATAGGTTAGTAGTATGCCTCGACAGGTAAAAGTGCTTGCTACCTTTATATAAATATAAGTAAATATGTGTGTGCTGTATGTAAATAAATTATATGCTTAATTATTTTATTTATTATTAATAATAAATTAATATATTTATTGTGAGCACAGATGACAAGGACAAAATAATGGGACTGTTAGGAGGATTCATAAAAGAATATTTTCATTACCTCTTCAAGGGTTAAATACAGATTCTTCACCTACAATGCAAAATAGAGCAACAATAAAAGAAAACTATTGATAAATCAGACTACAGTAAAAAGATACATCCATAACAAGTATACATTAAGAGAGAAAAATAAAGCAAGCAAGGGAACAGGAAAAGATATTTCCACCACATATCTGACCAATGATTCATCTGAATGCACTCAAAAACTCCCATAAGTCAATATGAAAACTAGACCAGATAACAGAAAAAAAAATTTCAACAGTCATTTCACAAAGTAGGTTGTCCAAAGGACTGCACAACACATAAAATGAACCTAGACCCTCAGTGATAGACAAGTGTCCATTCACTGAAGTAGGAAGGGTTACCTGTATTTCTTTAAGATTATCAGCAGTGTGATGGAAGTAAAATCTACAGGTTCCTGAAGCAGCTACACAGAAAGAGTCAACACCAAGACCTGAGCTTCGCGAACAGCAGAACTGCACGCAAGCCCCTTTAGTGGCCTGGACTATTTATACTGAAAATGTCAAGTGTTGGCAGGAATGTAAAACAAATAGAACTCCCAGTCAGGTGCCCTGACATTTGATGCCTGCAATCCCAGCATATGTGAGGAGGAGGATTAGTGATGTGGGAGGTCCTTCTGTATATGTGTGGCTTTTATTGGCTAATGAATAAAGCTGTTTAGGTCAATGGCTCAGCAGAATAAAGCCAGGTCAGAAATCTGAACAGAAATATATATAGAGAAAAGGCAGAGTCAGAGAGATACCATGTAGCTGCTGAAGGGCACAGATGCCGGAACTCTACCCAGTAAACAACAACCTTGTGGCAATACACAGAATAATAGAAATGGGTTAATATAAGATGTAAGAGCTAGCTAGTAATATGCATAAGCCATTGGCCAAGCAGTGTTGGAATTAATAAAGTTTCTGAGTGATTATTTGGGTCAGGACGGCCAGGAAACACACAAGCAGTCGCCATTTACAGATTAGGAAGAGTCCAAGCTCATCCCCAGCTACCCAGTGTGCTCAAGACCAGCCTGGGCTACATGAAACTATGTCTCAAAATAAAACAAGTGAGATTCTGAAACACGACCACCAAAAGTTTAAAATTGGTATAAGCACTTAAAAAACTAGCATCATCTATAAGCTAAACAGGCCTACCAGAGAGCCCAGTACCCCAATCCCTAAGAGAGAAAATACATATATCTCCAGTAGAAGATAAGTAAAAAAGATGCAATTGATGCCCTTTTCATAACGCCTCAGGATGGGCAAACAATACAAAGACCATCAAAACTGGAATAAATAAGTAAATTATGGCGTGTTCATGAAGTGGAGTCCAATAGAACGATGAAAATGAGCAGATGATAAATACAGCAATTACTCTCACAAACATGATAACAGAAGTTCTATACAAGAAAGGAAGGGAGAAGGGGAGGGAGAAAGGGAGGAGAGAAAAGGAAGAAAAACAAATAAAATAGTGTATGCTATGTGATATCATTTCTACGAAGTGCAAAACTAGGGTCTAAAGATGGGCGGGGTGTTGGCTTTGGAAGTCAGGATGGTGGTGATGCCTGAAAGAGAGCAGGAAAGAGTCATCTGGGGTCCTCTGTTGGTCACGTGGGCGTGTTCACGTGGTCACTTCCTGTGTGTTATGTTATGTGATAATCATCTCTGAAGAAGATTGTCATATACCTAGGAATATGCCCACAGCAGGCCTGCTAAGTGGGAAGTGTGCTGGGTGGGAAGCATCGTGGTCCTAATAAAGGGAAGATGGGCATATGCATGGGAGGCTGACTGGGAGGCACACATGCCAAAGTTGCCAGTGACCATCCGGGACAAGACTTCTGGGATGACTATTTTTGGTTGTCAACTTAACTACATCTGGAATTAACTAAAACCCAAATACTGGACATGGTGGTAAGGGATTTTTTTTTCTTAATTAAATCATTTCAAATGGGAAGACCTAATCAGTATCTTTGAGGCAGAAAAACATACCTTTAAGACAGATCTTTTGAGGTGGGAAGAGCCACCTTTAGTCTGGGTCACACCTTCTGCTGGCAGCCCACATAAAGGGCATGGAAGAAGGAAGCTTGCTCCCTTTGACCGCTTGTACTTGTCCTCACTGGCAAATCCATTCTCTCACTGACATTAGAGCTTACTTCTTTGGGATCCTGGCATACTGAAGACAAACTGAGACATCCAGTCTTGTGACTGGGCAACTACTGGACTCTTGAGCCTCTGCTTAAAGGCAACCGTGGTTGAATTAGCTGGACCACAGCCTGTAGTTACTCTAGTAAGTCCTCTTTCTGCATATAGAGAGAGGTTTACTCTGTGAGTTTGGTTACTCTAGAGAATCTTGACAAATATACTTTTCTATTGACTTATTTGTACTTTACTGTGTTTCTTGGTTTTTCTTGAGTGAGCAGATAATCACTGTAGAAAATACTGAGTATTAACCATATTCCTGCCAGCATTCACCCAGAAAACAGCAAATCTGACTGTTCAGAGTGAGGCTCTTGTTTCTAACACAGAGAAAGTTTTGAGCCATCATCCTGAATGGCATGAAAAACTAAGCCAGAATACCAACCACAGCAAACCCAGGCTGCATCAAATACGCTGCCAGGGTTCTCTGTGACAAACTTGGGTAAGTATGCCAAAAATGATACTTTCTACAGCATCAGGAACTTCTTTGAGAAAATCTTGAAATTCTATTTCCTGCCTAAAATCCTAGGGTATCTCTAGTTCACCTACCAACTAGACATTTAAATTATTTTATCAAAAATTTAGTGAATGCTTCTAAATAACATAAATCAGCAGATAGCCCATGTTCTTCTAAAACGTAAATGAAAGAGTAATTGCTCTCTCGTTCTTTCTATGCTTTGTTCTTCTACAGTAGATGCTCACCAGTGTTGGGGGATTTTTACCCCTCATCTCCTCGAAAGCTGCAAGTGAAGAGGGAGAAGAGCCAAGGAACAATTGCCTATTTCTTCCCTCCTCCCAGGGCTCCAGTTCTTGCTCTCTAGGCCCCGGCCGGCTCTTGGCTCTAGGTCAGACGAATGCAGCTGCTGAGGCCGGAGTGCTCGCTGTCCACACTGACCGCTGCTCTCCACACGCCGACATGTGGGCCACAGAGCACTGGAGCAGAGTGAAGTGCTGATGCAATCGATAGCCCTGCCGAGGACGAGGGTTCGGAAAGCTGTTTGGGGGAACAGATATCCAAGATCTGACCACTGGAACAGAATGCGGAACGTCGCGGCGAGGCACGGCCTGCCTCATCTGGAGCTACAGGGCTCGAAAACCTAGTACCAGGCCTTTTCCAAAAAAAAGAAAGAAAATAAAAGATGCTGCGATTACCAAGTCACCTGAAGATTACAGTTACGATTAAATGCTTTAGGGATTTTCAGAGGAGCTTATCTGCTTTAAAAGGAATTAGAGCCCAAAAAACACACGTATGTTTTAGAAATTCCCCTAACAGAAGCGTTGATGCCTACATGAAGACTCTCCGTTTCTCAGGATGAGCAAAGAGACGTAGGAGATGGGGTGGTTTTTATTGGACCTAGCAGAAGAGAGAAGAAAGAGCATCTCCTCCCAACTGCAGGATCTGAAATCTCCTCCTGGTCAGGACCCAGGACCGTGATCCGGGCTAGAAGCATCCAGGTCACAGCCTGGGGCCAGAGTCGCAATCAGAGAGCCATCAAGCAAATATGCAGGAAACTGCTTCCCTGGTCCTTCCGGCACACCAGCGCTGGACTGCAGGGCAGCTTCTGGCAGAATTAGGAGGCAGGCCAGAATGCTTGATAGCTTTGATTATTTGCTACCCGGGAGGCTTTGGGAAATGACAAGAAAAGCAAGACAGGAAGGAGATAGAAGAGGGGATGCTAAGTCTAGGAACCCAGTCCTTGTCAGCTGAGAGAGAAGCTTGCAGGGGGGAGGGGGCAGGGGAAAGAAGGAAGAAAGTGGGTGATATGCAGAGGAAGTGGGGGGGGGTCAGCCTGAGGAGGAGAGTTTTTTCTAAAATGGAGTCATCAATTGTCCAGCCTCAAGAGTTGTGGTTTAGAGTATCTTGCTTATATGGAGTTAGATGTTTTGCTTTTAATAGTTGAACCATAAACGAGCCAAAGAATTTTTAGAAACATTTTAGTGTTTAAAAAAAAAAATCAAACATAAGGGGCTAAAGAGGTGGCTCAGCAGTTAAGGGCACTTACTGCTCTTCCAGAGGACCTGGATTCAGTTCTCAGCACCCACATCAGGAGGCTCACAACTGTTAATCACAACTCAAGATCCAGGGAGCTAATGCCTCAGTGCCTTTGGTCTCCACCGGCACCTGCATTCACACACACACACCCAACACACACACACACACACACACACACGAGAGAGAGAGAGAGAGAGAGAGAGAGAAATAAAAATATTTTTTTTCAAAAATTTAAATATACAAAGAAAAAAGCATTGAACCTGGTGTACCCAGAACTCTAATCCAACAATTACCAGATGCTAGCCAAGCATCTCAGCATCACATTCAATCTCTATCACTTCTCTCTCTCTCCTGGCTCCAGAGAAGTCCGCAATATTCAGTGCACACCAGAAAGCCAATGTTTGCCTTGCTCTTGTTGAAAGCAAAGTCTGGGGATTTGGAGAATGGGGAAAGAGCTCTATTCTGACCCCAACCCACCAATCTTGTTGCCCAAACACACTGCATGTTCCATAACCACAATTTAAAAATTTAGGTATCTGGAGCAGGATTGAGACAGTGACTTGGGCCAGAGTGGGCCTGAGGCAGCAAATCTCACAGGGGCAGGACTGAGCCAGCAACCTGGGCCAGAGTGAGCCTGAGGGAACAAAATCCACAGGAGCAGGACTGAGCCTGTTAAAATGGCCAAGATCAAAAACGCTGATGACAACTTATGCTGGAGAGGATGTGGGGTAAAGGGAACACTCCTACATTGCTGGTGGGAGTACAAGCTGGTACAGCCCCTTTGGATGTCAGTGTGGTGATTTCTCAGAAAATTAGGAAACAACCTTCCTCAAGACCCCGTAATACCACTTATGGGTTATATATCCAAAGAATGCTAAATTGTGCCACAAGGACATGTGCTCAACTATGTTCATAGCAGCATTGTTTGTCATAGCCAGAATCCGGAAACAACCTAAATGCCTCTTGACCAAAGAATGGATAAGGAAAATGTGGTACACGATGGAGTACTACACAGGAGAAAAAAATAATGACATCTTGAAATTTTCAGTCAAATGGATGGAGCTAGAAAACATTATATTGAGTGAGGTAACCCAGACCCAGAAAGACAATTATCACATGTAGGCAAAGAAAACCAGCCTACAAATCACAATCCCAGAGAACCTAGACAACAATGAGGACCCTAAGAGAGACAGACATAGATCTAATCTACATGGGAAGTAGAAAAAGATAAGATCTCCTGAGTAAATTAGGAGCATGGGAGAGGGTTGAAGGGGAGGGGAACAGAGAAAAATGTAGAGCTCAATAAAATCAATAAAAAATATTGGGTATCACTTAATATAAGATATTTTAAATGGGGAAAGGGACTAAGAGTGTGCCTCAGTGATAAAGACAAAGCATAGCTTAGCATATGTTGGGTTCAACATTGCACCAAGGTAGGAGAGAGGAGAGGGAGAGAGAAGAGAAATGGAGAGATTATTTTATTTTCCCTACATTCTAATAGATCGTCTTGGGTCCCTGGCTTTGAAAACCATAGTGCTTGGCTGGCAGTTACCCCAAGAGAAATCTTTTGAGTGAGCAATAGGGAGGTCAGGTCTGGCAGGCTGAAAAGGAGCCTGGTGTCTGTTTGTAAAGGACAGTAAAGACTGAGGTCTTGGTTCTGCTATCCATTAGAGTCAGCCTGAGGGGTTTATGCGATGTGCACATTCGAGTTACCCCATGCCAGTCAAATTGATAGTTCTAAGGATGGGGTGTGTGCAGTGGTATTTCATTAAAATTCCATTAGCTGACCTCTGATAGGCAGACATGGGTTGAACAACCCCTTACATAGGTGTTTTCAAAAATAACGAGTTGAGCCCCCCATGCCCTGCCCATCAACTCCTGAGGTGGATGGAAGAGCTGGCTCTGATCATAAGGGTAGGAGAGCTGCCCTTGCGCCTCATCAGCTGCAGCGCTCAGGAGAATGGCCCCTATCTCATGCCTTGGCAACACAGTAGAGCTGGCCCTGAAGGTAGGTAGGTAGCGGAGATCCAACCTTGAGAACCTGAAAGCATGAGAACTGGCCCCACCCTTTGCTCATCGCTGCGTGGGGTGAACTCACCAGGGCAACGCTGGTGCGCTCACCCTGGTCGTGAGGACAGAGGCGAGCTGGCACTCTTACCAACCTTGCAACTACCAGGGTTATGAGTTGGCCCACCCCAACATCCACCCTATCTGTGATTTGCAGGAGCGTGTGAAGGGACTGGTCCCTGCGGACCCAAAGCTGCATGATCTCCACAACACAGGGCAACAACAGGATAACCTAGAGGGAGTTCCAGGAAGGCCCAGCATTGACAATGCAGGAGAAACCAGAGGCCTCGAACCAGACCAATGGCTATTTGCAATAAACACTTGCAAGTAAGGCTATACGGATAAAATGTTTACTGTGTGACTCACTGGCTCACACTGCGGCTTCCATGACGCTCATCGCCTTCCACATTGATTTTCTTTTCTCTCTTTTATTCTTCTTCTCGTTCTTCATTTAAATTTTATTTGATTTTCGGGAGTAGGTTGCAAGGGCAGAGGGTGGCTACGAAGGGACGGGGAAATGAATGGGATGGAGATGCATGATGTGAAAGATAGAAAGGATTAATAAAAAGAATTAAAAAAAAAATAGCCAGCTGTTGAATGGGAACCTACAAAGTCTGGGCCAAAAAGTAATTTTTTCTACTAAGAGTGAGGAAAATGTATTCTTCCCAAATGAAGAAATAATGTGGAAAGGTGAGAGTAAGAGACAGGCAAAGAAAATTTAGGGCAGCCGGGCGGTGGTGGCGCACGCCTTTAATCCCAGCACTCGGGAGGCAGAGGCAGGCGGATCTCTGTGAGTTCAAGACCAGCCTGGTCTACAGAGTTAGTTCCAGGACAGGCTCCAAAACCACAGAGAAACCCTGTCTCGAAAAAAACAAAAACAACAACAACAACAAAAAAAAAAAACAAGAAAATTTAGGGCAAAAGAAATCATAAATCATACTTCAGTAAAAGGAGGATCTTTTTGCAAATGGTATTTTCATTTCAGGTTGTGACTTACTCCATCTTAAAGTGGTGCAAAATTTTGACAAACTTCATTTTTCTTGAACCAACAGGACTTATCCTATAGGATTATGGAAATTACCTAACAGCTATTTCATATTGCAAGCATGACTATTTCATACGTCAGAATAATTTCGGCTACTTGACTATTCTTTCCCTTTAAATCAAGTTTCTTTCTCAATTGGGGGAAAAGATGGTCTGAAGAGAATAAAAAGACACTGTCTAAGGAACTGGTTCATCATCGTACACCACTAAAGGGGAAAGCAAGGATAAAAATGTGGGCTGCAGACAGCTGGAAGGCAAAACCTAACACAATGAATGACACATGGAATCCTGCTGGGAGGGAAGGTGGGGGGGGGTGTGGGTTTGCACCACAATGCATTGTTTCCTGCCACTTCCTGTCTGATGAGCACCGTGGAGCAGTAAAATTTTTCCCAGAAATGATTTCCTCAGCTGTTTCATTGATGGATTTAGCATGGCTATTTAGTCAAAACGTTAAATCGTTATTATTAAGTGTTTACACACCAGACATTCCTAAAGATGAAAGTTGAAAGAAATGTGCACTAGATTCCATTGTATCACAGATCAGGAATGCCAAAAAAAAAACACCCCACGAGTCATCAATTCCCACTTCTATGTTAAATGGCTATAAAGTAAAAGGTGGTTTTGGTCCCTATTCTACCAAAGTTCTGTTGACCTTATCTTTTGTCCTAGCAGCGGAGTTAATAGTCGTTCTAGGGCACTTGCAAGGGAACAGAATGGGCTAGCTGAGTTTATTTTATGATGTTTAAAGAGACTAAAAAGAGCTTGTGCTAAAAATAGCTTTCATAATAAATTCTGGGCAGTCACGAGAGGACGTGGTGATGGCAACACGTACCTATTGCAGACTTAGTACGGGCACCACAGTGCTCATTCAACTGGAGGTGAGCTATCACAGTAGGCTCAAACCAAGGACAAATAGTATGTCTACGGTTCTACAGGGCACTCTAGATCTTAAAGGGGTTTGCAATAACTTACCAGCCCTGCTTGGCATGCTCATTTCTGTAATTTAAGATCTTGTTAGCCAACATCGGGATGACTCTAGTCTCTCCCCTCCTCACCATCACCAATGTTTCTCTGGCCGTGGCATCTCATGGGAGCGCATCACCTCCATTAATTACAGGGTATTCTCTTGCTTCTTGTTCTTCACCTCCTACTCCCTCTCATACCCACTCCTTATGCTAACCACACGGGTCTGCATGCCTTGGTCAACCACACTTTTGGTTCTAAGCTCTCTAGTGTGCTCTCCTCCTTTATGGGACTGAAGAGTTCTCACAAGGATTGAGATCAAGGCAAATTTTACTTCTTTTATAGAAGTCTTTCTGGGAGTGACCAAGGGTTGGCCTTTCTAGCTTTGAAGTTACTTATCTTCCCGTGTGTTTCTGTTATCATCCCCACAGCCATCACCTCTGCCTTAATCTAGGTTTCCAACATCACTCTCCACAGAAAACTATCCTGGTAAAGTCAGCTTGGTGTCCAGTGGGCAGTCAGTGCAAGGACCTGAAGAGCACAGTGGTAAATTATTGAAAGGACTTCTGCTCCTGCTCAAGGAAGAGAGGGTGGACCACTAGATAGCTAGTTCATGTTTCTTCACCTGACTCAAAGGATAACTCTACTGGACAGTAGATTATTATTTTTTTTAAAAAAAAAAGTTTACTTGCTGCATTTAAAATATGCATATATCATGAAAATTTTTTTATTTAAAGAATTTCAAAGTGAAAATACAGACTTCCTGTTAAAGGCCCTAAGCTGCAAGTAGACTTGAGATGTGGCAAGCTGAGAGGCTATTTAGACAGTGCCACCAAGCTGGGAGCTGGCCCGAGGTTTGCTCGTTAGGAAGGCCTGTCTTCAACAACCAACTTGGTTTTTCTGCCCTGCGTATGGAGGGCCTGCCTCATCCCTTCCCTACCAAGCAGTCCTCCCTCTCTTTCCCCTACCCTCCTGAACCAGGGGCCAGAGTCAATTGTAGGAAAAATAAGTTGCTTTTTCAAAACTTCATATAAACGATGCCCTCGGGGAAATGCCTGTATCTGTGAAATATGATTATGAACTATGATTCACAGGATCCCAAAGGGTTATGTAGCAATTAGGGAGACCTGGTTGGAAGGGGGCATGTTTTTTTTTTTGTTTGTTTGTTTTTTTGAGACAGGGTTTCTCTGTGGCTTTGGAGACTGTCCTGGAACTAGCTCTGTAGACCAGGCTGGTCTCGAACTCACAGAGATCCGCCTGCCTCTGCCTCCCGAGTGCTGGGATTAAAGGCGTGCGCCACCGTTGCCCGGCAAGGGGGCATGTTTTGACTATTCCATTACCCTCAGGCCTTGATAAATTCTCTAGTCTGCTCACAGTTCTAGGCCACATGGAACTACCAAGCTCTCAATTTGTGTCTATAGGACACCAAAAAGCTATATAATTTGAACAAATAAACTTTTAAAAAAACATTTCCATATCTGGATAGGAGAACTGATGGTTTGCCAATACACAAAAGGTAAAAAAAAAAAACCAGGTGAATATTGAAATTTATATCTTAAAGCTGGGTGTCCTGGCACCTGCCTTTAATCGCAGCACTCAGGAGGCAGAGGAGGGGACGTCTCTGTGAGTTCAAGGTCAGTCTGGTCTGCGGAGTGAATTCCAAGATAGCCAGAGCTACAGAGTGAGACCCTCTCTCAGAAATAAACAAATGAAATGAAATAAGCTATATTTTAATTCTCTACCAGCTCACATGTTGGAGGTAAACAGACATCATCATGTCGATGACCCCTGATCTAACCCTGAGGGGGAACTGCCACCTCCAAGGTGAGGGAGCTGACATATTTTGAGCATCTGTCAAGTGTTTTATAAGCATAGTTTTATTAATCACTCAACACTGCCATGGGGTGGATATCACGTAGCCCCATATTTACAGATGAGGAAATTAAGATTCAGGGTGAAGTAACTTCTCTGAGGTCACACACAGAGTATGCAATTGAGCTGGAAATTAACCTTGGGTTGTCTGTCTACAAATCCAGTGCTCCGTCCTCCCACCACGCCTTTGCCAGAGGCCCACAGAGTCAGAAGCAACCCAGCTGCGCCAATGTAGTGCATGTGAGACTTCTTCATAACTTCTCACAATCCATGCCGGCCTGCTGAGTAAGTGGGATCAGCCCCACACAGCTCCAGGAAAGGAAGTACAGCCTTTGCTTAGGAATTCACGCTTGCACGTAGAGCTAGCCTCAGCAGAACTCGGCCCTGAATCAAAAAATAATTTATTTAATATCCACGCATACATATATTGTGGTTGATAAATTCAGTTCCCCATTCCCTCTTCTCCAATTCCCGTCCCATTACCTACCAGCATTTTCCCTTCCAAATCTCACCCCCCTTTCTCTGTCTCTTTGCCTCTCTCTGTGTCTCTGTCTCTCACCTCCCAACCCCATAACCCATATCCATTTAGTGTCTGTGCCTGGGTGAAGGAATACCTACTGGAGCATGGTAGCCACTCAGGGCCTGAATCCCTGACGAAAACTGACGCTCTCTCTCCCCAGCAGTCATCAGTTCCCAATCAAATCAAAGTCTTGACTTTTCAATACAACAAATAGTTGGTGTCACCTGGTCAAAACTTCCCTGCATCTGAACATTCTTATACCATTGCTTAATTACATGCTTATAGAGCCAAATAATTTGTTTCCTTTTTTATTATAATCTAAAGTTAAATATATAAAAAAGAATTCAATTTACAAGGATGACAGTAAAAAAAAAATAGCACCTCCTCTGCCTCCCCCTAAAACCATCTCCCACTCTCCAACAGCAATCTCAAATGTTCATAATTTTTTGTTTTATTTTATTTTATTTTTATTTTTTGGTTTTTTGGTTTTTTGAAACTAGGTAGCCCAGCTGTCCTAGAACTCACTCAGTAGCCCCCAGCTGGCATAAAAACAGAGAAGTCGACCAATGGAATCGTATAGAAGACCCGGATTTTAACCCTCAAACCTATGAACACCTCATTTTCGATAAAGGAGCTAAAAGTATACAATGGAAGAAAGAAAGCATCTTCAACAAATGGTGCTGGCACAACTGGATGTCAACCTGTAGAAGAATGAAAATAGACCCACATCTTTCACCGTGCACAAAACTCAAGTCCAAATGGATTAAAGACCTCAAAATCAGCCCGAACACACTGAAAAGGATAGAAGAGAAAGTGGGAAGTACCCTACAACAGATGGGCACAGGAGATCGCTTCCTATGTATAACCCCAGAAGCACAAACATTAAGGGCAACATTGAATAAATGGGACCAACTAAAACTGAGAAGCTTCTGCAAAGCAAAGGACACTGTCCCTAAGACACAAAGGCAACCCACTGACTGGGAGAAGATCTTCACCAACCCCACAACAGACAAAGGTCTGATCTCCAAAATATATAGAGAACTCAAGAAACTAGACTTTAAAATGCTAATTAACCCAATTAAAAAATGGGGCACTGATCTGAACAGAGAATTCTCAACAGAAGAAGTTCAAATGGCCAAAAGACACTTAAGGTCATGCTCAACTTCCTTAGCAATCAGGGAAATGCAAATCAAAACAACTTTGAGATATCATCTTACACCTGTCAGAATGGCTAAAGTCAAAAACACCAACGATAACCTTTGCTGGAGAGGCTGTGGAGGAAGGGGTACCCTCATCCATTGCTGGTGGGAATGCAATCTTGTGCAACCACTATGGAAGTCAGTGTTTTGGTTTCTCAGGAAATTCGGGATCAACCTACCCCTGGACCCAGCAATACCACTCTTGGGAATATACCCAAGAGATGCCCTATCATATGACAAAAGCATTTGTTCAACTATGTTCATAGCAGTATTATTTGTAATAGCCAGAACCTGGAAACAGCCTAGATGCCCTTCAATGGAAGAATGGATGAAGAAAGTGTGGAATATCTACACATTAGAGTACTAAGCTGCGGTAAAAAACAATGACTTCTCGAATTTTGCATGCAAATGGATGGAAATGGAAAACGCTATCCTGAGTGAGGTTTCCCAGACCCAAAAAGATGAACATGGGATGTACTCACTCATAATTGGTTTCTAGCCATGGATAAGGGTCACGGAGTCTACAATAGGTGAATCTAAGGAAGCTAAGTAAGAAGGGGAACCCAAGGAAAAACATATAGTTATCCTCTTGGCTAAGGGAAGTGGACAAAATTGCCGGGGAGAAAATTTGGGTTCTTGGGGGTGGGGTGGGATGGGGGTAAGGGGAGATGGGGAGAGAAAGGTTAGAAGGGAAGGAGGTCGGGCCTTGGGAAAACAGGAGGATTGGGATAAAGGAAGGTTGGACAGGGGAGCACGGAACCACAATTCTTAGTTAAGGGAGCCACTTTAGGGTTGGCAAGAGACCTGACCCTAGAGGGGCTCCCAGGTGCCCAAGCTGAGGTCCCCAGTTAGTTCCTCGGGCAGTTGAGGATAGGGAACCTGAAATGACCCTATCCTAGAGCAATACTGACGAATATCTTGCATATCATCATAGAACCTTCATCTGGTGATGGATGGAGATAGAGACAGAGACCCACACTGGAGCACTGGACTGAGCTCCCAAGGTCCCAATGAGGAGCAGAAGGAGGGAGAGCATGAGCAAAGAAGTCGGGACCACGAGGGATGCACCCACCCACTGAGACAGTGGAGCTGATCTATTGAGAGCTCACCAAGACCAGCTGGACTGTGACTGAAAAAGCATGGGATAAAACTGGACTCTCTGAACATGGCGAACAATGAGGGCTGATGAGACGCAAAGAACAATGGCACGGGGGATTGATCCTACGTAATGTGATGGCTTTGTGGGAGCCTAGCCAGTTTGGATGTTTACCTTCCTAGATATGGACGGAGGTGGGAGGTCCTAGGTCTTACCACAGGGCAGAAAAACCTGACTGCTCTTTGGACTGGAGAGGGAGGGGGAAAGAAGTGGGGGGAGGGGGAGAAGGGTGGGAGGAGGGGGAGGGAAATGGGAGGCTGGGAGCAGGTGGAAACTTGTTTTTTTTTTTTCTTTTCTCCTTTTCTCAATAAAAAAAAAATATTTCAACACACCAGAAAATCCTCTTCCATCTTTTTTTTTTAATTTTTTTTTCTTGTGTGCCTTAGGCATGCATCAAGTCGGTAGGTGGCCATGGTCAGTCACCCTCATCTGCCGAGCGCCGTCTCCTTAACGTGCCTTTGTCTGGAAACACAAGAGCGGTCTCCCTTCTTGTTGTCCCATGCCCTCATTTTGGTGGAGCATGCCTACGTAACTTCTAGGAACGAGTGAAAGGTAAAATGTTTTGACGCCTTGCACGTAGAAATTCAGCTTCTTCTCCAGGTTCCCATATTCTTAAAATGTCATAGTTTTCCTGTAAATAATATGAGTCCCATTTAGTTTGCTGCAAGAAAAACGGGTAGGCTCAAAACTGACCAGAGTATTTTAGTATGGTCTGAGGAGAGTTAGGCGAGAATTAGCTTGCAATTCCGGAGTCGGTCACGTGCACTAAAAATTCTTCGTGCCATGGTGTCATACTACAGTCAGCACACACTTGTCCCTTATGCCTACATGTGCTTCTATTTAGAACTCACGACTCAAGTTTTCCAAGATCATTTTAGATTCCATTCTTACATTCTTAAGTGCTAATTGTCTTTCTAACGGCACTAGCCAGACGGTGTGTGCTTCACAAATATAGCCCACCATCCTGATAAGCTGTAGAATACACGTCTCGACTTTTCAGGCTTGCTGCCATCACTTCTGGTGGCCAATCCGAAATCACACTAAAACATCCAAATCGAAGCTTGGTAAACGTGGCACGGCGGTTTGCTCATGAAGGGAGCAGTGCTTCTGAGCATGCGTTCCAGGGTGTCCGAGACCTGCGGGACGTTCTGATGCTTTCGCAAAAGTTTAAGCGTTTGCTTTTCAAAGGCACACTCCTTTATCTTATTCTAAAAGCCGGGCAGTGCATAATCCTTTTTCCATATCTCGTGTCCTTCCAGTTAACACCAAACAGATATATCACAGGAGGCAGAAGGGCATAATATGAGCACCAATGCTCCAAATATAGGTATGTAATCCCTTACTTCTTGGATCTACTAAGAACAGAGTATCAGGAAGCTATAACATATGTATTGAGTGCCTGTCACGTTGCATCTACTACAATGTGAAGAACACAGGGTCCCAGTCTTGCTTCATGATACCACTTGACAGTACAGTTGAAATCATGCAGCAGAGAGGTCTTTGCCAGCTCCCTTTTGTTTCCAGATGGGATCGAGGCATCTTCTTTCGCTCTGTGTTTCGAGGGCCACAGAGTATTCACTACTCATCTTGGCAACCTCAGCAAGGGCAGGGTTTGTCATGTTAGCAGGAACTCAGTGCGTACTGGACAAGTAGGCTATTACACCCAAAGAAGATAAATATGTATATTTATACAAATAAAAACATCTGACCTTTCTTATCATGATTACGCAACCATTTACGAATTTACTTTGCTCTTAGAAAAGCTTAATACAATACGATAGTAAAATGGTTCCACTTGGTATGCATTTACCACTGTGAGTATTACACAGTCGAATAATTAAACTGTTGTAACTTTAACTCTTTATCTGGGAGTCAGTGTGGAGGAGCATTTGCTGCCCTGACACTGGGTTTCACCCCAGCATCCCCAAACAAACCACAAAATTCTATCTGTTCCATTTCATATAGCATCCGACTCCAAATCCAGTCTCAAGAGTAGAATTTAACTTTTTGAGCATTAGACCAAGTTATTTGTGGTTTAGAAGGTGCCTAGACAGAGCGCATAAGAGTTCCAAACAAAGTGAAATCAACAACAGCAACAAAACTTTTAGTAAAGTTTCACCCTAAATTAAAAAATGCTAACAGTTCTAAGACAGTCACAAGAGTGAGTGTAAGTATTAACAGGTCACTTCTGGAAACGTCTACAGGACTTAGGAACTTCCAAGCCTTTGGAAGTCTCAATATTTGGACCACTGGAGGTCATTGTCTCGCCACCACATACCTCTTCTCTTTCCTAAAGTGCCTGTGGTCTCCACCTCTTCCTCTCAGAACTATAAAGAGGAAAACAGTCTAGTTCTTTTCTGGTCCAGCATTTTTGCTTTCAGAAGAAAAAAAAAAAAAAAAAAAAAACAGGGGCCCGAGAAAGGTGAGGTATCCAACCACTTCACAAGCAGGCTAGAAGCAAAGTGTCCTGTTCTCCCAGACAGGAAGCAGGAGCAGTCCACAGAAACACTGCCTGCTATCCCGGGAATTTGCTTGTCTGCTGTGTGGAAATAGTCTGACCCTGGAGAGTCTAATTCCAAGACAGTTACACACACATTCCAGATAAAGATGCATCTTCATCTGAATTGGAATAGAATGGCAGACCTATATCATGCCTGCTGTACTGAAGAACAGAAAAATAAAATTCCTTATAATCTCCAGTCCCTTGGAGAGAGAAAGTTCTTAGAAGAACCTAACCCCAGTACCCATTCCCAACACAATTGCCTAATTTAGGTGGTGTGCCTCAAAGCCTGCATTGACCTATTGCTTTTTCTCATGTGAGTAACTGCCTCCTGCCCATTTTGTTTCTCATCAAGGACAGAAACGTCACTCCCAGCAGCCCTTTTACATCCATATATCTGCTTGAGTCCCTATAGGGTACCCCAGCTTGAGGTTTCAGAGTCAAAACCAGGGGAGAAATATGCTCCTCCTCACAGGGCTTTGTCAGCCATGAGCTGGAGTCATGGAGAGGACATGGACCTGGCTGTTGTTCAGATCCATTTCAAATGTGGCTCTGATTGTAAATGCTGTGGAAGACCTCAGTTGCGGATGCTAAATGTCTTCATCCCTAAACCAGCGGTTCTCAACCTTCCTGATGCTATGACCCTTTAATAGTGCTCCTCGTGGTATAGTGACCCCTTCCCACCATAAAGCTGCTTTCATTGCTACTTTATAACTGAAAATTTGCTATTGTTATGAATCGTAATATAAATTAGAGAATTTTCAAAGAGGCCACGACCCATAGGTTGAGAACCAGAGCTTTAAATCATATGTCGGTAGTAACATTTCTCCATATTGATATAACAAACATCAAATAAAAGCATGTTTATAAAAGGCCTCATGCTGCACACTCTTTTCATTTCCACCACACTCATTTTGTTTCTATCTCTCCCCCCTGTGAAAAGCAGATAACAAAAACCAAACACTACCGTTATGGCATGGGTCAGAAGGCTTGGTTGGTGAAGGTGCTTCCTGCCAAACCTCATCATCCGAGTCAAATTCCTGGGACCCACGTGGAGACATGAGTGACTGACTCTCACACATGCAGCATGGCACGTCTGTGTACACACACATCCCCACACATAAATAAATAAATGCAATAGACTATGTTGAGTGTGAGGACTCAGCGGAAGCTGAGGCAGGAAAAACGCGAGTTCAAGGCCAGCCTTCAAAACCCCAAGCTTGACTAAGCTCGCTGGTATTGTAATTCATTATGCGACTGTCTCTACTTTTACATGTATTTAAATATTTTGTGAAGAATGTAAACTGAGCAATTTTTTAAACAATTTTCAGAGCTAGGCTTGGTAGTGCAGGACTGTAAGTAAACCTAACTACTTGGGAAATTGGGGCAGAGGAATGCTGGGTTCAAGGCTGTTCTGCTACAGAGTGAGTTCAAAACCAGCCTGAGTAACTGAGTAAGACTCTTGTTTCAAAATGAATAGAAACTTAAAAAGGGGCTTGAGACACAGCTTGGTGGTAGAGGATATGCATAGCGGTGGTGAGGCCTCAGTCTAATTCCCTGTACAATCAATCAATCAAACAAACAAACAAGAAACCCACCATGGTTTAGTACATACAAATAAACTTATTAAAAAAAAGCATGTTCATTCATATAAAAAAATTAAGCCACAAAAACTCCAAAGCTAGAGGATATTATTTTATTCAATTTGAGGCATTTTATAAAATATCCCACATCTTCAGGAAGTTTTCTTCTGATATGGAAGTTACCTGGGGATTTGGATGTAGTTTTTGGGGGTGTTAGTAATCTTATGGCAAACCAGAGAAAATTAATAATTATGGTTAAATCTTGGCTGTATTAATCTATAAGGCTGCATTGTCTCAGTCAGTTGTGTTGAAGATGTTCTGGGAGTTGGATCAACTGGATCATCACTCCTATCAGAGACCTCTCAAGTGTCTTGTTCCATCAAAACACATTAGCCTGGAAGGAATCCATAGCTTCTCATCTTCTGTGGAAACAAAAGCACATATGCTCTTTTCCAAAGCAACATATCCTTAGACCCATGTTTTGAAGACATGATAGCTTTATGTTGGTTTAGCTTAGCAGGCCCCACAATCAAATCTCTCTCTGCTGTTAACTCATTAATAGTCAAAAATTCAAAGAAAACACAATAATATACATAATCCAGATTCTCTGTGCATTTATCATCTTTATGTGGCTTATATTAATTTTTAGTACTCTATTTCCTTTTTGAGAACCTCAGCTTATTATCTTTAAATTATTCTTTTGATCTATGACTCTGTCTCTTCTTTATCCTCTCTATTCCAAGCCTATGCATGTTTATCAAACACATTGTGACCCATTTAGAGGCCTTTTCTGTCTGAATCTGTCTTTATTGTGTATCTATAATCATTTTTTGACCAGAAGAGTTTTTAAGATGCTAAGTGGGCATGGCTAGGACCAAAGCCAAGGCTTTGGCTGCTGGCTTCACCCTGTTCAGCTTTTCAACATGGTGGAGGTACCCAGGAGAGTCACGCTTACCTTCCCAACTCTGGGAAGCAGTACTAAGTAACCTGCAGCTGTGCTGTGTATTTCAGCCTACAACTGTGCTTTCAAGCCTGCAGGCAGCATCTGGAAGCCTCTTTATCATGGCCCCTATAAGAGACTTTGAGAATCCACCAAGTAGCTTGGTCCATGGTGGTTGGCAGTTGTCCAGAGATGTGATTTGGTGCCATGGCTAGCATGAGAGACTAGGAAGCCCAGTGTGACTGTTTCTTTGTGATTAGAACCTTTTAAAAACTTTTTTAGGTCTTATGTTGATCATGCCAGATGGTTGGCGCCATTTGTAACTGGAGGTTTCTCTCCCACCTGCCAGTTCCCAAATATACACTCTGAGGCTTAATATTAATTACAAACTGTTTGGTGGAGTCGGACGGTGGTGGCGCATGCCTTTAATCCCAGCACTTGGGAGGCAGAGGCAGGCGGATCTCTGTGAGTTCAAGACCAGCCTGGTCTACAAGAGCTAGTTCCAGGACAGGCTCCAAAACCACAGAGAAACCCTGTCTCGAAAAAACAAAAAACCAAAAAAAAAAAAAAAAAAAAAAAAACCCAAAAAACAAAAAACAAACTGTTTGGTGGATAGCTCAGGCTTATTACTAACTAGATTTAATATCTTAAATTAACCCATTTCTAATAATCTATGTATTGCCACATGTCCACGGCATTACCTCACATCTTGCTTCTCCAGAGGCTACTGGTGTCTCCCTGGTTCTGTCCTCTTCCTCCCTGTATCTCTGTTTGGATTTTGCACCTGGCTCTATTCTGCCTGGCTATTGGCCAAATCAGCTACTTTATTAACCAATGGTAATAAAACATATTCACAGCATACAGGGGACATCGTACATCAGAGATTCAAAATAAATATTTGCTCATATCTGACCATTACATTCATCAGATTACCTTAGCTTCAAAGGCATGTGGAGTTTTTCAAGGAGCTTTTCACCATGACGAAATGAATAGAGATCATTATTATTTCGCAGTGTATCAAAGCCTAGGCATGTCTAAGAGCTACTTTAAGTAAGAATTTGTATACCTCAGTACGAATGAGTTTTCCTTTACAAAACGAGCCAAGGATTTCCATTCACCTTAGCTCTTCCTCACTACTTTTCCCTCCATTTTGGATAATATCCCACAACGGCCTCACTTTTATCACACTTATTAATGTGATACTGCTTCATTCAGAAACGCACCACCAGAAACCCAAGCAATAAAACAATGACGCTTGCTGAGACACCTCTTTATTTTGTGATGGGTTCCTCTGAAAAAAGCTGAAAAACATTCCTTCATTTTGTATTTCTCTAATAATTTTGTGATTAAAAACATAGAAAACAAACGTTAGCTTTTTCTTTATCCAAGAATAACTTGATGGCTGGAGTATAGGCTATCCGGTGCACAACAGATGTCCCTGGTTTAGGGATAACTACTGAACAGTTGTTTTCCCTTCCTAGACAGTTGCTTAATGTCTCCTGACAGTATTATTATATTTTTTGTGTCATTTATCCACTGGGGGATGAAGATGTCAGGTTTTCTTGAGAACGAGAGCCTGCTGCTCACACTCTACCAATCTGACAATTATGAAATGATTTGCCATCACACCAATCTGTAAGGCAATGGCCTGGCAGAAGAAAGCTGTTTGCAAATAAGGGAAGGCTCGTTGAAACTGTATTTTCATCAGAGAAAGGGGGCATCTGTGTTTACTGCTGTTTTCTTATGGTATTCTTTCTAAATGTACTTCCAATACACAGCTGGAAGTTGAAATCTTTGGGGGAAGGAAGAGGTAGGGTAAATGGTCAAGCTGGGGGCTAAGACAGCAGTAATCAAGGACTCCCACAACCTCCACTGCATAGTTTGTGGGTACGGGCACGGCGCCAGGATAGTTGCATTAAAGCCTTTAAGTCTGGCTCTCCAGGGACCTCTCCAATTCCAATGAGCTAGGGCTGCCATGTAATTTATTAACAACTTTCTACACCCTAGCAAAAGCAGTGGCCTGCACGCGCTACATACACTGCGTGCTGTGGTTGGTTTGTTTGTTTGTTTGTTTGTTTTGGTTACTTGTAGACTTTTAATTCTTTGTGGAGCAACTACGAATTACATATTTTTTTTATAGTTTGGGGATATGTTCAGTGATTTCAAAATTCCTTACAACAACTATAATTTTTTTCATTTCTTCCTAACAGTTTGAAGTAATAAATTCTCTCTGTGTATCTCTCTGTCTGTGTCTCTTCCTAGGGACTGCTTTGTTTATTAAAAGACAGAGTTCAGCCGGGCGGTGGTGGCGCACGCCTTTAATCCCAGCACTCGGGAGGCAGAGGCAGGCGGATCTCTGTGAGTTCGAGGGCCAGCCTGGTCTACAAGAGCTAGTTCCAGGATAGGCACCAAAAACTACAGAGAAACCCTGTCTTGAAAATCCAAAAAAAAAAAAAAAAAGAGTTCAAGGCCAGCTTGGTCTACGGTAGTTCCAGGACAGGCCCCAAAACTACAGAGAAACCCTGTCTCGAAAATAAATAAATAAAAATAAATAAATAAATGAAAGAATTCTAAATTTTTAAGAACATCTACCGTCTGTATTATAAATGCGCTCATTTCTTCATATTAGTTTTATCTTTACTTTCATTTTATAGTAAAATGCTCTTTAGGAAGGAATACTTACTAATTACTTTTCCTCTTTAAATGTGTGGCTGAAGATATAATAACTAATAATGACAAGGTTTATATAATAAAATAAAGTAATGCCATGATTAGGCATAGGATTTTTGTTTTTCCAAAAAGCATGGTCAATAATACCCAAATGATAACCAAATTTAACATCAAAATTAAAATAAGCTATTTTAAATTCGCATTGGATTTAACAAGCCAATAATTTTAAATAACTGAAATGATAGATTTATAAAGGAAGCATACCATCAGCTATCTTTGCCACAACACCAGCATAATATAACACTGTTTCTTTACTCTCCTGCCCCCTCAAGAAACAGGGATGTATTTACCAGGCTCATATACTGACTTCTGTCACTTGGGTTTCTACTGAGTTGAAAAGTTCTACCTCCATAAACTACAGCTAAGTACCTAAAACATTCTGTGCAAATGTTAATTCTTGACCCATTTTTGGACAAGAGAGTACTATCTGTCCTTTCAGGATGAGATAACTGGGTAAACGAACTTAGATGTCAGCTGATCTGATCTCTAAAAGCTGCGATAAATCCGGCATCTTGGTTTCCAGCAAAACTCCTCAGACTTTCGCTAAACGAGCCTTGTCTTTCGTCTTTCAGAGAGTGCCCAGTGTTTAAAAATAAATCCTTGCCCTCCCAAAGAGGTGGCGCATGTTCTGCACTTGGGAGGCAGAGGCAGGAAGCTCTGTTTCAAGGCCTCTTTGGTTCAAGAGAACAAGTTCAAGGCCACTTTGGTTTAAGTAGGGAGCTGGAAGACTACACGGGTCTCAAAAAATAAGTAAATAAATACAAATTAAAAAAGGAATGGCCTCATGATTTTTGGTTGTAAAGCAGATCTACAAGATTCCACTCCCCTTTCAGAGCCACTGCTTGTGCCATTCATTGTGCCTGGTCCAAAGCAAACCAAGTAACAGCGTGGCTCTAAAAACAATCAATCATTACGGCTCCAATAAGAGTCCAGTGCATCTTTGAAACCCATAAGTTGACTTTATGTTCAACGTCTCAAAAGTTCAAAGAAACTCTTCCAGTCTTGAACCACAGCAAATTCAGGAAAATTTGGAATACGTTATTAATTCCTAACCTCTTCTAACACCGACTTTACTCTGAGCAAGTAATCATGCCCGCTCCCGTTGCTGAAGACAGAATTTCCGTCTGAAAGATCGCCTTTCTAACTCAATCTGGCGTGCGGTCCTGCGTTAGTCACCCTGGCTTCGCTCAAATTTCACTTTTCTGACTACGGTGGCCAGCATATATTTTCAAAGCTTTTTAACGTGACGCGTTTTCTCCAGTCATACACCTCTTCTGCTGCTGGATCGCCCTAGTTTTCTCCCCTAGCGCCCTGGTTCCATTTAGACTATGCTAAACGTTAGACGCGGCACATGACCTGCAGTCATCCAGGATCTCCGCGCACCGGCACTGAACCGTGCGATTCTCCAGGCTCGCAATCTGAAACCGTCCTTCGGCCTCTCAACTCCTCCTGAACCTGCGGCGTGAAATTTAAATTTGAAAAATTTTAAATAAAGAACCCGCTCCCCCTTTTCTCTCTAGCCCGTAGCCCCGCCCACGAACCCCCTTCCAGCCTCCACGCGAAACTGCAGGAAACCGGAGGGGGCGGGGCGGGGCGGTGACGTCACGACGCCGGCGCGTCACGGAACGGCGGCGGCTGCGGCGCTGGCGGTGGCTGCGGCAGCGGCGGCATTTTAGTCTGCGGCGGCGGCGGCTGCGGGGCTGCTGCTGCTCCTCCCAGCATCCCTGGCGCGGCCATTTCAGCCCCATCTTGACTGAGGGGAGGGAGCTGCAGCCGCTGCTTCAGCAGTTTGAATTTCAGTTTTTTCTCCGGGCTTGACGAAGCCGGCCGCGCCGAGGCGAAGCGGAAGACGCCGCCACCGGTCTCCTCCTCCTCCTCACGCCGCCGAGCGCCGCCGAGCGCCTCCGCCCGCCCGCCTGCCCGCCTGCCGTTCCCTCAGCCACCGCCGCCGCCCCTCACACGCCTGAGCCGCGAGGAGGCCGGGCCCCGCCGCCGCGGGTGGCTCCCTGAGGGAGACCAGACTGCCGGTCCTCCCCGCCCCCGAGCGGGCTTCCGCCGCCACCGCCGGCATGGCCCCCGGGCTGCGCTCTGGCTAGAGCTGGGGACGGAGGGCTGCCCTCCCTCCCACCGCGGGACCTCCAGCCCCCGTCGGGAAGCGCCGCTCCCGGCCTCGCCGCTCCGCCTTCTTCGTCCGCGTCTCCTCGCGGGAGCAGCCGCGGGCCCCGGCCGGAGGGAGCCCGAGCGGGGCAGAACCGCCCCTCACGCCGCCGCCGCCACCGCCGCCGCCGCCGCCTCCTGCGCCCTGCGCTCCACCCCCAGCCGGGCCTGCTGACCGCGCCGAGCACCGGGCTGGACTGACCGCGGCGGCTGAGCCTGGCGAGCAGCCGGCCCGCCCCTGAAGCACGCTCGAGCGGTCCCCTGCCGGCTTGAAGCGAGGCGCCGCGGCCGCGGGGAGGTGAGACGGAAGGAGGAGGATGTGGCGCTGAGAGGCCGTCGCCCAGAGCAGCCCGTGACTTGCGGCGCGGGCCGTAGACCCAGGCGCGAACTCGGACTTTGTCTTTGGGGGCCTCCGTGCTCGGCCCTTCTCGGTTTCCGGTGGGATCCCAGAGGAGCTTCTGTCCTCCCAGCCTTCTCCACCATGTCCAAGATGCCGGCCAAGAAGAAGAGCTGCTTCCAGATCACCAGTGTCACCACGGCGCAGGTGGCCACCAGCATCACCGAGGACACCGAGAGCCTGGACGACCCGGACGAGTCGCGCACCGAGGACGTGTCCTCGGAGATCTTCGACGTCTCTCGGGCCACCGATTACGGCCCCGAGGAGGTGTGCGAGCGCAGCTCCTCCGAAGAGACGCTCAACAATGTCGGGGATACGGAAACTCCCGGGACCGTGTCCCCGAACCTCATCCTGGATGGGCAGCTGGCCGCCGCCTCAGCTGCGCCCGCCAACGGAGGCGGAGGCGGCGGCGTGTCGGCCCGGAGCGTGGCGGGGGCGCTCGCCCAGACCCTGGCGACGGCCACCACTCCGGTGTCCGCCCCGGGCCCGGGTAGTGCAACTCATTCTCAGCCCCCCGCCACTTGTAGTTCCCGTTTCCGCGTGATCAAGCTGGACCACGGGAGCGGAGAGCCGTACCGGCGCGGCCGATGGACGTGTATGGAATACTACGAGAGGGATTCGGATAGTACCCGCTCCGGGGATTGCATCCGCCACAGCAATACTTTGGAGCAGACTGCCGAGCGGGACAGCGGGCTGGGCGCCACCGGAGGGTCGGTGGTGGTGGTGGTGGCCTCCATGCAGGGGGCGCACGGGCTGGACTCGGGAACTGACAGCTCCTTGACTGCTGTGTCACAGCTACCCCCGTCGGAGAAAATGAGCCAGCCCACTCTCGCCCAGCCGCAGAGTTTCAGCGCTGGGCAGCCGCAGCCTCCGCCGCCCGTAGGTGGGGCTGTGGCTCCAAGTTCGGCACCGCTGCCGCCGTTCCCGGGAGCGGCGACCGGGCCGCAGCCCATGCCGGCAGGAGCTCTGCCAACCCAGCTCCAGGGAGCCGTGGCCGGCGGCGCCCTCCCGGGGCCTGTTGGCCAGGCTCTGCCACCGACGAATGTAAACCTGGCGCCGCCAGTGGGCCTGGCCGCCCAGCCGGGCCCGGCGGTGGGCTCCTCGCTGCCGCACCATCCCCAGCAGTTCGGGTATCCCCAGCCTCAGCTAGCACCCGGGCATTTGGTGCCCGTGCAGCCCCCGGGCCAGAGCGAGTACCTGCAGCCGCACGTGGCCCTGCAGCCACCCAGCCCTGCGCAGCCCTTGTCCTCAAGCGCTAGCGCGACCTCGGCTTCTGCGGCCAGCTTTCCTTTGGGCTCTGGCCAGAGCGTCTCCTCCTTGGGTGTGCAGATGATGGGCGCCCCTTCCCAGCCCAGTGAAGCTCCAGGTCCGGTTCCTGGCGTCCAGGCCGCTCCTTGTCAGCCGGCGGGAGTGGCCCCAGCTGCTATGGGAGGCGTGGTGCAGCCAGGCTCGGGGCTTCCCGGGGCTGGACAGCCCCAGTCCGTGCAGCCTCCCCCGCAGATGGGGGGCAGTGGTCAGCTGTCAGCCGTGCCTGGTGGTCCTCACACCGTGGTGCCCGGAGTTCCAAACGTGCCTGCCGCGGTACCCGCTCCAAGCGTGCCTAGTGTGCCCACCACTTCTGTTACTATGCCAAATGTATCCGCGCCTCTGGGCCAGTCTCAGCCGCTGAGCAGCCACGCGCCAGTCAGCCGGAGCAGCAGCGTCATCCAACAAGTTGGGCCGCCCTTAGCGCAAGGCACCCACAGTGCACCAACGAGCCTACCACAGTCTGACCTAAGCCAGTTTCAGACTCAGACCCAGCCTTTAGTCGGGCAAGTTGACGATACTAGAAGAAAATCAGAACCCCTACCTCAACCACCACTTTCTCTCATTGCTGAAAATAAGCCTGTTGTGAAGCCTCCAGTTGCAGATGCCCTGACAAACCCCCTTCAGTTAACACCTATGAACAGTCTGGCCAGCTCTGTGTTCAACATAGCTATTCCTGTTGATGGTGATGAAGACAGGTATGGGAATTTTTATGTTAAATATCTGCTAAGATTGCTTGATCCAAATAGCTTAGGATACAGCTTGGGGAGATTTTTTTTCACTTGAGGCCTTTATTTTCCTTTTCAAAATTTAATTTAGTAAAATCAATGCAAAGTTTTGAAATAGAGATGTAAGGAGACATGGTCAAGGTTTTTGTTTTATTTATTGTTTTTAAAACTTAGATAGTAATTCAATGTCTTTGGTGTATTTCAGCTTAACAGTTTAAAAATGAGAGCTGGGGTGCCCCTCCCATCAGTAATGGTGTCCCTTCCTAAGGTGTTAAGTACTTTTGAGTGCTTATGGCAGAGTTTGGCCAAAGTTATTTTGGAAATTGAGACAGAAAACCAGAAGGCCTTCTAGTTGAAGGGAGGTGCAAAGTGCTTAAACTGTAGTAGAAACTACAGTTTTTGAAAGGTATGCCCTTAACCAACTCCCTCTACCTAGAGTGTAAGGAGTGCCTTTTTAATATTTTAGATGAAAGCCAGTGTATCGCTACACTGTTCTATAGCAGTGCATGTTTGGTTATGGCCTAGTGAGGGATTTTAGTCTTCTTTAGGAGCTGTCATGTAGACCTTTGACATTATATAATTCCAACCTTGTTAAAACCTTAATTGCAACATTTTAGCACTACATTAAAAATTACAGAGAAAGAGTGGGGCATCTTCTTACACTTGAAGGTTTTTGAGAGAGGTTAATTCAATTTCTAAAAGAATCAAAACATAGTATGAGTTTGTAGAATCATTGGTATGTAGAAGACTACCATGAAATAGTATACTTGAATCCCTCACATTCTTAGCGTTTTTCTTCTCCTTATCCCTGTTTTACTCTATATATTCTTCTGCTGGTTTAAAAATGATTACTGGAATTCATTCATCTCTGTTTTTGTAATTCAGAGTTAATGAATTTTGTGGCCAAGTTGTAGGAAGTCTTTGCACTTGAGAACTCACTGTTCATAAGTGAGCTAGCTAGTCAGCTAGCTAGTCATTGAAAATTTTAATAGAGGTGGGATTACCAAGTTTAAAAAAAAAGGAAACAAAAACTGATTTTCGAAGCAACTGAAAAAAAATTCTTCAATTTTCTAGTTGCTCCTGTTTTCACTGGGAGGGCAGGTGGAGTCTCCCTTTCAAGTTTGATGGTACCTTGTCTTTTATGACTATCAGGAACCTATATTTTCAAAGTTGATAAGTTACCTTTAACTTTCCCTTTCTGATCTGTACCTCTTCAATAAGTGACTTTCCCCAGCCTTCCTTTTCACACATAAAACCTATTGCATGAAGAATGCATCTTTCCTCTTCACACACTTTGCAGTTCACAACATATTCCTCAGAAATTAAGAGGATGATAAATAATGTACTCAAGTAGAAATCTGTTGACAGATGGAAACTCTGAAACATTCCTTTTGAATACGTGCTACAGGTGCATATATTTTACCTTACTGTAGTTAAAGTAATCTCAGAAATCATAATTCCAAATATAACGAGTGTTTTAGCTGCAGATGGTGCTACATCATTGTTCTCAGCTACTGCATTACTTGATCCTTTTCAAGGGTTTGATTGTGTGTGGTCCCATTCTGAATGTGCTGCTTTCTCCTTTACCCCAACCTTAAATTCTGCATTGCATATTATCAGTTTTACATTGATTTTTAATATTCTTCTTTCCAAGATGTAATCTTACACATTTGATGTTTTGTCATGAACCGACACACCTGGTGAAGGCATGAATCCATTAATTAGAAATAGGGGTTTTGGGTTTTTGTATTGTTTTGTTTTGTTTCTAAAGAAAGTCTTTGTAAAAGAGAGCATTCAGAAGTTTTGCACTTGAAAATAGCGGGTTTCAAGGCACACGTTTAAATTAACCAGATGAATACCTTTTAAAGAACAGTCCTAATTAGAAATACTACTTTTAGTATAATTTGAGGTTACTTTCTCAAAATCTTGCAGTATTATTTATAATCCTTCAAATATCATATAAATTGGTGAGATCACGAGGCTGTCTTAAACTTCTAGAGTAGGTTAATACATTTAGATCCTAAAGAAATAATTGTAAATATTCATTTTTTTGTTTAAATTCCAAATTTGTTCTCTTTTTAAACAAAAGAAGGGAAATGGGAGGTTAACGAGGTTAATTTAGGTTCATATATTTGAAGTTCTTCCGTGGTTTTGGTTCCATATAAGGGCCTATATTGAATCAATTTTGAGATCATTTATATTAAACAACTACTACGACACCTTTAAAAGGGCTGATGCAAAGGTTTCCCAGTTATCTTGCCTGCTGACCCTACATTATTAAGTATCAAATTGTGAGATTTTTTTTTTCCAGCCATTTTTTTTTTTTTTTTTTTGGTTTTTTGAGACAGGGTTTCTCTGGTTTTGGAGCCTGTCCTGGAACTAGCTCTTGTAGATCAGGCTGGTCTCGAACTCACAGAGATCCGCCTGCCTCTGCCTCCCAAGTGCTGGGATTAAAGGTGTGCGCCACCACCGCCCGGCTTTTTTCCAGCCATTTTGATTAGAAAATTATTATTACACATTAAGACTTCTCAGGTTAAATTTGTATAAACTGGTGGTTGTAATGATGGTTGATAAAAAATTGTGTAGCCACTTTTACAGTGAACATTACAAAATTTGTTTAAACTATCTATACATTTAACAGACTCCTTTACTGTAAATGAAAGGAGAATGTAACTATTACTGGGCCCTAAATGGAGCACAGTACAGATTGTTTTCCGTAAATAGCTGACCAGTGTGAACTTTGAAGGTGGCATTCCAAGAACTCATGAATGGCTATAATTGTGAACTGTCAACTGTCTAACTGACAGTTGAAACCCTGGTTATTGTAAGGATTCTTTAGTGACTTGTTTAATTTGAATAGTTTGCTAATGACTAGTATCGCTAACTGGTGTGATTTGGTATGTGCTATAAACACAAATGTGTTCATATATTTAATGGATTTCACATATACTTAATGTTCTGTCTTTTTTTTTTAATATTTATTTATAATGTGTACAATATTCTGTCTGCGTGTATGTCTGCAGGCCAGAAGAGGGCACCCGACCTCATTACAGATGGTTGTGAGCCACCATGTGGTTGCCGGGAATTGAACTCAGGACCTTTGGAAGAGCAGGCAATGCTCTTAACCACTGAGCCATCTCTCCAGCCCCAATGTTCTGTCTTTTTAAACTTGAAGTTTAAGTAAAAAGATTTATTTAAATACATACCAGGAACAACACTGTCCTCTTGTTGTGCTGTAAAACCTACAGACCCCTTTTAAGAGTTATGTTACAGAAAAATCTCCTAGGTTTCCCAGCACATACGTTTAAAAATCTGAAAGCTCCTTACTTGAATCTGTTTGTTCAGTCTATTACATCATGGAGGTGATTTTGATCTTTCAGTTTTACCAGTAATGAGTAAATCACAAGCAAGACACTGTCTTGTTCCTAAAACCTTGGAAAAAAGAAAGCATTCCTACCAAGGTGTAGATAGTCAGAGTTTAAAGTCAAGCCACGCCTTTAATCCCAACACTTGGGAGGCAGAGGCACGTGGATGCACGGATCTCTGAGTTCCAGGACTGCTAGGAGTACACAAACAAACCTTGTCTCAAAAGACCAAAAAAAAAAAAAGTATAAAATCAATGTATTCATGACATTTAATATAAAAACTGTTGATGGTATATTCATTCATTCATTAGAAATATCTAACTACTAAAATATACATTAGTCAAAAACATAGATCTAAATAAAAGAAAGACCGATGATTTTTCCAAAGAAGCTGAAAATCCTTCAGCTATATCAATAGGCGTTTAGCCTTTTATATTTACTGTTACATATTTTTTAATTGATAACTAATTAATTTGGGCCAAATGTTTATTATTTTAAAGAAAATAAGCACTTATGTGTATAGGGATGGAACATATAACAAGTAACTATTTTTAGTAGTTTTTTCTTCATGTAAGTAAAAGAAGCCTATGGGATCATAAATCTATGAAATCATCTTTGTAAGAAGTCATTTTACAAGTATTAGAAATAGGGTTAATATGTACCCCTAAGAATAAATGCAGTATTAATATTTTTTTTCTGTAAAGCTCTGACAACATTCATTTGAAATGGGTGTGACACTAGGGTTATGCGTTTGATACCTGAGACTTTGTAGTGGAGTTAATCTTGTTTGCACTGGGAGACAGATTAAATGCAGTGTCCTTCAGTGACAAGTAGCAATCCACTAAGCAAATGCTCCTACCTCCCTATCTTCTTAATAGAGGGATGGATGTTAGGAGAGTAGAAAAGAGATTCTGATTTTTCGTTTTCTATGAGGGCCCCAATTGAGGGGTAGGGAAGTATTGTTTTGAGTGATGGCAGATAACAAAAATGAAAGAAAATACAGTAGAATAATATATTTGGTCTTAGAAGAAATGAATTTGTCAATAATGAAGACTAGTCTGATTTTTGTAGCTTTTTACTTTTGGGTAATTGTTTCAGACTATTTTGTATTTATTTTTTCTGAAGCGATATTGTCTACTAATTCTATTATTCTTTAGTAAATATAAAGAGAAGGGGCTTTATAAAAGCCAGCCTATCTAATTAAATGTAGTCAAAATGTTGACCCTCCCCCTTACTAGATGCTTATGGAAAAAAAGACCAGGGTTTTTTTTAAAAAATAAATCTTAATTGTTAGTACTTTTGGGGGTTATTATGCAGCAAAACTCATGTATTGGAATAAACCTTTAAGCTTGTGGGGTTTTTTTCTTTATACTCAACTAGTGGCTTAAGCTATTTTAGATAGCACTATACTGATAAGGTACATCTACAAAGAATTGTGCATACATAAATCATTGATCTTTCCCATAGCAAATCAAGGACATACTAACTATTCAATATTTGTAATGTTCTTAGCCTGGCACTGCTTAAAGCAAAAGTTAGGTGCCTTTTTGGGAGGCAGAGGCAGACTGGTCTCTGAGTTCAAGGCTAACCTGATTTGCGTAATGAGTTCCAAGCTAGCCAGGGTTACATAATGAGACACTGTCTCATAAAACAAAATTATTTGCCGCCCATAAAAATTTACCAGTTTGCCTTATCATTCCATGGCACTAACAAATAGACTTCACTGAGTATACATCAAACTTGAGTGGTAATATTGAAGATAATATAAATTGATATATCCCTATAAATATTTGCTTGAGTCAGATGGATGAAATTTCATGTATGTTCTGAATTTTTCAAATTAAACAAACTTAGATTTACTTTATATGTATGAATATATTGCCTGCATGTATGTATGTGCACCATGTGTGTGCTTGCTCGTGCCTTTGGAGACCAGAAGAGGGCCTTGAATCCCCTGGAACTGGAGTAACTGATGGAATGAGCTGCTGTGTAGGTTCTGGGAGTCAAACTCACTCCTACTAAAGTAACAGGAAACCACTAGGTCATCTCTTCAGGCCCCTTCCCTTTCAAATTTAAAATGCCAAATCAGACTTAATCTTATTTCTTTAAGTTGTGCTAATTATTTTTAAAGAGATATATTTCTTTTACTTTAAGAAAACAGTATCTGTATACATATAGTGGGTGTGAAGTAATTAAGTTAATTAAGATAATTAAGTTACTAATTTTATTGCTATCCACCTAGGATATTTACTATTGGTCAGACTACGTAGGGTAAACAAGTGGAACCAAATGTTAGTTTAAACTACCTCAGTCTCTTTATCCATAAGTATTCACTAAAATTTGGCTGGAGTTTCACACTATAAAAGATAAACTCTGTCAAATGTCAGTGACTATAAAGAACATTGGACTATTTTAAATCTATTTTGAATTATTTAGGCCATACTTTCTATTAACAGCCTATATAACAGGTAAATTGCATACTATATGAATAAAAATTTTCAAAAGCAAAGTTTAAAGCCCATTAGTTTTTAAAAATAGAACTGTAGTTTTACCACTTGGGAGGTTATGTGTATAAACCAAACAAGTTCTTTTTATACTTTAACTCTGCCATGGAAACAAACAAAAATGAAAAAGGGTGTTCTTTTGATTAAATAAAAGCAATGGTATGTTTGTGTATTGACACATGAATGACCATTACAGACAGTTAAGTCAGACATACCTGAATTAAAATCTACTGTTGCTGTGTATTTGTTAAATGGACTGGTTTAAACCAGTGATTGGAAGGAAGGAAGAAAATGAAGCTTCTTTACTCAAATGCTTGAGAAGTAAATTGTGTGCAAAGTAAATAGCTAAAGGAACAACACACCAGCCAATTGTTGTAGTGTTCTCAAAGTAGTAAACTATAGGGTACGGAAGTGAGGCTCTTTCTTCTAAGGTAGTGGTCTATATGGTTAGATTATATTTCATATGTGTTAGGTTTTGATGGAGCAGATAGTAAGTGCTAATGGGGAACAGTTTAAGAAATTTGATTTCCTAATATAGACTGATGACGTCTGTTCAGACACTCTCTTTGCATATACATGTGTGTATATAGTTCAGAACTTAAAATATCCAAACCGGGATAAATTGAAAACTTACGTTTGTTCCCCAGTCACCCACTTCCTGTCTTCAGAATCAATGTATCATTTGTACGTTCTTCTGGGGGTGACTTTTGGACTGAGTTTTAATTAAATTAGATCACTGATAAGATCAATGACTTGCTAAGCTCAGAGAAGTGGCAGCTTGTGTAATGAAATTGAAGAGTGAGACTGTCGCACTTGGGAAATTTTGATTAACTTGACAGGAAGCAGAGTGAAGGGCTTAATACCACAGGAAATTTAGATTCTTACATTAACTTTATAATTTCTACTTAAAAGCATTTCTTGAAGCTTTTATTGCTAAAGTAGTGTTTATCTTACAATTTACTTCAATAATTTCAGTAATTGGGGCTGGAGAGATGGCTCAGAGGTTAAGAGCACTGGCTGCTCTTCCAAAGGTCCTGAGTTCAATTCCCAGCAACCACATGGTGGCTCACAACCATCTGTAATGGGATCTGGTGCCCTCTTCTGGCCTGCAGCATACACACAGACAGAATATTGTATACATAATAAATAAATAAATATTTTAAAAAAAAGAAAAAATAATTTCAGTAATTATTGTATTATACATTAAAGTATGATTAAGTTGTGTTTTGCATGGAGGTCTTCACTGGGACCCAGAAGTCAGAATTGTTATGTGGTAGAATGTACTAAATAGTTTGGTGCACCTAGTTCAAAATTTAAATATTTCATTTGCTTCAACATTACCATAACAGTGATGAGATACTTAATGCCTGCTAAGATTCTCTACCAAAAGTTGAATTTTGTACAATATAAAATTAAGTTTAATTGTGTCAAACCCTATATAAACATTATCTCATTTGATCTTTACAGCAACCTGTAAGCAAGATTTTTATTCTCCTTTGTGGATTAAGGAAACATGATAAAACATAAACACTTAGGTCTGCCACTCCAAAGCCAGTTTGCTTTATTGCTTAGCAAACAATGAATGATGTGGGAAGAAAGGAAAATTACTGTAGTCACTGATGGTTATGTTGTGACTGTTTACCTGAAAGATACTTACAGATACTTAAAATCCACACATAAATTTTGAATGGCCCTTGTTGATATTTATTTGTCTGATTTCTACTTAAATCTTAAAAGTGGAGTTAGAAAAGAGGTTTTTGTTGAGTTGAGGCTCACATATGTTTCCCTTTAAGCTTTACCAACACTTTAGGTTTATTTTGAGATGTAGGGTATGCAGGTGTGTTTCTTCTCCCTGCTGTAGTTGTCCTATAAATAGAATGTCTTGCTAAAGCAAGTGGATATGTATTCTATGTGTTTGTCACTTTCTGGCATACTGTTTTCATGTGCTGGGAAATTAATGTGACAGACTAGTGTATGAAGCCAGGGAATAGATAAAGAAAAGCCATTTGTAAATACTAGTGGGCACAATTAACAATTACTTGAGAATGACAAAGAAATTGAGGCTGCTGAGGTCCCAAGGAAAGCTCTGTTAATAAGATCATTTCAGTGCTAAGTGAAACTTGATAGCACCAAGTTATAATTGATATCATTTTAAACTTTGCATTTTTGACCATATATTCTCTTTTGCAAGAAATCACATTGGAAACCAGATTCCTAACAGCTTGTTTGAAGTGAATATAAACTACTACTCTAAGTAAAGCAATTCTTAGAAGAATAAACTGTTGTTTATATTGAATTTATTGCAGTCATCTAAATGAAAATGCTGTTTTCTTGTTTGTAGACATTTTTCAAAACCACTGAATAAAATATATCCTTTTCTCCCCTTATTGTACTTTATTTCATAGATCATTCTCATATCCTGAGGTTTACTATTAACAGTAGATAATTTTTTATTTTATATTTGAGAAATACTGTGTCATTACATTGAAAAAAATGGCATTTCATAAGACTTTATTTGAAGCCATTTTGTTTAGCAGGTGAATTTGCTTCAAATTAATATAGATATTTCCAAAGTCAAAATATTGGAAGTTCTTTAAAATGTCATCCCTCTGAATAGATTTCATTTTAAATGCTCTTTATAAAGTATTTTTAATTCCAAACTAGGGACTAACTTCAAAGTTTACTCTGTTAGTTTTCTCCTTCCGACTTTGAGTCTTTCCATTAAAGTTGAAGTTCCTAAACAATATAAGGAATAGCCGTCCAGTTCTCGTGGTCCTGGGCAAACCTGATTTAGTTGATGGTGGGAGGAGCCAAATTGGGTTTTCTGTTCATTTGCCTTTTATCTTACTTGGCTGACTTGATTTTGAAGTACAGTGGGAAAAGGTAGCCTAACAAAAGTTAGAAGATGTTAGATTCCTCTTAAACTTTGTTGTTGGCAGATCTAACCTGTGCTTTTGATTGCCTTAATCAAAAGAAAAAGGTAAGAAAAAGGGTTTAAAGACTAGAAAGGAAATAGAGTAAGGAAAGCAACAAAAACTTTATATTGTTAAAAAGTCCTAGTTTTTTAACTACTTTGTACTTTTTCGGCTACTTTGGTGATTCTCTGTTACCCAGTGTCTGTGCCTTTTCTAGTTTATCAAAAGTGATATCTACTGGATAAAAATCTAAAATGCAGTATGAAAAAGGGCTATGCATCCAACACAGCTTGGCTTAATTCAGGTTTTGAAGTTATGATTCTCTTGTTTTTAGTTTGATGATTGTTGATATTTGATTGCTGTTGCAGTCAACTTTATGAATAATTTTAAGGTTTAGTTGTTGTATTTTTTTTTCATTTACTTGCATATGCATGTGTTGTGTGGATGTGTGCTGTGTGTACCAGTGTCCGTGGTGTTTGTGTGGATGTGTGCTGTGTGTGCCAGTGTCCGTGGTGTTTGTGTGGATGTGTGCTGTGTGTGCCAGTGTCCGTGGTGTTTGTGTGGATGTGTGCTGTGTGTCTGCCAGTGTCCGTGGAGGCCACGAGAGGGTATTGGATCTTCTATAGCTGGAGGTACAGGGAGTTGTGAGCTACCTGAAATCTGTGCTAGGTTCTGCAGGAGTAAGAAATGTTCTTAACTGCTGAAGCACTTACCTCTCAAGCCCCAGAAGCAGGTTTTTGTTTCCTGTCCTGTTATCCAGCAGCCTTTCTTAAGGCACCTAGTAAGGTTTCAGAAAAGCAGCTGAAGATAAATCTTTAATAACATAATAGCAATTGAGCATTGGCTGTACCCAAAAGATTTAGATATGGTTATAGTCTTCAACTATTAGACAAAGGCTAAATAAAACTATAGTATTACTTAATTATGTTTAACTATTTAATAACTGTTGTTTAAAAGAACTTAGAGCTAGAGAAGTCAGGTTTTGACTCTGGTATGTTTAGTATAGTGGTTTAAAAGCATAAAATTAGGCTACCTACTCTGACATTTGGGGAGTTACCTCTTACTCCTTTTAGGTAGGGATGTTGTAGAAATTTGAGGCAATAATGTAAAGCAGTTTGAATAGCATTGGGTATATAGTATATTTTTTACTGCTGTTCTTACTTCCTACCATGAATCAAAGATTGGGCTTGTTTGTTTTTTGTTTTTCTTGTGGCCTCAGAGAAGAAAGTTTGGTTGATTGAGTGGATGATTGATTTGATATCAGAATCTGTGGAGTTGAAGTCCTAGGCAGTTATGAGTGGGTACTAGGAACTAAACTTGGGTCCTCAGCAAGAGCAGATATACTCTCATATCAAACACTGAGCCATCTTCTTTAGCCCTGAGTTAAGGATTTTTTAAGTGATACGACAGGTACATGCTAGCCCCTAAAGTACAGGTGGATGGTGAGGAAGACATTAGAATTATGCTTAATGAGTGGAAACAGTTAGGAACCAGGTTAGTCAAAAGCTTAGCTCCTTGAGAAATCATTCCTGACACATCGGGTCAGTTGTGCATACTGGAGTTAGCCTACAGAGCTCATTAGTTAGTTCTGTGGTGCTGACCATAGGGATCGTAGGAATGAATGATACAGTTATAGGTTTTCCCCTTTAAAGGGGGCGTTATACTCATGCAAGAAATTAGAATGCTTCCATACAATCACATTGTTCCCCCCACCACTAGCCTAGAGAAACTACATACAAATAAACTTAAAAGTGGAAATGTATCAAGTCCAACCAAGAAGAACTGTTTATTATTCATCATTAACCCTTCACTTTTAACAAATCCTAGAAAGCTATAGCTTAGTGTTGTATGTGGATATGCTACTGGAGAACAACAGCTAGAACCATAAATGATCATTAAGGCATCACTACAACATGGTGTTGATAGGCTCTGGTTAATTTTATGTATATATACACACAATTGAATGCTAGTATTTAACTTTATCTGTTATTTATTCTTTTAAAATTTTGAATCTGAATTACTGTGGTTTCTGAATTTTGTGTGCTTTAAAAAGCATTGTTTTAAGCGGTCTCAATGTTTTTTTTTCCTTTTTCAAATTTAAGTGGTTACACTGTATGAGAATCTAAAATCTTCCATTTTTTGTAAGTACTGAATATACTGTACATTCTCAACTTCATTTCCATTTGATTCTTGGATCTCACAGGAATCCTTCAACTGCTTTCTACCAAGCGTTCCATTTGAACACGTTTCAGGAATCAAAGAGCCTCTGGGATAGGTATGATTACTTGATATGGAATGCATACATGCAAAAGTGTATGCATGAATTGCTTTGCATAAAACTGACTTTTGTTAAAGGGGGGAAATCACATGGAATCTAGCATGGGACAAAGCAGCAAAATAAACCAAAAAGACTATTTTCTATAGAACATAAATGTGCTTTTTAATTTTATTGCATTCTGTGCATGTTATATCTATTTTTAAGGATTATATATTCCATTGTCTTGAAATAGTCGCTTCATATATTTTAAGGCAAAACATTTTTCTGTTAAATAAGTCTTATTTTTGTGCTGTTTTGTAGGATTTATAACAAAACAAAATACCATTCAAAAATTAAACTGGAAGAGGGACAAGACCTGAGTAACAAAATTATCATTAATTTTGACAAGAAATTGTCACCACATTTGCTTGCTAGAATTTTGTATATCTATAAAACAATTTGTAAGACCCCCCCCCCAAACAGGTTGCTTTTTCACAGAGATACTGTTTAGGTCTTATTTTTCACTTAAAACAAAACAAAAAAACTCTTTGATTTCACTTTTGGCAAAAGATACTTTGGTTTATCTTTCTGCTTAACACACATTTTTAAATAGTATATGCTTTGTTCAGTTATTTGGCTGAATATTTATTAGCAATCCATCATTCTGTATTTAATTAATAGGAGTTGAGCACAGTGTTTCTTAAATTCCCACAAAGCTTGTTAGATTCTTTTAACTCTGCCTGGCAACGCATTTGTGTCATCTGGCATACTTTTGGATAACACTAATAGACTCCACTCTACCTCTTTCATTAGAAAAGATTGTTGCTAAGTGCCTGTACATGTCATATTAAGACATGGTCTGCATTGCGTTAATAGTAAATAGTAAAGCTTTCTTTTAATTTTTGGCTTGATTTGTTTGTGTGTATAACTCAAAAGATATTTTCTAATACTTTATATCTTTTAGATGTTTTGTTTCTTACTTAACCAAAAATTATTTTAGATAGTTTATGAACAGGAAGTTTTAAAATTTGTAATGCTGTGTATATAATCAAGTTGAAATTAGTTTTGTTCTAACAGTATAAAGTATTATAGAGAAATACATAACTAGATTATAGTATGAAACAAAGTTTTAATCATGTAAATAGTACTTGAGGTATGCCTTATACTTTTCCTCAATACAAAGGAAATATAGTACTCTATTTGAATATGATAAGTAGCTTTAAATGCAGTTTAATTATTTGTAATATCTAGCTTTCATAAGCTATCATGTCAGTATAAATGATATATTATTTTCATTAATATGTTGTGGAAAGTTTAATCTTTATTTTCTATAATTTTGGTCTAATATTAAAGTGGTTTCATTGTAGGACAACCATAGAAGTTACTTGGTCACAATTTGCTGTTACAGCTAAATACTTGTTCTTTTTAGTAGATACCAAATACTTTTAGCATCTCAGAAATGAGGCAAATTCTGTATCTGTTAGTTTTTCATAGGTTAAAAATATATTTCTGGACTGGGAAAAAGACACTAGACCTGAATTTAGATCCCTATCACCCATATAAAAGAGAGAAAACAATGTAGGTGTCGCAGTCCAGACACTAGAAGGTGACAACAGGACAATTCCAGAATTTCACTGGCCTGCTGGTCTACCCAGTCTAGCCAGTCAACAAGGTCCAGAATCATTAGGAGGCCTTGCCTTATTATTAAGATGGGGGAAGTGATAGACACACACACAAATGAGGAGTGGTGGGCTTTATTAGTTCTAACAGAACAGTTTATACAGCTTTATTTGGCAAATACAGACTTGTTAACTGACACTGAGAAAGCACTGTGGTTCTGTTTATTCCTAACAGAATAATACTGCTTTTAAAATGTTAATTATAACTTTTGGCTTTGTTTTGGATCTCACCAAATAGCCTTATTTTGGACTATTGTAAATTTGGGGGTTTGTGATATGTTTTTGTGTTGTTGTTTTGTTTGTTTTTTGTTAACAATTGATTTGCCAAATAAGTATTTTACAAAGATAATTCTCTTGTTAAATAGAACTATTCAAGAATTTAGGACAGTGGTCCTCAACCTTCCTAATGCTGCAACCCTTTAATATAGTTCCTCATGTTGTAGTGACCCCCCAACCATAAGATTTTTTCATTGATCCTTCACAACTATAACTTTGCTACTGTTATGAATCAGAATGTAAATATCTGACATGCAGCCCCAAAGAGGTTGCCACCCACAGGTTGAGAACCGTTGGTTTAGGAAGCCATAACTCCTGCTCCTGTATATGATTTGTGTTATCTACATATATTGAAGCATAAATTTGCCCATCAGTGGGGTAGACTTTTTAAGGCTTATTTTTATTGGGAGTGGGGAGTGAGGGGTATGCTACTATGGAGGCCAGAAAAGGGCATCAAATCTGGAGCTGGAGTAACAGCTGGTTGTGAGCCATCCAGTTCCCTGGGTGCTAGGAACCAAACGGGTCTCTGGAATAGCTGAAGTGCTTTTAACCATTGAGGCATTGCTCTGTTCCTGGGGATAGCTTTTAAACTAGCTTTCATTAATCATGTTTGACTGTCTGAATGTCCATGCTTGTACCCAATTTTAAGGACTGAAACCTTTTTCTCCTTCCAATATACTTTCAATTTATCAAGTATCTTTATATTCAAATTATAAATTACTAATATGCTATTCCTCATTAACTTACCAGTTCTCCTTTATTAACTTACCAGTTTGTCCTATATTTAAGTTAGAATTAGTAATTTGAGAGGTTTTTCAATAGCCAGATTGCCTTTGTCTATATTCAGATAATCTTTTCTCAGCTCTCGAGGGTTTTCATCACTATGTACTGAAATTGAAGCTACTCAAGTCTTTTAGGTACCATCATAGTTTTTGTGTTCCTTTCCTCATTTGTCAGTTGCAGAGTCCTCAGGAAAGTCCGTGGAAGTGATGAGAAATATGAGGAGAGTGATACTGATAGCTCAAAGATAATCAGCCCCATATATATCTTAAATGATTAATTCTCTAAGAGCTTATATTATTGTGAAGTCATTTTTTGTGATATTCTCACATACTAGCTATCATTTTCGTGATGCTAAATTTCAACTACCTTTTAAAAATTGTGTTCATTCTTGGTCTTCTTAAATCTACAGAATTAGTTTAGAAATCTGTCTCAATAATCACTGGGAATCAAGCATCATTAAGAGTTTTTGTCTACGAAAGCTTAATGTAAGAATTACAACAGACAGTTTACTTAAATGTCTGTCAGTAAGACACGGAAGTGCTAGAGAAGACTAAAGAGAGGAAACCAGACTGCTTTTAAGAATTTGCCTTATGTATCAACACTTGGAGTGTTTTGTCTTCATGAAGAAATTGGTTAAATTTAGTCAGGAAGTGCTAAACAATTACAAGGGATATATGATTTATTTCCTTGGCGTTAGCTTGTTCTTATGGTAGCAAAAATATTTAAATGTAAATTAATAAGGAAAGTGGTCAGATGCCATTATTTGACACAAATTTATTGATTCCTATAATATCAGGAAAATCAAGATTGTAAAATTCAAAACCTACTTCTAATGAGCTTGGTCTTTGGGAAAAGATAAAGAGAATCATTATCACATAATTGAAAACGATGGCCCTTTATAATATCCAGGCACTTTCCACTTTACAAGGAAAGTTGGAGTGAGGTAGCTTTCTTAGTTGTGAGTAGAAATTGGTATTTTAGAACTAGAAAACTGAGGTAAAGAAGCAATCTAGTTAGAGGAATGGTCCTATGGACCACTGAGAATATGTAGGGCTTACATACATGTGTGGAAATATATACATACACACATACATGTAAAAAACAATAGTTGGATTTGATTATTTGTATAATATAATAACAGAGAAGAAAAACTCGATTGAACAAAGAAAAGTATGATTTTTTTTTTTTCGGTTTTTCGAGACAGGGTTTCTCTCTGGCTTTGGAGCCTGTCCTGGAACTCGCTCTGTAGACCAGGCTGGTCTCGAACTCACAGAGATCCGCCTGCCTCTGCCTCCCGAGTGCTGGGATTAAAGGCGTGCGCCACCATCGCCCGGCAGTATGATTTTAAAAAAAAAAAAAAGATTTTACAGCTTGTGGATTATAAGGAAGCACTCAAACAACTCCACAGAGTGTTCAAAACCCAGTTGACTGAGGGAACGCACATATTGTAGGATGCATTAGTAAAAGAATTAGTTTGAATAGATATATAGATGAGATTTATGGTTTTAGCTGTTTTATGAATTAGTTGACAAACTGGTAGAAATATCCAGATATGCAACTGGGCAGAGAAGTAAGATAAATTTAAAAAAAAAAAAAAACTTTGTTCCTTTATTGGAGTAAGATTCCTGACATAAACAGTGATGCATTTACTAAACAGAGTCCTGTGCAGAATTATACACTATCCATCTAGACAGATTTTGGTTACACTTTGCCTGTTGATGGAGTAGTTCCATTTATAAAGTTTTATACATCAAAAAGCTTTGAATTTGGCCAGGCTGTCCATTAATCATCTCTGAAAAGTGGTGTTTTATTTTAGCCCAAGTATGTAGCAGAGCTCTCAGACTCTGTGAATCTGGGTGGATAAAGAACTTTTGTCTGCTCAATGCCATTGTGTTTTGGAAAGCTACCTGATACATAAGCTTTTTAATGCTGTAAAATAGATAATATTTTTTTCTCTGTTTTTAGAGTTCAAACTTTAGGAAAGGCCAGGGTTCCAAGGAAGAGAGTAGGGTAAGAGAGAGTCATTCCAGAACCGTGGCAGTACCACGTAACGTTGAGATCAGAGGAGGAGATAGTATGAGAAGGATGTTTTAGAAATGGGACCACTCTGGGAATATTGCTTCCGAACCAAAAGAGGAGAAAATATTTGCATCTGCTCTTAGACAATTGTCTGCTGCCATAGTTTTAATCATCAATCTTAGCCCCATTCTTTGGAGTACTGTTTCATTAGTTCCTAAACATTTCTTCTCTTAGTTTTTCTATAGTTCAGCAATATATGATAAATTGATGTCTATTTTCTACACATTGATAGACTTCAGAATCGGCAATGAGAAATTGTTCAGCTATTTACCAGTCTACGTAATTTTGTTCCTTCATTACTTAAATTACTCAACCTGTATCACCCATCCTACTTTCAGAGGTCATGGTAATTATTTTCTATCATATTTTAAGTAAACCAAGTCTTTAAATAGCACGAAATTGTGTAAATTAATTCACTATTTTCCAAAATCTTGATTTGATAGGAAACAAAGATTTGTTAGGAAAAGCTTATTATTATTCTTGCTCAGACTTAAAGAAAATATACCCTAATATTAGTGACCTAGAACAAACAGAATGTCTTTCTTTTGTTATTGTTTTGTTTTTCCATTATATTCCTTAACACTTTAAAATTTTAGGTTCATACTTCAGTATATTTAAATTCATACATAATCCTTTTGAGAAGAAAAATTAGATGAAATTTTCATATTTTTTTTAAATATTGGAGCAGCGGGAGAGATTTATATGGCCAACTTTTTTTTTTTTTTTTTTTTTTTTTTTTTGGATTTTCAAGACAGGTTTTCTCTGTAGCTTTGGAGCCTGTCCTGGAACTCGCTCTGTAGACCAGGCTGGTCTCGAACTCACAGAGATCCGCCTGCCTCTGCCTCCCGAGTGCTGGGATTAAAGGTGTGCACCACCACCGCCTGGCTATATGGCCAACTTTTAAGCTGTAGATGGCGTTCTTTAGGTGCCTGCACGCATATTCTCATACTAGTACCACAGATAAATTTTGGGGTTCTTTTTGTAATTGATAAGAGAACTTTTAAATATTATGGATTATCAAAAATTAGCTTCCATGTTTGGACTTTAGTTGACTATTTCTAAAATAATTGCTATATTTAGAAGAAATAAATTTTAATAAATGAAAATAATTGCAATTTATTATCCTTTGCTAAATATCCTTTTAAATGGCATTTTTATGTTAAGACAGTTTACCTCTTCAGAATTTGAAGATTCATTATTGGACTTGCTCAAACTAAAAGAAAGATTTGGAAGATAGTACTTTTTTCACCAGCTTTTTTAATTCTGGACCAGAAATGGTAGTGTCCTCAGTATGCTAACATATGTGCGGGCAACATGACTGTCACTGTCCATAGTTACTGTCCATAGTGTACTGTGTTGGGCATGGGAGCACAGGCTTTTAGTAACAGCACTCAGGAGGCAGAGGCAGTTAGTTCTCTCTGTGTTTGAGGCCAGCCTGGTCTATATAACAACTTCTAGGGTAGCCAGAGCTACACGGAGGAACCTTGTCTCAAAGAAAATCAGTAACTCAATAGTAAAATATATAGTTTCCTGTTAGAAAGTATGTAGTTTTTTTATTGCGTATACTTGAGAAGTATACAACTGGCCTCCATTTACTTTGTTATTCCATCTTATCTTCTCCCACCCCCAAATTAATTTTTTAAATTTTTTTTAATATCCTCTCTAAATTTATAAGTTTACATAGAGCTGAGGAATGTGGCTTAGTGATAATGCTGAGTTTGTATATAGTGTATGTGAGGCCCTGGCCCCAAGCCTCAGCACTGAAAAAGAAGGAAGAAAGGAGGATGAGCAAGGAAAATGACTCAGTGGGTAAAGCGCTTGCCACACAAGCTGAGACCTTCATTTGATTCCCAGTATGCACATTTTGAAGAGGTGTGGGGGGAGCTGGGAATAGAAACACATGTCTGTTAAACCAGCACTGAAGAGGATCCCTGGGGCATAATGGTCAGCCAATGAGAAGGACTTATTTCAGACTGTAAGGTGGAGATATGAGTGAGGAAGACACTTGATGTAGATTTGCGGTCTCCATACCCACTCCTACACACATTCACTTGAACACATACGTACATGTGCACACAAAATAAAAAATGTACCACCACATAGGAGCTTTTTGGTTGTATTATAATACATTAGACCAGTTGTAGTTTCTGTGTTAATTTCTGGGAACACATGGTCTTCCCATATTTTTATTCTGTCAAGAATATTTCTGCTAGTTGTTTATCTTAGATATTTCTAAGTTCATATTTGTAATACATAACATAAGGAGTAGCTATGTGTAAAAGTGTAGACAACTTTTTTGAACAGCAGTGAAATTATGTACCTACATGGGTAATCTTACAGAAATTTTAGAATATTTTAAAAGAAATGTGGTTTATACTTGAAAATGGAGCTGTGTATGACTCCAGAGATATGCGTTCAAATAGCAAACAGCAGGCTGGGGGTCCAGCTTTCAGTGGTAGTGCATTCACCAGCTCAAAATCCTAGGTTTAACCCCAAGTATTTCAAGGAATTTCCCCTGGAAAGTTATTTGGGGAAATCTTAAAGGCTTGTTATTCAGGTCTATCACTTTTCAAATTAATACTTGGAAATTTTTAAGTCATTCATCCTTGCCCTCCTGCTCTTATTTTGTTCTGTTTTGTTGCTTTTTCCATAAAGGTGAACTAAGTGATAGCAAGCGTATATCTAAATCTTACAAGAGCACATTGTCAGTTAAGTGGGATTTTTATTCCTAACAATAAGATATTGTTAGATTATGATTGACAAAGCTTTCTAGGTACTCATAAAAGGAATTTCTAATGTTAGCATTTCAAAGCTTATCTGATTAATCTATAAAATACTTCAGCTACCTAGATTCATTTTAGAATAAAACTTTTCAGATATGGCCCTGTCCTATATAACAACTAATTTTTTAAAATGTGTGCTCAAGGAACACATTGAAATAGAAGTTTTATATTTCTTAAACATACTTTTTAAACTGAAATTACTGTGTTTTCATAATATGTGTATATTTTTTCCTATAAGCTTATCAGTAAAAAAACAGAATTTGCTGTGGCTAATTCAGTTGTATCTTTCAAAGGCTTCCCAGGCGTTAACTGTGACACTGTGTGTAAGCCAGCCCTTTAACAAAGAGTCAAGCATTGTCTGCTCTTCAAATGGACAGTTCATCTAAGCCTTCCAGACAAGCAAATTACAAGTGCTATCAATACACACTTCGGGAAGCATTTAGTTCATTAAATAGTACTACATATATTATCTTTTTGTGGGATTTTTCCAATAACAGAATAAATCATCAAAATTAGATTTTTAAAAAATATTCAGTAAGTATTTTTTTTGATTGCTAGGATTATAACTATAAAAATTTCCAGAGACATTTTGGTGATAATTAATGAAGTGATCACAGCTTTGGATAAATATGGATTTTTGCCTTCACCAGGTGATTTCATATAAGCTTATGCTTTGGGGGGAAAAATCCAATTCATATAATTTTAATGATGTCAAATGTTTTGTGAGATTACATTTGGAAAGATTCTATTTGTAAATAACCTTGTATGATTAAAAAAAAGTTCCTTTCAAAGGTAGAATCTGTGGCAGCATAATGCACTGCATACATGTAGGTCAGATACCCTAAGATAGCTGCAGAGTTTCCTTCCAAGACTGTCTGGAGTTTTGAACATACTGATCTTCCTCAATATTGGATCTCTTTCCTTCTCCCTCCTCTTTACTCCCCCACCCATTAAATCATTTTATTTAGAGTGTTAATTTAGGTAAAAACTAGCCACAGTTGTTGGCCTTTGCTGTGGCTCACTTGCAACTAAAAATAAAATTAGCATTATCAGACACATTTTGTAAAGATGTCATTCTTCACGGATTGAAATAGATGTCCAGTAGGAAGCTTTCTGGCAAAAAAAAATAATAATTATAATTTAAGAAGATAACTTATAACAAAGTGGTTTTGACAATTTTTAAATCTTTCCCTAGTTTTCTTTGACACCCTTACCAAGATGATATCCAGGACCACTGCTGAATCATTCAGGATATACTACTTCTGTACCTAAAGCATGTGATAAAGTTTGTTCTTACCAACATGTCTACTTCAATAATTGAGAGGAGTATAGGCAGACAGATGTCAGAATAAAAGTGGAATGCTGTTATAAGCACTGAAGTGATCCATGCAGAGTTTTATGGTCCTGCCACCTGTGCTAGAGTTTAGAGACATACATGAACCAGAGAGTAGTATTTCAGTGTCATTTTGTAGGGTTAAAATTGTCTATATCAGGTTGCATGGTGTTAAATCAGAATTTCTGGGTCATGATCTTGAACTTTTAATTGGTTCCATTATTGTTTGACTCTTCACTGACAGATATTCTGGTGGCCTAAAAGTCCGTGTTGGAACTTTAAGTTTTAAGAATCCAAATAAAATATTTCAAATTATTTTACATCTAAAAATATCAGTTGTGTAATCATGGTGAAACATAAACCTTTGCTATAGACGATTTTAAAGGCTATTTGATTAAAGCACTTATTTACTTAAACTCTTTGCTAGAATTTTTTTTAGAATTCAGCATCGGAGGAGGAATGTGACATAATAATGATCGAAAGCCGAAAGTTTAAAAGTTGTGATGCCCTCAAATGGTTGGAGGGTTATTCTAGCTTCTAAGGACTGAATGTTGTCCACAAGAGTGTCTCATCAGGTCATAAATTGGTAAGACTTAATGGATTAGATTTTATGTACTATACCTGATGTTATTGTATTGAGATGACTATATGAACAAAATGAGCACGTTGTATAATTAACAGTATAAAATATAAGTTGAAACTTAGAATTTTAAATACTTGGATTATGTAATCTTTTCAAAGTCTCACAAAGCTCAAGACCCTGTCTCTATAGTAGTATTTAATAAATACATCAGTTTAAAAAAGAAAGTGAAATCCTGTATGATAGTAACATTAAATATTTCTGTTGCATCTGTTATAGATGCTTACAGTGTAGTGAAAAGCCCAAAATACTTTGCAGCTATTTTTCCAGGAAATACTTGAAGTAATTCTTTTTTTAAAAAAAAGAATATATCCATTTTTAATAAAATATTGTTTAAATTAATTTATTTCTTTGGAGGATTTTACTTTCTTCATAAAGGCCATCTTTGTTTCTAAACACAGCCAAATGTTTCCTAGTATTTATGTTGAGAAAATTTTAAATGACAGTGTCATATAAAAGCAGTATATTAGATGTCAGTATATATTTTTATATATCTTGAAAATTAATTTCTTTCAAAATTTTCTGCTTAGAAAAAAATTTGTTTTATTTACCTTCTTTGATTTGTTTTATAGAGCTGTATTTTGATCAAGTGGGCTCTCAGTAAGTTTAATTCAGGATACGATCTTAAAATTTTTCATCTGAAATTTATATTTTGAAAATGAGAAAAGTATGGGCTAAGTTATATGTCCATAATTACATCATTATAGGAGTAATGTTCTTATTAAAGTATGTTACACAGATACTACAAAGCAGTCAATAACTACCAGGACTTCATTTCTAAGAAAACTAAAAGGTGTGGGTTGATATCAGCTGAGCCACTGTAGCTGTTTCAGCTTTGTCCTCAGGCAGACAGGTCTTTGTCTACTATCTTCTTATCCATATTCATACCTACTCCGTCTTCTGCTGTTTTCTAGTGTGGTTTTCTGTAACTTCTCTATAAACTTAAATTCCTTCAAAAGTAGTAATTTTTTACTACTTCAAAAGTAGTCTGGAAAGAAATGAGCCAGCAAGTTCTTTTTTATTATTTTACATACTTCCTGTTCATTTTCCTATAACAAATCTGCATAACTCAATCAAAAAATGTCTAATTTCTCTAATGTTTTTTTTTTTTTTTTAAATATTTATTTATTTATTATGTATACAATATTCTGTCTGTGTGTATGTCTGCAGGCCAGAAGAGGGCACCAGACCTCATTACAGATGGTTGTGAGCCACCATGTGGTTGCTGGGAATTGAACTCAGGACCTTTGGAAGAGCAGGCAATGCTCTTAACCACTGAGCCATCTCTCCAGCCCCCTCTAATGTTTATTTAATAATTAAAAGCTTCCAAAAATTGTGAATTGAGGAATTTGAGGTAGAATTATGTTTGCAGTGTTATATAAAAAGTTAAGAGCAATTGTCAAATCTTCAAGAATAGTATCAATAATGAAAGTTTTGGCCAAGGTTGGTGGCTCATGCCTTTAATTCTAGCATTCTGGAGGCCAAGTTGAGGTCATCCTGGTCTAATATAGCAAGTTCCAGGACAGTTGGAACTACATAGTGAAAGACCCTCTTTGAAAAATAACAAGCAAACAAACTAGGTGCTTTAGTTTAAAAAAATCTCATACTGCTGGATTTGGTGGCACATGCCTTTAATCCCAGTTCTTGAGAGGCAGAGGCAGGTGAATCTCTGTGAGTTCAAGGCCAGCCTGTTTTACAGAGCAAGTTCCAGGACAGCCAGCATGACACAGAAACCCTGTGGGGATCCCATGCTGTCAATTTTGGTTCAAGTGTTGATTAGATTTCTCTACAAACTAGTTGTGCTTTTGTTACTGTTAGGCACTGTACTCAGTGTTCTTGGCACATTATCTCATGTAATTTTTCTAAGTCATAGTTATATAGATACCACCTATCAGTACCCCTGATGGGGATTTTTGCTGTTTTGTTTTGAGGTTTGTTTTGAGGCAGTCCTCACTGTATAGCTTTTACTGTCCTAGAACTTGGTGTGTAGACAGGGTAGCCTTGAACTCATAAAGACTCTCCTCCTTTCTGCCTCCAGGATGCTATTATTAAAGGTATGCATGACCATGCCTATCACATTTTCTTGTTTTGCAGAGAAGAAAATTGAAGCATAGGGAGATGGAATAATCTATCATATACCATTAAGTGGTGGCACTAGGAGTCAAGTTTAGCTCTTACTAGAATATGTATAGGTTCTTATTCAGTATCAGTATGCTTACATGGAGAGTTACCCTAGATAACTCAGCAGATAAGTTTATATTATCCAAAGACATAAATACATAAATTTAATTCACATTGAGCTTGAGTGCAGTGTGATGTTCTCTATTACAAAATCATCATTTAAACTATAAAGTTTAATACATGTTGTGAGTTGTATAGTGTCTAAAATTATTTTTGCATTAGAAAACATTCAGTTCAAGTTTAATGTTTATGGTCTTAAGAAAATAAATGTGTATTATGTATTATAATTTTTTAAAAAAAGAAAGTCTTGAGCCTGCAAGGTGGTTTAGTGGACAAAGGTGCTTGACACCATGCCCAGTGGCCCGAGTTCAATCCTCATGATCCATGTAAAAGTGGAAGAAAAGAAACAACTCCCACAAATTGTCCTCTGTGCACACCATGGTACCTTCATGTGTGTGCGTGTACACAAACACGCTAAATTTAAAAAAAAATGTGAAACATTAAAGTCTTAGTACCTATTAGAATACCATTAAATGAAATTATTAAGAAAGTCACCCTTGCCAGGCGGTAGTGCCACACAGCGTTAATACCAGCACTTGGAGGACATAGGCAAGCTATGGGTTTGAGGCCAGCCTGGTCTAGAGAATGAGTCCCCAGGATAGCCAGAGTTTAGACAGAGAAGCCCTGTCTCGAAGGAAAAAAAAAGAAATTCACCCTTCAATAATCAAATCTTATAAATAGCAAACACTGAGGCTGTGTTTTAAAAGCTCCAATTGCATTTATTTCCTAGGATAGTGGCAAATCTAGTAAAACTACTAAATGCTTCAAAAGAATTTCTCACTTTGTGAATTTTTTACTTTGTAAAAAAATCTATTGAAAAACCTCTTATTTGTACTTTAAACATTTATAAAACAAAATTTCTTTTATGTATACATAAACCTTTAATCCTTGTGTGTGCTTTGAAAATTGGTTTTGATTTTATATCTCTTTGAACTCCAAACCTTTTATAACCTCTTGTCTGTATTTTAAATATAGAGAACTATTAAACATTTTAAAGTTCTGTGTGTCTGAAGAAAGCCAGGCTTAGTGATACACACCTCTAATCCTTGCATTCACAAAGTAGAGGCAGGAGGGTTAAAGAGTTCAAGGATTTGACAATGAAACCCTGTCTCAAAACATAACAGCCATTGATAGAGGTTGGTGGTATATTAATTGCATAAAATGTACAAAGTTTTGGGTTCAGTCTACAGCACCACAATAATAAATAGAAAGGGAGAGGAAAGATAGTTAATCCAAAATGATGCTGCTTAGAACAAGTTCAAGTTGAAACTGTGTTTGTTAACTTTTCAGTTAAATTTAACATTTGCAGATCAAAGACAAATTTTGTTCAGTGTCAGGATTAAAAGTGTATAAACTACTTGAAATCTAATCAAAATATGAAATTCTTACCTTTAAACTATTGGAGTTTCTTTAGAATATATTTATGCCTCACCTTCTTTATGACCTCTCTACTGGTCTGGCTCTGTTCATTGCCTATGGCTTTCCTTGGCAAATAGCCCATGTTTTTGTCATCTCTGACTTTCTGGAGTCCCTGTGTCATCTTAAAGATGACTCTCACAGCTTCACATAATTGTCCTTTCAAGGGCTTACCAGAGGGATTGTAATCTTGCCACACATTGTCTGGCTTTCAAGTCCTTCCTTTGGACATCAGTGGAAGTTTCCATGGCCCCTAAGTGCCTAAGTTTTGCATGGATGCAAAACCAGCATCACATAGGTGATACCAAAAAGATGATTACTACCACATAGCATATTTAAGAGAATATTAGCTGCACTTCAAATTGTATGCAAAATACTGAAGAGGATACATTGTCTGTTTAGCTGTTTTATAAATATAGGCTTTAATTCATGATTCTTTTAAGTTCTTACTAACATAAACATAAGTCTGAAATGGTGAGGAGGTACTGCTTAATAGAAATCACAAGATGTCTTCTTTTTAACTGCTGATTGTGTTGATGGTTCGGGGACTTCGTAGGCTATTTGTGCCTAGATCCACTAATGAAAAAGGAATAAAGGGTTGGAATTTCTTCATGCCTCCAAATCTCTTGTCTTTTTTACAAGACATCTTTAAAGGCATTATGAACCATCTTTATCTCATCTTCAAATCTTTGTCCTTGCTCTGCTCACCTCAGAATAATCTTTGGTTTCTTTCACTTCTTAGACTCATTTCTGGTTGAATTATCAAAAGAATTGGTCAGTTGAGAGAACTCATGGATGGGCATTTATGAAATATGATGATGCAACTCGTTTTCACTAAATTGATCTCTGAATCTGATTGTAATGTGAAAAGTCTTTGTCAAAATTTTAGCTGAAAGATTAGGAGTTTTGAAAGGCAGTCTTGTTTTCCTTGAAATGCTGAATTTCACTGGCATATACTTCCCTCATGCAGTTGCCTCTAGCACATAGAAACTGCTATCCTTTTCTCAATGAATAAAACCAAATGTAAACAACATTTTCAGGGCTGGAGAGATGGCTCAGAGGTTAAGAGCACTGCCTGATCTTCCAAAGGTCCTGAGTTCAATTCCCAGCAACCACATGGTGGCTCACAACCATCTGTAATGGGGTCTGGTGCCTTCTTTGGCCTGTAGACATACAGACAGACAGAATATTATATGAGAGAGGGGCGGGGGGGAGAACATTTTTAAAGGATATGCCGTTAAAGGTCAGGCTCACAACCAAAAGGAGTATGGAGAGCTACAATCATTGACTTGACTTGTACTAACTTTAGTAGGAAGAGAAGCTCCCTGAGATCTGCCTGTTTTTAACTGTTCCTCTGAGATTCTTTGAGTCATTCTAGGAGTTTGAATAGCTGACTAGTTTCTTACATCTTTATCCTGATAACTTCAGCATAGTGCCAGCTCAAACTGAACTTCACAAGTATAATTAGATAATATATTAAATATTACAAACTGTGCTTCATAGTTTTCTTTGAGAAATATGTTGAGTGTTAGTCATATGCAGCAGAAGAATAATAAGAATACCCCTGAGATATTGGATAGTTCCTGCTGTTAAGGTTTAAAGAGGGAACATTTGATAGAGACAACAAAAAAGATTGGCTTTTGAAGAATCAGAAGTAAAGACTATCGACAAGACAGAGGTCGCTAATGAAGGCCTGAAGGAAAGGATCCATCTCAGATGACTTACCACCTCTTTGATCTGAATTAATATAACAAATTTCAGATCTTGATGAAAATTCAGAATTCATCATTTACACCAAACTGGGGCCCAGTAGGATGGTTGAGTGGATAAAGACACCTACCATCACATTTGACATTCTGAGTTTAGTTCTTGGGATCCACATGGCAATCAAATCTAGGTTTGTCTTCTGAATTCCATACAGACACCCCACACAAAAATAAAGTAAAAATAAAAAGTTTTTAAAATTTTACATAAGCTGATGTGAACAGCTATTAATGAAATTCTGCTATGTGATATGTCTAAATTTTACTGTTATCTACAATACCTCCTTATCATTTCAGAAACATGGATCTAGCATTAACTGAGAAACTGTTAGTAGTTAAAAGCTTTGAGTACAATTCTTGAATGGAACAAAAAAAAGCTTGAAAGCCTTTCTATCTTCCTAGCACTATTTTTCACTTGCCTTTGTTGTTCTGCACCAGACTCAACTATGCCAGTCAAAAACGGTAAATGACTAGCAGCACTGGATCCCAGTGGATTTTTTTTTTCTTTTAGTAATTTATTGTTGGTATTTCATGTAACACTGAAAGGAAGGTCTAGGCTATTTTTTAGTTACACTTTTTGCAAACTTTATGTTGAATTGATTCTGATATATTTCAGTGGCCATTGGTGATTTTTCCCACAGTAGTTGTATTTTATGCAGTGAAACTCCCAACAATCTACATATTTTAGTCTACATAAATACTGTTTCATAAGCCTTAATATAAATTTCAATCTCAAGTTAATTTTACTTCTGTATATTTTTGAAATCTTAACAGTTGATTGAATTTTGAATTAAATTTATGCCCAGGCAATGCTGAAGCATGCATGGGCAGCCCATATATGATGGTTTTCTTGAACTTGTCCTTACAAAGTAAGTGTTTGAAACAGTGGAAGGAACTAATTGAAATATGTGGGTTTTTAATCATAAGTCCCCTTGACAGGCTACCTTTAAAACAGTACAGCTGTGATCCCACTTTACAAATGTGGTTGGTCATAGTGTGTTAATTCCGTAAGGTCTACCCCTCTAGTGGGTGGGTAGAATTTAGATTTAAAAACAACTGGAGGCTGAGACAGGAGGGTCCTGAGTTTGAAGTTAATCTAGGTTATGTAGCAAGATTCTACCTTAAAATAAAAACTTTTCTAACTCAAAAGTCTGTGCTCTTGAAAACAAATACTCTTTGTGAATTCAATGTTGTACTTAGACAACAGAGGATAGATAAGCTGTTTTACCTCCATTCCCATAATGGCTACCCTACTATGAAGTAGAGGGAGGGCAAAGGGGACTTTAGTAGTAGTGAAATGATGGCCTATACTGTGCTATCTTTAATTTTGTTAAAGGTGTTTGTCTGCTCAGGGTTAAGTCTCTGTAATTTGTAAACATCTCAACTGTAAAACATTGATTAGTTTATTAAAGGCCAAATAAAGAGCACAGTGTGTCGTTACATGCCAGATATCATCACACTCCAAGGCAGAAGGTAGGGTTGCAAGTTTGAAGGGCTACATGAAGAAATCCTAAGCAAAACAGAGAGCAGATACTTTCCCCCAGTAATGAATACTGTTCATTTCCTTAGGGAATAGTGACTGGGTTTGATGTTGCCCTTTTAGTTCAAACAGGAATCAAGCAATTACATATTCAGAAACCTCAAGGTATTCTCTTATTCTCGGTTTAACCCAGTTGAAACAATCCCTTGGCAACCTTCATTTTATTTATTTATTACTGCTCTGGACTTTGTGAGTAGATTATGAAGAATGAAGAGACATAAAGTAGTAAAGAAAACTGAGTAACCTAAGAATAAATGTTTTAGTTGTGTATTCGTTATATTTTGTTATATGTATTGTCTATAGAGTTAGGGTTTTTCTAGAAAGTGGCCTTAAATACCTCTTTTCTGTCAAGAAGTGGGCATAAATGAAAATAATAACTTTATAATAGATAAGAATTATGTACTCTTCACGATTACTTAAATTGTAGTTTAGTTTACAAAGAAATAGTCTCATTTTCATTTTGGTCAAGCCTGGTTGTAAAAATAGGGTTGAGGGGATTTATTCAGAAATGGCTGTTTAGCTGAAAGAAACAGCATGTTAGTTCTTGAGAAAGAGGAGATAGTTTGAAGCTATTGAATAAGTAGTATTCCTAAGAACTATATTTGCTTTCCCATGCCCATCTTATTCCATAACTTTTTATGTCTTCTACAGTGTATTTGCCATTTTTACTTAACTTTAAGCTTGCTCATTTTCTCCCACAGGTTGAGCTAGCTACCACGTTCTTAAAGCTCTCAGACCTAGAGCTCTCGACTTGAGGCTCCTCTGGAGTTCTGTATGCCTAATCCCTGTAGTCTTCTTCTGTATCTCTCTTCCAGGATCCACATTTCAGATGAAGCCTAGACTACCCCCTTCCCTTCCTTCCCTACAAATCCAGTTGCCTTTATCATGACACACTACCATTATCCAATTTTTGGTTGTCTTAGGCCTTGTCGTCCTTTATTTCTCTTCACACTTGAGTCCCTTTCCCTTTTTATCTGTTTGATCTCTCAATAGTCTCACTGCTTCTCTTGTGAAAACTCTTTAATCTGAAATACACAACACTATTTCATACTTGTATATATCCTGCTATCTGCTTCTCTCTTCTTTAACTTTTTTTCTACCATTCAATTACCAATTCCTATACAGAGAGGAAAAGAAACAATATTTACATGGTTATACTATTTCATAAAACTCTGAAACCATTTGATGAAGGAATATATATATATATCATATATATATATGATAAGAGAATATATATTTGCCAAAGGATAAATGACTTGATGTGAATGAAGTCAAGTTACACTGTATTTACTGATTCCATATCTAATAATCCTGCTACCATCGAATGCTGCCAAACTTTTCTTTTAGCCAGTGTTCATTGTCTGGCATCCTTGGTATAGAAAAGACAGAGTATGTGTTATCTAGAAAGATATAAATGCTGGGGTGAGGCTTTATAGAAAATAAGAAGTGAAGTTTGTTCAGGATTTATAACTTGTTATTCCAGTGGATTTGGATTATCTAAATTTATATATTAGATACTTGACTGTAAGAACATAAGATAGGACTGCCTAGATGGCTTAGTGGTTTGTAAAAGTACTTATTGACAAGTCTGATAACCTGAACTCGATCCCTGGGCCTTTGTTGTAGAAAGAGAAAACTGACTCCTGAAAGTTGTCTTTTCACTTTGATCATGCACCTTGTGCTCTCCACACAGGCACAGAATAAGCAAGTCAATGTAATATTTTAAAACATACATATGTGTGTGTGTTTATAATAAAATATATACATATGTATATATACATATGTAATTTGTATATAAATATGCTTTATATATGTATATATACTTTATATGTATTATGTATTTACTTGTTATATGTATGGATGTTTTGCCTTCATGTCTGTATGTGCACCACATGCAGGCCTGATGACTATGGAGATCAGAAGACATTGAGTCCCCTGGGACCAGAGTTACAGACAGTTGTGAGCTGCCATGTGGATGCTGGGAATCAAACCTGGGTCCTCTGCAAGAGCGGCAAGTGCTTTTAACCACTGAGCCGTCTCTCCAGCCCCCCTTTTAAGATTTACTTATTTTGATATTGTGTATATGAGTGTTTTTATGCATATTTATAAAAAGAAACTATAGTTTTTAAAAGAACATGGCAAGTATTTATCTTCAAATTAAAAATGAGGAATGAGATTAAGAGCTATTTTTACATTCATTTGTTTTATATATAAAATGGTAGCATTGTCAATGTCTAGGAAGAATTACTATAAAGAAAGTTATGTAGGAAACAGTTTGGAAAGTGTTGTAAAATTTAATGCATAGAGAAAGAGGCCTTAGAACCAGCATAGCAAATGACACAGGATTCAAGTATACTAACTGTTAAGGTTAGAGGCATCTTTATAGAGGAATGTTGTGCCATTTGTTTGTTTCCCGACTGCCCAGACTCCCGAAGTAACCACACAGAAACTGTATTGGCCAGTTACTTAAGCGTATTGTTAGCTAGCTCTTACATCTAGAAGTAACCCATCTCCACTATTTTATATTTTACCACGAGGCTTATGGCCTACCGGCAATGTTTCAGCATATTTTTCTCTGGCCGTGGCTCAATGGCTTCTCTTGACTCTGCCCTTCTTTCTTTCAGCATTCAGTTTAGTTTTCCCCACCTAGCTAAGTTCTGCCTTGTTATAGGTCCAAAGCAGTTTCTTTATTAATCAGTGGTAATCACAGCATACAGAAGGGAATCCTACGTCAGAAGAGAAAGTTTGAGCCTGAGTTCAATAAAAAGAACAATAGAATTACCACAGAAGTACTCAAAGAGTAAGGTGCTGAAGAAGAGCTTTGTAATAGAGCACTTGCCAGGCAAGGAAAAAATTTCAAGTAAGGAAACCCTGAGAAACCCTAGAGGGTAATGAAATTAAAGATTTCCAATTTAAAATTTGGACAGATATTTGAAATGGGGTAAGGAAGAAACATAAGGACTACATATGGTGGTTCATTGACATAATCCCAGCACTCTATAAGTGGAAGTGGGAGAACCACGAGAATTCAAGGCTGGGGCTGGAGAGATAGCACACTGGTAAAGAACAGTGGTTACCCTTCCAGAGGACTAGGTTTCCAATGCCAGCACCCACATGGTGGCTTACAACCAACTCTAACTCTGGCTCCAAGGGATCTGGTACCCTGCTCTAGCCTCCTTGGGCACTGCATGCATGTGATACATAAACATATATGTAGGCAGAACACACATACACATACAATTAAATATGTAAACTTAAAGATTCAAGGCTGGGATGGTGAGAGGCTCTTTGTTTAAGTAAAAGCCAAGCCGAATGACCTAGAGAATCACTGCCCACAAGTTGTCCTTTTGACCTCAGCTTGAACATAAAAGAGCTCAAAGCTAGCCTAGCACCCACTACTACAAACACAAAACAAAACAAACATTTGAAATAAATGCAAAGGGCTTCCATTAGTAGGCCAGGGTTGTTGGGTTTTTTTGCGGGGGGGGGGGGGGAGAAGAAGGCATCTTTTGTTATTGTTGAGAATTCCCAAGTTAATATTGGATGAAATAGCTATTTCCAGAAAATTATTTTTATTCCCCATTACTGATTGAAAATTTATTTTGCCCATGGTTTCTAAAATGGAGCACAAATCTTAATGAACATTTGTGTTTTTGTTTCTATAGGCACTCTTTTCTGCCATGGTTTTTCTTGGGTTGTATTAATTTTACAGATTTATACCGTAAAAACTGCTCACAAACCTTAAGTCATGGGAAAATGTGCTACCTTTTCCACTTAGTTAAGGGGAAAGAAATGTTGTTAACCTACAAAATGAGCATTCTTCTCTACTCTAAAATGCCTGATTCTGAAGGTTTTTTTCCTTTCCTAACTTAGCTGATATCTTTTTAACTCCTTAGGTATTTCTGACATATAAACATTTTTATTATTAGACTTATGGCATTTTTAATTAAAATTTGTAACTTCGAGGAAATGGAAAATCTTTTAGGATAAATATTGAACTATATAGATTTTGTTTGATTTTTGCTTTTAAGGTTTACTGATATTCGTAGACGCCAGCTAATCGCCAGCTTCTATCCCAGTAAACTATAGTTTTTTTAGAATTTAGAATATGGGTGTATAGAACTGCTCTCTAATTGATTCCTTTTCAGCATAATTCGATTATTTGAAGTTTTATCTGATGTTACAGACTGTTGGAAGATTTAAATCCTTTTTAATCCTCTATCCTTTTTCTCTGCTAGGTACCAGTAAGTGTGGACAATTGTCAGTCATATGCTCTTTCCCATCTCCAGGAAATAATTTTAAGTACTCAGCACTATGGTGTCAGCTTTTTTCTTTAGGTTTAAGCCCCATGGTGTGTATCATTCACTTCTCAGTAGTATTTTATCTGATTATCTACTTGCTGCAATGCAAACAGTAAAATGAAATCTCTTTCAAGAAAACCTTTTTTAAATGTAAGCACTCCAGCATTAGTGAAAATGCCACCCTTCTCCTGCCCCTTTCTCACACCCTTTTTTGTTTTAGTCTGACTCAGAAGGAAGAAACTGTCTTTCTTGATAGTTTGATAGAATTGATTCTTATCCATCTTAGCTGACGTTAGTGGGATAAGAAACAAGTGAGAGCTTGGAAAGTCGTGCAGTTGGTGGAGTACTTGCCGGAAGTCCGAGTTTAGTGCCTGGCATATGATGTGTGCCGTGTAATCCCAGCACCTAGGAAGTGGAGGCAGGAGGATTGGGAATTCAAAGCCATCCTCAGCTGTATGTGGAAAGAAAAGAAATGGGGTTGGGGAGTAAGTCTGTGAATAACATCACTCATCTTGAGGAAACAGCCCATGTTCTTGTAAAATTAAATTATTTACCTTCAAGTAATAAGATATTAATGCTTTTCACTGATTTGAATACAGTACTACTCAAGTTTTACTTTGTATCCATCTTCAATTTTTTCAGGCAAAATTCACATATACTATATTTTCAGCATTTTTATAGAAAAAATAGTTCTGCTAGTTTGTTTACTTTGTATGTTGTTACACATATGCGATGGTACACCTGTGGAGATCAGAGAACAATTTGTAGGAGTTGATTCTGCCCTTCCGCCTACTGGGCTAGAGCAGAATCAACTCCTGTGTCAGAATTTTACTGATACACCCCCCGCCCCAGTATCATATATGGATATATTGAGAAATAGAGAGGGGTACAGAGAAGGAAGATACTGTTTGTCCTAGTTTTCTCTTCTTCACAGTTGAGCTCTTGTATTTTCATTGTGTAAGTTGGTAGACTGAACAGACAGCGCTAACAGTAACAGTATTCTTAAACAGGTTCGATCCTCCCTAAACTAAGGTCCTAAATTTGCAAATCACAGTAAATTCTGTCTCATATATTTAATAAAATGCTGTATTCTGGACCAACAAGATGGCTCAGTGGGTATAAGTGTTTGCTATCCCTTCAGTTCCATCCCTTATAACCTGCTCAGTGGGAAGATATCCTCAGAAGTTGTCTCCTGCCTCCGTGTGCATCTATAGCACATGTGTGTCTGCACTCACACAGAATACTAATAACTAAAATTTTAAATCCTGATTTTCAGTCAGCAGGGTAGCAATGGCTCAGCAGATAAGGGTGTTGCTGCCAAATATAAGAACCTAAGTTCAGTCCCTGGTAACCACATGGCAGAAGGAGGGAACCTACTTTCTCAAGTTATCCTCTGACCGGCATATAGGCGTCATGGCATGTGTACACACACACACACACATTTTTTTTAAAGTGGAAAAGTAAAAAAAGCCTTATTTTGTGAATGAAATAATCCCTAGAGACGGTGAAGTCAGCACCTCCTCCTTTTCTCCCCTTTTCTCGTTCCCCCTAGTTTTCCTGCAGCCATGGGCTCATACCTTGACTTATGCTGCACAGGGAAATAAATTCATTTTTTTTTTTATTGAGAAAAGGAGAAAAAAAAAACAAGTTTCCACCTCCTCCCAGCCTCCCATTTTCCTCCCCCTCCTCCCACCCTTCTCCCCCTCCTCCCACTCTTCTCCCCCTCCCTCTCCAGTCCAAAGAGCAGTCAGGGTTTTCTGCCCTGTGGTAAGACCTAGGACCTCCCACCTCCGTCCATATCTAGGAAGGTGAACATCCAAACTGGCTAGGCTCCCACAAAGCCATCACATTACGTAGGATCAAACCCCCGTGCCATTGTCCTTTGCGTCTCATCAGCCCTCATTGTTCGCCATGTTCAGAGAGTCCAGTTTTATCCCATGCTTTTTCAGTCACAGTCCAGCTGGTCTTGGTGAGCTCTCAATAGATCAGCTCCACTGTCTCAGTGGGTGGGTGCATCCCTCGTGGTCCCGACTTCTTTGCTTTTAAGTCATATTGGAATGTGTTTTTCCTATATTCTCCAACATGTAGTGAAACTAGCCCTCTATCTCTGTTTTCTGTTTGCCTACCTACCTTCCGGTCACCTTCTTATTTGTGTTTGATTTCTTTGTACACACATACAGAAGCAGATACAAGATATATTACTTTGTGCAAGTGATGATATATTGTGAACACAATGTGTCTTTAGTTTTAAAGATGTTCTGAACATTTTCCCCTCCTCAGTAAATACAAAGGGCACCTCCACCCCAGAGATGTGTACTGTTCAGTTTCGTGAATGGCTATGCTGTGAGAAAAACTCATGTTGGGTTTTTTAGACATGCATGCCATTCTGTTAAGTAGATCGCCATGCTGTTAAAACAGTGCTGAAGTGTCTGGAGAGGCAGCTCAATGATTAAGAGCACTTGCTGTCTTCCAGAGAACCTTGGTTTGATTCCCAGAACCCACATGGCAGCCCACGTCTGTAACTCCAGTTCCAGGGATCTGTTACCATCTTAGGGCCTCCATAGGTTCTGCACTGATATGGGGCACAGACATATATTCAGACAAAATACCCATACACATAAGATAGAAATAAATAAAATCTCAAAAATTTAAATAAAATGATGCTATAATTAGTAGCCTTGTAAATATGGTATTCTGTGAGTGTGTGCATGAGAGACAAATTCTCAGTTATAAGATTGCCACTTCAAAGAGTGAATAAGTTAAAAAACTAGGTGGAGAGTTTGAATGAAAAATGTTACTATTTTATAGTTTGAATTTGTATTTTTATTAAATATTGATTTTTTTTCCCCATAACTTCTGTTTGGGGGTTTTGTGTTTTAATTTGTTTTGCTTGGGGAACAAAATCTCACTGTGTGGACCACACAGGCCTTTTAAAATATTGTGTAAGCTGTCAGTGTGAATTTTTCTGTTCTTCCATTGGGCTCAGAGTCCTTCACATTTCTAAAGTACTTTATATATATAGAATGATAGAAGACATTTTTCTATATTTTTCAGACTTAATTTTGTCTTTCTCATTTGTAAAGATAATCTGAATAAGTGTTTTTGAACCCACTATTACAAATTACATGATTAACTTTAGGCAAGGGGTCTAAGTTAGGAAAGGAACATTGTGTCTTTTAATTTTTTTAAATATAAGCAATTTACATAAAGACACATATGCATATAAGTAGAGAACTCATCAACAGTATCTTCTGTGACTGTACTTAACAATATCTAATCTAGGACCCTGACTTGAGTGCATGAAATCCACATGTGTCCTTGCCTCTTTTGAAACAGGTACTGGCAGGAATTTGACCTGAAGTTAGCAATGAATTTTCCAAAAGTTTTTGAGGGATTGGTGAACATGATTTTCATAGAAAATCAGTCTTTGCATAAATATTTACCTCAGTTTTTTTTCTTTTTTTCATTGAAAGAAAAAAAATTCCCGCCTCCTCCCAGCCTCCCATTTCCCTCCCCCTTCTCCCACTCTTCTCTTCCTCCCCCCACTCCTCTCCCCATCCCTCTCCAGTCCAAAGAGCAGTCAGGGTTCCCTGCCCTGTGGAAAGTCCAAGGTCCTCCCCACTCTATCCAGGTCTAGGAAGGTGAACATCCATACTGGCTAGGCTCCCACAAAGCCAGAACATGAAGTAGGATCAAAACCCAGTGCCATTGTCTTTGGCTTCTCATCAGCCCTCATTGTCCACCATGTTCAAAGAGTCCGGTTTTATCCCATGCTTTTTCAGTCACAGTCCAGCTGGCCTTGGTGAGCTCCCAATAGATCAGCCCCACTGTCTCAGTGGGTGGGTGCACCCCTCGTGGTCCTGACTTCCTTGCTCATGTTCTCCCTCCTTCTGCTCTTCATTGGGACCTTGGGAGCTCAGTCCGATGCTCCAGTGTGGTCTCTGTCTCTATCTCCATCCATTGCCAGATGAAGGTTCTATGGTGATATGCAAGATATTCATCAGTATGGCTATAGGACAGGGTCATTTCAGGTTCCCTATCCTCAGCTGCTTAAGGAGCTAACTGGGGGCATCACCCTGGGCACCTGGGAGCCCCTCTAGGTTCAAGTCTCTTGCCAACCCTAAGATGCCTCCGTTAATTAAGTTATGTGATTCCCTGCTCCTCTATCCAACCTTCCTTTCTCGCAATCATCCCGTTTCCCCAAGTTCCCCCCATTCTCCCCTTCTTACTTTTCTCTCCCCATCTCCCCTTACCCCCGTCCCACCCCACCCCCAAGTTCCCAATTTTTTGCCCGACAATCTTGTCTATTTCCCATACCCAGGATAACAGCTTTATGTTTTTCTTTGGGTTCACCTTCTTATTTAGCTTCTTTAGGATCACATATTATAGACTCAATGACCACTATTTGTGGCTAGAAACCAATTATGAGTGAGTGTACATCACATGTTCCTCTTTTTGGGTCTGGGATACCTCACTCAGGATAGTGTTTTCTATTTCCATCCATTTACATGCAAAATTCGAGAAGTCATTGTTTTTTACCGCTGAGTAGTACTCTAATGTGTATATATTCCACACTTTCTTCATCCATTCTTCTATTGAAGGAAATCTAGGTTGTTTCCAGGTTCTGGCTATAACAAATAATGCTGCTATGAACATAGTTGAACAAATGCTTTTGTCATATGATAGGGTATCTCTTGGGTATATTCCCAAGAGTGGTATTGCTGGGTCCAGGGGTAGGTAGATCCCGAATTTCCTGAGAAACCGCCACACTGATTTCCAAGTGTTTGCACAAGTTTGCATTCCCACCAGCAATGGATGAGTGTACCCCTTCCTCCACAACCTCTCCAGCAAAGGCTATCATTGGTGATTTTTATTTTAGCCATTCTGACAGGTGTAAGATGATATCTCAAAGTTGTTTTGATTTGCATTTCCCTGATCACCAAGGAGGATGAGCATGACCTTAAGTGTCTTTTGGCCATTTGAATTTCTTCTATTGAGAATTCTCTGTTCAGTTCCGTGCCCCATTTTTTATTTGGGTTAATTAGCATTTTAAAGTCTAGTTTCTTGAGTTCTTTATATATTTTGGAGATCAGACCTTTGTCTGTTGCAAGGTTGGTGACGATCTTCTCCCAGTCAGTGGGTTGCCTTTGTGTCTTAGCGACAGTGTCCTTTGCTTTACAGAAGCTTCTCAGTCTCAGGAGGTCCTATTTATTCAATGAGGCCCTTAATGTCTGTGCTGCTGGGGTTATACATAGGAAGTGGTCTCCTGTGCCCATGTGTTTTAGAGTACTTCCCACTTTCTCTTCTATCAGGTTCAGTGTGTTCAGATTGATATTGAGGTCTTTGATCCATTTGGACTTGAGTTTTGTGCATGGTGATAGATATGGGTCTATTTTCATTCTTCTACAGGTTGACATCCAGTTGTGCCAGCACCATTTGTTGAAGATGCTTTCTTTCTTCCATTGTATGCTTTTACCTCCTTTATCATATGAGGTGTACATAGGTTTGTGGGTTAAAATCCGGGTCTTCTATACGATTCCATTGGTCAACTTCTCTGTTTTTATGCCAATACCATACTGTTTTCATTACTGTAACTCTGTAATAGAGTTTGAAGTCAGGGATGGTAATGCCTCCAGAAGTTCCTTTATTGTATAGGATTGTTTTGGCTATCCTGGGTTTTTTGCTTTTCCATATAAAGTGGATTATTGTCCTCTCAAGATCTGTGAAGAATTTTGATGGGATCTTGATGGGGATTGCATTGAATCTATAAATTGCCTTAGGTAGAATTGCCATTTTTACTATGTTGATCCTCCCAATCCAAGAGCAAGGGAGATCCTTCCATTTTCTGGTATCCTCCTCAATTTCTTTCTTCAATGCCTTAAAGTTCTTGTCAAATAGATCTTTCACTTCCTTGGTTAGAGTTACCCCAAGATATTTTATGCTGTTTGTGGCTATCGTGAAAGGTGATGCTTCTCTGATTTCCCTCTCTGCTTCCATATCCTTTGTGTATAGGAGGGCGACTGATTTTTTGGAATTGATCTTGTATCCTGCCACATTACTGAAGGTGTTTATCAGATGTAGGAGTTCTTTGGAGTTTTTGGGGTCGCTTATGTACACTATCATATCGTCTGCAAATAACGAAAGTTTCACTTCTTCCTTTCCAATTCGAATCCCCTTGATCTCCTTATGTTGTCTTATTGCTATTGCTAAAACTTCAAGCACTATATTGAAGAGGTATGGAGAAAGTGGACAGCCCTGTCGTGTTCCTGATTTTAGTGGGATGACTTTGAGTTTCTCTCCGTTTAATTTGATGTTAGCTGTCGGCTTGCTGTAAATAGCTTTTATTATATTTAGGTATGACCCTTGTATCCCTAATCTCTCCAAGACTTTTATCATAAAGGGATGTTAAATTTTGTCGAATGCTTTTTCAGCATCTAATGAAATGATCATATGGTTTTTTTTCTTTCAGTTTATTTATATGATGGATTACATTGATAGATTTTCGTATGTTGAACCAGCCCTGCGTCTCTGGGATGAAGCTTACTTGATCATAATGGATAATTTTTCTAATGTGTTCTTGGATTCGGTTTGCCAGTATTTTGTTGAGGATTTTTGCGTCGATGTTCATGAGCGAGATTGGCCTTGGTTGAGTCTTTGTGTGGTTTTGTTACCGAGTATGTGGTCAATTTTCGAGAAGGTTCCATGAGCTGCATAGAAGAAGGTATATTCTTTCCTATTTGGGTGGAATGTTCTATAGATGTCTGTTAAGTCCATTTGATTCATTACCTCCATTAATTCTCTTCTTTCTCTATTAGGTTTCTGTCTGATTGACCTGTCCATTGGTGAGAGAGGAGTGTTGAAGTCTCCTACTATTAGTGTGTGCGGTGTGATGGCTGCCTTAATTTTTAGTAATGTTAGCCAGGCGGTGGTGGCGCACGCCTTTAATCCCAGCACTTGGGAGGCAGAGGCAGAGGCAGGCGGATCTCTGTGAGTTCGAGACCAGCCTGGTCTACAAGAGCTAGTTCCAGGACAGGCTCCAAAACCACAGAGAAAACCCTGTCTCAAAAAACAAAAAAAAAAAAAAAATTTTTTTAGTAATGTTTCTTTTACATACGTGGGTGCTTTTATATTAGGGGCATAGATGTTCAGAATTGAGACTTCATCCTGATGAATTGTTCCTGTTATGAGTATAAAATGTCCCTCTCCATCTCTTCTGATTGATTTAAGTTTGAAGTCAACTTTGTTAGAGATTAGTATGACCACACCTGCTTGTTTCTTAGGTCCATTTGCTTGATAAGCCTTTTCCCAGCCCTTTACTCTGAGTAGGTGCCTGTCTTTGTGGTTGAGGTGTGTTTCTTGTAAACAGCAGAATGTTGGATCCTGTTTTCGTATCCAATCTCTTAGCCTGTGCCTTTTAATAGGTGAGTTGAGTCCATTGACATTAAGTGATATTAATAATGACCAGTGGTTGTTAACTCTGGTCATTTTTTTAGTCGTAGAGTTTGTGTGTTTCCCTTCTTTGATTTGTGTTGGTGAAGGTTCTCTAGATGACTGAGTTATTGTGGTCATTGTTGGACTCCTTGGTTAGTGATTTTCCTTTTATTACTTTCTGTAAGGCTGGATTTGTGGCTACATATTTTTTAAATTTGTTTTTATCCTGGAAAATTTTGTTTTCTCCATTTATAGTGAACGAAAGCTTGGCTGGGTATAGTAGTCTGGGTTTGCATCCGTGGTCTCTTAGTTTCTGCAGAACATCTATCCAGGACCTTCTGGCTTTCATGGTTTCCATAGAGAAGTCAGGTGTAAGTCTGATACGTTTACCTTTATGAGTAACTTGGCCCTTTTCCTTTGCGGCTCTTAATATTCTTTCTTTATTCTGTATGCTTTGTGTTTTGATTATTATATGGCGAGGGGATTTTTTTTTTGATCCAGCCTATTCGGTGTTCTGTATGCTTCTTGAACCTTCATAGGTACATCTTTCTTTAGGTTGGGAAAGTTTTCTTCTATAATTTTATTAAATATATTTTCTGGACCGTTGAGCTGCACTTCTTCTCCTTCTTCTACTCCTATTATTCTTAGGTTTGGTCTTTTTATTGTGTCCCATATTTCCTGAATGTTTTGTGATGAGAGTTTGTTGGACTTGCTGTTATCATTGATCAGTGTGTTTATTTTCTCTATGTTATCTTCAGAATCTGAGATTCTTTCTTCTGTCTCTTGTATTCTGCTGGTTATGCTTGTTTCTGTGGTCTCTATGCGTTTACCTAGATTTTCCATGTCCAGCCAGCCCTCTGTTTATGTTTTCTTCCTTGTCTCCAATTCAGTTTTCAAGTCTTGAACTGTTTCCATTATCTGTTTGATTGTTTTTCCTTGGTTTCCTAGGGTATCATTCACTGATTTACTCAATTCCTCGAACTTTCTGTTATACTCTCATCCATTTCTATAAGGGCATTTTTTACATGCTGTTTAAGGGTGTCAATCACTTTCATGAAGTCAGTTTTTTCTTCTTCTTCTTGATTAAGGTGTTCGTGTCCTCCTGTTGTGAGGTCGCTGGGTTCTGGTGGTTTCATGTTGTTTTTCAGATTGTTGGGTGAATTCTTGCATTGGCGCCTGCCCATCTCTTCCTCCAAATGCTCCCCTAAGGATCTTCTTTTACAGGATCAGGTCTCCTTGCCCACTGATGTACCTTCCCAGTGATGGCACTCTCCCGTGATGGCTCTTTAGGTGCCCCAGTGATGGCTCTCCTGGTGCCGAGATCAGATCTCCGTGCTGGTTGGGTAGCTCATAAACAAAGCGCCTACCTTGCTTGCTGTAGGCAGGCTATTGAAACAAAGGAATTCCCGCCCGCCCCACTGCCCTCCGGATTCGATCCCAGCCTACCTCAGTTTTTCATAGCTCCTTGTGCACAGGTTTTTCCCCTTTGTTAATTCTAGTTATTTGAGAAAATAATAACACTTAGATCTTGTAATAGCTTTGTGTCTACTTGCTCAAGATAAATTATAGCTATAAACGTCACTTATTGTGATCCAGGCATGGGAGCACATGCTTGCAATCCCAAAATTTAATAAGACCGAAGGAAGAGGATCATAAGTTTGAAGTCAACCTGGGATGCAGAGTCAGACAGTCTCAAACCTCCTGCCCCATTCCTTACTTTACGTTACTACTAATAAAATTCTCCCTTGAGAATTTTTCCGTGAGTTTTTCTAATCATTGAGTTAAGTGCATTAGTTGTTTTAGATTAGTAGAATTTATGTGCAGTTATATACAATTTTGAATGCTTAGTTTAATTTACTCCTCTTTCTGTGTGTGTGCACACATTTGTGTGTCTGTGTCTTTGTGTGTGTGTGTGTGTGTGTTCCTAGGGATAGAACTGAGGATTTCACATAGACTGGGCAAGCACTATAATCACTTATCCATATTTTCTTCTTAGCCTAGAAATTTAGATTTACATTTGCCTGGAGAATAGTTCTGCAGAATTTTATTTCTTTGGATTCCTTTCAGGGAAAATTAACTGGTAAACTGTATTGTAGGCCCCTGTGAGCTGGACATACAGTCTTCACCAAGGAAGAGCATACAGTTGGTTATCTGTCACCAAATAGCCTTGAAAACATATCTCAAAGTAAAAACCATATGGACTTAGTAAGTTGCGCTTCGAGTATGTGTGTTGTGTATGTATGCATATATATAACAAGTTCATTTTTAAAGGACCATAATTAAGTGGGGCATGGTAACTCATGCCTTTAATCCCAGCACTCAGGGCAGAGGCAGGCACATCTCGAGTTGAAGCCAAGCCTGGTCTACAGAGTGCATTCCAGGACAGCAAGTGCTACACAGAGAAACTATGTCTTGAAAAACAACAAAAATAAAATAAATTTCAAAAAAGCCATGAATTTGAAAAAGAACAAGGAGAGTGGGGAATAAAAGAGGCTTGGGAGTGAGGAAATTAACTTTTTAGAATGATAGATTTTTTTAAAAGTATATTTAACCATCAGTCTTGCTAAACTGTAGGTTAATTAGATTTATTCTTTTGCAATCAGCAACTTAAAATTGTTTTTTCTGCATTTCTTAGAAAACAGGAAAAATGCTTTCTAGGCTTGAATTAATGTTTTAGTGATAATGCTATTATTTTATCTCTTCTATTAAAAAATGGTAGGGATAAAAATTGTATAAAGAAAGTAGATAATGTACTATAAGCAGCGTATGTCTTCTGAATGGTATAGGACTTGGGTCCTAATAGGTAACTTTGATCTATATGACTGATGAAAATCACTTTTACCTGATTTGCAGAAGAAAGCTTGGGCACAAAGAATCAGAATGACCAACTCAAAGTGATTAACTCTAATTACAGATTTGATTCTGTAATTTAAAGAATTCCTTTACTGTATTTGTAACTGTGAGTGTGACTCCACAGAGAATTAGATTTTTGCATAAAAAGAAGGTAACTTTTTTATGGCTTCCTACTTATAGATATATAATATTTTAACATATTAACTCTGGCAGACTAGAACATTTTACTTCTTAGCAAATAGGCAGACTATGCTGGCTGTCCAAAGATCACTAAGCAAATGCCCTTTCTAAGAAGTTCCCTCCCTTGTTCTGAGAGCGGAACTGCTTCTGGGAATGTGCTAGATAAGAGAAATGACGTGCTGCAAACACAGTCTAATCTTTGGGTCCACGCTCACAGTTTCACAGTTAACATTCGGTGGTTATTTCAAGCACTCTTAATATACACAGCTCAGGATTTATTTAGGTCACTATAGATAGATGCTTTGTTTCACGGTCTTTCCCTTAGAAAGAAAAGTCATGTGTTTTGATGTTAAGTCTAGGTTTGACTTCTACCATTGTAAGTTACCTGGCCTTAGTTTTCTCATTTATAGAATGAGGGTGCTGTACAGACTTATTGATAAATATAGGCCTGCTACAGAATAAATTGTCAGGAACTATTCTTTCCTCTGTTTTATCATTTTGTTCACTGCACTTACATAGAAGAAAGACCAGAGACTGAATAATGAAACCATCCACTTGGAGTAATACATTTATTTGCACTGTTCTTCCACAGTTTTTGTTCTTATTTTAGACGTAACTATTCCATGCCAGTTTGCTTTATTATAGATAAAGCAAGTTACTTCTCGCGACATTTGAAAAAATGAAATCTTTGCTGATTGTCTTTTCAGTGAAGCTACATGTTCTTGGTTATGACCACTTGCTGAAGAATAAGGACACCTGGGAAGAAAAGCAGCCATTAGGAGTCAGTGGGGGTAAATTAGGATGGCATGAAAAGCCACACTACCTATTGTAACATAGTTACTTTTAAGTGGCTTCTGCTTTTTCTGTGACTAGAACTACAATTAGCTTTTTTTTGTACGTTAAATTCAGGGCAAAGCATTTAGCTTGATAATTCTTATCTTTCCACAGTCCTATATTTTTGTTCATTGCTTCTGTGTCAACTTGTTGATAAATGCTAATCAAGATTTTTCCCCCGGAAAGACTTTGTCCATAATTGGAAATTACCCTTTGTATTTATTTTGCACTTCTAGTTTATAATAGTAACTTGAACAAGAAGATTCTGGGCTCTTCATTTTCTCCATATTTCTGGCAATAATTATGGGACTTGGTTTAACGGACTTAAGTTTGAGTGTGCATGTGTGCGTGTGTGTGTGCGTGTGTGTGTATCGTGCACCACCCCCTAATCCAAAACACATGGTTTATTCTTACAGTACATTTATTCAGACATTGCATTTAAGGGTATCTAGTTGTATAACAGGTAATTAAACTATATGAACAGATTGCAAAAGAAACATAATATTTCCTTGAGTAGCTTAAAATTTGAAACGTATTAAACATCAAAATATGATATGGTAGATGTAGTAATAAAATAAATCAAAGTATAAATCAACACTAGATGAAGAAAAGTTGAAGGGAGAAATAATTCTGCTTCGTTTATCAGTTGTAAGTTTAAGGAAAGTGAATCTCTGGGCTGAACACCACAGAAAACATTACCTTTGGGAACTATACTGAGGACAACAGTATTAGTATCATTAAAAATCTGGCTATTTAAGTGGTGGTTCCCAAAACATAAGTTTCTATCAGAATCACCCAGAGGTGATATTAAGATATATTAACTCTCCTTGTTCTGGGAGTATCTAATTCTGGGGCAGCTCCAGATATATCCATTTCTAGCAAGTTCTCAGGTAGTGTTGCTGCATCTGGTTAAAAGGAACTTCACTTTTAAAACTAGTTTCTCTAAATTCAAAGAATTTTAATGGTTTCCTAATACAAGCCATTAGTTTTTGAAATCAGATTACTTTCATCTTTAATGACTGTCAGAATGTATTTGAGCTCTTATGTATTAGGCATTGTTACTTCCTCAATAAGCTTAATCTAATAGAATCAACCATATTAATAGAATAGTAAAAATAATCACTACCTTGTATTGATCATTCATTGTGCCAGAGCTATGCCAGATAGTATTTAAACTCATTTACTCCTCAGAGGATTAGAACATACAATGCTTATTTGAGGTGAAAAAAAAAATAAATAAGGTATAGAAACTAATTTCCCAGGATTCACAGTGAATATATTGAGGAGCTACAATTTGCTGTATTGTTCTAGTACCTTCTACACTATCTAAAATTAAAAGTATGCATATTCCAGGACCAGAGTGGGGATAGAATAATTGACTTTACTCTAGGACAGACCACAAAAGAGATGGCCCTGGGGCCTTAAAGGACAAGTTTAAGCCACATTATTTCGAACTACAGATATCTCCATGTGGGGGAGCAGTTTCTGAAAAGCCAAGGAAACCTGGAAAAAAACAAAACAAAAAAACTAAAATGTTACAGATTACAAATATTATATAAGACCAAAATACATTTTTTTAAAAAAAGGATGAAAAACTGTCCATCAAAGGTCAAAGTCATGAAGAATAGCACCACTGAAGAGCAGGAGGCCAGCCCTGGTCCACATAGTTTTAGGCCAGCCAGGGGAATTTTGATATATCCTGTATTTAAAAAAATAGAATTAGGGTTTTGATTGTGGGTTTGGGTTTTGTTTTGTTTTTTTACTTTCTCCTGTAATTTTCATCCACTGTAAGCCAGTGGGTCTCAAACAGGTCAGGCAACAGAGAATCAGCATTTTCTGGGCACTTGTTAGAAGTCCCAGTTAGAGCCCAGCAATCTGTTTTTACTAGTCCTCCAGATGACTGTGCGTACTAGCTTGAGAATACTATAATTGGTGTTGAATTTTTGAATATTATTGAAATAGTGGTGATTGTGTCTATGACTTATCTATTAGAGTACTATGCACAACAGAATTGAAATGTTAATACCTGAGAGGATACTTTTCCTCAACATGATCCTTCTATTGCTTGAAAATCCATTATCTTCTGTTTCTGCAGAGCTCAGAGTCCAGACAGGGGTTTGTTAAGTCAGCATTCAAGGTATAGCGTTCTCAGTAGTCCTTAACTATAGTAATAACTTGGAAACTTATTGACTGATTTTAATTAATAAGAAAAGGAAGTAAAAAACTCTGTAATTTTAAAACTGTCAATGTATAAAACTGGTATTATAGTTAACGCTTTAAAGTACTTTATTTAAACCATGTGTATCAAAGGAATAGAATGTATTCACACCATGAAATGACTGAAAGTAACTCCTTCTTGGTAGAAGTAATATTTGTGATGATGTTTTTTTTTTATTTTTATTTTACACTAAAGCCTATAGATTATATATATACCTATATGTATATATATGTATATGTGTGTATATATTATATATACCTCTGTGTGTGTATTTGTGTACATACATACAGTTGGTCGGTAATTTAGTTACACGTAATCTTACTTTATATATATCTCCCCAGGAACTGAAGCCCCAGTTTATAGACAGTTTTGAGGTCTCAAGTCTACAGAGCCCTTTCATCTTAGCAGCAGCAAATAGTTAAATAGAACACTATGACCAACATTGTTAGTGCTCAGTTCACATTGAGCATTTTCTGTACACTGGTTGCAAGTCAGTGCAACTTAGACACTGACCCCATTCATTTTACAGGTGTGGGAACATTAAATGAGTGAGTGAGTGAGTGAGTGAGTAGCAGAACCTGGCATGATAGCCAGACCTATGTGGATTATAATCTAAAAGACACAACTCCATGGAAAAGAGTGTTTTCTGATCTTCAATCTGGCATAATACTAACAGCCCATACCACTCAAAGTAAAGTAGTCTTCACTTACTATAAATACCAAACTCTTGGGTATAATATACTCTGCAAACAGTACTTAGTAATGTTTTATTCATAAATTATTTTTAAAGACCTTTTTAGTGTTGATTCAAGGAAAAACCAGACTTTTTTTTACTAGTTTAAAACGAAAACTGTTTCTGTCTTTCAAAAATCTGTTAAAATAAAAACAAGAGTATATAGATTCTTGCTACTTTTACTACTTAAAAAATTGATGAATATAAACCATAAAGAACAATTATTTAATCTTCTGTGTCATTATATAAATGCCAGGTAGTATTTGAACTTGTGGTGTATACTTAGTAGTTAGACAACTTCGAATTATTCTCAGGAAAAACATATGCCTTCAGTAACCTATAATCAAAGTACATACATAGGTCTACCAGAATGTTGAGTTCCATTTTAACCAGCCCTTCTAAAATCCTCTGAATTCTTTTTAGAAGCCCTCCTACACTCTTAAAAACCAGGTGTTAAAATATAAAATTAATAGAAAAAATTCTTCATCTGAATTTTAATGTCTTAAGACCAGCAAAGACAAAACTCGTAATTAACATTGAGAGTTTTAAAGTGTCAGATGTATACCATAAACAAATGATAAATGTTTTTAAAAGTCAGCCATGTACCAAACCCTCACGTAGAAAAGTTAAACCCCTGAGTACTGAACTGCAAGAAAAGACTTGATAAGTTATTTTTCAATTATCACATTTGGTATTGGGTAAAACACAAATGTCTTTTGTGTTATTTTAAGAGTTGGAAGGATGGTTAAATATTTTAGGGTAATTTAATGAAATATTCTAATTTCTTCCAGTGCGTCTGGGGGCGGTGTTGTAGCCATTGACAACAAAATAGAACAAGCAATGGTAAGTAGGTTCACAGCTCTCCTCTCATTTCATGGTTGCGCAGACTGACTGTTCGGAGTGTCTCAGGTCCAGATAACAGAAACTTATTTTCTTTAAGCCAAAAATTACCTTCTTGATAGCAAGATTTAGAAGTTGCTAGAACATTGAAAATTTCTAGTTCTCATGTACTGACTGAATAAATAGTTCTTATATCTGATCACATCATATGTTCTGTGTCACTGTGGAACAGGAGCATACATAATTCAGTACAGTATGTGTTCATCTGAAAAGCATCAGCCTTTGGCCCATTTAAAGTGGGGGCTCTGTAGCACTTCCGTCTCTATAATATAGCCCTGTGGCTAGTTTATTAGCAAGCAGCTTTCCAGGAATAGTACTCCTCTGTTGTCTCTATCCAGCATCTTAAAATGCTCATTCTAAACTCTGGGAGGAAGGAGCACTTCCTATACTAGTTGGGAAAGAGACTTCTTCTACCCCATCTTCCCTAGGCCCAGTCAGGATATAGCAGAAACATTAAAAGCATGAGGAGGAATGTGCTTTTAAAAAACAAAATGTATAAAGCACTTAGTGTTTGTAAGGCACCCAGACAATCTAGAACTAAGTAGCTTCTTGTTTCTCATAACTCTTTTGACATTCCTAATTTTTTTCCCACAGGATCTGGTGAAAAGCCATTTGATGTATGCAGTAAGAGAAGAAGTGGAAGTTCTAAAGGAGCAAATAAAAGAATTAGTGGAAAGAAACTCTTTACTTGAACGAGAAAATGCACTGTTAAAATCTCTTTCAAACAATGATCAGTTGTCTCAACTCCCAGCCCAACAGGCCAATCCTGGTAGCACTTCTCAACAACAAGCAATGATAGCACAGCCTCCTCAGCCAACGCAACCTCCACAGCAGCCGAATGTCTCCTCAGCATAAAGCTTTCTTAAGCCTCATTAAGGAAAAACTGAAAGCAATCTTTCCTTGTGTGCCACTGGTGTTCTTTCCACTTTATAGAAAGCAAGTAGCCATTGCTTCGGCTGTGTGCTTGGCCTTTTCAGTATTAGACAATCGTTCTACAGGAGCTTTCCCTCTCTAAGATGTCATGCAGCACTGTTGATGTCCACTTCTGTGTCATCAGGACATGAGGAGAATGATAGATGGGGTTTATTAAAGCAAGCAGAGTCTGCATTCTACATGTGCGCATGAGTGGGATCTTTAGAAGTTTCGGTGGCTCTCCCATGTTCCTTATCACCCGTGGGTTTACCGTGAGCCTTCCTGTCACATTATAAATAACAGTTCATCTAAAGAGCCACTTTTCTTTCAATATCAGTAACATTTGCCTACGTAAGTTTTCATTTATTTTATGTTTTATTTATTACAGGGCTGCTATTTTCATAATGTACATGAACAATGTCACAGAACTTTTTTAATTTTTTGGATAATTATAAGTATCAGTAAAGGAATTGAAAGACAGGATTACATTTAATAAAATGTTTAGGCAATAATTGAACAAAAGAATCCTGGCACATTTCTAACACTAATGGCAATTTACCGTTGGTATTTATTTTCAATAGTGAAGATCCAGCTTGAATGTAAATTTTGTATAGTGTAAGTATGAAAAACACAGTGCACCTGTACAGGTAGTCACCAGTTATTGTGATATAATAAATAATTGGGCTATTTTCATGAAGAAAACTTTGTTCATTTGTTTCTACTTTCTAATAGAAATTGCCATGATTCCTCTGCTTTTCAACATTTCGTATGACTTTTTTTTTTTTTTTTTGGGTGGGAATAAAAAAGCTGTGAAATTGTTCAACCTACTTTGTAACCAAAGAAGCAAAGCTGTGTAATGGAGTTTTGTTTTGTTTTATAATGCACATTCTTTATGTATTTTTATTTAGTGTTTTCTTGGTCACAATTTTCTTTGCTGTCTAGCATGATCTGCATGGCCTGTAATCTTTGAACCACTTTCGTACCTCATGTTTTATCCAGCACTCTTATTGTACTGTGTACTAGTCTGTGAACAATGTCAAATAAAAAGAGCGAACAGGTCGTATGGTGGAACTGAGCTAGCGTACAATGCACCAGTTGTACAAAAACAAAAATGAAGTGAGCCATCTTTTGTTCATTTAAAATGGTGTTTTGAATTTCATATGCAGAAAACGTTTTGTTACATTGCAGATTTTAATGTATTTAATAAATGCAACATGCAGATTAAGTGCAGTGTATACTGAGTATTTAAATTAAAATGTACATTTCATAAATACAGTTTCAAGAGAAAGCATCATTTTGTGTATACTAACACATTAAGTGTATGTCAGAAATTGATGTAAAAATATATATTTTAACACATTTTCTGAAATTAAACTGCAGTTTTGTTCAAATATTTGGCTCTATATGTGTTCAGAATTTGACTAGATTTGTATTTTCACAGTTTAAAATAATTCCTTAAATGAAAACCCATGATGTTATTAATGACAATGATAGTTCTTAAATTTTCAAAGTAAAATAATTTAAAGAACACAAGAATGGTGAGCAATATTTGTACTCAATATTCATATTATGTTAACAATATAAATAGGAAATCCTCGTCTACCAAAACTTTTACTTGAATTCAGAAAGGTGCCTGTAGAAATTAACATGTCCTGTATGGGTAGCCCACTAATTCAGTCTTAATAAGAAACAGTAGTTAGGTCTCCATGTTAGAAGAGGTTAAATGTTCTTTATCTATTTGAGTCATTCTAGCCTCAAATGAAAGTCATAAAATCGAAACACATGAAATTACCAAATACTTTATATTCTAGTGCTATGGGAAATAATGCTCAGTAAGCAAATTTTTCATGTTAATTAGTAACATTAGAAATACTTGAGAAAGAACTAGATAAGTATGTAGACTTGAGTATGTACTAACAGAGTGAGATTCTAATCGAGCCACCATGGGCACGATAGGGTGTGAACCTGCTGTTGGAATGTGAGCCCTTCCGGTGCCAACAGTGAGGTACCGCATACAAAGAAGAGCTAGAAAAGGTTGCAGGAAGAGACAGATAAATGGCAGACTGCTGCCTAAGAATGCACAAGGTCTCTGATGCCTAGCACAGAAAAAGGAAGAAATTTAGTGTGATGTTTGTGAAGCTAAGAAGTGAGTTTTTATTCTAGGGATAGAAAAGCATCTTATAAACAAAATGTGATAGTAGTCACCAAGGAAATGATTAATATTTTATGGTTTAAAATGGCAACAACAGTTGCCAGTACTCCTATTCTTTAAGGGGGGGAGGGGAATCTTAGAAAATAGTTAACAAAAAACAAAATTGGTTCCAAAAGGCTTAATCTCTAGTAAACTAAGAAATGTAATCAGTTGTGTCATCTTTTAAATAGCAGGAGTTAATGTAGTTTGTAAGGTGGGCTTTCCTGTGTCCTCCAGGATGAAATTTGGCAATGTCTTTTAAGAGCGTTAATATAATATGAATAAGCTAGCTCAGTGGCATGATGCTTAACTCGAGGTGCAGTGTCCAAAAAAACGCAAGTGTGTGCCTGTCCTGTGTGTTCACTCCTTCCCTTAGAACTCAAAAGTTTTATTGATCACCTACTCTGCCCCCTACTTAAGATTGTCAGTGAAGTTTACATCTAAATCTGTTCCCGTTTCCATGAGGCACATTGAACTCGAGTCAGGAACAAAAGGTGGGCAGGGTATTGCACTTTTGTTAGGAAATAATTGAATTTGAATTTCTCCCTAATTGGTTTGTTTAGGATCTTCATTTAGAGCTCTGTTGGGGTTAGAGTCTCCAAATACATAGAATATCAACTAGTTGAAATTCCAGTGTAGGGGCAAGTCTTAGAGGAATATCATCCACCTTTAGCTTTCCCAGTCTCAGCCTACAGAACAGGTGCTACTACAAAAACTGGATGTTGGCTTAGTTTTCTGATACGACGGTGCATGTACAATTGGAACCTAACTTTGCACAAAGAAAATTATTTTTAAGTAGTTTTGATGTAATCTTAAAATGCATCCAGCCAAGCACTCGTCTTTCTTAACTGTTAGATGAAGCTGTTTGGCCCTGGTAACAGGTCCTTTATGATAGATATGTTTAAATTCTCTTCAGAGATTTCTGTTAAAGGGGAAAACCCTGTCCTCAGAATTCACAACTGAGACTACACAAACCAACCAATACAATGATTCGTGAAATACAGTCAAGGATGGATTGCTTTGCTCAGGGCTTTCCTGAAATGTGGCACCTGAGTCTTGAAGGTCCCAAGAGCCAAGAGGAAGAGGGGCATTCCAAACGCAAGAAAAGCCTGGAGAAAGATCCAAGAACATAAACAGGGATCCTAAAGAGCACAGGATTTATGGGAGAGACAAATAATTGCCCCGTCGATGTTGGTAGTTTGAAACTATTGACAAGCACAACTGCTTGGATGGTGGCTAGTGGGATGTGCTCAGTTCAGTCCAGTGGTAGAGTGGCTGATGGGAACTGGAGACAGATGATTGAGAAAATATGACCCGGAAAATGAGAGCATTCCGTGGGCAATTATCCGACGTTTATTGAAGCTGAAAATTCCTCTACCCCTTTCCTATGAATATTCCACTCCCAGTATCCGCACTTTGTTCTCTTTTGTTTCTTTGAGGAAGCAACACCTCAGCCAATACTTGAAAGTTTGTCAGTCTTATGTCCAGGAGCCATGCATCTCTGCAAAACTAACAATATCTTTGCTTCCCATTGAAGGAATTGTGAGAATTTGACAGAAAAGTGAGGCAGACAGGAATTTGGTCACTCTGTGCCTCTGTAAATTCAGCCCAGTGATAAACAATTAAATACTCCGGTGAGTGGGATCACCATAATTCTACAACCTCTTGCTCCCTGAAGAGGTAGTATGAGTTCTGACTCTGATGCCCACGTAAGGATAGGTTTTCCTTAGCTTTGCCTTTCATGCTCTACATAGGTCAGACCCACAGCCTTCTCCCCCACACCCGGTTTTCCCGCCCCCTGCTGTAAGCCCCCTAGTAATTCATGTTTCTGTTTTCTAATGCTAATCACTTCTGGTGTTTACTTGCACCAGTTGGCAAGCTGACCTTCCAAGGTACATCTCTGTCTCGTATTCCCATACCAGGTTACGAATTTCTCCATCTAAATCTCTTCCAATGCACGTCTTCGCTGGTTAAGTGAAGGATGATACAAGTGTGCCCTTTGTGGGCTATCATTGGTCGGCCATGTTCAAATGTAGAAATTGCTTTTAAAAAGTACTATAGAAAGCGATGTAAAGTTCACAGACCTGTACTTTTTCTTTCCTCTGTTTTATTGTCACAAAAAAATACCGGCTGTCTTTTAGAATTGGTGATTGGTGATGGCAAGATAAGCAGTTATTTCTCATTGGCACAGTCCACTTGGACACTGAATCTGTTCAACATGATTGGATAGTGGGTGAGCTTTAGTTTTCTTATCAGGGGAACTGATAAAGTAGGCAGTTTGCATGTTTTCTGACCACCTAGTGTCCTGGATCCAGAGTCCCTGTGTTTACTGACCAGGACCTGCCCACAGAAGCCATAATGTTCCTCTGAAAGAAGGAAGGAAAGGAGGTGTGCTAACTTTAGAAAAATGATTGAAGTTTAAGACGAGCCAAATGACCCCCTTCAGCTTCTCCATAATGAAAGTTGAGGTCACTTGTAGTTCTGACTGTTCGCATGCTTTCATTATTTCTGTAGAACAATTGCAAAGTGCTCTTGCCCACCACAATCCAAAACGTCGTCCAGACCAGTTTCCACTCTTGCTTCATTAGCAATCCGTGCTTCTAGAGCTAAATAAACCTGAAGAAGACAGCAGACGAGGGAGCATCTCCCACACATGGCATATACGATACTAGGCCGGCGTCTAGTTCTAGCTCACTGAGAAAGAAAATTTGCAAATCTCTTGATAAGATAAACATATATACATTTGTCTTACATAAACAAATATACACGCCGAAGTTTGGGGAAATAATGTGGGCTTTATTTTTACTTTTATTTCATAGAAACGTTGGAAAGCAATTTGGTTCTATCTCAACTTAGGTGCTTAACCCTATACTCAATGTTGGAGAACAGAAAGCTGTTTAGGGGATGATCTGTGCCCCCCAAGAACTCATCACCCAATGAGAAAGTAGAAGCTGAGGTACCATGTTGCTCTTCCAGAATAAATACAGTTTATAGACCTCGTGTCCTTTGTTAGCTGAAAGGCTCTGTAAATCAGTAATTTGCTGTGTCTTGTGAAACCCTTTGCCATTGCCAGGAGATCCTAAGTCACCAAAAAGCTTTAGCAAAAAAAAAAAATAATAATAATAATCCTGGAAGACGAGACCAGCAAAAGACTTTGCACACCTATACTGAGCCTGGGAGTCACCCCTAAAAAGGAACTCATCTGAGAGAGAAGTTTACATGTTTTCAATGCTCTCAGTTTGCAGACAATGGGCCTAATTTAACCTAATGGCTGGAATTTACAAGTCATGAATTATATTGTCTCTTGTCTCATAAGTAACATGCATTTTTTTTGGCTGTCTTAACCAGCTGTCATAACTCAGGTACCCGATACCAAAAATAAATCTCTAATAGAACAGAGAATTCAGAGATTAAATACAAGGTTGTCTGTTAGGTAAATGGTAAGCCTTACATTTCAGACGGGGAGGGCGCGGGGGGGTGGGGGCAAGGATGGCTCAGCGGACAGGTAGTATGGAGACTGTAACCTTTGAGAAAGAAGGCAAGCTCAGCTCTCTCACATAAAGTAAAAACGCCAGCTACATTAGAAGTGAGTCTTCTGCTTTGTGAAACTCAAAGGCTTGCTAATGCACGAAAGCAAAGTTTGAAGTCACGAAGAGCTGCTCAGCCTTGGCAAAGCAACGTGCACGTGAAACACACTATCTCAGATCCGTTTGGTGAACATTAGACACGTAAGGGTTAAGAGCTGGCACGTGAGGAAAAACGGGACTCTGGCATCATTCGAGTTTGCACAGCCACTTTGAAAGGCAGATGGGTAATTGAAGTTTTAAATGCCCTGTGACCCAATGGTTCCATTTTTTGTTTTTTAAATATCTGCCCTACAAAACACACCTGTGTTCACAAGGCAGCTTGTTAAAGATTGGAAAAAATCAAAATCCACCAACATAATGGAATATGCTCGATGCTCTAAAATACTAGGTATCGTGACAGAGTGAAGAAATAGCAATGTGTGCTGACAGTAGATGTCTAGGATGCAATGTTAAATTTGTTAAAAGTTTGGGGGGGGGAATACATGTAATACACATGATACTGTTGATGGTTTTTTTAAAAAAAAAAAACATGCCATACACAATACTGTATAGTGTACTTCTGCAAATACCTTTCTGTGTACAATATAAATAAAGAGAAGGTTTGGAAGGGTACTAACCAAGCTGTTTACAGTAGTTTGGTGGCGTGCATTAGCTTAAGCTGTAATAGTTGATGTTTTCGAATCTGCATTCATGTACTGTTTGTGTAATGACAAATTAATAAATTAGAAATAAAATGAAATAGAAAGTGTTTCCTTCTTCTCTACTGCTATCAGCTAATAGCTCCCCCAATGTCCTGGATCTCAGCTTCAGCCTGCCTTCTTAACTGCTGACCCGGGAAAGGTTTCCACCACCGCCGCAGCCCCCCCAACCCCAGCCCCACCCCCACCCAACCCACACACAATGCTTGTATATCCTCCTCTGGATTATTCTGGGAATATATAGTAAATGATAAATAATAAGTAACTGCTCCCTGAACATAGTCTGTTCCTCCCCCGTCTCCTCCAAGCTGCCTCCTTCGCCTTCCCTGCCCTCCTGAGCTGTCATGGCTGCGCTGTCTGACCTTGGCTCCTCAGCACACTGGAGCTGTCCTTGTCCAGGCCACCAGTGCCCCTGTGATGCTAAGTCAACTCCAGCCTTCTTAATGGAGAGCTCTGCCTATTTGCTGCTTATCGTTTAATTGATACGGGATATCATTTTCTGTCTTTCACTTTGAATTTTCCTCACTTGTTAAGTCCTCTTTATTTTTAGGAGTGTCTATTTTAAAGCAGATAGCTGGTTTTTGTTTTTGTTTTTTTTAATGGTCTTAACTCAATCTGTCTTTTAACAAGTAAATTTAATCCATCCCCATGTATCGTCATTGCTGGCGTGTCTGGAGGATTTTTCCCATCTAATTTCGTGTTTTCTCTATGTAACACTTTGAGACCTTCCTCATTTTCTCCACTCTTGGCCTATTCAACTGATAGTTTTTATTAATTGTTTACCCCTTTTGTTGCTGGAAAGCTATACACACCCTGCTCACCACCCTAATGCTCATTTTACCGTTTTCTTCATCACTAATTTGTGGAGATCCCTAACTATATGCAGAAGAAGTAGTCTAGTAAATGCCCATGTAGCCACCACCCAGTTTAAACTGTATCTGCTCATGACCAATCCTATATCTACCAATGTTTCTATTACTTCTATGATCCTCTGGATTATTTTGAAGAGAGCCTAAGATGCCCTAGGCTTCACATTTACTTCAGATGGGGATTCTTTTTGTAACCATACTGTTGCACCACCTCAAAATAAGCAATCCATTTGTCTCACAGGAAATCTAGTCCGTGTTCACATTTCCCTGCTTGTCATATTTTCTTTTATAGTTTTTTTTTAATATGGATCAAAGGAAGGAGTGACTCACATTGTAAGTGGTTGGCATGCCTCTAAATTCCTTCGTCAGGAGGGTCCTTGTTTGTGCTCCAACCCCCCGAAATTCTCTAATAATCTGTGTTATTTTTCTGCAGCTGTTCCTGAAGCTTGACTTTCCCTGGTAGCATTTTTGTAGTCCTCTGTCCCCTGTATTTCTAAATCAGATCTTAAAGTCTAAATATTCACATTCATATTTTGTCAGAATTGGTTCAAATATGATGTTTGTTGTATGCTTATGCCTAATAGCCTCCACTCTGTGCTATTGGCATCGCCGAGAGTCCCTGTGCCCATGAGTTCTGTTACACTTTCTCTCACACTAGTGGGACATGCCTGTAAAGAGAAACTTGTCCTTATCAACTGGCCAGTCACCCTGGTATATAGTCATCAGAAAAAGGCAGGGACTTTATTCCTTCCTTTTACTTCCAGTTTCAAAATAATATATTGAGTTCCTGCAAATGGATAAAAATAAATATGCAAAGAACTGATATCTTGCTCTATGGGAAGATGAAATGAGTTCATTTGCCATGCCAAATCTCAGGTGATTTTTAGAGAGAAGCCAGGAAATAACTAAAGAAAAGTTGAGCCAGGCGGTGGTGGCGCACGCCTTTAATCCCAGCACTCGGGAGGCAGAGGCAGGCAGATCCCTGTGAGTTCGAGGCCAGCCTGGTCTACAAGAGCTAGTTCCAGGACAGGAACCAAAAGCTACAGAGAAACCCTGTCTCGAAAATAAAAAAATAAAGAAAGTTGGTGTTAGAAAACACTGGTCTACGCACTGCCGAGTCAGGGACTGAATAACTTCTCAGTCAGTAGGATTGAAGTAGGATTGCTGTGAGTTGAAGCTCAGCCCAAATTACAGAATGGGGCTCTATCGCAAAAAGAAAAGTAGGGGTGTGTGATGGCTTGGATGAGACGTCCTCCATAGTCTCTGACATTTGATTCCTTGGTCCCCAATTGATGGCACTATTTGGGAAAGCTTAGGACATGGCCTTGCTGAAGGAAGTACATCACTAAGAGCAGCTTTGAGGTTTCAAAAGCCAGGGACCGTTCCCAACTGGGTTTCTCTTAGCTTGCTGCTTGTGGTTCTGAGATATGAGCTCTCAGCTGTTCCTGCCACCTTCCCCTGTTGTCATGGTGATGGACTCTTATCCCTCTGGAGCCCTAATCCCAAAGGACACTGGTTCTTCCTTCTGAGTTGCCTTGCTCATGGTGTTTTGCCACAGCATTAGAGAAGTAGCTAAAACATGATAGGAAGCTCACATCTGGGCACAGCTGGCACTGCTTTGAGAGAAACAGCAATAGACACAAAGCAGGGGGCACTGTCCAAGAAGCTGGGGAGTCACTACACAGACCAGCAGCCCACTTTTACAGGCTTACCTTCTCCCATGTGGTGACTGAGCCACAAAGCTTGCTAAGAAAGGGGCAAATGACCTTCAACGTATGCAAAGTATTTCTAATCAAGGCAACTTTTGCTTAGCAACAACGGTACCCTTGGGCTCTGTTGCCTTGGTGAAGCAGGCCTCCACAAAGACCAAGTTTTCGGCTCTTTGCATTTTCCCCAGACACAAGGAAAGGACTCGGTGTCAGGGCATTAGCTTAATCATGTAGCTTATACACGAACCTAGGTCTGTGTGGTCTTCCTCTCATCCACTTTCCTTAGCTGGCATTGGCTCCCTCTTTCTCAACTCTTCCATCCTGCTCCTCCCCATAGCCAACTGTCACTAAAACGTCACTGAGAAAACCTGAAAAGAAAAGGAGTTCATTTTCAGGTGGACGTTTTCAAGATGGCCCTGTCTTATTCTCTAGAGAGAGTGAACACGTGGCGTTCCAAACCTGTAAGTCTTGGCTTTTTCACTAGTGACCTAACTTCCAGAATCTACCCCCGTTGAGCGGTCAGTAATGGCCATGACCAGGGTGGGGAGGCACAGGCACAGGAGACTGGGTGTCATGTGTGAGACCTACAGATATTTAAAAAGAGCAGCATAGGAATCCTTAGGCAGGAGAGCATCAATGTGTAAAGGCAGAAGCTTAGCATTATGAGATTAAATAAAAGCCCCCTTTGCCCCTTGATAGCCCTCAATAGCACATTGGCCTCAGAATGCATTCTCTAGGATCCTACTTTCAGATTTATAATTGTTTATCCTGACACTGAGTGCTCATATTAATAAGTGAAGATACGCATGAACCTTATCCTTTATTTTCCTTAAGTTTTATGATCATTAAGTAGAGGGGTAATAACTCACAGCCTTGCTGTAGGGATTAAACAATGTAAAATATATAAATCACTTAAGTAGCACATGGCTCCTCATGCCCGCCCTTGCTTTTCATTTTAGCACTTTCTGGGCACCTGGTTAAAGTCAGGATCTTTCTCCTGTCATTTTCTGACCAGAGGCTCTAAAGAAAGACTTGACAATTCACAACCCTTTTGAAAAAAAATCTTTTCAAGGCTTGGGACAGTGAATAAATACTTGCTCATTTGACAAGTGTGGATGGTGTGGGAAGTCCTTCTGTCTATGTGCTTTTATTGGTTAATGAATACAGAAGCTGTTTTGGCCAATGGCTTAGCAGAATAGAGCAAGGTGGGGAAAGCTAAACTGAATGCTGGGAGAAAGAAGGTGGAGTCAGTGAGACACCATGTAGCCGTCAGAGGGGAAAGACACAAGCTGCCATCTGGAACATTGCTGGTAGGCCAGGAGCCTCGTGGTAAAATATAAAATAATAGAAATGTGTTAATTTAATATGTAAGAGCTTGCTAGGAATATGCTATAGTGATTGGCCAAGCAGTGATTTAATTAATACGGTCTCTGTGTGGTTATTTCGGGAGTCTGGATGGCCAGGAAATGAACAAGCAGCCTCCTACAACATGTGGAGATGTGTTCAAGGAGTCTAGCAAGCTTGCCATCTGCCCAAGATCTCAGAGTTGGCCAGTGGTAGAGCTAGATTCTAAGGGACCCGATAGGCCATGTTTCTCCCCAGTGTGCTTTCAGAAGTGAAGGATGGCGTACTTTCTGGAACAAACATGCTGAGGTCGTGCCTGGTGTCTGCTCAGGCCATCTACCCATTTTGGTGTCCGTATTTAAAAACTGGCCACCCAGGATGAGCAGACAACAGATAACACCTGACAACACAGCCTCCGTCCAAGCCGACTTCAGTCAGATCTCTGAAGTCAGTGCTGATTGCTTGTTTGTCAGGAATGTGGATTTTCAAGCCAAGTGTGGTAACTCACACCTATCATCTCAGCCCTGGAGACACTGAGGCAGGATAGCAAGCTGAGGCCAGGCTGGTCATCTAGTAAGTCTATGCCTGCCTGGGCTATATAATGAGCCCCTGCCTCTAAAAGAAAATATTTTTAAGATATTTTTTTTAAAAATAGGATATACTCTTTGTATTTTTTTTGTATTTTTATTTTTTTATATGACAATTTCTTTACTTGTGAAGACTCATAAGTACACCAAATTCCACAGAGCAGGCTCTTGGGCCTTACTAGTCAGTGGTTTGGGTTAGGATGAATGAAGTTGTCCACATGGTACCTGTGAACTGGCAATTGCAAGGCTGGTAGCCGCTTTAAACAAGCTGCAAATAACAATTTATTCCTTTTTTGTAGACAAAGCACCTGACTTTAAAAGAAAATATGAAGGGAAATTTTTACTTAATCTTTCTTCCTTCAAGATTTGTGTAGGCTTTTATATTAGATCTAAGAAAGAAAATTGGTTCATGTTGCTGAGCTAACAGATAGCAAAATAGACAAGATATACTCATTAAATTGCTAAGAACAGAAAGATGAGATCTTTGGATAAGCAAGTCTGTGCAAAAAAAAAAAAGTAGATTTGCTACTTAACAAAGGTGAAGGGACCCTCTGTAATGTACAGAAATAATCCCCATGACTTTCATAAGGACACACAAAGACGGGTCTGGTGGCATAGGTCTGTTACCCAGCTACTGAAGAGGCTAGGGCAGGAAAACCATAGCAACGAGGCTTGCTTACGCTACAGAAAGAGTTCAAAGCCAAACTCGCCATCTTAGCCGTAGACCCTACGTCAAGATAAAAAGAGTAAAAAGAGTTCTTGGGAGGTACCTCAGAATAGCCTAGCATGAGTGAGCCCCTGGGTTCATATTCTCTCTCTCTCTCTCTCTCTCTCTCTCTCTCTCACACACACACACACACACACACACACACACACACACACACACAAACACACACACACACTAGATTGTGAGTGCTGGGTGGAGCCTGTGCCCATACATTATTCTGGTGGTTCTGCTGTGTCTAATAGGGGGAAGGGTGTTCCATAGGGATTTCTACATTCAGAAATTAGGAGGAAGACATCTGTCAGTTACCTTCCCTTCTTATCTAGCTGTATTTAGCTAACTAATAAATGCATTTCCTTTATTACACTGCTGAAAACCTTAGTGGAATGTTGACGTTTAAAAGAGAAGGAGTGCCGGGCGGTGGTGGCGCACGCCTTTAATCCAAGCACTCAGGAGGCAGAGGCAGGCGGATCTCTGTGAGTTCGAGACCAGCCTGGTCTACAGAACTAGTTCCAGGACAGGTTCCAAAACCACAGAGAAACCCTGTCTCGAAAAACAAACAAACAAAAAATAATAATAAAATAAAAAAGAAGGAGTGAGCCTTGCTGTCTTATTTAAGCCTCCTGCCATTATGCATATTGTTAGCTGTGGGCTTCTACTAAGGAACCCTCTATCACAGGGAAGTCAATCCCTTTAAAAGAAGCAGGAATTAAATGTTGCCTTAGAGGAGACACAGCTCTACTGAAACCTTGACTCTGACTTTTAGGACTAAAGCAGGATAATCTGTAGAAACTAAGGAGTCTTCATTTTACTTTAGTATTTGCTGAATTGTTGTCAAGTAGATCCCAGTTTCCCAATTCAACTGCTCTTCTCCCCTAACCCTTTCCTCCCTCCCTTGGGCTGTTTTATTTGTTTGTTTGGTTGGTTGGTCGTTGAGCTAAAGTCTTGAACCCAGACCAACTTCAGATTCCCCGCAGCCATCCCGCCCCTACCTCCCAAGTGCTAGGGTTAGAGACGCTCCACTTTGGCCAGGTGGCCGTGGTACACGCCTTTAATCCCACCACTCAGGAGGCAGAGGCAGGCGGATCTCTGTGAATTCAAGGACAGCCTGGTCTAGGGAGTGAGTTTCCAGAATAGGTTCCGAAGCTACAGAGAAACCCTGTCTCAAAAAATCAAAAGAAATTAGAAAAGAAAAGCTCCACTTTCCCTAAGCTTTTCTTCTCCCACTCACGCCCTTTACTTCTAGAGACTTCCTTAAATTCTAACTCCACCTTTTTAGCCAGAAAACTCCAACGTGGTGCCTGGAGCCCGGTTCTACCACACAGCTGTAGACACAATATCGGAATATTGGAATGTTGTTTAACCACGTCTGATAAGGCCTTCCTTTCAAATAAATGACTTAATCCCTTCTTAAGTCCAGTTTCTTTCTCTCTCTTTTTTTTTTTTACCTTTTATTTATTTTGTGTGGTCACGGGGTGGGGTTTTATTTTGTGTGGACATAGGGTAGGGCTTGCTGTTGCTGCAGTGTGCTCGCGGAGGTCAGAGGTTCTCTCTAGGAAAGGGATTTGGTATCTACACAGTTAACCTAAACTGATTATTTTAAACCCTGCACACGCTTGAGTCCTAGACATTTTTTTTTTTTGATTTTTCGAGACAGGGTTTCTCCGTAGCTTTTGGTTCCTGTCCTGGAACTAGCTCTTGTAGACCAGGCTGGCCTCGAACTCACAGAGATCCACCTGCCTCTGCCTCCCGAGTGCTGGGATTAAAGGCGTGCGCCACCACCGCCCGGCAGTCCTAGACATTTTTATTCCTGGGGCAAGGTCGCACAGAAAGATCAGGATTAGGGGAGGGGAGATGCAGCTGTGTGTCAGGAAGACCCAAAGGCTGCTGGCATGAGAGAAGCCTTGCTTGGCTCCCTTTGAATACCATAAGTATAAAATTAACTCTTAAAACATATTCACAGAGCCGGGTGGTGGTGGCGCACGCCTTTAATCCCAGCACTGGGGAGGCAGAGGCATGCGGATCTCTGTGAGTTCGAGGCCAGCCTGGTCAACAAGAGCTAGTTCCAGGACAGAAACCAAAAGCTACAGAGAAACCCTGTCTCCAAAATAAAAAAAAAAAAAAAAAAAAAAAAAAAAAAAAAACATTCACAGAAAACACAAAAACCAAAAATGAGTCGGTTTTTAAAAAGATATCTTGATTCCTGCCAACAAATCAGGTATGCTGACTCCAGGGAGTCCTGCTCCTAAAAGATCCAATCCCCCAGCTCTATAGCAGAGCACCAGCTGTGGTCTCCCTTTCCTCTCTGACCCCATAACCAATGAATCACAAAGACCTTCTCCTCCACCTTCCTTCCCCCAACTCATCCCATTATCCCAGCCTCCAACTCTAGTAGGCATTCCCTGGGAACACTCCAGCTAAGCTGATGAGGAAAACAGGTAATCTTTATATATGTGTGTGTGTATGTATATATATAATTTATTTTTCTTCTTTTGTGTATATATATAATTAATTTTTCTTCTTTTTTGTTGATTTTTATTGAGCTCTACATTTTTCTCTGCTCCCCTCCCTGCCTCTCCCTTCCCCTTTAACCCTCCCCCAAGGTCCCCATGCTCCCAATTTATTCAGGAGATATTATCTTTTTCTACTTCCCATGTAGATTAGATCTATGAATATCTCTCATTGTCCTCATTTTTGTCTAAGTTCTCTGGGATTGTGATTTGTGGACTGGTTTTCTTTGCTTTATGATTAAAAACCACTTATGAGTGAGTACATGTGATTATTGTCTTTCTGGGTCTGGGTTGCCCCACTCAAAATGCTGTTTTCTAGCTCCATCCATTTTCCTGCAAAATTCAAGCTGTCGTTATTCTTTTTCTGCTGTATAGTACTCCATTGTGTAAATTTACCACATTTTCCTTATCCATTCTTCAATCAAGGGGCATTTAGGTTATTTCCAGGTTCTGGCTATGACAAACAAAGCTGCTATGAACATAGTTGAGCACATGTCCTTGTGGCACAATTGAGCATCCTTTGGATATATACCCAAAAGTGGTATTTCTGGGTCTTGAGGAAGGTTGTTTCCTAATTTTCTGAGAAATCACCACACTGACATCCAAGGGGCTAAACCAGCTTGCATTCCCACCAGCAATGCAGGAATGTTCCATTTACCCCACATCCTCTCCAGCATAAGTTGTCATCAGTGATTTTGATCTTGGCCATTCTTACAGGTGTAAGATGGAATCTCAGAGTTGTTTTGATTTGCATTTCTCTGATGACTAAGGATATTGAGCATTTCCTTAAGTGTCTTTCAGCCATTTTAGATTCCTCTGTGTCTGGCTTCCTCTGTGTTTCGTTGGCTGCCCTGGCATGGCATTCACTCTGTAGACCAGGTTGTCCTTGAACTCAGAGATCCTTCTGCCTCTGCAGCCCAAGTACTGAGATTAAAAGTGTGTGCTACCACACCCAACTCTCAAGGGAAAAGACAAAGGTCTGTCACGTTCTCATCTTTGGAATGGATAAGGGTCAGAGGTGGAATCCAGGTTTCAGTCTTTTGACTGGGAGGGTGCAGCTTTCTTAATGAACCCCAACAAAGTCCTGCTATCTCCATCCTCTCAAGCAGTATCTGAAATCCTCAGAAAGGGGATTTGTCAAGCCTCTCTTTCCGGTGTCACCAGGAAAACAGGATGATGCCTTAGAGTTATTTCACTGAAGGCCCACTGTAGGGCTGGAAAGATGGCTCAAAGGTTAAGAATCTCTTGCAAAGGACCAGACTTATATCTCTAGGTCTCATATTGGGTGGCCCACAAGGGCCTATAACTCCACATCCAGGGGTCAGATGCCCTCTCTGTCCTTGTTGGACAAGTGTACTCCTCTGCACATATGCCGACAAAGACAGACACGTATATGCGTGATTTAAAATAAAAATAAATCTGTATAGTTCCAGTGTTACATAAAAGGACATTATCCTATGTATCATTAAAGGGGAGGGAAAGCAGGGGGTGACAGGGCACACACTTTCCATCTCAACATTTGGGTGATAGAGGTAGGTATATGTCTGTGAGTTGAGGCTGTTCTGGTCTATATAGTGAGTCAGTGAGTTCCAGGGCAGTCAGGGCTATGTAAATCAACCCTGTCATATGCATGCCTGCATCTGTTGGTTTGTGAAGTGTTAGTATGTCCTGGCTGCCACAACAAATATGGCTTGACATCAGCAAAACACACGCTCCTAGTTCCAGATAGCGCTCAGAAAAGCCTGCTCCTTGTGGGGCTTTTACTTAGCTCACAAATGAGTGCCTTCTGGTGGTACCATATTGACAGGGAGGAAGATGGATGGGAAAGGAGGCCTTCTGGTAGGCTCTCATATAAAGAGGAGGAGGCTTCACCTGGAGGTTTTACTTACTTGGAAATAAGCCAGACATCTTTAATTCCAGAACTCGGGAGGCGGAGACAGATGAATCTGTGAGTTCACCACTGGCCTGGTGTACATAGCAAATTCTACCCCAGCCAGGAACATGTCACGAGACCTTGGAAGGAGAAAAGGTCTGGGAGGGGAAAGGAGGGGAGATGAGAAGGTTGAGAGATCTGGGGAGGAATTAGTATTGAATTTCATTATGCACTGTAAGGCCTTCCATGTGACTCTGGGGATATTTTGTCATTCGCATGCATCTTAAATACCAGCAGGATGTTCAATAGTGCATGTTTTTCTGCTTCAAATTGTGAATGTATATTAAAAGTGATGAGCATTTGATGGAGGAAGGTCATTGGCTAATAAAGGAACTGCCTTGGCCCATTTTATTGGTTAGAAGATAGGTGGGAGGAGTAAACAGAACAGAACGCTGGGAGGAACAGGAAGTGAGCTCAGACTCCACAGCTCTCCTCTCGGGAGCAGACGCCTGAGAGAGACAACATGCCCCATGCCCCGCTCCCGGGCAGACACGCGCCATGAAGTTCCGATCCAGGATGGACTAGGCTAGAATCTTCCCGGTAAGACCAGTTCTCACAGATTATTAGAGATGGGTTGATCGGGATATCAGAATTAGCCAGTAAGGGCTAGAGCTAAAGGGCCAAGCAGTGTTTAAATGAATACAGTTTGTGTGTTGTTATTTCGGGTAAAGCTAGCCGTGCGGGCGGCTGGGGTGCTGGGGACGCAGCCCCGCCGCCCTTATTACAACAAGCATTTCTGGAAAGAACTTCCAAAGTGCAAAGTGATGATAGGGTTGGAGAGTTTCACACCACAGTAGAAAGTCATCTCAAACCTAATTGCGAAAGTGAAGGTGTCTTTTTCCATTATTAGCTTCTGTACAAGGGCCAGAGGAGAGAAGGGAGGTCTGGGGCACTCCCTTCCCGCTCTAGTTCTGACTTAAGAGTTTACTGGACATTACAGCACACACCTGTAATCCAGGCCCTTAGGTCATTTCCAATCCAGCACGGGGATTGCTGAGGGCCTGGGAGGCTAGCATGGATCACACAAGAGAGTCTCGAGCTAGCAAGCCTACAGACAAAGGCCCGCTTGCCGCCCCTAAAGTCTGAGCTCAAGAGGAACCGAAAGGAGGCGTGTGTTTTGATTTCTAACCACCAGGTGGAGACGACACCAAAGAAAAGCATTTCCTGTGTGTGGTGTGTTGTGCTGAAGTTGAACAAATCTCTCTACAGATGGACTTCTAAGTATACCAGTGACCTAACAGTACAAAAACTTCTTACAGTTCAGACCAACTACAAATCCAAGGCGTCTAGACACAACTTTTTTTTTAAGAGACTCATCATATGTTCAAGTCAATGATCTTTAAAACTAAAATTGAGCTGGCCATGGTAGCACACACCTGTAATGTCAGTGCTTGGAAATCTGAGGCAGGAGCATTGACAAAGCTTGACCCAAAGCAAGTCCAGGTCCATTGTTTAAAAAAAAAATACACAAAACCCTGCCAGATCAAGCCAAAAGTGTAAAAATTAAAATCGAGGTACATGTAAACTTTGAATGAATCTAACGGAGTAGGAATATTTCCTGGTTACGTGACAGTCACGTATGTCAGATGAAACAGACAGGAGAGCAGCAACAGTGGGAAGAAGAGGGAGAAAGGGGTGACAGAGGAGGAAGACGAGGGAAAGGAAAGAAGAAAGGGAAGTGGATGAGGAAAGAGGACAGGAAGCCGGGGGAGCTTCTCTTTCCACCGAAATTGAAAGATTTTCCATTCTTTGTACTTTTCTGTAACGTTTTGTAACTTTTGCCTGACCGTCTCTGGGGGTGAGATACTCAATAGTCAGTCAGCTCACCTTCTTGATAGTTTTTTTTTCAAGTAGGGGTTTCTTCTTATACAATAGGTTAAGGTTATAATAATTGAGCGGCCATATAATCACTCTGAACATTATTATCAGTTAAGTTTATTATTCGTCTGAGTGTGCCTGAGTGTGCCTTTGCGTGAGTCATGAGCCTGTGTGTCAAGAGAGCCTTGTGGAGATGTCCTACAGACCATGTCTCTCCACCGAACAAAGACAGAATTGCCCCTGTAGGGATTACCCAGTAACAGCAGACTGTGTTCTTTGCTTCCTAAGAACTCCAAAACTTTCAGGGGAAACTGCCGAGGAGCTAGCTCACTTCTCCTTATCTACTGGGAACTGGATACAATGGAATTAGCAGCTGGATCTCCTTAAGGAGGCAAACTTCTCCCTGAATCTCCCATTGTTTGATGTTTCCTTCACATCATTGTTCAGTGGGAGTCACTGAGGTCCCGGGAGGAACCTGGAGGAAAGCCCATCTTACAGGAATTGTGAATCGCTGCCATTTGCCATAGCTGAGGTGAACTTGTGTCATGCGAAAGCTGGGAGCCTTTTGATAAAAATCACGAGTTTAAAAAGTGAAAAAATAACAAGAAAAGAGCTACTTACCGTTTTTGTTTTTGTTTTTTTCTCTTTTGGTTTTTTGTTTTGTTTTGTTTTCTGTCTTGAGATAGGATTTCCTTGTGTAATAGTCCTGGTTGTTCTGGAACAAGCGCTGTAGACCAGCCTAGCCGTGAACTCACAGAAATCCTCCTGCCTCTGCCACTCAAGTACCTACTTACTTTTCAAGAGCATTAAAACAAACTATCCTGGCAGCAGCTGTCTGTACAACCGTGGGCCACTTACTCAGTTTATCTGTGTCTCAAAGATGAGCATCCATCCATGAGTGGATGTGTACGTAGATTCTTTTTTTTTTTTTGGTTTTTCGAGACAGGGTTTCTCTGTAGCTTTGGTGCTCGTCCCGGAACTAGCTCTTGTAGACCAGGCTGGCCTCGAACTCCCAGAGATCCGCCTGCCTCTGCCTCCTGAGTGCTGGGATTAAAGGCGTGTGCCACCACCGCCCTGCCTGTACGTAGATTCTTCAGGGAGCTAGAAGAAATACCAGAAACCTTATTTACATTTTCCATCTAAAATGCTGGGAACCGAACTGGGGTCCTCTGGAAATGCAACAGGTGCACTCTCTCAGCCCTCCAGCCACTTTTCCAGCTCCTAAAATAGATCTTTCTTCAAGGGCGGGAAAAGGTACTGACTGTTTGGGTTATTTGAGACAGGGTTTCTCTGTGTCTCTTTGGCTGTCCAGGAACTCCCTCTGTAGACTAGGCTGGCCTCGAACTCACAGAGATCCGCCTGCCTCTGCCTTCTGAGTGCTGAGGTTAAAGGCAAGCGCCACCATGCCTGGCTAATACTTTACTATTACGGTGTGATGAGCGACATGTGTGGTGCGTTGCTGTGAACCACGGGTGTAGCACTCACTGTTCGGCAAACTTCTAGAAGTCTTCCTTTTTTCTTTCTTCTTTTGTGACACTGAGGATAAGACTGGACTTCACACGGGCTAGCGGGCTAGCAAGGTAAGCCCCCACAGAGCTGCACCCTTAGCTAGATAAGCCCCCACACACAGAGCTACACTCTTAGCGAGGTAAGCCCTCCCACAGAGCTGCATCCTTAGCTACAGAACTGAGAACCTGCAGCCCGGAGCCACAACCCAGTTGTTTCCTTTTCGCCCTAGCGACTGACAACTGCCCTTCTACTTTCTTCTGCTTTGAGCTTAACTTCCTTTAGATGCTTCAGCTAAGCGGAATCATGAGGCGTTTTCTCCTGTGACTGGTTTTCTTCTCAGCATGATCTCCCGTAGGTGCCACAGGCGGCAGGAGACACTTTTTGTTTAAGGTTGAATGGAGTTCTGCTCTGTCTATACCACACTGATTTCACTCATTTATTTACGGATTGCTGATGAATATTTTGGTTGTTTCCATATTGTAAGATATGGACATAATATTGCCGTGAAGATGAAAATCCTGGCATCTCTGTGAGATCTTGGTTTCAGTTCTTTAGGAACGACACGTGATAGTAAGGCTTAGCATTCATGAGTCGTTCTATTTTTAATTTTTTTTAAATATTTATTTATTTATTCATTATGTATACAATATTGTGTCTGTGTGTATGTCTGCAGGCCAGAAGAGGGCACCAGACCTTATTACAGATGGTTGTGAGCCACCATGTGGTTGCCGGGAATTGAACTCAGGACCTTTGGAAGAGCAGGCAATGCTCTTAACCACTGAGCCATCTCTCCAGCCCTATTTTTAATTTTTGAGGAATTGCCTTTTTTGTTTTTTCACAAAGGTTATATCAGTTTTTAGTCTCAGAAGTGTGTAATGGCCTTACTTTCCCAAAGACTTGCCAATATTTATTGTCTTAAAAATATTATTTTTATTTTGAATTATGTGTATATCATTTTGAGTTAAATTTTTCTCTTTTTTTTGTTGCTCAACCTTTGCAATATTTTTTCTTTTTTAAAAATTGATTTTGTTGAGTTATATATTTTTCTCCACTCCCCTCCATTCCTTTTTCTACTTCCCATGTAGATTAGATCCACGTATGTCTCTCTTAGGGGCCTCATTGTTGTCTAGGTTCTCTGGGATCGTGAATTGTAGGCTTTTTGTTTGTTTGTTTGTTGTTTTGCTTTATGTCTAAAAGCCACTTAAGAGCAAGTACATATGATTTTTTTCTGCTGTGTAGTATTTCATTATGTAAAAATACCACATTTTCCTTATCCATTCTTTGGTCAAGGGGCATTGAGGTTGCTTCCAGGTTCTGACTATGACAAACAATGCTGCTATGAGCACATGTCCTTGTGGTACAATTGAGCATCCTTTGGGTATATGCCCAAAAGTGGTATTGCTGGATCTTGAGAGGTAGGTTGTTTCTAATTTTCTGAGAAATTGCCATACTGATATCCAAAGGGTCTATACCAGCTTGCATTCTCACCAGCAATGCAGGAGTGTTCCCTTTACCCCACAACCTCTCCAGCATAAGCTGTCATCAGTGTTTTTGATCTTGGCCATTCTTACAGGTGTAAGATGGAATCTCAGAGTTGTTTTGATTTGCACATCTCTGATGGCTAAGGATGTTGAGCATTTCCTTAAGTGTCTTTCAGCCATTTTAGATTCCTCTGTTGAGAGTTCTCTGTTTAGGTCTGTACCCCATTTTTTATTGGAGTATTTGTTCTTTTGATGACAAATTTCTTGAGTTCTTTGTGTATTTTAGAGATCAGACCTCTGTCTGATGTGGGATTGGTGAAGATCTTTTCCAATTCTGTAGGCTGCCGCTTTGTTTTGTTGACCATGTCCATTGCTTTACAGAAGCTTTTCAGTTTCAGGAGGTCCCATTTATCAGTTGTTTCTCTCAGTGTCTGTGCTACTGGGGTTATACTTAGTAAGTGGTCTCCTGTACCAATGCGTTCCCATTTTCTCTTGGAAGGTTCAATGTGGTTGGCTTTATGTTGAGATCGTTGATCAATTTGGACTTGAGTTTTGTGCATGGTGATAGATATGGATCTCTTTTCATTCTTCTACATGCTGATATCAAGTTATGCCAGCACTGTTTGTTGAATATGCTTTCGTTTTTCCATTTTATATGTTTTGCTTCTTTTTGGCTTGAATTTTTCTTCCTCTAATACAGTGGTTCTCAACCTGTGGGTTTCAATCCCTTTGAGGACTGCATCTCAGCTATTATAGTTCATACCACTAGCAAAATTATCATTATGAGGTAGAAATGAAGTAATTTTCTGGTTGGGGTCACCACAGCATGAAGAACTGTGTTAAAGGGTCGCAGCATAGGAAGGTTGGGGACCACTGCTTAATTTAGCTTAGCAGAGCTATGCATCCTTCCACAATCCCATCAGCCATCTGTCATCTTCTCTGGGGAAATGCCTTTTCAAGTCCTTTGCCCGCTTATGAAAATATCATTGGTGTTATTCCATAATTCTTCAATACAATAGGAGCATCGAAACATCTTCATGTTATTATATATCTAGTCAATTCTTCTGAATGGCTATCACATTTTAAATATTTGACTTCAAGTTTTCCAAAACGTATTTGGGCACATCTAAAATTAAGATGTGTTTTGATTGAACATCCATCCATAAGGGAGGCAACATACACTTGACTAAAAGAGACAACTAAGAAATGGTAACAGAATTAATTGCTACTATAAGAAGATGTACAGATTTAACTCATACTTGAAAGTCTTTGTTTTTGTTAAGATGTATTTTTTTTGTTGTTGTTGTTTGTTTTTTCGAGACAGGGTTTCTCTGTGGCTTTGGAGCCTGTCCTGGAACTAGCTCTTGTAGACCAGGCTGGTCTCGAACTCACAGAGATCCGCCTGCCTCTGCCTCCCGAGTGCTGGGATTAAAGGCGTGCACCACCATCGCCTGGCAAAATGTATACTTTTATTGTCCTTCGAGTACAGTTTCAATTCTGTGTTTTCAGCAGGAGCGTTCCACAGAGTATTCAAGTTAGAAGATGGGTCCTTGCCACTTATTAATATTTACACTGTGCCTTTCCATCTTTATCAGCCTTGAGTCCATTCCAAAACTGTGTTAAAATTATACCAGTCTCCTCAGTTTTTCATTTTTTTTTCCTTTTGATAAAGGTGTTATTTTATGGAGCCAAACGATGTCACACCACGTCTCTAACGCCCTCCAGCCCTTACCTTCTGCCAACAGAATCAGCTTTGAGCTCTTTGGCTTGCCTAGACTCTTTATGACAGGAGGGGATAGAGGGAAAGCAATCGCATCCCTACTGTCTCGCTAAGCACAGAGTGTATTCATTCACACAAAATATCAGCGTGGTGTAAACGCAAACTCAGACAAACAGTGTTCTGTGATCATGCATCACATCACCTCATGGCTGCTCTCTTGCTTTGGGGTGGGGGGGGGATTCTTAAATTTTAAATAAATGTTAAAGCATCAGACCCATTATAAACTGCTGTGTGTGTGTGCTCTAGACAAAACTTCCATACATGAATAGAAGAACATGGTAGCACAGGACAGAAGGGCGTGAGAAGAGTACAGAGACTTTATGGTTTTCATATAGCCTTGATTTACCTGTTCCAAAAATCACTCATTGTATTTGCTTTTATCTCTGTTGATTTTTTCCCCCTTAAAAAAAGAAGGTACAACCATCTATTTTTTTTTACAAACGTGTGTGATCACATTGATTTCTAAATTCTGACACTACTACTTTTTCACTATAAGGTTGTTGTTTTTCTTTTAAAACACTTCTTTCAGCTTTAGATCCACGGGGAGGAAGCAGGCGTGTGAATGTTCAATTATACTGCAAACGTCAGACGGTCACCTCTGCCGCGTGGTAGTTTAGGGTACCAGGAAAGGATGTGAACGTGTTTCCCATATGTGTGGGGCTTTCCTACTCAGTCCTGCGTTCTCCCAGGAGGAATTTCTTTCCTTCAGCTTCCTGGCATTCTTTGACAGGCTTCCTGTTCTCCGGAGCTCTATAGTTTGATAGACAACTGATCTACAGAACGAGATAATACACGCCAATACAATGACATAGGTTTAACTCTTCAGCTATGTGTTTCGACGTCGATCTCAGAACTCCTGGATCTTTCCCTGTGAAGGTTTTGTCTGTGAGGCGGGGCACTCGCCTGCGGTGCAGCCGACACACGTGGAGGTCAGAGGACAGCTCTGTGCCAGTTCACTCCTGCCACCTTGTGGGCCCCGAGGACCTCGTTTGTGTCTGCAGGCGAACGCCTTCTCACTCCTCTTCAGTCTAGGCTACTCCTTCTAGAATTTTTGCTTGCGGGAAGACGCTTCTTCCCTGAGATGTCTGCTGTTAGATGAATGGATTATTTCAATGTTTTCTGTGCTCATAGTAGCCCACAGAACCACTTTTCTATGTTTTGTTTACTGAGCCTTTAAAAATGCCTTGTGAAACCAGTCAATATTCAAGCTCAGAGTGGAAAGAGGTTCATGAGCTTCACCCCTAACTGAGATGCTGTGGACAGTTGATGGCTTCTGTGGTGGTGGTGGTGGGGGGGGAGTCAATTTTCTTTAAGGATGTGACTTCTGATAAGTTGACAGGCCCACAGGATAGAAGTCTGGTCCTCTTCAAGAGCATACTAGTTTCTTAACCCTTGAGCCATCTTTCCAGCCCTGCAGTGGGCCTTCAGTGAAATAACTCTAAGGCACCATCCTGTTTTCCTGGTGATACTGGAAAGAGAAGCTTTACAAATCCCCTTTCTGAGTACTTAAGATGCTGTGTGAGAGGATGGAGATAGCAGGACTTTGTTGGGGTTCATTAAGAGAAAGCTGCATCCTCCCTTATCCATTCCAAAGATGAGAACATTACAGACTGTTGTCTCCTCCCTTGAGAGTTAAGGGAGCTGGACCTGTCAGTCACTGGTCAGCGGATGCGCCCACATGAAAGCCGATTCACGTTATGCTGTGCCAGGACAGTGGCGTTCTAGTAAGCAAAGGTAGCCAATCTCAGTCCACTTTTTAGTATGCTGCAAGAAACACAGCAGGTGTGAAAATCATGGGCGACCCACTTGTGTGGGGTGATGGGCTGTAGGAGGTCTGTGCTTTGGAAGAAGTTTATTTGGTTAGAGTGAACTGCTTTGGGCATGATTTCCCAGCATGCAATGCATACCATGCGAATGCAGGGAACTCTGTTTGATATCAGGTCGCTGCTATTCCTGCTGTTGTGCTGGTTCACACTCCGGAGAAACAGCCATTTTTGTTTTATTTGTTTCCTGTTTGGGGCTGCTCCTGGACTAGACCTGCATTTGGGACCTGCTTCCTTTCTGGCCTCTGAATTGTAATCTTCCCTGCACATTTCCTGTAGAGAGTAAGAATCCAATCGTGGAAGATAGGCTAGAGGTCTCTTTCCCGGGAACTCCTCTGAGCTGAGCAGAAAGGACATGCTGGCTTTGTGTGTTACATAGAATGGGTTCCATGGATTTCCATGAAAAGAGAGTCACACTTAAGGATTGTTTTGAGGAAATGCCCTGCTGTTGCCTGGTCCATGGAGTTTGAGAAGTGGGGCTTCTGATAGTCACAGGGTTAAAAGTCTTAGTGAAACATCAAACGAGCCATAGAAGAAACAAAGTTGGCAACTGAGTTAAAAATGTAGAAAACATTTATGTTTATGCAAGACATAAACAGATGGCTCTGGGGAGCCCCAGAGACAAAGGCAGCCTTCCCAGAACAACCTTAAAAAGACAGTTTTTCTAGAATTCTGCCTGTTACCAGATGCTCAGATCTGAAACCCCATCATTTGGAAGGTTGAAAGAGGAGAATCAAGAGTTTTTAGTCTCCCTTGATCAAATAACAAGTTCAAGGCCAGCCAAGCATGCATGAGGCCCGTCTCAAAAACCCAAAAATAAAAACAACCTAAAAATAAATAGCAAACCCAGTGCCTCAGAGTTTTGAAGCAGAAACAACTGTCAACGAATCCAGCTCTTCTTATGTTTCCAAGAGTTCTTGGACTGTTTGAGTTTTGAGTTCTGCACTTTGAGCTGTAAGGGAAAGTAGCAGGTCAGACATGAAGAAAAGTCTTCCCCATTAGAGAGAACAGCAGGAAGACAAAGGGCCCAGTTCAGAAACTTCCGTGAGGCAGAAGAGTCAAGACAGGAAACCAACTGAGATATGACCTACGAACGTGTGCCAACTGCCCAAGGATTCCCTGGGGTTCCTTTCTAAGTTGTCTAAAGCAGGTCATTTGAATCATCGCTTTTGCAGGTCCTTAGGAGCACAGCTCCCTTGGGTGAACTGAGTCAGTCTAGAACCCCTGGGCTTGTGCTAGTTACAGGTGATTGTCAGCCTGACAGGATCTGGCATCACCAAGAGACAAGTTTCTAGACATGTCTGGAGGAGAGATTCTAGACTGGGTAGATCAAAGTAGAAAGGCCAACCCTAACTATGGGTAACGCCCTTCTTTGGGCATGGGTCTCACGTTGAATAAGAAGAAGAAGGTGTGGCTCAGTAGTTAAGAACGCTTGCCATTCATTCTTGCAGAAGACCGATATTCAAGTCCCAAAACCTACATGGAGGCTCACCAGTCATCTGTAACTCCAGTTCTGGGGGATCCAATGAGACCTCACAGACACTAAGTGTTCACAGATGCACATACAATACAAATAAATAAACAAACATATTGTTTATTTTTAGGATCTCAATTAAATTTTATTCTTTTAAAATTCTGTGCATTCCCCCCTTTGTCGAAAATAGATTCTTTTCTGATGCTATGTATCCTGATATCCTGATTGCAACCTCCTCTCCCTCTGCCCTGTCCAGTTACTCCCTACCTCCCTTCCATTCGCTTGTCCTTCACTCCCTTTCTGTCTCTCATTAGAAAACAAACAGGCTTCTGTGGGATAATACGATATAGCAAAATCTAACAGATCAGAATTGAACAAAACAAACAGAAAGAAAGAGCCCAAGAGTAGGCACAAAATCAAAGACCCACTTGTTCACACACTCAGGAGTTCCAGAGAAACACTAAACTGAAAGCCATAGTACATAGGCAGAGGACCTAGCGCAGACCCATGCAGGTCCTGTGCTTGCTGCCTCTCTGTGAATTCATATGAGCTTTGCTCAGCTGATGAAGGGATTTGTTCTCCTCCTGGTGTCCTCCATCCCCTTGGGCTTCTACACTCTTTCTGCTTCCTCTTTCATGGGCTTCCCTTAGCTCTGAGGGAAGGGATTTGATAGAAACACCCCATTTAGAGCTGAGTGTTCCAAGGATCATATTCTCTCTCTTCCTCTCTCTCTCTCTCTCTCTCTGTCTCTCTCTCTCTCTGTCTCTCTCTCTCTCTCTCTCTCTCTCTGTCTCTCTCTCTCTGTCTTTGTCTCTCTCTCTCTCTCGCACGCGCACGCTCGCGCGTGCATGTGTGCGTGTGAGTGCGTGTGTGTGTGTGTGTCTGTGTGTGTGTGTAATGTCTGGCTGTGAGTCTTTGTTTCTGATCCCGTGCAGCAGGAGAAAACTACTCCGATGATGACTGAATAAGACATTGATCTATGAGTATGATAAAATATAATTAAGAGTAATTTTATTGCAACTTTTTTTTAAAGGTCAGTAATATTTGATGTTACTTTAAGTCTCTGGAATATCTGAAGTCTCTGGACTATCTTAAGTTATCTTAAGTCTCTGGGTCTCTGGACTATCACCTAAGCAATGTGAGGTCGTTTTTCTGTTTTGTTTTGTTCTTGTTTTTTTTTTTTGTTTTTGTTTTTGTTCTGTGTGTGTGTGTGTGTGTGTGTGTGTGTGTGTGTATTTTCTCATGTGAAACTGAGAATTGTCCTTTCAAGATCTGTGAAGAATTGTGCTGGAATTCTGAAGAGGATCACATTGTTTTTAGTAGGATGGACATGTTGTGGAACAATCTTTGTGCACTCTTAAGTATGTATTACTCTCACTGGTAAATAAAGAGCTGATTGACCTAGAGTGGGCAGGAAGAGATTGGGAGAGAGAGCCAGGCTAGGAGGACGCTGGAAAGAAGGGGGGATTCTTGGGGTCACCAGTCAGAAACAGAAGAAGCAGGATGTGCACAAATTGAGGTAACAAGCTCTGAGCCACATGGTAAAATTTAGATAAGAAGTAAGTTGTAAGAGCTCGTTAGTAATAAGTCTGAGCTATCGCCTGAGAATTTGTAATTAATATTAAGCCTACCAGTGGTTATTTTGGAAATGGCTGCTGAGAAACAGAGAAACTCCACCTATATGGCCATTTTTACTATATTAATCCTACTGATCCATGAGCATGGGGTATCTTTTCATGTTCTGATAGCTTCTGTAATTTCTTTCTTCAGGGCTTGAAGTTTTTAATCATACAAGTCTTTCACTTGCTTGGTTAGAGTTACCTCCGAGATATTTTATCCTACTTGATTATATTGTTAAAAGTGTTGTTTCCATGATTTTTTTCTCAGTCTGTCATTTGTATATAAGAGGGCTACTGATTTTTTTAGTTAATTTTGTGTCCAGCTACTTTGCTGAAAGTGCTTATCAGCTATTGGAGTTACCTCATGGAATTTTTAGGGTGATATATATACTATCATATCATCAGCAAATAAAGATGTTTTAACTTCCTACTTTCTAATTTGTATCCCCCTGATCTCCTTCAGTTGTCTTATTGCTTGCTGCGGGAGGTCCTTCCGCTCCTCCAGCGTATAGCCGCTGAGATACCAGCCCATTGGGGCATGGTCTCTCTCCCTTAAAAAAGCGGCTACTTCCCTTCTCGCCCCTTTTCGCTTCCTGCTCCGTTTCCGGCGAATAGGCTCCTTCCTGATTGCGCAGAGGGCTGTTATCTGGAACAGTTATCTGTAAGTTTTTTCCCCTTTAAATAAATATCACCCTATTAATCATAATTCCAAACTGGTGTGGCATTGTTTGCCACTTACGCCTTCAATTGCTCTAGCTAGAACTTTAAGCACTATATTGAAGGTATTGAGTAAAGAATCTTGTCCTGATTTTAGTAGAATTGCTTTGAATTTCTCTTCACATAAGTTGATATTTGCTATGGACTTGCTATAAACTGCCTTTATTATGTTGAGGTATGTCCCTTGTATATCTAATCTCTCCAGAACTTTTTATCATGAATGGGTGTTCCTTTTGTCAAGGGGGCTTTTCTGCATCTAATGACATGGTCATGCCATTTTTGTCTTCAAGTCTGTTTAGATGGTGGGTTTTTACATGTTGTGCCATCTCTGCATCTCTTAGATGACGTCCACTTGATCATGGTGGATGATCATTTTGATGTGTTCTTGGATTTGGTTTGCAGGTATTCTATTGAGTATTTTTGCATCTATGTTAATAAGGGAAACTGGTCTGTAATTATTTTTCTTTGTTAAGTCCTTTGGAACTTTGGGTATCAGGGTAAGTGTAGCCTCACAAAATAAATTGGGCAATGTCCCTCTGTCTCTATTTTGTAGAATAATTTGAAGAGTATTGGCACCAAGTCTTCTTTGAAAGTCTGGTAGAATTCTGTGTTAAAAACTATGGGGCCAAAGGTTTTTTAAAAAATTAATTGTTTATTATTTATTTTCTGTGTATACCTGTTTGTTGCCTGAGGAGGTCTAAAGAACATGTCAGATCCCTTGGAACCGGAGTTACAGACAGCAGACAGTTGTGAGCCACCATGTAGGTGTTAAGATCAAGCCCCCGAACTCTGAAAGAATAGCCAGTGCTTTTATTGCTGAGCCATCTCTCCAGCTCCTGGTCCTGGGCTTTTTTTTTTTTTTGGAAGACTTTTAATGGCTCTTCTGTTTCAGTAGGCATTATGGGTCTTTTTAAAATGTTTATATGATTTGGTAAGTGGTTCCTATCTAGAAACTGATCTATTTCTTTTAGATTTTTCCAGTTTGGTGGAGTACAGATTTTTAAAGTATGTCCTTATGATTCTCTGGATTTCTTCAATGTCCGTTGTTATGTCTTCTTTTCATTTCTAATTTTTAAATTTGTTTACTCTTTCCCTGCCTTTTAGTTAATTTGGATAAGGGTTTGTCAATCCTATTGATTTTTCTCAAAGAATCAACTCTTTATTTTATTCCTTCTTATTTATTTGCTTCTGTTTTATTGATGTCATCCTTGCATTTGATTATTTCTTGTGGTCTACTCCTTTTGGGTCTGTTTTCATCTTTTTGTTCTAGAGTTTTCAGGTGTGTTGTTAAGTTGCTAGGATTACATCTCTCTAGCTTTTTATGCTATCATCTAATGCTATGAACTTGCCTCTTAGGGCTGCTTTCATTGTGTCCTTTAAGTTTTGGTGTGTTGTGCATGTATTTTCATTCAGTTCGACAAAGTCCTTTTTTTTTTTCTTAATTTCTATCTTGGCCCATTTTCATTCGGTAGAGAGTTGTTCAGTTTCCAGGAGTTTGCAAGTTTTCTGTTGCTTCTGTTGTTGACGTAGCCTGTGGTGGCTGACAGGATGTACAGTGGTTATTTCAATTTCCTAAGTGTGTTGAGATTTGCCTTGTGGAGGAGTACGTGGTCAGTTTTAGAAAGGTGTAGAAAAGAAGGTATGTCCTTTTGTGTTTGGAGGAAATGTTCTGTCAATGTCTGCTACGTCTATTTGGTCTACACTCTCTGTTACCACCAGCATCTCTGTTGAGTTTTTGTCTGAATGACCTGTCTATTGACGAGAGTCGGGTACAGAAGTCTCCCACTTTCAGTGTGTGTGCGTCAATCACTCCCCCAGGTGATCTTAATACTGGGAAATGGAAAACTAGAAGTGACAATATTTTGAAGTATTCAAAACAAACAGGAAATGGACTTAGTTTAAGACTTGAGATGACAAGTAAACAACACTCGTTTAATTTTATAACATAATGTGCTGCTCATACAGTTTTCCTCTTGAAGGTCAATACCAAAGATCTGGACAGTCAAAGCCAGCTTGCATCTGTTCCTGGAGATGATTCCAAACCCCAGAACTGACTGAGGAAGTCAACATTGAACTTAATCGTTTTCGTTCTATAACAGAGGATTGTTACACAATTGGGGCATGTCTACATTCCGTGAGAGCAGTACAAAATCATCAGAATGAGTGAAATATGTAAAGAGATTGGGTTAAGACAATTATTTCAAATTATTATGTCTTTTAAAAGTGTTGATGATGAATTATTAAGTCAAATGTTGAGCCAAACTTTGTTCTTTTGTCATCATGGAGTTTACTGGATTAAGTTCACACACACACACACACACACACACACACACCTGATCGTTTTAGAGAAAAAAAGGATATATTGCAACATTCTTGCAGTGATCACTTCATTTCCCGTGAATGAATGTTTTAACTAAATTCCCTGCTTTGTAACTAGAAGTTTGACTTATCTGGACACCGATGACAGCTTTTTCTTTATGCTCCAGCTGCTCCCACACCCCGCTGAGTTATGGTGACATTGAAGGAAGGCAGAAATGCATTTTACACTGCAGTGTGCGGGCCCACTGTCAGCATGCAGCGCTTTGTGGTTATTTTTAAATAATTTTACCATCTCATGCCCTCTATTCTCATACTGTCAATCCAAAAAAAAAAAAAAAAAAAGTCAACACAAAGGCGTTTCTGAGGCAGCATGGAGAGGCAGGAAAAATTAAGCAGGATGTGGAAAACAAAAGACAACCCTCCTGTCATCTGCATTTCCTATTGCTGAGAGACATGAAATAACAAAACTAATTAAAACCAAAACTGCTTAAGAGATAATCTTTGTTTTCCTTCATAAAGCTCAAACAACAAATAAACTCTGCCTTCCTAGGGCCAGAATGCTTGTGATCTTGAGTTGAAGTGTTGGTGCTTCCCCCTCATCCTTAAATGAAAACAGCGCACGTCATAAAATGCACAACTTAAAAGAAAGAGCAGACACAGTAGACTCGTGAAAAAGAACAGACTAGAGATTCCCCTTCAGAAGACGCTTCATTCAGAGAGTCTCCAGACCTCAGATCTTGAAGGGAGAGATAGGTTAGAGAGACAGAAACCGTAGGTCCTTATACTGAAGGCAGCCTGATGGGGTATTCAAAGGACAGAGCCGTCCCTTAAAATCCAGGGGAGGAAGTGCACTTCTGACTTTTCGAAGTCTCCAGAAGGGAGGATCAGCCTGGCCTGGCTGCAAGGCGACTATGCTGCAGGTTTTCTTATCCACGCAGAGGGTAAGGAGGCAGGGAGGAAGGGAACGGGGAGGGGAGGATGAAAGGGAAGAGAGGGAAGAAAAGAAAGAGATGGAGAGAGAGGAGGACAGGGAGAAGGAGAGAGCTGTAGGGGTGCGGCTTGATTTGGGGGGACTGAAAGAAAGGTAGGTAGGGGCCCTGTGATTTAACCAAAACCAAAACCACCTTACAAGTTCATTTACAAAAAGAAGTTCTTGCCGGGCGGTGGTGGCGCACGCCTTTAATCCCAGCACTCAGGAGGCAGAGGCAGGCAGATCTCTGTGAGTTCGAGACCAGCCTGGTCTACAGAGCTAGTTCCAGGACAAGCTCCAAAGCCACAAAGAAACCCTGTCTCGAAAAAACCAAAAAAAAAAAAAAATCTTTAAGATACGAGAAATAACTTAGTGAACTCTTACATTTTTGCTTAATTTCAAATTTTATTTGTACTTTGCTTAATCTTTAAACATTGTTGGGAATTACCTCCTTGGAGGAATGCAGTTTAGAGAATCATAGAAGTGCCACATTGTAATGTAACAACATCTAAGAGGGATTTTTCTGGAGACTTCTGCACCAGCCTTGGGGTGGTTGTCCTTAAGTCAGTCAGTCAGTCAGTCGGCCCCACCATGTGTTTCTGAACTTGAATCCTGAGCACGCACTGTCCCTGATCTTTACTTAATAAACTCCTTGACTTTGCCTCACTCTGGCTGATCTGAAATTGGTTTCTGTGGGTGTCCCTGAGAGCAGATCCAAAGGGTGGGTGCTCTCAGGGTGTTCTCGGCCGAGTCTCCTCTCTGCTGCTGCATCTCCAGTCGCAGTGAACAGGTGGCTCTGTAAGGGTAACAGCTGCAGAAATTGAACCCAGGGTGACATTATAGCATTATGAAAAATATTAATGTAGTTATTCTTTTTTAAAAAACAGCATGAACGGAAGTTTAAGAAAACAAGAGATTATCTTTTTATTTTGTTTGTTTTGTTTGAGACAAAGTCTCTCTGTAGAATCCTGGTGGAACTGGAATTTACTATGTAGACCAGGCTGGTCTAGCATTTGTAATCTAGATTCTGCCTCCTGTGTGCTGGTATTGTAGCTGTGTGCTCCAGGGCCCAGTTAAAATATTGTCTGTTTTTTGTTTGTTTTTGTTTTCGACTTTGATTTTTCAAGACAGGGTTTCTTTCGTGTAGCCTTGGATGTCCTGGAACTTGCTCTGTAGACCAGGCTGGCCTTGAACTCATTGAGATCCACCTGCCTCTGCCTCTCAAATACTGGGATTAAGGCATTTGCTATCACCACCTGGCATGACTATCTTTTTAATCTGGTGATACAAAACTTTTTAAAAACTTTTTATTGGGAAACAGTTTCAAATTTATAAAATGCACAGACACACATTCACACACACATACACACACACATACACACACATACATACACACATACACACACACACACAAACACACACACACACACGAGGAGCAACATGCCTTGATCTGTCCTTCCTCATTTTTCTGTACCGTTTTTCAAATAAAGTCACACATATTCTACTACAAGAGTCTTTTTTGATGGGTGATGATATGATATATATATATATATATACATACATATGTGTATATATATATATATGATTTATTAGAATGACTTACAGTATGTGGTCCAACAAATCCACTAATGGCTGCCTATGAATGGAAGTTGCAAGAATTCAGTTGTTGCTCAGTCCACAAGGCTGGGTGTCTCAGTCGGTCTTCAGTATACACTGGGATCCTGAAGAAGTAGGCTGTAGTACCAGTGAAGGAGAGTGAACATGCTAGCTAGCAAGGCAAGAGCAAGCAGATAAAGAGGAAAAGCTTCCTTCTTCCAATCCTTATATAGATTTCCAGCAGAAGGATTGGCCCAAATCAGAGGTGGGTTTCCTTAGCTCAAAAGATCCGAATTAAAGGTGCATCTTCCTACCTCAAAGATCTGGATTAGAAGGAGATCTTCCCACTTTAAATTAAGCAAATGTCCTTCATAGGTGTGCCCCTCCATTTCTGAGGATTTTAGTTAATTCCAGATGTTGTCGGGTGACAACCAAAAACAGCATCACACTGGAGAAACAGAATTTTCTGTGGAGCTGACAGAAAGATAAACAGGAACTTGGCTACACCCAACAGAAACTGAAAACATTTGAAATTAAAGCAGAAATTTATACAGAAACATGCTTGTGCACACTTTTAATCCCAGCACTCTGGAGGCAGAGACAAGAGGATCTCTGTGAATCAACCTGGGCTACATATCAAGTTCCAGGTCATTCAGGCCTCTATAGTGAGATCCCCCTCTCTATACATATACATACATATATATGTATATATAACTACAATACGCAGATGACTTTTTCATTTTACTAGTAATACATGTGACTCTAAAAACTGCTGAAATACCCATGAACAGATGGCTAGTTGAGTAAACCATGGAACATCCTGATCATATAGCTACAAAACCACCAGAGGATGATCTGTCATCCTCCATTGGTGTGGTCAGCATGGGCTGCTGCCAGGGGACCCATGCTTTGCTTTTGTTTCCTTATCTGGATATACTTTAGGTGGAAAAGCAATGAGAAAAAGTATCTATGTGACGCTACCATTTGTCTTTAAAATGAGTATTCATGTATCCACACCCATAGCTATCTGTCTCCCAATCTATCTCATATCGAGAGAACAGAAGACAAACTCATTTTGAAATTTCTCTAAAACTCATCAGTTCTTCTGAAAGGTGCACACCCAGGAGATGGAAACACAGACACTCAACACACAGACTTGGGCATGAATTCTCTTAGCAACGCGATTCATGACAGCCTGAAGTAGGCAGAATCCAGATGTCCATCAGCGGATGGTAGAAAAATAACAAGAAGCAGAATTGATTCTTACTGTAAAATAAATGAACCTTGAAATAATTCTTCCGAGTAAAATAGTTGGGCACAAAAGGATATACAATGGTATTATAGTGCTTCTATGAGAAGTGCAAAATGGGCAAAAGAAAAAGTAGAACAATGGTTGGTAGGGACTTAGGGGAGGGGTGGTGGACTTAGGGAAGGGATGGTGTGGCTGGAAAAGCAGCTAACAGACCTCTTTACTCTTGTAAAAGACCAGGAACTGGGCACAGATGCCCAGTGCACCGTCTGTGTGGGACAGTGCACAGGGACAGTGCACAGCTCAGTGAGTACCCAGGAAAATGAAATTAAAACTACTCAGAGTAGAAGGGAAAGAAGTCAAGTTATGACTGTTTGTAGATAACATAATCCTATATGTGAAAAAGAATTCATGAAAAGCAACAAATAAATGTAGTGAGGCTGCAGGACACATTCCAGTTAACACACAACACATTGTATTTATCTACACACTAGTACCCAGCAGACCCGTGCAGGACACATTGTATCTATCTGTACCTTAGTACAGAGCAGACAAAAATAAGATCAGGAAAACTACTTATAAAGAAGCTCAAGAAGATAAAGTGCTTAGAAACAAATGTCATCGAAGTGTAAAGCATACTCTCTGAAAACTGCATCGTTGAAAGAAAACCACAATAAGCGAAAAGAAATGCCTTGTTTGGGGATTGGGAAACAATATTGTAAAGATTGCAACACAGCCCAGATTGATGTGCAGAAGTCACAGAGTGTCGGTGCTCGCTGGCTTCCTGCTAGAAGCTGGCAAACTGTTCTGAAAATTCATAGGGAAACTCGAGAGACCCAAAATAGCTATAAACGACCTTGAAAAAAGGAAGAACAAGGTTAGATGATTTACACTTCCTGATTTCAAACCCCACCACAAAACAAAGCAACAGGGACACGGTGGACTAAATAATGAGCCCATACATACAGATCAATGGTTAGAAATGTTAGGTCCAGGAAGGAACCGGTATCTACATGATCAATTGGTTTTCGGCACGATTACCAGACGATTCGGCGTGGAAAAATATCACTAAGCAAATTGCACTGTGTAAATTAGATCCTGACACACAGAAGAATCAAAGTACATTTTTTACCTGGTCCCATACACCAAAGCACTCAAGATATAGCCATATTTAAATATGAGCACCCAAATCATAAAACTTACAGAACGGGTATATCACCATGTTCTAAAAATTTGGCAATGGATTTTCCATATGACTCCAAAAGCGCAGGTAAAGCTGGACTGCTGTGGCACATGCTGCAATCCCAGGATGTATGTCACGCATCAGTACCAAAATGAAACGTTGAATATAAAGGTGCATATAAAATATAAATTTCATAGCAGCTATTTGATCTTTGAAAATGTGCAAGAGTATGTATTATGCTATTCATATTTATTGTTATACAGGGGTGAAAGTACAAAATATGGGAGGATCCCACACTGACTATAGAAGACACAAAAGGGGTGTCTGCATCCTAATTTGTCTATCCTCTATCTGTGTGTCTATCATGTATCTATTTATGTGGCACTCGTATATTTATCCAGCTATTCTGATGATGTTAAAAGCTAAACTCAGAGGCGTGTGAATGCTAAACACAGACAGGAGCTCTGAACTATCACCCTACCCTTATTTTCACCCAGTAAAGGAAACCTTTAAAGCAAACACGGCAACATTTTAACAAATGCGGCTGTGGCATACTGACAGCCCATTGTTTTACACATATTTAAATATTTTAGATGTTTTTATGCATATGAATGTTTTGCTGGTGTATGTATTTGTACCATGCGCAGACCTGGTGACTGCAGAAGTCAGAGGGCATCAGATCCCCTGGAATTGGAACTACACACCACAGTACGGGTGCTGGGAACCAAAGCTGGATCCTCTGCAAGAGCAACAAGCGCTTCTAACTACAGAGGCATCTGTCTCTCTATTTAACCAGCTGTTAGAACAATGTTACAAATAAAATGAAGCAGAAACCAAGGAGTCCACGGAAAGGAGCTGACTGAAGATGCCCAGCTCTGGGGCCCTGATCAGGGTTTGAAGAGGAAAAGCGCCCATACCACAGGCAACATGAGGGGCTTTGAAGAGAGAGCGCCTTCCCTTCAGACCCTGGGGCTCCTCCAAATCCCCGGAGGAGCTGCCATTCAAAGGCATAACTGCCCCATATGGCGTGATAGGAGTCCTAACGGAAAGAGCCTTCAATCCCCAGAACAAAGGGGTTTCAGATTCTTACGGGTTTAAAGGAGGACGGTGGCAGGTTCTGTAACCTAGTCTATGTGGGAGGTGCTAGATTGGACAATAGTTCAAAACTGCCCTGCTTCCTGGCAATGGGATGGGGAGGTAGGCTTGCTTTTCTCATCAAGGTTGGCTTAGCTGGGTTTCTCCCGCTGTGATCAACTCAGGGAGCAAAGGGGTTTATCGCTTCTCACAAACTCTCAGTTCACTCTCTGTCATGGAGGAAGATGACGGGCAGGAAGTCAAGTCAAGGCAGGAACCTGGAGGCTCCTGGAGGTTGATGCAGAAGCCATGGAGAGGCATGCTGCTTACTGGCCTTCACAGCCTGCTTTCTTTCTGCCCCCTCCCTCCCTCCCACCTTCCCTCCTCCCCCTCTCTCTTTCTCTCTCTCTCCCTTCCTTCTTTCCTTTCTTCCTTTCGGTGTTTTGAGATAGGGTTTCTCTGTGTAGCCCTAGCTGTCCTGGAATTCACTCTGTTAAACCAAACTGGCCTCAAACTCAGGGATCTACCTGCCTGCCTACCAGCCTGCCTTCTGAATGCTGGTATTAGAGGCATGTCCCACCACACCGACTAGCCTTCTTTCCTGTCCATCCGGGAACCACCTGCCTAGGGTTAGTATTACCCACAGTGACAGTACCCCAGAGATTTGCCTTACAGGCCAATCTTATGGAGGCAATCTCTCAATTAAGTTTCCTTCTTCTCGATAACTCTAGCTAGTTTCAAGCTAACAAAAACCAACCAGGGCAAGGCCTGAGTCACATTACATGGCATATTTTTCAGTTCCTTATCCTAAGGGACAGACTACGTGAGGCTGTGATCTGACACTCCGGTGGGAGAGAAAAGCAATTTGGTGTCTGTAATTTAACATCCCAGTCTTTTTGTTGTATAGAAGAAACAGAGGATGAATTTTATAGAAGGGGTAGGTAGTAGAGGAGGAGGCTCATGGGGCAACAGACATGGGATTCGAGTTGCTGGCTTTCTGTTTGTTTGTCCTTGTTATCAGGGAAAAGGATTGGGGTGTGGTCTCCTCCTCTTGTTCCTGGTCAGCTGTTGGTCTAGGGTAAGAGACTGGTATCCAGATTTATGTATCAGAAGGACGTGGTCCATAAGAATCTGTGTAGCGTGTTGAGCAGTAGTCTGGATATATTCCGTCACAAGGCAAATTAGAGAGGTATTATAATGCTAGAATCAAAACAGCTATTAAAGGAGTAATCACAGGTATGTTGAGAGGTCTGTGAAGAATTTCAAAGTTTGTTGAGAAGAGGGAGGCCAGGGTAAAGAGAAGAGCTAAGGATAGTGTAGGCACCATCAAGGGGGAGTGCCCATGAGCCACGAGCACTGGCTCTCTTAAGGAATATTGCTAATATTTGAGGGGGTTAGGGGAGACGGGGAAGGCATCAGAGAGCAGTTAGGTTTCAGTAGAGTTGTGATGAGTATTCTTTTTTAAAATAAAAACATTTTTTAAAGATTTATTTATTTATTATGTATACAGCATTCTGTCTGGATGTTCGCTTGCAGCCCAGAAGAGGGCACCAGATCTTATTACAGATGGTTGTGAGCCACCATGTGGTTGCTGGGAATTGAACTTGGGACCTCTGGAAGAACAACCAGTGCTCTTAACCTGTGAGCCATCTCTCCAGCCCAAAATTAAAAACATTTTTAAAGTTTATTATTTTATGTGTATGAATATTTTGCTCGTGTATGTGCATGTTTGTGTGTGTGTGCATGCACACACATGAGCGCACATTGTGTGCCAAAGTAGTCAGGATAGCACACCTTCAGGACAGAAGGGATTGCCAAATGCACTAAGGCAGACATTCTAGTGACATCATAGAAATACTATCTCTCAACTTAAAATAATCAAGCCTGTAGAAGCAGATGGAGGAAGCAGTGCTTTGACTTATGTTGGGAGAGACAGTTTAAAACAGAGTGACTGTAGCATCTCAGGGAGAAATAGTTCCAGAAACCTTTGTTTTGATTCATTTATGTATATGATTTGCTCGCATGTATGTCTACTAAGTTTTTTTTTTATTTATTTAAAAAGCCCTGATAGGACATTATGAGACAGCAAACCTCCAGAGATGCTGTTGAGTTCATTTTCTGTTGACCATCTACTCTGGGCATGTGGTCTACTCTTACGTGTAATTTATTTCCCCAGTGAGACCCCCTTGAGGAAAACTAAATTTTCATTTGCAAAGGGTTATCTATCCCTTGGAGACTGCTTCTGGGTTAGGGATGGGGGTCATGAGCCTACTTCTCCTTTCAGGTCTAGAACCCCATACGATGCAGACTTGTGAAGCTCTCTGCAAGTTCCTATGTGTGTCTGTCTTCTTGACTTATCATTTATTATGAAAACTCAGCCTTAGCGGAGACTTGTCCTACTAGCTCCTATATCTTAAATTAACCTACTTTTTTTTTACACATGGCATTACCTTTCTTCCATTCTGCATGTCTGACTCATTCCACATTTCCACGGCCTCTCTGGCTTTCCTCTTCCCAGAGTTCTCTCTGTGCCTGAAAGTCCCACCTATACTGCCTGCCTATTGGTCATTTAGCTCTTAATTAAGCCAATCAGAAGGTGCCTTGGCAAAGACACACCTTCACAGTGTACAAAAAGATTACTCTGCAACAGTGCTCTTGAGTTATCTTTCCAGCTCTGGGGTCATTTTTAATTAGCAATCATGTGATTGTTGTGTTTCCCAGGAGCCCTTAATTGTAAGTTCCCCATATAAAATCCTGTGTCATCTATGGGTGGTGGTGGAACATGCCTTTAATCCCTTCATTCAGGGAGGCAGAGGCAGGTAGATCTTTGTGAGTTCAAGGCCAGCCTGGTCTACGGTGTGGTTCCAGGACAGCCAGAGATACATATAGAAACCGTGTCTCAAAAAACAAAACAAAACAAAAAAAACCCTGTATCATCTAAAATCATTCTCTCTAACCTATTCTATGAAAAATATGTTTTATATTTATATAACTATACTGCTTTTTAATCCATTTTTTATTTTTAAATTCCTAAAACACCTCATCTTTTGGATAAAATAATTTTATTTTAAATGAAAACTTAAGAAATTGACTTTGAAACACAGAGAATGTAGAGTCATCACTGAAGTAATTAAAATGTATAGTCAAAGAGAAACTGTATTTATGATAACATCTTAAAGAAAAAACCACATGCATATGCAAATTTATACATATCTCTACATCTTTTTTTTTTAAGGGACTGGGGGGAAAGACAGGGTCTCATTATGTAGCTCTTACGTAGATCAGGCTGGCCTCAAACTCACAGATATCTGTCTGCCTCTACCTCCCAAGTAATGGGATTAAAGGCGTGTGCCACATCTACACATGTTAAAATTAGGCATAAACCTTTTATGAGTTTAGAAGTAACCACAAATCTTATTACTTAGATTAGCTTTTTAAAAACAAAACATCAGGCAGAACAACACATAAAACAGGTCCCATAACAAGCTTGCCCCCAGACAAATGACACAATAGTCTTCACAGCAATTTGTTTTATTTATTTATTTTTTTAAAATGAGTGAAGGCTAAATTGCAATTTGGTAACACTGGGTTCTGAAACAAAGAAAGGAGCATCAACATCTGTAAAATCCAAATGGAATTAAAGCATTGTTCCCCAGCTAACTTGCTTTGTTTGGTTTGAGATGGGAGTTTTAACTGTTTGTGCCCAGGCTTCAGACTTGAGCCTCCGGCTTCAGCCTTCCTGGAACAGTGCTGGGATTACAGCCATTTATAGCCATGCCAAACTATCACTAGTTCCTTGATTTGAAAAATGCACCATACTGTTGATAAGATGTCACTCTTAAAGGAAGCTGAATAAAAGATACACAAGACCTTTCTGTCCTATCTGCGCCAAAATTTTCTGTAAACCTAAGGTTATTTTTAGAATCAGTATCAAATCTAGTCCGTCCATTGTTTCTAAATAGTTTTTGCTTTCTTTTCATGAGAATTGAAGCGTTTCCAAGGACAGGTGTTTGCGTCTGTTTGTTTGCATACTATCTTTTTCACACGCAGAGGGAAAGTCTCTTATACAGTGGTAGAGATGTCATAAGGACCTTTGAATGAACAAACTTTGAAGCCAAGATCTCCCTTGCCTTTCTTTCTTTCTTTCTTTCTTTCTTTCTTTCTTTCTTTCCTTTTCTTTTCCAGTGCAGCAGATCTTTGAGAACCAAGTACATACAAAACGCATTTCATGTTGTGGGTTACACAGTCAAATATGAATCACAGTCCTGCAAGTTCTCGGTAGTTTAAAGGCAAAGTAAAATTACGTTGGAAAAATCTATGAAGAGCAAGTGATTGGAGGCTGAGTGAGTTCTTGCCAAGCTGGTGTGAGGGCTGCCGTTTCTTCTGCCTTCAGGGAGGAAAGTCCCGCACCCTATCAGATGTCTCTGTTTTTGAAGTTCTCCTAGTCAGCGGTGTCTTATTTGCACTGAATATTTTTAACTATGCAAAGTGCTTTTATCGTAACAGCTGTTTGAGGCAGACAGATTTCCTTTCCCTCGGTCAGACAAAGAAAGAAGGTTGTGCGATTTTAGGCCATGAGGCCGTTTAGTGCCACGGCTAGAATTAGAAACCTAGCCCTATGGGAGGCTGGAGAGATGGCTCAGCAGCGAAGAGCATGGGCTGCTTGTCCGGAGGATCTGGGTTCAATTCCCAGCAGTCGCATGGCAGCTGGCAGCTCACAACTGTCTGTTAACTCCAGTTTCAGGGAATCTGACACCTTTTTCTCACCTCCATGGGCACTGTACACTTGTGGTGAACATACATAGAAACAAACAAAACAGCCAGACGTTGAAATAATTTTTAAAAGATACTTTAAAAAAAAAAAAGGAAGTCTAGTCTTTTTTCAACATTTCCCAATGTCAGTTTGCAGACAGAACACATGGGAGATCCGGAGAAAACTTAAGCTCTAATTCAGAGAGCCTTGACCAGGGTGGGACGCTATTTTCAACAGACTTCCAAGTTACCCATGGCTGCAGCACCCTGTTCTGAGTGGCAGGCAATTCGACGAGGTGGGGCCTGGCTTTTCCCTGCCAGCACTGGGCAATGAGGGTGGAGTTTCATGTCCTCCTTAACAGAAGAAAGGGTTCTTGCATCAGACGTTTTAATACTGTTCTCAAGCAAGAATGAGTGACTTCAAGCTTTGGAAACGGGTTTCATCCTCCGGGAAGCTTCTGTCTCCACATAATCCTGTAGGGTATCTCAACAATTGTCCTTTTGTGGCTTGGGCTGCAGCTAACATGCTTTGATACTCTGGCTAGCTATTTACCTTTATGATTAACCTTTATCAGAAATTACCAACTCAGTTCCTGATGTACGAGTGCCCTGGAACTTGCAGTTATGTTCTTATTGACAGAAAACCAAACTTGCCTCCCTCGAGTCTCCAGCACTCCAGGGCGCCTGGCGCCATGGGGCCAGGAGCGCTACACACAAGGCATTTTCCGAAAGAACCCAGAGAGTCTTTTGTTCAGCGTATGAGATCTGGTTTGGTAAGCACACCACGTCCTAAATGCTCGGGTCACTGTGCTATGGCTGCTTTGTGAGGAGGGGCTACCTGTTCCCAAGGGCTAGAGTTGGTGTGGGGTCCACCCAGCAGGCTTGCAGGGGTCCTATGTGGAGAAGGTCATATGGGCATTCTTGACCCCCTCTGAACCGAAGATGGAAGTGGAGCTGAGCAATTTGAAGCCCCCAGGCACAGGCTCAAAGTGGCAGGTGTCTCACCCTTATAACCAGACTGACTGGTGTAGTCAGGTATTACCTTTCTTTGATAAAATGCTCTTTGCTTTTCTCAACACTTAATGTGACCTTTACAAATATGACGAAAGGACAAATATCATGCTCTTGGTGTATTTCCAAATGTCAAGCCTATAAGTCTATCCTGGGTGAGTTTGTTCCAAGAAACTACATTTTGGTGCCGAGCACAGTTCTCAACTAGGTCACGAGGGGTTAAGTGGTGCGTGACTGTTACTCTAGTGCTAGAGGATTTCACAGGGGCACACAAGTTTTGTTATGGCGTGTTTTGGATTTTTTTTTTTTTTAATTTGCTTTGATGGCACTCGGGGTTAAGCCCAAGGCTTCATGCATGCAGGACAAGCCATCTAACACCGACGTATGCTTTTTTCTACTTAATTTTTTTTTTAAAGATTATTTCTCGACTGTCCAGACTAGCCTTGAACTCTCATTGTAGCACAGTGGCAGGGATTGTAGTACAACGTGATGTGCATTTGGGGTGGGAGTATAAGGTCCAAATTACAGTCTACGTTGACGTCTAACCTTCTGTTTTCCTGCCTCTGCCCCGTGAGGACGGGGATTACAAGCATGCACCACCATGCCCAGCAGGAAGACAAGATTCTTGCTGATGAGGTGTTATCACCCATAATCAAGCGTTCATTGCTTTTGGACTGTCTGTTAGCTAATACGCTGAGTCCCACTGTGTAGAGGTCTGGGAGTGGTGGAAGCAGGAGAGAAAAAGATAGAGCTCTCGTCCTTAGGGAGGCCAAACTTGATAGAAGAAAGTAAGGCTCGGAAGTAATAATCACCGAAGTATACTAAGTTCTAACAGGTTCAGTATCTAGACCTGCAGTGAAAACTGATCTGAGAAGACAGGCAGTGATGCAGTGTGTGCGTGCTGAAAAGCACAGGAAGTTGGCAAATGAGGACTAGAACAATTCTATGGAGGGAAGCTGTGAAGGCCAAGGCTAAGGCAAATGGAGCTGTGTGATGTGCCCTTGAGAACAAAGGCTAGAGTTCCATCCCAGTGGAAGTGGAAACTCTCAAAACATCAGCGCACCTTCAAATTTTACCTCTGGAAAAATCATGGGGATTCATATCTTTAAAGACAAAAGGAGACCTTCCTTCCTTCCCAGTCTCACTTTGCAGGCCTGGAGCTCTGGGCAGCCTTCCTACATCAGCCTCCCAAGAGCTCCTAATAATTATTTAAAAAATAGTTTTGCTGATAACACAATTTTCCGTTTTTCTACTATAGGAAAAACCAATAGCAAATGCTATTGGTGGTTCTTTCAAAAGAAACTGCGTTTATAAAAGGATGATTTTTTTCCCTTTGAATTAGGACCTGAAAAAAATGAAAGGCTTTTCTCAAAGTACGTGTGAAATGCACATCCATCTTGTGATCGGGTCTGTGGTTTCTGGGGAGCACAGTGAGTCAGAAAACCTCGGCTTTCTGTTCCCCAGCGACAGCCAGCGCTATCACACCGCATTTACATGTTTCCTCTGAGCTACTGAGGCAGCCGCGGCCATGCCTTCCACAGCTCCGTCTGTGTGTTACCGGGTAGATGTGCATTTTCTTTTCCATCTTCCCACAGTTCCAGCTTGTTTCTGGAACACGCAGGGATTTGAATCATGAAGGACCAGTTTTTATGTTCTCTTTAGTTTCTAGTATTTCATTGCTCATTAATACTTTTTTTCTGAACAAGATCACACTATCTCAACCCAATTTGGAGCCTACTTGGTACAATGGAGCTGGGTAGGAAAAGCTCGAAGGGAGTGTGTTTACTGTTAAGCTGACAGAATCTAGACTCATCAGGGAGATGGGCCTCTGCTCATGTCTGCGGGGGCATCTAGACTGAGGTGGGAAGACCAATTCACCATTTCCTAGGCAGGTGAGCCTGGACGTTACAGGAGCGGAGGAAGCAAACTGAGTACCGGCAATATGTGTATTCATGGCTGATCCGTATTACAGATGTGATAAAAACAACTTCCTCAAGTTCCCGCTGCTATGACTTCCCTACTGTGAGGGACTATAACAAGGAACTGTTAGCCAAGGGGAGCCCTAGATCACTGTCTCCCCTATGCTGCTTTGTCAAGAGTGTTTTATCACATCAATCTGAAAGAAACTGGGGTACAGAGGGACGGAATTGCTACTGAAGTCTACGCCTACCTTCTGCCACGGGAGGTGGAAAGCAAATCAAACTTACGTATAAGTTTAAACTGAGAATTTCAAGATGTTGTAAGTTTTATAGATGCCAAGCACCATGGCTTTACTGATAGACCCAGTCAGTACCAAGTCCTAAAACAGTTCTGTATGGTAGTGCTGTGTGCCCCAGATCACAACCCTCTTGGGGAGCGCAAGTTGGTCTTGCATTTGAATATTTAAGTATACACATTACATAAGTCAAAGCCCATGACAGTGCAATCCTGCTACAATGTTATTTTCGAAGCCTACTTATTTCCAGCAATATTGTATACAAGCTAGCACATACAATGAAATGGTAACGCCTTGTTCTGTTAGAGCTAGATCATTATGAGTACACTTATTTTCATGCTGTGCTGAACATTACAAGATAATATAAAATCCGAGTAGAAAAGTGATATCAAAGAAATGTGGTTTTTCCTTGAATCAACCTTGGATAGTAACCACTACATGCTAAGTAGATGAGTGTTGAATTTTCTTGCTTTTTATACATTTTCCTTGCTATTACGTCCAATTAGACTTTTACAATTACGTACTTCTCTTTAATTTAATAATGTGATGCTCAGTCTTATGTCAACTTGACATACAAGGAGAGAAGCTCAGTTGAGAAAATGCCTGCGAGGGCCCAGTCTGGGTGGTGCCATCACTGGCCTGCAGGTCCTGGGATCTCTAAGAAAGCAGACTGAGCCATGAGGTGCAAGCCAGTACTTGCAGCAACCCCATGGCCTCTGCATCAGCTCCTGCCTTTAGGTTCCTGACCTGCTTAAGTTCCTGCCCTGACTTCCTTCAATGAAGAGCAATATGGTAATGCAAGCCAAATAAACCCTTTACTCCCCCAACTTGCTTTCTGGCCATGATATTTCCTAACAGCAACAGTAGTAACCCTAACCCAGTCACTTAATTAGTCTTTAATTAAGTAGGCATGCTCTTTCTTCCTTTCCTTTCTTTCTTAGGAAGTTTTTTGAGACAGGGTTTCTCTGTGTAACCCTGGCTGTTCTAGAACTCATCCTGTAGACCAGGCTGACCTAGAGCTCAGAGAATTGCCTGTCTCTGACTCCTGAGTACTGGGATTAAAGGGATGTGTCACCACCAATCTGGCTAAATACAGGCATTAAAATAATTTTCTATGAACTATGAAAAGTATTCAAATAACAACTCTGCAAAATCATTTTCTTTTACAACAAAAGCATCAAATATCCAGGGAACTTTATTTTAAACCATAAATCCAACAGACATAGCTTTCATTGACCCAGACATGCATAACCCAACCTGAATGTAAAATGTACTCGATAGGTGAATTACATGATACAGAGGGGTGTAATTTTACAAATGTGAAATGATTGCTGTACAATTCAACAAATCAATTAAAACATTGTATGTTTAAAAACAAAAATACCTTAAAGCCAATTATCCATAGTAAACCGAGGGAAATTCTGGTATGGAATGATTTGCTTCAAAGGAAATAAGGCACCTGCTATAAATTTAGAGAATTATCTTTCACTTTTAAAGTTATAATAAAATAGAATTAGTTAACCAAGACTTGCTTCAGAGGGAATCACGTGTAGGGATTCACTTATGGGTGAAGAGGCAGGTAAGCATCAGTGACCCCGCAGCCCCATAGCCAGCTTTCTTTTCTGTCCACAAACACTTCACATCCCTCACCACCCCTTCCTTCCCTCTCCTCTACATCCGAGGGGAAACAAAGCCCCGAGGCTTATACTGCTTACAGAACAGGTAGCAAAGTTCCCTTCTGTTCCTTTGAAAACAGTTTATTTCAAGAAACTGCCTCAGGAACAAGGCAATTGACAAAGCAAACATAAGCAGGCTTCTTCCAATTCATAAACACAGAAATTGCTTGGGTTCTGCACCAAGTTCTGACTAAGTCCATAAATAGTCAGGACTTGCAGTTTTTGACAGCGCCAGGAAACCACAACCCTGCCTCATCACTCTCACCCTATCAGTAAAAAGATTTGATCAATCACAACCTATCAAGTCAGACAAAGGAAGACGAGACTGATCCTTATCAGTAAGTTCATTTCATTTCAAATGCTACTTTAGAGTGACAGACCTCGTACCCTACAGACATGTCAATTATAACTTTTTAGCTGATGTGCCTTTTTGGTATTAAAAGTGCAATCAACATGCTAAGATATCTTATGGCACACTAGACTCAACATGTCCTGAGGAGGCATTCACTTCCTACAGTCTTTCCCCCTGAAGTGTTTTCTAGCACAGAAAACCCCTTGTTAATTCATTCTGGTGAAATCAGTATGACACAGGCAAACCTTCCCTAATTTCATTCCACATGATAGCTTTTAGTGAAACTGCAATCACTGATTACGTTACAAAATGCTCCACCGAGTTCCAAACGCGATCGATCGTAGGTGACTATACTTACTCATGCAAAATTCAAGGCTGTGTAACAGAAACATTGTCGGTAACACAGATGCAGCCGTAAGAACCGGTACTTATAGTATGCCCTTGAAGCTTTTCAAACATTTTAGGTGAGGACGATTGTGTGAAACTAGGCTGTGTAGTTGTCCACGTTTAAGCACCTTATTATAGGATAGTTACATGATGACCCTATAATGGAGTGTGCTTTCCATTCAAGAGAGTAATAAAGTGCCTAGCTATAGAAAACCTTAAGATTCCAAAATTTAAGTTAAGCTAATTGCATTTACACATTAGGGTTAACAAAATCTATACCCTGGCTACAGAGATTTAATCTAATTAGCCGTAAGTTTTAACAACCACATAAAACTCATTCTGTACTGAATAAGTACAGTCTACTATTGGAGCTTAATAATCAAATTTTATTGCTTATTCATGTGGTGCTTTTGCAAGGCACTGTGGTATGGACTGGAAAACCTGGAATGGCTCTTGAAGAAACCTTGGAATGCCACGTGAAGAATGATATGAAAACGTCATTCTGAGGCAGGACGATTTACTCAATTGTTTGTAACCAGGGCAGCGAACATCAGGAATGAGTTCAAGCTAAAATTCACAGGAGAATGGCAACGTCTTAAGGTCAGTCACTTCACATGCCCATCCTGATACTCTGAATAATCTGGAAAATTGCTGGAAAGAGAAAGAGAGAATATTAAAACAAGCCGACGAAAACAGGCTTGTCAACTGAAAATTAACCTACTACAGCAGCTGCAGACTCCAGAAAATCATTACAAATTAACCTAATTTTACTATAATAGAGGCAAAGGCAGGTGTATCACAGTTAAACAATTAATGCCTTTACATTATTACCATCTTGTGCCAGGGATGGTACGCAGGGCCCATGCATGCTAGGTAAGTACTCTGCCACTGAGCTACATCTCCAACTCAAATTATTTCTTCAATCAAAGGTTCCTTGAATTTTACCTGTAAGGTGTCCAAGAGAGCTTCCAGACACGAAATTGTTTTAGAAGTAAATCAAAAGTATCAAAACAAAAATGTTTTTCTAGCACAGACTTATTTCAGTTCTCTCTTAAGCATCCTTGAGGGCCTGGTTCTAACATATGCACACTTCTTATTCTCACAAAGCTGAAGCTCAGTAATCTTTGGGTTATATAAGCCGGTTGGCTCTTGGCCATCTATCAAGAAAGCTTCCAGTTGTTAAGTTTAGGAAAACGGCAAAGTGAAATGGAAACCCCAGTAACTGTAGAATGTGGGAAAACAAAAGCATCTGTCTCAATACTAACAGCTTCCGTATTAAAGCAACGCGGGGCAGAAAGACATTTTGCAGCGCATCTGAAGAGGCAAGGGTCTCCCACCCTAAAAGCAGGCTGCCTTGGTAGCTAAGTTTTCTCAACATACCTTTCATAAACCTCAAAACATTGGTCTTCCACATTAAATTGCCTAAGAGGTATGTTTCCTCCACGGACAATCAATTCTTTGGACTACCTTACTTTATTTAGTTAGTTTTTGACATAGAGACCTCAGAAGCTGGCACAGTTCAATCTAGTATCCAGATGTTAGCGATGTTAAGATTTTTGCAATACCGTTGATAAAGGTGTTACAAATCATTCTTACTCCAAGAATTGTTTGGTCTGTAATTTCTTTCAACGGATCATTAGGAAGATCTCTTCTCTCTGTCTTTTTAAAATTTTTCCTGAGCACAAATCAAGGTGGGAGAAATTTCTAGGGGCACCACCGTTTGTGGTACAAGTAACTTGGTTCACAAGAAACAATTGCGTGAAACTCTCAGCAGGTGGGTAGAGAACAACGCGTGCAGGACTCACCCACTGATCGTTCACCACGTCATTCCAAACCAAGAGAGCCCCCCCCCCCCAAACACTTACCAGAGCCACAAACAACAAAAATGAAGAGGGCCAATAACCAGGGTCCTACCGACGCTTTCTCTTCGGGGGCATTTCTCTGCAAAAAGGAAAATCCAGTTTCAAATGCAGAGAAACCACTGGGATCCCGGGTTCCCGCGGCCTGCACCCCCAGGGCCAGGTGGCCGACCGGCACCTCACAGATCTCTCCTCCCGCCCCAGATTCCACCGCAGCTGGAGTCCAGAGTCAGGCGGGTCTGAAAGAGAACTCGCCGCGGCCCCGGCGCGGGCCTCGGGCCTCGGTCCCGGCGTCGGCATGGCGAGGGGTGCCCGTTCTTCCTTACCGAGGTCTTGGCGACGTTGCCGCGCTGAGTGATATTCTTGCTGTGCTTCTCGTTGGCCATCCGGATCCTCTGCTTGGCGACCATCTTCGCGGCGCCACCTGCCCAGGAATCCCTCGGACTCGCTCGTTCGCCGCTCCCGGGCCGCCGGGAGGCTCGGTTCGCGGCGCTTTACGCCACCTACGGTCACCGGGCCTGGGATGCCCGAGCGTTGGGAGCACCGGAGCGCCGGGCAGCCGCCAACCACAGCGGTCCGAGGAGCCGAGGATGGGTGAGTGTGTGTGTGGGGGGGGCGCGCCGGGGGCGAGCGGGGCGCAGGGACGAGAAGCAAGAGTCCAACAACCGGAGAGCGCAGCCGGCAGCCTCGAACTACTCCGGCCGGGTTCGGCTGCCAACGTCAGCACTGGGCAGACCCCGCCCCGCGGAAGTGCCGACTCCGCCCGCTCCGGAGAGGGAGGGCGAGGGCCGGCCGCGGCGTCAGGCCAGCCCTTCCACGCTCCGGAAAGCGCGCCCCCCCCTCCCGAGCTGCGCGTGCGCGCTCCGAGGCCGGAAGTGGCTTGGCCCCGACGCTGGCGGCGCCGGAAACCCCGGCTCGCGGTCTCGGAGCTTGGGGAGACGTGTAGAGGCCGGGTTCGGCCTTCGGTGAACTCTCACCCCGGCGCATGGGTTTCTCTTTCCGGGATAAGATGGCGCCGTCCACACCGCTGTTGACAGGTGAGTTCCAAAAGAGCGGGAGACCCTGTCTTCGGAGTGGTTGCTCCCCGTGTCTTTGCGCTGGAAGATTACCTGGCCAGCCTCGGAGTCCGACTCGTCTTTTCTCGTGGCTCGCGGAAGAGCCAGGCTGGCTTGTGGTTTATTCCACGATAGCGTGGCGATGGGAAGCGAAGCTTCCGTCTCTGGTGTTCCCTCCTCTCGGGTATCCGTCCATCATTCTTTATCGTCCACGGAATAGACAGACAACAAGAAAGTGCTGGTCGTGTGACCTCTGGTCTGCAGTGCTAGTGTTGCTCGGACCTTTCTTAAACCCCCTGCCTCTATATAACAGAAGAAACGCGACTGCACACATCAAATTCACCGGAGCTTAATTAAAATTTATGCACTCCCTATTTTTATGAGGTTTGCAAGGACTGAACAGGGAGCGAGAGAATGCTCGTGCAGGTTAGCTTTCATGGTGACGATGTGGCTTAGGGTGGCGGCAGTGAGCAGGAGCGTGCTAGTTTAAGGCTTTCGGTTGAAGCAGTTGTGAGCGTTTTAGAGGTAGAGCAGTAGAAGACTTGGGAGTTTGAAGCTGACACAATTCTTCGACAACATCAGGGAAGGACGAGATCGTTAGGAAGAACGTCTGCTTTTGGAAATTGGGAGTTATGTCCTTCTGAGGCATGGCGAAGCTTTTATACTTCTTGCCATTCTAGGAGTACATTTTAAAGTCTGTGCCTACTCCTATTCATTTAGACTACGATAATTTATCCATCAAGTATTTATAAAATGAAGGCTATAATCTGCTAAACGCTATGCCAGGCTGAGATGATTTTGTTTTGTTTAGATTTATTGTTTAATGTATGTGTCTGTGTGAGCATCCTTAAGAAGCCCAGAAGAGGGTGTTGGGCTTCCCTGGAGCTGGAGTTACAGTTGTGAGTCCCACCTTAAGTGAGTGTTGAGTACTGAACTGGGGTCTTGTGGACAAGCAGCAAGTACTCTCAATGTTTAAGCCATCTCTCCAGCCCTCTGAGACTGTTTAAATAGAATAATTATGTAATTAAATAAGTAGTTTTTCTAGCTTCATAAAGATGACTTTGTTAATTAGAGGTTTTAATATTAAATGAGTATTTGAATTCTATTTAAAAATTAGTACATTAAAAATCTATGAAGTGTTCTGCTCTGTCGAGGCAGTGTGAAGTCATTCCTGTTTAGCCCATCATGGACCACTTATAATCTTGAACTAGCTCTTTACGTTATTGCTTTTCCATCCCTTCTTATTTTGTATCCCACAAGTACTGAGTTGTTTGATAAAGTCCCTTAAACTATTCTTTGGGATTATCCTATTTCTGTTGATTTGGCAAGCTTCTTCCAAACAATTTCCCATGTTTCCCAGCCACTTTCTGAGCTATTTTTATACCTCCTATATGCTAGGGGAAGAATTTTTGTTTTTTAGCTTCACAAAGGAAGTTCTCCGTTCAGATATTTTCTTTCCCTGTTAGTCTGTAAACTTCTTGGCGTTAGGGGTAGAGCCTTATTCATCCACACCTTTTCAGTACCTAGTCCAGAACCCAGGACATAATAGACATTAAACAAAGGGAAAATAAATGAATGGAGAATAGATTGTTTGTGTACAATCAGGTAACAAAGAATGACAATTTTTCTTACAGTGCTCAGAGTTAAAGTCTTTGCTCTGACACTTTCTCATGGTCTCAGAATTCTTAGATGCCCAAAGATTACTCGGCCAGATATACACTATGAAATTGCAGCTTCAGGATAATACTCAGATATTTCCATCCTATTTTCTACCAGCACGCTGCTTATTCTTTTCAACATTCTTAGTTTTTAGTTTTTAAATTTCCAAATATTGTTTAACATACTTAAACTTTTAGATCTGTGAATAATTTGGAGCTTAACCGTGAATTTTATTGTTGTGATTCTGAGTCAGATATGAGCAAAGACCCTGTGAAAAACCATGTGAAAAGTGAGCTTTTAAACACTTCTTCTAGTGTCAGTGAATTCAAGTATTTATAAGACTTCAAAAATCTGTTTTCTGTGTTCCCTGGTTCTTGCTTTTCTTTCATTAAAGGAGGAGAATTCATGGTGGGCAGGTATTCAGCCCGTTTAGTAACGCTAAAGGACAGAGCGTTCGGTTGTTTGGCCAGCATTCCCGACAGAATTCTCAAGGCTGGCTGTCCGTGCCTTCGCTCTTACCCTTTTATCAACCAACTGTTAGTCAGGAGATCCGGACCAATGTTGCCTCACCTTTGAATATTCCTAAAGGAAGTTAGTGTTTTCTAAAGAGTGTAAAACTGACATCTATTATACCAGCTCCTGGTCGTCAAAAACGGCTTCACACTGAGTGTGCATACACACGTTTAGCAAACTTTGCGTTCTGTTTACTTTGTCACTTTCAAACATTTGTAATTATACTGAATGCTTTATCAGAACGCTATATATAGAGAAATGTATTGCAGTTTTTAAAAAGCTTTGAGTACAGATTTTTGTCTAAAAGTAAAACTATTTTTGGTAAAAGTTGAAGTCCATTTGCTTAATTTCTGCTATCCTGTCATTAAAGTATTACTAAAAATAATTTTTAAAAAAAATCTTTTTATTTGGCTATCATTTAAGACTCATGGAAGTTGCAGAACAGTAAGTCAAAAAGTACTTAGCCTTCCCACTGATCATATAACATAAAGATTGAATATTGTCAAAACTAGTACATAGTAGTCACACAGGAGTATCCACCAAACTGCAGTCCTTACTTAGGTTTTTTTTGGTTTATTTGTGTGTGTGTGTGTGTGTGTGTGTGTGTGTGTGTGTGTGACTAAGAGATTCTAGTTCATGTATGTCAAAGAAACTCGGGACAAATGGCTAGCCTTGGTGCCTATTGCACATTAAAGCATGTACTGGCCTCTGGGCTCTCACAGCATAGCAAGCACCTGTTGCAGAGCCCTGTGTGCTCTCAGCTCTTCCCCTCATACTCCTTGCCCTAAACCTCTAACCCAGGTGCTTCACTTCCCTCCCCTCCCCACAGCTCCCGAGTCCTATAAAAAATCTGCCGTTCTGTTCATGCTCTCTTGGCTGCGTCTCTCTTCCTCTTTCTCATGACCTGGTTCAGTTTGGACACTTCAGGTGCCTCTGGCTGTACTCTCCCTCATATCTACAATAAAAACTCCTCATCCATACCTTGGAGAAGTTATGTCCTCATTTTCATTTAATATACACATTCATGAAACCACTATTAGAATATAGCACAAGAGATGCTTGTATTTCCCTTTTACAATACAATTCTGAAGGTTCTAATCCTTGAAACTACCATTTTGTCATCTCAAAAGTATTGCATAAATGAAATAATAAAAAAGGTAGCTTTGGGTATTTTGTTTTTAAAGTTTCCTTTTTTTAGAATGTAAACATGAACAGCTGGATGTGGGAGCTCAAACTTTACTTTAATCCTTGCACAAAGGAGGCTTGATCAGGATTACTGTGAGTTCCAGGACAGCCTGAAGTACAATGTGAAACTCTGTCTCAAAAGTAAATATATCAGTAAAATAGAAATCAAATCAAGAAGTAAGAACATGAGCATGTTGAAAAGCAGTTGTTTAGTTTGGCTCGAGATTTCGCTTATCCTTTAAAAAGGCAGATACCGAGAATAGATCACGTGAGACATAAATGCTTCTTGAGCCGCAAAAACATGGCAGTTTTCACACTGGCTTTTAAAATGTTACATGTCGTTTTCTAAGACTTCAGTTCTGTGTGAGTATGGTTGACATGGATTTTGCTTTCCTTCTTTTTGTTTTCTCTTCCTTACTACTACTATTTTGGGGTTAACCATCTGCCCTGGTATGAAGTATAAATCTTAAATACAAACTTTAGAAAAGCCCTTATGGTTGTCTAAATATCCTGAGTCCTTCGACTGTTACCAGGAATGAAGAGTATAGGGGATCAATGCTACCAACGACAGTGCCACTAGAGCTGGGGAAAGAGGTCCTGCTCCAGAGCACGGGTAGCTAAGGTGAGATAAGGAAAAGCTTTCTGTTCTTTGTCATCCGTGCGCATGGGCTAAGCAGTGAGAGTGACAGGACACTTGGACCACATTCACATTTCATAGTTCCATTGCAGCCTTCTTGGGACTGTCCTGACAGTTTGCCATTCTAGTCTAGATCTGTATGTAAATTCTGGAAAAGCTCCCAGTGTATTAGATTCTACTACACCTTAGTGAGAGTGACCTTACACTGTCTAAATTTCTACATCGTGTACAACTAAGGTATGGCCTTAGTAAATGCCCTTGTTTGAAATTTTTTTGTTTGGTCCCTATAATGTTACCATGTGAATTATGCTGGATGTGGTAGCACATGCCTTTAATCCCAGCTCTAGGGGACAGAGCTAGTCAGATTTCTGTGAATTCAATGCCTGTCTGGTCTACTTAAAGTTTCAGGCCAGCCACGGCTACATAATGAGATACTGACTCTTAAAAAATTGATTATAGTATTAAGAAAATATAGCCTAGCCGGGCGGTGGTGGCGCACGCCTTTAATCCCAGCACTCGGGAGGCAGAGGCAGGCGGATCTCTGTGACTTCGAGACCAGCCTGGTCTACAAGAGCTAGTTCCAGGACAGGCTCCAAAGCCACAGAGAAACCCTGTCTCGAAAAAAAAAAAAAAAAAAAAAAAAAGAAAGAAAATATAGCCTATTCTAAATCCCAATGTATCTTATATACATTGCAGCAGGTTTGGTGCTGAGAAATGCTGCTGCCTTCCCTGTTTAGTAGCAGGATTTCAATGCTGTAAAGAATAAAACTTCAGGGCTATAGTGGTAGATACATTTATCTGAATGTATGTAAGATTGATCAACACACAAAGTAAATAATAATAGTGATAATGGGTTTATAATGTATTACTTCCTCTGGGCATGGTACCTCATTGGAGGCTGATCTCTGTGAGTTCCAGACCAACCTGGTCTACATAGAGAATTCTAACTAGGCCAGCTGGGGCTACTTCATGAGGCCTTGTCTCAAAAGAAAAAAAAAAAAGAAAAGGTTCAGCTGGGCAGTGGTGGTGCACACCTTTAATCCAGCACTGGGGAGGCAGAGGCAGGTGGATGGATCTCTCTGAGTTTGAGACTGCCTGATACCTAAAATTGAGCTAACTAATTCTTAGGCAAAGTATTTTTCTAATAACTGTCTCTTAACACTTCTTGGGAAAAGAAAGGAATGAAAAGTTAAGATTGGAGCTAAGCCCCACCCCATCTATTAGCTTCATTGCTTTCCTAGCAACTAAGAGAAGGGTGGAGGAGTCTGAGTTGGAGAAATGGAAGCCATGGACAGGAGTTAAACCTTCGTCCCTTGGGCACTTACAGTGCTGTTGAGGTCGCAGCCCACCACTAAGCCTGTTACATTCCTACAGTCCATCCTCATTCCTGCTTTTCATTCCTGCTGTTCCACCCTGAATCAAACTTCCACACCCTCCTGTGACACTACTACAGACTTTCTCCAGCCTGTTCATCTACATTGTACCAGACTGGTCTTTTCAAAATGCAAATCTGGTTTTAGAAATCAGCCTGAAAGTCTTGAGATTTTATTTTTAAAATACGTTATTTTAAGATACTTAACTTCAACATCCATTTTCTTCTAGGTCTGAGGCCTGTTTTCTTTTTCCAGCTTTTTTTAGCTCCTTTTTTTTTCTTTCTAGCTCCTTTCTGTTTTTTGATGCCCATTCCTAGCTTTTCCCTGGATTGTTTGAATTTGTTACTGTTCTCTTTGTTTAACTGTATCCAGCTAAGTTTGTGCCCTTTCTACTATGACACAGCCTTTTGTTTGGATGGTTACATTGTTTGAAGTTTTCCAGTTGCGTATTTATTTCTATTCAACTACATTATTTCTATGTGGAAGGCAGGAAAGTGGACTTGAAATGTTAGCATTCTGTAGTAGGAGGAAATGTTTCATGATTTTACTGTATTTTGAAAGCCCTTTGCTTTTCAGTAACGTTCAGTAATATCTCTGGGTCTTTCTTAGCATCGTAACCAAGCTTCTTTCCCTGTTTCTTTAGTCCGAGGATCAGAAGGACTGTACATGGTGAATGGACCACCACACTTTACAGAAAGCACAGTGCTTCCAAGGTACAGCTCTGTCAAATGATAAATAAGAAACATACAATGCACTCTGAAAGATTTTTGTTGATACTGATATTTCTTAAAATGTTAGAAAGTTTTTATGTGTATGGTTATTTTCCCTATGTGTGTGTCTATGCAACACTTGTGTGTGTGGTGCCATGGAATCAGAGGAGGGTGTTGTATTCCCTGGAGTTACAGGTAGTTGTGAGCTGGAAACTGAAGCTGGGTCTTCTGGAGGAGCCGTGAATGCTCTTGATTATGGAACCGTCTCTCAGCTCATTGACCAAAAAGGAAAATAATAGATAAGCTAGTACATGTATACTCATACACATTTACATTTGGCTAGGCGTTCATTGCTATTAGATATATTCACAGTGGCCATCTCCAGTAGAGAGTTGTACTACTTACAGTTTTAATTTCTTGCTGGAATGTTGACACCAGTCATATTTCTACAGATGATATTCAGAAGCCTGCACGCCATTTACTAAGATCTTTGTATTGCTTTTATACATTATGTCTCCACTGGGGAAATTGATGGAATAGCTTAGTCTTTCAAATCCTAGGGCCCTTTGGTCCTTGAGGGTATACTGTCCACTACTGTTTTTTATGCATATAGTGTGGGGCTGGTCTCTACCAAGCCTCTGCACTGCAGTCCCTCAGCTTGCTCAGAGGGGACAGCTGATAACTTTCACATTAAGTTTCATTGTTTTGGTTTCTTTGACCACTGTCTTAGTTGGTATTCTTTTGCGGTGAAAAGACACCATGCCATGGCAACCTAAGAAAGCATTTAATTGGGGCTTGCTTACATTTTCAGAGCCTTAGTCCATTGTTATCATGGTGGGAGACATGTTGGTATGTAGACAGACATGGTGCTGGAGAGTAGCCGAGAGTTAGTTCTACATTTGGACCTACAGTCAACAGGAGGAACGTGCCACTGGTTCTGATTTGAACATTGGAAACCTCAAAGCCCACTCTCCCCTCCCCCCCCCATACTTCCTCCAAGGAGTCCACACCTCCCAATCCTTCTCAAGTAGTGCCACTCCCTGATGATTAAATGTTCAAATCCATGAGCCTCTGCGGCCATTCTCATTCCAACCACCGCACCAAAAAATGATCTATTTCTGAAGGTTTATCTGTTTGCAAGAAGTTTCCAGCATATTTTACAATCTTTGCTGACATTTGCATTACAAGAGATTAAGGATTTAAATAGACAAAAACATTTTGGAATGTTCATAAAATTTGTTTAAGTTATTAAATCATTGAATTAATGGATTGTAGACTTCTAAATCAGATTTTTTGAAAAATATTACTAGTGCTTTTAAATTTAAACCTTTTCTTTTTTCAGGGAATCTGGAAAAAATTGCAAAGTCTACACTTTTAGTAAGGATGGGACATTGTTTGCCTGGAACAATGGAGAAAAGTTAGTGCTCATTTATGGAAGTTTTATGTGCACCATGAATATTACATAACTGGCATGGTTTGAAATACATGTACTCGGTTATCATTGGTAAAGTCTATCTTTTATTGTCATGTGTAGTGACCCTTAGAGATGTTCTTATACATAAGCCATGACCTGAGTTATGAAGTGACTCACAACTTAAAATTACTATGAAAAAAATATGGAGGAAATAAATTATTTTAAATAGTATTCTAAATCATTGGTTAGGGTTTCTTAGATTCACTATTTTCATTTAGAAAATAATTATTTTTTTGCTTGTTTACTGTATACTTAAATATCTAGTATTTTTGCTGTTAAATCAGTAATTAAGTACTTTTAGTTTTATTGTGTATAAAAGTATAGAAAGAATGATTAATATAGCTCATATTATGTAAACTATTAGATAACAAAAAAAGGAAAACAATTATATTCATTAAATGGTCATAGTTTTTAAAATCAGTCTTTTTTAATTTCCTATGGTCACTGCAGTATTTTATAGATCAAGAAAATGTCCAGATATCTCTTACTTGTTTTTCTTTTGTTGCTATCAAACATATGTATACTGTTAGGCTTTTCAAAAGAGAGAAAAATAATGCATTAGTTTGAAAATAATGAGTTTAAAAGTTCTTTATAGTGTTAATATATTCTAAAATTTTCTGAAAGTCAGATAAACATGATTTTTTAAAAATTAACTATTAAAGACTGCTAAATTAGTTGATTTGCTTTTTAGGCTATTGGCTAACCAGTAAAATTGCAAATCAATAATTTAATCACATTGAATCTTAGCCACAATGTTAAGGCTTTTTGTTTTGTTTTTGATACAGGGTCTCTGGATAGCCCTGGCTAGCCTCATATCACTGTGTAAATCAGGCTGGCCTGGAACTCACAGAGATCCACATGCCTCTGCCTCTTGAGTACTGGGACTAAAGTTGTGCACCACATTGGCCCAGCTTTTTTTTTAGTATATCCTTATATGCTATTTTAAATTGTGTCATCATTTTAATAGGTATTTTCTATATCAGATGCTAGTCTTTATTTTCTTAGAATGATGTTATCATAAAATAGTGTGTGTTGTTCCCGGACAAGGCAATCAGATATGGGTATTGATTGTGGTTTTGGTCAATTTGTAGTTACCCAATTCAGAAACTAACGGGTCTTTCCTTAAACAGGATTTTTAAAAGTTTTATTAAACTAGGAATATCACCAACAACAAAAACAAGAAAACCGATTTTAAAGTGTGTTTTTATAGTTTATAATTTGCAGAGGACCATTGGGTGTGGTGGTACACCTGTTCATTTGTGTTTTAGTGTGCAATATAGCCTCATTCTTACTGGATCTGCTTATCCTGACCTTGGTATCCTCCTCAGACATGACCACAATAAAATTTATTTCAGCAATTTCTTAAATAAGATGGGATATTACATATATATGCATGTATTAACCCTAAAAAGATTAATCATGGGTGTACCTAAACCTGTGGTCCACAGGCCAGATACCTTCCTGAATATCCTTTAATGCACTCCAGCACATTTATAGATGCAACATCATTATGGTGCCTTCTCTAAGGGTTGGACAATCTCCAATCTCAGCCTGTTTTTTTTTTTTTTTTTTTTTTTTTTTTTTTTTTTGAGGCAGTGTCTCTGTATAGTCCTGGCTGTTCTGGAATTCTGTAGATCAGCCTGGCCACGAACTCACAGAAATCTGCTTGCCTTTGCCTTCTGAGTGCTGGGATTAAAGGCATGTGCCACTATGTTTAGTTCAATTTTTGTTTTTTAAAATTTATTTATTTGTTTGTTTATTTACATGTATGTGGGTTATATGGGTGTTTGGCCTGTATGTGTGTTTCTGCACCATGTGTGTGATGTCCATAGAAGGCATAAGAAGCATCTCTGCAGCCCCAACCTGACACTTCAATGTAACATAGGGAAGTATGTCCGGACAAGCTGATTTCCAAAACTTGGCACTAATATTTATCAGTAATATGATAAATTATAGCTGATCAGATCAACTCATTTGATTTCTTTTTCAATTCTAAATGTTTTTTTTATAAAATTGAGATGCTGACACTTGGAAGGATTCAAATAAAAGGTTTGCAGAAAGTGGTAAGGCCACTGCCTGCGATTATGCAGGAAGCATCCAATATGAAGCAATATAGAACTACTTTTATTATATGGTTACACAGCAATTCTTAATAGGCCTATCCGTTAGACAGCTTTTGAAATCTTAACAGACTAGCTTACTATTACGGATTCTATTATAATGTAAACAGGGTGCTTCACCATTCTGCCTCATGCCTGCCTTCCCTTTGACTTGCTCAGTTGGAAGCCATATCACTTCTGGGTCTTTCTGCTAATTCTGTACTATTTATCAATACTTTTTGGATAAAATTTACATTGTGTTTCCTTGGTGGTTTTTGAAATTGCCTGAAAAGTAGTTTTTATGAAAAGTGAACAACTTGGAGTGTTCTGCATTTGAAAAGGGGCATGAATGTTTTAGTGCTGTTTCAAAATGGTATTTTTGCTGAAGTAATTTCTTTTGAAACCAGAGTAAATATAATCAATGTCACTAACAAGGGACTACTGCACTCCTTCGACCTCCCAAAAGCAGTTTGCCTTGAATTCTCGCCAAATAACACTGTCCTGGCAACGTGGCAGCCTTACACGAGTAAGTATTTTCCCCTTGAAAAGTATTCTAACAGGACTAAGTACATTTGGTGGGGGAAAAGCTAAATTTATAACCTTGTAAGATGGTAATTTAAGGTCAAGCAGACAGCCCACCCCTAACCCCCCATCGCCTGCCCTGATGACTAAGATTGCAAGTAAGCCACACCCTTTAAGCAGGCTCCAAGTAGCCCTGGCTGTCCTCACACATGGATGATCTTGAACTTCTGGTCTACTGTCTGCACTGCTGCTGGATGCTGAGATTTCAGGTATATAGCACCTTGCTCCATTCGTGTGGTGATTGAGACCAGACCCAGGGCTTCATGCATGCTAGACAAGCACCCTCCCATCTGAGTTACACCCACAGCCCCAGCCTTTTTCATCTTAACCAAGTACTCACAGTACTGTGACTGTAACTTTTAACTGTTAGGGTTTCTCAGAAAAAGTAACACGAACATTTTGTTCATAATTTCATGGATAGACGATTCATTACCATTGCCAACCTTAACGTCTGCAATGATGTAGCATTATCTTATATTAAATAAGAACTTTAACCTTTTTACTTTGAGGAAGCTCTCTGTAGCTTCTCTTATGCAAATTGCTAGCATCACTACTTTTGTGTTCCTCTCATTAAGTAAAATAAGGGTTACTTGGTGAAAGCACTGTGTCCTCTGCCAGTAAATATAATCACCCGGAAGACTGTTGGGTGGGGAGAAGCATATGGGTGTAGTATGGATATCCTGGACCCACAGGTGATTAATGAGGCAGGTGGATTCTATGAGTTAAAGGCCAGCCTGCTCTACAAAGTGAGTTTTAGGAAAGCCAGAGATACATAGTGAGACTTTGCCTCTAAATAAATAATAAATAAAGAAGCAAGCAAACAAATAATTTTTTTCAAAGGATGATTTATTAAAAAGAAATACTTGTGTTCCAGTTAGACAGAATGAAATGGCTCAAGTTTCATCACTTAAGATGGTAGGCAATTTCAAATGAATGAGTTATTTCTAGGATTTTACTTTTAATATTTTTGGACCATATTTCATTGCAAATAGCATAAGTCAGGAAGTAAAGTGAAAATGTAAGTTATGAGATAAAGGAGAAGAAAACTGCAAAGGAAAATTTAGAAGGGAAATAACTGTTGGCTAGAAAAGATCCGTAAAAATCTGGAATAATAATGATTTAGTCAACATTTTTTTTGTTTGTTTGTTTTGTTTTGTTTTTCGAGACAGAGTTTCTCTGTGGCTTTGGAGCCTGTCCTGGAACTAGCTCTGTAGACCAGGCTGGTCTCGAACTCACAGAGATCCGCCTGTCTCTGCCTCCCGAGTGCTGGGATTAAAGGCGTGTGCCACCACCGCTCGGCTCTTAGTCAACATTTTTATTAATCACTATAAGCAAAAGACAGTACAGTGGATAGAACATGAAACAAGCGTGTGTTATGACAGTGTGGAGCGTACCTGCCTGTGAGTCCTGTCCTGATGGGAGGCTGAAGCTGGAGGACTGTGAGGTGAAGAGTCAAACTAAATTGAGACCTTGTCTCCAAGAACAGAAAGGATAGGAAACTGTCCTGTTTGACACATTTAAAGCCATATAATGGTAATGACATAGGAACTTTCATATAGCCATGCTCTATCCATACAGAGAGAAAAAAGTGGTATAAAGGCTGTGTTAAGAACTTTTTATTAGGGCTGGGATGCAGCTCAGTTGGTGGAGTGCTTGCCAGCATTCATAAGGCCTCTGTTTGATCCCCACGCTACGTAAACTGGTTGAAGTATCACATGCTTGTAATTCTAGTACTTAGAGATCAGAAGTTCAACGTCACTCTTAGCAGGAATGTGAGGTCGGTCTAGGATATATATGACTGTCTAATATAAAAAAAGAAGGAAGAACGGGGTAAAACATTCTCTAACAATGGCAATAAATGAATGAATGAATGAATGAATGATAATAGTTCATTGTTGGTTATAAACCTTAGGGTTTTATTCTTTCCAGAGGCTTGAACTCTAATGAATCTTGTTTTTCCAAGTAAATTGAAGGGACTTTGAAAATCATAAATTATTAGTACAAACCTTTATGACTTAATCCCTTTGACAATAATGTCAGAATTAATAAATAAATCCGTCAAGTATTCTTAAAACTTATAAGCATTCATTTCAGAGATGGGCTTTAACTCAAACAACTGTCATGTTGTCATGGTTTTAGCAATGAATGATTAAAGACGAGGAAAAGTTGATTGTAGGCAATTCTTTTATTTAATATTCTTAATACTATTCAAGGTTTTTGTGAGCATGAAATCTTAACAACTGTTAGAAGACAATCACTATAAAATTTTTATTGCAGCTTCTAAAGATGGCACAGCTGGGGTACCCAACCTACAGCTTTATGACGTGAAAACTGGAACATGTTTGAAATCTTTCATACAGAAAAAAATGCAAAACTGGTAAATAAATGTTTTAAAGTGCTATTTAAAATATTTAGATTTATTTTAAGACTGTTTTGCCTGCATGTATATATGTTTACCTTACGTAAGCCTAGTGACCTTGGAGGTCAGAAGTCATCAGATCTTCCGGAACTAGTGTTATAGATGATTGTGAGCTACAATATGGGTGCTAGGAAATGAGCCCAGGTTGTCTGCAAGAACAAGTGGTTTTAAATATTGCTCTCTGGGGGCTGGAGAGATGGCTCAGTGGTTAAGAGCATTGCTTGCTCTTCCAAAGGTCCTGAGTTCAATTCCCAGCAACCACATGGTGGCTCACAACCATCTGTAATGAGGTCTGGTGCCCTCTTCTAGCCTGCAGGCATACATGTAGACAAAATATTGTATATTTTAAATATTGCTCTCTGGCCTGTTATCTCTCCAGTCCAGAAAGTGACATTTTCACGATATTGCTAATATCGTATATATTTGTTTTTTTTAGTATTGACTTTGAAAATAAATTATTCTAAAATCCTGTTGTTTAAGGGTTTTTAAGTCTATAGGTCTATATTATAGCAAAATATCCCTTTTAGTTTTTAAAAAGAAACAATATATTTTAATGATACACCATTTAATTATACTATTAGTACTGTTGGTAGCAGGTGTGATGTAAGTATTTTATCTTAAACAGCATCATGGCTTTAACAAGGTTTTACTCTTTCCAATTCTCTTTCTTTTGATATAGGTGTCCTTCCTGGTCAGATGATGAAGTTATCTGTGCACGGAATGTTAACAATGAAATTCACTTCTTTGAAAACAACAATTTTAGTATGAAAAGACTTACTAAATAACTTTATTATTTGCTTTAAATGCATTTTTCAAAGTTTTTTGTTTGTTTGTTTTCAGTGCTAAGAATCTGTGCCCAGGGTTTCACATCACTAGCCATATTCTAAATACACAGTTTTCCTTTCCTTGGTGGCAGTATAGGGTTAGGGCCATCCTAAATATTATTGTTGTGCTTATCCCGTTAGCTAAGGTAACACTATTGCTTATTAACATGGATTCTCATTGCTTAGGATACTGTAGTCAGTATCAGCTATCGTATTTATCAAATAGAATTTCTGTATACACATTTTACCCTAGCAAGCTGAGGCCGTCTTTCCCATCTAATGGACTCTATGAATTTTTTTACTATAAAGATTGGCATTTATTGGGGCATATGCCATGTGCTTGTCATTGTCATCAGTCCCTGAGAAGTTAGTGGGGTATAGTTAGCATCATCTTATTACTTGCCCAAGTTTACACACCTAGTAAATGGGTTGGTTATTGGAATTGAAGCCTAGTTCTTCCTGGCTCCCACCCATGCCTTTTCTGTCGGTTTGCTCTGCCTCATCTGCGTGAAACTGCAATGAACAATTTGTAGTTATAATAGCCTTTATAAAGAATTCTGAGTTTGATGTATTTTTGTTAACTTATTATCAATCTGTAATCCATTTCCTCTCATTTTAGACACAATTGCAAATAAATTACATTTGCAAAAAGTTAATGACTTTAATTTATCACCTGGAAGCCAACCTTATAAGGTAATTCCTGTTTTTATTTACTTATATAGAACTTAACTCTTTGCTCTTTTTTAAAAGTAATTCTAAAAACATCCATCTCAGATTTTATGCTTCTAAAATACACATTTGTGCATGTGTGTCTTAGGTGGCAGTCTATGTCCCAGGAAGTAAAGGTGCACCTTCATTTGTTAGATTATATCAGTACCCCAACTTTGCTGGACCTCATGCAGCCCTGGCCAATAAAAGCTTCTTTAAAGCTGATAAGGTTACGATGCTTTGGAATAAGAAAGGTATGATGAATAATTTTTAAATTTTGTTATCAGATATTAATTTTGACATTCTCACAAACACACACATACACACGTGCACACACACATATAAAGAAAGAAATGTATAGGTGATTTTTAACTTGTATTTTGAATCTAATTGGATACTGCTTCACTGTTATAGCTACTGCTGTGCTGGTAATCGCTAGTACAGAGGTTGACAAGACAGGAGCTTCCTACTATGGAGAACAAACTCTGCACTACATTGCCACAAATGGAGAGAGTGCTGTAGTACAATTACGTGAGTACGCCTTAACAGTTTCCTTGTGGTTAAGATCAATAGCAGTAAAAGAAAACACACACACACACACAATGCCATAAAGGTAATACAACCTAAATTGTTTGGTTTTTGTTTTTTGAGACAGGGTTTCTCTATATAATAGCCTGGCTGTTCTTTAACTTGCTTTGTAGACCAGAATAACTTCGAATTTGCAGAGATCCGCCTGCCTCTGCCTCCTGAGTGCTGGGTTTGAAGGCGTGTGCCACCATGCCTGGAACAGTCTAAATTCTTAATCAAGTGATAAACCCAAATACCATGATAACATTTCTGATAAAATTCCTCTTCATTGACAGACTTAAAGTCATCCTCAAGCAAGCCTGACTTTGGCAGACTCCAGTTAGTTTGTTAGCCTTATATCAGCTCTTGAGTAGGAGTAGAATCTCTGGGTGATGTGGTTTTCTATAGCTGCTTTCTGAGCACTTAACTAATGCAGCAAGCAGATATAGTAAGTTTAATAATTGCTGCAGAAATGAGAATAAGTTCTAACAATGTTACCTGAATATGCTAAATTAACTATAGAATAATAGTTATTTTACTTAGACTTCTTATTTTATTACTTTATGTGTCTGAGTGCTTTGCTTACATGTATGACTATATGCTGTGTGCACACATACCTGTGGCCCAAGAAGGTCAGAAGAGTGCACTGGAACTGGAATTACATTGGTCGTGAGCTGCCATTGGTTGCTGGGAGTTGAACCTCTGGTTTTCTGCAAGAGAACAAGTGGCACTTGGCTGCTGAGTCAACTCTCCAGCCCAGAATAATAGTTTTTCAATTCTAGCAGCTTCCTAATTTTTTCCCTTTGAATTGAACATGTGTAAGTAGAGAAATAGTCCATAGTTTCTCTCCAAAATGTCCTGTACCCACTGAAACAAGAAGTTAAACAGAGACCTGACGTATCGAGTAACTACAACAGATCTAAAGAAGGACGACACTGGATTTGTCTTTGTATAAATGAAATCACAGCTAAATAACAGCCTTTTAAATACAGTAAGACACACCAAGAAACACACTATAAGAGCCTATGGGATAAACTCTTCAGATAAACTCTAAACATTAATCAGTAAACTTTTATAAATGATGGCATTCCTCTCTTAGTTAATCTAAAATTTAACATTTTAATGCCAATCAGATTTTTTTTTTAAAAAAAAATCTAGATAAACTGGTCTGAAATTTGGTAATAAAAGATTAACACAAGACTATTTTGGAAACCATTAAGAAGCCATGGGAAATTTTGATACTACAAGATATTAAAATGTAAAACAGTTTAAGAGCATTTAGATCTGGCTTATGAAAAATTAATGTATGTATAAAATAAAATATATAGAAATAGATCTGTATATTTGTAGACATTAGTGTGTTATAAAATTAGCACTTATTTTATAAAATAAACATAAACATAAACATAATATAAACATTAAATATAACATTATTATAAAAGTGTGAGAAAACTTGGAATTATAAAAAATCTTGGAATAAAAAAAAGATTTTCTAAGCAAGACAAAAATCCTAAGGAAAATACAATAAATTTGTAATATGTAAAATCTTTTAGGTTTCTGTTAGAAGAATCTAACTTAGGTGAGCAAAAAGATTGTTTTTTTAAGCTGACAAGGTTAAGTGTAGTAATAAATACGTTTAATCCCAATATTTAGCAGATGGAGGAGGGTCAGAGATTCAAAGTCATTTTCATTTACATATTGAGTTCCAGTCTGACTTGAATTATAAGAGAACCCAGAAAAAATATCCAAAAATAACAACAAGCAGACAAGGGATATATGAGTATAAGAAAGGGTAAACTTGTGGTGGCGCACGCCTTTAATCCCAGCACTTGGGAGGCAGAGGCAGGCGGATCTCTGTGAGTTCGAGACCAGCCTGGTCTACAAGAGCTAGTTCCAGGACAGGCTCCAAAACCACAGAGAAACCCTGTCTCGAAGAACCAAAAAAAAAAACAAAACAAAAAAAGAAAGAAAGGGTAAACTTAATTTCAAAAGTTGCCTATGCCTACTCAATAACTGGGAAGAGAAATGGGAATTATAGGAAAATTAATCTACCAGAAAACAAATGAAATTTCTTTTAATTATTAAAAGATAGCACTAATTAAACAAAACCAAGTCATAAATTTAATCAGTAAAAATAAACTGTAGTGTGAACGTGAGGAGACCGCGCCCTAGAACCTACCGATGGGCATGGAGATAAACTGTAGTGTGAACGTGAGGAGACCCGCGCCCTAGAACCTACCGATGGGCATGGAGATAAACTGTAGTGTGAACGTGAGGAGACCCGTGCCCTAGAATCTACCGATGGGCATGGAGATAAACTGTAGTGTGAACGTGAGGAGACCCGTGCCCTAGAACCTACCGATGGGCATGGAAATAAACTGTAGTGTGAACGTGAGGAGACCCGTGCCCTAGAACCTACCGATGGGCATGGAAACCGGTGCAGCTGCTTCACAGAGCATTGTGGAACGTTGTGAGGGCATTGCCAAGTCAGTAACCTCACAGCTATCCTTTTTGTTTGTCTGTTTTCTGAGACAGTGTTTCTCTGTCACAGGCTGTCCTACTACTGGTTTTGTAGACCAGGCTGGCCCTGAATTCAGAGATCCACCTACCTCTGCCCTCTAAGTGCTGGATTAAAGGTGTGACCCACCACTGTCTGTCCATAGCTGCCTTCTTATGTTTGTCTGCACTTGCACTGGAGAAATGATCAGGGTAGTTTATAATGAATTACAGAGGCAGAGGCTGAGGCAGATTTTTAACATGATCATGTAGAAAAATCTCCAAAATATGGTATTAATGAAAGCCTAGAACTTTGTCATTTTTTTTTGTATTTAGAGAAGATGCTTTATTTCAAGAAAATATTCTAAAAGGATATTCAAGAAATGAAATGGGTTGCCTTGATAGACACTTTTTTTATGGCATGTGATTTTATATAGTTTGTATTTGTATAGTAATGTGCAGGTATTCATTCCAAAAAAAAAAAAAACAACAACAACCAGCTATTGCTGGACATGGTAGTCTGCGTCTCAGCCCTTTGGAGCTAGGATGATCATCTGAATTCAGGAATTTGACTAGCCTGGACATCCTAGCAAAGTCTCATTTTTAAAAATGTTTTTTATTTCTAGTAATAAAGTATTACAGTAAGTTTATATTGGCTTCCATGAGCCCATATTGCCAATGTGTTTAGAAGATAATAAAATTCTGTGGGAGTTCTTGGATGTATGATTATGTATTAATACTCATAGTATATCATAGTATATATTTTTAAAGTTTGAAAAAATGTTTGGCATGATTATGAATGTTATTTGTATCTTGCACTAGTGTTCATATAGTTTTTTTTACTGTTGATTTGTATCTTATATTTTTTTCTAGCAAAAAATGGCCCAATTTATGATGTTGTTTGGAATTCTAGCTCTACTGAGTTTTGTGCTGTTTATGGTTTTATGCCTGCGAAAGCGACGGTTTTCAACCTGAAGTGTGATCCTGTGTTTGATTTCGGGACTGGTCCTCGCAATGCAGCCTACTATAGCCCTCATGGACATATATTAGTCCTGGCTGGATTTGGAAATCTTCGGGGACAAATGGAAGTGTGGGATGTTAAAAGCTATAAACTGATCTCTAAACCAGTGGCTTCTGACTCTACGTATTTTGCCTGGTGCCCGGATGGCGAGCATATTTTAACTGCCACCTGTGCACCCAGGTTGCGTGTCAATAACGGGTTTAAGGTTTGGCATTATACTGGCTCTGTCTTGCATAAGTATGATGTGCCGTCGAATGGAGAATTATGGCAGGTGTCTTGGCAGCCATTTTTGGATGGAGTATTTCCAGCAAAAACAATAAAGTACCAAGCAGTGCCAAGTGAAGTACCTAGTGAGGAACCTAAAGTTACAACAGCTTATAGACCTCCAGCCTTAAGAAATAAACCAGTCACCAATTCCAAACTGGTAAGTAATAGCACAGGGGAAAGTGATTTTTTTGTGAAACTCTACAGCCCTTTCCTTCATTGCTTGTGTTGCTTAGTCCCTGCTTAGAATATACTCCAGAGAGCTCTGTAAGGCCCACAGAAGATGAAGATGCTGATCAACTCATATATTAAGCTGGCTGAAAGGTTAATTTAAGGGGGTTTACAGTTTAAAAACAATTTTTTATTCTTGAATTTCACATACATATGCAATTAAATATGATCATATCTACTCTCTATCTCCCAAACTGCCCTCATAATCCCCTCCCAGTTTCATGTTGTAGTTTTTTAAACAACCCTCCCTGTAAGTCCATTCAGTGCTGTCCATTTTGTGCATGGGTATGGGGCCATCTTTTGGCAAATGGGAGTCTTATCCATGACCATATCCTTAAAAGCAATTATTCCACTTCTCCCAACTATCACTTACCAATAATTCTTCAGTACGGGCTGTGGCCTTAGTATGTCAAATGACATATGACAAATCTATGTCAGAGTTTGGCTAGCTTGATCATATCAGCTAACCCCAATTGCTGTGAAACGTAAGAGCCACCTCTAACCAGAAGACAGCATTTTACAGCTCCCCTCCCTATCCTCCACCCCTTACGTTCTTTTCCGTAATGTTGCCTGAGTTTTGGTGATAGGGTGGGAGTTGTTACCTCCTCTTTTGGGCTTTCATAGCACTTTCACCAGTAAGAAATAAACCAGTCACCAATTCCAAACTGGTAAGTTATAGCACAGGGGAAAGTGATTTTGTGTGAAACTCTACAGCCCTTTCCTTCTGGTTTGTGAAAACACATTTATTATCCTCGGGCCATTAGTTCCTCACATTTCCTGAATATTGGTTAGATTCACATATACTTTCAAACTGTATTTCAGCGCTCAGAAGAACATTGATAAGTGGTCTGAATTTCTGTGTTGATATTAATAAAGAATATGTGAGCATGAACTCCATGTTCTTGAGGTTATTAGAGAAGTGGAGTCACACCCTAGCTGAATGTTCCTTTTAAAGGGGCTGAATAAACTGGTACCCAGAGAATTAGATAACACGTTCAAAGAATAAAACTTCTTATCCTTTTCCTGGCTTGCACAAAAAGAAAACTACATCCTTCTTTCTTGACTAAAAAAATCTCAAAAGCCTCTCAAATCCCATTGAGATAGCCTGTTTCAACAATACTTAACCTTTCAACTTAACTTTCCCAGTAAAGAGCTGTAACATGATTCTTGTTGTGAAGAAAACAAATGAGGTTGTTGCTTCGCAATGTTATTAATCACATCAAAACCCCACAGAGAAGCTGTTGTTACTCAAATTTCATGAGAACTACACGTCTCTAGTAGTCCTGAGACAAATTTCATTGTTTCTATAAACCAAAGTGAATTTTGCCTGGACTTTTGTAACTAGAAGATTCATATCAGCTAATAGGGAGGCCCTTATTTAGAACACTATTAAGAGATTTGAAACATTCCATGCCAGTTTTCTTAAATAATTCTGATAAAATTGTCCTAGACTAGTTAAGGTACTTAATTTGCTATTGGACTCCATTTCAGAAGTGCTTGTTTTACATTTTCCATAGCATGAAGATGAACCTCCCCAGAATATGAAACCACATCAAGGAAGTGACAAGCCGTTATCAAAAACAGCCCTTAAAAATCAAAGGAAGCATGAAGCTAAAAAAGCTGCAAAACAGGTATTTGGAGTAATGAGCTCTTCAAAACCAAGCCAAAAGCTACTTGATCTAGCTTTAACCCACGACATGTTAGCAATTACGTTCCTAAAGATGTGATTGTGATGTGAGAAAATGTAGTTGGAATTAGATGTCAGTAGCCAGGTAGCTTTCTCTTGTGCCTGCCTCTGAATTGGTATCTGTTAGTATCTATATCTTTATTAGGTAACTGCTAACCTCTTTCACTACCGTGGGATTCTGGCTAATAAAGTTGTAAAGATAGAAGATTTATTTTGACTCACAGGATTTTGTTTGTATGGTTCTGTAACAGGTTCTTGTCTTGTAGTGTGTGGCTGACATTCAAGTTATGATCCTCCTTCCTCATCCTCTTAACTGTTGAGGATGAGTGTATACCACTGTGTCTGTTTTTAGTGGTGCTAGGGACTGAACCTAGGGCTTTGCAGATGGTGGGCAAGTGATCTGCCTTTGGCCTACAGCTTCATCTCTTTGTAATTCATTTTATTCTCTTTATTGCCTTGGGCTTGTATAGCATATCAGGGCAGAAACCTGTTGTGGAGTAAGATACAGCTGTCGTTCCGCTGTGCTCTCGAGCATTCCCTTCCATTAGGCCCACCTCTTAGTAGCACTACCTTGGGGACCAAACCATTAATATATGAATCTAAAATCTAAAATGATAAAAAAGAAAAAGTCTGAAGACCCTAGACCTGACCTTGAGACCCGTGCTGGTGGATGGGACTGTGTCACGTGTTCTTACCGCAGACTCTTGATGGAAACTACAAGTGGTGTGGTTGGCTTTCCTGGAGAAACGTGTTTATCAAGAGAGGCTGAAAGAGGGGTGTGGCAGCTCACACCTGCAATCCCAGCACTTGGGAGGCTGAGTGTGAGGGCCATCTGGCCTAGGATACATAATGAGGCCAGGGAGGGCTACAGAATAAGGCTTTGTCTTCAAAATAAAGGAAAAGGGTTGAAAACCTGAAAATTTCATAACTGTTAAAGTATGTGTTACTCAGTATTACATTGCTACATAGAATTAATTTAATTGAAAATCTAAGTAATCAGAAATACGAAAAACTTAGAACTACTAAGTAATCAAAATGAAAGTTGACTAAAAATAATTTTTATTTATATACTTAAGCAAAGACCAGGTATTTGTAATAATTGATATAACTTGCAGTGTTATATTGTTCATTGTGATAGAGTGTTCAGCTGTATTGGGAATATCTGGTTGGTGAAGTCAGTAACCACATTTTTGAGATTTAGGCAGAGCAGATACCTTAGTCTATTTACTCTAGATAAAAATACCTTCCTTAGGTTGATAATTTCTAGTCAGTAGAAGCTTATTGGCACAGTTATTGTGGCTGGAGTCTCAGCAAGGTGGGGCTGGTCTCATTGCTTGGGGGAGGACTTCCTTTTTGTGTCCTTCCATAGTGGAGGACATAGAGTCTCCTAAGAATACACTAATCCCAGGCATGAAGTTGGAGCACTCATGCCCTAATCATTTCCGGGTACGGGGGTGCAGGTGTGTGTAGCTGTCAAGAGCCACCTTCCAACCTGTTGGGCCAGCACCCCCGTATTTCCCTGCTGTGCTGTTATATTCCAGGTTGGCTGGCCCATGAGTGAACTCCAGGTGTGCTTCTTCTGCTTCCTGACCCTCCCTGTCTAGTGTATCTGACTTTTAAAATGGGTTTTGAAGTTTGAACTTGTCCAAGTGAGCATGCACCCACTCCTGAGACACATCCACACACATGTGGAGGGGTGTTCCATGATAGACTTTTCCTGGGGAGTTGCAACACACTCATCTCTTCACCCACAACAGTCCAGAGTAACAATTGTACCAAAGTCCAGCTTGGTGAACCAGTAAGTTTTACTGGGGCTGCTAACAGGACTGTGGGTAAGGGGTTACTTATAAGGAACAGAGATGTCTCAAGGCAACTAGCGACATTGCTGAAAAGCCCAGCACAGCAGAGTGCTATCTATGTACAAACGCTGCAGCCCTGGTGCTCTCTGCGCAGCAGCTCCACTGTGTCTCTTCTCTTTAGCCTGGCAGTTGTCTACTCCTTTTATAACGCTGGGAGGGCCTTCAACTCTCTGCTTTCCAGGATCTGTGACCTTTTCTTCCCCTGCTCCCCTCCTTGGAGGGATTGTTTCATCAGGAGGAAATGTGCCCCAGTGAGGTTGAAGGGCAACCTAAGGTTGTCAGACTTGGCAACAAGCATCTTTTTTTTTTTCTTTTCTTTTTCGAGACAGGTTTTCTCTGTATAACAGCTCTAGTTGTCCTGGAATTCACTCTAGAGTAGGCTGTCCTCGAACTCACAGAGATCCACCTGCCTCTGCCTCCCGAGTGCTGGGATTAAAGGTGTGCGCCATCACTGCCCAACAACAAGCATCTTTACCTATTGAACCATCTCGCTGGCCCAATAATGTAATTTCAAAAGTTAGAATCACGTTATATTCTTCTAGAACTTGAAGTTGTTCTCTTTCATATTTTAGTTTATTATATATACTAATAGTATAATATATATAATACATATATTTGTATATATATATTACACTTCTAGAAATGTGTTTTAATTGGTCAGATTCAGGACCCCTGGGACCACACAGTTGAAGGAACCAATGCCTACGGGCTGTCCTCTGACCACACGTGTGCTGTGGTCTCCCTCCAGCATGTGGGTCCCAGGAACTGAACTTTGGCTGTCAGGCTTGTTGCCAAGCACCTTTACCCACTCGGCTGTCTCACACAGACTGAGAGGAAATAGCTGTGTAAATGTGTTTCCCCTTAGGAAGCAAGAAGTGATGTGGCTCCTACTCCTGTCCCTCAGAGTGCACCACGGAACACTATCGCCCAGTCTACTTCGGGAGATCCTGAAGTAGACAAAAAAATTAAGAATCTTAAGAAGGTGAGAGACTAAATGAAGAATAGGCATGTCATCAGGAGGCATGTTTGTGAGAGAAGCATCATTAAGAGTGGAACTCAGGCGCTCAACGGGGTTAGAGTCGGTAACAGTTCTCATTGTTCCTTTGTTTCCATGAATCACAAGTCAGTTCCAGTCACACATGCTTTAGCGACTGAAGCTGCTTAATCTGTTAATTTTGTAGTAATAAGGAACGATAGACATCTGTGTAGTAAAGGTGTTTCTTATTGTCATCACTGTGGGCTGGAGAGTGAGCCCAGGGCTCACAGATGCTAAACAAGTGCTGCTCTGCTGAGCTGCATTCCCAGCCCTGAATCCTGTCCTCGGCTTTCAGTGGCTCCCTTCGAGTTAGATGGGGACAAGTACTTTATTCCAGTTTATAACATGAACACACACACACACACACACACACACACACAGAAGGGAACTTACAGTGTGTGGGGGAAAGACTTCTAAGTCCAGAGACATTGTCCTGCCACTGTGCAGTGTTGAATTAGATGTTGACACCTGTGTTGTAGCTGTGAAACCATACCCGCACACTCACAACATCACTGAAAACTTGCTGTGCAAACCTCACAGTCCAGGTCTGATCTCAGCACTCACGGAGAGGTGACAGGAGAGGGAAAGCAGACTCTACAGGGTTCCTCTGCCTCCATGTACGCACCACAGCTTAGACACCTACACACAGAACAAGTAAAAAAACCCAAAATCTTGCAAAAACCTAGTTTGCCTAATCCCACGTTTTTATATTTAACTTTTTTATTTTTTATTTATTTATTTAATTTTTTTTTGGTTTTTCGAGACAGGGTTTCTCTGTAGCTTTGGTGCCTGTCCTGGAACTAGCTCTTGCAGACCAGGCTGGCCTCGAACTCACAGAGATCCGCCTGCCTCTGCCTCCCAAGTGCTGGGATTAAAGGCGTGCGCCATCACCACCCGGCTATATTTAACTTTTAAAAAGAATTTATCCTAACTTTTTTTTTTTCTTGTTGTTTTTGATTTTTGGGACAGAATTTCTTTATATAACAGCTCTGGCTGTCCTGGAACTCACTCTGCAGACTAGGCTAGCCTCAAGCTCACAGAGATCACACTTGCGTCTGCCTACCAGGTGTTGGTATTAAAGGTGTGTGTCATGACCACCTGGCTTGTCCTAGCATTTTTAATAGACTGTCTCTGAAAGAAATGAAGTACGATTGTTGTTGATAAAATAATTTGCATTAGCCGGGCATAGTGGCATACACCTTTAATTCCAGCACTCAAAAGGTAGAGGCAGGTGAATCTTTGTGAGTCTGAAGCCAGTCTGGTCTACAGAGTGAGTTTCAGGATAGCCTAAAATACACAGAGAAACCCGGAGGTGGGAGTGTGGGGGAGAATTGCTTTAGAAAGTAACTTTTCTTCTTTCTCCTTCCCTGTATTTGATTTCACAGAAACTAAAAGCAATAGAGCAGCTGAAAGAGCAGGCAGCCGCTGGTAAGCAGCTAGAGAAAAATCAGGTAAGGCTTCACTTGCCTTGTGGACTCATCAGCATACCCCACCCCCACCCCATGAGTGTAAGGAGAAAAGCGCAGAACTGACGAACTTGTCTGGGAAACTGCTTGTGAAATTCCTTCTAATACTTTTTAAATTTCTTTCTGCTACTCTTAAAGTTTTGTCTGTGGTAGGAGAAGCTGCCTTATATCACGGTGAATGAGTCACGTTCCTAAGGGGTATCCTAGTGGAGTCTCTGTAATACAAAGTAATGACAGCTGTAGGTAAATAGTGGACTCCCCTGTCTGTTGCGCTGGCCTGCTTGCCATCTCCCTCCCCTTGTTCTCAGTACTCTGAAGCACAAGCAGATGCAGGGAATCTTGAGCTGGAGTGACAGTATGACAGCTCTCTGCCGTGGGTCTGATAAAGTGTAAGAATATTCCATCTCTAAATTTTGTCCTTCATACTGTTAGGTTACAGATCCAATAATTATTTTCTATTTAATAATTTTATTGTTTGAAATGTTTGTAGTTGGAGAAAATTCAAAAAGAGACAGCCCTTCTCCAGGAGCTTGAAGACTTGGAATTGGGAGTGTGAAGATTCACAGAAATCAATTTGTTGGCAGGAAACACGTTTGTTAATCCCATGGTATTGATGGAATCTCTACATGCCCACCTTTAACATCAGTCTGTATTGTTAACTGTTTATCCAACACTGCATATGTGTGATTATTTAATGATGTCTATCAAGTTGACTTTGACATCTACATCCTGTATCATGTCAGTATGTGATAAAGAGAGATGGTTTCTTTAAGATGAGCTTGACAAATTGACAGACTTTTTTTAAAATAGGTAACAGAATTTCCTATATAAATAAATAATTAAAGACATTTTAAATTTATTTTTGCTTTCAAGTTAAGAAGTTCTTTATTATAAATTTACAGGATATATTATTCTTATAACAAAATATGAAGTGTATGTTGCTATCATGTCTATTTTTTATAAGTGAAGAAACTTAAGTCCAGAAAGTAAGAAATCTTTAGGGGCTGGGAAGATGGCTGCTTAGATAAGGACACTGGATCCAAGTTAGAGTTCCAGCACCACCTGCAGCCATGTCTGTTACTCCAGTTCCAGGGGATCTGACGCCTCCTTCTGGCCTCCACAGGCACCAGGCATGTACAGTTATACATGCAGGCAAAACACCCATACACTTAAAATAAAAATAAATATTTTAAAAAGAAAGCAACCTGGTAGTGTGTGGGAAGTGGAGTTGGACAGAAGTACTCTGACTCCAGAGTGCATGCGCTAGGTTCCTGTGGCACACTGCTGGTGTCCCGAGGGCAGTGACTGTCTGGTCCCGAACTGTGCTCACTCTTACTTTTATAAACACTGATAATTTATTCATCCACCAGTAAAGTTATTCACCTTTATTGGTATTGACTGTAAAAGGGCCTTTGAATTTTTGCCAGATTAATAAACTAAAAATGATATTTTTTTGTTATTGGTTACATCTATTTTTTTATTAGGGATGCATTTATGTGTTTTTTGCCAAATTTGTCAGTTGTTCATATTTTAGTAAATTGTTCTTCCTTTTGCTATTTCTCTATTTGACTTTTTGAAGATTTTTGTTGTTGGTTTTAAACATTTGTTTTAGCTGGGCAGTGGTGGTGCACGCCTTTAATCCCAGCACTTGGGAGGCAGAGGCAGGCGGATCTCTGTGAGTTCGAGACCAGCCTGGTCTACAGAGCTAGTTCCAGGACATGCTCCAAAACCACAGAGAAACCCTGCCTCGAAAAACCAAAAAAAAAAAAAAAACCAAAAAACTAAAAAACCATTTGTTTATTGGATGTTTAGGTGGGTGTGTTGGTGGGTGGCGTGTGCCGTGGCTCACACATGGAGGTCAGAAGACAATCTGTAGAAGTCGGTTCTCCTCCATGTGGTTTCTTAGCATCAGCTCAGGTTGTCGGGCTTGGCAACAAGACCCTTCCCCACCCATCATGAGAGTACTAATTTTTGTATTTCTTTAGAAAGTACACATGTACACATTTTTAGGAAGTCGGGGGAAGACAGCATAAAATGAAAGCTCGTCTTTTGCCTATATTCTGTAGCAACATTCATCAGTTCTTATGTTTTAAAGGTACAAAGTGTATGTACATTCAGATATATATGTTCATGTAGATTTTAAAGAAATGATGGGATATAAAAGTTATTCTGTGCCAAGTGTAATGTCATACACCTGTAATCCCAGAGCTCAGGGGTGTGGGGTAGGGGATGAGGAAGGAGTATCACAAGTTTGAGGTCAGAAACCATGAAAAGGAAAGGAAACGGTCAGTAAGTCCCCTTTGTGCCCCCTTTGTCTTAAAATATCATGGAGCTTTTCCCATATCTATACTCTGTCATCTATAATTATCACATCTATCATGTGCAATGTAGCAGTTAGAAACATTCACACTGATGCACATTTAGTGTTGAAACTCAGGCACATGTCCACGCGTGCTTACTAACGAAGCAGAGGTGCTCATCTCTATACTAGAATTGGGTTTGCTTTGGACTTGGGAACTTAGTTCACTGATGCTTGGTGGTCATTTCTGCATTATGTGCATCTTGAGTTAGTAAGGTACTAGAAAGGACAAGGCCACTAAGTTTTTATCAAGTGGGGTTTCAAACAGTTTAACGTAAATATGTTGGTTATGAGTATCCAAAGGTAGGCACGCTGGCAAGAGTTTGTGTCGTAGTAAGTCTTCTGTAGGATGTAACTAATGCTGTGATGAAGCATATGGCCAAGGCAACTGAGAAAGCAAGCATTTATTGAGGGCTTGCTTACATTTCCGGGGGATGTCATTGTCATAGTGGGGAGCGTGGCAGCAGGCAGACATGCGTGGCTGCTCCACGTGGCCTTCTGAAACCTCAGAGCCCACTCGCAGTGACAGTAGAGCAGCACCGATCTGACCCTAAGGTACAGGCCAAGAGACAGAGCGGGCTTCCCGTGGCCTTCTGAAACCTCAGAGCCCACTCGCAGTGACACACTTCCTAATCCTTCCCAAACAATTCCTCCAACTGGAAAGCAAACATTCAAATATATGAGCCTTTGAGGGCCCTTCTCATTCAAACCAACACAGTTTGTGAGTACTAAAATGATAGGGATGATTGTGACATGCTATGCTAATTTTAACAAAGTTGTAGGGTGAGTTTTCTCCTGTCGGGGAGAAGGAGGAGGAGAGGAAGCCTGTATCAGGTGCCCTGTTCTCTGTCATACCCGGCCATCAACACCATAAAGTCAAATCTGGTCTATAAGCAATAACCTTCCCCCTTCTTTTAGGTTTGATGCAGCAGTTCCTCGGGTGTTTATTAGATACAGTGTAGGTTACAAAGGGATACATGCGTCATTTGGACATTCATTGTTTGTAGTCTGTTTACTTGTACATTTGCAAGTTGTTCTATGAGAATAAAACAATCCCAAGACCTAGAATAGAAAAGACGTGGCCAGGGGGCTGGAGAGATGGCTCAGTGGTTAAGAGCATTGTCTGCTCTTCCAAAGGTCCTGAGTTCAATTCCCAGCAACCACATGGTGGCTCACAACCATCTGTAAAGAGGTCTGGCGCTCTCTTCTGGCCTTCAGGCATACAGACAGAATATTGTATACATAATAAATAAGTAAATTTAAAAAAAAAAGACGTGGCCGGTAAACAGCTATAGGCATTCAATATTTAGTAATATTCATATGGAGTATGACTAGCCTACCAGTAAGTACTTTTATTAGTTTTTTTTATCATACTTATTTAATTAAGTGTGTGCATGTGTGCCGGGCATGTGCGTAGAAGTCAGAACAGATGTTGAGAGTTGGTTCTCTCCTTCCACTATGTGGTTCCTGGGTATCAAACTCGGGTCTTCAGACTTGGCAGCAAGCACCTTTACACACTGAGCTATCTTGCCCATCCCAGATATTTCTTGTTTTCATCTAGGCATGTCAAAAGTATTCTACCTCATGTTTACACCTTATCAATTCTGTGTAAATGCTTTGCTTCGGCTAATGAATTCTTAGAACTGAGGGTGTCATTTGTAAGCAGAAGCATTTATGTGCCAGTCAATTTTTTCTTTATTATGTTTTTATTTTTTAAAGCTATTTTTAAAATTTAAATGTATCTTGATCACATTCTTCCCCTCTCCCCCTCCCTATCCACCAAACTTTAAATTATTTCTCAAAAACCCAAAAACCCAAAACCAAGAAAATAAAACAGCAACCAAAAACAAAACAAAACAAAAAAACCCCACCAAACTATAATCAAAAGTACACAAGAAAACTGGAGTCATTAGGTGTTGGTCAGCTATTGAACATGAGGCCTGCCCTGGAATGGTTGAAATACCCAGTGTCAGTTACTCCATTGGAAACGATGGGTTCCCTTTCCCAGCAGGTGGGGTGGGGTACTTCAGCTGTTAAATCTTTATCCTAGTGCCTAGGATTTCATCCATTTGTTGTTCTTTTTAATAATAAATAAAATAAATAAAAATTAAGATAAAACAAAAATCACATCAAAGTTAGACAAGATAAACCAATAGAAGGAAAAGGCACACCAATCAGACCCAGTCCAGAATCCCATAAAAACACTAACCTGGAAGCCATCCATTATATAAATGGAGAGGACTGTGCTGCTTTGGTCCTGAGTTACAGGAGCTTTGCTCGTGTTGATTTAGAGGGCTTTCTTTTCTTGTGTCCTCCATCCTCTCTGGCTCTTAAACCTTTTCTTCCTCAACTTCCCCGGGGTTCCCTGAGCTCTGAGGAGAGGGATTTGATGGACCTTTTAGGGTCTAGGTGTTTCAAGGTCTCTTAACTCATTACATAATGTCTGGCTGTGTCTCTTTATTCCCATCTGCTGCAGGAGAAAGCATCTCTCTCTGACGATGACTGAACAAGACACTGATCTATGAGTATAGAAGAATATCAGTAGGAGTCATTATATTTCTTTTTTTTTTTTTTGTCTTTTTTCCCCCCTTAGACCAGCATTTGGTTTTCCCCTAAGTCCCTGGGCTATATAGTGATGGGTGTACGTTCTGTCTTGTAGATTGGGTCTTAAATCAGTCATCTGTTGATTACTCCACAAATTTGTGCCACCATTGCTCTAGCATGTCTTGCAGGTAGTATTTACTTTTATAGATCAAAGGTTTGTGACTGGTTTTGTATTTCTATTTCTCTTTTTGGAAGCCTGCAGAGTACTGTACCCAAAGACGCTAGAGCATAGGGATGAAGGTTCTATGTGGGCACCAGCTCAACATCTCCGTGGTCAGTGAGTTGTGTAGGTGTCTTCAGCTGGGGCCTTTCTGTCAGTTTGTAGAGGGCAACCCATAGTCTTGGCAATATTCTGGGCTATTTGGGGATTCCTGTGGGGATTTTTTTTGGCCAACAGCTCAATTAAATGTAACCCAATCCCGGTACTGGAAGCTTCATCTGGGTAGTGGGACTCTGTCTCTGCCAGTATTTGGAGATTTCATTCAGGAAGAATTCATGCATTTGCATATTTTGGGAAGTTTCTATTGTGTTAGATTTCTGCACTATCCCTCAAATGCCCTGTAATTTTAGCTTCTCTCCCCTTATTCTTTCCTACAGCCCTCTTTACCTACTTGTTCCCCTTTAAATCCTTCCATTCTAGCCACCCCATCATCCACCCATCCATCCCTATCTATCTATCTATCTATCTATCTATCTATCTATCTATCTATCTATCTACCTAATTTCCCTATCCTAACAGGAGCTATCTGTTCCCTGTAGTTCCTTACTCTATACCTATACTCTATGGTTCTATCAATTATAGCTTGATTGCCAATGATTTAACAGCTAATATCAACATAAAATCAAATATTGGTCTTGTGGGGTCTGGGCTATCATACAGGATGATGTCTAGTCCCATCCATCTGCCTGTAAATTTTGTGTGTGTTTTTTTTAAACAACTGTGTAATACTTCATTGTGTTAATGTACCACATTTTCTTTATCCATTCTTCACTTTAGGGACATCTAGGTTGTTTCCACTTTTGGCTCTTCTGTATAGAGCAGCAAAGAACATCGTTGATCCAGAGTCTCTGTGAGAGGGTGGAGCATCCTTTGGGTTTATGCCCAAGAGTTCTATAATTAGATCATGAAGTAGATGGATTCTGATCTTTCTGAGGAAGTGCCAAACTCATTTCCATAGTGGTGTATTATAGTCAGAGGCTACTTGTTCATTTCCTGGCTTTCCAGATCCGAAATAATCACACAGAAACTATATTATTATTAACCTTCATCAGGTGATGAAGGGAGACAGGGACAGAGACCCACTTTGGAGCACTGGACAGAAATCTTCAGGTCCAGATCAGGAGCAGAAGGAGAGAGAGTATGGGCATGGAACTCAGGACCGCGAGGGGTGCACCCACACACTGAGACAATGGGGATGTTCTATTGGGAACTCACCAAGGCCAGCTGGCCTGGGTCTGAAAAAACCTGGGATAGAACCGGACTCGCTGAACATGGCGGACAATGAGGACTACTGAGAACTCAAGAACAATGGCAATGGGTTTTTGATCCTACTGCACGTACTGGCTTTGTGGGAGCCTAGGCAGTTTGGATGCTCACCTTGCTAGACCTGGATGGAGGTGGGTGGTCCTTGGACTTCCCATGGGGCAGGGAACCCTGATAGCTCTGTGGGCTGACAAGGGAGGGGAACTTGATTGGGGGAGGGGGAGGGAAATGGGAGGCGGTGGCGGGGAAGAGACAGAAATCTTTAATAAATAAACGGAAAAAAAACAAAAAAAAGAAACTATTATTACAACACTGCTTGGCCTATTAGCTCGTGCTTCTTATCGGCTAGCTTTTATATCTTAAACTAACCCATTTCTATTATTTTATATTTTACCACGAGGCTTGTGGTTTACCTGTTAGGGTCTGGCATCTGTCTCCTCCTGCAGCTACATGGTATCTTCTTGACTCTGCCTACTCTCTGTTCGTATTTCCCTACTGGCTTTACTCTGTTAAGCCATTGGCCGAAAGCAGCTTTTTTCATTAACCAGTAAAAGCAGCACATATACAGAAGGACTTCCCACCAACAATGGATGGTTCCCCTTGCTCACATCCTCACCAGCAGGAGCTGTCACTTGTGTTATTGATTGTAGCCATTCTGACAGGTGTAAGATGAAACCTCAAAGTAGTTTTGGTTTGCTTTGCATCTCTCTGATGACTAAGGATGTTGAATACCTTGTTCTCAGACATTTGAGTTTTCCTCTATTGAGAATTCTCTATTTAGATTTGTGGTTTTTTTATTTTCTGTTGGGGAGGGGCTCAAGACAGGGTCTCACTTGCCTGCGCTAATGGTGTTCCATTTAAAAATTTTTTCCTGCACCAATGAGTTCAAGGCTACTCCCTACTTTCTCTTCTGTCAGGTTCAGTGTGTCTGTTTTATGTTGAGGTCTTTGATCCACTTGGAGTTGAGTTTTGTGCAGGCAGGTGATAAGTATGTGTCTGTTTGCATTCTTCCGCATGCAGATCTCCAGTACAACCAGCATCAGAGTGTAGAGCGGTGGTTAATCCCAGCACTTGGGAGAGGGCAAGATTTAACCTCTGAGTTCAAGGCCATCCTGGGTAATCTCTCCAGGATCAAAGAAAAACACAGCCTGGTGGTGGCAACTCACACCTTTAATCCAGTATGCAGGAGTCACATACCTTTAATCCCAGCACTAAGGAGGTGGAGACCAGGGAGATGGCTTTGTTGATAAAGTGCTCAGTCCCAGAATGTGGTCCTTGTTGGTGTTGGTGAAGTGACTCAGGGGTTAAGCCCGACAATGTTTAATTCACAGAAGTCACAACGTGGAGGGAGAGACCCAATCCCATAGGTTGTTCTCTGACCTCCACACTTGCATGGTGCACACAAGAACACACACACACACCGTAAATAAATATTTAAAAAAAAGCCAGGCATAGTGGAATTTATCTTTAACTCAGTAGGAAGAAACAGGTGAGTTTGAGGCACCCTGGTCCAGATAGTGAGTTCCAAAACAGACATAGCTACATAGACTCAGTCTCAAAAAAATAAGTAGATGAGATTAATTTTTGGAGGTTTATTATCTCTATTTTATGTGTATGGGTGTTTTACTTACAATAGTATGCATGACTCTGAAGAGGGAGTCTGATCCCCTGGAACTGGAGTTATAGACAATTGGTAGCCACCATGTGGATGCTGTGAACGGAAACCATGTCCTTTGGAAAGACAGCCAGTCCTCTTAACCACTGAGCCATCTCTCCAGTCCTGGGTGTGATTATTCTAGACAATCTCAGCCATAGGGAAGCAAAGGCAGATGAATCTTGGGGCTCAACGACCATCGGGCATACTCTCTTGTCTATCTTTTCTTCTCATTGGCCTTGCCATGCACACATAGTCCCTGAACTGGGACGTGAGGCAAGAAGACCAGCAGTTCAAGGCTATGCTATATAGGTTGCTTGAACCCAGCCTGGGTTATACCAGACCTTGTCTCAAGCAGAAAGGAAAAGAAACAAAGACTTGGATACTGTGGTACACACCTATAATTCCACCACTTGGGAAGCAGATGCAGGAGAGTCTCAAGCTTTAGGACAGCCTGGGCTATATAGATTCAGGACAACCTATACTTCATACTAAGAATCTATCTGAAAAAGACCAAACCATGCAAACCCAAATCATTTAAATCAAAGAAAAACTAGGAAGGATTTTATTAGGTTCCTAAGGATGATTTTGCGTTCCCTACCCCATCCTCATTTTAAATAATGGAGAACATATTTGTGATAATAGAAAAGTAATATAACCATTGTTTGGGGGAGGGAAGGAGATATAGAAAAAATAAGGAGGAAGATACAAACATTGACTGCTCTCAAAGTAGCCACACTGAAAACTCTGACATGTTTGCTGATGGAGGTTGAGACACATAAAGGGATACCCTAAATAGAATGCTATATCCTCCATTTCCCACTGAAATGATACGAAAAGCATTTTCCCCACTATTAAAATATCCTTGAGATTGTGACTTTTGGAACTAAATTGTATATTCCAGCATAAGTATTGGTTAATAATTGTTTCAGTAAAAGTTGCCCAGCAATGAATTTCAGGTAATGTCCACAATTTTTTGTTCTGTCGTTTATTGAGATAAAGTTTCTCTCTGTAGCTCTGGCTGTTCTGATCCACCTGCCTCCTGAGTGTTGCGTTGAAAAGCGTGGGCCACCATGCCCCATCAAGATAATGTCCACAGTTATACTACCAGTAATGAGTAGCGGGGCTGCCGGGACAAACAAGCCCCCCCCCCCACCGCTTCCTACTACAAATGAGCATCTTATACCCAACAAGCCCCCCCCCACCGCTTCCTACTACAAATGAGCATCTTATACCCAACAAGCCCCCCCCCCCCACCGCTTCCTACTACAAATGAGCATCTTATACCCAACAATTTCTTTCCTACCAGCATCCATTCTGCAAGGTGACACTTTTCTCTGAAAAGACGCCGAAAGGAATAGTACGATTTTATGTAAGATGTCCTCCTACAACTGCAAAGGAAGGCCCCCCAGAAGTAGTCCTAACTTGCAGATACCTTGGAGTCCAGGAGCGACACGACTAAGCACTAAATATCTTTATGATAAAGGCCCAACATCAAAAGCGACAGGAACCTTGTAGGACAAACCATCACCATAACCACAAAATGAAGCCAATTATTTATGATGATCAAACTGCATCTTGGAACAGATGTAATCATCTTACCGGAAACATAAAATGTTTTCAATTCTTTTAGGAGAGTTCAATATTGTAAGAGTAAAGGAAAAGTCATTAAACAATTGACCTTAGTCGGCGGTGGTGGCGCATGCCTTTAATCCTAACACTCGGGAGGCTGAGGCAGGCGGATCTCTGTGAGTTCGAGGTCAGCCTGGTCCACAAGAGCTAGTTCCAGGACAGGCTCCAAAGCTAGAGGAACCCTGTCTCAAAAAACCATTTGGGCGTGCCCTTGGATGTAGAAGAGCTGGGAGGTGTAGCTCAGTAGTACAGTCCATGCCTAGCATCTTCAAATCAACTGTTCAACCCCTAATAATGCCGATGATGATGATAAGCTGGTCTGTAATCCAAAAACTGAGGAGCTGAGGCAGGAGAATCAGGTGTCCAAGGCTTCTAGCTGTCTACATCGAAGCAAAGTCTGGGCTGTATGAGAATGTCTTTTAAAAAAATAAATAAATAAATGGGGAGAATGTAGAACTCATATCTGCCAAGTGAAACAATTACCGGCCCTCTTTATATCTCACCAGCAAAATTTCTCCCTCTCTCCCTTGCACACATCCAAGATGGTGGTGGATCAAGGAAGCCAAACAGGTCACAGCTCTCCTTCCCACAATGGGCGCGGGCGCCGGCTGCGCAGGCGCAGCCCGGCTTCCCTGGCCGACCTTGGCGGAGCGCGCCTGCGCAGTGGGGAGCGGTTCGCGGCCAGGTTTTGGTGCTGGCTGCAGTCTCGGTCTGAAGGCGGCCGGCTTGAGCGCCCGTCTCCGCGAAGATGAGGCTTCTGCTGCTTCTCCTGGTGGCGGCGTCGGCGGTGGTCCGCAGCGAGGCCTCTGCCAACCTGGGCGGCGTGCCCAGCAAGAGATTAAAGATGCAGTACGCCACGGGGCCGCTGCTCAAGTTCCAAATTTGGTGAGTACGTGCGGCGACCCCCGGCTTCGCGGCCTAGCGGGCTTCTCGGTGCCTGGCGGCAGAGCGCGGCGCCGGCTCCCGGCCGCATCGGGTCGTCTCTGTCCTCGGGGCCCTGCCCGTGGTCCCCGGCAGCCTCCAGAGTGCCGGGCTGGGGCCGCAGGCCTTGCCGAGGCGGCGGGGCTCCGCATCGCTGCGCGCCCGGAGCCGGGCCCGGCTGGGCTGTGCGGCGGAGCTCGGAGGACGCGAGGTGGAGCCGAGGTGGAGCCCGCCGCTCCTGGTACCGCGGCTCGGCTCCGCGGCTCCCGCACCCCTCCTGGGCGTCCGTCGACTTTGAAAGGTCTTGTGCATTCATGGAAAAAAAAAGGAAGGGAACCCGTCCGTTTTCGACGCCACTTAGTAATTGACTTTGTTGTTGAAGGATAGTTGCGCGTTAGAAGCAGAACAAGGGATCCTTTTTACTCAGGTGACAAGGGTAGGGAAAGCTTTGAAAAGCGCCTTTAAAAAAAAATCACAAGGCTGGAGAAAGTGAAACCTCAAAAGATGGGGTTTTCTCAGGATGGGATGTCAGATTAGTAATTCTTTTCAGAATATGGATACTTTGCAGTGCCGTTATTGGCCAGAATTCATTTAAAACCGACTTTTCCAAAACGTGTACCAGTTAATCTTAAGTTTAAATTTTTATTTCATCGTTTTGCATAATCACTGAAGACGAAGCCAACAGCTGAAAATGATCAGTTTGTGGTATTTAAACCGCAGAATCAGAAAATAAGACGGGGATTTGAGTTTGTTGTGAAAATTTGGTGATTTCTTCCCGGTTACAGACAAAATTCCCTGCGAACTTTACTGTATGCTGGGATTTATCATCACGGCACAGATCGCCGCTGTTCCACTGACCTACACCCATGGCTCCTCGTGCTTTTTTTTTTTTTCTTTTATAAGAAGGTGGTAGCTGTTGTACCAGCTTACAAAGATGGCTAATGATTAAAAGACTGAAATTTTTTTTTTTTTTGGTTTTTTTTTTTTTTTTTTTTTTGGTTTTTTTGAGACAGGGTTTCTCTGTGGTTTTGAAGCCTGTCCTGGAACTAGCACTTGTAGACCAGGCTGGTCTCGAACTCACAGAGATCCGCCTGCCTCTGTCTCCCAAGTGCTGGGATTAAAGGCGTGCACCACCACCGCCCGGCAAAAGACTGAAATTTTTAACTTGAACTCCTGCTTTTTCAAAATACTTTTTTGTGTGTACTTTTGCTTGCATTGGAATTCTTTAATATATATATATATATATATATATGTATGTATATATATTGGGGTGTGTGTGTGTGTGTGTGTGTAAATGCTTGTCTGTCACAGTGCCCATGGAGAAATCACAGGATAGCTTGCAGGAGTTGGTTCTTGCCTTCCACCATGTTGACCAGAGGCATTGAATTCAATCCAGTTTCCAAATCTCTCTGACACAGTACTTGGATTTTTGTTACAACTTTACTTAAGATTTCTAAAAGTGTTCACATAGCCTGGTGATGACTGTTATCTCAGTAGTTAGGAGGTGATATGGGATTTCCCTCTGTATATATGCTGTGAACATCATTGGTTAATAAAGGAACTGCTTTGGGCCTGTATCAGAGCTATAGGGGAACAGAGCTGGGCGGGACTAAACTGGATGCTGGGAGAAAGGAGGCGGAGTCAGGGAGAAGCCATGGAGTCCACAGACATGCTGAAACTTTGCTAGTAGGCCAGACCTCACGATGGTGCACAGATTAATGGAGTTGGATTAAATTAAGATGTAATAGTTAGCCAATAAGAAGCTAGAGCTAAGCCGGGCGGTGGTGGCGCACGCCTTTAATCCCAGCACTCGGGAGGCAGAGGCAGGCGGATCTCTGTGAGTTCGAGACCAGCCTGGTTTACAGAGCTAGTTCCAGGACAGGCTCCAAAAACCACAGAGAAACCCTGTCTCGAAAAACAAAACAAAACAAAACAAAACAAAAAAAAAAGAAGCTAGAGCTAATGGGCCAAGCAGTGATTTAAATAATACAGTTTCTGTGTGATTATTTTGGGGGTAAGCAGGGCTAAGCGACTAAGAACTAACTAGCGGCCTCCTTCAAGGAGGATCAAATATTTCAGATCAACCCTAGCTACATAGGTCAGAAACCAACTTGAGCTACCCCAGTTCCTGTCTCAACAAAACGACAGCAAGTTGGGGGAATGGCAAGCAGGCATTAAAGCTTTTAAAAACATCATAATTTTGGGTGAGTTAGTATATTTTTGTAATTTTTGTAATTACATCTTAATTTAATCCATCTCCATTAATTCAGACTTGTTTAAAATGACAGATACGTTTGTTTTGCAGTCATTGTTAGCCGTTTGTTGTAACACAGGGGCCCTGCTAGTTGGGGTTTCCATCCTGCCCAGTTCCCACAACCGGTAAGCCCCAAAGAAAATCACAGAGAGTCTGCATTAATTATAAACTGATTGGCCCATTAGCTCAGGCTTCATATTAGCTCTTGTGACTTATCATAGCCCATTAGTCTAGTCTATGTTAGCCACATGGTTCAGTACCTTTTTCAGTGGGGCAGGTCACATCCTGCTTCTTTGGTGGTCTGGGCAGGAGTGGGAGGAATGGGCTTCCTACTTCCTAGAATTCTCCTGTTCCCATCACCCAGCCTCTACTTCCTGTCTGGTTGACCCGCCTAACTTCCTGCCTGGCCAATCAGTGTTTATTTAAAACATGATTGACAGAATACAGACAATTCTCCTGCACCACTTTATTGTTTCAGAATATTAATCAGAAACAGCTTTGTTATAACACCCTACCAAGTTGTCAAACTAGCTTTCTGCTCTTCCCCTACAGATTCGTCTGTTCATGGTACATGACTATTAGGCTTCTGGTTTTGACAGACTCCTTTAAAACATTTACTTGCAGGTTTGTTAAGAGAGAAGAAACTAATACAACTGAGCATAAACACATGAAAAAACCTTAAATTTCGTTTGAAATTTCAGTGCCGTTAAACTTTTTTTTCAACTTAACTGTTTTAAAGAAGTTTTATTGATTTTTGTGTTCATATTTATTGTGAGTACCTTTTCGTGAACAGTCGTAGCTCAGTACACCTGCCTCTGGTGCTACCACTTCAGTGCTAGAAGAACAGACCTGCAACACTGTGTAAGGAATTGAATTAGAAAGGATGAAGCTTCTGACCAAGTTCTGTGTTCTTGTGCCTTTCTCACAACTGTCTGTTCGGTTCCTGCTGTGACCCTAGTTTAAGATTTCAGTGTACAAGACAGGGCCACCCGGAAAACTTCCAAAAAACGGTGCCATTTTGTTCTCTGTATCTGGGTTCTGTTGTGTTAGTTGATCTGAGTTCTGTTGAATCTCTGCACTGACTATTGTGTTAGTTGATCTGGGTTCTGTTGTATCTTTGCGCTGGCTGTTTTGTTAGTTGATCTGAGTTCTTTTGTATCTGCACTGGCTGTTGTGTTAGTTGATCTGGGTTCTGTTGTATCTTTGCGCTGGCTGTTGTGTTAGTTGATCTGAGTTTGCTGTATCTCTCTGCACTGGTTGTTGTGTTAGTTGAATGAGCAGCAGATAGATACTTTTGGTGTCTGTGATTTCATATTGAGTGTTTGAATGTTTAAGTTCTAGTCAGACCTTGGCCTAAGGTTCTGTGTCACTGTTCTTCCTCTGACTTCTGTGGATCAGTGTATTCTGGGAGCTGTCCATAGGCATGATGGGTCTTTATTTTCTTTTACGTGTGATTTAACATCCACTATCCACTCAGTTCTACAGTTCCTACAGTTTAAGAGGTTACTGACTATAACTTTTTACAGTTAATATTCCCTTGAGCATTAGACAATTGAATTACTGATAACAGTAGATTAGATGAAATTAAGGTTTCAGAACATTTTTCAAATTAGTATTCAATTATTCACTGCTATAATTCCAGGATAGCCAGCTCCTGCCTACAATTTCATGAGATAAGTGAGGCAGGTATTGTGAAACTAGATTTTTATTTAAATGTGTGCTGTCTCAGCCTTGTTTTCATAGTACAGTAGAAAGAAATTGACCCAGTATCGAGGGAGCTGGAGAGATGGCTCAGTTAAGAGCTTGCAGCCCCAAGTTCCCAGCTCCTGTGTCAGGTAGTAGCTTTACAACTTCCAGTCACTCCACCTCTGCCTTCCAGAGACTGTAGTGATGGTGTTTGTGTTTTAACAAATAAAGTTTCAATGACACTGGGTTTTGATTCTACTGCACCTACTGGCTTTGTAGGAGCCTAGGCAGTTTGGATGCTCACCTTACTAGACCTGGAAGGAGGTGGGAGGCCCTTGGACTTCCCACAAGGCAGGGAACCCGGACTGCTCTTCGGGCTGATGAGGGAGGGGGAGGGATATGGGAGGCGGTGGAGGGGAGGAGGCAGAAATCTTTAATAAATAAAAAATAAATAAATAAAAAAAACAAAGCTTGCCTGAAGATCAGAGCGCAGAGCTAAGCCACCAGAGGCCAGGGAGTGGTGGCACCCACCTTTAATCCCAGTACTGGGGATTAAAGAGACAGAGGGATCTCTGTTAGTTCAAAACCGCCTTGGGCTATATAAGATTGAATCTGTCCAAAAGAGAAACAGCTCAGACAAAGGTGACCCCAGCACTAGAGAGGTGGAGACAGGAATGATGTGGCTGGGCAGAGAGAGGAATATAAGGTGAGAGGAGATAGGAGCTCAGTGCAGTCTGAGGTTTGGTGGAGACAGATGTAGTCTGGAGATGCAGTCTTGAGGATGGAATTGCTCCTGTCTGAGCATTGGTAGAGATAAAAGAACGCTCTAGCAGCTAGATGCTCTGCTTCTCTGATATTCAGCATTAACCCCTATATCTGACTATGAATTTTTATTACTAACGCCAATTAAAATTCATGCTACAAGAGACCTGCTCATACTCGCCTTTTCCACAGAAAAAGACCAAAACTGATTTATATGTTGATACTGATCAAGATTATTAAATGCAGAATTGGAGACATTGTGGATCATATTGGTTAATTGACTCTCGATATTTGCACACTTAACAAATTACTGTTTTACGTACTCTGCAGGTATTTTATGTTGTGCACAGAACTTAATCCTGTTCTCTTGTAGCAAACTAGCACATAAAATTGCAATTCTGCTAAGTACTGTTAGGGAAAGTCTTGCTGATAGGAGACTGCCAGTCTAGGATCGGGAAGATCTTTGAAGAAATAAACTTGGTGGTGGTGGGTGTCCTTCCCCCTCAGAACCTCAGGAGCCCCATCTTGTTTTTTGAGACAAGGTCTTGGGACCTGGCACACACTGTCATATCTTGCCTTTTTTTTTTTTTTTTTTTTTTTCTGTTCTTAGTGCTAAGGATTGAACTCAAGTTCCTATTCTTGCTTGGCAAGTACTTTCAAAATGGAGTCATCTGCTCACCCCGTGAACAGAGATCTAATGATAGATCTTTTCTGTAGGGCTTAGTAAGCCATGGCCTTATTGAAGGAAAATACACTTTCCCGAGAAGCCCAAGGCCTTTATTGACTTTAATGAATGTGTAACATAGATCCTTGAGGTTCCAGTTAGCTTAAGAAAGGCCAACTAGTTTTAGTGTGGAGATTTTTTTCAGAGGACAAGAATGGAAGGGAATATATTTATGAGGGAAAGGGCTTTTTAGAGTTGTTCAGCTGAGAGATGATGGAACTTGGAAATACAAAGAGCTTAGAGAGGTTTTCTTTTTTTTTTTTGGTTTTTGGTTTTTCGAGACAGGGTTTCTCTGTAGCTTTGGTGCCTGTCCCGGAACTAGCTCTTGTAGACCAGGCTCCCAGAGATCCCCTGCCTCTGCCTCCCAGGTGCTGGGATTAAAGGCGTGCGCCACCACCACCCAGATTAGAGAGGTTTTCTAAAGGTAGGTAATTTAGAGGCTGAGGTGGTGAATTTCATTTGGCCCTCTGTATCTGTGAGATCCACATCTGTGGATTTTGCCCATCTCAGAATGAAAGTATCTGCAGGGGATGGTGTAGTGCTTGCACTGTACTGGTGTTCTCCAACAGAGTACACAACTATTCCACTGCGTTGACCACTAAGGTAACCTACAGATGCCTTCATGCCTACAGGAAGATGTATGCAGGGCCTATGCAAATGCTCTGCCCTTTTGTTAGGTCTAAATGAGCACCTGCCTCTGAGCTCCCCGTGGACTCCACAGACACAGTGGAGAGAGCGGTCAGGATGCTGAGCTGTAGAATGATAAGAGGTGTGTGCTCTCTGGCCTGTCTCTCCAGCCCTGCAGATCAGCTTCTAGTGCGTAAGTCTTCTAGTTTGTAGTCTTTTGGTTACTGTTTCTGCTGTTTTATTTTGACACCCCTCCCCATAGTCTTTGAGGTCTTTTCTTTTTGTTTTGTGTGTGTTTGAAACAGTGGGTTCCAGTCTATCACTGGTTTTCTTGGAACTCTTTAAGTTGACCAGGCTGGCCTTGAACTCACACCTGTCTCTATTTCTGGAGTGCTGGAATCAAAGCACAGATCCAGTTTTGTTTTGTTTTGTGTCTTATCATTTATTTATTTATTTATTATTTATTTTTAAGGGGAGACTATTTCTGTGTGACTCTCTACTCTCTGTGATCAGTCTCTTTTTCAGTGATGAATTAAGATGTTGTGCAAAGAGCTGTCCACCTCTCATTATCAAACCTCAGTGAAATGAGAACACCACCTACAACACTAAAGTGGTCTCTGGTTACACGAAGGACATCAAGACATCCCTTTACCTAGTTAAGCTTGGTCAACAGATCCTTTGATATGCACCCCCATATTTCCGCAGACAGTGAGCTACCATAAATTTGAACACATATGAACTTTCTGGCATGTCAATGATAACGCCCAAATGGACAGTCCCTCAGGAAGACTTTGCAAGATCCAACCTATGCTGGATCATTTCCTGCATAAATTTTGAACAATATACAAACCAAAGCAACAGTTGTCTTTGGGTGAGAGAATGAGTCCATGGAGAGGAAGTTTAAAATTTCACATGTGCAACTGAACAAAATTAACAAAATGCAATTTCCTTGGATGGTGTGCGAGAGTGAGCCTGGCTGTGAAGAGAGATAAGAGTGTCGTTTGGTCTCTCTTCATAGAGGAAAATGTTTTATGCAATACTATATGTTAAAAAGTACTAGGACCTCTAATTGTTTAATTACTTCTGTGAATAGAAGTGTTATAATTACTGAAAAAAACATCTAAAGTGCATTATGATCTCTAATTATGATGATTTAAATAACATGGAGTTTGCGCAAAAATGCAGAGTCCCTGCATATGTCTTAGTGAGGTGTGAGATGTATTAAATGAGCTGCATAGGTTCAGTACCTTAAACAAGAGTAGAGACATTTACACAGTGGAACAGAATAGCCTTAAATCTGTATCAGTGTTCAAAAGTCCACACCAGTGTAATGTAAAATATTTGAGACTAGTAGTTTTTCAAAAGTAGACTCAACAATCCATCCTTTTCTCTCATCATTTCTATACTATATTTTCCCCTTTTCCTTTAGGAAGAGATTCTTGAATCTAATTTCCTCTGTTCAGCGTTTTTCCTTCCCCTTACCAATAACAACTTGTAACCAGCCCCCCCCCCCATGATGGCAACTATCTATAACCCACTGAGTGACCAAAAGTTACCCCCATACACACCTCTTAGGAATGTGGGTACCATGTTGTTTGTGGGCAACAGAATCTTTGGGGGACTCTGAGAAAAATGGGATAATTATCAAGTCCTGGGAGAAGTAGCTGTATTATTTTTTGTTTAGTCTCTGTGTGATTGGAAAGTGTAGAGTTTATCTAAAGTCTTGGCTGGATCATCTCAGCTGCCAGTTTTGAAGTTGTCGTGGATGTAGAATTTTGAGAAAGCTGTTTTTTCATTGTTCTGTGTCCTGGGATCACAGTGCTTTCTTTCAGAGGACACAGAACTTCTTTTGTTAAACTTATCACCTGTGCCACACAGGCAGGTTCTCCCTTCTGTGTGTCACGTGGTCTCTCACCTTGACTAGTTCATTTGGAAGGTGGTTGTGTACCGTGGGGAGTTACCTTCCTGTTAGGACTCTACTACTCAGTTCAGCCATAATGTCCAGTTAAGGTAGGACCTGGGCCCATGTTTATTATTGCCAATTTTGCCAATAAGGAGAGAGTAGAGATTATTTTCTCATAAAGGTTGAATCCAGATAGGCTATGGCCTGAGAAAAGAGGGGTAGAAAATTATATATAGCAGTGAAATTCCAGCTACATTCTCACTTTAATACACGTGTTTCATCTACGCACCGCACTGTGGGCTTGCTTGTGTTTCCTGCAGCTGTTCCCCAGTGTCTGCTGTACATTTGTTTCTCGAATGAGATGGTAAACTCCTTCAGGAGACTAAGAAATGTAATCATTTAAAGTACTGTTGTAATCATTTTTCTACATATCCTGTGTCCCTTTTGCATGGCTGTTTTCAGCGTACAGGGGTAGCTGAATAGTTAGTGCAGGTATTCTCATTAGACCAGAGTGGCCGCTATGACAGAACGTTGATGGACCTGCACTGTTGGTAGTTGGAGAGGGCATTTCCTGACTCTGCACGGGTCCGCGTTTAGCAGTCTTCCCTCGGTGCTTCTTACGATTTTTGTTTATTATCGAGGCGGGGTGTGTGCATGTTTATGTGGCAGTCATGAGGCCAACCTTAGAGTTGCTTATCTTCAGCGTGGGTTCAGGGATTGAACACGGTCATCAGGCTCGTTTGGCACTTCTACCTGCCAAGCCATCTCACCAGCTTGTGAGACTTTTTTGTGTCTGTCAGTCTTTCTAATCTGAAAATCCTTACTTCATTGCCCTTTGAGGACAATAAAATTGACTGTGGAGTCAGATGTGTTTGTTGGTGGCCCACATAATTTGGTTTCTCATCTGGTTCTGTCCTCTATTAGTCTTGTGACTATGAGCAAGTCAACCCACCTTTTCTGAGTCGGCTCAGGTCTAAAATGGAAGACAAAACTTAACAGGCTTGCCTTGTTCTAGGACCTGCTTACATCAGTTTTCATGAGACGTCAAAAGAGAATAAGAATTGAAAGTGGTAACTGTATTTTGCCCATCTTCTTGTCTTGCTTGTGGTTAAAAAGCTATTTTTGATCAATTCTGCATTTATCCCAGTGTGGTTGTAGCTTAAAACATTTTTTAAAAATTGTAATGTGTGTGTGCTCACCTGTTCATTCTCACGTGGACACCTTTGCCTGCTGAGTCATTCTGACCAGATCTTTTTGTTTTCTGATGCACCACAGGCCCTTTGGAATATCTAATTCAGAAAAGCCATGTATTTAGAAAACAGTGAGCCGATGGGAACGGTCATAATACTCAGTATAAAGTAGACTGCTAACAGTACAACGCACACGTGACTGGAGTCAGCTGGCTGAGTGCTGGAGATTCCTAGGAACCGTGTGTGGGATGGGAGGTTCAGATTAGACCGCAGTCTTCACATTTCAACACCTGTGGGAGGGAGGCTTAGCTGAGCCAGGTGGAGTAAGTAGTTCGTAGTTGGCTTGGGGCTGGGAATGGATGGACTAGCACAGATGTGTATGAGAAGAGGGTTGTGTGTGTGATAGATGACTGGGGAACAGAGCTGAGCAAATTAAAGGTTTCTTACCCGAAAACAGGCAGGTATGACAGAGCATTTGTAGAGCGCTTTAGGGCAGACTGTAGAATTTAGGGTTAGGAAAGATTTGGTTGGAGAATAAGCAGACTTGAAAAGTTTTGCTAACATTTTCGTTATATATAGACTAAATACTTTTATCTACAAACATGTTAAAACTGATTCGCACTTTCATGGTTCTTTAAATAAGTTGGACCTGTCTATATTAACACTCATGAAATGTTGTTTCATTGTGCTCTGGGCACTCCAAAGAACAGTGAGAGATGACTCTAGTCTTCAGTGACAGTATATTTGGGGAGAAGTCATGCACACCATGGAACTGGAAACTTAGGAATTCTAGAAAAAGTCTTTCCCATGCTATGTCAAAAAGGCTTAGTGCCTTTTCAACTCTACCAGTTTAGTTGCTATCTTAGTTAGGGTTTCTATTGCTGTGAAGACATCATGACCATAGCAACTATTATAAGGAAAACATTTAATAGGGTGGCTTGCTTAGTTTCAGAGGTTCAGTCCATTATCATCCTGACAGGGAACATGACTACATGCAGGCAAACATGGTGCTGGCTACATCTTGATCAGAAGGCAACTGGAACTGGTCTCTGACACTGGGCAGGAAACCTCAAAGCCCGCCCCCAAGTAACACTTCCTCTAACAAGGCTATACCTGTTTCAAACAAAGCCTAATAGTGCCTCCTCCTTATGAGCTCATGGAAGCCACTTACATGCAAACTATCATAGTGCCTAACTGGGTACCAACTATTTCACTTTTCTTTTCTCTGCTATATCTGCTAATTGTAGCCAGATATCTATTTGCAGTAAGCTCAGACCTTTTCAAGTATCTTACCTCCGAATTAAGATTAAAATTTAGGCAGGCTACCGGGTATGACTCAGTTCGAGTGCTTTTCTATCAGAAAGGGGGATGACCAAAATCTCAGGCCTTTATAGTTACAAAAAAAAAAAAAAGCCAAAAAGGAAAAAACAAAAAACAAAACAAAAAAAACCAAAAACAAAACCTGACTTTCCTCCACCCTTTTTTCTTCTACTCCCTCCATTCCTGTTTTCATAGTTCACATGGCAGAGGGTTAGGATCCTACTTACAGGACACACAACCCCTGGCCACCGTTGTTCATGTTCCAGAAATGAACTCCTATTATAAGATAGCTTGGAATTTCTCTAGAAATGAATGTAGGTTTTAAAAAAGTTATTCCTTAAATACCAGAATCTTTGAGGGAAGTACAGTTAAAATCTTTCAGTAGGACTGAGAAGAGAAATATGCACATTTTATTGGGGAAATACGGACGTAAGTGAGAAAAACTGTGAAGGAAGCCTTCTCGGGTCCTTGGTTTCCCTGTTTGGTCTCTCATAGGCCTTTTGCAATCCTTGGGCTTAGACCTGGTTTTAGAACTTTTCAAACGCACTTCCAGGGCTCTTACAAGCAGTAAGGCAGTGGGAAAGGGTTTGCGTCAACAGGTTTTGTACTCTCTACAAAGGGTCAGTTTATGAGAGTGATGTGCAGGCACGTGGATTGGTGTTTGCTGTTGTCTAACCCAAAACTATGAAGTGTAGTGTTATAACTGGCTGGTTAATCTGCTGGGAACATAAATACACAAAATTTATAAGATGGAAAAATCTTCCCTGTGTTCATTGTCTAGGGTCAGTCATTAATTGCGGTGGATTCTGAAAAATTTTTAATCTGATAATATTTACACTTTCTTTGACTTTAAGTCTAGATACACTCAAAATACTGAATGGAAACATTTTTTTTTGGCAGTGTATCCTGAGGGTACAGGCGGGTGTTTGAGGAATACATGCGGGTTATTAGCCAGCGGTACCCAGACATCCGCATCGAAGGAGAGAATTACCTCCCTCAACCAATTTATAGGTGAGTGAATTTCAGTGCTTGAGGACAGCCTTTCAGCTTACACAGTTTGTAAATGTCTCATTTGCCTCGCTGGGTCGGGAACTTCTTCATTCTCACAGTAATGAACAGAGAGCCCTGCTTTGTGAATAGCAATAGGCTGAGGGTGTTTTAAAGAGGGGTCTCCTCGTGCAGCTCATGTTGGGAAGTTAGTCTGAGATTGAGTCCAGGCTGCCACACCTTCTGAGTATGCCTTTTACCCCTGAACCACCTCAGGTACCCCAAATTTCCTAGAAAACCAATGATACTAAATTTAATGCAATTAATAACTTGGATTTTATATCCAGAAAATGCCTTCACATAAAGTGTGATTATTAAATTCCAGAAAAGATAAGAAATTGTAGTTTCTGATTAACTTTTTTCTTTTCTTTTGCTAGACATATAGCATCTTTCCTGTCAGTCTTCAAACTAGTATTAATAGGCTTAATAATTGTTGGCAAGGATCCTTTTGCTTTTCTCGGCATGCAAGCTCCTAGCATCTGGCAGTGGGGCCAAGAAAATAAGGTATGTGGCTTTGGTGACTGGACTTTTGGGTTGTGGTGACCGTGTGTGTCTGTGTGTGTGTGTGTGTGTTTAACTTACAAGAGAAAGAAACTGTGAAACCTCAGCGTCTGCCTGGAGGAGAGAAGGAAAAGCCATGGTGTTTAAGCTGCTGTGGCGTCAGAGCCAGGGTTGATGGGCAGCCTTATGGTACAGAGGGTCACTAGAGAAAGACCTAGGAAGCCCAGACACTGGGGAATTCCAGAGTGTTTAGGGAAGCATGCTTAGGATAGAGAAAGGAGAAGTTAGTCTTTCTCAATGTTGGGCTTTTTTTAGTTATTCAGCCAAGTGGGCAAGCTTATTGCTGCATGGCTGCACCCTGTGACCCTCTGCCAATTAGTCTTATTTTTAAATCTTTTTACTTAAAATCTTTTTTCCCCCTGAGTCACTCACCATTATTGGAAATGGATTTAGTTCTATTTCTCTCTTGAACGGGAGTGTTTTGGCTGCGTCCCTTATGAAGCGAAGTTCTCTGGGGAGTGCTCTGACTTTGCCCTTCTGGCCTCAGCACCCTTAGCAGACTCCTGTTCGCTGGTTCTCCAGAACAGGCATTTGTTACCATAAACATCCTTAGCTGTCTCTAGGAGAGCTACATCTCTGCCCCGTTGTTCACTAGACATGAGTTTGCAGTTCAGTCTCACGTGTTCTGTGCTGCGCTCACATGTGGATAGCACAGAGGTATAGTTGCCATTCTTAGTTGATCATGGAAAAGCCAAGAGATAAAGATACAGATTTTTGTGGCAACACTTTCTGTGTTCCCACAAAACCTGTCATACACCACCTGGCTCAAAGAGAATAGTCAGGCAAACTTTCTTTGCCTTATGGGCATTGACTTTCTGAAACAGTGTGTTATAAGTTTATGTCTTCACCATACCCAGCTCTCCGTCCAGTAATTTTACTAAATTAAAGCGCTTCTACTCTCTTTTTCAAAAGGGTGGATTTGCCTTTGAAGGGTGAATGCATGTACTTTTATGTGCTAAGGCAGTCTAAACCTACAGATGGTTTTAAAATGATTTTTTAGTTTAAGTAGGTTCTATCTACTATAAAGTTGCTGACAATTGCATCACTGTTCTCTTACAAAGTCAGACATAGTACATTTTTTTCTATGTGCTAGGGCACAGTCTAAACCTACAGATGATTTTAAGATTTTTTTAATTTAAGTCGTTTGTATGTAATATATGTAAAGTTGCTGGTGGTTGCATCACTATTCTCTTGTGAGACATTTTACATCTTAAAATCGGTAAAATGAGCCATTCTAAATTTGGTATTCTTTTTTATTTAACTTCAGTTATTGAGACGTTTTAGAAATTCTGTAAATAATAAGAATGGTGTCTGTATCTTCTTTAACATGTAAAGAGCTATGAGTTTTTCCTGGTATATAGATGATTTGTGAGATGACATTTTGTGTGGACACTTTTAAATTATATTAAAAGAAAGTGTTATCCAATTAAGGCTGAAACGTTCTATCAAATGAAGGTGTCTTATATTTTGTGCGGTTTGGCTTCTAGGTTTATGCATGTATGATGGTTTTCTTCTTGAGCAACATGATTGAGAACCAGTGTATGTCGACGGGTGCATTTGAGATTACGTTAAATGGTAGGTTCTGATTGGTGTGCATTTGTGATGAGCACGTGCTTAATAACAGGCTTTTAATGTTCATATAAGTGAGTTTATATGATAGAGACTGAAAATTCAGAAGCCTTTTTTTTTTTAATGAAAAGAATCTTAGTTGCTACCTGAGGTTCTAGATGATTTGACTCCATGTGTTTACTCTAGGCTTTAAAATAAAACGGGTGTAGTTCCTGAGTGCATCGTTTTAGGCCACTGTGGATCTGTTTTGAGTGCTTTACTTGGGAATCTTTAACATAACCTGCTTCAAAATAAGCTCTTAGCTACCTCCTCTGGATCCTATGTGCTGCTTCTAGTCTCCTCTGGGATTTTTTTCTTCATTTAATTGTCCCGTCATTTTTCCTGCTAATTTGCCTGGAATCCTAGGGTGGTCTTTCATTACTCCCTCCATCAGAACCTCTCAGTTCTGTTTCCCACATTGCTTACAGTCCACATGTGCTAATTCTCCCTGCTAGCACCCTACTCTGTCTGTTACATGACTCCCCTGTTGGTGAACATATCTTTAACGATGATTTTTTAGTTTTCTTGTTTTGTTTTTTAAGACACAAACTATGTAACAGTCCTGGCTGTCCTGAACTTGCTCTGCAGCCTAGGCTGGCCTCGAACTCAACAGAGAGTTGCCTGCCACAGTCTCTTGAGTGCTGGTTTAAAGGCATGCGCCACCACTGTCCAGCTTGGGTTCTTTTGTTTGCTGGGTTGTTTGCTTGCTTTTTTTTTCAGTGACTTTTTTCCTTGTGTCCCCTGAGTGTCTAAAACTCCTTAAGTTCTTTTTCAAGATAAATGCCAGTATATTCAGTGTGAGCAGAATTCCTATAAGGTCTAGATTAGGGGTCAGCCGACTATGGTCCTGTCTCATATCCTATTGCCTGTCTGATGTTTGAACACAGCTTGCCCAGTTTTAAAGTGTGTTCCCATTCCTGCCTCAAGTTGCTGTGTGAGTTGAATGACTGACAGATACTCTTCCCTAGTCAAAATGTTCAGCTCTGTTTTGCCGCAGTTGTTCCCCAATGTAAATTGCTCTGCCTCTTGGTTTCCCTTGCAGTACTTCCTTAGAACGGCTGCCTGTGCAGGATACTCTCCTCTTTAGCCTTCACACTGCTTCTTACCTCTGCAGTTTTCTACTGCCATGAGCCTTTACTCTAGCTTAGTGGCTTAGCATTACCTTTTTAGGCCTAGTTTACCTGCTGTGCTTCCCTGGCAGTCAGCAGGAAAGGCTGGTGACTGCGCTCCTCCTGGCACTGCAGTATCTGGTTTCAGTCTTCCAGCATGCGGATAATTCTGTGCTGACGTCTGTGTGCCCAGTGGTTCCTTTGCTGCTGAGAAAGCCCCCGAAAAGGAAGAAACATGTGCTTTTGTAGCCCGTAATTGTGAATGAAAGTCAATAAGTATTTGTGGGGTCGATGTCTATCGTGAGATTACATTAATGTTTCTTTGGGGTGGGGTGGGATGCTGGCTGTTTGTTTTGTAGATGTGCCGGTATGGTCTAAGCTGGAATCTGGTCATCTTCCATCCATGCAACAACTTGTCCAAATTCTTGACAATGAGATGAAACTCAACGTGCACATGGACTCAATACCACATCATCGATCATAGCCCTACCTATCAGCACTGAAAACTATTTTGTAAGTAGTTTAAAATACAGTAGCTATTTGTAGCTTTTTTTTAACTCTTACCACAAATGCTAGTAGATGCTACATATATTATCACTTCGGTTTCCCACCTAAGAGAAGCAGATGGATATCTTTCAGACTCTGAACTCCTTGTAGCCAGAATTGATGTGTTTTATTATAGTTTATAGATGCATAGCTTCTTACTTTCAAATAATTAGTTCCTAAACGCAGATTATTTTTTAACATGCTTAAGATAGAAAATTTTTGAGCAGATGTGTAAATGTGAAGAGCCTTGGTTAGCTCTTGCTTAGTAGTGTCATTTTCTGTCCTCTCTGTCAGCGGGTTAGCTTCCTAGGAGTTGGTATAACAGTGACTAAAATACAACGTTCTTCTTTTCTCTTTGTTTCAGACACTAAGGGATTTTGCAAGAGCAGCGTGACTGACATTATGAAGGCCTGTACTGAAGACAGCAAGCTGTTAGTGCAGACCAGATGTCTCTTGGCAGGCTCGTTGTACCTCTTGGAAAACCTCAGTGCAAGACAGTTTTTCCATTGCTGGCACATGCTGAATTGTGCACAGCCGTGGCGTGCAATGATGCTGTGTAGCTTTCCCAAGCCCACCGTTAACTGTTTGTTCTTCTTGACGTGGCATTACTACTTGCAACTCTTTTCTTAGTCATGTTTGAGAAAATACACAATTGAGTTACAACTTGAGTTTTTCTCAAGATGTGTGTTAAACTTGTGTTTTTATATGAATTTTCATTTTTTTATAGTTTAACGTCAGTTTTCTTGGAAACACCTGAAGTTCCCAACTAATTTATAAAAGTTTATCAGATAGCTCTAATTTGGTCATGCTTAATATATAGTTTTCAAAACACTGCAGATTGTGAGCAGTAAATTATACAGGATGATGGGAGGAAATCCAATATCTAGAGTGCTCTACCGTATGTGTGTGTACACCTGTGTGTGTTTGCGCACATGTGTGCTCTTGTGCTTGTGTGTGGGCTGTGGTCTGTGTGTATGAGTGAATTATTATTAGGAACAACAAAACCAACTGCTTTTAAAATCCCATTGTGTAGTTCAGATGTCTTGCCTTGACCAATCTAATGAACTGATTAATGGGCCTTTATACTAAATTAAACAGATGTAAGTTAAACAAAAGTTTGTTGCTTAGTATACCTGTTAGCATTATTTTTAATACCGTCTGCCTAATGTTTTGTTTTGGCTTACAGATATTCTCATAAAGGACATACTTTAGATTCACACACAAGTAATGAGCTAATTTACTGTTTTTAGAACAGTTGAAACTCACCTCACTAAAGAAAAATTCAGTGAAACCTCTTTACAAAGTATGTATTATGTAAACAGATCATTTGTCTTGTAATTGAATCACCTTAACATCATATATCAGAATTTTATTGTATTTGAAAGACAAAATTAAAAATATTTTTAATGTTTTCATATTGTTCCAGAGTTTTAAAAGAAACTTACGGTTGATAATAAGAATGATTTAGCAGAAATAGAAACTGAATAGCAGTTACATTGCGGCCATAGTAACAGACAGGGATGAAGTGGAAGAGCCTGGATTTGTGAGTGGAGGTTAAAGAGCTTAATTTAGGGGAGGTGTTGGTCCACCTGACTCTTGACTACTGGACAAACCTTGAGTGCATTCAGGCAATGCCTCAGTGTGGAATCTACTGTGATCTTCAGCTAACAGGCAGATAGTCTAGTGATGAACTGAAGAAAACTGATGCAATGTTACCCTTGACTAGGATTGCAGCACTGCTAGCCCAGGTTCCTCTGGTGATAAACGTTGTCATTTAAACTCAAGTTCCTTAGAGGCTATTATTTATGTGTAAATATATATATTTTTACTAGGTCTTAACCTTGTTAATATGATTGCCTATCACTCCAGACTGCACATCTTGTAAAGTTTAGCATCAGAGGGGCCTTTCTTCAAGTAATGGACATTCCATTTATGACACAGTTAGCTTTATGGCACATAGACATTCAGAATTTGGGCCATGGGTATTCACGTGTACTTGAGAGGCCAAACTATGAAGAACCTAAGGTCAGATCCAACTTTCTCCATGTTTGCCTTAGATCGAATTTGTCTCCTAGTTAATGGCTTTAACTGTGTTGGACATCTAGTAAAATTGAGCTGTTTTATCCATACTCATCTGTTTTATTTTATGCTTAAATCCAGAATTTAGTAGTCTACTAAACAAATAAATGAGATGCATGAATATAAAGATTATAAGGAAAAGGAGAAAGTAAACTATTTATAACGTTATTATATTACTAACAATTCAAAATGTATTAGTTGCTTATAAATTGGTGCAGCCGTGTAATTACAGAATTGTCTGTGCTCTAGAGCCAGAAGACTGTGGTCTTGGCACCAGGCTGGCGGATTTCACTGGAGTTTTCAACACACTCGCCATTGTGAATGGTTTTAAAAAGCTGGTGAAACCTGGTTTTAAACTTGACCCTCGGTGTGTAAGATGTACAGGAGCACACGCCTTCTGAGCGTGAGTGGCATTGGTGATGGCATTAGTGACAGTTGCTCAGCCTGAGCAGCTGTGAAAGTGGTGGGATCCAGTGATGTCCAGTCTTACTTTAAAGGTTTATTAGTTTGGGATTTTGATTGACTGGCATATTCTATCATTGTCATAACTTAAAATAATTCAGTTAAAGTTTTTTTAAACATGATTTGATATCCTAGGGCTTTTCTTTTTTTAAAAAAAAATGAGAAGCAGGTAAAGAATTGTAAAGATTTGGAACTTCTTTGTGGCATTGTGAAAATAAATAAGCCAGTGTGAAAGGAACCCTGCTTTGTGTGATTAATTTTGCACCAACATATTTTACATAGTAAAGGTATTTAGGGAATTATGCATTGTAAAAGTTGTCATAATGTTTATTTCTTTTCTTTTTTATTATTTTATTTTATTACTTTAAAAAAATATTAATCCAAATTCCCACTCCCCTCTTCCCACTCCCACCACACACCCTCCCACCCCCACTTCCTTCCAGTCCTAAGAAAGGGCAAGGCACCCTGCCCTGCTGAGAGTCCAAGGCCCTCCCTACTACATCTAGGTTGAGCAAGGTATACATCCAAAGAGAATAGGATCCCAAAAAGCCAGTACATGCAGTAGGAACAAACCCCAGTGCCACTGTCAATGGTCTCTCAGTCTGCCCCAACTGTCAATCACATTCAGAGGGACTAGTTTGATCCCATGCTCATTCACTCCCAGTCAAGTTGGAGTTGGTGAGCTCCCATTAGCTCAGGAAACTGTCTCAGTGACTGAACCCCTCATGGTCTTGACCTCCTTGCTCATACTCTCACTCCTTCCATTCTTTAGCTGGATCTTGGGAACTCAATCCAATGCTCCGATGTGGGTCTCTGCCTCTGTTTCCATCTGTTGTTAGATGAAGGTCCTATTGTGATATTTAAGATAATCATCAGTCTGACTACAGGGCAAGGCCAATTCAGGCCCCCTCTCCTCTATTGCTTAGGGTCTTAGCTGGGGTCATCCTTGTGGATTCCTGGGAATTTTCCCAGAACCAGGCTTCTTGCTAACCCCATAATGGCTCCCTCAGTCAATGTATCTCTTTCCTTGCTCTCATATCTGTCCTTCCTCCATCTCGACTATCCCATTCCCTCAAGTTCTCCTCAACCCTTCCTTCTCCCCTTCTTTCTACTCCCCACCCTCATGCTCCCAAATTTTGTCAGGCGATCTTGTCTGTTTCCAGTTTCCAGGTACATCTATGTATGTTTTTCTTTGGGTTCACCTTGTTGCTTAGCTTCTCTGGGATCATGAATTATAGGCTCAATGTCAGTTGTTTATGGCTAATATCCACTTATGAGTGAGTACATACCATATTTATTTTTTGGGTCTGGGTTACCTCACTTAGGATAGTGTTTCCATCCATTTGCATGCAAAATTTAAGATGTCATTTTTTTTTTAACCGCTGAGTAGTACTCTAATGTGTATATGTGCCACACTTCCCTTATCCATTCTTCAGTTGAGGGGCATCTAGGTTGTTTCCAGGTTATTACAAATAATGCTGCTATGAACATAGTTGAACAAATGATTTTGTAGTATGATTGAGCATCTTTTAGTTATATTTTCAAGAGTGGTATTGCTGGATCCTGAGGTAGGTTGATTCTCAATTTTCTGAGGAACCACCACACTGATTCCCAAAGTGATTGCACAAGTTTGCATTCCCACCAGCAAGGGATGAGTGCTCCCCTTACTCCACATCCTCTCCAGCATAAGCTATCATTAGTGTTTTTGATCTTGGCCATTCTGACAGGTGTGAGTGGTATCTCATAGTTGTTCTGATTTGCATTTCCCTGATAGCAAAGGAAGATGAACATGTCCTTAAGTATCTTTTGGTCAATTGAAATTCTTCTGTTGAATTCTCTGTTTGTTTAGTTCAGTACACCATTTTTTAATTGGGTTATTTAGAATTTTAATGTCTAATTTCTTGAGTTCTTTATATATTTTGGAGATCAGTATGTTGTCTGATGTGGGGTTGGTGAAGATCTTTTCCCATTCAGTAGGCTGCCTTTTTGTCTTATTGACCGTGTCCTTGGCTTTATAGAAGCTTTTCAGTTTCAGGAGGTCCCATTTATTTATTGTCGCTCTTATTGTCTGTGGTACTGAGGTTAGATGTAGGAAGTGGTCTCCTGTGCCCATGCATTGAAGGCTACTTCCCACTTTATAAAGTCAGTGTGGTCAGATTTATATTGAGGTCTTTAATTCATTTGGACTTGAATTTTGTGCATGGCGATAGATATGGATCTATTTTCATTCTTCTACAGGTTGACATCCAGTTATGACAGCACCATTTGTTGAAGATTCTTTCATTTTTCCATTGTATAATTTTAGCTTCTTTATCAAAAATCAGGTGTTATAAGGTATCTGGAAGAGGCCAGAGCAGAAAGAGAAAGAAGCAGACTGCATGTAACCAGGGATATCTGCCAGAGGGAGACTAGCAGGGTGCAGAGAATAGAGAAAACAGTGAAAGAAGCGGAACAGAGAGAGCACGGAGCCTGGGGAGAAGAGCAGGTTCGGAGTCTGAGTAGCTGGGAGGGGAGCCCTGTATCTGAGAGTTTAGGGTTGGGAAGGAGGTGGGAAGGGCTGGCTTGCTGGGGTGGACTTTGAAATGTGTCACAGATATCGCGGTACCGAGGAATTGCGGGGGTGGAGGGGTGGGACAAAGGTAAAGGAGATGGCTGCGTTTGGTAGAGGGGAGCTGGCCTCACAAGTTCCTGAGGAAGGCTGGCTTTTATCCAACCGCCAGAAAGCCTCCTGTAGTCAGGTGAGCTGAATTCTGGATTGCCTTTTGGGGAATTGGAGTGTCCTTCGGACCTAATCAAGAGGAAATGGTCACTAGGCACAATTTAACTGGTTTGAATTGCTAGGTTTTCTCAGAAAAGTAGGCCTACATTACAGCAGTGATGTACTGATCTTGATTTTCATATTTAAAAAAAACTCTTTAAATTCTTACAGTTCCGACTGCAGAAAAATACACGTGTTTCCTTTTATTTGAATAATTAGCCACGTGATAACTCCGGATTGCTAGAGGACCCTAATCTGAACTGGTTTCTGCCTGTCAGAGAAAAGGATTCATGTTTCATGTGACTAGAAAGTCTTCCGGAGCTGGCCTCTGGGACTGTGCTGACTCGGACCTCTCCCCAACCCCACCTGGGCCTGCAGAGTAGATGAGGAGCACATAGCCATGCTCCCTCTGTGTGCTCCCTCTGTGTTTCCTATCTTTGTTATTGTGTGTTGCGGGGGGGGGGGGGGGGGGGGGGGGCGTTGAATTGTTTTTTGTTTTTTTTTTTTTGATGTTGGGGATTGAACCTAGGTTTGGGTGTGCCAAGCACATACCCACCACCCAACTATACCCCGTACCCTACATTCATTTCCTGTTTATTTCTTACTGGATGTTTACTCCTAATTTTCTCGTCCTTAACCCATGGCAGACCTCGAGCTCAGAGATTTATCTTTGCCTTCCAAGTGCCGGGATTAAAGACGCATGCCACCATGCGTAGCCTGGCCTCATTTCTGCCTCCGCCTCCGCCTAGCCACATCCCTAGATGAGCCACTCAAATCAAATGCCAGTTGTCACTCTACCCAGCCGAGTGGTTGTCTAGCATTGATGGAGTCAGCATATGATTGCTTGCTTGGGAGAGGATTGGAGCCTCCTGGGCAGGTTGCTGCCGATGCTCCCCAGGGCCACCTGCTGGACCATGCTCTGTGTCCTAGCAACTCCTATTAAGAGAATGAAAAACAGTTGCAGGTTCTTTGCTTCTCGTTCTTGAGTTGCTAAGAGCAAGTCTGCAGGAAACTCTGCTCGTTGTACCTTCCTCTCCGTGCCTAGAGAGTATTAGAAGGTGCTGCTGGGTTGTCTTTCAGTGGCCCATAAAACCTAGTGGTGGGAGATTGTTTTAAAGATAATAAATGAGGCTGGGAGATAAGTGACTCATTTAACCGCTGCTGCAGGAGACTAAAGTTCACTTCCTGGCACCAACGCGGTGGCTCACCACCATCTATAACTCCAGTCCCAGGCATCCCAGGCAGAGACACCATAAACTCAATGTGGTACACTGCCATGCATGCTGGCAAAACATAGGCATGCAATGAAAATCGTAAATTATGAGCATGCGTATGTAAATAATATTATGTAACCCCAGCCTTCAGATTTAATGATAACACTGACTCCTCCATGACCCCAGCCCCAACACTAAACGTTTTCTGATACTTAACATTAACCCTCCCCCTCCCCCACGCTTAGCCCTAGCTCTAACCTTAACTCTGTCCCATATCTATCTAACCCTAGTCCTGACCCTGAATGGAGTTCTAGATCGAGCAACCTTTGGCCTACTCCTAACCCTAACTCTAGTCCTAACCTAGCCTGTAACCCTGAGTATAGCAGCAAGCCGTTCTAACCCCAGCACTAGTGTCTTCAAGCTCCGTCTTAGCACCTCCTATACTTTCCTCGGTGAAATTTCAGTACTGTTCCCTCTTCCGTTCTCCGGACTCACAGGCCCTAGCACCAGTACCTAACATTTTGCTTTGAATTAGTCAAAACTTGCCTTTTAACAAAATTTGTCCTTATTGTGTGTATCTGTATACCCGTGTGTGTGTGTGTGTGTGTGTGTACATGCACATGCAGAGATCAGAACAGTGTGCAGGAGTCCTTTGTTTCCACTTTGTGGGTACTGGGGATCGAACTCTGGTCATCAGACTTGGAAGCAGATGCCTCATCAGCTGAAGCATCTTGCAGGCTGTGTCATGTTTTAATCAGGTATATGCCACAAATAATGCTAACTCAAAATAGTTATTTTCTTTTTCTATACCTAGGATCTTAAGGTCACAGGAAGCGAAGTAGTGGATTTTCAGGCATAAAACATCACAGTCCAGTAAACTTGGAGGAAGAAAGAAAAAAGCATATGGTCGAAAAGAAAAGAAAAAAGAAACATCGCAATATTTTCAATTTAAAGCAGAGTTGAGCCTGGAAAGATGGCTCAGTGATAAAAAGGTTTGGTGACCTGAGTTCCAATCCCTGGAGCTCACCTAAAAGTAACAGGCTGCACAGTATTGTCTCTGACCTCCACAGGCGTGCTATGACACTGGCACCACAGCCATGCACACGCATGTACATGCACGCACACATACATCATGCACACACAATACTAAAGTTTATATCTATTTTAAGTGGGCAATGGAGAATACATTATATGTATTCTCTAATGGATTCACTTTAAAAGGCAATGCTTTGTTTTAAAATCTGGATTTGCAGTACATTAGAACTTACACTTTTTAGGATGACTCCCGGCTGTCAGGTGAAAGCATACATAAACACTGCTAAGAGCAGGAAGGAAAGCTTCACGGTAGGTAATGGGGGTCTCTCTGGGGGGTGCAGTTTGTTTTCAACTGTATTTTCCTAGGTCATTGTAATGAGGAGGGACAGTGAGGCCAAAACTGATCTAATTTACATGATAATTCCATGTAAGAGTGACGAGCCCTGCAAAAGCAAAGCTGCTTATGGATATCATGTCGGTGTCTGTAGCACTGGCTAGCATCTGATAATAGAGATAATGAATGTGGGTCGGTTACTTCAAGTATTGTTAATACTTCTTAATACACTTTTAATACTAATGACTAAGTATTCCTTCTGATACCACGTTGGCTTCCTATTAATACTTTTACCTAGTTATTTACCCCAGTGCTATCATTTACGTTAGCTTTTCTATGGGTTCACAGGACAGAGCTGCATTCATTCCCCGATCTGTGGAGGGCTGTGTCTCCTCCCACCACTGAGCACAGTGTTCAGCCATCAGCTGGGGAAGCGCTGCTCTGTGGTCCCTCGTGGTCACTTTCTTCTGTTGTCTTAAACCCATGTCCAAGCAGTCTTCTCTGGTGAATACCCCACAATAGTCTCAGAGTTGGAGTTTGACCTCGTGAGACGTAGCTATAACTAAAAGAGTGTTCAAGATCCCAGTGCAGCTCCAGGCCTTTGTCGCCCCTGGCCTTTGTCAGGATGAGGTTTTTAGCATAAAGCTATATCCTGGGTTGACACACTTCGTTAACAAGAACAGTGAGCCAGAAGCGGAACTACAGAAGACAGAAGCAGGGTTAGTAAATTTAGGGACTATGGACTTGGATGGATTAGGTCTTTGTTTTTGTTTTGGCAGGGGCTGTCTATGTGCCCCACTGGGCAGCTGTTACTGGTACTTACAATAATAGTGACTGACTTTTTCCAGGCATTGCTGCTAGGGCAGATTAGTGACTTAACTACCATCCTTAGAATTTAGAGATGCAGACTGTTAGTAAAATTAGGCTAAGGTGTTTTTGCTAATGGCTTTGATGTAGAAAATTTAGACAGACACACTTTCAGTAGTTGATCAAAGAACTCATCGAGGTCTGGGAACAAGAACAGAGACAGCCAGTTATTACGGGCTGTCAAGCCTTTCTTGCCAGGATGGGTTGGTGACCAAAGGTGATGATTAATTTCTTGTATCCATTTCTGCCCTCAGCTTCCTGATATGATTTAATAAAAAAAAGCTGTTGATGAGTGTGCACTCACCCTGAGGATTTAGAGTATAGATGTCATTGTTTTTCATATATAAAAGTTTAGATTTGTGGTTCTTTTAACATTTTTTATAAGATTATCTTTTGAGATAATTACCTTTTGAGATAAATAATAAAATGATTGATGGTTTCTTTGTAACCACAAAATGCAGCCTGCCAGTAAAGGAACTGACTGGGAAAATTACCTTGCTTGCTTACACTCTGTTAATCTATAACAGGTTGCTTGGCCATGGATACATGCGAGTACTTGGGAATGGTTTGCTTTTCACTTGTAATAAGTAAAATGTTTGATCATGTAAGAGACATGAGAAACACACTGCCTCTTACTTGTAGTCATTGTAATCATTCACTTAAAACATAGGATGTAACCACATTGTCATTTTTTTTTTTTTTTTGGTTTTTCGAGACAGGGTTTCTCTGTGGTTTTGGAGCCTGTCCTGGAACTAGCTCTTGTAGACCAGGCTGGTCTCGAACTCACAGAGATCCGCCTCCACATTGTCATTTTTATATGGCTTGAAAGATTTTGCTGGGGTACAGAAGCTGTAAGGGAAAAATAAAGAGAGTTAGGAGGAAGACACCAGGAAAGACGTAGAAGGGGAGGTGTGGAAGGAAAACACTGGAGAAACGTGAAAGGGAAAAAGTAAAGAAGAGAGACCCCGACGTGTTGAAGGGGTGTGTGTTCCCCCTTTTGCCAGCCCCAGAAAACTGAGTTTCGCTCCTTCAGAGAAAAACGTCGACTTTAAAATGTAACTGGTGAATCTATATTTGATTAATCATTGCTTTTACATTTTATTAAATCTTATATTTCTAATCCTATCTTCAAACTGGCTTAATGTTTATTTTCCAGAAGGTTATTTTTTTATTTATTTATTGAGAAAAAAAAAAGTTTCCGCCTCCTCCCAGCCTCCCATTTCCCTCACCCTCTCCTGCCCCTTTCCCCCTCCCCTCACTCCTCTCCCCCTCCCTCTCTTTCCAGTCCAAAGAGCAGTCAGGTTCCCTGCCCTGTGGAAAGTCCAAGGTCCTCCCCTCTCCGTCCAGGTCTAGGAAGGTGAACATCCAAACTGGCTAGGCTCCCACAAAGCCAGAACATGAAGTAGGATCAAAACCCCGTGCCATCAGCCCTCATTGTTCGCCATGTTCAGAGAGTCCAGTTTTATCCTATGTTTTTTCAGTCACAGTCCAGCTGGCCTTGGTGAGCTCCCAATAGCTCAGCCCCACTGTCTCAGTGGGTGGGTGCACCCCTCCTGACTTCCTTGCTCATGTTCTCCCTCCTTCTGCTCCTCATTGGGACCTTGGGAGCTCAGTCCGGTGCTCCAGTGTGGGTCTCTGTCTCTATCTCCATCCATCCATCGCCAGATGAAGGTTCTGAAGGTTATTTTTGAAAAATATTTTTAATTATAAATTTTTATTTGTGTGGTGAGTTTATGTGTGCCAAATGAAGGTGCCCACTGAGGCCAGAGTGTGTTGGATCTCCTGGGACTGGATTTATAGGTGGTTGTGAGCCACCTGATGTGGGTGCTGGGAACTGAACCCGAGTCTTCTTCTGCAAGAGCGATCTGCACTCTATAGTCAGGCTTTTTGGGGGGCCACCAGCTCACAAAAAAATGACATGGAGACTTATATTAATTATACAAGCTTGGCCCTAGCTTAAGTTTATTTATATCTAGCTCTTATAACTTAAATTAACACATTTCTATTAATTTACTTTCTGCCTTGTGGCTTCATTGCCTCATCTTTATACTGCCCAACCTGCTTCCTCTGCATCTCCTGGCATCTCTGCCTTCTTCCCAGCATCCTCTCTGCCTGCAAATCCTGCCTTGCTGCCTTGCTGCTGGCTCTTCAGCTTCTTATTAAACCAATCAGTGTCACATCATCACAGTGGACAGAAAGATTATTCCACAACAGACCCTTACCTGATGAGCCACGTCTCCAGCCCCTCTGGAGATATTTTAGAGCTACAACTTCACAGTAACCTGCAATTTTGGCATACGTGTAAACTTTTTTTGAAACATTGTATTGCTTTTGAAACATACATACAAGTAATTTGATGTGGACTGAACGGTTATATTTAGGAATATGTATGTATATACATATATGCATACTGTGGAGGCCCAAAGAGGCCAAAGGTCAGAGAGTTTGAGATTATTGTGCTTCTAACTCAAACAGAGGTCCCACTTAGTTGTAAATCAGAGTTCTGCTCTCTCAAGGCTGTTGTCGGCACGTGGCTATTTGCCAGACCTCATGCTCCTGAGATAGGGAAGTAGTTGGTTTCTACCTAAAACAAAGTCTAAGGATCCAACTAGGTTCTAGTTCCCTTTTATGGAAATAACTTGGGGTTCCAGCCAGGGAGTGGTTTGCCCACACAGTGTTTGGTCTAGGGCATGAGTCAAGGGCATGAGAGATGAATGGACCCCATGACTTTGAATTTGTATGTTAATGCCGTTCTTTTGTTCTGCTCCTACCATTTGAAATCAGGGGTGTATTAAGCTGTTGGAAATTAAAAAGGGACGGATTTTCAGTACTCACTGAAATTCCCTCCCCATACTATCCTATATGTTTCTGCATTTTATTATTTTTGTTTGTGTCTTTGTATTCTTTACCGTATTTCTAAATTCTCGCGCCTCCACTCTGGAAGAAAGGTAATCTTGTCGAGGCTTGCCCCGACAGCATACGATAACAATTACTGAAAGAAGAAGAGGCCACGAATTTGCAGGAGAGTGGGGAGAGGAATATGGAAGAGTTTGGAGGAAGGAGAGGGAAAGGAGAAATGTCTCAATTATATTATAATCTCAAAAATAAAAACTTAAAATAAAAAATTGTGGAAATTGTATAGTTACAGTCATATGATTAAAAATATTAAAAGGTCAAAAAAAAAAAAGGCGTGACTTTAGAAGTCCCTTTCCCACAAAGACAAGCAGTGGGAATCAGCAAGACAGAATTGAACAGTGACAATATAACCTCAGTGCTCAGAAGGTCCCCAGAATGCAAGCCAATGACAGATATTTGGGGATGGGTTAAGAGCAAGACCCAGGCTACCGTCACCCACAACCACTAAACTGTCTCCCTGTGAGTTATGGGGAGTTCTTCCACTTCTGTAGTCCATCACCTTGGGGAAGTCATGGCAGAGTTTATGGAGTGGCAGCTTGAGCTGGGGCTTAGTACCGGGCATCAACCGGGAGGCTGAGCGCTGGGGAGGGCCGTCTGGAACCCACAAGCCTCACCCCTACAGCCCTGTCTGCTAGGTCCTATGCTCTAAAGATTCTAAAGCCCCCAGCACTATATCCTTTCCTGGGATAAAATGTAGAAAATATTCAAGCCATGACAGATTCCATTGAGTTCTATTAGAAAAGCAAACTGATTTGATGGTTATTAAGTGGGGGTGGGGGAAAGACAGACTTAACTCCCCTTTTGCCACATGGTGCCAAATTTGGTAAATAGGAATGTTACCTGAAACTTCTCTCCCACTCCTGAAGAGCTGAGAAATCCCAGGATGTTCAGCAGCTGTGGGATCCTGACGTCCCTTGAATGTCTTATGGCCTGTGGTGGTTTGAATGACAATCACCCCCATAGGCTCATCTACTTGAATGTTTGTTTCTCGGTTAGTGGACTGTTCAGGAAGGATTAGGAGATGTGGCCTTGTTGGAGGAGAGATCACTGGGGGTAGGCTTGGAGGTTTTAAAAGCTCAAAATCCGGCCACAGAGTTCCTCCAATCCTTGGGTTTGTCCCAAGATCAGACCACATAATCCCTCCAAACCCAGTCCATCCTGGAAAGTTCTGCCCCACCCTCCAAGAAACGCTATATAAAGCCCGTCTTCTGCTCAGTTTTCTGCTGTTTCCTGTCAGACAGAGGCAGTCACCCTTCCTCCCCGGGTCTTAAATCTTGTGTGAGGTTTGTTGTGTGGTGTGATTTCGTGGTTTTCCTCGACTCCCAGCTGCCGGGATACCGTTCCCGTCTTAGCTGTAACACTTGCCCGTGCCAGGTCTAGTCTTCCACTCCCGCGCTGCCTGCACCTTGCAAGTCAGTTCTCAGCTACTGTTCCAGCCCTGTGCCTGCCTGCCTGCCTGCCACGACCCCACTCTGATTAAATACTTCCTCTTATAAATGCTCAATTAAATGCTTCCTTTTATAAATTGCCCCGGGCATGGTATCTCTTTGAAGCAGCAGACCAGTAACTAGACAGGGTCCTCACTGATCGGCCTCCTGTTCATCACCCTGATTGAGCAGAGGGGACTGTGCTATTTTATCCCTAGGGATCAGTATTGCCCCCTCCCCCACCAAAGCAAATGGGAAATGCATAGTGCGGTGCCGCGGTGCCGCTTAGCTAGCTGGTTCGTAGGTGATTCCTCAGCCTGATGTTGACCAGGGGAAGGGGAGGAGCCATAATTCTCTCTGGTGGGAGGCAGACCTGGCAGATGGCAGGGTTTTCCTTTTGTATGTTGCAGAATCTTCCGGATTTCCTGTCTGTCCCCCTCACAGGTGACTCTGGCTTTCTGGGAGTTATTCCTTTTCTAGACTTCCCTTTCAGGGGCAGATAAGCATGGATCCCCACCCCCTCACGGTTAGAGTTGATGCCATGTTTATTTTCTGGTCTTGAGGAAGTGAGTCAGTTAAATTTCCAACTGAGAATCAACAGTTGTTGATTGTATACAATCACGTATTTCTTGATATTTCCTGCTCATTTGGTCTACTCTTTGAAACTTCCTGTTGCTTAAAAGACCCATAACAAAAGAAAGCCCTATGGCGACGACACTTCGTTACTCTATCTCATTTATTAGCTTCATAATTGTTGCCATTGTACCATTCTGTAAGCCAGAACTATGGCAGAGGGCAAGTAGTTTTAAAGAGAGCGAAGAAAGGTAGGTCGGTTGCTTTACTTTTTCCCACGCCTGACTCGAGGGGAAAGTCACGCATCCTCGCAGCTTGTGGAACAGCCGCCGGATCTTTATTAAGCTGGCCAGCAGCAGAAGGTCATCTCCACTCACGAACCGCAGGGCTGGGAGCTCCTCTGGTTTGTAGTACTTGTGGGCAAAGAAAGAGAGGGGCTGAGCTGAGTATCCAGGAGCAGGACGGGCAAAGGGGAGGGCCAATTGGAGTTGGGACAATGGGACCATTTTCCTCTGGAGAAGGAACGGAACTGCCCTGCTGTCGCATCAGCCATGGTAAACTTAATGAATGCCTGAGTCTCAGTAGTTTACCCTGAGGTAGCTTTGCTTGCTCAAGCGCATAGCCAGTGCCAGGTGCCGCGCGCGTGGTATTTTACGTTTTCCCAGTCGCCTCCCAGCAACTGCGAGGAGGCAGGAACCATTCATTCATTCCTTAGCTTATAGTTGAGAAACTGAAGCTCGAGTTCACTTGTGTGACCAAGGGGCAACTGCACGCTGCAACTGGATGTCTAGCTTCTTAACCCCTGAGTTATGGCCGACATGGACTGTGCTTTGATCAGGTCGGGGCAAAGCACCAGAATAAAGGTCGCGGAGAGAGCCTGTTCTATCCTTACGGAGCTAATTGTTAGTGGGGAAGGCAGCCATGATGGTAAGAGAGGCAAGCCCGGCTCAGCCAGTATTGGGGAGAGACAGGTTCACGGGCAGCTCAGTAAAATGTGGTAAAATGAATACTTGGTAAAAACCTGGGCAGTCTAGCGGTGTCTCCAACATGATTAGAACCGGTTTCCTGGCCCAGGCTAGAGCTTTCTGCCATAGCAGAGAGGAAACAGAAACCTCAAAACACAAACTATAAAACAAAGTGGCCAAGGCAGGTGATGCCGTCACACAGCGAGCTCTTGGTTCGTGCTGCTGGGATTTAAGTCTGAACTGAAAGGGATTTTAAGAGAGAAGAAAATGTAAGGTTCGCTTCAGTAACACAGGGCACCTTCACTGTGAATTCCAAGAACTCTCAGTGGACACATTAGGCATCCATCTATCCCATCAGTAATCAGATTAGCAAAATTATTTTACTCTTAAAATCTAAATGATTGGCCGGGCGGTGGTGGCGCACGCCTTTAATCCCAGCACTCGGGAGGCAGAGGCAGGCGGATCTCTGGGAGTTCGAGGCCAGCCTGGTCTACAAGAGCTAGTTCCAGGACAGGAACCAAAAGCTACGGAGAAACCCTGTCTCGAAAAATCAAAAAAAAAAAAATCTAAATGATTGAAACTATTTTTCTAATGCGCTTACCCTTACTTTGGTCCCAACGCTGATTCTCGCCTGTTGGCCCATTGCTAGAAAATTAATGGAGACCTTGTCTTGTTCTAAGATGCGAATTCCAATGTGGTGGTTCAAGGCCAGAAAAACAGGTTTAAATGAAGCAAAGGTCGAGGAAGGCATGGAACTTGACCAGTTCCACGTTCGTATTCTGTTGCCAGCTTGGTCTGAATATTGGCCTCCCAGGACGTTGATGTAGACCCTGGGAGGAAATTAGAGTCACTGATGGGAGAGCTGCGTGTGGTGGCCTCATACTTGCAATCACAGAGGGCTGTGGTGGGACAGGGTGAGACCTTGGTTTGAAAAACCACGGAAGCCGGGCGGTGGTGGCCCACGCCTTTAATCCGAGCACTTGGGAGGCAGAGGCAGGCGGATCTCTGTGAATTCGAGGCCAGCCTGGTCTACAAGAGCTAGTTCCAGGACAGGAACCAAAAGCTACCGAGAAACCCTGCCTCGAAAAAATAAAAATAAATAAATAAATAAAAGAAAAACAACCGAAAAAGCCCTACGAGTGGTAGCTCTGTAATTCAAGGCTAAATTATCCCTACCATTTCCTAGCCAAGGCAGATGGGTGTCGAGGTCTCTAGGTAACTTAGTGACGCTACTCACTTTACACTATTTGGAGTACTGGGTTCAAATCGAAGCATACTGATAAACTGATATAAAAAGGCCGTGTGTGTGTGTGTGAGAGAGAGAGAGAGAGAGAGAGAGAGAGAGAAGGAAACCTGGAGGTTTCCTCTGGGAAAAAGGATACAGAGGGGAAGCTATTTCTGAGAGACATGGGACCAATGCTTAGATTTTCATCAGGCCAAAATGCAAGACCGCGGATGTAAATTTGGGGGATGCCCAGAGTACTCCTTGTGCAAGAGAGCGGACACAGCTAAAAGTCAAATACCCTTCCTTTTATAATTCTTTTCTTGGGGGGTTAGAGGGTGCTGGTGGCTGAAGCCGAGGTGTTGGCCATGTATGTTTGAGCTCTCCCACTGGGCTGCACCACCAGCCGTTAAGTACGAGGCTTTTGGGGTCTGGGTATGGAAAACAGGGGTTCAGGGGTACGTCTGAGTGCGTGGCAACGGAGAGAAGTTCTCCAGCAGAGCAAAGATAAGCAGTGCTCAGATGAGGTGGGCTTCTCCAACCGTGTGCATTGCCAAATAGTCCCGCTTGCTCGGAGGTTTTATGGCACTCATCACCGTGACAGTCTACTGGGCAACCTCATTCCCATGCTCCCTTACCATTTTCAGCGGAGGTAACCACCCCTACCGTGAAAAGAGGTCTGTATTCTGAAAGGTTTGGCTAGATTTGACAATGCCCACGAGGGCCCCAGGAATAAGGGAACTTACCTCTTGTTTCTCCAGCACTGACTGATCACTGACCCTAACCTGACAGCAAAAGAAATGAGAAACCAGGAGGATGCCCTACAGGAGCCGGGAAGGGGCGATTTCACACAGCAGGATTTGACTGAACTGCTCTGAATCAGTTCTTTGATTATTCTTGGAGCTTATACCTTAATTTTAATCTATATTTAGCTATGTAAGGATAAAGATTTGGGATACGCCTTCAAGGAACTTCAGGCTACAGAGAAAGGAGACTTACTTCATAGAGGCAGGGAGAAGGGGCTTTGGGGATGGCAGGGACCAGTCAGAGTGCTCAAGAATTCAGCTCACAGAGTTGGGGGCCCCTGAAATCATCTGGTCTCTATGGGAGACAGTTATTGTAACACTACACCAAATGTAGCCCAGACTGACTATTTGAATCTGGAAGGATAACTAGAGATTTCCCATTGTACATGGTGTTAGCGGATCCGTTGCTACCGTGGACTAGAAATACAAACGCTTCACTGCATCCCAACTTTGTCAGCAAGGTCCAAAGTCTGCCAGTTGTTGTCAGTTTCCCAAGTGACATTATATACCCACAGATAATTTAAAATCCAACTACGGTGGCTTACATCTGTAATCTAGCTAACCTAGTACTTGGAAAGCTGAGGGTCACAAATTTAAGGCCAGGCTGCTCTGTAGAGGGAATTCCAGTCTGGCCAGGGTTACAGAGTGAGGCTGTGTCTACACACACACACACACACACACACACACACACACACACACACACCTTTCTGAAAGGCTTAAATTGTGTTTGAAGTTAGAACCCAAGTGTTTTTTTTTTTCAGATTAAATGGAATAATATGAACTTATACAGTGTATATACTGGTAAATTATAAGGGAATCAAGACCTTTCCACAGAGATTAAAATCTTTATATTATGATGTGTGTATGCCTGAGGTGCGTGTGGTGGGGGTTGCCTGTGAGCCACAGCGTGAGTCAGGAGGTCAGAGGATGACTCCCTGCAGTCAGTTTCCTCCTTCCTCCCTTCTGTGGATCCCAGGCTAGAATGGAAATGCCTTCCCAGGCTTTGTGGCCCCAGAGGTTTGCATATTATTGTCTGGCATGGCTGCAGGAAGCTCACTAGCTGAGAATGTATCTCAGACAGTAAGCAACCCAGCATTGTGTGTCTCTGAGCTATGTTACTTTCTAAAGACCGCTAACTTGAAGAAATCTTTCTAAAGCCATTCTTATTAGAGTAGAAAACAGAATCAAAAACAAAATAGCAGCAAGGGCCTGAGAAACCTACCAGACATTTCCATTAGGGTGATAGCAGGAGCTTCTCCCAGAGGAGTTGAGCACCGCCAGGATTGCGGGGTTGGTGGATGTGTCTTCTTGGACAATACAAGTGAAGCCATTTGTCTTGTTGGGCACCTGGATAATGGCCAGATTTCCAGATGGATAGCTGAGGTCAGATAAGGTCCTGTGACATTTCTAGTGATCCTGGACTATGCGTGGAATAAAGTTAATTTATGAGGAGCTTTTTGAAATTATGAAGCATTCTGAAAAGGTCGCTGTTTTAATACAAAAGAAATTTATGCTTTTATATGGATGAAAATATATTTATGAAAGGTAAAAATTCTCAACAAAGTGGTAAGAAATAGAATTAGAGATATGGAAGAGGATTGTGCATCATGATAAAATTAAATTTATCCCAAAAGATATAAGGGTGATTCAACATTGAAAATCAACAAATAAAATAAACTGCATTAGTAGGATAGAAAGCAAAAAGAGCATGGCCATCTCAATAGGTACAGAAAAGTCTTCTGAAAAACCAATACCGCTTCCTGATAAAAAAGACTTAGTAGTTCTCAAATAGATGAGAACATCTTCAGCCTACCAAAGGGCAGTCACAGAAATACCGCAGGCTAGCAGTCTGCTTCATGGTATGCTTTCCCGTTAAAGTGAGAACCCAAGCAAAGATGTCCATTCCCACAATTTCCCATGCTTAATATTCATATTACAATTTTATCTGTTTATTTATTTGTGTATATGTATATGTGTGTGTGCCACAGAGTGCATGCATACAGAGGATGGAGAACGACTTGCAGGACTGGGTTCTCTCTCTCTCTCTCTCTCCACTGTGTGGGTCCTGGCAAATTGAACTCAGATCACCAGGCTTGGTGGAAAGTTACCTACCATCTTGCTGGCCCCTTCTGGGTCAATTTTACATGAACGTCCTAACCATGGAAAATTTAGGAAAGGAAAATGTCTAGATTGGAATGGAAGGTAAAAAGCATACTTGGGATCTGTGTATACAGAAAGCCTTAGGGACACAGCGAAACAAAACTTTAGAACCAGTGAGTGAGTTCAGGGGGACTGTCACCGTGGGCTGCAAGACAAAATCAACTCGGTTTCTTTATCTTAGCAGAGACCATTTGAAAATGGAATAAAGAAAACCATCCCTCTTGCAGTAGCATCCAAAAGAAAGCCCGCCGAGCATGTCCAGGGGTGTTAATTGGGTCTGTGTGCAACGGCTATTCAGAAACAAGGGTAATCAAGACTGATTTCGAACATCAGTCACAGCCTCTAAGAGTGCTAAGAATTAAAGTCGCGACCCTGAAACAGAAGTAAAAGTTGGCACCTGCGTTCTCTCTCATGGGGACTCCAGCTTTGTCAAGTACAGCTGTGAATGTGTTTTCCTGGTTTATGTTTAGGGTTTGCCTAAACATCTGGGACACTGACCGAAAACGACAGGAAGCACTCAGTTCATGAAAAGTTCTCTTTGGGTTTTTGTTTCTTTTCTCCAGAGACTCTGGGTGGCTTTTATGCCCAAACTCTATGGGCTGCCTGTCTGAGTGGCCTATGGCGAAGTGGTTAGTGACTTAGTTCGTGGGTGTATTAACTGGTCTGTGGTTTGGGGGGTAAAAAATATCAGAGCTGGAAATGCTCAAATTTCTCATCTAGAATTTCTTCTCTTAGGGATTGAACTCAAGGAAGTGTGTTGTAAGTGTGTAGCAGGTAAGGCAGAGAGCTGTCCCCACGATGGGCTCACGGACTCAGCACTGTCTGGTACAAAAAGTGGAGTGTCTCAATGTCAATCACATTTTATATTCCCTAACCATTATATAAAAGAACCAGTTCAAAGGGAAATATATGATATTTATATGCATATATTTATCTCATTAATATGGAAGCTTACAGACTCAGGGCGGTATAAGGGAAGGTGTATTTCAAATGTCATCTGCTTTTCTCTGGATGGTAGAATTCTGGGAGTATGTGTGTATTTTCTGTAGCCCCCCCCTCCCCCCCCATTCTCTCTCTTTTCTGTCCTGTCTTTTCTGTTTGGTCCTCCCTCTCTCCTTTCATTTTCTATTGGGATTAACACCAAGGCCTAGCACATGTGACCTGTCACAAACCTCCTCCCCAGCTCTTTTGTGATTTTTGATTTTGGGATTGGTTCACTCTAATTTGTCCAGGCAGGTCATGGACTTGCTATCTTCCTGCCTCATCTACCACCTCAGCCTCCCCCACCTCAGAATCCTCCTCTACCTCAGCCTCCCATACCTCAGCTTCCCCCACCTCAACCTCCCCCACCTCAGTTTCCCTCACCTTGACCTCCCTCACCTCAGCCTCCCTCACCTCAGCTTCCCACACCTCAGCCTCCCAAGTAGCTGAGGCTACAAGCCTAGGCCATCAGGCCCTGCCTGTTTACCTTCATGGGAAGTAAAGCTAATACAACAACGTATGGAAAGAAAGGATACAATATTTGTGTTGTCCCGTCTGGAAAGGAGGTGAGAAACTTGCTTCCGTGCTTGTAGTGCTTCTCCAAGAGTTCGTTCTTCACGATCTGCAGGTACGGCAAACAACATTAACTGCTGGCTGCTGACGTCACCCACGGAGCAAACCATTTCCTTACTTCCTGTGCTTAGCCCTGCTTCAGCAACATGGGACAGTCAGCAGCAGTGGTTTACAGATCATTTGAACGCCTGCAGTGTAGCGTAATAAACCCCTTCTCATCGCTTACCTATTGAAAGTTTTATTTTTTCGTGTATATTACCATAAAAAAAAAAAACAAAAGAAGACAAACCAGTCACACCACAATGGTAACAATCATTTCCTTATTGTAAGGCGTTCACACATCTGTGGAAGCGCTGGGCTGAAGGGGTATTTTATAAATCTGACCTACTTCGCTGTGGAGTAATCTTTTAGTACACCATGAAGATGTGTCTTTGCCAAGGTGCCCTCTGATTAGTTTAATAAAGAGCTGAATGGTCATTAGCTATGCGGGAAGAGGTTAGGCAGGACTTCTGGGTCCAGAGAACTCTGGGAAGAAAAAAGGCGGGGTCACGAGCCAGTTTGCAGAGACAGAGCAAGGCATGCAGGAGGGGAAAAAGCCACGTGTTACATAGTAGCAGGTAGGTGAGTAGAAATGGGTTCATTTAAGTTTTAAGAGCTAGCGGGGCAAGCCTAAGGTATAGGGTGAGCTTTCAAAATTAATAATAAGTCTTCAAAATTAATAATATGCTGTTCTTTGTGAGCTGGTGGCCCAAAGAACAATCCATCTACACTGCTTTATTCACCTTTCCCCTGTGTTGGGGATTGAACCCAGGGCCCTGCATGGGCTAGGCACTTTCTACCCAGCTACCTCCCCAGCAATAAGCCAGTGAGAAGACAGTGACGACACAGGAAGATGACCATCGTGGCTCCAAGTCCAACCCCTTTTATATGGAAGTTCAGTGTGAACATGAATCCGTAGCTGATAATGCTGATGATAGACTGAGGATGTGGTTTAATTCTCCTGATCTTGGTTTGCACTAAAATGGGACAAGAATTCCTAGGGTGAAATGATCTAATTTTTGGATGGACATTGTCATTTACTTTGAAAACTTATTGTTCCATTTGGAAATGATAGCCTCTCTAAAAGTGTGTGTGTGGGGGGGAAGGCTATCGTTTCCAGAAGCTATGAAATATGGAATTTCCAGACAAGCGCCACAGGATGTTATTTCAGCAGCGAATAATTGTGAAACAAACGCTGTGCCATGACCACACAAGGTCCTAAATGGAACCAGAGGTTCCAGTAGTCTCCTACTGTGCTCCCCCTAGTGTGCACAGGCCAGTGTGCCCACGCCAGTGTGCCCACACCAGTGTGCCTACCCTGGTGTGCGCAGCCCAGTGGGCCAAGTACAGTATCAACACTCTGCCAAGATGCATCTGACAGTGTGATTTTATGGTAATTTCTGTGTACTTCTGTATGTTCGTCATTTAGATGTTCTCTTTTTTAATGTTCTATATATGGTGTGTGGTAGTTTGAATAAAAATGACCCCCATAGCCCCATAGGGCACTATTAGGAGCTGTGGCATTGTTGGAGTAGGTATGGCCTTGTTGGAGGAAATGTGTCACTGGAGCTGGGCTTTGAGGTCTCAGATGCTCAACCTATACCCAATGTGACAGTCTCTTCCTGCTACCTCCAGATCTGGACGTAGAACTCTCAGCTACCTCTCCAGCAGCATGTCCACCTGCATGCAGCCATGCTTCGTGCCATGATGACAACGGACTAACCCTCGGAACTGTAAGCCAGCCCCAATTAAATGTCTTCCTTTATAAGAGTTGCTGCGGTCATGGTGTCTCTTCACAGCAGTAGAGATGCTAAGATAGCTAGGATCATCTGTTGTAATTGTCAGGTCCTCTTTCTTCTCAAGGGAAGACCCCTCTCCTTGAGCCGCTGCGCTGCAGTGTCTTTGATTTGCTCGTGGTTTTCTACACCTGTTTGCCACTGCTCATTGTGGGTGAGGGACCCCAGGTTTCTCCATCTTTTGGCTGATAGAAGCCCGGATAACTAGAACATTCTTAGGCATGCCTGCATGCTGGTATTAAGTTCCTGTCAGGTGTGGCTCCACCAAGGTGACTTTATAGTTCTGTGTCACATCCCATGGCACAGCAAATGCTGGTCGGCTACTGTCCGGTCCGCTCCCCAAAGCTCAGCTCTATCAGAGTTTATACTGTTGCCAGTGTGGTTAGTGTGAAATGAATTTTCATTTCTCGGGTGACGAAGGAAGTTGAACAGGCTTTCGTATGATTTCAGTCATCTGCATTTTCTCTCGTGAAAAGTTTCCGTTTGAGTTCTTGGCAAAGGGCTCACTTTTCTGTAGGATCCACTTTTGTGTTTCTTTGTTTTGTTTCTGACAGAGGGTCTTACTATATAGCCCTGGTTAACTAGAAACTCGCTATGTAGACCAGGCTGATCTTGAACTCACAGAGATCTGCCCACCTCTGCCTCCTGCCACTGGGATTAAAGGTATGCACTGCCACACCTGGAAAAATTAACTTTTTCATCTTGGTTTTTAAAAATTCTTTGTAAATTTAGGGTATAAAACCTTTCTTTATATGTCATATGTAATTAAATGATTCTTCATTTTTTGGTTTTTTGAAATCTTAAATTTAATTAATCAAGGGGCTGGAGAGATGGCTCAGCGGTTAAGAGCATTGCCTGCTCTTCCAAAGGTCCTGAGTTCAATTCCCGGCAACCACATGGTGGCTCACAACCATCTGTAATGAGGTCTGGTGCCCTCTTCTGGCCTGCAGGCATACAGGCAGACAGAACACTGTATACATAACAAGTAAATAAATAAATATAAAAAAATTAATTAATCAAGTCCTTGGCAATGTATGTAAAATACACTCTTCTTAGAACCCAGTTTTTGTAGGAACTCCTTTGGCCAATAGCCTTTAAGGTACCGGCCCATTTCAGGCGTGGCCTCATGTATTATAAATGCAGATGAAAAGCGGGTGTGGGTCTCTTGGCTGCTGGATTCGGTTCCAGTTCCCAGCACAGGCAGAGGACTGCGGATTGCTGCTCTTTCTGTGAGTTTATCCCCAGATAAATAAACCTTTGTTATACTCCATTAAGGGCTTTTGTGAAACTCTTTTGTAAGCCAACAACCTGTGGGGATTGCATTGGGTCATTTAAGAAAAGAGTGTCCCCTTTAAAATTCTTCCTCCTTAACTACAGGAACGTGGAGGTGCACTGCAAACTAGAACACTTCAAATGCTAACACAATTCTGAGGAAGTAAGGTTAGGACTTTGGTGATGTTTCCTCCCGCCTTTTAATTTTTTAAGAGTTCCAGATGGTCTTTAATGTACAACTATCACATTTTAAGGCCAAAAGGCTTTAACTAAGAACATTATTAATAAGACATAAAGTGTAGAAACAGTTGCAATCCCAAGTCTGTACCAGTTATTTTTGAGAAATAGCAATGGGCCATGCAGTGAAGCTCCGTGAGAACTTTTATTTGTTTTAAGCAAAACTGTCTTAAAAAAAATCAAGCCGGGCAGTGGCGGCACACGCCTTTAATCCCAGCACTCGGGAGGCAGAGGCAGGCGGATCTCTGTGAGTTCGAGACCAGCCTGGTCTACAAGAGCTAGTTCCAGGACAGGCTCCAAAGCCACAGAGAAACCCTGTCTTGAAAAACCAAAAAAAAAAAAAAAATTAAAAAAAAATCAAAAACAAAATTTGTAAAAGAATTACCTTTCCACACATTTTCCTGGAATCACAGCAAGTGATGGAGATGTTCCCCATCAGAATATCATCTTCTTCTTTGTCATAGATCTTTTCCAGCAAATCCAGAGAAAGCTGGTAAGAAATTGTCTTCAAGGGCTTTGTATCTGTGGGAGAAAAAAGTCGCAGGAAAGCACATACATGCTTTGCCTTAAAAAAAAAAACTTTATAATAAAATTCAAGCCCTTTGGCAAATGCATCGATTTATCACACTTTTTTTAATGGAAGAAAAATAAGGATATCTATTAAATTTAAATTAGGAAGAGGTTCTTTGATTTAAAAATGATCATAATTTTCTATTAAATAGAAAATGAAAATTCCTCTGAGAGAGTTTTTATTATGAGGAATTTCTAGGCTTTGAGTTTCTCCCTCCCTCCCTCCCTCCCTCCCTCCCTCCCTCCCACTCTCCCTCTTTTCTTTCCTTCCTCCCTCTATCCCTCACTCCTTCCTTCCTTCCTTTTTTTCTTTCATTTTTTTGGGGACAGGGTCTGAACTATATAGTTCTGACTGCTTGGAACTCACTAAGTAGACGAAGCTGATCTCAAACTCCCAGAGTCTGACCGGAGTGCTGGGATTAAAGGTGTGTGTGTCCCCATGCCTGGTGGCCTTTAGTTTCAATAAGAAACAGTGAATTTCAAGACCCCCCCTCTAATATTAGATATTTAGTTACAAAAATACAAACTGAACTGACTACTCTTAAGTTCCTCTTCAATAACAGAAGGACCTTGCTGCTGACTGAGAAAGTTATTTCTTCTAAATACTATGTATGATTTCTGGCGCGAAACTCATCTGCTCCTGTTCTGTACCCGCCCTGACTAGTTCTGGCAAGTACAAGAAGAAAGCATTCAAATGTCTTTTAACAAACTTTCCACATCCAAGTTTGAGGAAAAGAGTGAAACGTGAAACATGTGCTTCCTAACACCAGAGACACAAGCTTGACAATGCTCAGTCACTGTCTAGGCAGTGCTCTGGGGATGTTCCTGGATGACAAAGATTAAGAACTCTAAAGCCAGAGAGCCTAACCCCGGGTGTCTTGACCCATTTCACCCATAGACACAGACTCTATGACACTTTCAAATGAACGCACTCAGCATTTCTGTAACATGTACTGATTTTATGCCTCGGCTCAACATCTGAGCTTTCTGATGCCGAACAGCATCCCCGACAACATCCTTACCGTCTTCAGTTAACGGGGTGCTCGGTTCATGGGAGACTATTGCGAAGTGTCTGGCCATTTGACGTTCTTGTTTTCTACAAAATCAAAACCATCAAGCGTAAATCGGAACTGTGGTTGAAAGCGGGAATAGTCTACTACAAATTTCAACTTCTCAAGTACCATCCTTTGCTATTTTCATCTGTTATCACTTATAAATCCAGTTTACGTCATCAGAGCATGGGAGTGGGCTTATGGGGCAAATTTCTCGAGCATAGGAATTTTGAATTGCCCTGATAATTTATAATTGACAATTTCTACTTTAAGCCATTGAGCTCACTAGGTTCTATCTCTACTATCATCATCATCATCATCATCATCATCATCATCATCATCATCATCATTATCAATACCATCATCATCATCATTATCATAACCATCATCATCAACATCATCATTATTTAGTATCTGTGTATGTGGTGATAGGGATTCAATTTAGGGCCTTGTGTATACAAGGGAATCATTCTTGAACTGAGGTTCTTCTTGGAACTTTTGAATCTCATGACATCCACCAGGAATATTATAATGAGTTTGCTTTAGTTCATTTCTATTTCTTTATACGAAACATATCCTCATAATTATGTATTTTGAGAGACCAGGGTTCATTTTATGAGATGCTCCTTGGTTAGTGTTTCCTGTCTGGCTCAGTACGAGGACCCTGCCTTACCTCTGTATGGCTTTTTCCTTTGCCTTGAGTCTATCTACATCACTGCCATGGGCTGCATGAGGATGAATACTGATTAAGTCCGTTTTAGCACTTTGGATGTTTAGCCTTTCCTTATTGATATAATCAAGAAGATTTTGTAACTGAAGACAACAGAAGGCCTGAAAGACAAAGAGGGTATGATCCAGTTATGGGTAAGAAATAGGTGAAGAGAATCAGAGGGGTAAAACCCCCAAACCACCAATGAGATATGGATAACACCTGGACCAAAGGTGGGAGAATTCAAGCCTATTCCTAATATCATGTTATTGAAGTCTGTTGCCTCCCCCGCTCCCCTTTTAGAGGGAAGTATATAAGCTGGTGGAAAATAAATGTGGATGGTCCAGTGTTCGGTGGATTTCCCTCCGGATGCTGTTCTGTGTTTCTGCCTTTTATTTCTCTCCTATCTCTGTTCCTTTTGCTTAATAATCTAATCCTCATGCTCCTGCCCTAGTGCATGTGAATTTCGTTGAGGCTGGACACCGGCTGTTCTGGGATGACGTGTGTGTGCCCCAACACCAGGCTGGACCCCGACAATTCCGGGATGACGTGTGTGTGTGTGCCCCGACACCAGGCTAGCCAGCTCTGTCAACCCATTCCTCTCGGTCTTTTATATGATATCTGTCCTAGTGAATGCGATGGTTGTGATTGGCATCTCCTTGACAGGTAACACACAGGCCTTAAGAAAAACCACATAAGGGAAAGAGGCAGGGGAAAATACTACATGCATTACAGTTCCTCGGTCAAACCTTTAGAACTAACTTACACGCTTTGGGTGCTCAGTGTCAGTGTTGTCAGAGCAAATGTCCATATCGGAAAGGAGCGATTGTAGGACACTTCCACAGAATTCACACTTGAGGACTAGGTCTTCTTCATCCTTCAGAGAAAGGGAGAGAAAGAGAAAGGAAGTGAAGAAGTGCCCCGGGGGCCCAGCAGACCTAGGGGCAACTGGAGTAGCTTTCTGGGCAGTGAATATCTATCAGGGCAACAAAGGCAGTGGGAGATGGGCCGATTCATCTGAGAACACTTGTCACTGACATACCTGATGGGGACTTTTTAAGGGTCTGAGGTTTTGTGGCTGAAGGGATCGAGCTAACAAGGTCCGTGTAGTCTAGTATGTGGCATCACTTCCGCCCAAGGGCTAGAAGGGAAGAAGCTGCCTGAGATGTGTTTGGAGTGCTGTTCTCTGGTACTGCTTGTGTGGCAGAGCTCAAATTGACCATGTACAATTGCAACTTTCTATAGTCAACCAGAGTCTTTCCTTCAGGGGGACCCCTGATTGGGGTTCTGAACTCCACAAGGAAATCCAGGAAGAAAAGAAACAGATGAGGGGAACAAACAAAATGGAAGTCAGGGTGGCTCGGGTAAGTTTCTTCTGAGGGGTTCCTGAACTGGGGCCATGTTGGTAATTCAACACATCTACGATTGCAGGGGATCCTGGGCAGGTGAGTAGCTGTGCCTCAAAAAAAAAATCCTCTAGGGCAAGACTCAGAGGTGCCTTTCAGATCATAAACAGCCCTGGCACATCTGTGTTTGCCATCTAAGCTGTCCTCTGAGACAGGAAAAGTACCCAGTTATCAAGGTGATGGTCTTAGCTGGTGCCGCTGGGGATTGGCCACTTGAGTATCTGTAGGCATTTGAAACCGTCCTACAACAAACTCGACGCCCTGTCAACAGCAGAGTGCTGAGTGGGCAAAGCCTTGCATTGGAGAGGTGCTGGTGGAAAATACGGGGCCACCCTGAAGTGATGACTGTTTCTGTACCAGGGACTCGGTGGTACATCCTTTGGCTCACGATTCTTTCACCCCTCCACCTGAGAATGAAGCAAGACAGATCCCTTGGAAGACCACGGGTGGCAGTGGACTCTTCATAGGAAAAGTGTGGGGAGAGGAGGGTTAGACAGGCCAGCTACCACCGCTCCTGAACGCAACTCATGGCAATGCTACCTGCAGTGTCTGCCTCCAGAGCCGGAGGAGCCAGCCTTGTCTAGGTCAGGACATCCCCCTGGAGAAGAAGCCATAAGGTCTTTTTTTTTTTTTTTTTTTTTTTTTTTTTTTTTATGGTCAAGTCCATCTCTGTGTCAGAGGAAGACTGTAACCCCACTACCTCCAGAGACTTCTCTGGATAGAAGCCCTTCTGGCTCAGAGGAATCAAAGCGCTCGGTTCAGGTAAAAATTGCAGTCCGAAGAGTCTAGTTTGCAGACCTGAATGAACAGCTGTTGGTGATAAGTTGCGCGGTATTTAACGCGTTGCCCTTTATTAATACCACACGGTTCAACTGCTGTGCACAATGGCAATGAGCTGCACATCAGTGCGTTCACACAGGGTCTCATCGGTCCTGCACATGTGCTGTGTTCATGGGGCACAGCTGGGGCCTCCTTACCCACACACAAAACATCACCTAGCATATGCCAGAAGAAGTTGTCTAGGGGATTGGGATCTGGGAATGGGCATTCCCTTCACAAGGTCATCTGCTAGCTAGGCTTGGGGATGACCATTTTACCAGCGATTCCGTCACCGCACAGGAGTGGAAGGCGGTGCCCTAGCTCACTGGAGTCACTAATGAAACCTTTGTCTAGCTTTTCAAACACAATCCGTAACTGGTCCCTTAATGTCATTGAACATGTCAAAGGTCCACCTGTGTTTGCTTTGTGATCACTATCGTTGGTTGAATTGTGTCTTCTTAGAAGGTATGTTGAAGGTCTAACTTCTGGTACCTGGGAATGTGACTCTATTTGGTCTTCATGAAGGCCACCAAGTTAGAATGAGGTTATCAGAGCAGGCCTTCATCTAGTATTATTAGTGTTGTCAGTAGAGAAGGACCTTTGGACCTAGGGACCCAATAAGAAACCAGCAACAACTGAGGCAGAGACTGGCAGGGTGCAACTACCAGCCAACAATGGCCACACATTGCCCCCCAGTCCTTAAAGAGGAAAAAGCGAAGAGAGAGTCTTATTACAGAGGTGACCCTGTTGATATCCGGACCCAGACTTCGAACCTCCGGAGCCATAGTGCAGAGGTTCTTTTGTTTTCCAGACTCAGTTATTAAGACTTAGGAAACCACCGCGTGCTTTTCCAAGTAAAGACACCCTTTGCTTTGATTCTTTAAAGGTCTGTTCACATCCGTGGTACAAATCACTGTGTGGCCCCATGCCATCCTTTACAGAAATAATAAGACTTATGAACTGAAGTTACCTTGATGCTAATGTCCAGACAGGGAATGTCTTTTCTATATGACAGCAAGGGCGGAGGCCCAACGCTGGCTAGTGTCCTTAGAGGAGATTCAAAGAATTTTACAAACTCTTCATGATACTAAATATTAAGAAGAGAGGGGGAAAAATTAAAGATTGAATAAGTTGCTTTACAACAAGCACAGTGCATTGGTTGTTGTGGTAAATAGCTCTCACCTCCGTCTCACATAAAATACTTAGTCTCGGCTCTTCAGGATTAATTACCCATGTTCCTGAAGAGAAAGGATAGGTTCAGATGAGAAATTGCAACCGTTGTGCTGTGCGTTCTGTTGTCCTCTAGCCTAGAGATCCTCGCCCGTCCTGACCTCATAACCCTATCTACTCAAACACAAATAGGTATGTATGTGCCCACACACAGCCTAAGCCCTTCATCTGCCCTGCCTGCCCGTGTACATCTGTCTTTTCCAGCAAAGCAAACATCCACTTACCTCTTAGCTTAGAAGCCGGCGTTTCTGGTTGCACCTCCTTTGTTTCTACGGGTGGTACTTTTTCTAAAAATAGAATAAGAGAGAAAGTATATATGTACTTATCATCAATTTTGAAAAAGGAGAAACAAGTTAAATAGGAAGAAAAATAAAATAGAAAAATAAATGCCTATGTTTGTTTCAATTTCAAATGTCCCCCCCCCCCCTTTGTAAATAAGAATTGAATAAAGACACACATGGGGGTCAGCTCTTTGGGAAGATAATGATACACAAATTTTCACACACCAGGGCCACTTTATTGGTTCCTAGTTAGCTTTAGCTACAAACTTAACACAGCCAAGAGTTGCCTGAGAAAGGACTATCAATCGAGGGACTGAATGGGCCAGATTCACTGGTGGGCATGCGCCTTAATTTTTTATTGCTGTGCTAAGACATCATGTTCCAGGCAGTGTATAGAAGAAAGAAGAATTTATTGGTGGCTTACAGTTTCAGAAACTGAGCCCATGACCATCATGGCCGGGAGCATAGAAGCAGGCAGGCAGGCAGGCATGGTGCTAGAACATTAGCTGAGATTTTCCATCCTTACCTGAAAGCGGGAGGCAGAGACACCTCACTGGGAATGGTAGGAGTTCTTGAAACCATCGAGCCCATCTCCAGTGACACATCTCCTCCAACAAGGCCACACCTCCTAATCCTTTCCAAACAGTTCCACCAACTGGGAACCAAGGATTCAAATGTACGAGCCTATGGGGAGGGGGGCATCCTCATTCACCCACCTCAGCATGTCTATGGGGGGTTGTCTTGGTTGCTAATTGAGGTAGAAGGGTCAGCCACTGTGGGTTTTCTCTTTCAAGACAGGGTTTCAGTGCATATCTCTGGCTGTCCTAGAACTCAGTATGTAAACCAGGCTGGCCTTGAACTCACGAAGCTCTGCTTGCCTAGACTTTCTGAATACTCCGACTAAAGGTAAATGCCACCATGCTTGTCTCAATGGCAGGTTATTTCTTGATGAATACAAACACTGCCAATTATCAAATACTGTGTACCGATGACTTTAAATATCTAATCTCATTTTGATGATCAGCACTTCTGTGTCACTAGTTCTGCTGAGAGATAAGGTGACTGAGGCTTGATGAGATGAACAGATTGGTCCAGTATCTCAATGTTTATTTACACTACCTGGATTCATCATCAGCCCTGCTGCCCTTCCACACTGGTTGATTTTCCAATTTGCAATCCAACCCCCACCCAGCAATAGCTAAGGAATCAAAATACTCACTTGGTTCCTTCTTAGAAATTTGTTGAAGCCAACTTTCTTCTGTTTGTATTGATATCTGAACTCTTTCATACAAACTTGGGTACATATCTCTGAAATTTAAATCACAATGTTATATGGTTGTTAGCAGATCTACTCTCTATAGTATATTTTCAGCTGAATGACATATTCTTATAGAAAGTTCTGATGTTTTCTTTGAAATATTTTCTTCCATTCCTATATTTTCAATAAAGTTAAACAGGACTTGTGAATCAAATCAATTCCTTGGAAAGCCTTCCTTCCTGGGAGTCGTCAGGTTTGAGGTCCATGAGAGACAGTAAGAGGACTGACCTTCTGGGTAAGAGTTATATTTGGAGTTACTGAATGCTGTAGACAGACAGCATGGTGGGGGTCCTGAAGACAGTACAGGCCCGTGAAGTTAAGTGGTAAGCAGGAGGCCCCATGCCATGTCAACCATAGTGTATATTGTCTCTGATTACCAGCAATGGCAGAAAGCGGGAAGGATGTGGCCTTTCATCTATCACACAGGATGTGACCTGTAACTCCTGGGGGCTTGTGGTACATGCTAAACATTTTCTGAGGAAGTGAGGATCACAGACTCCTAGAGAGCCACAGGAGAGTGCCTGGCATTTCTTTCACAGCAGCTGTGAGGGTGAGAAAGAGATTGCTGTAGGTGAGCATAGCCCGAGTAGGCCCAGCTCAAACGCTGTAGGTGAGCATAGCCCGAGTGGGCCCAGCTCAAACGCTGTAGGTGAGCATAGCCCGAGTAGGCCCAGCTCAAATGCACTAGGTGAGCATAACCCACGTAGGCCCAGCTCAAATCCGGTAGGTGAGCATAGCCTGGGTACACCCAGCTCTCCCCTGACTCTTTCTAGATCCTAGAGGTTGCTAACGTCATCTCTTCCCTGTAGGGATTTACTAGCTCTGTACCTGCCTGCACATGTGTGGAATCCATATGGCTTGTGCTAGTGATGTGCACATTTAAACCTTTGCATGAATTTAAGTTCACACTGCATCTCATTTAGTTTAAAATCAGTACAGGGCTGGGCACGTTGGACAGGCATCAAGGCACAAGGGTGAACTCCAGTTTCAGTGAGACTGTCTCGGGAAAAACAAGGTGGAAAGCAATAAAAAGAGATACTACTGGCCTCCACACGCTCATGCAGGCCTGACTGTACCTGTGCACAAACATGCGTACATGTACTGCGCACACACGTGTGTGCGCACACACCTACTGCACACACACCTACTGCACACACATGTGTGTGCGCACACACATTTTACAGACTTCTTGTTTGCTTATTTGTTTTTCAAGACAGGGCTTCTCTGTGTAGCTTAGCTGTCATGGAACTTGCTCTGTAGACCAGGCTGACCTTGATCTTACAGATTTGCCTGAGCAAATTAAAGGCGTGGTGGCGCACGCCTTTAATTCCAGCACTCGGGAGGCAGAGGCAGGCGGATCTCTGTGACTTCGAGACCAGCCTGGTCTACAGAGCTAGTTCCAGGACAGGCTCCAAAACCACAGAGAAACCCTGTCTCGAAAAGAAAAAAAAAAAAACAAAAACAAAAAACAAAAAAAACCAAAAAACAGATTTGCCTGTCTTTGCCTCCTGAATGCCAAGAAATTATACAAACTTTCTAAAAAGCGCTGATGTTAAGGAACATGCACGGTAATCAAACAACTCTAGTGTAACAAGCAAGCATTGCGTTTCAACCTCCCTTGCGTCTTTGCATTTTAATCAAATGATTGTGTTTTCTGAAACGATCGAACAACATTTGTTTCAATTAGTTCGTGTGGCATCGGTGCCTCTTCACCACAGGTCAGCTGTGTTTTCACCTGCCTCCCTGACACTCCGTTCCTGGCACATTGCATCAGTGACCTGCGTTTGTTTTTCGGTTCTGAAATGACTGTGTCCTAGAATAGGCAAAGAACTCCTCTGTGGAGGCCTCTCGGGCAAGTCTCCGAGGCGATCCTGTTTATCTAACCTTCCTGAGAGACAAGCTGCGGGGACTACTACACGAGAGGGAAATCCCCAGACATGTACTGTGTATTTCCCTCGCGATGCAATAGCTACCAAAAATGAATACATTTTTTTTTTTTTTAAATTTAAGTATCCTTGCCTTCCTTAGTTTTCCATCAGATATTGTTTATGGAACTGCTAGGTGGAAGATAAATGAGGATGGCCACCGAATTCACTCTGTGGAGAGCATCCAGCCGTAGGAACGAAGGCTGCTTTGCCTGTGCTGTTTCAATTACCTCCACAAACGCTAATCTAAACCTTGGTATTTCCTTTTCCCTGGCAAGGGAGTGGAAGCCCATGCAGATGAAGGGACATCCACGAGAGTCAGAGAGGCTCTTCCCTTGGTCCAAAGCTTGTCTTGTCACTTTCATCTGTGTCTCACTCTCGTCCCATTGCTGAGAAGAGACACTAGGACCAAGGCAAGTCTTATAAGTCATCCAATTGGGGGCTTGCTTACAGTTTCAGAGGGTTAGCCCACGGTCATCATGGTGGGGGGCTGGCAGGCGTGGGGCTTGCGTGCTTTACGTCCCGATCTTCAGGTACACGAGAGACAGACAGAGTCAGAAACAGAGACTGGGCCTGACATGGACTTTTGAAATCTCAAGCCCATCTCCACTGACACACTTCCTTCAGCGAGGCCACACCTCCTCCAGCAAGGCCACACCTCCTGATCTTTTTAACTTTCTCAAACAGTTCTACTCTGTGATGACTAAGCATGCTAATATGTGAGCCTGGGGGGGGGGCATTCTCACCCAAACCACCAGAGTCTGCCTTCTAAAGTGTGCGCCATTGTAACAAGAGTAACGGTAAGGCAACTGGAAATGGAAGTTGAAGTGATGTTGGTTGCAGTTTTAGGGCATTAAAGAAAAAAAAAACCCACCCCAAATCTCACCAAATTCAGTAAAGACTACTTGAAGTTTGTGTGTGTGTGTGTTTAGTTTTAAAAACATCTTCTTAGATATTTATGAGACACAAGAATCTTGTCTGGAAAAGAGCTTCCCACAGACTTGAAATCACATGGCTGAAGACCTGGACAACATGGCAGCTCAGTACAGAAGGCTTCTTCCTCCTGCAGATCTTACTGAAGAAAAACGCACTCTACACATCTGGCTCTGGAAAGATGCTCTCTTTGGCATGTAAGTAATACTCACCTCCTTAAAGGATATGTCACTGTAGGAGAGAGCAGGATCAGAGCAGAGGAAACGAAAACTTAAAACAAGGGAATTTCTGAGAAATTTCTATCTTCATACAACCAAAAATAGAAAGGAGGGAATGGTGGCTATCATCATAGTAAGTCAAAAAATGACCTTGGAACAGCCAATCAGGAAGGTGTCTTGTTCTTTTATTTGGGGCACCTGACAGCAGTTTTTTTTTCTTTAAAAAATTATCTTAGTTTTTTGTGTATGAGTGATTTGCCTGTGCGTATGCACCTGTACCGTGTGTGTGTGGCTGGTGCCATTTGGAGACCAGGAACTGGCTGGAGTTACAGATGTTTGTTAGGGACCATGTGGGTACTGGGAACTGAACTTGGGTCCTCTTCAAGAACAGCAAGTGCTTTTCATCACTGAGGCCACCTCTCCAGCCCCAGTAGTTTTATTTCTAAAGCAGGGTAAAGAACAGCTTGTTGTTACTGTTGTTGAAAAGTGGTCATATTGCCTGGGCAGTTTTCCTGCTGGATGAGAAACAGGGCAGAGAACACAGCTACTGTTTCAACAAGCTTGAAGGGTGAGAGATGAAGGGCAGGGGTGAGGATGAGAAGAGGAGAGTCAAAGGGCAGGGGTGAGGATGAGAAGGGGAGAGACGAAGGCAGGGGTGAGGATGAGAAGGGGGAGACAAAGGGCAGGGGTGAGGATGAGAAGGGGAGAGATGAAGGGCAGGGGTGAGGATGAGAAGGGGGAGACAAAGGGCAGGGGTGAGGATGAGAAGGGGGAGAGGCAAAGGGAAGGGGTAAGGATGAGAAGGGAGAGACAAAGGGCAGGGGTGAGAATGAGAAGGGGGAGAGGCAAAGGGCAGGGGTGAGGATGAGAAGGGGGAGAGACGAAGGGCAGGGGTGAGGATGAGAAGGGGGAGAGACGAAGGGCAGGGGTGAGGATGAGAAGGGTTTGAAGCAAACTGACCACTAACCCTGGGTCCTTGGGAGCCAATGAGGCAATGTCTTCAGATCTTAAAGGACCAGGCTTTGAGACACAGGCTAGGTTGTATTACTGATAAAGGCTGATGGTAAAATAGACGTTTGCAGGCAGGGAGCAGCTTAGGAATTTGAGTACTCATGAGAACTACATGAAAAATACTATCTAAAGAATTTCCTCAGCCAAAAGAAAGGAAGGAAATGTGGACAACTGGAAATCAAGAGAATGTGGCCATGAGACAGCCCAGAGAAAGTGAAGGCAACCGAACACAACCGAATGGGAAATCTTGGTTTCTAGGCAACATCAGATTTTATATTCTTGTCCATGTATCCAATATACTGGGTTCTTAACATGCAACTGAGGATTTTTTCAATTTTCTCAAACTGTAACTAACAAAATAATGCACATATTTGTAAAATATATTATATATTATAAAATTGCAAAGTAATACAATTTCTCAGGAATTTGTAGTTAATGTGATTTGCTTCTCTCTGTGTGTGTGTCTGTTTGTAATTTGTTAATTAGAAACCAAGAAGAGAAGAGATAGAAGAAAGCACTACCAGCAGTAGTGGATTTAGAGTTAATTTTATAAGTTAACACTAATGCTGATAAATCAAAAAGTAGAGGTTTAAGTTCTTTACAGTTCTAAATCCTAGAAAATTAAAGAAAAAAAAAACCAAAAACCAAACAAAACAAAACCAACAATCAAATAGATGGAGAGGAAATTAATACTTAGGTCAGAATTTGATAAATCAAGTGAAAATGGTCTTTAAAATTGTAGTTGAGGGCTGGAGAGATGGCTCAGAGGTTGAGAGCACTGGCTGCTTTTCCAGAGGTCCTGAGTTCAATTCCCAGCAACCACATGGTGGCTCACAGCCATCTGTAATGAGATCTGGTGCCCTCTTCCGGCCTGCAGGCATGCATGGAGGCAGAATGTTATATACATAATAAATAAATAAATCTTTTAAAAAGAGTGTAGTTGAAAGGGTGAAGAGGTAGCTTAATTGGTAAAAGACTTGCCTGGCATCCACAAGGCTGTGGTTTCCTCTCCCAGAATACATGTAAAAAAGCTGGTCATGGCAGTTAACATCTGTAACCCTAGCAACAGGGACGCAAAGACCAGTGGGCCCCTGGGGTTTGACCAGTTAATCTAACAATGAGAGGCATTATCCCAAAGAAGATGAGCAGCCCCTGAAGACGATGCCTATGCACGAACATAGACACATGTACCCCCAGTGTGTGCACACACATACACACACACACACACACATGTAATAGGAAAACCAAGAATGCCAAAATTATGTTAACTCTGGTGGCTCAGGGAAGAGATGATGTGGAGATTTTCAATTTTATTGGTTTGTCTACTCTATTTTTTTAAAAACCACACATTGCATTAAAAATTTGAATTAAATGCATAAAAATCAAACATCCTCTCTCTCTCTCTCTCTCTCTCTCTCTCTCTCTCTCTCGTGTGTGTGTGTGTGTGTGTGTGTGTGTGTGTGTGTGTGTTAGGAGGGTGGTGGAATGTGCAAGTGAGTGCAGCTGCCTCTTGAGACCAGAGGTGCTGGAGCCTGGAGCTGGTGTTGCAGGACTTTGTGGAACACCCCTGAGTGGGCCCTGGAAACCCAACTCAGTACACGCCCTTAACTATTGAACCTTCTTCCAGCCCCAGCACTTATACTATTGTCTACGTGGTCTGTCCTTACTATGCATCGTGTTGATAAGTAGACACATCACACTTACAGGTGGGCAATAAGATGAAGCCAGCAACCTCATCTTTCTCTCTTACAAAGTGACTACTAATGTAGGAATTGTTGGTTGTTAATTTTCTTGTTTTAACAACGGTTGCCCTAGACTCTGGAATGTTGGGATTACAGCATGTACTAGCATGCTTGGGGAAAAAAAACAAAAACAAAAACAAAAAAAAAAACAAAAGCAAAAACCACCAAACTCTTTGAAGAAGTACGTTGTAAGTGACTTGCGCTATTCGTAACCAATCTAAAATCTAAAACCAATCTATCTACTTAAAAAAATATGACAATTGAAAACATTTTCTTACCTATCTACAGTCACTTCAGACAAGTCTTTCTTAAATGTTTGAAATATTTTAGGATAACCTGTTGAATGAAACATTGAACTATTTAGCCATTCCATGCCACGGGTTCTTGAAGGGAAATTTTGTTCCCCGGGAACATTTGGTGAGGGATGAAGACAGCCTGGTTGTCACAGGGATGTATGTGTATGACTTTGTGCGCATGCGCCCGCGTGTATTTACAAGCACATAATCAGGGGTAGAGGAGGCCAGGGATACTGGTAAACAACACATCCTAGAATATGCGAGGACACCACCGTTTCCCCAACTGTAAAGACAAACCCCCTGGAAAATGCGAACTGAGAGTTTGAGGAGTGTTTCTAAGTGCCCTGCTTTCCTTTTTCTGTAAGACAGAGATCTAGCGGGGCCAGCAAGGAAGTTCAAGGCACAGGAGAGAGCTGTGTGTTACTACAGAACCCGGTAAGTTGCTCGGTACCCTTCAGGCAACCCTGTCCGGAGAGTGAGAGACCCATCTTCCACCTTTTACTAAGCGATTCCTCTATATCCTACACTAGGAGCCATCATGGCCTTCAGTCAAGACTTGATAGTGTCTGTGCAGTGGGCAGCAGAGGGAGGGGTGCACAGGTTGCCCCCAGGTCAGCCCCCCCCCCAAGAGAAACCCAAAACTACTTCTATGGGATGAGGCGCCGCTGCTGCTGCTGCTGCTGCTGCTTCTGGGAGCAGAAGAGGCCTGGCTGGGCTGCTGTAACTCCTCGCTCCACGCGGGGCTGGTTAGATGGCTGGGTGGGGGCGTGGGGCTCAGGCTGGAGGTGACCACGCTAGTTAGACGAGGACGAAATTCTAAGCCTTCGTCGTCGTTGTCGGAAAGGCCTTCACGGTTGTCCATGGTTTTCCAGAGGTCGTCATCGTCCAACAACTGGTCGGGATTGTCTTGTTGGTGGCTCGCCACTTCCTCCCTCCCCTGTGCCCCCTCCGCCTCCTCTTCCTCCTCTTCCTCCAACACCTCCTCTTCCTCGATCGAGGCCTCATCGGCCTCCTTCGGGCTGCCCTTCCCGGGCTCCTTCGGGCTGCCCTTCCCGGCTTCAAGGATGCTGCGACGCGGGCGCATGTTTGTGGGCGGGCGGTCTGGGAGCGCGAGCTGCAGTTGAGCGTCTGTCTCCCAGGGTAATGACCGAACCTTCGGGCTTTAAAGCAGCAGTACCCCTTAGCGCACCGGTGGAGGGTGGGGAGCCCAGGCAGGACCGTGGCAAGCTCCTTTCAGCCATAGGCCTTCCTAACCTGCAGAGAAACAGCCTCTCTTTGGAGTCATCCTCCAGTTTTAAAAGAGAAAGTGGCTTCTGGAGATGGACATCCACAATGCCACTTGGCATTGAGCTGTGTGATTTGATTTTAGTAGAAAGATGCCTATTGGAAATTCTAGTAAGACTCTGTTTACAATATTAGACATCAGCCTTTGGTGTGTAGTTTGCAGACTTGACTTACGAGATTATTGCCTTGAATTGTTTATGTTTATTATTATTATTTATTATCACTACTACTAGACATCCTATATATTTTGCGGCTGACATATTTTGAGTCACTCTTGCCCTAGTTTGGTCTATTGCTCGATCCATCCTTTCATCTTGAAAGTAGAAACCACCTGAGATATCTGGCCACCACGGACCACCTCTTATCTTCTAGGGCTTTTGTTTTCAATTCATGGTACTTTAATTACTTTGTAAGATATTTGCCCATACTCAGAAAGGTATCCAGGAAAACATAGCGGACATCGGGTTGACTTGTTCATCGCATGCCCAGGGTCAGGCCTAGAGTCACTGTGTGTGATTCCTGCTATGTCACCTGACCTTTGCCGGTCTTCGTGGGTGAAACGGCAAATATTTGTGGATATTGAATATACAATGGTGGTCTGTAACTATGAACAGGTTTCATCAAAGACCACTGGAAACACGAAGGAAGACAGGGGTACTAGCAGCATGGTGCCTTTGGGAGGACCTATCAGCGGACAGATGTCCTTCAAGTGGTTTGGAAGAGGATCTAAGGAAGAGTTTCTGTTGGGAGGCAGGACAACTCCGTGATGTGGATTATGCAATGCCACAATGGCCCTAACTTCTGTTTTTATCTAGACAATCCTAAGTGGCCCTGCTTTCTTTTTAACATACTGTCAGAGTGACCCTTCTTGAGGAGTTGTTCCTATCGATAATTCCTGTCCCACAGAAGAGCACATGGTTTCGTGTGAATGTCCTGCTAGCTTGTCCTAACACTGAGGTTTAGCTGTGGGCCATGGGTGTCTAGCCAGTCTTTCATGCAAGGGTCTTACCAGTAAGACTCTAAAGTGAACGAGAAGTTAGGTGTGTTGGTTCACTGAGCAATGTTTTATGGTTGTTAATTCAAGACTGTATTTATTAAGTACTACTATGAGCCAAGCCTCTGTTGGAAGTGGGGCCAGGACAGTAGGCAGAAGAAGACTGCCTAAGTAACTGGCAAAAGTACCTAACTCCCTGGCAGGGTTCAGCGAGATAACTGGATAAGATTTGCATTAGGAATTAGACCAGGGAGTGAGGGGTACAAATTAGTCAACACGTAGCGGGGGGGGGGGGGGGGCTTTGGAAAAAGGGTCAAATGTGCGTGGACATAAAGAGCATTGCAGCAGGTCCAGGACAGGAAGACACTCCAGCCAAGAGACCTGGAGAGGTGGGGAAGTGTGGTGATCTCGTGTTTGTACAAATAAAGTTTGCCTGGAGATCAGAGGGCGGAGCTAGTCACTAGCTAACCATAGAGGTCTGGAGGTCTGTACAGACAGACCAGAGGAAACAGGAACTCAGTCTGTTTTCCACTGGGAAGGTGAGTAGGTAAAGTAGCTGTCGTTTGGCTCCTTCTTCTCTCTGACCTCTCTGTATCTGACTCTGGGCTTTTATTATTAAGAACTATTAGAACTCGTGCTCCAGGGAGTAAATAAGATGGGTGGGATTTAAGACGAAAAAAGCCTGTGTAGACAATTTTAGAACTATGGGAACGGGTGCTAGGGGTGAGCCTAGAGCCTGGGGTATACACCCTACAGCTGAGCTTAAATGCTAGTAAGAGCACCCTGGTGTTAGAAACAGCTTGAGGTCCTCAAATTCAACTGGCCCGCTACATGGGGAAGTGACTTGTTTAAAGGGATCCAGCTGTGTTTCTGCTTCCAGAGATCTCAGAGGACAGTCATACTGTGGGGAGAGACAGGGGTCAGGGTGGGTGTGCTCAGTCAAGATGGCCTGCCTCTGGATGGCTTCTGTGACTGCTCTGTTTCCCCAGTTCCGATGTAGGCTACAGGTAAAGAGTATTCCTTTTTGGATATGTTCAGCCTCCTTCTGGGACTCTCCTTCCACAGGGACCAGGGTCTTTTTTCCCTTGATGCTACTGTCTGTCATTCTGAGAAGGGGTCATTTAGCACTCCCCATTTCCCATGTCTTCTTAGGATTTGGGACTTGAGAAGTAACAAATTACGTGGCTGGGGGGGGGGGGGGGGACGGGATCAAGCCTTCATTCCTTGATGCGCAAACTGGAAAATCAGTCACATACCTTTCTGCTTAGTTACTCTTTTCCTTTTGGAAAACTGATCCCAGATTTTATTTATTTTGTATTAGATTCATAAAATTCTGTTTAGAAAATACTGATAACTTCAGCGATCTATAAAATCATGTCTGGAGAGCTTCATATGAGCATCCATATGTATTTTAGGAACCCACATTTTCCCTGCCACAAATATATAGTGTTATGTAGTTGTTTTCTCTGTTGTCCTGGGTTGTTTGCTTTCCCCTCTACTTACTGACCTGATACCAGTACCAGTACTTTGAGAAAGGCAAGACTTCAATTTTTGTACAATTCCCGTTTCTTATCGGTGTTCAGGATACTGTAGATATTTCCACATTGTTGAGGTATCATGGGTGTAGCTTCCTTGTCATTTCTTATGAGACACATTCTTGCAGTGACTTCCTGGTCCTTCGGTGCTGGGAGCAGTGAGACCCCAGATCCTGAATGTCTTGTAAACAACTTGTTTTCCCCTGATCTGAGTGCCTACCTACAGCTGCTCTGAGCACGAGACCTTCAGGAGTTCCTGATGGCAGGAGAGTGGTTTCTGGTGGGTTTGGCTGGGGCGTGGCTATCTCTATGTAATCTGCCCCTGAACACAATAAAGGGGCATTCTTGGGGAATTCAAGGATGACACCCCCCCCCCCCCCCCCGTGTTTGTGTATTTTAACCTCCAAGCCCCTTGCCCGAAGCCAGTGAACTGGGTAATAGCGCACCGAGCGCAGACACGGGAGCGTGGTGCATGGCACTTTGGCTTTAATGACCTTTCCGCCCCCTCCTTTGCCATGTTTGCTGAGCCTTAGGTGCAGGTCTGTGTTGTCGATGTATCCTTTGGGTGATGGGACCCCTTAGAATCGCTTGTTGTCTTCCTTTTGACCTGTTGTGGTTTTCTGTAATGATCTCTGTCTGTTGCAAAGAGAAGGGGGTGAGAGCTACTCTTACCTATGGGTATCAGCATAAGTATTTAGACTGCAATTAGTGATTATGCTGGGTTAATAAAGTGGCAGTAATAGATTCTTCTCTAAGATCTATGACCTGACTAGCCCTGGGTGGTTAGCTAGTTTCAGTACCAGGTATGGCTTTTCTCCTATTGATCAGTCCTTAAGTCTGATTGGAGAACTCTTGGTTCCCATGAGGAAATGAGTGCCACTATTGCACCCTAAAGGGTCTCACACTGTGCTTATCTTCGTGTGGTTCGTAGCATCACAGCTGGGTGGGACCACTGGTTGCTTATCGCTTGGAAGCTTGCATAGCACCTATCAGGGTTACAAAATCTCGTCCTCAGAGAGGAGGCTTTCCAGGCAGATCAGGCTGGGGTCCTCCAGAGCTGTGTCTGAAGCAGATGGCATCGCTAGTGACTTATTTCCGACCTCTGAGAGGCAGCGGAAGGCTACATCAGTGGTCTACATTGTTTTGGGGGTCTCTGACATCAGCTAGAAGAGGGGTTTCTTATGCCTGATATCTGGACTTTTCTTAGTAGTTTCATAGATATTTCTTAGCAGTTCGTGAAGAAGGTGCATTTCCTCAGAATATTTTTTGTTAAGCCTTGCTCTGATTTACAGTGGAAGAGGAATATTAAAGAACCACAGCTTTGCCTACAGCCAATTACTGAAGAATGTGTCTGGCTGTCCTAGCCTAAGAAGGGCGTATTTGTAAACATCAGAGCTTCTGTTTCCCACCAGCTCTGTTCAGAAGGTGATTTCCGGAAGGCTGCATCTGCCTCTTGATTAGCAGTGACATCTGCTGTCTTTGTTCTTGATACTGTATTTCTATCCATCCTCCTGTTCCCTCTCATAAGAAGGGAGGCCCCGGGAAGGGGAGTGGGAGAGAAGTGAGAGACGGCTCTACCAGAAACTCTCCTGGAGCTTGGTGAGACACGTGAGTGGGAAGCAGTTCTCAGGAAGGAGCTGGCCATCCATCACCTGATGATATCACCTGGCAGGATTATTTACAACCCAGAGCCCCAGCTATTATAAAGGAAAGAGATGCTCATGACAGAAAAAAAAAATGGGAAATGCATGGAAGAAACCGAAAAAGAAACGCACGCACAGCTTTCCTGAAGCCAATCCTAACATTTACAGATATTTTCTCCCTGTCGTCTTTATGCTTATAAGTAGTTTACATCTTGCCTTTCCCCCACTTAGCATGACTTTATAAATACACTCATCTATTTTATTAATCTTTATGTCAAGTATAAGTACCCTGAGATTTCATTATGCGTTGCATTCAGTTAAGAGAACTAGTCAACAAATATTCCATCCTATGCTTCAGCCTCCAAGGCTGTAGGATATTAGACAGACACGGCCCTTCACTCCTTGAGCCTTCTATTCTGGAAGGGGTTAAAGCAGGGTAAGATCATTAGCTCTATACGTGAGATAATTCAGGGTGTGCTATTGTAAGACACTGGGTCTGCCCTTAATATTCCATGTGTGGTGACTTGTTAAAAGCAGCCCCAGGACGCCGGGGTGCCAAGCTCATGCCCACTGTAGGACTCTTGTGCTGGTTTGTCAGCCCTTGGTACAGAACAGCATTCAGTTTCGTTTTCCCCGCCTAGCTCTATTCTGTCCTATCACAGGCCAAAGCAGATTCTTATTCATCAACCAATAAAAGCATCACATATACAAGATGACTTCCCACACCACCAGAAGAAATGTTTTAAAACGTAACTTACATAGGTAGAGTTGTATACAGTTTACAGGTCTACAACTTGGCACATTTTATACATGCCGAGTCATGTTTTAATAACTGAATATTAACCATGTATCTATTAAGCTAAATGCCTCCATAAGCTATGTGGCAATATCATCAGTCATTTTTTTTTTTTTTCAGTGAAACACATAAGTCTTCACTTGCCTGGGTGCTGCAATGCTATCCACACAGGCTGCCTATTCTGAGACTTCAACATGAGACTTCAATGAAACCGTTCTTCTGACTGGTAAGTGGACACAGAACTTGCTTCTCCATGCCCGCCGAGTTAGTCTTGTCTTTTCTTGTGGCAGCTGTCTTGGATGACTTAGGCCAGGCCTAGTCAGTCTAGCACCTCACAGTTCTGGAATCCCAGGCATCTTCCCTCAGGGGCGTGGCACTTGGTGGGAACACAGGCGTGGTACCTGGTGGAAGCAGCTTTCGCTTTTAAAGATGGATGTACTGTCTTTGGAGCAACTTGCCATTCTGGACAGATAAACTTTCTGGGAGAGACACCCCTAGAGGTTTCCAAGAGCTCTGTAGAAGCTCTTGGGGAGACTGGTACGTGGAACAGATCATCACAGATGCCCCTCCTCCCTTCCGTATACTCCTTCGTGGTAGAACTTTGCGACTTCTCCCCTCACATCTCCCCTGTTTACATCTGCTTTGGTGAAACTGGCACTAGCCGATCACAAACAAGCTGGAAAATACCCGTGCAGAGGGAAGCTTGCCTGCGAATATCACGTGACAGCCTGGGCTCATCCTTGGGGGATGGGAGCCATGTGGAGCAGAGACCAGCGGTTGCAGTGGAGGGTCCTTCGACTGAACACTGCCACCCAGCTGAATGTCGAGGAGATCTCTCGTGACCTCCGCAGCTGGTCACAGGTATGAGCCAGCTGGCTCAAGCTCAGATCGGCACCGCAAGACCTCAGCTGTGAGGCGTGAACTAAGTCCTGTGCTGTCGGGTCTGAGTTTACAAGATAAAACCCACTGGATTTCGGGAGAGTTGGTTACTTCACACTAGACCTTGAGGCTGTGTCTGAGGGCTCCTGTGTCCGGGATCTTGTAGCCCTGTTCTGTTGTTTAGTTTCCTGCTGGTTTTTGTTGTTCTTGTTCATATAGCCTTATCCCCTTACATATTTGATTAATGTTTGTATGTTATACACCGGATGCTATTTAAAAAATTACGGAAACCATTGCAGATCAGCATATTCAGGAAACGGGAACACCCGAGAGCAAAGGGTCCTCTCACCTGCCTTGCCTGATTTCCGCTTCTACCTGGTTGACGCCCAGGAATTCTGACAAAAACTGACCGACCAGGCTGCCAAACTGCTGTACTCCTATTTCTGACACCCTTCCCAAGCAAGGCTGTTAATGATTTGTGAACTTGGCCTTTTTTCTATCCTCCTTGTGACCTGTTTATAGCTAAACCCCTTTGAGTTCTTTGTGTCCACCAGAACTCCCTTCTTCACCTAGGAACCAGCACAGTGTGTAAAAGTCTTTCAAGGCTGAAACCGAAGATAAGAAACAGGCTTTCTTTCCCTAATATCTCCACTTAGCTGCAGCCCCAAAGCATGCAAGTGAGACACTTGGTGCTCCCTCTCCTAATACCCATACTTGGCTTTCTTTGTGGAGACCTTTTCTTCCTGTTTAATCAGTGAGATTGCTAAGTTTGCTCCACTCAGTCTTGAACTTTGTTCTGGGCAGGTTGACTGCACCAAGCAGCAGCTTCGCCCACCCCCAGACTCCTCGGGCCACACTGCAGCAACATTTGCTGCATTTCCTGCTTCTGGTGATCAACTGAGGCTGAAGATTATATAATCTTCCTCTGGAGAGACTTAACACTTGCTTAGGAAGGCACGTAGGCGTACTTATAATAAGAAATAATATAGAATCTACCCAGCTCTATTTTGGTGATTGCCAGAATTTGAAGCTAAAGCAGGGCTTCGCCTATGTCTATGTAACCCTGGTGTTTAAAACACAGCCCAGCAGGCCCTCCATTGGCTTCATGGTGGGTCCACCAGCCCCCTTTCCCACTCTTGGTTGGAACTGACCTTGTTTTCTGCTGTTAGCCCACTCCAAATTGTAAGAGAATTTGTTCAGACCCTTGGTTACCATTTAAAAACCTACATGTACCTCAGATAAAGAGTGCAGAGGTACTGACTGGGTCTGGTTTACCGTCTTCCTATCAGTTGCTTTGGTTGTGGTTCTTTTACACAGGCGCAGAAAAGTTAATAGACAAAAGGGCGTAACCCATCCCTTTTGGTTTGCTAAATTCCCAGTCCTCACTCCTTTGTGGATTCCAATGGGATTTCTGGAAAGCTACACAAAACTCTGACTTTAAAAAAGCCATTGGCTTTTTTTTTTTTTTTGCTCTGATGCGATATTTTATGTCTTCATCCTTTGAATTGGATGCAATGAACCTAATATTGTTATTAGCTATTATCCTAACCAAAATTTACCATTTTTATTCTTGGAGGGAAAAAGAATAATGGATTACATTTGATGGTTTGTATGACAGCTATTTGTATGTTTTGGGCAGTTTCAACTCATGTCCAGTTTATTTCTTTTTTTCCCTCGGTTCTCCCTCCCTCCGTTCCTCCCCCAACTCCTTACAACAGGGTGTAGTAATACAGACGAACAGGAGGGGGCAGCATACTGTTGCACTAACAGCTCAGCCCGTAGGACTTGACTAGTACCAAGGAAAAGTGAAAAGTCCACCCTCTAATACAACGTGAGATTCTATGGGAGGGAAGCACTCTGGGAAGTTACTCTGAAGGACAGTGGCTGCATTACCCCCACGCACGTCTGCCTTAAAGAGGGCGGAGACCGTCTCCTCAGTTCTCACGGATACCCTTGCACTTGCGGCAAGCAGTTTTCCTCAGCTGAGAGGCTCCAGTCTGGTAGCCTTCCTTTGGAAGTGCTGTCTTAGAACGTGCTTTAATAGAGTGTCTTGTTTCTGGGGCACCCAGGAGAGTTCCGAACCTAGGGAATTCCTTGCAACATCTGCTGAGCTTCTGTTCAAGTGTAACTGTCTGTACTCCCCGAGTCCCTCGAAGCTAGAGGCTGTACACACATCATGTTTATGTCTCCCTAGTTTACCACAGTGTATCCTGTGAGGCAGGGCTAGGCCGCCGCCGCCGCCGCCGCCAAACCAAGGGCAGGAGCTGGGAGAAGAGGGACAGCTAGGGTCGCGATGTTCGGGAACAGTAGCGCTCTCCTGTTATGCCCCGCCTACAGAACTGTCTTGAGTAACCTTTCTTTTCTCAGTTTAAAATTTTCATGGTTTTGAGCATCCAACACACGAGTACTATATTTACATTATCCCCACCTTCCCACTTCCACCTCCAACTTCTCCCTTGTTCCCACCTCGTCTCTTAATTCACTACCTCCTCTCCTATAGTTCCTGTTATATATAAACACACACACACGTGCGGGCACAAGCTTGCATGTGCTCATACACACGCACACAGCCTACTGAGTCCATTTAGTGTTGTATGTATGTACATGTGTTTGGGGCTGACCACTTAGGAATGGATAACATATCAAGGTCCCTGGAGGAAACTGATTCTTCCCCCCCAAAGCAGCCACTGACTGCTTGTAGCTCATTGTTTAAGGATGGAGGCCTATGAAGCGTCCCCCATTTACATTGCCATGTCAACTGGGGTTGTCATTGTGCAGGTCTTGTTTTGGTAACTATATTGTTGAGATTTCAGGGATGCAACAACCCTGTCATGTCTAGAAGACACTGTCTCACAGGTAGCATTGTTTAAGAATATTTAACCATGTAAGGCTGTGTTGCATTTGTTTGTGCTGTGAAATATCACTTTAACTGTGAAAAGGTGTGCTACATTTGTCTCTGCTGCCTTTTTAATTATGTAAAGATGTGCTGCTTTTGCTTAGGCTTCATTTGTTTAACTATGTAAAACGTGTTGCTGTTTCACCGTGCCTTTCTGAGGCACCTGATTGGTCTAATGAAAAGCTGAATGGCCAATAGCTAGGTAGGAGATGAATAGGCACGGTTGGCAAGCAGAGAGAATAAGTAGGAAGAGAAATCTAGGCGAGAGAGAGGGAGGGACAGAGAGAGAGAGAGGGAGAGAAGGAGAGAGAAAGAAAGAGAGGGGGAGAGAGAGAGGGAGAGAGAGAGGAGAATGAGGGAGAAAGGGAGGTACATACCTGGGGCCAGAAGACCGGTAGCTGCCAGCCAGCCATAGAATAGAACATACAGAAAGAAAAAGAAGGAAAGAAAGAAAGAAAGAGAGAGAAAGAACAAAAGGTAGTAAAAAGCTCTGAGGCGAAACATAGATGAAAGAAACAGGATACTTTAAGTTAAAAGAGAGCTGAGACAAGCATAAGATAAAGCTGAGCATCATAAGTAACATTAAGTCTCTGTGTCATTATTTGGGAGCTGGTTGGTGACCCAAAAGAAAAAGCCTGCTACATAGCATCCTGCTGCCCTGGCTCTTAAATCTTCCTGTCCCCTTTGCCATAATGCTCCCTGGACTAAGTTTAGGGGTGTCGGTTTGCTGTAGATGATTACGGGCTGAGCATCCCATTGTCACTTAGTCTCTATTTTGACCTGTTGCAGATCTCTGTAGGATCCCCCACTTTTTATAGAAAGAAGGTTTTCTGTTGAGGGGTGAGAGCTACACTTACCTGTGGATTCTAGCATAAGTGTTTAGAATGCAATTAGAGAAACTATCGTGGGCTAGGAGAATGACCATAGCAGGTTCTTCTCTATGTTCTGTAGCCTCCCCGTCCATGGATCCTTGGCTAGGTTTACAGTACCAAACCCCTAGCAAGGTCCAATTAGACAGCCATTGGATTCTTCCAAGTGCCACTATTCAGTCATTGGAGATGTCTTGCCCGGACACTCATTGTTGTGATTCATAGGTTTCACAGATGGGCAGGATTATTGTTTGTTTCTCTCTCTTGGCATCTTAGAGAAGACCTTCTGATACTATGGGAGCCAGTCCTCAGGAAGGAAGCTTCCCCATCAATTCCAGCTCAGTTGGGGTTAGGGTTAGTCCTGTGACTGAAGTGTGTGCTGTCTTCAGCAATAGAGACTTACCTCCAAGTTTTGGGGGGCAAGCAGGGTAATGGCAATAGCCTATATTGTTTTTATATCCCAGACTAACCCTAACCAACAATTTGAAGGGAGATTTCCCATGCTTGGTACTGGGGTTTTAGATGTCTGTGGCTCTTGAGATGAACATTAGTTCATCTCACAACACACACAGAGAGACATACACACACATATAGCCATACACACATATATGTATGTATACACCCCTATATATAGATGATGATGATGGTGTGTGTGTGTAATATATTTCCAAGATGGGCCTGGTGGGTGGCCACGCCTTTAATCCCAGCACCTAGGAGGCAGAGGCAGGCATATCTCTGTGAGGTCAAAGATAGCCAAGGATACACAGAACCTGTCTCAAAAATATGTTTCCTTATGGCTTTTCCAAACATCCTTTGTGCTGTTTGTCTCTCCTTCCCCTGCAGTCTCACTGTCCCTCCACCCCCGTCTCTTGAGTTCCTCTGCACCCCGCCCTACATGGCTCTTTCCCTCTCGTTGGCTTCTGCAGTCACTACAGGTTAGATATCAGATCTAGCGACCTGGAGCTATGATGCACACATAAGAAAGAAGGTGCAGCATTTGTCTTTCTGTGTCTGGGTTTCCGTACTCAGCATAACGAAGAATACGTTTTTAAAGTATTCTCGTAATATTCTGAACGTGTTGGTGTTTGCTGTAATGTTCCCCTTTTGCCTCAGATTTTTGTTTACTTGGGTCTCCTCTGTCTTTCATTTCGTTAATCCAGCTAAGGGTCTATCAATATTGTTTATGTTTTCAAAGAACCAGCTCTTAGATTGATTCTTTGTGTTTTTATTTGTTTCTATCTCATTAATTTATGTTTTGATTCTGAAGGCATAATTGTTATTATTTCTTTTCATCTTCTGGGTTTGAATTTAGTTTTTTGCCCTCCACATCCTTGAATTCCCTTGTTACATTGTTTATTCGTGTGTCTGTGTTCCTATTTTTAAATGTAGGAATTGAGAGTTATATATATATTTTTCAATACTTCTTTTTAATTTATTCTGGAGGTTTTGGTATGTTTCATATTCATTTATTTCTGAGCGTTCAAAAACTATTCCTTTTTGATTTCTTCTTTGATGTGTTTTATTGCATTGTGGTCACATAAAATACATGATTCTATAAATTTTTCTGTTTGGGGATTTTTGTGTGTGTGTGTGTCCCAATATGTGGTATATTTTAGAAAAACTTCCACAGGCTTTTGAATCAATGTATACTCTTTGGTGATGGGCGGAATATTCTGTAGCTATCTGCTAGGTCCATTTAGTGGATGATATTTAATTCTGATGTTTCTCCATTAATTATTTTGTCTAGATAGCCTGTTTACTATAGAGAGTAGAGTATTGGGATCTTAATGTTACTGATTTGAGGTTAATCTGTGTCATGAAGTCTAGCTGTATGATTTTTATTAAATTGGGTGTGCCAGACTTTGGTGCATTGATGTTTAGGATTGTGATGTCTCTTGGCAAACTGTTTCCTTGATCAGAATGAAAAGTTTTTACTCTTCTGAGTAATTTTTGGATCAAAACCTGTTTTGTCAGATTAATATCATATCATATTTAATTAATATCATAATTGATAGTAATGCCCACTTTCCACAGGTACCATATACTTATCCTTTCTCTCTAAGTTGATCCTTATCCTTGAAGGTCAAATGAATTTCTTCTTCTTCTTTCTTTAAAATCAGTTTCTTGAAGACAACACAAAGATGGATTTTGTTTCTCAATCCAATCAACAGATCCGTGCTTTTTGTTTTGGGGATTGAGACCACTGCTATTTAAAGCTGTCTCTGAGAACCTTGTGTTGATGGCTATCACTTTGTTGCTGTTTGACTGCGGTGTGCGTTCTTCTATTTTTGTTTCAGTACTTAAGACAATTCCTCTGCCTTTCTGTAGTCTCACGGTTGAACTTACTCATCTCTTTCATTTATTCAGTCTCATGGTTGGTGGTGCTGTTTGGGGAGGTTATGGAACCTTAGAGGGTGGAGCCTTGCTGGAGGAAGTGTAACCAATGGGGTTTGCTTGAGAGTTTATGGCCTTGCCTCCCTTTGCTCTCTCTGCTTGTGTTTGTGGTTGAAGATGTGTTTTCTCTAATCTTCTGACTATGGATGTCTGATGCCATATGGGCGTCCTCCTCTATTATGAACTTTTTCCCCTCAGAACTCTAAAACCAAAGCAAACTTGTTGCTGTCTATGTTGCTTTTTGGTGATGGTATTTTATCATAGCAACAGAACAGTAACTAATACAGTCTCCACCATTTCATTCAGCTGTGTTTGTGTTTTCTTGGACTTTTGCCAGGAATTTATTCCTCTTTAAGCTCATTCAGGTTGTTCATACCCTCTCTTAAATTTATTGAATTCTTTGATCATATTTATAATTTTTCTTTTAAATTCTGTATCCTGGGGTTCATCTAGGTAATTCTCATTGAAAAACAATTCTATAGGACTAGTGGGTTTTGGGGGTGGTAGCGGCGAGGGACATATTGTCACGGTCTTTCATGTTGTGTTTTGTTTGACATGATGTGTCCATATGGGCTTGCTACATTGGCTCTGTGTCTGAAATGACAATCTGGCCGCCTCTGTTCAGTGGGTGTTTTGCCGTTTCTCAAACTTAGTGGATTTCAGATGAGAAAAGAAGGTTTGTAGGTCAGTTCTTTGGGTATTCGGGGTTAATTTTTTTTTAAATTATTTATTTATTATGCATACAACATTCTACCTCCATGTATGTCCACACGCCAGAGGGTGCCAGATCTCATTACAGATGGTTGTGAACCACCATGTGGTTGCTGGGAATTGAACTCAGAACCTCTGGAAGAGCAGCTGGTGCTCTTAACCACTGAGCCATCTCTCCAGCCCCTCGGGGTTAATTTTTGATTGGAGATACTGAGTTGATTCTAAGTCAGTGGTAACTGGAAAAGCTTGCAGTTGTGGCTCTGGACTTGGTCTAAGCACAGAATGGCAGCGATAGCCAGGGCTCTGGGGCAGATTCACGGGTAGTGCATATGAGTGTGACTCCCTGCTGGGTCTGAGCAAGAAGGGCAGTGTGAGCATGCTCACCATAAGAGCATATGTGGGTGCAATCTGGGCACGCAGGGATGCAAGCAAGGGTCTGGAATGATGATCACAGGAAGTGTGCACGGAGATTGGACTCCTAGTTCCGCCTGGGCCTGGGGTGGGCCAATGAAAAGATTTAGGGGATTCATCCAACGAGCACATATAGTGATGGAACGTCAATAGTGATCCAGCTGAGCATAAGGGGCAGCGTGGGAGAAAGTCTGGGTGTGGCAGGGTGATGCAGGTGGCGTGGATTGGAATCTGGAGCAATTACTGAGTTACATAGGTAGGTGCTTTGGTGGATGGGTCTGGGTCTGTTGGGATAGTTTCTTCATCAAAAATGTGGTTCAGGTTCATAATGACAGGTGGCAAAAGAACAGTTGACATGCTAATGATATCTTTCACCCATATTATTAAAGGGAATATCAGATTATTCCCACACTGTGCCAGAGCATACTATACAAACACACGAATCCTTGTGCGTACCCATGTATGGTGTGTACATTCGTGGCAACGTGGACCTTATCGGTAGCCTATTCATGATGATGCTATCTTTAGCTAATTGCCTTCTTTTGGGGAGGGGGATTTAAATTTTTTCCGAATGTTTGCACTATTAAAGGCTGCCTGGAGGTTATCTGTGTAGCCAAGTCTTAGCCTATATCTTTAAGAGTGCTTTAGGATCAATTCCCAGAGGAAGAATTTGTGGGTGACGGGTAATTCACACTGTCACCGGTAGTGACCGTGCCCTTGATCAGATGGAAAGTTTGAATTAAACATCACACCAGAAAGCCATAATTGTGTCTCAGCGCCGTCATCGCTGCTCATGACATTGGCTGAACTCTGTGTTTGGTGGTCTCAGCCATGACTCACATGAGAAAATAAACCGTCATCTCTCCTGCTGCCTTTGATCTTTGACTCTCCTGGAAAATCTGATTTACCATGAAAGCCACCATGGAGGATATTGACGTCAATGTGTCTCCAGCTCCAGGGAGGACAGTGACGCCTCGCTCTGCCTGGAGCCGCCACTACACAGCAGAGAAATATTTGGCATCCCCCAAGGCCTGCTCTTCTTTTATCTGTACTGACGGAACTCTCAAAAAGGTGATTGATGTCCCCGTTCTTCCACGCTGTCCAGGGGTGTCACTCTGCTGTTTAGACGGAGGTATTCTTGACTCTTTGAGTGGTCATTTCGTTAGGCCATTTTAGAGAACAGAACACACCAGTGTACCCCCTGGGTCAGCTGCCTGCACACTCGCTGCGCTTCCGTGGCCAGCACCTCATGGAGCCCCTCTTCCTTCAGGTCTGAAAGAACTGCATACACAGAGAATGAACGTTTACACATTTAAAAAGTGGGCTTTGTGACAGAGCGAGACCACAGCCTCTGGCTGCGGCTCAATTTTTGCACGGAGGGCCAAGAGTGGCTCCCAATTGGTGGAGCAGGGCTAGAGGTTGCTTTGTTATGCTTGCCGGGAGAGGGTTGGGGGAGGAGCTGGCCCGGTTTCTTGAGGGAGGAGGCTAATACCAACCCATGCACCTCCCTCAGCGCTGTCATTTATCTTACTGCATCATGCAGACATCCTAGTAGCTCCTAGGAATTTTCCAGACAAAGCTTCAGGTTTTTCTTCAAGACCCTTTACCATATGACCTTAGCCTTACTTCTCCAGCCTCGCTAGAAGCGGGGAGCTGTTCCACAGTGAGCAAGCACTAAGGGCAGGGAGATAGTGAGTATCTGGGACCTCAGTGGGGATGCAGGGTCATCCCTTTCATACTTCCTGCAGCCTGCTGGCATGTGCTGCTGTGTACTGCCAGAATGGGGAGGAGGGCAGGAAGTGTCATAGCTTCCCTGCATATCCAAATACATCAGTGTCGGGAGACACACTGCCTGGACCTATGGACTAGGCAAGGAAGTGGCCACACTGGGCCTCGGTTTCCTCATTTGTAAACCTGGCTGATGCTGATGTTCCTTCCCAGGGCTGTTGGGATGACCGGATGCAATGACGAACATAAAATAAAATACGGAGAAGAGCCCGGCACGTGTTAGGCACACTGTCGCCAGGTAGCAGATCAGTCAAAAATGGTGGCTGAGAAGTGGAAAGAAGACTACAAAGGGTGGGAACAGATAAAGGCCATTAGCAAGGGAGTCTCTCAAGGCTGGGCTCACAGGTCTCAGAGTGTGATATCATATACACTGCAGTCTCCATGGAGGGTACAATGGTGATAGACTAATCAAACCTGTCCCCACTCCTGCCCACATACCCCATTCTAAAGTTCAGTCCAAGCAAAGACCAGTGGGAAAGCAGGGGGACTATTAAACCATAGAGCAGCCTGCCAGGTAATGAAGCCCGAGGTGTGGAGGGGCAATCTGGAGGCAAGGGAACCCGCTCAGCACAAATGTCAGTGTTGTAGCTGTCCTTGAAACAGTGAATAGCTGTCAACTGAGGATTGCCAGAATCTTCGTTCCTGGCAAATGAAACAGCCCAGCACGGAGAAGAACAGTGAGAGACCAGGCAAGTGGTGTTCCGAGGTTGTGTCAACCTTCTCTTGGAGGGAGTCCCATGTCCCGTTTCACCGGGAGGGAAATCGAGAGCTTTGGCTTCTTTCACCTCCCAGGGAAAGATGCACTCCTTGTTTCCCCATCCCCAAATGCTGCTTCACCGCCTTCGCCTACTTATCTCCCTCACGGGGCTGTTAGAAATTGCGCGAAAACACCTGCTACACAGATGTTACTACGTGCTGCTCTAGGAGGAAATGGCATGTGTCCCCGAGACCCTTTCCATTTCCTTTCTGTCTCGTTTTCCTTTTTTTCTCATTTTTAATTAGCTCTTTAAAAATGTCAGTGTGAGCCAGGCGGTGGTGGCACACGCTTTTAATCCCAGCACTCAGGAGGCAGAGGTAGGTGGATCTCTGTGAGTTCGAGGCCAAAAAAACCAAAAAAACAAAAAAACAAAAAACAAAAAAAACCCCAAAAACCAGTATGTTCTGTATCCATATCATCAACTTCTCCCAGATTCCCCCTTTGCCTTTCATGCCCAACTTCATATCCTCATTTAAAAAAAAAATCCAAAAAACAGACAAACGAAACCCCCCACTGAGTCTAATTTGTGTTGTCTGGATGCTCTTGGGTGCTGGGCCGTCCATTGGAGCTTGGTCAACCTACCAAGGACGACACTCTGAAAGAAACCCAATTCTCTTCCCAGCAGCTGTCAGTCCTTAGCCAAGGGTGAAGCTTCATGCCCTCCTCCCCTCTCCGTGATGGGATTTGGGTTTGGCCTGAGTTTGTGCAGATCACATATGTTCTGTCACAATCACTGTGACTTTGTAAGTGCAACTGTCTGTTGTGCCCCGAAAACACTGCTCCGTGCCGTCACCCACCACCTCTGGCTCCAACAGTCTTTTGTCCCCTTCCCCACAGTGATTTCAGCCCTTTAGGGAGGGATGTGATATAGATGTCCCATTTGGGGGCTGAACATTTTCTAGTCTCTTATTCTCCTTAACAAGTTTCAGGTCTCTGTGTTAATCATCATCTATTTCAAAAAGAAGCTTCTCTGATGAGAGTTGAGAGAGATGCCAATCTACTGGTATAGTGTGAGAAGCCATGAGCAGTTTAGCATTATTCCCCGTTAGTGAATAATAGCTACACACTCTTCCATAGGACCCATGACCCCGTTAGTAGAATAATACGTATATGCTCTTCCATAGGACCGATATGCACAGGTTCTTGGCCCCGATGATAATGCCAGGTATTGTCTTTATCTAATGGAGTAGAACTTAAATCCTATCAGAAAGTCGGACGTTGGTGCCACTATTGCGCCCGTAGGCGTGTCCTGCTAGGATGGCTGTTACTGTAGCTCACAGGGTTTGTGGCTGGATAAGACTGATAATGGCTGCTTTAGTTACAACAGCTCTGTTTCTGTGAAGAGAGACCACTGCCAAGGCAACTCTTAGAAACAGAAACATTTAACTGGGGACTTGCTTACAGTTGAAAGGCTGGGTTCAGGGTTATCGTGTTGAGAAGCAGACAGGCCTGGTACTGAAGTAGTAGCTGAGAGCTTTACATCCTGATAGCAGCTAGGAGAGAGAGAGAGAGAGAGAGAGAGAGAGAGAGAGAGAGAGAGAGGAGAGAGCTCACCCCCAGTGAAATACCTCCTTCAAAAAGGCCATATCTCTTAATCCTTTCAAATAGGTCACCAGTCTCTGGTGACTAAGCAATCAAACATACGCGCCCATGAGAGCCATCCTCATTCAAATCACCAGTGACTGTTTTCCCTTGGTCGTGTGCATAGCACCTTCCAGTACTGCAGCAGCTAGCCAGAGGGATGAAGTTTCCAGGCCAGTACCAGCTGGATCTCTCTATGTTCTACAACTCAATTATGCGGTGCGTTTACCAATAGGGTCTTACCCTTAAGTTCTGGCAGGAAACCAAAGCATTTGCTATAACCTGTGACCAACAACTCCAACTCCAAAAAAGATAATCCATTCCTGGCACTGTGCTTTTTTGTTAGTCTGTGGTATTGAATATGGGTGGGTGGAAATGCCCCTACTAGACACTACATATACGTGCATATACATATATACACACACACATATATACATATATACAAACATATATGCATAAAATTTCTACAGTGAAAGAAAAGAATTTTTCAAACTTCAGGGCTTGTTATCCTTGCCTATATGCCAGCTCATTTCCAAATTTAAATGAACACATTCCAGAACAGCAGTGATAATGAAAATGCTTCATATGCTTCTTTGTGTAGGAAGCAAGTCACTAAAATCACTGCACAGCTGTGTGACTATGCTTAATATCACTAAGTTGGACACCTAAAATGACTAAAATGGTAAGATAACAGTAGGAAAGTATGAAGTCACACCTGTGTCTTCTCTGAGAACCTCAGAGTGGGCAAATGAACTTCGCCAAAGGGGCTCTTTCTGCCTGTGTTATTTCTGTTATTCTATAAATTAAAGATAAAAATGCAGTATCGGAAGCATTTTGTGCCTTAACAAGAGTTGGTTTGGGACAGGAGCCCATAAAAGAGGAGTCAGTTCAGCCCCCTTCCTTGCTTCTCATGCGTTTCATCAATTCTCAGCAAATGCTGTCTCTGCAGACTCCGTGAAGGGCTTGGTGGTGCCTCGGCCCCTTGCTCTTCCAACGGTCATTTGTCTCAGGTGATCTGACGAGGGCCGCCAGAAACGTTGTCAATTACTGGGGTTCTTGATTGTGCTGACATTCCTGTCTCCATTCTTGGCACGGATCATCTTTATAGTGAGCCGCTGGGGTATAGGGGGTTTTATATCCATTGAATAAATGGCCTACTTATAAAGCAAGTAAGCATTAGAATCAGGTTGTACATTTTGACCTATCTTGCTCTAGAGTCTAAACATTTTTTTCTTTTTTTTTTCCACATTTTTTATTACATTTGGCAGCTCATTCTGCTTGCTATAACTGCAGTGTAAAGCAAAGACAAAATAAGAGACAGTAAGGCAATGGGGGTTGAACTTGGTCAATGACTTTCAACCCCAACTGCATACTGGCTCCTCCATAAATATCCACTCACCCCAGATACAGAACCAATGACAGACCAAAGTAAAGATACCACCAAAGTCCAGATCATAGAAATGGGTAGCATTTAAAAGCACACAGAATCTCAGCCTTACTACTACCAATGCAGCTGAGGTCCCGGCATGCTGTGACATTTCCCAGATAACTGTGAAGGGTCCCGCTTAAAACAGTGCTTTGCAAACCCAAACATCCATTCAGATCACCTGGTCTTTTGGTTAGAATGCAGATTTGGCATGGGACCTGAGATGCTGGAAACAGGTGATGTTAATTCTGCTGGTCCGTGGAGTCCTTGGTAAGCGGGGGTTCTGAAGGACGGCCCAGTTTCCATCCTCTCCTGCAATGCTGTGCTAATGAAGAACGTGGTCATAGCACAAGTGTTCTGTTCCCTGAGCATCTTGAGTCTCCAGATCCTGCATGCTATCTGCACATATGCAGTATTTCTGTAAGCATGAAAGCCAGATTTAAATAATACCTCACAAGACCAGATGAAAGTAGTCATAGCCCAGATCTGTAACATAGCAGCTGCGGGAGGTATTTAATCTGTTGGAGACTTCATTTCTCAACTCCAACATGGGAATAATAAACTGTTTCTCTCATTGGAAGAATTAGGTGGGTTAATACAGACAAAGCGCTCTGCCCGTAGGTGGTACCCAAATGCATGGCAACTGTTGTGTCTATGGTGGATTTTGAAAACAGATCTAATTTTGTGTTGTGTGACACTATTCTTGGGGAGACTTGCATAAACATCCACTCACCCCAGATAAGGAACCAATGACAGACCAAAGTAAGGATACCCCCAAAGTCCAACTCATATGTTCATTGGGATTTCTTACAAGAGTATGCATGAGGGTCCCTTACAGAAGCAGAAATGACTCTAAGACAGCTGCCTCATTAAAGCCCACCCAGCATGGGCAACAGCTAGAACCATTTAGCTTACTGCATAACTCGAAGGCAACTTTACAGATTGGAGCTCATCTCTTCCAGCTAATTACTTGGGACTAAGCCTCTTTCAGTCCATTTGTCTGATGTCTTAGTTAGGATTTCTTTTGTTGTGAAGAGACACCATGACCTCTGCAACTCTTATAAAGGAAAACATTTAATTGGGGTGGCTTATATCTCAGAGGTTGAGTCCATTATCACCATGGTGGGACATGGCAGTGTACAGGCAGACAGGGTGCTGGAGAAAAAGCTAATCTGGGCATGGCTTGAGCATATATGAGATCTCAAAGTCTATCCCTACAGTGATACACTTCCTACAACAAGGCTATACCTGCTCTAACAAAGCCATCCCTCTTAATAGTGCCACTCCCTGTTGGGAGCTTATGGGGCCAATTCCATTCAAACTACTACAGCTGGTCTCTGCTTGTTTCAGGCAGCTTGGAAGATTTGCCTCTTCTAGGCATCTGAGTTAATCTGAGAGTATGCCTCTCTTAAGGAATTGTGTTTCTGTAAGCTTTGATAGGGAGAGACCTCATATATCTTCAGTTTCAGGCACTTCCTGAAACTTCTAAGTTGTTATTTCATGGGTTTTAATGAGCTTTCCTGCATGATGGAATGTTCTACCTCCCTTCAGAATATCCTGTGTCTTGAGGAGCTTGTCCCCAAGATGGAATATTGATGGACATATAGACTGGTTCAATATCTTGGCTACTGTGACTAGTGCAGCAATGAATGTGGATATTTATCTCTGTGGTGGGTTGACCAGATGACCCAAGAGTGGTATAGGGTCATACAGTCCTACTTTTAGTTGCTTTTCGGGGAATCTCAATGCTGATGATTTACATCATGGCTCCCACCCACAGTGACTAAGGATCCTCTTCTACCACATCGCCACTACCACTTCCTATCATTGGTTTTCTTTGTTGTTTTCTTGATGGTCACTGTTCCGACTGAAGTGAGATGGAATCACAGAGCAGTTTAAAAAAAAAAAAAGACTATCAAAAAGAAGCAACAGCATAATGCATTAGAACCTGAAGCAAGAAGTAAACGCTATCAAGAAGGAAAGGCAGGATGGGAGCGAAGGAGCCTGTGCTTGCTAAGGCACCTAAGTTTGCATGTTATAGCTAACATATAAAACATAATTATGATAAAACTATATTTTCTGCTTCATCTGAGAAGGCATAATAGTTAAGCTCTTGCTTTTTGACACTACACAGATCTAGATTTATTTTCAAGTGAATACTACCTTAGGTAAATTGCTGGGGTGGGTGAGAGGGGAGAGAGAAGGAGGGAAGGAGGGAGGGAGGGAGAGGGAAGCCACAACTGTGAGTTAGACAGTAGGTTGGTACCAACCCTCTGTAAACTACTCGTATTAAGGAAGATTGCCTACGTGACATGTTCATCCTGACTCCTTTCACATAATAAAATTTATCAAATGCTAACTAAAAAAAACAAACAAACAAACAAAAAAAAACTTTGTATGTGTGCCATAGTGCCCACTCTGACAACTTGCAGGAGCTGGTTCTCTCATTTCACCATGTGAGTTCCAGGGATTGAATTCCAGTGGTCTGGCTTGGTAGCAAGCACCTTTTCCCTCCGGGCCATCTCACCAGCTTTCAGAAGAATTTTTATTTCTATTTCCCTGGTAGCTAAGGATATTGAACACTTTTCCCCCCAAGTATCTATTAGTATTTCTTCTTTTGAGGACTGACTGTTGAGTTCATTAGTTCATTTACTGATTGGATGATCTGGAATGCTTAATTTTTGAAGCTCTTTATACATTTTATGAAACTTTAATGACCTGTTTAACAAAGATTGTTTTCCATTTTGTAGGCTTTCTTTTCCCTCTGATAATTGTTTTGTTTGGCATGAAGAAGCTTCTTAATATCATATAATCACACGTATCAATTCTTGGGATTATTTTCTGTGTTATTGAAGTCCTTTGTAGGAAATGCTTGCCTGTGCCTGTATCTTGAAGGTAACGATGTTTTCTTCTATCAGTTTCAAAGTTTAGGATCTTTCATTACGAGTTTGCCCTCAGACCCAGACATCGTGGTACAGACCCATGATCCTTCTAGCCCTTGCCAAGTGATGACCAGAGAATCAGAAATTCAAGTCCAACTTCTAAGCCCTAGAACAAATTTGAAGCCAGCACAGGCTATAAAAGACATCATCTAAAAACACAAAATCCTTGATTCATTTTGAATTGCTTTTTGTGTAGGGTGAGGTTGTGGTTTTAGTTTTCTCAGAACCACTTGTTAAAGAGGTTGCCATCAGCCGGGCGATGGTGGCGCACACCTTTAATCCCAGCACTCGGGAGGCAGAGGCAGGTGGATCTCTGTGAGTTCGAGACCAGCCTGGTCTACAGAGCTAGTTCCAGGACAGGCTCCAAAAAGCCACAGAGAAACCCTGTCTCAAAAAAACCAAAAAAAAAAAAAAAAAAAAAAAAGGTTGCCATCTTTCCAACGTGTTTTTGACAGCATTGTCAAAAATGGGGTGATGTACTTATGGGTTATTTCTCCCTATTTTATTTAATCCCATTGTGCTATGTGTTTGTATTGTGGTGATACTGTGCGATTCTGGTTACTATTGCTCTGTAGTATAATTTGAAGTCAGTGTTGTAGTGTTGTGATGTGCTCAGCATTGCTCTCTGCTATGATGTTTGTGTTTCCATATCGTCTTGGTTACTGTTCTATTGCTGTGAAGAGACACCGCCGTCAATACAACTTATCATTTCATTGGTGGCTTGCTTACAGCTTCAGTGGGTTAGTCCATTATCATCATGATGGAGAGTGTGGTGGCAGGTAGGCATGGTGCTGGAGAAGTAGCTGAGAGCTACATTCTGAGCCACAGACACTGGCAGGAGGGAGAGAGGGAGGGATGGAGGGAAAGAATAGAGAAAGAGATAGAGATAAAGAGAGGGAGTGTGTGTGTGTGTACTGGTCCTGGCAAGGGCTTTTGAAACCTCAAAGCCCACCCGCAGTGAGACATTCCCTTCAACAAGGCGACACAAGGTCCAGGTGTTCTTGGGAGGCATCGTGTCCTTGAAGATACCTTGTTAGTTATTAATGGCTCTTGGTTAGTTTTTTGCACACAAGAACTGACCAATGGGTTCAGAAACTACCTTATCCTATGTACTCCTCACCCAATCCCAAGATGACGAACTCGACCTCCCCTACACAAATGTGAGGGCAGCGAGAATGAGGGAAGGAGGTGGGGATGGAGTGGAAAGCGAAGCGAGACTCAGCAAGTAAAGGGAGAAAGAAGGGGAGTAGAAAAACATTATGGCGCGGAAGGGAAGAGAGCAAGAGATTAAGACAAAACACAGAGTTTTAAAGAAGAGGAACAGGAGAGACAGCATCACTGCCATTAAAACTTGATGACCTGAATCCAGAGTTCGGTCTCCCAGCTGGTCTCAGGTTCAAGGCCACCCAGTTCCAAGGTTCTCATCACTTGAGCTCTGTTCCCAGATGGCCACCAAGGGCAGGGCTCTTCCCCCATACCCTCCCACCTTAAGCTAGTCTCCAACTGCCTGCACCTGGTGTCTGATCAGGGTCTGTCCTTCCAGCTGCTCGCAGCTGTACCACTCAGAGCTGTGGCAGGCCAAAGTGAAGCTTCCCAGCTTGCTGCTTCCAGACCTTAGGCCCCCTGGGTTGCTTAGTTCTTAAGAATGGATTTTCTGAAGACTCCCACACACTCCTTTAGAATATCTCGTAGTATGACAAAAATAAGATTTCTCTTTCTCGGACCTGATGAGGAGTCAGTCTTCCCCAAACTTGCAATTGGCCTCTAGACTTGTGTCACAGGCAGGGTTTGTCTGGGGTACAGAAGTCACCGCTCAGCTTTCACCTGGCTTAGCTCTTGGAAGTGGCTTCTGCACACCCCCACAACCCCCAAGGGAAATCACAGCTGTTTCAGTTCCTTCTCTGTCACGCCCCTCCTTACCCCACACACCCAAATTTTTCTGATATCTTTTACTTTCTTTTTGGACTTTGGAAGTCCTTTTTCTATTTCTCTCTTTGGGGCAGTCTTTTCTAATTCTGACAGCCTCCATCCCGCCAGCCGCCTCCCCTGGCTCACATGGGCACCTCATTCAGAAGGCCTAATGTATAATCTTTGATGCTGGAAGAAGCACCACACATTATTTATTTATTAATCCATTCATTCTTGAAATAGTAATGGTGATGGCATCAGCTCGATGGGCTCCGAGTTCTTTTAAGTATTTAAATCTAAGCTGCAGTTCTCTCCCACACCACCTCTGTTCCATCCACTCCTCCTCCGTTTCTGTTCAGAAAAAGGCAGGTCTCCCATGGTTATCAACAAAATATGACATAACTAGTTGCTGTAAGACTAAGTACCTTCCCATGTTTTAAGGCTGGGCAAGGTGACCCAGTATGAGGAGTAGGCTCACAAGCCAGTAAAGGAGTCAGAGTCAGCCCTTGCTCCCACTGTTAGGAGTCCCACAGGAGGGCCAAGCTACACAACTGTAACATATGTGCAGAGTTTGCCAGCCCTACGCAGGCTCCCTGGGTGTTGGTTCAGTCTCTGTGAATCCCTATGAAACCAGTTAGTGGATTCTGAGTTTTCTTGTGGTGTTTTTGACCCCTCTGGCTTCTCCAATCTTTTCTCTCTGTCTTCTGTAGGATTCTCTGAGCTCTGCCTAATGTTTGCCTGTGGTTTGCATCTGTTTCCATCAGTTCTATGATGACAGTTGGGCTGGGCACCAATCTATGAGTTTAGCAGAATATTGTTAAGACATTTAGTACCACCTTTGTTAAGGTTTCTACTGCTGTGAAGAGACTCCATTGCCATGGCAACTTTTATAAAGGAAAACATTTAATTGAGGTGGCAGCTTATAGTTTCAGAGGTTCCGTCCATTATGGCAGGGCATGGAGGCGTGCAAGCAGACATGGTGCTGGAGCCAAGAGCGCTACATCTTGCAGGCAACAGGAAGTCAACTGAGTGTCACACTGAGTGAAGGTGGAGCAAACCAGACCTCAAAGCCTGCCCCCACAGTGACATACATCCTCCAACAAGACCACACCCACTAAAATAAGGGCCACACCTCCTAATAGCGCCACTGCCTTTGAGCTTATGGGGGCCAATTACATCCAACAATTGCATTGACATTTTTCTCTTCCTCCAGTCATGTTTGGTTCTATCCTCTGGGACATGCAGCCTGTGGGTCCTGGTGCTCTAGGCAGTGTCAGGGGGTGGGCTTACTCTCCTGCACAGGTTTTAGGCTAGATCAGTCATTGGTTAGCCACTCTCTCAGTCTCTAGGCTGCCCTTACCCCAGCACGTCTCAAAGGCAGGACAGACTGTAGGTCTGGGCTATGTGGCTGGGTTGCTTTCCTACTTCCTCCACTTGAAGTCTTGGCTGGGCACAGGAGATGGCCAGTTTAAACTATGTATCCACTCTGGCTAGGAGTCTTAGCTGGGGTCATCTTTGTAGATTCCTGGGAGAATTACAGGTGGTTTTCACCTGGCCCTGAAATGCGCCCCTCAGTAGTCTCAGTACGCTCCCCTACCGTTCCCAACCTGATCTCTCATGTTCTCATCCCTAGCTGCCCACAGTCCACTCAAGAAATCTCTTATTTTTCCCTTTCCCAGGGAGATCCAGGCTCCAAATTCTTCATCATTTGGAGACTTTTAAGGCAAATGAACAGTATTTGCAGAAAATACTCTAAGTCTCAAGTGAGCAGCGGCAGCAGCAGGTGGTGAGGTTTAAGGACAGCACCAATGGGTGGCTTCATGGGTCAAGGCCATAGGCTTTAAGAGCAGGACCACAAAGCATGGCAGGTCTCCCTGCCCGGGGGTGGGGTGGGGGGGCACCACCTGCAGCTCTGACTCAAGGGAATCAAGAGGGAGCTGAAGCATGACTCCCATGTCAGACAAAAGCTGGCTCCCAGATTTCCTGGAGTCACCCTCGCAGAGGCTGCTAGCTAACATGGTTTATCTGCTTTAACTCCAAAGCTGAATATCCTCTCCCAGTACTAGGTAAGACAGAGAGTAATTTTTCTAATGTTGCTGGCTAGGGATCTTGGTTCCAAGAGCTCAATTTAGGGTCACATGGCAAGGTCCAAGAAACCGAATGGAATTAGTACAGAGACGAATGGTTTTCTGAGCGTGCTATTGTAAGGGAGTGACGTGGTGCTCACACATTCCAGGCTGTTAGTCTGGACATAATGGCTGAGCCTGAGGTTGTATTTGAGAATCCAAGACAGCTGACGGCTCAGGGGGCCTCTCTGAAGTTTTCTGTCATTCCTACTGGGCAGCAAGCTTCTGAATCCTAAAACCTGCATGTTTTAGAGACACAGACCAACCCCTCCCCAGTGATGCTGATGATAGGGAACTCAGGATTGAGTTTTTTTCTTTTATTTCAAAGAATGATTGAGAAACTGTCTGTAAATGAATTAGAGGGTCACATACTGAAGCCACCATTGTCCAATCAGCTGGATTTTAGTCAAGGGACAAAGGAAAGACAAACCTTACATTTATTAAAAATATGGGAAATAGATCACTTGGCTTCTTGCCAAGTATTACTATATAACTTTTTTTTTTTCACTTCCTCTTGAAATTCTACAATCTGGGGATTCTCAGCTTTTTTTTTTTTTTCCATCAGAAAATAAGTTTCAGAAAAGCCAGAGTAAAGGTCACGATTGGTGATTTCCAGTCAGGTTATGGGGCCATCTAACTGGAAGAGCTCAGTTTTGCTGTCTGCAGGGACTTAGGGCACCTGAACCCCTGGCCACTCCTGTCACCAGCCACTCAGCTGGCTACCCCCCTTGGCCCCTTTTGCACTTCTGAGCCAGTGCACTTAAAATACCACATTCCTGCTGTCTGTCCTTCTGGGTCTTGTTCGTAGCTTTATCTTTTCCTGAATTGTCAGCCAGAGTCCTGATTTCTGGTGGGTGAGACAAGAAGGAAGCAGAGCCGACATGTTCAGTCCACCGAATGCGAGTGGCTGGGTCCCACCTGCTCCTGGACCTGGGTCCACCTCCACCAGTGTCAGAAGTGACGTACTTAGTGCCAACAGCAGCGTTTTCTTCACTTGAAAAATACATTTTCATTCCCTATTTTCGTACATGACAGTTTTTATCTTCATTTGAAAAACAGCCTAGAGTTTACCGGAGCAATTGTTTAGTGTTTCTATTGCTTAGGTAAAATACCACATCCAAAGCATCTTGCAGAGTTTATTTTGCTTCTGCTTCCATACGAAAGTCTATCACTGAAGGAAGCAAGGCAGGATTCAAACACAGCAGAAACCTGGAGACAAGGAGGAGTGCTGCTCACTGGCTGAGTGAAGTCTCCTTTTTTAGCACCCCCAGAAGCACCAGCCCAGGGGTGGACCTGCGGACAGGAGGCTGGACCCTCCTCCGCTATCAATCGACAAGATGGAAATCGCCCACAGGCAAATCCGGTGGGTGCATTTTCTCAATCGGGGTTCCTGCTCTTAAAATGACGACAGCTTGAGTCAAGAGGACAAAAAGTGAGCAGCCCAGCACTCCTTCCCCGCCAGAACTGTCACATACGAGCTTCACACTGCCCCTTAGAGAGCAAAGCCATCACTTCCAACTGTGCTATGGTAGCTCAGCCATGCCACTGAGGTGACACGAAATCCTCTAACGATGCTCAGGCTAATTTGAATTCCCTTGTGACTTAGAGCTAAGGAGAGTGTGGAACCACCATGAATGGACCTCAAGATTCTGAGCCTCAACAGTAACCATGCCCCTTCTTTTTGATTTTGGAAAAACGGGGGGGGGGGATTTCTCACCTGACAGCCTGTAGTCAGACAGCAAACACAGTCCTGCACCACGAATGACTAGCCCTTGCACAGGCAGGGGTTTAGACACAAGGGCTGTCCCCGACCTTGGACAAGGGACTTTGCTCACGCTGAAAGAACATACTCTAGTGGTAGTGGTGGAGGCTCCTTTGCATTTGTACACAGTAGGTGCTCAATACATGCCTACAACTCAAGCAGGAAAATAAAATCAACACTCATTTTTTTAAAAAAAATTTATTAAAAAATTAGAATGTGGAAAAAGAAAGAGACCAAAAAAAAAAAAAAGAAGAAGAAGAAGAAGAAGCAAAAAACAACAACAAAAACCCAAACCCAGACAACTGACACATGCCTTTAAAATAGCAAGCATGTGAGACTGGTTATAAAGTCAACTACTGATCTAGTCTTTCACATCAAGCTCCCATCAAGGAGGGCTTCCAAGGGAAGCCATGTGTAAACAGGTCATCCACACTATGGTGAGCAAGAACTACGTGAGAACTCCCAACTCACTGAACGCATGAAAGCAACCTGAGCCTCAGACGTGTGTCCGCCGGATCTAGAGTTCTGGGTTCAATGTGGTGTGTGCAGAGGCTGCGGGAGGAAACAGCAGAGACCAGCAGCGCCAGCAGAGGGCAGCCTTACAGCACCTTCACATCCTGGACCCTTCCCCACGATGCACGCAGGCAATCCGCAAACTGAAAAGAGGAGAGTCAACTTATGGGTTCTCTCAACCTGTGTTGGAGAGGAAGACTACAGGTGTGTAAACTGGTCAGCCACCCAGACTCAAAGATGTCAACACCATTCCTACCTCCCCCAAAGAAAAGGCATCTCGAGAGCCACTGTGCTCTTGTCAGCTCAGGATGAGGCAGGTGGGAGCAGCCCTGGACAATGTCAAGAGCTATTCAGGAAGAAAGCAGAAAAGAGTTGATCTGAGATCACACAACAGCCTCCGAATCACTAACAGGCCAACCACGTTTACCACAGTCCAATGAACTCTGCTTCCTCAGTGCCAGACAGGAAGCTGCCGTTTTAGACAAAACATAGGACAGTTGTGGGTCTTGACTTGGGAAGACATAACTGAATAAAACATCTATTTAAAAAAACTTTATTAAACAAAGAGCGTTCGCCCAAATAACTTCTCAGGTTTCTGAAAGCCTCCTGGAGCCTCACGGACAGCATGTAGAAATGGTCACATTGATCCCAAGGTTCCCGTTATCTGCAAAGAGATGCGCTATGGCGGGGTCAAAAACAAGGCAGTCGCTGTTCATGATGGCTGCCGCCACACCGTCATGAATGGACCGGGGTGTGGCTTCCCAGGTCAGTCTCCGCCTGTTCCCGTTCAACTCCAGTCTGTAGGCAAAGTTCTCAGCTTGCTTGCGAGTACCGATGAGGAGGACAATGGCAAAGAACTGCTGGTGACCTTCGTACTTCTCTTGCTTCTCAAGTACCAGCATGAAGTGGTGACCAAAACAGGACTGCATCATCACCCAGTCCACAGCCCCTGGCAGGTTAATGTCTGTAGCTAGAAAGACTATGTCCTCCCCTTGAAGGGTGGTGATGCTCTTGTGGGCATGCATGAGATGGGACATCACAGCTTCCAGGGACCCCTGCCACTTGCAGGAGGCACCAGGACAGGGGCAGGAATAGGGACGGTATTCACAGATGTCTTCATGCTCGGGTTTCTCTGTGTGGTGGAGAGTCAGGGAACAGCCCGTGGTAGCATACTGCAGAGACAGAAAGAAACATACTGCATCATGGTGCCAATATCTATGCATACCTACCCACACGAGTTTCCTGAGCTCAAATTCTATCTTTATCTCAACAATTTTTGTTCAAGGAGGGTCAAGTGTTTGAGGCAAGTCTCAGTTTCTACTCACTGTCAATAGCATCATGCATAAAGTCGGGCACTGCTTTCTAGACCCCACTCCCTAATCCCAACAATGGTGAAGGGTGAGAATTAAAGTTCTTTTAAGTACATCAAACAAGCAAAACTACTGAGATAACTTGGCCCTTTCTCTTTTTCTGTAGCCCAGCTCCTTGTAAGAGGAGCTTGGGGGAGAGGTGGGCAAGGATTCCTGGATCACCTTTTGGCTTTTCCTGCAATCAATGACTCTGAAAACAGCAGTTTCACTCCTTTCTGACTTAGACCGATGACAGGTCATCTAGTCAGTGGTCAGTCTCCATTGTGGGTCCCTCTTCTTGACTGCTGGTGTGACCAAGCCTGGGCACAGCAGGAGGAGGAGGCTGGGGTCCTGTCACATGTTGCTGTCTCCTTTGTACTTGTGGCCCTGTAAGTTTTGTTTTTAAAGAAATCTCATTCTAGACTGCCATCTTGGCTATTTATCTTAGCAGAGGTTAAGGTGAACAGGATCAAACTTCTCCTTAAAGACTGAGTTTTATGATATAGGAATGATAGGGGGAAAAAGGTAGATTATTGAATCCACTTTAATCCAAAAAAGCTATTAATCTCAAAATATTTTATACTGGTATGGATTTTAGTTTACTGATACAAATTTAAAGTTATTTCTGCTGTATTTTATGTATGTGTCTACTCTTGTTTGTGGTATTGTGCTTATGTAGCTCATTTAAAAATGGAATGTATAATTAAGAAATACAGATTAATAGTCATCTATAATAGCCAAACTTAGTCATGTTAGGTAGGTATGTAACTATAATAGATATATTTAGAGAGACAGATGGACGGTCTTCAAACACTTCAAAGACCTATACAATATAGCATCTAATATGTTTAATAATCTAAAGGCTTCTCATGACAGTGAGACACTGCTCCTGGCAGCACTGATCTACTTAAGCAAGAATGATGGGCTTTGAAAAAACCTCCATATGGAGTTGTTTTCTTTATGTAAAAAGCTAGCTATGTGGGCAAAGAAACTGATTTTGCCTCAATTGCTGATAGTTACCTACTGTCCAAACTGGACCAGAAAGAGGAAAAGAAAAAAATCAACAAGGTATGACAGTCCTTGAAAATTCCCCGCTTCTCTCCAGGTGGTGGTGGTGCACACCTTTAATCCCAGCACTCCAGCACTCGGGAGGCAGAGGCAGGCGGATCTCTGTGAGTTTGAGGCCAGCCTGGTCTATAAGAGCTAGTTCCAGGACATGCTCCAAAGCTACAGAGAAACCCTCTCTCGAAAAAACAAAACAAAAAATTCCCTGCTTCTCAAAAGTCTGTCAGGTATGTTAGGCCTGTAGGCCAAAGATGGTTGCCCCAACATTACAGAGGAACCTTGGGTGACTGTCCAAGTAGCCAGCTGTCTCTGTCATTTCTTAGTTTTGGAAGAGGTTTGCTCCATACTTCCTTTTTACTCAGATAATATTATATCCTTCTCAGGTCTCTGATGGAATTGAAGACTAGATAGTTATAGTTTTCCTTGCTACAAAATCCAGAAATTAAACTTGCAAAAGTGGTATAACATGTATAAGATTGAGAGACATAAAAAGATAGTTTTGGGTTGCTAATGCAAGTCAGGATACAAAGTGAATTAGGTGCGAAACTTTGGACTCGCCAAGACAGGATAGACAATGGAGGATTATCTCTGAATTTGCCAAATACAAATGAACTGGACATTGTTAATGTAGTTTTTTACCTGTATATATTTGTATATAGTTATTGTACTTTTTATAGTTTTACAAGGTTAGTTAAAACATTTCCCTTTTAGACAAAGGGGGACAGGTTGTGTGATATTTTTATTTCATTTTGAAATTAAAGCTTGCTTTGAGTCAGAGGGCAGAGCTAGCCACTAGCTGACCAAAATTCACCATAGAGTTTTGCAGGACTATGGGTAGATAGGAGACAGGAAATAGTAAGGTGTTCTTTTTGGAGGAAGGAATGGAAGAGGTAGGAGTTGACTGATGGCCTCTCAGCAGTTTCTCTGATTGTTCAGGTTCTTACCCTAATATCTGACTCCTGATTTTTTATTAATAAAGAATAATTAGTCACATGCTTCATCCTTGTACACACACACACACACACACACACACACACACACACACACATCTTCCTGAGGAGACTGAGAAAGGGGAAGGTGGGTGAACATCTAACAGAGTTTGCCTTCAAACACTGCTTACATTAGGGTAGGAACACAATCTTTCCTTTCCTTACCATTCTCACAACATTCCCAGCAGACACACCATGTCTGTCTATCATGACAGAAGGCCACCCTAACAGGAACTGAAGAGATTTCTACTCCTAAACATCACAAGAATGGCAATGCTAGTTCTACCTACCAGAGGGAGTATCCACCCACAGATATCTACCCAGTAACTCTGTGCTGTGGTCACAGGATGACTTAAGAACTGGAAACCACTCTTCAGGTAAAATAAGGAGTTAGTTTCTGTCTTTGGAACACAGGGTAGCTGCTTACTGCATTTAATCTCCAGCCCTCCACTGAAGCAAGCAGGTGCCAAAGAAATGACTGCACCAGGTCATCTTTCTAAGATACTAAGATAAGAAAGCAAACCAACCTGTAAATTCACATCTGCCTTTGCTTCTCCCTATCCTGACCTATGAAATAAGCCACTATTTATAAACTTAACACAGGTCAAATTCCAATCTTCATAGAATGTCTTTCTAGCAGCCAGGAGGGCCTGAGAACCTTATCCACACAGCACACCAAGATGAAGTCTCTGAGAGGAAGCAGAAGCCAAGATAACAACCTCTCCCCACAGGGAACTCAAAGAAAGACACTTGAAAAAGTACAGTGTGGCGGTGTATGAGGGGCTGTGTCTGAATGCTACTGCTCTGGAGGCTGAGGCAGGAGGATTGCATGTTTCACACTCTCCTTAATTACACAGAACTCTATTTGAAAAACCAGAAACAAAACCAACAAAAAGGCAGCTCATGCCTCTACCACTTTGGCAGGAATCACTTGTTATAGTTCTGAACCATAGACTAATTTTAAAAGTTCAGGTAAAGAAAAATTCTTGGGCAGCAGGAGAAAGATTTATCTCCCTTTTTTTCTTGTTTTTATTATGTGATACGTTTTTCTCCACTACTATCCCTTCCTCCTTTCCCCCTTCCTCCTGTGACTCCCACACTCCCAATTTTCTCAGGAGATCTTGGCTTTTTCGCCTTCCTATTTAGATCCATATACATCTTAGAGTCCTCTTTGTTGTCTAGGTTCTCTGGGGTTGTGAATTGTAGGCTATTTTTTTTTATTTATGTCTAGAAGCCATTTATAAGTGGGTATATATTTGTCTTTCTGGCTCTGGGTTACCTCAATGTTTTTTTCTAGATCCATCCATTTGCCTACAAATTTCAAGATGCCATTATCTTTTACTGCTATGTAGTACTTCACTGTACAAATGTACCACAGAGGACTGATCTCCAAATATATAAAGAACTCAAGAAACTTGACGTCAAAAGAACAAATAATACAAAAAAGGGGGTACACCTAAACAGAGAACTCTCAACAAAGAAATCTCAAAAGGCTGAAAGACACTTAAGGAAATGCTCACCATCCTTAGCCATCAGAGAAATTCAAATCATAACAACTCTGATATTCCCTCTTACACCTGTAAGAATGGCCAAGATCAAAAAACACTGATGACAACTTATGCTGGAGAGGTTGTGGGGTAAGGGAAATGCTCCTGCATTGCTGGTGGGAGTGCAAACTTGTACAGCTGCTTTGGAAATCAGTATGGTGATTCCTCAGAAAATTAGAAAACAATCTTCCTCAAGACCCAGCAATACTGCTACTGAGTATATACCCAAAGGATGCTCAATTATACCTCAAGGACATGTGCTCAACTATGTTCACAGCAGCATTGTTTGTCATAGCCAGAAACTGGAAACAACCTCAACAGAAGAATGGATAAAGAAAATGTGGTACATTTACACAATGGAGATTCATCCTTTTTTATTTACACTGTGTTCTCAGCTTTTTAAATAGTAAGAAGTCTCATGAACGGTTTTAAATATGGGGTGTGGGCAGGACAGAAAGCCTCCTGATGGTCTCCTGTGGACAGTTGGTGAGGCATTTCAGTCAGAGTTTTTAAAAACACACATAAACACAACAAAAATAGCAAGAACTTCTCCGTGCCTGGCTCAGTATTTGGATGGAAAGATGTCTTAGGATGGGCTACTGACCTTAGCTGCCCAGGATGAAGCCCAGGAATAAGGCAAAGTCTGGCAATGGGACAGTATCCAGGACAGCGTGTTCCCAGCCTTTCTCCCCCCCTCAGCCAACATCCACAACAAGCGTATCTATCAGCAGTGTAGCCTGGGAACCTGCCCTGCTCAGGTAGGAATCTGTGCGTGTTCTACTACTTACTTGGTTGTCACACATGTAACTCTTCTTCAGAGTAACCCCCAAGTGTGTGTGTGTGTGTCTCTCTCTCTCTCTCTCTCTCTCTCTCTCTCTCTCACACACACACACAGCATTTCCTTGCCCTGGTGTGGACAACAACCTTCTAAAAATATTGTGCTCTACTTGAGACGTTTTTAAAGCCTTTGGTTTTTTTACTGTTTCTTCTAAACCAGCTGAACTCCAAGACCAATCTGTTCTCTCATTTCACTCTTGTGGTTCAGGACCACAGAAGCCATTTCTATGGCAACTAAACTAAAGATTACCTCCAAGAAAGAACCATTCAACCTTTTTTTTTTTTTTTTTTGTACCTATGTAAGTCAAGTCACCCTACTGTCTGGCTCATCCATGCTATATATATCTACTTATTTGACACAGTCCAGGCTCAGTGATCTAGGGCCATATGAAGTAAATGATTCTCTCTCTGACATTTGTGGTGAGAGAGAGGGCTGTCCAGTTACAGGCCTGGTTTCTTCCTGTACGCAGTGCAGCTGAGCAGAGTCCCTGGGCTCCTCGCAGAGAGGCCTGTGTGTCCTGGGACACACCCACAGCTATAAATGAGACTTCTCCTTTGGGAAAGGTGTGTTCATTTCCCCCAAAGGGTGGGGTTATTTTTTAGTAACTCTCTCTGAAAAAGGAGGAAAGAAAGAAAGGCACACAGAAAAATAACAGAGGTAGGAGAGGACCAACTCAACACTAAAGAACTTGGGGAGGAAGAGAAGGAGAATCAAACGTGGACATCACCCGAAGACCTGTCTGTGTGGCGGCCTGTCAGAGCTGCCATGCAACCGTCTTGTGCAAACAAGTTCTGCACTGAAAGGCTGTGCACCCTGCTGCTCCCTGCTTAAGTCTTTGCAGAAAGCAGTAAATAGCTCCCATTCTTTCCCAGCGAGAGGTCTGAAGGCTGTATTTAAGGTGGAATTTAGGCAGGGTTTCCCTTTTGACACAGAAACCCTATCATATACAAATATAAAACTAGTTCATATACAAGTATGTATGAGACACTACAGCATATGGAACATGACATCATTTATTTACAAATAAACAGCAACACCAATTGTTTATAAAATGGGGTTATTAGCTAAATATGCTCTCATCCATGCTAGTGAAGGCTGTGTGTGCTGTAGAAGGTTTGGATCAAGTCATGTAGTCTGTTTCATTAAACTTGGTTCTGTGTAATTCCAGAACGACACCCTGAACACCAACTACAACTGAGGTGCCAGGAGCTCGGGGAAGAAGTTGGTTCCCCTGGGGCACTGCAAGGTAAACGCCCTGCCCCCACTGCTTACCTCCAAGGAAACAGCTCAGACTCGTTAGCAGGATATCTGCCAGTGTCTCAAATGAGAATGTCTCAAGAATAAATAAAAAAACAAAACAGCCAATATCCTGCTGTTGGATGTGAATCAAATCTAAGAAATGACCTTTTCCTGAGTAAGCTCGAGCAAACAGCACTTCGTTCCAACCTAAATAAGCTCTAATGATCATAAAACGCACACTGGTGGTTAAATACAATTCGTCGCTCTGGCCTGGGAACCCAACCTCAATTCTGCAGAGGGCATTTCTAGGACAGCCACTGCGCTCTGCACGTGACTGCAGATTAGAGAGCACCGTGTCTGTGCTGATCGTATTTCCTGATGACATGAAGATGCCCTGGCTTTGAAGAGGAACACAGGGGTCGGCCTGTAGCTGACACTCAAATGGTTAACAATATAGATCTGAGTTGAAAAAGCAAAATGAAAACACACATGGCAAGAAGGGTCTAGAGAATCTGGATAAAGGCCATTGTTTTGTTTTACACTAATACTGTAACTGTTGTCTATGCTTTACATTACATCCAAATTAAATTGTATGAAGGAATCCAGGAGAGAGGTTGGCATGTTTACATTTTAAGGGATTAAGGGTTCTTATGAGGAGCTGGTTGAATGAACTGAGCTTTCTCCTAGTGTTTTCCTGGGAGTAAACACACTTCTGCATAAAACATCTACATAAAAATGAACCAAAGTTACTCACTTCTCTTTTTCCCAAGGTTCTGTTGGGCTCATTTCTAGTGAAGCAACAAAGTTTCACAACGAAGAACAACTCTTATAAAAACCAGTGCATTTCTAGGTCTCACAGAAGACAGAGTGTCCACATCACCTGCTGACCCTGCCTTGTTTTTTTTGTTTTTTTTTTTTTTTTAATTTTCGAGACAGGGTTTCTCTGTAGCTTTTGGTTCCTGTCCTGGAACTAGCTCTTGTAGACCAGGCTGGCCTCGAACTCACAGAGATCCGCCTACCTCTGCCTCCCGAGTGCTGGGATTAAAGGCATGTGCCACCAATGCCCGGCCCGCTTTGGTTTTCACAGAAGACAGAGTGTCCACATCACCTGCTGACCCCACCTGGTCCCCACAGAAGACAGAGTGTCCACATCACCTGCTGACCCCACCTGGTCCCCACAGAAGACAGAGTGTCCACATCACCTGCTGACCCCGCCTGGTCCCCACAGAAGACAGAGTGTCCACATCACCTGCTGACCCTGCCAAGGCTGGCAGTCTGGACTGCTGCTCTGAGGCCTGCTCTGCTACTTCTGGCCACTTCAGTGACATTATCCACCACGTGGACAGGTCCATTCCATTCTAAGACCCCAGCTAAAACGTGAGTTCCAGGATGGAATGAGCCCAATCCCCCATTTTCTTACAGGGTTCTAGAAATGGAGTACAGTGTGCGAGTCTAACAGGAGGGAGGTGTAATTTACCATGCAAGGCCTGTAGATGACCTAGCTGCTGTCTGTCTTCTCAACACTTCATGTTTCTTCAGCTGGGGATTTTAGGTGAAGCTACTATAGTACGCTAAACTCAGCATGGCAATACCTGGTTTATCAAATTAACCATTAATTGGCACTGGGAACAAGACCTAGGGTCTTGTGCGGATGAGGCAAATGATACACTCATGAACTACATGTGCAGCCTCAAAATAACCAGTTTTTAAAAGCAGAATTTTGGGGGCTGGATAGATGACTCAGTGGTTAAGAGTACTGGCTGCTCTTCCAGAGGACCCACCCACATGGCAGCTTACAGTGTCTGTAACTCCAGTTTCAGGGGATCCAGCACCCTCACACAGACATACACGCAGGCAAAATACCAATGCACATAAAAATAAGTCATTAAAAAATTTAGCTCTTAAAAACAAAAACACAGCCTTCTAGCTATTCAAACTTTTTGTGATTAAAATGTTTATCTGATTCCCAAATATCACCAAGTGATCATAGATTATTTTCCCAATTTTTTATAGGCCCGATGAATTTTGTTTAAGTTCTGATTTACTGGTTCTATTACCTGCCCTTGTCTAGCTGGTAAATACTGACAGATGAGTAAATACAAGGTTTATTTGCAGATGATGGACAGTCTCGCACCATGCTGATTTTACTTCAGCTGGAAATCTTACTGTAGATTTTAGTATTAAGAGGATCCAGTAGTTTCAGATCATGTAAGAAAAATGTTCATACTTTTAAATATCAAAATTATAGGCTTCTCCTCTCACTTTTGGTAAAGATGTTTTACATATTTTATTTATATAAACAATTAGAGTGTGGTCTTTATAACTCTCCTGAAATGTCCCACAGAGCAGAAACAAACAGGTCCGCTGTGCTTTGACCACCGTAGGCCTCTCTGGATTGACAGCCACTGGTGGAGCACCTGTGTTTAGAAGGCCAGTGCTCGAGCCTCTTTGCCCTTGAGCCTGTTAGTATGCTTAACTACAAGAGAGCGTGTACTCTTCAGGAGAACCCCTAGAGAGCGGAATAAAGTGAAGCTGCCCAGCCTGTATCAGCTCAGATCTTCCTCTAAACACCCTGGCATATTTTCCTGTAACCCCCAGATAAGTGAGAAGATACTAAGATGCTATTACTGAGCCCCAGACTGTCAAACAGTGTCACCAAACACTGGTGAGACTAATATACGGTTAACTTGACAAACTTTGTTTAGAGGAGGGCCATTCTAAATAAAATCCTGGGTTCACAAATCTATCCTTTATTCCTAAGACGAAACAGATTGCACACAATAGACAGCTGTCTTGCTAAACGGTGTGTTGGTGGAAGACTTTGGGGTAACTGCTATCCCTGAGATCTGAGAGCATTCTGTGAAGGAGAGAGGACCTCACAAAGACTTTGGGCTAGCAGTAGTTTATTTTTAATCTTAGAAACTCGGAGCAAGAGTTGATTTTTGACCACGTGTTTCTCATTTGTCCACAGCCAGAGTTAGCAGGCAAGTGCACAGTCACCGGGAACCAGTTCTGTGAGGTCCTTTCAGTGTAAACAGAAGCACTGGACAGAGCACGGGAGCAAAGCTTTCTGCCAGGTTCCTAGCACCTGGCCCACCTCTTCACTGTTCTCTCTTCAATGCCAGGTTCCCACCTGCACGACCGTATTGACAACACCAACAAGCCTTAAACAGTGCTTCTCCCTTACCAACCTTTTATTGTCGAAATCAATCAGATTCACCAGAAGATTGGGAGGGTTGTTAGATTAACAAATAAAATACAAAGTGCACAGTGTATCTTCAGGCAGATTTTTCTTGTTGTTGTTTTACGCTCTTATTCCTCCTTCCAAGATTATATGCTGCTTAACTGAGGTTCAAATCTAACTAGGCATTCTGAATTACATCTGGCAACCCTGGGAAGAGGACCAGTGCTTTGAGTCCGCAGTGGGAAGGGGACTGTGGCTTCTTAGCCAAGTGGAGGAGAGGACAAAAGAGACAGGGGGTTGGAAAAAAAGAGTCACTGCTTCAGACTGAAGCCTGCACTGTCCAAACCGACATCGAGGAGCGTTCTCTTCTTACGGGGCATGCTGATTGTGTCCCATCTCCTTCACAAAGAGGCTGGGAGGATATCAGTGACAACGTGCTGGGCACCTAAAATAAGGAGGCAGTATTCTCCAGATAGCCTCCCTGAGGTCCACAGATGACCTTCCACCCCTTCTTCAGGGGGACTCCTGTCTGCTCCTCCTTCTCAGTGCAATGCGGCTCTGCTGGCTTATCTGTCTCTACTACTGGACTCCAGGAAGGCGAATGGGGACAGTGGCAGGTGAGGCAGACAGTGGGTCACCGAAAGGAGGAGGCCTGGGGCTGCTGAAGGATGTCTACCAGAGTGAGGGGGTTAAAATTAGGTGGGCTATGAGCAGCGGCAGCCGGCGCAGGCCTGAGGTGACTTTAGGGACACTGTATCATTAGCAGCACTGGCCATAAAGGACACCGTGGGAAGGAATGGAGCTGCGGATACGTTCAGAGTCTAAACCAGTTTGACCTGTCCCCTGCCAATGTACTACAGAATCCCTAGAAATAGTATCCTTAGGAAATGGTCAGATTATGCCCAAGGATTCAGGTTAGTAGTAATTAAAATAAAATCACAGCAAGAAAATGAAAAATGACTAACAGTAAGCTAAGGGAATAGTTCCGGTGCTTTCAGGGGAGGGCAGTGCAATCAGCATCGAACTTGACCTCAAAGTGTTTAGCAGCGTAGAAAAAAGCAGCCACAGTGTGAAAAGTCAAAACCGGCAGGAAAAATAGTGCTTCTCATTCTTCTTGGTGGGGATGGTGTGAGTGAGAGGAACCATTGTATTACGGGTCTGTCTGCAAGCAATCTACAGAACTGTGTTATGGTTATTTTAGGGGAGAATTATAGGGCACTTTCATTTTATATCACTTTCTGTTCAGTTGTACATTCAGAAAGGCTGATCACCGTGTTTCCCTCTGAAATAAATGTAAGGAAAAATAACTTAAAATGTGTAAAATAAGACATATAAAATAAAACATATAGACTTAAAAGTGATACCTAACTAAACCAGGCTTCAAAAGATAATGGCACATGCCCACCACCTCAGGACACTGAGGCCAGATCAGCCTGGGCTACATAACAGTGTCTTGGTCTTTCTCAATTAAAAAAGGAAGGGAGAAAAAGAAGGGAAGGACAGAAAATTAGATTACAGAAATGGGAAGAACGAAAAAAGTCAAATCCTAAACGCCAATGAACCAATGTCAGAACAACATCACCGGGCTCTACGAGACCCTAAGACCGGCTTACACCATCAGAAGTTGGGGAGAGAAGCCTAGTGAGAGGTTTCGTGAGTGGAATTAAAAGCCATTCTTTTTTCCTTTCCCAGTTTGTGTCTGCCTGAAGCAACACTGCTCATCATCTGCTTCCTCTGAGCATCTAACTGTGCATTTATTTAGCGCCAAGGCAGTGTGAGGAACTCTGTGTGAATCATTCCCACCAACCCCAGTACGGTGCTGTTTTACAAATAAGCCCCTGGAGCTTAGGGGAGCGATGCCAACCAGCTATGACTGGGGCCGCTCTTAGGACTACTAGAGCCAGGGAGCCTAGCAGCAGGAGGGACCAAAGGCGCCACTTTGTTCACTCAAAGTTTTTTTTTTTTTTTTTTTTTTTTGAGACAGGGTTTCTCTGTAGCTTTGGAGCCTGTCCTGGAACTAGCTCTTGTAGACCAGGCTGGCTTTGAACTCATAGTGATCCACCTGCCTCTGCCTTCCAAGTGCTGGGATTAAAGGTGTGCTCACCACCACCCAGCTCCACTCAGTTTTAAAACAATGCACAAACCCAAATCTTCACCACAGGAACGCCGTCCAGTCTATCTCTGCAGTAATTTTTCATCCCATAGATGCCACATAGTCCAAAAAGTCACTACATAAAATCGTTACCAAACTGGAAGTGAAGAAGAAGAGATGGCTAATTATCAAGGAACTAACAGAAACAGATGGGTGCCTGATGCAAATCTAATCAAGCACCACTAGATAATTTTCAGGAACTCCAATAAAACCTTGAGGTGCTTGAAGTATGAAGACATGTTTAACCAGAAAAACATCTTTAGTTTTCTTTTCTGGATGTTCAGAATGGATCCTGGCTCTAACACCCGTGGATTATCACATCTCCATTGATGGTGGTGGAAGCTGGCACGCAGGTGGAGGCCATATATGTTTGAATAGGAACTTCTACTTAGCTTGGCCTTCATACGATCACACAAATGCAAAACTTTGTAAGGGGCTTATAAGAAAGATCTGTAAGGAACAGTGAAAGACTACAATTAATCTCTGGCTGGCACTTTATGGGCCAGATTTGCCATAATAGTCTGGCTGTAGGAAGGGCCAATTTTAATGACAGTTTACTCCAGCTCTGAACTGTGGTGACCAATTGACATTCTTTGGTCAATTTCATTAGAATCAATATTAAACTTTAGCACTGCTATGCAATAGTCCAGCCTTCAGTTCTATGTGATATATAAGAGCTGTATTGTCAATCTTATTCCTTAAAGTCCTGAACTGTGGAGGAATGGATTTGAGGTGTGCTTCTTCGTGTAATATTCTAAGTCTCTGGGCCAACCCAGTCAATTTGAGGCAGTCATAAAGAGTGCAGAGACAGCTTCCAAAGAAAACAACTGTCACGGGAGAATTCTTGAGATTAAGAAGAAATCTTTGAAAGTATTTTTGCTAATGGGCTTCCCTGTCCTAGCACAAAAGCACCTGGCCTCCATTTCCTATGGTGAGGAAGGGCCCTCTGTGGTCTTCTAATCTACTCTTAAGGTATCCACCATGTAGGAAGTCCCTCTGTTCGTTTTAACAGAGGAACTACCTGGCTCAGAGAGGGTCCTGGCTAGACCACAGCCAGCACTTCTGAGGACCCCTCTGCCTTCTTTAGTGCTTTACACCATGGCCTCTGACCAGAGTCCAGAACTTTAGGGTAGGAAAAATCAGTCAGCCCCAAACTTGCTCCTAAAGACCCCCAGGTGCAAACAATAACTTGCCTTGTACAAAGTCAGCTATCTAATTGCTAGGATAGCAGTCATGGCCCGTGGGGACCAGAATGCACACCCCTTAGAAAATAAAGGTTAAAAGAAAGAAGGAAACAAAATCACTGTGAGGCCTGTCAGAGTTCCAGATCAGGTATGCAGAGATGAAGTAAGAGTTAGGCTCAGTGAACGCGGCCTAAAACAGAGCCAGTCAAAGGCTATCCCTAAGCAGGAATGTGGCCTGTAGATACGGATTGTTTGGCCTGTAGATATGGACTGTTTGGCCTGTCAGTGCTGGCTCTATGTTTGCATTTGGCCAAAGTTGAGACGAAGAGAGAGGGGCAAGGGGTTGAGATTTGACATCAAAGTCCAGTTTCTAGTTTTTCTTTTTCTTCTATGAATGCCTGGCACGGCTGTGTCCACATTCCCAGCTCTCAGGCAAGAGGAGAGGTTGCCTTCTGGTTTGTTTTTGTGATGTAGAGTCCAGCTGGGCTCAGGTGATCCAGCTCAGTCCAGAGATGCCGTCTTTGGAGGGGCCTGAGCTCCCCAGGCTCTGTATGTCTAGAGCAGTGGTTCTCAACTGGTGGGTGGCGACCCCTTTGAGGCCACCTGAGATCATGGGAAAACACAGATATTTGCACTCCTATTCATAACAGTAGAAAAACTACAGTTATGAAGTAGCAAGGAAAATAAATTTATAGTTGGGATCATCACAGCATGAGAAACTGTATTGAAGGGTCGCGGCATCAGGAAGGTTGAGAGCCAATGCTCTAGAGGCTACCCCAACCCCGGGCTATGTGTTTCAGTTACCTTTCTTCCTTGTTCTAGACCCTGGGAGCACCAAAGGGACTACACAGGGCCACTCCTTTCAAGGGTCAATTATGCTGTCTGACATTATTTATTTATTTTTTTAAAAAGCAACTCTGTCACAATTTAACCAAAGAAAAGACTTATCTGGCTGAGGCTTTCAAATTCAGTGATGTATGCAGTCTTTATGACAGGAGCTTTCAAAGATGACATATGAAAATGGAAAATACGTACGACAACACTATAAGTAGACTAGAGAGGGTTAGTATCCTACAGCTGTGGAGAGAAATTCCTGGATGGTACAAAGCACTGCTGAGGGACCAGTGAGATGGTGAGGACAGCACTCAGCAAGTAAGGGCGCCTGCCACAAAGCCAAGGACCCGAGTCTGATCCCCAGCCACCAAGACTGACCCAGGTGACGGAAGGAGGGAAACTGACTCCCAGAAGCTGTCCTATGACTTCCACAGTGTGCCCCACACACATGTGAATACAACACATGACAATACATTAAGAAATTCACCACTAAGTGGTGAGATAGACTGTACGGTTGGCATGGCAACCTTCACCTCGTTCCCTACACCCACTTTCCACTAAGACAGAGCAGACTGTAGATGAGAAACGGACTGAAAACACCCGAGTAAGCATATCTTGATAAAAATCCTTAGAAAGGAAGATCTGAGTTAATTCATGTAGTCTATATTAGCAGTGTGGTAACACTTTAATTATTTAATTATCTGGCTTCACACTTTACATAAGGTAGTTTTTTCTTAAAATATTTATTTATTTATTTATTTATTTATTTATTATGTATACACTATTCTGTCTGTGTCTATGCCTGCAGGCCAGAAGAGGGCACCAGATCTCATTAGAGATGGTTGTGAGCCATCATGTGGTTCCTGGGAATTGAACTCAGGACCTTTGGAAGAGCAGGCAATGTTCTTAACCTCTGAGCCATCTCTCCAGTCCCATAAGGTAGTTATTTGGCAACACACCCATTCTTTTTAATCGGATGGTCCAAAGCTGTGTTGGGACAGTATCATCTGATGAACTCCTTCAACCAGATGGCTTTATTACCTGTGTTAGCCTTGAATTATAACTTGGAAGCCTCAAATATAAATTCAGATTCAAAATCCCCATGTAGCCGGGCGATGGTGGCGCATGCCTTTAATCCCAGCACTCGGGAGGCAGAGGCAGGCGGATCTCTGTGAGTTCGAGACCAGCCTGGTCTACAGAGCGAGTTCCAGGACAGGCTCCAAAGCCACAGAGAAACACTGTCTGGAAAAAACAAACAAACAAAAAAAATCCCCATGTACTAAGGAGCACACCAAAGATGTGTGCCTGACCACGTGATATACTTAATCAGTCTACAGACATGAGACCCGTCGTCTAGGAGAACTAATAAACGCTGCCTCCTGCAAATGAGTTCGTACAAAGAAGGGGTGCAGTGCATTCTACACAGCCTCCCCACTCTTCATGGAATGAACACTGACTTCCTTAGAAGTCGGGCAGCCTCGCTCGCTATGCCTCGCTCGCTATTTACAGAGGAGGAACTCAAGGCTTCCCTACCTCACTGCCCACTCTAAGTAAATGGAGAGAATCAGGCAACTCTGGAGACTCTGCTGGGCATTGAATATTCAACACTGTATTCTTGTATGAGCTGGCTTACAGAAAGAAGAGCAGGGGCAGTGTGTGACAGTCCTCAGGAATTTTAGGAGTCTCAAACTGCCGGATAAAATAAAAGCTAGGGACACAGACCCACCTTGTCTGGCACAGGCCTTATCCTTAATGCTCCTCCTCTCCAGGAATAGTCTGGTTGCTGCGGTAAGTACACGTCCAAACTTGGCTGCCCACTCAACAGTTTGGATTATTACTTAACCAAATGTATGGGATGCACATTCCAGTTCTATAAACCTCATACATATGCACAAATCAAGTAACTATCACCTATGATAAGCTTGGTTCCTGGTCTATGTGATGGCTTGGCCCAGCTGCATTCATGTAGGATAGAATGAGAAAAACACTCGCACATACTGGTCCTGCTAAAGTTCAAGGATGACTTCACGAGCCTGCTCAGATATTAGGAAAGAATACATGTTTCTATGGGAACCAAAGTAAAATGCTACATACCAGTAGCACCACTAAATACTGACTATCAAGTAGAGCCATTTCTTCTACAGCCATTGAAAGTTTGGAGAAAGGAAAGGGAGGAAGACGGCTCTGCAGGAATCTGGAGAGCATCTCCTACCACCTGAATTTTCTCAAATGTCAATTACCCACCCTGTCAACAATCATCTGCTTCTCCCCGGTCACAAAACAGCAGCCTTCTTCATCACTCAAGAAAGCTGTGAAAAGCCACTCTGACAGGGCAGCAAGTCGGCTAACTGCAGATCTTCACCTGATGGGGGAGTGCCATATATCAATCTGTTGATTTCATTGGTTACGCAATAAAGAAACTGCTTGGCCCTCATAGGTTAAAACATAGGTGTGAGGAGTAAACAGAACAGAAAGCTGGGAGAAAGAAGCTGAGTCAGGGAGTTGCCATGATTCTCCCACTCCAGACAGACGCAGGTTAAGATCATTCCTGGTAAGCCAGCTCGTGGGCTACAGCAGATTATTAGAAATGGGCTAGTCCAGGTGCGAGAGTTAGCCTAGAAGAGGCTAGATAGAAATGGGCCAAGCGGTGTTTAAAAGAATACAGTTTCCGTGTAATTATTTCGGGTATAAAGCTAGCCGGGTGGCGGGAAGCAGCCCCGCCGCTCCTTATTACAACATTCACCTATTCTGCCTATTCTCCAAATCCAACCCCCATCCTCACCCCAGCTCTGTATTAGTCCACCTGCTGCACCCCCCACCCTGTACCCATCTCCAGGAGGCCACAAGGATGTGCTCCTCCAGATTTCCCTATTGCCCACTTACTGCTTTATTCCAGTCCTCATCACTTACAGGCGCATCCTGGGCACCACAGGGCCACTCTGGCAGGGGAAGTAGGTAAGGTAACTGAAAACCTTTACCCTTCCCCCTCCATTCCGGGAAGCCCAATCCCCCAAGGCTCATCCTCAGGTTTGTAGCAGACCTTCTGCCATGGGCCTCTGCTCACTCAATGTCCCTACTCTTGAGGACTAAGCAGGTGCTGGAAAACATCCTCCTTTCTTCCCGCCCAAGGACTCTCAACCACCTCCAGCCCTTTCCCATTCCGAAGGGTCAGCTCACAATGCCTACACACGTTTTCCCTGGAAGCCCAGTGCCCACATCTATCCAGACCCCAGGAGCATTCCCTACCACTGTCTCTTAAAACTCAGAGAGGGCAACAGAAAACAAGGAACAAAACATCCACCCAATAAAGACAACACCAGGTATCAGCACCTAGAACTACAATCACCCTAAACCCAGGTGATTAGACATCAGTGCAAAACACAACCAACAACAGTCAGGACGTACGTCTCCTCCAGAGCCCAGCAATTCTAACCAGAGCAGGTCTTAAGCATTCCCACATAGCTGGAGCACAAGAAAAAGACCTTAAAATAGCCTTTATGAATATGACAGAGGTCCTTAAAAGAGGAAATGAATAAATCCCTTAAAGAAATCCAGAAAAGCACAATAGTAAAAAGAAACGAACAAAACAGTTCAAAACCCAAAGTGGAAACAGAATCAATAGAGAAAACACAAACTAAGGGAAATTTGGAAAGGAAAAGTTTAGGAACTTTAACAGAGGCAAGCCTAATTAACAGAATATAAGAGATGGAAGAGAGAGAATCTCTGGCACTGAAGATATGATAGAAGAAATAAATACATTAATCAAAGAAAATGTTAAATCTAAAAGTTACTAATATAAAACATCCAAGAAATCTGGGGAACTAAGAATAATAGGGATAGAGGAAGGAGAAGAAACCCAGGCCAAGGTCACAGCAAATATTTTCAACAAAACCACAAAAGAAAATTTCTCTAACCTAAAGTACAAGAAGCACACAGAACATGAAATAGACTGTGGCACATAATAATCAAAATATTAAACCTACAGAATCAAGAAAGAATATTAAAAGTTGGGAGGGAAAAACACCAAGTAACAGACCTGTTAGAATGCCACTTGACTTCTCAGTGGACACTCTAAAAGCCAGAAGCGCCTGGACACATGTTCTACAGACTAAGAGACCACTGATGTCATCCCAGACTACTATACTGGACAAAACTTTCATTCACCACAGATGGAGAAAATAACACATTTCATGATAAAACCGAATTTAAGCCTTATCTAACTATAAAATACAGCTCTAAAGAAGATGATAGAAGGAAAATTCCAAGCTAAAGAGGTTAACTAAAGAGAATACACGGAATAAATAATCTGATACAAGCAAATCAAGAAAGGTAACACACACATACAACACCATCACCACCACCACCACCAACAACAACAAAATAACAGGAACAACAAACCCCACTCATTGATCTCTGTCATCACCGATGGTCTAAATGCTCCCATAAAAAGATCCCTAACAGAATGGATGCAAAACCAGGATCCATCCTTCTGCTGCATCCAAGAAACACATTTCAACATCAAGGATAGACATCACCTCAGGGTAAAGGGGTAGAAAAAGATATTCCAGGCAAGTAGACCTAAGTAGCAAGCTGGTGTAATCACTCTAATATCTGACAAAATAGACTGCAAACCAAAACTAATCAGAAGAGATAGGGGAGGACACTACATACTGATCAAAGGAAAAATACACCAAGAGGACATTGAAATTCTTAATATTTATGCACTAAACACAGAACATCCAAATTTGCAAAAGAAATATTAGTATAGCTTAAATACATATTGACCTCTCACACTGATAAGGTGTGACATAAATAACCAACTCTCACCAATAGACAGGTCATCCAGACAAGGGCTAAACAGAGAAATGCTAGAGCAAATTGACATTGTAAACCAAATGGACCTCACATTACAAAACATTCCATCAAACACAATAAAGTATCTTCTTGTCAGCACCTCATGACTGTAGTTGGACTTTTCTTTGGGTCACCAGCTCATAAATTGTAACACAGAGACGACTTATTAATTATTAAAGCTTGGCCTACCTTAGGCTTTTTCCCAACTAGCTTGTATAACTTATCCTGTTTTTATTAATCTATGTTCTACCACATGGCTCAGTCACTTCTCCTCTGTACCATATGTCCAAGTTGCTCAGTGTTTAGCTGGCATCTCTTATGCATCTAGATTAATCCCAAGTTCCTCTCTTTGCCCAGAAGTTCCGCCTATTCTCTCCTGCCTACCTACTGGCCATTTGGTCCTCTATTAAACCAATCACAGTGACATATCTTCACATAGCGTAAAACAAATATTCGGCAACATTTTCCCCTTTTGAAATGTGGCACCTTTTACTAATGCAGAAATTGCCTCATTATGGGCAGAAAATAAACACTGACAAAGAGCTTGCAGCAATTTCTTCAGAGAGATTAGCTACAAATATCTCAAAGCAAGAGACTTCAACTTATAAAAAGAACAAATGGGATCCTTCCTCACATTGTACGAGGAACACCAATTTCTAGAGCCCCTACATTCTAGACGGATGTAAGTAAATCAGGAAAGGCAGGTTATGTCGGAAAAAATAAGCAAAGTGGCTGAAAGCACTTATTTTTATATTTTTTTTAGCTTCAAAAGCATTCTTACTTTTATCTGAAATATATGCAGAAGGCTTTGTTGTACATACTGAAATCATTGAACTTATTCTAGATGATTCAAAATTAACATTGTTATTTATTCAATTACAAGAAAGAAGCATAAATAGGAATCATTCCTTATATATAATATATGTCTGATCCCATACAGGTCTACCAGGCCTTCTAGCACAAGGTTATGATGAAATTGATCACCTATTGGTAGTAAATGTGATAGGAGTCTCAGAATTTCATAAGAAACACCATGTTAATAGCAAAGGTTTGAAGAAGGATGTTTCTATCACTTGGTAACAAGCCAAGGAAATTATGAGGAAATGTCCTACTTGCTCTTTGTATGACCAAATTACACTACCTACAGGAAGAAACCCAAAGGATACTCAAAGAAATTACATTTGGCAAGTATATGGGTTCCATTTTACAGAATTTGGAAAATTAAAGTATGTGTACCACACTATTGAGAGCTATTCAGTTTTCAATGGGAAACTGCTTTGAGTTCTGAAAATAAATGTGATCACACATTTATTAAAGGTTATCATCACTATGGGAATACCTGTACAAATTAAGACTGACAATGCCCCAGCATATGTCTCTTGTAAAATAAAAGTCTTTTTGCATATTACAGCATAAAGCATATTACAGGTTTACCACTCAATCCTACAGGGAAAGCAATTATGGAAAGATCCAGTCACACTTGAAAAGATAAGCTTAGTAAACAGAAAGGGATAATAAAGACCCCCAGAGATAGATTACACAATGTTTTATTAACCTCAAAATTTTAATGCTAATGAGAAAAGAATGACAGCTGAGGAGAGACACTGGATAGTAGAAAAAAAAACCTGAATTAAATCAGCCTGCATACCTTAGAGATGTACTGATTGACCTCAGAATGGAAAACATATGTGTTATGTTGGAAAAGAGGTTTTACTTCTGCTTCCACAGGAGAAGAAAAGCTATGGATACCATCAAGATCGATAAAGATTAGATTCAAACAGTAGAAGCCTCTTGATTAGAAAACGTGATAGGTTCATCAAACAGCATGGCCATGCATTCTAAACTAACTTATAAAACTAACAAATGTTTTTCATTTGATCAGCTATAACCTGCCAAAAGGGGAAACTCCCCAAAGTTAGGGTTGGGGCAGGATTTTGTTTTTGTCTTTCCAGGAGAATAAAAGTGTCCAACTAAAGAATCTGAAGACCATGGCAAAAATGAGATATCTTAAGAAAAAGGACGAATCATCCAGAGAAAGTGTCCCCAGAAAAAGGCTTAATGGAATAGAACATTCCCAACAAGATACATTTTTATAAATGCTCCCAAATGCTTGTTTTTGCTGTTCTCCATAGACATATAGGCAAATGGTCTTTTTGCAGTCCCAGTTCATCTAGAAATTAAAGCTGACTTTGGAGCTGGAGCATGGCTCTCCCTTCTCTAAACCCAACCATGCTTGTTACAGGAAATTCTAAAATATCTGTCTCATGTCAGAAGAGCCACCTGGTATGGGACAGAAGAAAAAGAAAATTAAGGGTCTAGTCTATTGTTACTAATCTCATAATCCTTTGGTTTTATTTTGACTCTAAAACTTTTCTTAAGGTAGAGAATATGATCTCAAAATTTATAAGATTCGTATATATACATTTAAACTTTCCGTCTTGGTATTAATGGTCATATAGAGTACTAACTCTAGAAATAGGCTTCATCTAGTTTTCTATATGAGATTTTGGGTTGAGTGTGAAGCAGTTAACTAGGAATTAAGTTTGTGTATCCCAGTTATGTTTCATAGACCGTGGTCCTTTAACCTCTCCAGGATCTGCTGCATGAGACATTTAAAATGTTTTAAGTTTTCTGCAGAACTATGACTATTCCTAACAGTGACCTTTGAGGTCCCCAAAAGGATGATGGGGCCCCACAAATGATGATTCCATCTGGACTGTGGTAATGCCACTAAGCTGACAAACCCAAACATCAGCTTTGGAACACGAACTGCTCAGGACAGTTTCAAAGCATCAGCTAAGATGGTCCAGCCTCACAGACTACTCCAGCCAGGCCTTCAGACCAGCCCTCATGTTTCCATCACACTGAGACAGGACTCGACATTATCTCAATTTTCACAGTGTCCCCTAAAGATATCACCACCCCCAGATAACAGGGAGTAACTTTAAGAACAGGACTCCATATTCCTAAGAGGTGGGGTGGGTGGTTTCTGGTCGTCTGGTAGATGTTTGTCATTTCATTGTCGAGGGGGTTAACTGCAGGTTACAGTCAAAGAGGAAACTAGATTCAGGGATCTCATTCTGAGATGTAAAAGGGGGGATAGGAACGACAAGATAAAAAGGGAGATTATTGAATCTACTTTTAATGAAAAGGCAACTACTAGTCTTAACTATTTTACACTGGTATAGATTTTTTTACATGACACAAATTTAAGATTATTTTTATTATACTTTATATATGCTTCTACTCTTGTTTAAGGAATCACATTTATGCAGCTCATTTAACAATATAATGTAAATTCCTAGTCATTGAAAGTTATTATTACAAACTATTCAGGATAAATTAAGAAATACAGGTTAATAGTTAATCACCTAATAATCAAATTTGTGACCATGTTAGATATGTTTTCAAGGTCAAACATATATTTTACAAAGATGATCTTCAAATACTTCAGAGATGTACAGAATATGGCATCAGTAACATAAGATTTTTATGACAGTGAGGCACGTCTGTTCCTGGCAGCACAAATTTACTTTAAAAAGAATTTGGGGAAAAAAAAAAGAATTTGGGGCATTGAAGAACCTCCATATGGAGTTTTTTCTCGGCACTCTGATGGTGTTGACGACTAGATAGTTATAGTTTTCCTCGTTATCAAATTCAGAAAAGAAACTCACAAAAGAGGTGTAAAGTATATAAGATTGAGACATAAAAGCTTAGAAATTTATCTAAGAAAATGTTTTGAGGTTCTAAAAAGATAGTTTTAGGTTGGTAATACAAGTTAGGATGCAAAGTGAATTTGGTACAAAACTTTGGACTCATCAAGATCGGATAGATAATGGAGTATTTTCTCTGAATTTGCTAAAAGCAAATCGACTGGACATTGTGAATATAATTCTTACTTGATAAGTGTTCTTATTGTACATAGTTTTACTTTGTTAAGCTTAAAACTTTCCCTTTTATTTAGCCAATACTTGATAACTGTTCTCATTGTATATAGCTTTATTATGTTAAGAGTTAAAAACCTTTCCTTTTATTTAGACAAAAACAGAGAAATCTTGTGGGGTAGTCATTCACATTGACACTCCAGGACTTCCAAAAAAGTTAAGCCTTGAATAAGAAGGCAGAGTCAGTGACTGGCTGGCCAGAATTAGCCATAGACATGTTGGAGGGCTGAGGAAGTCAGACAGGCCCAGGAAAAGATAAAAGGGGGCTTGGGGAGGTTTGGGATCTTTTCAATCTAGAAATGCTGTTCTTTGGTTTTTAAAGAGGTTTTTAAATCTGAATTTCTGACTCTCAAGTTTTTTTTTTATTAATACTAGAACAATTAAGGTAAACACATAACACGGCATTTTCTCCAAAACTGATGACATACTTGGACACAAAGCAAGCCTCAACAGATACAAGAAAATCCAAACAACACCTTGCATCTAACCTAATCACTACAGGTTAAAGCAGGGTATCAGCAACAACAGAAACAACAGACAGTTCATAAACTCCTGGAAACTGAACAGCTCACATCCGAACAAAAAAATTGGTCAAGACGGAAATTCAGAAAGATATTAAACTTTCTAGAAATGATTAAAATGAATATATGCTCAGACTTACAGGACATAATGAAAGCAGTTCCAGGAAGAAAGTTCATAGCACTAAGTGCCTATACTAAAAAAAAATTGGAAAGATCTCATACTAACAACTTAACCTCACACCTGAGAGTTCTAGAACAAAAACAGGCAAAGGCACCCAAGAGGAGTAGTCGGCAGGAAATAATCAAACTGAGGGCTGAAATAAATAAAATAGAAACAAGGAGAACAATATAAAGAATCAATGAAACAAAGAGTTGGATCTTTGAGAAAAATTAGTAAGAGTACAAACCCTAACCCAATTAACTAAAAGAAAGAGAGAAAATATCCAAATTAACAAAAGTAGACATGAAAAGGGGGATATAACAACAGACACCAAGGAAGTCCAGAGAAGCATAAGGAAGAAGTCAAGGAATCTTTATTTGCATATGATATAGCATACATAAGTGACCCAAAAAATCCCACCAGGGACTCCTAGAGCTGATAAACAGTTTCAACAAAATACCTAGTTACAAAATTAACTCACAGAAATTAGTAGTCTTCCTATATACAAATGACAAACAGACTGAGAAAAAAAATCAAGCAAATAACACCCTTCACAATAACCTCAAATAGTACATTATATCACTGGAGTAACTCTAGCCAAGCAAGTGAAAGAGTTGTATGACAAAGTCTGAGGCATTGAAGGAAGAAACTGAAGAAGATACCAGAAAATGGAAAGATCTCCCATGCTCATGGGTCAGTAGCAAACTGATTCACAATAGTAGTTAACACAAATAAAATGGCCATTCTACCAAAAACAATTCCCACACCAAACTGCCAACACAATTCTTCACAGATCTGGAAAGGACAATTCACAGCCTCATACACAGAAAAAACCCCAAGACAGCTCAAACAATCCTGACCAATAATGGAGATGCAATCACTCCTAATTTCAAGTTGTATTGCAGAGCTATCTAATAAAAATAGAACACCATTGGCAGAAAACCAGACATGTCTATCAAAAGAACTGAACTGATGACCCAGACATAAATCCACACACATGTGGACATCTGGTTTTTGATAAAGAAGCCAGAAATACACACTGGAAAGAAGACAACATCTTCAGAAAATGGTGCTGGTCAAACTGGATACCTGCACCTAGAAGATGCAAAAAGACTTACCACCCTGCACAAAACTCAACTCCAAATGGATCAAAGGCCTCAACATAAAACCAGATGCACAGAACCTGACAGAAGAGAAAGTGGAGACTAAGCCTTGAACTTAGTGGCACAGGAAAAGACTTTCTGAACAGAACACCATTAGCACAGGGACTGAGATCAACAATTAATAAATGAGACCTGAGAAAACTGTTAAGTTTCTCCACGGCAACAGACACAGTCATTCAGAAAAAATGGCAGCCAACACAATGGAAAAAGATTTTTCCCAACTCTACACCCATTAGATGACTAATATCCAAAATATATAAAGAACTCAAAAAACTAGATAAAGAAAACAACCCAATTTAAAAATGGGGTACAGAACTAAACAGAGAATTCTCAAGAGACTAAACTCAAATGGCCAAGAAACATTTAATGAAATGTTTAACATCCTTAGTCATAGGGAAATGAAAATCAAAACTAATTCAAGAGTCTGACAGAGCCGGGCGATGGTGGCGCACGCCTTTAATCCCAGCACTCGGGAGGCAGAGGCAGGTGGATCTCTGTGAGTTCGAGACCAGCCTGGTCTACAGAGCTAGTTCCAGGACAGGCTCCAAAGCCACAGAGAAACCCTGTCTCGAAAAACCAAAGGAAAAAAAAAAAAGAGTCTGACAGAATGGCTTGTATAAAAATCATAAGCGACAGCTCATGCTGTTGAGGATCTGAAATAAGGGGAACACTCCTCCATTGCTGGTGGGAGTGCAAACTTGTACAGCCACTCTAGAAACCAGTGTGGTGGTTCCACAGGAAGATGGGAACAGATCTACTACCTCAAGCTCCAGCTGTACCACTCCTGGGCATATACCCAAAGGATGCTTCCTCCTCCTACAGAAACACTTGGTCAACCATGTTCATTGCTGTTCTAATCACAGTAGTTGGAAACAACCTAGATGTCCCTCAACAGGATAAAGAAAATATAGCGCATTTACACAATGGAGCACTTCTTTGCCATTAAAAAGAATAAAAATTTGCAGGTAAATGGATGGAACTAGAAAAAAAATCTTGAGTGACCCACAGGGGATGGATGATACACATGGATATGGATACATACATACATACATACATACACATACACACATACATACACACACACACACACACACACACACACCCTCTAACCACCACAAGGGAAGCTCACAAGAGCTCACAGAGACTGAGGCACCATGCACTGGGCCTGTAGGTGTCTGCAATGGGTTCTTTCTCCTCTCTCTCTCTCTCTCTCTCTCTCTCTCTCTCTCTCTCTGTATTAAAGCTTTCAGTTCAGTGTTTTTATGGGATTCCTGAGTGGGCGAACAAGTGGGTCTCTGATTCTTGTCCCTTCTCTTGGGCTCTTTTCCCTGTTTGTTTGGTCCAATCCTGATGAACTAGTTTTTCTTCTCATTATCATCCCTTAGAAGCTTGCTTGTTTCTTAATCAGAGAAAGAAACTGAGCGGGTCTGGATAGAAGGGGAAGTGGCGAGGACCTGGGAGGAGTAGAGGAAGGGGAAACACTAGAGAAAAAAAGTCCATTTTCAATAAAGGGGCGGGGGAAGAGTCGTCGAAATACCTCATGCAGATTGCAGAGATACAGCACCTGAGCTTAGGGAATTAGGAAGCGTTACAGAGCTGGGGCTAAAAGCAAGCAACTTAATAAGGTGACCCCATAGCCTAAACCCTCATTCAAACCTTTATTTGAATATGCTATTTTAACTGATTTATAGCTGGGCAGAAGACCAAATTAAGTCACTCATTTTACTGACATGACTCTCAAGCCTAAAATTAAAATCTTCAGTGAACTATTTTTAATTTAAAACAGTTCTTGCCCTAAAAACTAATCAACAGTGAGGAGATGTGAAAGACAGCTTAAACAGCCTCAGGCAGAACAATTACTTTCATATTTAAAAAAACCCTCAGTATTATCATTATTTCCACCTGTAAGTTCAGAAAACGAACTCTTTGGTGGAGGACTCAGTTATAAAGGGGTTTACAAGTGGGACTGTGAGGATTTTTTTTTTTTTACGGGGTGGGTTCAGTGTAGGCAACAGGATGTTAGAGTACAATCAGGCAATCCTATCAGGCACGAAATAGATGAGGATATCAGTTTGAAAAGCTGGCTGTTTGACAAATGGCATACTTTTCGTGTGGACATTTAAAAAAGTTTTCAGAGACACACACTAATGTAGAACTAGACTCAGCTGTGAAGGTGTAAACACGGCTCAAACACAAACCGGTGGGGACAGGGTAGTGAGTGTGGACTTTTGCTCGCGGTTTGCTTCACCCCCCGCCCCCCCCCCCCCCGCCCCCAAGAGCACAGGGAACTCTCTAAATAAACCGCTGGCACTGAAGAAAAACTAATAAAGCCCCTGGGTGTCCACGTTAGGTCCTGGTGGACTCGAGTTCATCCCACTTAGTGACAAACAAACAGCAGCCTCAACTTCTGAGTCCTTCCCCGGGCCCTGGGAAACTGCGAGGAGAAGGCGTGGCTGCAGGATTTTCTCAGTACCCCTGTAGCAGGTGGTACGTCCCTGTCTTTGTAGCTGTAAACCCTAGGGCATCCAGATCTTAGGCGCTGAGTCCAGGACCGTTCCTGCCAAGCTTATTGCTGAAAACCGTCCGTTTCCTACCCCCACAATCCCCACCGCCAGCTTCCCAGTTTAAGTTTTAGTTACGTAGAGCTGCCCAGCCCTATAGAGCCTGCAGGGGACGCGGCGGCTCTGGGTTGGGAGAGTAAGGATGCTTGCTCCTAACCGTCAGCAAGTGACAATTTATATTGGCAAACATCAACCCTTGTTCCCAAAGAGGATAGGTGGGCAAGGTACGTGTATACACACACAGACAGACAGACAGACAGACAGAGAGAGAGAGAATATGAATGAATGACACCGGAACTCTGGAAGGTCACTTGGCAGATCTGCGGCTGGTCGTTGGGCTTACCTTACAGGGAAACAGAACTGCCGAGGCCACCTTCTCCATAGCCAGGTTCCTGATGCTGGGCGTTAGGGCGCCCCTGCACGTCGGGCAGCAGCTCAACTTCTGGCGGCATTGGTTACACACCAGGTGCCCGGCTTGGCACTGCAGAATCGGGGGCAGGACATAGTCAAAGCAGACCGGGCACTCGAAGAGCGAGGTCAGCTCGTGGTGCTGCGGGGATACCGGGCCGGCCCCACCGCCGGCGCCGGCGCCGGCGCCTGAGATCACCGCTGCCGCGGCGGGCACCGCGGACGAGCCGGGGCCCGCAGCCGAGATGGTGGCGGCGGCCGGGGGCGCAGCTGGCGACGGAGCGTGCGAGGTCTGAGGCGGCGGCGGCTGCTTGCTGCAAGGTTTGTTAGCGCTGGGGCCGGTGGAGGACGGGCGGCTCATCGCGCTCCGAGCCCACCATGGACCTGCGGGCGTCTGCCTGCCGCGGGGCCGCCCGGATTAAGGCGGTGCGCGCCCCGCGGGTGGCGGACTCCGGGGCAACGCCACGGCGCCCAGTCCGGGGAGCGGGGGAGGGCGCGGACCCGACCGGCACCGGGAGGGCGGGGACAGGACCGCGCTGATCCTCGCCGCGGGCGCCCGGAGTGGCCGACGCTCTCGGGGCTCGCGGCCGTGCGCTCTGCCCTCCTCCCGCGGCGCTCGGCTGCGCACAGTCCCGGCCCACTCGCTTCAGGAGCCGCAGCTGACGCAAGCCCCGGGGGCGCGCGCGGACGTGACGCTAAGACACGTGTGCGGCCGCCCCGGCGCGCTGGGACTGGCAGAGCCACCCCGCGGCTCGACGAGCTCCGCCCGACCCGGCTGCCAGCGCCGGGGCCGTTTCCTGCTGGACGACTCGACCGGCCGGTCGCCGCGCGCGGTCGCTTTCTGGGCGGTGGCGGAAGCCGGTGGCCCCGGGAGGCGACGTTGCCTGGAGTCCTTTGACCTTTCCCAGGGGAGCCACGCCGACACACGCCGGGTCTCCGGCTAAAGGGCAACTGATGGCCGGACGGGGGCGTGGGCGGCGCGCGATTGCGCGGGGGAGGGGCGGGACGGGGCGGGGGGGGTGCGGGGCGTGGAATCCCTACGTTTCTCTCGGGGCGGGGATGAGTCATCGGTGCGCGGGAGAATGCGGCGACCGGGCTGCTCGGCCGGTAGCCTGCCACGCGGGGGCGGGACCCCGAGTCGGGCGGGAACGGTTAGGGACGGAGCTAGTGGGCGCTTCAGGAGGTAGAGGGGGTTTTCCGTGGAAAGTCCACTGGCGAAAGCGACTTAGAATTGAGCGCCTCCGATTTAGAGAACCCTGATGTCTTGGACATCTCTGGCTGGATGGAGAATTAAAGTCTCCCAAGAAATACCAGAAGCGTGACTTGGGTTTTTGAGGCCCAGAACGACAGTAGGGAGACCCTCAGTCCTCAAAGACCTGAGTCCTTAATGTCTAGTCCCGGTCCAAGCCTTAGGCAAGCTCTGAAGCTTACCTGGGCTTGAGGGGGAAAGAAATGGGCGAGCTCAAAGCACCTGTTGCCAATCCTCATCTTGGCAGGACTGCTGCTGGCTTCCTTCTCGGTACTCTCTGTGCAGCCTGGCATGTGGGAGGTCTCAGAGAAAGAGCTTAATAAAGGGCGCACGGGGGCCCTAAGAGATGCCTCAGCTTGCTGCTCTTCTAGGACCAGACTTTGATTTCCAGCACCTGCAATTGTTTGTAACCCTAGCTGCAGGGGATCCGATGCCAGTTGGCATCAGTACCCGTGCACACAGACGCACATGCCCATAAAATAAAAATTAACCTTAAGCGGGGGTTTGGCTTGGGGGAGCAGAGGGCATCTCTAGCCTAACTTCCATCTCTAGTAATAAGAGAATCTACAAGGGTCTCTGTAGAGCTTGTTTCCAGACACCCACCCTGCAGGACCCACCCAAGTTACAGAAGCCTCAGAGCCTGGAGCAAACTAGATTTTAATAGAATGGATACCACCTGATCATAATTGCCTGGGGAAAAAAAGTTTTATGCTCGAACCGATGATGTTAGAACTGGTAAAGCTGGTAGGGTGTAATTTGCAGGAGAAACAGAAATTAGTCAAGACGCGGCAAAAATAGTGGCCCCCGTGACTTGGAGCAAATTCTTTGAATATCCTGATTTAGTTTGTACGTGACTGTCTGCGTGCACACGTGGGGGTCAGAGGATAGTTTTTGTGGAATCAGTTTTCTCAAGTTGTCTGGCTGGGTGGCAGGCACTCTGCCACTGAGCTATCTTCCCGGCCCCAATGTCCTATTCTGTAAGAGTGAGCTTAAACAGTTGAGGTGAGCTTTGAAGGAGTTTCGGGAACGCTATTCTTGTCGAACCTCATCCATCATAAGCACCTTGGAAATGTTAGCTGCAGCTTAAAATGCAGGGAATGTGGCTCAAAAGAAAAACAAAGTTAACTTTTGTAAAGAACCTAGGAAGACTTTCATGGGTGACAGGGTTATCTAAAACTCAGAGAAACTTACTAGGTATAAATGTCAGTGACCCACAAAATATTCCCTAGGATTTGTGTGTGCCAACGACTGTTCAGGCTCTGCAAATGGTTCTCACTCAGTTTACATTCTAGCAAGGACTCGAGGCCAGTAAAGCACTCAGCGGGGAAAGAGCTTCAGAAGCGTAGAGAGTACCTAGGCAGGGTGGTTACAGGACTGTCATCTCAACTCCTTGGGACACTGAGGAGGAGGCCATGTTCCAGGCATGCCTGAGTCACAGGGTGACTTCAAGGCCAGCATGAACAACTTAGCAATGCTGTCCTCAACCGAAAAGAAAGGTAGGGCTGTAGCTTAGTGGTGTGGTGCTGGTCTGGCCTATGCAAGGTCTTAGGTTCAATTCCTAGTAACGCAAAAAGGTAAAATACAGAGGGGGTATGGGGGTGGAAATACAAGGTGAGAAGGGAACACACGGGATAGGGCTGGGTGTGTGTAATGCAATGTGAGTGTTGTTGTATGAACAGCAACAGAATGAATAAGTCTAGGTATTTAGGAATCACTGGATTTTTTTTCTTTTTCTTTTTTAGAGATCTGTGATGTATTGAACTTGAACTTCTAGGTTGGTGCTGTGGAGTCTATAAAATAATATTTATTGAGCATCCACTATGTGGGCAAAGATGGCTTTTTGGATTCTGCAGCACCATATTATTGGATGGACGCTGTGGTTACAGTCGAGGAAACAGGGCCATTGGGAGTTTGGTTTGCTCAGGGCCACACAGCCGAGAAGGCTGGAACCTGCTCTGGAACCCTTATCTTTATCTGACTCCTACGTCACTGAGACGAGGCAATGAGCTCACTCTCTAGATAGAGTCAGAAAGCAGCTTCACAACCACAATGAACTGTGTGGGCCATGGTCACTGCTTCTTAGCCGGTCTGCAGAGAAAAGGTCGAGAAAAGGTCGATCCTGGTTATTAGATTTTCACCCTTGTTGAGCACAAAGAATGTAAGAGTGATGTCAGGAAATGAAAGCAATCTCACCTTTATGAGAGAGTATATGTATTCCACCCAAGTTAGAACCCTAGCAGTTGGAATTTATGACAGACTGCATTTCCCTTGCCTCTGACCTCTGGTCTCTGTTAGGAGTCCCCGTTCCTGGAATGTGCTAAAGGTCACCGCAGAAGTGGGCTCTTTGCCTTGTCTCTGTTGACAAGGGCTGTCACCTCCTGATAATTCAAAAAAAAGTATGGTTTCAGGGCTGCTGACGACAAAAAAAAGGAACAGGGAAAGCAGTTCTCTGCTGAGAGAATTCGGTTTCTAAAACTGCAACTGACCTATCAACTCTTACCCCAGCAGATGAATCACCTGGTACAGAGAACTGCTTTCATTTTAACCAAGGCACTCCTGATTAAGGTGACCGGGGTCATTAAAAATAAAAGGAAAAGCCAAATGAGAAGTCTCTTGGCAGTTACTGACAGTAGCCAAGGGGACAGGCCTGGTGGCCCAGTCACACCCGTGACCTCACATGCTGCTAGACTGGACTTTCCAGCCTCCCTTCTCTTCCCCGAGGGGCTTGCGTGAGAGAGGCGGTCTTTCCACGTGGGGAGCCTGAGCTCTTCAGAGAGCATTTAGCTCAGAGCTTCCACTCCGTGAGTATCCAGATGTGTGCTGTGTGCGGAACTGACTTGAGATGTTTTTTGCCCCGGGAGACATTGGTATTCTTGGGCCTAGGCTTAATGGGTGACCTTTTGGCTTCAGGAAGAGGGGGTGAAGCCTTTTGTAATATCTCGAGTCATGACTCATTTTCCACATCTGGATGAGAGGTGAACCTCCTCCCACCCACTGAATTTTAGATGGCCTGTCAAACAGGATACTTCCCCTTACCTGTCTCCTGCTCTGTGCTTTTTAAATATGACTTAAAATTTTTATTTTATGAGTATGGGCGTTTTGCCTTCATGAATATGTCTGTGTGTGCCTGGTGCCAGAAGAGGAGGAGATTCCCTGGAACTGGGGTTACAGAGGCTTGTGAGTAGCCGTGTGGGTGCTGAACCAGGGTCCTCCGGAAGAGTAGTCAGTGCTCCTAACCACCGAACCAACTCCCCGGTCCTCATGCCCCACTGAACCTTTAAAGCTGGGGATGTACTGGGGGACTTTTTCCCTTGCCTTAAACTCACAGAGTACACCTGTAGCTGGCCTGGTAGGAATAAGAACATGTGAGCTCGTGCCTTCTCCTGTTAGCAATCAGGCTACGGCCTCCAAGAAATTAGAATTCTCCTGGGACTCTCATGCTGCAAAAAGAAGGCTGAAATCTGGTCGAGCCAGAGTAGGAACCTGAGCTCTCACAGAGTTCTGGGAACCTGTCAGACCACTGTTCAGGAGAGACTGGGATTGAGACAGCCTTGGGCCGGTTATAGGCAGGTTCATACCTGGTTAGTCAAGTATACCACTGGTCCTTTCCCTGAACCTCCTGTCAGGAGCCCAAGATGGGCTTGGAGGTGTGGGTCGCTGGGTCTCTAAAGTGCTGACATTGAGTTTCTGTTTTCTTCTTTTCACTATTTTTTCTTTTTTGAATTGGCTTATTGAGGATACATGGTCAAGAGTCTGACTTGTTAGGAATGCCAGCGCCCAGGCTTTGACACTGATGACTCTGCTAAGAAATCTTATTTGAAACAAACAAACAAACAAAACAGAAACCAACAAGAACCCAGCACTTTTGTGGGTGAGACCCCATCTTGCCTTGACTGTTGAACACCATGCAGGCAGACAAGTAGGCCCTTATATCTGCAGCTCACAAATGGTGTGGTTTTGCAAACCCCGGGACTTCTGCAGTTAGGCAAATAGTTTGCATTTGCAGAGCCGAGCCTGGGAGGTCTTTCCTGTTTAGGTCTAAAAATGACTGGGGTGTGCTTTGGAGCTTGAAAACTTCTGATCGGGGAAACTTTATGGGAAATTTGGCGATGACTATGAGACCTCCTGGTCACAATGTTGGCTGTATAAAGCACCTCTGTTTCTGAGGGTAATTTCTACTGGCTCAAAATAAAATCTTCAGTGTATCCTGAACAACCGATGTGGACTTACTTGTTTGAAACGGACAGAATATTTTTTTTGTCTGTTTGCTTGCTTAGTTTGCTAGAAACTAGTTGGGCAGCACAGGCTGCCCTGGATCTGGCAATCTTCCACCCTGTGCTTCAAGAGTTGGGATTACAGGTGTAGGCACTGTAAGTGGTGCAATTCTGAAGTGTTGCAGTGCTGAGGGCTAAGGTTTCCCCAATAGGAGTGTTGCAGCTTTGAGGGGAAAGGTATCCTGGCAGCTGGGAGCCAAGGAATACCAAAAAGTCACACCATACAACAAACCTCACAGAAGAGATTTATTGGGAAAGACACAAGAAGGTGAAGCAACAGGAAACTGAGCAGGAGGCAGGGTTTCTCGGGGGCAGAGTTTTCCAGGGTGGGGATTGTTGGGATTTCAAGTTCAGGGTCTGGTGGTTTTTTGAGTTCAGGGACTGGTGGGTTTGTGAGCTCAGGGCATGGTGAGTTTTTAAATCTGGAGGTGAGTTTAGATCTTTTACCCTCTGGGTATCAAGAGTGGCTCTCTTTGCATTGTTTCATCCCCATACATTTCTCTAGTGCTGTTCAAGGACTTCCATATTTTAATTCTTTGATTCCTCAAACTGGTCTTTATAAGTTGGAGGTTTATGACGAGGCACAGAGTTGCCAGTTGGAGAGGATTCCTATTGGTTCTCAATAGCCACTCCTCCTGGAGTTGTCCCCATGTAATCTTTTCCCCTTTAGTTAGGACAGACTTTGCTTTAAATGACTAGAGTAGCAATAAAATGTCACTTGTGAGATGATATTACAAAAAAAGACTGATTTCTTGTTGTCTGTCCTTGTCTCTCAAAGCCAGCTTTTTCAAAATACTATAAATCAGGTGACACAAACCAAAAAGCATTTCTTTCTCACAGTTGTGTAGGACAGGAAGTTCAAGATCAAGGCCTGCAGGTTAAGGTCTGGTGAGGTTTGACAGTTCCCCTGACCTTTATACTGCGAGTAAGACGCATGCTCTTTTGGCATTCTTCATTAATTCATCTCTGCTATGACATCATCTCATTATGTGCCATCGTGTTAGGGGGTAGAGTTGCAGTATGTTTTGAGGGGTATAGGTATTAGGTCCCTACTAGTCTCTGAGCCTTCTTTGTAGGTACAGCCAGCTATCATCTTGTACATAACTTAGTCAAAGAGCCTCAGGGCCAGGAACCCAAGTATCTGATCATCAGTCAGTCAGCAGCCCTGCTGACAGTGAGTGAGTCTGGGAGCACCAGCCAGTGAGCACCCCTGCCGACAGTGAGTGAGTCAGGGAGCACCAGCCAGTGAGCAGCCCTGCCGACAGTGAGTGAGTCTGGGAGCACCAGCCAGTGAACACCCCTGCCGACAGTGAGTGAGTCTGGGAGCACCAGCCAGTGAGCAGCCCTGCCGACAGTGGTTGAGTCTGGGAGCACCAGCCAGTGAGCACCCCTGCCGACAGTGAGTGAGTCTGGGAGCACCAGCCAGTGAGCATCCCTGCCGACAGTGGTTGAGTCTGGGAGCACCAGCCAGTGAGCACCCCTGCCGACAGTGAGTGAGTCTGGGAGCACCAGCCAGTGAGCACCCCTGCTGACAGTGGTTGAGTCAGGGAGCACCAGCCAGTGAGCACCCCTGCCGACAGTGGTTGAGTCTGGGAGCACCAGCCAGTGAGCACCCCTGCCGACAGTGGTTGAGTCTGGGAGCACCAGCCAGTGAGCACCCCTGCCGACAGTGAGTGAGTCTGGGAGCACCAGCCAGTGAGCACCCCTGCCGACAGTGGTTGAGTCTGGGAGCACCAACCAGTGAGCACTCCTGCCGACAGTGGTTGAGTCTGGGAGCACCAGCCAGTGAGCACTCCTGCCGACAGTGGTTGAGTCTGGGAGCACTAGCCAGTGAGCTCCTCTGCCGACAGTGAGTGAGTCTGGGAGCACCAGCCAGTGAGCACCCCTGCCCACAGTGAGTCTGGGAGCACCAGTCAGTGAGCACTCCTGCCGACAGTGAGTGAGTCAGGGAGCACCAGCCAGTGAGCACTCCTGCCGTCAGTGAGTGAGTCAGGGAGCACCAGTCAGTGAGCACTCCTGCCGTCAGTGAGTGAGTCAGGGAGCACTAGCCAGTGAACACCCCTGCCCACAGTGAGTGAGTTGGGGAGTGGATTCTTAAGCTGAGCTTTGCGGTTACCATAATTCTAGCTGACAGTTGATAACTACTGTGAGATCAGGAGCCAAAAGCCCACCTGAACTGAACCTCAGAAAACAGGGGAAAGCCTACTTACCATTTTCAACCACTGTTCCTAGATAAGTTGTTACACAGAAGTGTGTAACTAATATACCTGTCCAAATTCACGGATTATGTGTGAAAAAATAAATGCAAAATGTAAAACTTCTAGTTTGTCCCCATAGTGATTTTTTATTATGTATGTAATTATGTAAATCTATGGTTACAATTTAATGAATATTGAATATAGTTATAAAAAAGAAATTGATTTCCAGCAACAATGTAATTCTTACTCTTATTAAAATATAAATTTTAGAGATTTATTTTTCCTTTAGTTGTGTGAGTAATTTAAATTATATATACTACTTGTGTGCTTACTGCCTGGAGAGTCTTGAAGAGACTCAGATTTAAAATTAAATCTATAATTAAATTCTTTAAATTTAACATATAATATTTAGATAATTATTTTTATTTTAGGTGTGTGAGTAATTTAAATTATGTGTACTATTTGTGTGTTTACTGCTTGGAGAGTCTTGAAGGACATCAAGTTTCTTGGAACTGGAGTTAGGTTGTTATTAGACACCACATGGATGTTAGGAATTGAACCCAGGTCCTCTGTAAGAGCAGCAAATACTCATAAGTTTGGAGCCAACTCTCTAGCTCCTAAAGTTCATGTTTTTAAAATGGTAAATGTGGTGGAAGATGTGATTAAATGCAGTCATCCTTTAGATTGGAAACAGTTCCAATGTCTCTCAATAGAAAAATAAACTATAGAAAGCCAAAGAAAGTCACCTTACAAAATCCTGTACAATTTGAAAAAGGCTTTTTAAACTGATTGTTACTTGAAGCTAAAGCCCCAAACCCCAAATAATTCTAATTATGTAAAACAGTCACACAAAACCAAGCTACTGTAAAACATGGAAAGGCCCAGAAGAAGGTGAAGGACAGCCGGCACAGAGGGTAAATAAACACAGGACTCCTTTTGCCTTCTCTTTCATTGGCTCTGTGTTTTCTCTTTTTCTTTTTATGCAGTGAGAATTTATGCATGCATTTTTTTTTTTTGTGTGTTCCTACAAAAAGATGACCTTGCTTTTTTGGAATCATTTAAAGTAGAATTTATTTAGCTGTGGGGTTGGTACCACAATGGTGGTACAAACAAAATTAGTCAGCCAGACTAGCTGGAACTTGCACTGATAATAGTCTTTGGGTCTGGGAGGTGACTTGCTGAAATCTTTAGACTGTGTATGTGTGTGGCGCGCGTGCGCACACATGCAGATACCACAGACATCAGAAAAGGGTTTCAGATCCCCTGGAACTAGAGTTTTGTATGATTGTGTACTACCTAATGTAGATGTTAGGAAGTGAATTAGGGTCCTTTGGAAGATCAGCTAGTGCTCATAACTGCTCAGTTATCTCTTCAGTACCTGAAATTGGTGACTTAACAAGGATAATTCAGAGATGGCTCAGGAGGTAAAATACTTGCTGAACAAGTGTGTAAACCAGAGCTCAATACTCAAAACCCACTTAAAGGTGGAGGGAGAGAAGTGAATCCACTTGATTCTTCTCTGACCTTAAAATACTCGCACACACCACCACCACCACCATTACCATCACCATTACCACCACCACCACCACCATTACCACCACCATTACCACCACCACCACCACCACCACCACCATTACCACCACCACCATTACCACCACCATTACCACCATTACCACCACCACCACCACCATTACCACCACCATTACCACCATCACCACCACCACCATTACCACCATTACCACCACCATTACCACCACCACCATTACCACCATCACCACCACCACCATTACCACCACCACCATTACCACCACCACCACCACCACCATTAAAACTAAAATTCAAAAACAGAATGAGAGTAGAACTTGGAAAATGAGAGGGGGGGGGGGGAGAGAGAGAGACAGAGAGAGAGAGAGAAAGAGAGACAGAGAGAGAGAGACAGAGAGAGAGACAGAGACAGAGAGAGAGAGAGAGAGAGAGAGAGAGATGGAGAGAGCGCTAGATAAGATGGATGGCTTTGGGGTCTTCCTGGGTCAAGCAGAAATTCAGCCCCAGGCAGGGGCGAGGGTGGAACTATGTATGACCTGTGGTAATACAAAGATTACCAGCCAGGGTCAAAGCTTCACTTCTTGGAGAGATAATTGCTTAGAGAGGCAATGATATTGAGAATGGCTAACTCTTACACAGCACATCAAAGCTTCACTTCTTGGTGAGGTAATTGCTTTGAGAGGCAATGATATCAAGAATGGCTAACTCTTATACAGCACATTCATCATTTAACCCCTGTGAGGACTGTGTGTGCTCTTATTTCATTTTATAGGTGAGAGAAGCAAGGATCTGAGTTTAGCACTTCATAGCAGCTCATATAGCTGGGCAAGGCAGACTCCTGATCTGGAGGTAGGCTGCTGCAATGCCAGTGTGCACTTTAAATATTCCGCTCTCTTGCTGGGAATGCTTTGTGAAGTCTAAAACAGTGTAACTGTTGCAAGGAGGGGCCACTTGTTTGTCCCGGCTTCCTGGCTAGCTTACACCAGAAATAACCACACAGAAACTGTATTAATTAAAACACTGCTTGGCCATTAGCTCTAACTTCTTATTGGCGAACTCTTACATATCAGTTTAACCCATCTCCATTAATCTGTGTATCGCAACGTGGCAGAGGCTTACCGGAGATTCTAACTGGCATCTGTCTCAGGCGGAGGATCCATGGCTTCTCTGACTCTGCCCTTCTTCCTCCCAGCATTCAATTCTGCTTTCTCTGCCTACCTAAGTTCTGTCCTATCAACTAGGCCAAGGCAGTTTCTTTATTCATTAACCATGAAAGCAACACACAAACTAAAGGACCTCCTACACCGTTTCCCCTTTTCTGTTTAAACAAAAAAAGGCTTTAACTTTAACATAGTAAAATTACATATAACAGTTATCAAACAAGAATTACAGTTACAATATTTATATCTACTTTAGCTTTTATCATAACTAAGGAAAACTGTAACTATAGATTCTTTAACTCCATCAAAGACTCCGGAAGGCTATAATATTACCTAAGTAAACAGGAAGTGCATTGTAAGCAACTTCCAAAACTCTAGAATTGACAAAGACATCTCATTGCATGGACAGTCATCCAAAGTTCTTCTGTACCATTGGGGCATCCATCTTTAGCCTACAGGCCCATAGTATCCAGTAGACTTTTTCATGAAGCAGGGAATTTCAAAGATAGTTTAGTCACTTTTTTCTGTATCCTGCAGAATGTCTCACAGACTCTTTCATGAAACAGGAACCCCAATGGATCATCTCACCTTTAGGCAAGTTCAGCAGTCATCTCTCTATAGGTACTTCATGTCCAGTGAAGCTGTCTAGGCAAGAGCAGTTTCTTGCCCAATTGGCACCCAACATGGCCAACTAAATCCACAACACACATGTTCACGTGTGCACATGTGTAGGCCAGAGGAGGACATCAGATTTCTCCTTTTATGTCTCTCTGCCTCATTTCCTTGAGACAGGGTCTTGCACTGAACTGTCTGTCTAGGCTAAGTTGTCAGTGAGCTCCTGAGATCTGCCAGTCTTTATCACCCCCTCCCAATGCTAGAAGTGCATACACTTTCAGCCATGCCTGGCTTCTTACATGGGTGCCGGGAGCTCAACCACAGTTCCTCGTCTTTGAACAGCCAGCTTACTAACTAAGCCAACTCCCCCAACACTTACTCTCGAGGTTGAGCTGCATGATACTGCATGCACCGGTATCAGGACTGGTCTTAGATTCCTATCCTTAGAGAGTTTGCGAAGTGAAGGGAGGCAGAGAGTAAGAGTCCTAAGGCCCACATGCCTGTGTGGGTCATGGGGTTCCCCAGAGGGCTCATTTATGTTGCATGTGGGTCACTGAGAACCATCAAAACTTGACATGACCTCCAATAATACTTTTTCTTCCTTTGGTATCAGTTTCATCGCATTAAAAACCCAGTTACATTGATGCTGTCGTTGAACCAGAACAAAAGAGGGCACTAAAAAAAAAGTCCTTGATGCCACATTAGGTAGTAGGTGATTTTTAAAGTTAGTTCCTCTGGGTGTTAGTTCGTCTGGGAGAAATTCATAAAAGCTAGAGAAACCCGTGTATGCATCTTTCTCTCAGACTTTCCAGGTTCCCACAGACACGCTGTTTTTCTCTATATCTTCCATGGATTTAGTGGATGGCTGAGCAATCACCCCTATATTCCTGCTGGGACTCCGGAGTTGTCCTCTCTCTCCAGCCTAGCCATGCCTCTGTGCCATCTTGAACATGTGGCACTGTCCACCGTCCTGCCTGCACCAGGCCCTTCCTGTCCCAGTGACCTGTGCCCTTCTTCCCACCACCCTCACTAGCTTCTTCGCCAATTCCAGGACACACGGAGAGCCCCAGTGAATGAGTAACGGGCCGCCGCGTGTTAGGGCAGGAATACAGTTTGTCCTATCTGAAACTCTGGTTGACGATCGTCACTGTCACCGTGGCAGTGTTAGTGGGGGAGGGGAGGGATGGGGGAGGCCTTCAGGAGGTGATTGGTTATTAAAAGGGATTGATATTCTTCTCAGGGAGCTAGAGGCAGTTTCTAGAAAGCCTGCCCCTTGTGTGTTTCCTCTTCCCCAGACTCTGCTGCCTTTCTGGTTTTCTGTATATGAAACCTTCAGTCCACAGACACTGGGCAGATTCTGGTACCAGGCTCTTAGATCTCCTAGTTTATAGACATGTGAGCCAAAATAGACTTGCCTTCTTTTTAACTCACCTAGTCTTGGGAGCTGTCATCCTTTGGCATCTATGGAAAACGGGTTTTTAACCTCATACCCAAACCCATGCTCATATGAACTTGAACAGAGTTCTCATATAACCCCCACAGCTGCATAATCTCAGGTCTGTGTACTGTTTAACGTGCTTAGAACAGAACAAACGCAGAGCCATTCTGACAGTGTGGTTGTTATACTGTCTCCTGCAGGGAACAACGTCCCACTAAGCCAAACGGAAGGTCTATACATGTTCAGTACAGATGCTTGTCCTCTCAAGTATTTCCCATTCATGGTTAGTTGAATCTGCAGAACAGAACCTGCTAGTGCAGATGCCGACTGTATTCTATTGTAGTGATGTGTAATGCGCTCTGCAACCCAGAGGAGTCAGACACAAGTGTTGGGAGCTGTGAACCCCCAGATCCTGAATTTCTTGTAAACAACTTGTTTTCCCCTGATCTGAGTGCCTGCAGCTGCTCTGAGCACGAGACCCTCAGGAGTTCCTGATGGCAGGAGAATGGTTTCTGGTGCATTTGGCTGGGGCGTGGCTATCCCTATATAAGCTGCCCCCCGAACACAATAAAGGGACCATTCTTGGGGCATTCCTGTTTGAAAAATGACCCGTGTCTCTGTCTGTGAGCCTTTGTGTGTGTGTGTTTCAGTCTCCAGCCCCTTGCCTGCAGATGGGCATGGTGCGCCGCACACAAACATTTGCTGTATTGGACCATTCACCCTGTGTCAAAGTAAATGTTTTCTCTGTGCTGATCTTGGGTTCAGTCTGCTGTGTCCTTTTGTGTTTGCACAAGATGGAACTTGTTTCAGGCAGATTTTGGGGTGTCTTGCCTGGAAAACTAGGGAAGGCAGTGCCAGCAGGCCTGTGAACCCAGAACCAGGTGCTTGGGAGCTCCAGTAAGCAGGCAACGTATGCTTTCCAGTTCTTTCCGTGAACAATTGACTGGCTTATTTCTCTTTCTGCAAACTGGTTCTTGTTGGTTTTTAGAACACAGTGTCAAAAACAGGTAGCCTGCAGATTTTGAGATACAGCTTTCTATTCTAGTTCTGGAAGGACAAAGCATCTTATATCTTAGGTTCAGGTTCCAGTCTCAGGAGAGACCATTTGCTTGACCAGCCTAGGCCAGATAACTATTCCCAGTGCAGCTGGCTAAGGCTGGGCAGACAGGTTTTCTGTGAATATGTGATTATTGGTTCCTTGTTGGTAGATGGGAAAAAAAAACATTTTAATGAAGGAAATTTAGGGCTGTCCTGATGCTCCAAAAGTTGTCCTATATATTTTAAGAAAAGTCCTGACCTGTGTATGGCTCCTCACCTTTGGAGAAATTAAGTGGTGAGTTGGTATTAATACCAATAAATATGAAATGTGTGGGTGAGTTTAGGAAATAATTTTGTAACCTAACATAGAAGTATTATCTTGACTTTGAAACATACGGCTTTGAGTTTTTTTTTTTTAATTTATTTATTTATTAAGGATTTCTGCCTCGTCCCCACAACCGCTTCCCATTTCCCTCCCCCTCCCCCGATCAAGTCCCCCCCCTCATCTGCTCGAAGAGCAATCAGGGTTCCCTGACCTGTGGGAAGCCCAAGGACTGCCCACCTCTATCCAGGTCTCGTAAGGTGAGCATTCAAACTGCCTAGGCTCCCACAAAGCCAGTACGTGCAGTAGGATCAAAAACCCACTGCAATTGTTCTTGAATTCTCAGTATTCCTCATTGTCCGCTATGTTCAGCTAGTCCGGATTTATCCCATGCTTTTTCAGACCTAGGCCAGCTGGCCTTGGTGAGATCCCAATCGGTTAGCGCGCGGTACTTATACGGCTTTGAGTTTTGTATGGCACAGGCACTTCAAATGAGAATATAGAGGTGTAGGGATAAGTCCCGCCCCTTAGGGGGCGTGTTCGCCTCGGGCTAATGTTGGCCCATAAATTTGGCAAGCATGCTCCCAGCCGTCCCTTTCTGCTTTCCTGGTCTCCGCGGGAACGGTGGTTCTGTAAGTCTATTTCGCCATTAAAGCTTTATATATTTTTACAATCTGTCTGCATTCATTTACGCCGTTACACAGATGTTCTTAAAAAGAATAGGGAAGGTCGACGAGACTATTGCAGGTACATTTAATTTTGAGCCATGGGGGTTAAGATTAGGGGGCTTTACTGGTTACTTGCCTTGCTGCTGTGACAAAAGCCACTGAAGCAAGGAAAGGCTTGTTTTGGCTCTGGGTTAGAAGAGCCACAGTCCACTGACATGGGGGTGGTTTGGCAGCAGGAGGAGGGAGTGGATGGTCACCTTGCATCCTCAGGAAGTACACTGCGGTGGGGGCTTGTGTTTAGTTCTCTTTTGTTTTATTGTCTGGACCCCATGAAAGACTACCACTCACATTTAGAGTAGACATTCTTTCCTCGTGTAACCTAAACTAGATAATTCTTCACAGATATGCGCAGGGATTTATTCCCATGGTGACTCTCATGTATTGACAATCAAGACTCCCATCACACAGTAAAGAATGGACTTTGAATCGGAAGGGAGTAAACATAAAATAAGCAAGTTAATTATGATCCACTAATGGCAGGAAATTAAAGTGGAAACTGGCTGTGTTCTGGGGTCATATGGCTTTGGGTTTGGTTCCTGTGGCTCATGACATCATCGACAGTAATAGACCTGGTGTGTAATGGACTCCTGTGTACAGCGTTCACTTCCACTCTTGATAAATGCTCTCAAGTGTTGCTTCCGGCAAACACTCCGATTTCGGTAAGATTGCCTTCATAGCTGGAGATCAGACTCATCATCCAAACCAGGCCACCCATATAACACCTGCCCCAAGACACTTCGATCCACTGGAAATGGTTGCAGTTCACATACAAATCTATGACACGTATGATATGAACGGTACTTCTTTACGTGTGATGGTTTGTACACTACCCAAGCCATTCATCCAACCAGGTAGAGTGGTCTACCTGGCCACAGAAAAGGAAATGGAAAATCTCCCCCCGCCCAGGTAAGAGGAAGTAATCACGCCTCACAAAAGGTTTGTCTCAGAGTAAGAAAGAGCCAAGAGGAGGCTATCCAGCCCATGAAGTACATGCAACCCTTTATCCAGTCATGCCTGAAGCAATAGAATTACCTCTGAATTTGTATTAAGTATGTTATCAAAAATTGTTGAGAAAGATAGTTCACCCATGCTAGGTTCCCAAGGACATATGATCCCACAATGGATTGCTTTATTAAATCGCTGTGTTAAGATTTAATTGACATACAATTCCCCGATCATATTTAAAGTGTAAAATTTGGTGATTTTGACACCAGCGATACACCCGAGATGATAAACTAATTGCATTTTAATCACAGTTATTATTTATTTATTTATTGAGGCAGGGTCACATTGTGTAGATCAGGCTTGCCTCGGACCGAGAAAAAGACACCTGCCTCTGTCTCCTGGGTACACATTAAAGGTGCATGCCAATACACCTAACATTTTTAATCTTTTATCACGGAGCTACTCAAGCAAACACAGTAGCAGATGGGCCCTCTACACCACATCCACATCCAGCCATTTTTTTCTTTCATTTACCACTTTCCTACATTTTAATTTTGCTGAAATATTTTAAATTCCAGATATGACATTGTTTTACATGTAAATACTCCAGCCTTTATCTTTTAATAGATTAAGACTTATTTTTTATGCAATGAAGGCACAGTAGCATTATCAGCTCCAAAAGCATAATAATATATCGTCCTTTAAAAAAATCATCTTTAAAATATTATCTTCTAAAAAAAAGTCATTCTCTGGAACTGGCTACAAAAATGTTTTCCATTTGTTTTATCAAATCAAGTTTCATGCCATATCTGAGGTATGCATCTGAATGGTAAGTTCCTTAAGAGTCTTCATTATATGTGAAATGATATCTCAGATATACTAGCCAAATAAAATATACTTTAAAATTAATTTTTGCTCTTATGATGTGGACACTGATAAATTCAAAATCACACATGTGACTTGTATTATAGTTCCTTCCTCTGTGCTGTGTTCACTGGGCTTCTTCTTGGTAAGAACTCTTCTGGGGTGACGTGGACTTCTTGCATCGTATCTGGAGGTGTGTAGTACCCTGTTGCCCCCTGATCATAATGCTAAGATTGCTCACTGGTTAGGAGAAGAAAGGCAGGACCTTCTTGGGACTGGCCTGGCACTGCTGCCGAGATATTGCTGTTTCTCCATTGAGTAGCTCTGTCTTCAAAGAGCGTCCACTGTCATGGAAGGTTTCCCTGTAGGTATGATGGAGCAAGATGCAAGCAAAGTAATGCTGAGCACGCACAAACGGTTGTTCCGACTGTAAATCCTATGTGGCTCCAGTAAGTGGCTGTTGCTTCTCCATGAGCTACAGCCTTAATTCCACTTCCTCCCTTCTGCCTTTCAGATGGGAGTTAAAAATCCCAGGGAGGTGCACACCTGTGATCCCAGCACTTGCGAGGCAGAGGCAGACAGATCTCCATGAGTTCAAGGCCAGCCGGTCTACATATAGCAAGTTCCAGTACAGCCAGGGTTACATAGAAAGACTGTTTCAAACAAAACAAAAACCTTACTAAATAACTAAATAGATAAAATTCCTGATGATATAATCCTTCATTTCCTGATGGGATCACTTAAGCACAGCTAGCTCCTTTCCTTGAACTCCATCCCAAGCCTTAGAGTCCTTTCCTCTTGTAATAGGAGCGGCGGGGCTGCGTCCCTGGCACCCGGCCGCCCACATGACTAGCTCTAGCTTATGCCCCGAAATAATTACACGGAAACTGTATTCTTTTAAACACCGCTTGACCCATTTCTATCTAGCCTCTTCTAGGCTAACTCTCGCACCTGGACTAGCCCATTTCTAATAATCTGCTGTAGCCCACAAGCTGGCTTACCAGTGAAGTAATAGGGGCGGCAGGGCTGCGTTCTCAGCACCCCCGGCCGCTTGCCCGGCTAGCTTATGCCCAAAATAATTACACGGACACTGTATTCTTTTAATCACTGATTGGCCCTTTAGCCCTAGCCCTTACTGGCTAATTCTCACATCCCGATCAACCCATCTCTAATAATCTGTGAGAACCGGTCTTACCGGGAAGATTCTAGCCTAGTCCATCCTGGGTCGGAGCTTCATCCCGGGAGCGGGGCATGGCATCTCTCTCTGAGGCGTCTGCTCCCGAGAGAGCTGTCGAGTCTCTGAGCTCACTTCCTCTTCCTCCCAGCATTTTGTTCTGTTTAGTCCTCCCACCTATCCTCTAACCAATAAAATGGGCCAGGGCAGTGCCTTTATTAGCCAATGACCTTCCTCCATCATACCAGGAATGATCTTAACCTGCGTCTGTCTGGAGAGGGAGAATCATGGCAACTCCCTGACTCAGCTTCTTTCTCCCAGCCTTCTGTTCTGTTTACTCCTCCCACCTATGTTTTAACCTATGAGGGCCAAGCAGTTTCTTTATTGCTTAACCAATGAAATCAACAGATTGATATATGACACTCCCCCATCACTTCCCCTTTTTCTGTTTAAACAAAAAAAGGAAAGCTTTAATTTTAACATAGCAAAATTACATATAGCAAAACAGTTATCAAGCAAGAATTACAGTTACAATATTTATATCTATTTTATCTTTTATCATAACTAAGGAAAACTATAACTATCCATTCTTCAACTCTATCAAAGACTCCAGAAGGATATAACATTTCCTAAGCAAACAAGAAGTCCAAAACTCTAGAAATGACAGAGACATCTCGCTGCCTGGACAGTCACCCAAAGTTTCTCTGCACGGTTGGGGCATCCATCTTCGGCCTACAGGCCCATAGTTTCCTGCAGACATTTCCATGAAGCAGGAAATGCCAAAGACAGTTCAGCTACTATCTGCTGTGTCCTGCAGAATGTCTCGCAGACTCTTTCATGAGTCATGAACCCCGAAAGACCATCTCACCTTTAGGCAAGTTCAGCAGTCCTCTCTCTGCGGGTTCTCTGTGTCCATTTTATGCAACAGTCCAGGCAAGAGCAGTTTCTTGCCCAAATGGCTATCAAACCCCATAAGGATCCTCTTCGATGCCCATCTTCCTCTCGAAGTAGATTGGTGCCGCCAGGAGCAGATATGTCTCATTGTCATGAAAAGTCCTAAATTATCAAAATATTTTAAATGCCATATTCTGTAGCCTTTGAGAGATATGAAGAATGCCTATCTGAAATATATCTCTATATATGTAGAAAATCTAAGTAACATGACTACAAACTTTACTATCATCAATGATTATCCATTAGCAACCTCTATTTCCTATTATATATTACATTTTAAAAATGAACTACACAATCACAACACCTTATTCAAGATCAGAAATACATATATACATAACAAAATTGACTGTAAAATCCATACCAATGCAAATTATTCATACCTATATCATTTCCCCCTTTAAATGTAAACGAACATTTATAAACAATATTTTGGGAACATGGGCGCAGTTTTTTCTCTCCAAACTGCTTCCTGCTGAATGGGGGCATCGTTAATTAGGTCTTTCATGGTATAACCTGTGTGCCAGGGTCATCTCAGTTGGCAGTTGAGTGAAGTAATTTTTTGAGGGTGTTACAGCAACCTTTCAGGAGGGTGTGGTCTATCATACCAAATTGGAATAGAAGAAATCCACAGGGTCTGGTCCTCTGTGAAAACAAAAGAAGACCCTCTCCAAAGCATCATATCCTTAGACCCAAATTTTGAAATCGTAATACCCTTATATCCATTCTGGTTTAGCTTGGCAGCCCATGTAATGAAATGTCTCTCTGTACTTAGCTCCTTTACAGTCAAAAATTTTAAAGAAAACACTCAGTCGGTAGAGCATGAGACTCTTAATCTCAGGGTCATGGGTTCGGACCCCACGTTGGGTGCCATCTGTTGTAATAAGGAGCGGCGGGGCTGCTTCCCGCCACCTGGCTAGCTTTATACCTGAAATAATTACACGGAAACTGTATTATTTTAAACACCGCTTGGCCCATTTCTATCTAGCCTTTTCTAGGCTAACTCTTGCACCTGGACTAGCCCATTTCTAATAATCTGCTGTAGCCCACAAGCTGGCTTACCAGGAATGATCTTAACCTGTGTCTGCCTGGAGTGGGAGAATCATGGTGACTCCTTGACTCAGCTTCTTTCTCCCAGCATTCTGTTCTGTTTACTCCTCCCACCTATGTTTTAACATATGAGGGCCAAGCAGTTTCTTTATTGCTTAACCAATGAAATCAACAGATTGATATATGACACTCCCACATCACTTTCCAAAACCAGAGACTCCACAGTTCCTCTGTTGAATGTTGTTCCTCTCCCAGGACAACACAACAGAAACACCTCTCCTGTTCCAGGCATCTTTTTGGAGGCACTGCAGTGGCTCCGGTTGATCGTGGAAGTCTCATCTCCCACTATAATGCCTATGAAGTAGACTTTTAAGTAGGAATTCAACCCAATGTTGTTAAGTAGAGGGAGAATTCCATAGTCGGCAGCCATTTCTCACCCTTATGAAACTGTATATTATATGTAGTCCAAACAGGTACTGAAATCTCTTTAGAACAGACCTAAGCCCATTAGTTTATTGTATCAGTTTTTGAAGTGTGCTCTGGAGAGAAAAGTATCCTACGAACTGGGAGGTTTAAGCAGTAGCCTCCTAGTGTCCTATACTTCTCCGTGCTAGAAGTTCAAGTTATAAGACATGCATGCTGCTGAGGGCTGTGAAGCACCCCCTACCCAGCTTCTGGCAGTTGGCGTGATGTCTGCTTCTGGGCTTGCAATAATTATTTTATACCCTTCCCTCCTTATGTATCTGCTTTCTCTAAGTTTCCCCTTTTATAAGAACACCAGTCATACCCATCTTGAAGTCCCCTCCAAAGGCCACAGCAGAGTTGGGTTATCTCTGTAAAGCCATCAGCAAATGCCTTTCTGGGGGATGTAATTCAACCCCTAATTCATCACGATTAGCATCTTCGGAGTTGGTGTCGCTGGCCACCACTCTCAGAGACAGCTAGTGGTGATACTTCCTAACAATCTTTCTATAATATTATATAATATAAAGAAATATAATCTTTTCTATTTTATACTTAAAGTGAGTCTTCAGTTGTAACAAGTTTTCTCTAATGTAGTCAGATTTTCTTTTGTGGGGTCACCACCTCCCCTATAACAACATGGAGACAATATTAATTATGAAGTCTTGGCCTTAGCTTTGTTTTCTAACTAGCTCTTATAACTTATATTAAGCTGTCTCTATTAACCTACATTTTGTCATGTGGCTCTGGTACCTCTGTTCTGTACCATATGTCCAGCTTCTTCAGAGTGTCTGGCGAAATCTGTGTGCCTAGATTCCTCCTCCTTTCTCTCTCTCAGAAATCCTGCCTATCCTTTCCTGCCTAGCTATTGGCCATTCTGCTCTTTATTAAGCCAATCAGAATGCGCCTGAGGCAGAGATACAACTTTACAGTGCACACAAATATTCTACAACATTCGGTCAAATTCCTGCACACATGTAAATATTTCTGGTGTGTGAATTTTCCCAGGGAGATGTGAACAAATATCTTTTCCCATTATAGAATACTAATGACAGACAAAGTCTAGTTTGGGGAACCAGAGGGCTAATTGGGAATATCTACAGGAGCATAGGTGACGGGCTGCTCACAGGAACCAAACAAAGGCATCGGTGGAAAGTCCCATTCCAGGTTAGATGGCAGCTTCCCCAGAGTTGCATAGATGGGGTCCCCTCTTCAGGTTTACTCCGTGCCCCTATATTTTCCAATACCTTTCAAGATCACATACAGCTGGGGTAGAATACAGATGAAAGCCCCAGAGTATAGAAGGTAACAGCTGGGATCTCAGGCAGGGGTCTAATCAACCTTCTCAACACCTCCTTTTGGGAGTGAATGTCAACTGACCTCTTTTGGGGATTTCTTACAGGTAATTATGGCTGCTCTTTAAGATGACAACGGCTGTTATGCTTGGCGGAGGACAGACTCGCACAGCTTCGTAAATAAGTGTGGATTGACAAATAAGCCCAGGGACCGTTTGCAAGTATAGTCACAAATTGTTAGGAAGAAACCCCAGCTTTCTCTGTAGACATCTCTCTCTACCCCGAGTAAAGGTTCCATCTGAGTTTGGTGCTTCAGCTAGAGGAGAGAACTAAGTTAACTCTGCAGTAATATCAACCAACCAGGATTCCTAGAAATAAGGTTGGACCAAGAATCGTTCCTAGTCAAACCCTGGTTGCCGTTCGTATGAAGGATTTATAGATCTCCAGAGGAACCTTCAGACATGGGGGCCCCAAGCAGGGAGGCGTCACGAAGGACCAGGGATGATGAAAGGAAGCTAGAGAGCTGGCCCAGGAGGTCTTGCACAAGCTGATGACTTCTGCCAAGCAAGCTCGTTGAGCAGCTCGGGTTCTTACATACTATTTCCAGGGGGAAAATGGTCAGGGTCAGCAGAGAGCTGAATCTGACAAGGAGAACACAGGATGTCTCAGACACGACTGCCCTAGGACTGATAACCACAGCATGGGGGAAGAATTGAATCCCCAGAAGCTGCAGCCTTGACTCTTTCCAGGCCCAGGCTTCATCCTCAGACCAGACTTCACCAAGTCTCTCCCTTGGCAAAGACGGAACTAGCATTCCATTTATCCTTTCACCAGGGATTCTGAGAAAGCCTTGGGTTAGGCTGACTCCCCACGGTTCGTCATGATGGTGAAGAACTGAGTTATCTCTAGAGCAGGAGAGGACTGGCTTCACCAGTGGCAGTCCATTTATAGTATCCATTATATTAAGTCACTACTCGTTAATTTTTAAGCAAGTTTTAAGTAATTACCAATGAAGGCCTATTAATAATGTTTATCGTGATTAGCAGTGCTTCCGGTGTTGATGGAAAGTCGCTGAGGCCTGTGGTAGTCTTCTCTGTTATGTGGTGTTATGTGGTTAGATGTTGTCATAGAATTCTTGATTTGAGTGACTTACTCTCCCTAGAGCGTAGGTTAAGCCTTAACAAGCTCACATTTTTATATCCCTCTGTCAGAGCTGAAGGGCTTAAAGGTAACTTGCAGATGTTGCAACCATGTCACCCACTTTCAGAGAGTACTTGGAAGGATATGTAGTAGCTAGAAGATCAGAGTATAAAGGTCATAAGTGGGGGTGTGTCCTTTATCTGCCATTTAGTGGCCGTGAATAAATCATTTCCATTCTCTGGATTTCAGTTTTGCTATCTATAAAATAAAAGTCCTAACTTAAATGTCCCCTTAAACTCTTTGCACCACTCATACAATGCAATTCCAAGATCTACTAGATCATAAATTCATAGAATTCAATTCCAAGATCTACTACATCATAAATCCAAGCCAGTACAGTATTGCATAAAGAAGCGGTGTGAGGGTAAAGCTGGGCTGTCAGGAAAGACGTTCTGGGGTGAGGCAAATGAGTCACCAGTGAACTCGTTCACTTGATTTCTCTCCCCCCCCATTCCTTCTCTGTGTTTCTTTCTGCCAATGATCCATTTTGTGTAGATCAAGATGATCCTTTGGATCTTGATTTGGGGTGATTTTATTGTCTTTTAGAATCTGTGATTGACAAGGAGGCGGAATGTTGGTTTTGCTTGCTTGCAGTTGACAAGCGTTGCAACGTAGATCCGTGCGTTGGCGCCAAATTCAAGTGTCCTACTGATTTAGCTTTGTCTCTCTTCCAGTAACAATTCTGGTAAGAGGGCTCTTTCCCACAGTAAACTCTGAATAAAGGCGGTACATTCCGTTGCGTTTAGAAGGCAAAGAGAAGAACACGTGCTTCCAAATGGCGTGTGTGGTTTGGCTGTGAAGGTTCCCACGGCCCAACATTTGGTCCCCAGCTGGTGGTGCTATTTGGGAAGATTGTGGAACCTTTAGGAGGTGGAGCATTGCTTCAGGGAAACAGCCCTGGGGTGAGCTTTGAGACTTCACAGGTCACCCTCACTTCCTGAGTGCAGAGGCCAGGTGGCCAGCCAGCCTTCTGCTCTTGTCACTGTGCCTGACGTCTGCCACATCTTCCTCACCATGATGGACTCTTTCCTACTGGAACTGTCGGCTAACACAAACCCTTATTCAGTAACTAGATAAACTAAGGCTGGCTTTCTAGCCGCCTTGAGCTGCCCTTCTTCATTTTCATCATGCGGTGGTGCTGTGGGCTCTTGTCTAAATTTCTCCGCGTCTGAGTAGTCTTCTTATTTCCGTGTATAAGTCTTTCTAGGGCTCGTGTCTTATCAGTCCACCTTCATAAAACCACTCTGGCGATTAAGGATAAAATATGAAGCACCAGACTGATAGCAATTATAACTGGTATTATGTCAACCTCAGATAAGTTATTTATCTTTCCATTTCCTGCTTCTATTTTCAAAGTCATCTAAAGTAGCATTATACAAGGTCCTAATGCCCTGAATTTTGGCATTTCCCATCCTCAACATGGGAAAGTTTTTTCCTTTTGATATTGCTTAGCCCTCTCCTTGCGGACTCCCCAGGTATCTTACCAAAGCCAGTGACTTCTTAGTTTGTCCACCACGGACGTGATTTCTCTGCCTGTGTGGTCATTCCCCACATTGGGCCCCAGATGTTGTTTTTATCAAATTTTCTATTGTTCTATTTTACTCAGAAGCTAGGGAAAAAAAAAAGACTCAGAGGCCAGATGCTGGCGTGAGAACCTGCTAGCTCAGAAAGGCAGATGCACACTGCTGACTTTTCTCTTCTGCTAACATCCCAGAAAGAGAACTTTCTCCTACTCCATCTCAAACCAAAACTCCTCCAACTGGATGTCCCTCCCTTATACTGCCTGTGCATCTTTCTCTTCCTCCTCCTCACTTCCTCTTTCTCTCCATATTTTTTTCCCAGTTGTCTGGTTGCTTGTTCTACCTTTTAACTAGGTTGAATTTATTTAATCCTGATTGCAATATTCAAGCAGAAAACTCTTGGATTAAGGGCGTGTGCTAGGGCGGAATCACAGCACAGCTAGAAGTAGGTTTTTCCAGTAAATAGTGCAATTTTGGGGTTGACAATGTGACCAAATATCCTACAACATTATCCCTTAACTTGCCTTTGTCAAGCAGTGTAAAGATAAAATTAAGGTACTTTGACTGCAGTAGCATTCAGATCCTAAACACGGCCTGGAATGCTATTCAGATGAGTCCCAGAGGCAAATTTCCCGTGCCGCATTTGACTGTATATGCTTCGCAAGAGTCTCTGGATTTTCTGATAGAAAATGCCACCACTTTCTTTCGTCTGGAAAGGCATGTGTGCTGGAAAGATGAGCTGCTGAAAACAGCTGGAATGTCCCTAAGTGCCAAGTGAAGGCAGCCAGAGCATGATAAATTCATGATGTGAGTGCATAGGACATGAGAAGGACACGGAGCCATTGGGGATATCGGTCTGTCCCTGGGGACTGTGCCAACTGCACACACTCACTGAACCTCACGGTTTCTTTTCTTCTAAAGCTGGATGTCCTGGATTATGTGTCATTTCATACTGAACATATCGATTAATTAGAAATTTATCATAGGACGAGCAAATCAATCTGTTCAGTGTGGACATTTGGACCACATTATTATTATTATTATTATTTTTTCTTAATTTATTTATTTATTAAAGACCTCTGTCTCCTCCTCGCCACCGCCCCCCACCTCCCTCCCCCTCCCCCAAACAAGTCCCCCCCCTCCTCAGCCCGAAGAGCAATCAGGGTTCCCTGCCCTGTGGGAAGCCCAAGGAACCCCCACCTCCATCCAGGTCCAGCAAGTTGAGCAACCAAACTGCCTAGGCTCCCACAAAGCCAGCACGTGTAGTAGGATCAGAAACCCATTGCCACTGTTCCTGAGTTCCCAGTAGTCCCCACCGTCCGCCACATTCAGAGAGTCCGGCTCTATCCCAGGCCTTTTCAGACCCAGGCCAGCTGGCCTTGGTGAGTTCCCAACAGAACATCCCCATTGTCTCAGTGTGTGGGTGCACCCCTTGCGGTCCTGAGTTCCTTGTTCGTGCTCTCTCTCCTTCCGCTCCTGATTTGGACCTAGAGATTTATGTCCGGTGCTCCAATGTGGGTCTCTGTCTCTGTCTCCTTTCATCGCCCGAAAAAGGTTAACATTCAGGAGGATGCCTATATGTTTTTCTTTGGGTTCTCCTTATTTAGCTTCTCTAGGATCACTAATTATAGGCTCAATGTCCATTGTTTATGGCTAGAAACCAAATATGAGTGAGTACATCCCATGCTCTTCTTTTTGGGTCTGGCTTACCTCACTCAGGATAGTGTTTTCTATTTCCATCCATTTGCATGCAAAATTCAAGAAGCCCTTGTTTTTTACTGCTGAGTAGTACTCTAATATGTATATATTCCATACTTTCTTCATCCATTCTTCCATTGAAGGGCATCTAGGTTGTTTCCAGGTTCTGGCTATTACAAACAATGCTGCTATGAACATCATAGAGCATATACCTTTGTTGTATGATAAGGCCTCTCTTAGGTATATTCCCAAGAGTGGTATTGCTGGGTCCAGGGGTAAGTTGATCCCGAATTTCCTGAGAAACCGCCACACTGCTTTCCAAAGTGGTTGCACAAGTTTGCATTCCCACCAGCAATGGATGAGTGTACCCCTTTCTCCACAACCTCTCCAGCAAAGGCTATGATTGGTGTTTTTTATTTTAGCCATTCTGACAGGTGTAAGATGGTATCTTAAAGTTGTCTTGATTTGCATTTCCCTGATCACTAAGGAAGTTGAGCATGACCTTAAGTGTCTTTTGGCCATTTGAACTTCTTCTGTTGAGAATTCTCTGTTCAGCTCAGTGCCCCATTTTTTTAATTGGGTTAATCAGAATTTTAAAGTCTAGTTTCCTGAGTTCTCTATATATTTTGGAGATCAGACCTTTGTCTGTTGCAGGGTTGGTGAAGATCTTCTCCCAGTCAATAGGTTGCCTTTTTGTCTTAGTGACAGTGTCCTTTGCTTTACAGAAGCTTCTCAGTTTTAGTACATCCCATTTATTCAATGTTGCCGTTAATGTCTGTGCTGCTGGGGTTACACATAGGAAGCGATCTCCTGTGCCTATCTGTTGTAGGGTACTTCCCATTTTCTCTTCTATCGGGTTCAATGTGTTCTGACTGATATTGAGGTCTTTAATCCATTTGGACTTGAGTTTTGTGCATGGTGATAGATATGGGTCTATTTTCATTCTTCTACAGGTTAACATCCAGTTATGCCAGCACCATTTGTTGAAGATGCTTTCTTTCTTCCATTGTATACTTTTAGCTCCTTTATCGAAAATGAGGTGTTCATAGGTTTGTGGATTAAAATTCAGGTCTTCTATATGATTCCATTGGTCGACTTCTCTGTTTTTATGCCAATACCAAGCTGTTTTCAATACTGTAGCTCTGTAGTAGAGTTTGAAGTCAGGGATGGTAATGCCTCCAGATGATCCTTTGTTGTATAAGATTGTTTTGGCTATCCTGGGTTTTTTGTTTTTCCATATAAAGTTGATTATTGTCTTCTCCAGATCTGTGAAGAATTTTGATGGTGATTGCATTGAATCTATAGATTGCTTTTGGTAGAATTGCCATTTTTACTATGTTGATCCTCCCAATCCAGGAGCAAGGGAGATCCTTCCATTTTCTGGTGTCCTGTTCAATTTCTTTCTTCAAAGACTTAAAGTTCTTGTCAAATAGATCTTTCACATCCTTGGTCAGAGTTACCCCAAGATATTTTATGCTATTTGTGGCTATTGTGAAAGGTGATGCTTCTCTAATTTCCCTCTCTGTTTCCTTATCCTTAGTGTATAGGAAGGCCACTGATTTTTTGGAGTTGATCTTGTATCCTGCCACATTACTAAAGGTGTTTATCAGCTGTAGGAGTTCTTTGGTAGAGTTTTTGGGGTCACTTATGTATACTATCATATCATCTGCAAATAACGAGAGCTTAACTTCTTCTTTTCCGATACGAATCCCCTTGATCCCTTTATGTTGTCTTATTGCTATTGCTAGAACTTCAAGCACTATATTGAAGAGGTATGGAGGGAGTGGACATTCTTGTCGTGTTCCTGATTTTAGTGGGATGACTTTGAGTTTTTCTCCGTTTAATTTAATGTTAGCTGTCGGCTTGCTGTAAATAGCTTTTATTATATTTAGGTATGACCCTTGTATCCCTAATCTCTCCAAGACTTTTATCATAAAGGGGTGTTGAATTTTGTCAAATGCTTTTTCCGCATCTAATGATCATACGGTTTTTTTCTTTCAGTTTATTTATATGGTGGATTACATTGATAGATTTGCGTATGTTGAACCAGACCTGCATCTCTGGGATGAAGCCTACTTGATCATGATGGATAATTTTTCTAATGTGTTCTTGGATTCGGTTTGCCAGTATTTTATTGAGAATTTTTGTGTCGATATTCATGAGTGAGATAGGCCTGTAATTCTCTTTCTTGGTTGGGTCTTTGTGTGGTTTTGGTATTAGGGTAACTGTAGCTTCATAAAAGGAATTTGGCAATGACTCTTCTGTTTCTATATTGTGAAATACATTAAGGAGTATAGGTATTAGCTCTTCTTGGAAGTTCTGATAGAATTCTGCATTGAAACCATCTGGTCCTGGGCTTTTTTTTGGAAGGGAGATTTTTGATAACGGTTTCTAGTTCTTCGCGACTAACAGGTCTATTTAGATCGTTCACCTGGTCTTGGTTTAGCTTTGGTATATGGTACTTATCTAAAAAAATGTCCATTTCTTTTGCATTTTCTAGTTTTGTGGCATACAGGCTTTTGTAGTAAGATCTAATGAGTCTCTGAAGTTCCTCTGTGTCTGTGGTTATGTCCCCCTTTTCATTTCTGATCTTATTTATTTGTGTGTTCTCTCTCTGTTGTTTAATTAGTTTGGATAGGGGTTTGTCAATCTTGTTGATTTTCTCCAGGAACCAACTTTTTGTTTCATTGATTCTTTGGACTGTTTTCTGTGTTTCTATTTTGTTGATTTCTGCCCTCAGTTTCATTATTTCCAGTCTTCTACTCCTCCTGGGCGCATCTGCTTCTTTTTTTTTTCTAAAGTTTTCGGGTGTGCTGTTAAGTCTCCGATGTATGCTTTCTCTGTTTTCTTTAAGTGGGCACTTAGTGCTATGAACTTTCTTCTTAGCACTGCTTTCATAGTGTCCCATAGGTTTGAGTATGTTGTCCCTTTATTTTCAATAAATTCAAGGAAGACTTTAATTTCTTTCTTGATTTCTTCCTTGACCCAGGTGTGGTTCAGTAGTTGACTGTTCAGTTTCCATGAGTTTATCGGCTTTCTGGAGGTAGGATTGTTGTTGAATTCTAACTTTAATCCCTGGTGATCTGATAAGACACAGGTGGACACTGATATTTTTTTGTATCTGTGGAGGTTTCCTTTGTTTCCGAGTATGTGGTCAATTTTCGAGAAGGTTCCATGAACTGCAGAGAAGAGGTATATTCTTTCCTATTTGGGTGAAATGTTCTATAGATGTCTGTTAAGTCCATTTGCTTCATTACCTCCAGTAGTTCTCTTACTTCTCTATTAGGTTTCTGTCGGATTGACCTGTCCATTGCTGAGAGAGGTGTATTGAAGTCTCCTACTACCTGTGTGTGTGGTTTGGTGTCTGCCTTGAGTTTTAGTAATATTTCTTTTACATACGTGGGTACTTTTATATTAGGGGCGTAAATATTCAGGATTGAGACATCATCCTGACGAATTGTTCCTGTTATGAGTATAAAGTGTCCATCTCGATCTCTTCTGATTGATTTTAGTTTGAAGTCAGTTTTGTTAGAAATTAATATGGCCACACCTGCTTTTTTCTTAGGACCATTTGCTTGAAATACCTTTTCCCAACCCTTTACTCTGAGTAGATGCCTGTCTTTGTGGTTGAGATGTGTTTCTTGCAAACAGCAGAATGTTGGATCCTGTTTTTGTATCCAATCTCTTAGCCTGTGCCTTTTTATAGGTGAATTGAGACCTTTAATATTAAGTGATATTAATGACCCGTGGTTCTTTACTCTGGATATTCTTATTGGTTTTGGAAGTAGAATTTGTGTGTCTCCCTTCTTTGAGTTGTGCTAGTGAAGGGTCGCTAGATGCCTCAGTTATTGTATGCAATGTTGGCAATGTTGGACTCCTTGGGTTGTGATTTTCCTTCTATTACTTTCTGTAGGGCTGGATTCGTGGCTACGTATTGTTTCAATTTGTTCTTATCCTGGAATGTCTTGTTTTCTCCATTTAGAGTGAACGAAAGCTTGGCTGGGTATTGTAGTCTGGGCTTGCATCCATGGTCTCTTAGCTTCTGCAGTACTTCTATCCAGGACCTTCTGGCTTTCATTGTTTCCATAGAGAAATCATGTGTAAGTCTGATCAGTTTACCTTTATAAGTTACTTGGCCTTTTTCCTTTGCAGCTCTTAATATTCTTTCTTTAACCTGTATATTTTGTGTTTTGATTATTATATGGCAAGGGGATGTTTTTCTTTGATCCAGTCTGTTTGGTGTTCTGTATGCTTCTTGAATATTCAAAGGATTATCTTTCTTTATGTTGGGAAAGTTTTCTTCCATAATTTTGTTCAAAATATTTTCTGGGCCTTTGAGCTGTGACTCTTCTCCTTCTTCTATTCCTATTATTCTTAGGTTTGGTCTTTTTATTGTGTCCCATAATTCCTGAATGTTTTGTGATGAGAATTTGTTGGCTTTGCAGTTTTTTTTGATCAGTGCATTTATTTTCTCTATGGTGTCCTCAGAATCTGAGATTCTTTCTTCCATTTCTTGTATTCTATTGATTATGCTTGTTTCTGTAGGCTCTGTTCGTTGATCTAGATTTTCCATATCCATCTGGTCCTCAGTTTGTGTTTTCTTCCTTGCTTCCATTTCAGTTTTCAATTCTTGAACTGTTTCCATTACCTGTTTGATAGTTCTTTCTGGGTTTCCCAGGGTATTATGTATGTATTTACTCATTTCTTCAAATTTTTGGTTATACTTCTCATCCATTTCTATAAGGGCATTTTTCACATGTTGTTTAAGGGACTCTATTGCTTTTATAAAGTCAGTTTTTTCCACTTCTTCTGTGTTAGGGTGTTGAAGACCTTCTGTTGTAAGATCATTGGGTTCTGGTGTTTTCATGCTGTTTTTCAGATTATTGGGTGAATTCTTGCCTTGGTGCCTGCCCATCTCCTCCTATCGATGCTATCTAAGGGGTCTGTTAAAACTGGTTCAGGTTTCCCTGCTGGCCAGGGGCTCCTCTAACAAAATGCCCTCGCTCTGTTTCCTGGTTCCTGTCGGGGGCCAAGATCCCTCTCACCCCTCAGAAGGGTCTTCAGGAATAGGACCTGGCTCCTCCTTTGCCAGGGACCTCCCCAACTGAAGGCCTACCTCTTTGATTTAATTATAGTGGGGCGATCTGCTCTTAGTGTTGCGCCCGGTCCCTGCAGCCTGCTTCTCCTGCCAGGATGGTTCCCGCTGCCTGTGGCCTGTGTCCTCTGCTGCTGTTCTGGTCCTAGCTGGTCCCCGCCGGCCGCCTCCACCGTCCGGGTTCCGGCCGCCTCCACCTTATTATTATTATTATTATTATTATTATTATTATATAAAAGCAAGGACATAGTGACATCTGAGAATGAAAGCCAGGACAACTGTAAGCAAACACAGAGGGTTCTTTTCCTGCTGAGTCCAGCATCATAAAGCAAAACCAGAAGATGAGTATAAGGAGTTCTCTTACCATAGCATGTAAGGAGTTCCCTGAAGTCAATCTAAAATGAGTACACTCCCCCACTCAAACACAGCAAGCCAGGGATTTTATCTGAGAAGGCTATACACATTCACATCGGGAAGTATTTGGAGGCTAGGCACATTCCCAAGTCTATTCATTTTAAGGTGCACATTACAGAGCATGCTCAGTAAGGTCTTGTTAATAATAGTTTAAAAAAGAAAGACGGCAGACACATTTCTGAGGATGATTAGTTCAAGGTCCTAGAGCATGTGTGTAGTGATTTCCTGCAGATGGAAATATTTCCTCCTAAAAGGAGAAGGAATGTAATAGGGCCACCAACCAGCTCCCAAATCAGACACCGGAGACCTCTTATTAGTTACGAATGCTCAGCCTTGTCTTTTTTGGGGGAGGGATTCTTTACATTTTTTTTCTATTTTTATTTTATTTAAAATAAAACAAAACAACTATTGTTTTTCATTTTACATACCAATCCCAGTTCCCATTTCCTCCCCTTCCCCCATTCCCTCCACCTTCCCTCCTCACACTCCCCATCCACTCCTCAGGGAGGATAAATAACATTTGCTTTGAGGAAGGACCAAGGCCCTCTCTACTATATCTAAGCTGAGCAAGGTATCCCTCTAAAGAAAATGGGTTCCCAAAAAAGCTAGTACAGGCAGTAGGGATAAATCCTGGTCCCACTGCCAGTGGCCCCACAGTCTGCCCCAGTCATACAACTGCCACCCACATTCAGAGGGCCTAGTTTGGGGCTATGCTTCCTTCCCTGTCTGGCCAGAGTTGGTGAGCTCCCATTAGCTCAGGTAAGCTGTTTCAGTGGGTGTTCCCATCATGGTCTTGATCTCTTTGCTCATATTCTCATTCCTCCCACTCTTCAACTGGACTTTGGGAGCTCAGCCCAGGGCTTCATTGTGGCTCAAGGCCAGGCAGCTGTGGTGCACACCTTTAATCCCAGCACTCACTCGGGAGGCAGAGGGAGGCGGATCTTTGCGAGTTTCAGGCCAGCCTGGTCTACAGAGCAAGTTCCAGACTAGCTCCATAGCTACTGAGAAACCCTGTCTCGGAAAAACAAACAAACAAACAGCAAGAAAAAACTACCAATAGCCCGAGTTTGGAGGCAGCATGTGGGTAAAATATCGAGTTATCTGTTAATATTACAATACCTCTCTTTTTCCCAGTTTGCTTGTCATGGGCTAGGTTTCCTTCATCTACTTCAACCAAAACAACACACCATAAAATAAGCTGATTAAACAAGGCAGTAAGCGTATAAAGATAGAAAACAACCATAGCCTTTCAAAAATTTGGAGAATATCATTTATATCTTGATATACCATGTACGTTAATACTTAATGATTTGTTATTCTTTTTAAGTGTATCAGTACATAAGTATCAGAAAACGAATCAGTCTCTGATGAATGCCCACCAATGTAATCAGATATCCAAAATACATTTGGACTCTTCAAAAAGATTTTTTTTGAGGCAGGGTTTCATGGCCTCAGACTCACCATGTAGCCCAGATTAGTATAAAACTTGCAATCTCCCTGCTTCAGCCTCCTGAGTCCTCTACGTCTCACCGTGTATTCCAAGAATGTCTCATCATGCCCGACAGGAACCTCGATAGTTTCTAAGAGTGTCAAGGGCTTCTGCCACCAAAAAGTTGGATAATTGCTCTCCAGCAAAATTCTTTAATATAAAGAGAAAACCGGCAGGTAAGAAAAAATAGATTTCTCTCCATAACAAGCAAGCTTAATTTAGGATCTGTTCTGGGAGATGCCACCGAGTGGCAGTGGGAGACCGCCACACCTATTGGTGACGTTGGAAAACCAACTATTTTCATTCTGGACTTGTATATACGAGGACATTTTGGTGGCCAGCCCACCTGCCCAGTAGAAGGTTGATAAATCATCTCCCAGCCTCTGTGACTTGACATAAGCCACAGGGGACTTTTCCATCTCTGATGTGACTGAGCAGCTGTGCCATTTCCAGAGTACCCTATGTCCAGTGACTGACTGGCACATCCTCTGGACACCGTAGAAATTGGCCTTTGGGGTCAAACCAAGGGGAGAGTTCAGCAGAACCTGGGAAGCCTTCAACAAATCACTTGCACAAGAGTCTTCTTTCTGGGAAACACGGCCCTCTTTTTTGAATACAGGCAGGTGAGAAGATAGATGTGGAGGCACAGTCCTGTAATCCCAACATTTAGGAGGGTGAAGCAGGAAGATCTCCGATTTGAGGCCAGTCTGTGCTACATAGAAAGATCCTGTCAAAAAAAAAAAAAGTCTCAGCGGTTAAAGGCACTTGCTGCTTTTGTAGAGGGCCAGATTAGGTTCCCAGCACCAACATGGTGGTTCACAACTCCAGTTTGAGGGCACCTGACACCATCTTCCGGTCTCTCCAGGCACTGCATGCATATACACACACATATACATGGAACACTTATAAAATAAAAGTTTTTTAATTTAAAAATTTTCATACAATGTATTTTGCTCATATTCTTTTTGATATTTGATATGTTGATCATATTTTTCCCTCTCCAGCTCCTCCCAGTTCCTCCCCATCTCCCTGCCCACCCAATTTCATGTTTATTTTTATCTCCAAAAAAGGAGCCCGCCCCTAAACAAAAAATAAAAATCAAACAAGCTGATGAAAACAGACAAAACAAAGAAAAGAAAAAGAAGAGAAAGAAAGATAATTATAGGGGAGGGAAATGGGAGGCTGGGAGAAGGCGGAACGTTTTTTCAATTAAAAAAAATCAAATAAAATATTACAAATCAGAATGGAAAAAAAAAGATAATAACAAATAGTACGGAAGCAAAACCAAAGCACAGATAAACCCACAGTCCTCTGGTCTCCTGGACATGGGGTCAGTTGTTGAGTGTGGTTGATATGCCCGATGTCACTCCTTCTGAGAAAACCAATGTCCCCTTTCCCAGTAGGCGTCAGTTGCAAAGAGCTTCTTGGTCAGGGATGAGAACTCGAGTCCACTCCCTCCCTCAGTGCTGGCATTCAGTGCCGTGAGGGTCTTGTGCATGTTGTTATAGTCTTTGAGTTCATACGCGTGCCCATCCTGTTGTGTCATGAAGATGTGGTTTCCCTGGAGTCATCTGTACCCTCTGGCTTTTAAACTCTTTTGCCGTCCCTTCCACGTGGATTCCTGAGCCTTGAGAGGAGGCGTTCGATAAAGACATCCCACATAGGGCTGAGCTCTCTAAAGTCCCTCACTCTCTGCGTGCCGTCCAGTTAAAAAGGGAGATGATGGGGTGCACACAGTGGCATCTCTCCTACTAATGTCTTTCCTTTAAACATGGCTGTGATCTTTGACGCTAGAACTCACATCTTGTACTAAAAGAAAGACAAAAGTGCCCTAGAATCAGGACTAGCATTTGCTAGTTAGATTCATTCATTTATTTTGGCTACGTAAGTCACTTTATCACCTTTTCTATTATTAGGTATCGTCTGATACAGTTGTGAGAATATAATACAGCCGCAGAGGGTCTACTGCTTGCAGGCGGTCAAAAGTGGTCATTTCTTCCCAAATTAATTTTCCCGGCTGAAGTTTATAGAAGCCAAATGCCAAAAATGTCGATTTTTCCGAGCTATTTGTGCATCTGAACCAGTGAACTGGTTAGGAGAAGGATATAAAACAGTGGGAAGCTAGAGTGGGTGTTGTCTCCCTCACATGTCTCAACACTGGTGTGTGTTGGAAGGCTGATCCAGCTCATTGCTTCCATGTCTCCATTACAGCGATAGAAAAATAAAAGTCCATTTGCGTGATGTTAAAGTGCATTGTTATTTAAGGCTAATCTTGGCCAACCCTTTGGGTTTATCCTAAGGGCCCCAGCAACAGCCCCAGTGTGAAAGAGTTTCATTGAACAGCTGGGGAGTCAGGAACAGAGGCCCTTTGTTTGGGCTTTGATCCTCTGTACACATCGCAGCTTCTCTTTGTGTCGAGGGCACTGTTCCTGTTTGGGGCATATGCATCTTATTATCTGTGAAAATAAAGCTTGTCTTTGGAGTCGTCACACTCCTGGTGACAGGAACACATTGTTTGTAACATGCCGAACACACCCGGTTTATTTGCCCCGAAATAATGCAATTCTGCTGGATTTAGCAACCGTTCATGGTATGCCCAGTGTGTGCTGGGCATGAGGGAACCTGGGAGGTGATTCAGCTACAGCCTCCCTTTCTAGGGCCAAGGTCTATGGAATAGCAGGTCCACCTAGATCACTTTTTAAATTTTGGAATAAGCTCAGCTTTTGTTTTTATTCATTTTTACAGTCTTACTTTGTTTTACATTAGAGTCTTATTTTTGCAGTGCCGAGTATGGAACTCAGAGTCTCATGTATGCTGAGCCAACACAGTTAGACCTTGAGTCTCTATGTCAGTGATACAGGGCAACGGTGCTGACCAAGTTCTACTGGACTTTTGAGGAAAGAAGTGGAGATTGATTCCAACGTGGGAGTCTAATGATGGACTCAGGGTGACACGTGGCTGTTTGTATTTATTTTCTTTTGTCTGACTCTGCCTTAGGAGGGTTGTAGTGTAAGGTCATACATGTGGGCAAACCCTATAGTGTCGTGGGGAGGCACACCATATAAGCACAAAGAGGTAAACTGGCCTTGGAGAACTTACACAAATACACAGGGTTTCATTTTTCACAAAGAATTATGGATCTCTCAGTGTGGGTAGAGACGCGACAGAGGGAGAAAGAAACAGTGGAGAAGGGAGCCTAAGAGTCATTTTATTCAGTCTTGGCTTCCTCTTAAGTTTTGCCAAGAATGATTTATGTAATCATCTTGATTTAGAAGACTTTTAGTGTCATCCAGGAATCTTTTCTTACTTGTTTTCGAATGGCCTTTCCTGGGCCCTTCCATCTCCATCAGGCTATTGGCATTCTGTCTGAATCAATAGCAGGAGGAGGGCTCTGCCTTCGATGTGCAGGCGGAAGATAGTCTCTCTGGGACCAGAGAGGAAGAGTTAAAGTGGCATGGAGTTGAGAGATGGGATTCCAGCCCTATCCTACTTCCATCTTGGCCTAGAGACTCTGTGATAAAGAGGCAGAGGTGGGATGAGAGCTCACAGCAGTGCCTTAATGTGCGGTGTTTTATGATTGTATCCTTCCTCTGCTAGGATTTATTATTAAATGCATTGCAAGGCCCTTGAGGAAGAGCAACACGGACGCAATGGCTGTTCCTGCAATGCATAATGGAAGGGATACCATTCAAGCAACTGCTGTTCAAAGCAAGACACCCTGTGTTGGTCCAGGCCCTATCCTCCCCTGTCCTTAAATGGTGACAGGCCACTAAGATGGTGACAAGGCTGTTCCCCTTCCCAGAATGCATCTGAGCACGCCTTCCTCCATCCCAGAATGAACCTGAATAACCCTTGCCACCTTGCCAGAATGTGCCCGGGTATGTTTCCCCACCTTTTCCTGAAGTGCATCTGGGTATATGTTCTGACTGCCGCAACTCTCCTGGTCAATCAAATCCTCCTTCAACATCCCCATCCTTGGTTTAGACAACTTAATAACTACATCATCCAAGAAGTACACCGTATCAGCTCCACCACTGTCCCTCTAGCCCATTGTTCCCAACCCTTACATAATCCTCTCTACCATCCCCAGAACCACTCCATAGTTCTCTATCCTGGACCTTAAGGATGCCTTCTTTTTCCATCCTGGTAGACCCCAACTCTCAAGACCTCTTTGCCTTTACACTCAACAGTCCCAACAACAAACTGGGACTGTCCTCCCCCAGGGTTTCAGGGTCAGCCTCATCTGCTCAGCCAGGCAGTCTCTGCTGACTTAGCCCCTCCCTCACCCTTCTCCTTCCACCTTCTTCAGGACATGGATGACCTCCTCTGCAGGCCCTCCTTCTCCAATAGTGAGATTGACACAGCCATGTGCCTCAGCTTTCTAGGCTCCCAATGATTCCTCATCTCCACCTTGAAGGCTCAACTTTCCTGTACCCAGTTATCTTTCTGAGATTTTACCTGAGTCCTACTCACAGCTGCCTCACTGTGGCTCACCTCTCCCAGCTCTGCTCCATCCCCTGCCTCCTCCAAGTCTAAACTTTGGTCCATCTCGGGGCTAGCCAATTTTCTCCATTCCTGGATTCTGAGATATTCTCTTCTTGTGTGCCCTCTTCATCAAGAAACCTCAGGACCCCAGTGAGCCTCTTCCCAACCTTTCCAAAAACCCTTTTTAAAAACTTAAACAGTTTCTGCCCCTGTTCTGTCCCTCGCTGACTTCTGTAAGCCATTCTCTCTGTATATTACAGAATGCTGGAGTTGGGCTTCTTTGGGGACCCTCTTTCACTCCAGCTGCTTATTTTCCAAGTCCGTCGATAGCACCACCAAGGGTTGACCCCGTGTCTTTGCGCCTCTGCTGCTGCCTCCCTTCGCATCACGGAATCCAATTACTGAAGCTTAGGAGCTCACTGTTCCTACCTCTCACTCCCATCCACCCCCTTCACAACTCCTAGCCTATAAAGGGCTCCAGCGCTTCAAACTTCCTTTAGTGAGCGCTCCTCTCTTTTTTGAAACCTGCTCTCCACCTTCAACTTTGCCGTGTAGTAGGTTTTCCTGAACTGCCAACCCCCCAGTCATGACCTGGAGACTTATTAGTTAGGAACGCTCGCCTTAGCCGATGCTTGTCCCATGGGGTCTTATAACTTTTTGTCATCTGCTTCTCCTCATCTACATTTTGGCCTGGGGCTTTCGGCCTTTCTCTCATTCTGAACGTCTTACCTTCGCTGCTTCCTCCGTGTCTGGCTGACAGGTGGCTTGCTCTGGGTGGCTCCCTCTCTTTCTCCCTCCTCCTACTTATTCTCTCTGCCCACCAGCCCTGCCTAGCCCTCTACCGCCTAGCTATTGGCCATTCATCTATCTCTTTATTAGACCAACCAGGTGCCTTAGGCAGGCAAGGTAAAACAGCAACACATCTTTACCCAGTTGAACTAACGCAGCGTAAACAAATGTTAACAGATATTCTGCAATACTGCCACCCTCCTCCCTTCCCCACAGCTCTCCCACAGTCCCCTCCACTCCTCAAGGAACTCCTACCATGCCCGTTACATACACAGGAAGGCCTACTACCTACCCAGACCTCACCTTTGGCTCGGCTGGCAGCTTTTTCCTTTCACGTGGCCGTCATGTGCTGGTTATGCTGCCACCTCTGATGACTCTGTCATTGAGGTCACCCCCCCTCCTTATTACCACCAGTCAGTGGCTGGAGCTACTTGCCCTTACCAGAGCTTTCCCTCCCTCCAAAGGTGCCTCTCGACAGCGTACACAGTCTCCAGTATGCCTTCCATATCCTTTTAACACACTCAGACCCTCCCTAACTAATTCTTCCAATGTGTGGGGGATATTCAGGCAGGCAGCCTCGCGTCTCCAGCGAGAAGGCTCTTACCGTATAGATAGCACTGAAGTTCTAAAGAGCTTGAGGTTATTTTCAGTGCCTGGTGAGTGGGGGAAGAGCCAGAGAAGTTAAACTCTGTGCCATGGGACCCTAAGAAGGGACCAATCATGGAGTCAGAAGCTGAGTAGCCAGGAAAAGTTGGGCCGTGCCATGTCTCCCCCTAGCCATTCATGTGTTGAAGAGTTAACTCTCAACATGAGGTAGAGACAGGGTACATGGGAAATAACATGAGGCTGAGGTCATCACGATGGGTGTCGTATCTGTACATGAAGAAAAAGATATTCCAGAGGGTTCTCTCTCCCCCACGTGTAAACAGTCAACACTCCTCATACAAGGCCTCTCCTCACACTGTACAGGCTGTGTCTTGATCTCAGGCTGCGGCTCTCTGCACAGTGAGTCAGTATCTGTTGTTTAAAGCAACCGATCTGTGGTCTTTTACTGCAGCATCCTGAACAGACTAAGGCGGCTGGTTACCTTGGAAGCACACTCCTACAGGTGTTGTGGGATGGGAGAAGCCAGCGCTGCTGGGGTAGCTGTGGTTCAGCGATGAGAGCCTGTAGTAAGGAAGAAGGGGGAATTTGTCTGTCAGTCTGTCTATCTATCATCTATCTAATCCATCCATCCATCCATCTATCCACTCATCTATCTATCTATCTATCTATCTATCTATCTATCTATCTATCTATCTATCTATCTATCTATCTATTATCTAGCTATATCTATCTATCTATCTGTCTGTCTATCTATCTATCTATCTATCTATCTATCTATCTATCTATTATCTAGCTATATCTATCTATCTATCTATCTATATCTATTATCTATCTATCTATCTATTAATCTATATCTATCTATCTATCTATCTATCTATCTATCTATCTATCCAACCATCCTAAAAACTGAGACCCTTGAGCGAGCCTCAGATGGAGTCTAGATTAGGGACAGATTCATAGTTCAAGTGAAGGAATAATTGAAGAGTTTAGGCTTGAGAATTTCGGAAGGGGATGGCCTCAGCACGACGATATGCCATCAGCATGGTCAAAAATGGTCCTTGTTCAAGAGGAAACTGAGCTGAGACCAGGTACACATTGAGGGAGGTGGGCACTGGAGTGATGGAACCAGGAGCCGCCTCAGGGTTTTTCTTTTTTTTTGTGAGTGTTGAGATCAGTCTGGGCTCTGGAATAAGTGACTGCGGCTGCCAACCCTGACCTGCAGCTGACTTGCAAGAGCAGCCTCTCTGGGAAACTGAGATGATATTAGTAATTAAGATTGGACCAAAAGGACCTGCATTTGCCTTTGTCAGAGCTGTGACTGCTACCAGGGAAACCGCTGTATTTTGTGAGTGTATCGTTATTCAAGAAATTCTCATGTGGAAAGATGAGACATGTTGTCTGTGTTCCTGGCAGAACACACTCATTGCAGACAGCATGGAAAGGCATCTCTGAGAGGAGCAGATAGAGAATACTCTGGCTTCTCGTTTTCTTCACATAAAGGGGAGCTAGGGAGGGACGTCCTACCAGGCATTTGAAGACTACTGCATTCGTATGGACGGATGGCAGACCTTGCCACGAGCCAGGTCACCAAGCAACCGAAAATCTGATGATTCAGACGGTTTTATTTATGCAGCAGAGGAGTCTGGGGACTACAGAGCTGTCTAGATTCAGCACAAAGTAACAAAACTTAAAAGTGCCCCCAGCAAGATTTAAGTCGAGAATCCTTAAAGCCTTAACCCTTTGACCCCAACACACTGCCCTTCTGGACACAGACTAGACTGAGCTGGTAGATGCCTTAGGCAGGCTAATATTTGTTCATCCTGCAGACCTACAGGTTTTAAAATTTATTTCTGGTTTGTTTGGAGAAAGGATTGAGCTCTGTATGGAGGGGAAAGAGCAAAAGAAGACCCCATAGCCCCCAATTGGCAGTCACAACACAGCCAAAGGCCCGAGGCTGAGGGCCCCTCCTTGAGAAGCAGGTGCATGGGTACCTCCATAATCCTCAGTGGGGTGGGAGGCTTAGCTTCACAGCTGCCTGGTTTGAAAGGAAGCTTCCAAACCATTTATGTACAAGTCCAGCCAGACACTCCTGGAAAAGCCACTGCCACACGTCATCCGGGGTGTTCTTTTCTGTGACATTCAGAGATATTTGCAGCCTACCCAGAAACTTTACAGCAACCTCCTAGGACAGTTATTGGGTTTTCTTTCCTCTCTGTTATGCTTCCTTAGAAGTCTTAGTGCCTCTGTGATGGTTGAGCTTCATAGATGAACGTCCTGAGCAGCTGTCTGGCTGAATCATCCCACGTCAGGTCTGGTCAAAGCATGTCTCAGTTTCCCATAGGTCTCAATGGTACACACCTGACTTGTTTTATGAATGTGGGTGAGTCACGGCGAAAACTGCCATGCCTCACTCTCTAAGGGGCCACCCCAGCTTCCATAATCATGCTGCTTCTATGACTGACTAAGGAGTTGTCAAACCACAGGGCTTTTTATTGTGGGAAATACCAGAGCTATGTTAGCAAAATTAGATGACCGTCTGAATGGGACTTAATTAAACATAGAAACAAACAGGCGGTTTAAAAATATGAGGACTGAAGGGCCAGTAAAATAAGAAAACGAGGGAAACGGGAAACAAGAAAAAGATGAAGTTTTGGAGCGGTTTCCTTCTGGGAGGTGGAGAACTAGAGACTGCCAGGGGTGGGGGAGGGTCAGCAGAGCCAGGGATCTGGTCTTTCCAGTTGTTTAGGCTGGATCCCAGTTGCTTCAGATCCCTGGTCCGATTCTACCCGAGCTGTCGTCACAAGCTTAGAAGGTTTCATCTGTGTCCAGGGTCCTCTGAGGGCCACACTTAGCGCTGCAGTCTGTGGGTTGGGCAGAGACTCTCCAGACGGGTCTTCTCTCCCGTCTGGAGATGGCAGTGCCGACATCTGGAAAGCTGGACGACCTGCCCTGGTACTTTTAGACCTTCTAGGTATTAAGCGCTCTGCTGGAGGTTGGAACCTGTGGATGTCCAATACAGCTTCACAGCTCTTACTTTGTAGAAGCGAAAGGCACGCAGATGGCTTCAGCGGTCGATCGCACACTGGCCTCCCGTCAAGGCATAGCAGCAGATCCCAGAGTTATTCTCAGCCGACGTGTTTGCTCCTGGGCACCAAGGGGGGGACTGTCTTTCCTGTGCACGTTGCCCATGGAACAGAACCTCCTTGTAACTTGCATTCAGTCTCCCTGCTCTGTATAACTGCAGCCTAGGGGTATCTCTCAACCTGGAGCTATCATCGCAGGCTAAATCCAAGCTCCCGGGAGTCATTGCTCAAGATACTCAAGGCCCAGAGCAGCTCAGTTTTAAATTATAGCTTCTCTCTCAAGATGGTACCCAGCTGCTGCCGCCGAGTAGTCTGGACCGACAAAATGGACTCTCTCTCCACTGTTGATTCAGCCATCAGAAGAATCACAGTGTCGTCTAAACCTGCTTCTGGCTCTGAGGTTTAGGAGGGCCCTGCACTTGTCCCCAGGGTGGGACTGCAGACTGTGTTAGCAGGGCCACCAGCCTTGCATTTTACATTAGGTGTTGCTCACCCACCCTCGGGAGATGCAGGGCTGCCTTGTGCTCAGGTTACCTCCTTTCAATGCGCTGCCATTGTTTTCTGTGTCTTTTTCAGGGGCTCTCCCACAAGCTCTGCGAATTTTCAAAGCCCGCACCCTTTCTCTCTTTAGAATAGTCTATTCCTTCTTACATCAATTTTTCTCCCTAAAAGTAAAAAAGGTGCCGCCCTATACACTTAATCAAAGTGAATTGGGACCATATACCAGTGTGTTAAAACCCTATCAGGAGAACAAAGCCCTTGGACTTACTGAATGCACCTGACTGAGAAAAGGGTACCACAGCTCCATCTGCATCCAGGAGGAGGATGCCTAGCACTGTGTTGGTGATGCCCTCTTTTCTTGACCTGTATGAGCATCAAGGTGCCAACAGACAACTCCCAACTGTCCCGAGGGCTTCAGTTTGGCATCATCTCCACTCTTGATGTGGGCAGTTTGAATGGCTGCCCGTTTGCCTATCATCCATCTGCAGACCTTTACAGCCATAGTTTCCATAGCCCAGTATTTCCCTTCTACAGCCGGCTCAACTCTGGGGCTCTGCTCGACTCTGTAGCAGACCTCCAATGGGTTCCTATCGGCTCCTGGCTCCTGTGGAGATAACCTTGCAATTCCTATCTGGTTTCTGCTTGCCCACATAGGTCTCTCTGGAATTCTGCTGCCGTCTCATTAACCCTTTATAGCCATCTCGAGCCTCACAGCTGCCTTTCTCACAGCACACTCTGGACGATGGGTAATCGCCGTCTTCACGCTTCCTTTGATTAGTGCTCTGTCCTTACTGTTCCCACTTAAAAACCAGGGCTCACCCCACCCTACTTTTGAGATAAATCTGGGACTTAAGGTCAGTTTTAGGTGGGTTTGTACGGCACGGGGAATCTGGAAAACCAGGGCAGGCTCCTTTCAGTCGTCCTCCCCTTGGGGGCCCGGTCCACCCAGTTCCTGAGTCACCTCTGACGGGGACAGGGTGGGATCTGGAGGCAGACTCTGGAGGAGACCCGGGTGTGACTCAGAACCATTTGCCCTAGCTTTCAACTCCTTTCCCTCTCTTGCCTAATGCTTCGTGAAATCCAGTCGGGACGAAAATATGGAGAGCTGTGTTTTCTGATTGCCTGGTTCATCTGCAGGGCAGCAGCCACAGGTTCGTGAGTCTCACAGTTCTGTGGAAACATCCTGGTTTCAAGATTTATTCCAACGATGAAAACTGGACCAGGGAGGGCTTTGGGCTGTGAACATGTAGCCACTCCCTCGGCTGCAGGGACACTGTGTTGGCTGCAATGCCCGACTCTGCTTAATTTTAGGGGTGTGGTCCCTGGTACTTTGATCATATTTCAATGCATAGCCCCATGCTTAGGAGTACATATGCTTAGCATAAATTGTACCTACTACGTTACTTCTTGAAAGGATGAGGTCATGAAATGGGGGGGGATGGATAGGAAGTGAAGATGATCAAGTATAATGTATGGAATTCTCAAGAAGCAATAAAACATTATATTTAGTAAAGAGCAAAAAAAATGATGTATTTTTATTTTTGTATCTATGTGCATGCTTGTATGTCTCTCTGTGTACATACTGTGCGTCTATGCGTATGTGTGTGTGTGTGTGTGTGTGTGTGAACCTGAGGAGATAGGGAGAGGGAGGAGTGGGCTTTCCCTGGAGCTGTAGTTTAAGAGGCTGTTTTGAGTCACTCAACGTGAATGCTGGGAACTGACATCTAGTACCCCCCCCCCCCCTCCGGAAAATAAGGAAGCGTTCTTAACTATTAAGCCATCTCTCCAATCCTTGACTCCTTTTTTAGAAGAGCCCGAGGCTTTGAAACCTGAGTTTATAATCACAAGAGAAAACCGATAGGGACAAACCCTGTTGTCCTGTCACAGGATAAAGGCTTACTTTTCGCTGTTAATTTCTCTGAAGTTGTTTTTTTTTTGTTTTGTTTTGTGTTTGTTTGTTTGTTTTAAAGCTGCTCCCTAAGTGGAGGCACATTCTTCACTGTGAGAGGGTAGGCACGTCAGTCACCAAGGGCTCTGACAAGCCAGTAGGTCAAAGAAACTCGCCTTGTGTCGACAAAGGCGGTGAGTGCAGCCGCTAGGGGTCAGGCCGCGTCCTGATAAAGGAGGGAGTGTCATCGGAGACAGGAGGGGGCAGGGACGGATGCCATCCTGCCTAGAGCACCAACGCAGGCATCCTAAGCTTTCTGTATTTGTATTTACTTTTATTTTCTGGCTTAAACGCTAATTTGCCAAAGTGAATTGGCGTCTGTTTGCCTGTCCTTTTTGCTACCGTTCTCTTTCCGCTGATTTGAGCTATCATTAATCTCTGTTATATCATTAATCTCTCTGTTATCAGCCCTGTAGTCTGATCTTTCCCCAGTCGGTAGAGGATGTAGACACCTCTGTCCTCCCCTGTTTCCCACGGTGTTCTTATTCGGATAAATTGTGGAAAAGATGAAACAGGGTCAAAGAAGGGGAGGCCAGGAGAGAAAGGGAAAAAGGATGAGTAAAAAGGTCCTATCTCCCCTTCCTGAGAAGGAGAAATATGGGGGGACTTCCACTGCTCACATCAAAGAGCCCCGACACCTTGGAGCCCCACCTGTCAAGCTTCCCCCCTTTGAGTTTGGGAGAAACATCAGATTATGCCTGGGGTATGGCTCCTCTGTGCTCTTGTGCCCGTGACACACTCTGCTCGCCAATTTTTCTCTTTCCTCTTAAGCCACCATCAGTCAAGCGCTCTTCAACCCAGGCTTCAGACAGTCGCTAACAGTTTGCCACCGGGTCAGATTAGGACTGCCTAGATGTCAACCCCATCTCCTGCTGAACTGGAAATTAATCTCTCCTGCTTCTGTGGTAGCGTTAGTGGGTTGTAACTCAGAAATCCCCAGAATGTTCTGGAGGGTCTTTCCTAACATACGGCTAAGGTGTAATTATTAATGGCCAAAGCACCGTCTTCTCTCAGACACTGGTAACAGCTACAGAAGGTTTTGTTGGTTATTTTCAACCGCTCCATTCCCCCCCCCCCTCAGGAGGATAGGGTTTGCCCAGCTTCTAAGATAATAATTAAAGTTCATTAACAAATTAGATAAATGACCTTACTAACATTAAGAAATGCAAAATTAGTTAATGTTTTCCTCGAGTGGCAAAAGTTGAAGAGTAACAGCCTACAGAACCAGTGTGGTTTGGTAAATCAGGCCTCCTCGTACACCATAGCTCATACTTGCTATTGCTATCTTGGGAATGAGAGTACCTCTATTACAAAGAAAGAAGTGTGTAATCAGTTCCTCTCTTCCATTCTACCCTCCACTCTTTCAAAGTCATGGCCTCTTCTTTGATTGTTGTTACAAGCTCCATCCCACCCCACCCCTGTATTCCTAAACACATACATACAACCTAATCGGTCTTTATAATCTTTCTTTTATGTATATGTTTTCAGAGCTGACCAATGGTTTTGCATGACTGATGTGGTGTGTTCTTCCCTGGGGAAGACTATTTCTCTAGCTCTCGATATTCCTTAGTTGTCTGTAGTTCTTTGTATAGGGTTGAGACCTCAGGACTTTGCACAGTTAATTTATTTATTTAGTTTGTTTTTTTTCAAGACAGGGGTTCTCTGTGTAGTCCTACTTGTCCTGGAACTTACTCTGTAGACCAGGCTGGCCTTGAACTCAGAGATCTGCCAGTTTTTCCCTCCCAAGTGGTAGGATTAAGGCGTGCTCCACCAAGTGCTGGGGTTAAAGGCATGCTCCACCACTGCTCAAATTGACACATGATTAAATGTCCATCAGTAGGATGTAAGCATAATTTGGCATAATTAGACATTCAATTTCAATTTAGGTGAACTAGAACCGTATGAATTTTTCTATAAGATATCTATGGTCATTTTCATGGAATGAAGAAAGTAAATTATTGTGTTGAACATAATATAGGCACATTATTGTAAGGACACAATAGTCTAGCTCTTTCTATAGGAACAAATGCTGTGCACAGCAGGGTGAAGGAAATGGGGTCCAACACTCAGCAGACATTTGCCTCTTAGGAGTGTGCTAAGAGTATGCATGTATTTGTAGGGGTGGGAGTATTAGAAACTTTTTCTCTAATGTATTTTAAACATAAAATGCCAGTCAATACATTTAAAATCTCACAAAGCAGATTAAGAAACATGGTTCCTTACCTAAGACTTAGTATCTTTGACCAAGGTTGACATCCAAGCGTAAGCTGTTGCCCAGGTCTGCTGAGACCTTGTGTTCATCTCCCCATCTTCCCCTCTGCTGTCTAGGAGGAAATGTAGCTGACAGATTTCATTACTGTTTCTTACATTTGATTGTCCCCACCTTGCCCTTCCCTTTCCATTGAGTAACCAAGCTAAGCGAGCAAAGCTATTAATTGTAGCCAAATCCTCAGTGTTTGTCCCCAGGCAGTTTCCTTTTGTTAAATAAGTCCATTTCCATGGCTGGGTTAGCAGGTGAATGGCTATTCCCAGAGTCCAAAGGACCAAAGAGGTGACTGAAGATTTATTTATTTTCTCATTGTCCAGTCCAGACATTCCTTTGATCTGACAGTTTTTCTGAAGTGGGCATTTTATTTCATCTCTTACTTGTCATAGAAGCTATTATTGCATCCTTGGGGTTATAAGAAATATGATCTCACCTGTGACCCTCTTTCCAGAGTGCGCAATCCCCAGTGCCTTCACAGAATTTGCACAGTTTAATATGGGCTTTGCTGTGCCTTCGTGGGGCTGAAGTCAACCTGTGGAGCCTTCTGAACCCCCATCAAACAGAGTGCAGTGCTGAACCCACTTAGCTTATTTCTTTTTATTCTGGGAGAATTACTTTTTTCTTGACTCCCTCGCCCCCGCTTTTGTCAACTGTTTATAAATGCACAAAGCATGGGTCTGGGCCTGAACAAACTTTAAGCCATGTGGCAGGCAGAATGATAGACTCCACAAAGCTAAATCCTAATCCCAGAAACCTACCCGACCTTACTTGACAAAAGCAAACTGCAGATGTGATCCACTAAAAGACTGGAGCTGGACCACTCACTACTGGGGAGACCCACTCTCCTTACACGGGTCTTTAAGAGCAGAAGCCCTTTCCTGAAGGTAATGAAGTCTATGACCAGGGGTGAGACATTGCAGACTTTGAGTGTGGAGGAAGGAGCTTCAGGCTACTTCAGAATCCAGAGAGGAAAGGAAAGGAATGGAAAAGAAAGGAAGGAGGAAACAGATTCTCCCACGAGCATCCAGAAGAAACTTAGCCCTGCCCACATCTTGGTCACAGTGCAGTGAGACTTGTGTGGGACTTTCAAAGTCAGGGTTAACCAGATGTGCTATAGAGAGGGGTCAGGCTCTATTCTCCAGATGTGCTACAGTGAGGGGTCAGGCTCCACTCTCCAGATGTGCTCTAGAGAGGGGTCAGGCTCCACTCTCCAGATGTGCTCTAGAGAAGGGTCAGGCTCTACTCTCCAGATGTGCTCTAGAGAGGGGTCTGGCTCTATTCTCCAGATGTGCTATAGAGAGGGGTCAGGCTCTATTCTCCAGATGTGCTTCAGTGAGGGGTCAGGCTCCACTCTCCAGATGTGCTCTAGAGAGGGGCCAGGCTCCACTCTCCAGATGTGCTACAGTGAGGGGTCAGGCTCAATTCTCCAGATGTGCTCTAGAGAGGGGTCAGGCTCCACTCTCCAGATGTGCTACAGTGAGGGGTCAGGCTCCACTCTCCAGATGTGCTCTAGAGTGGGGTCAGGCTCCACTCTCCAGATGTGCTACACTGAGGGGTCAGGCTCTACTCTCCAGATGTGCTACAGTGAGGGAGTCAGGCTCTACTCTCCAGATGTGCTCTAGAGAGGGGTCAGGCTCCACTCTCCAGATGTGCTACAGTGAGGGGTCAGGCTCTACTCTCCAGATGTGCTATAGAGAGGGGTCAGGCTCCACTCTCCAGATGTGCTACAGTGAGGGGTCAGGCTCTACTCTCCAGATGTACTCTAGAGAGGGGTCAGGCTCCAATCTTCAGATGTGCTATAGTGAGGGGGTCAGGCTCTACTCTCCAGATGTGCTCTAGAGAGGGGTCAGGCTCCACTCTTCAGATGTGCTATAGTGAGGGGTCAGGCTTTACTCTCCAGATGTGCTACAGTGAGGGGTCAGGCTCTACTCTCCAGATGTGCTACAGTGAGGGGTCAGGCTCTACTCTCCAGATGTGCTACAGCGAGGGGTCAGGCTCTACTCTCCAGATGTGCTACAGTGAGGGGTCAGGCTCCACTCTCCAGGTGTGCTACAGTGAGGGGTCCGGCTCTACTCTCCAGATGTGCTCAAGAGAGGGGTCAGGCTCCACTCTCCAGATGTGCTACACTGAGGGGTAAGGCTCCACTCTCCAGATGTGCTCTAGATAGGGGTCAGGCTCCACTCTTCAGATGTGCTATAGTGAGGGGTCAGGCTTTACTCTCCAGATGTGCTATAGTGAGGGGTCAGGCTCTACTCTCCAGATGTGCTACACTGAGGGGTCAGGCTCTACTCTCCAGATGTCCTACAGCGAGTGGTCAGGCTCTACTCTCCAGATGTGCTACAGTGAGGGGTCAGGCTCCACTCTCCAAGTGTGCTACAGTGAGGGGTCAGGCTCTACTCTCCAGATGTGCTCTAGAGAGGGGTCAGGCTCCACTCTCCAGATGTGCTACAGTGAGGGGTCAGGCTCTACTCTCCAGATGTGCTCTAGAGAGGGGTCAGGCTCCACTCTCCAGATGTGCTACAGTGAAGGGTCAGGCTCCACTCTCCAGATGTGCTTCAGTGAGGGGTCAGGCTCCACTCTCCAGATGTGCTACAGTGAGGGGTCAGGCTCCACTCTCCAGGTGTGCTACAGTGAGGGGTCAGGCTCCACTCTCCAGATGTGCTCTAGAGAGGGGTCAGGCTCCACTCTCCAGATGTGCTCCTGAGAGGGGTCAGGCTCCACTCTCCAGATGTGCTTCAGTGAGGGGTCAGGCTCCACTCTCCAGATGTGCTACACTGAGGGGTAAGGCTCCACTCTCCAGATGTGCTACACTGAGGGGTCAGGCTCTACTCTCCAGATGTGCTATAGTGAGGGGTCAGGCTCTACTCTCCAGATGTGCTACACTGAGGGGCCTTGTTCAGAGAGGGCACAAGGCCATGGGGACTCCATGTCCTCTCCTGCCTTCTCACATCAATTACATGTCCAAGGATCGATGAGAGCAAAGTATGGCTGCTTGAAAGTTATAGTTTGTAAAGAGGAGAAATGCTTGCATTTATGAAAATAGTTTCTTAGAAATTAGATTAAAAAATAAAGAGAAAACTTGTTTCGTTGGAATATATTATTTTTGTTAGGGGAAAAAAACAACTCTCTTTTTCTTGAAACAAGGTCTTTCTTTGTAGCTCGGACTGGCCTAGAACTCACTATATAGACCAAGATGTGAATTAGACTGACTGTGGACTTCACAGACACATGTAAGTGAGCTTCATAACATGATGTGGATAACTGAGGATTGGGGTGGAGCTGGCAGGCACAGGTTTGCTGGTTCCATAGAAGACAGTCTCTGTTTTTAGAAGATGTGTTGAAATCTTCAAGCTGAAGTGTTATGACCTCTGCAGACCATGCTCTCATAGTTTATAAACACAAATACAACCAAAGGTGGACATTGATTCCCTGAGGAGCATCAGAATGGACATAAGGGCTCCCGGCCTTATTCCTAAATTCTCTTAATGCCTGAGCATGTTTATATAGAGTTAAAACAGCCGGGTTTTCTTTGCAAACCCACAGTATGTGTTCTTTAAGTGTTACATACATTAAATTGAGTTGGGGCAGCATTGTACTCAGAACTAGAGACCTGCACCATAGCGTTATTGGTGGGTGTGTAATAGAGACATCCTGCTCGTCCTCCGCCCTTGTTCAGATAGCTCTGCAGGTGAGGAGAGGCCGCCGGCGTAGAAAATTCTGCTTTACGAGCCAAGTTGTGGTTTTGTTATACATGCTTGCTAGGTGTGTGGCTCTGGGCGAATGGTTTTCCTACTGTGATCCCATTTCCTCATCTGAATATGGCAGAGACTTTTTCTATGAAAGGATTTGAGAATGATTGTGGGAACTCCCGGTTTATGGAAGCTACATAGCCTTCCACTATGCACTCAGAATCAAAGGCCTGCCCTGAGGGTAGGAACCCAGTATCTTTCTACTTTCTCCTTTTGTAGGAGTCCCTGCTTCTCTTCCTCCCTGGGGAAGCCACAGGCAAGGGACTGTGTCTGGCTTCCTCTCAGGGCATCTCCCTTCTTTTCCTCTGCACTTTACAGGAGACTTTGGGGGCTTCTGAAACCTTTCCTTGCTTTTAAAGAATCCATTATTATTTATTATTATTATTATTATTATTATTATTATTATTATTATTATTAATCAATGTTAGGTCCCCCATATTCTGGGACCAGGTCCCTCTACCAATGGAGCCCTTTCTCCATCACTTTCAGCAGGGTGTCTGTTAGCATGTCCATGGTGCCTGTTAGCACACAAAGACATGCTGGCTCCAGGCTCTCTCAACATCATCACTACCCATGGTTCTTCTCAATTCTTCCCACCTTGCTCCCTACCCTAAATTTCTCCAGCCCTGGGCTGGGCTTCCCTCTCCTGGCTTTCCAATCTCATATAACCCTACCATTCTTGACTATGCTCCCTCTCTTTTTGCCCCCTCTCTCTTGTCCCTCTCTTCCCACATTTTCTGTCTTTATCTCTCAAGCTCCTTCCCTGTTCTCCAACAACCCTTGCACCCATTTTCACCATCAAGTCCAATTTCCTAGCTATGTTCCAACGTTCTCTCCTTCTTTCCCTGCTCTGGACTCTTCCAAATGCTTCTGGCTGTTTCTCCCCCTCATACCCACAGACCTTCCCCTCAGCCATACCTTGGAGTGGTCACGTTGTAATCAGGTCATGTGGAAGTAATTTCTAGTCCACAGTTTTATCTGGACACTTACCACCCCACTCTTGAAGAAATAAATAATACATCCTCGGCAAAGTAATCTTGATGATAATAACGCTGAATTCAAGTAGCTTATTGCCTCAAATTTGGTATTAAAGAAATAGTCCTGAATTCAAGGTATTGGTGTGGTTATGGAGTCCTTTTTACTTTTGATCCCTGCTGCCTAGAAGCTGACGTCACTTTCCCAGCACATTATCTGGGGAGTTTCGTACACTTTCAGGCTTGGACTTCATACACCAGCATCTATACAATAGATCCTCTTGAGAATGTGCAGGTGTGACCCTATTAGCAAGCAGTAGATACCACCCATCAGGTGAGTGGTGGGCCTCCTCCCTCACCATAGTAACTGTTCTGGAGGCCTCTGCTTTCCAGCACCAGGGGTTGGTAAATGCATTGCCCACAGTAAAGGCTTTTATGTCTGTGCCCTGCAGCGAGGGTTTAATTTATATGATCCCTGCTGTGGATAGAAGAGGGTCCTGTAGCTTACTGAAGTCCTTGGTAAAAAGCTTCCAAGGGAAAGGGCAACAGACCAAGGTCTGCTACAAATTCCAGCCTGTTCTTCAGAACCAGTGCCTTGCCCAGACTTGGATCTGAAGGTACCCTATTGTGGGCACATGGCGTCTGCCTTCTTTTGTTGGTTCAGTGCCAGCATGTCAGGGGGATCTGGTAAAGGAGATTTAGCATGCCAGCAGCCAGCATCTCTCCTTTATTCCCTTGTCCATTCTCTCACACCGTACCCTGCCATCCTGTCCTTCCTCCCCGCTTTCCTAACAGGAGCCAAATGTTTGCTCTTCCTATCATTTATTGACTTTTTCAAAGGTGTCACCCTTCGGGTGTTAGAATTCAAACCTGGGACAAATGACTGAGGTGTCTATTTAACACACCAAAGTGGACCCAGCTGTCAGGTCCTCCCTGTATCCTTCAAGTCCCTATCTGTTGCATGGTTTTTCCAGCTGGCAAACCCCACCCCCTACCCTGAACGTCTCCAACCTGGGGGCTGGGCTGCCTTCTCTCAACAGCCCAATCATTGTGCTTACCTGTTATCTTTGTACCTTTGGGTCTCATGGCTGCTGCACCTGGTTCTGCTCTGTCCTCTCTCCTTCCTCCTTTCCCCTCGCCTTGCAGGGCACAGCTCAGTCTGGTCGTGTCCATTCTAGACTCTCCCAGACGTCCCTGCTTCTGGCTATGCTCTCCCACATAGCCATAATAAACTTTCTTTTCCCCAATACCTAGTAGGAGCAGTCATGTCCCCTCCCCCCACTTTTTTTTAAAATTTATTTATTTATTAAGGATTTCTGCCTCGTCCCCACAACCGCTTCCCATTTCCCTCCCCCTCCCCCGATCAAGTCCCCCTCCCTCATCTGCTCGAAGAGCAATCAGGGTTCCCTGACCTGTGGGAAGCCCAAGGACTGCCCACCTCTATCCAGGTCTCGTAAGGTGTGCATTCAAACTGCCTAGGCTCCCACAAAGCCAGTACGTGCAGTAGGGTCAAAAACCCACTGCAATTGTTCTTGAATTCTCAGTATTCCTCATTGTCTGCTATGTTCAGCTAGCCCCCCACTTTTTTTGAGACAGGGTTTCTCTGTAGCTTTGGTTTCTGTCCTGGAACTAGCTCTTGTAGACCAGGCTGGCCTCAAACTCACAGAGATCCGCTTGCCTCTGCCTCCCGAGTGCTGGGATTAAAGGCGTGTGCCACCACTGCCTGCCTCCTTCCTTCTTTTCTTTCTTCCTTTCTTCTCATTAGGTTGTGAAGCCCGGTCCCAATCATGGTCCTTTCCTTTTTATTTTTATTTTCATTCAACAGGAATAAGAATATTATAGAGACACTCGTGACCCTCGCCTTGATTCTCAGACTTTTGAAATGTTAGTCCCAGGAAACGGGAATTTCCAGCCTGAGGGAGAACTTGTCCTCCTGAAAGAATTTCTTTTTTTCATTTTTTTTTTCCCGATCACCTTTCAGCAAAGACTGGAGTTCAGCAATGATGTCAGTGATAGGTGGGATCACGCCTTAACCAAACCTCTTAGCTATGTATGCCACTCTGGTTCTTCTCTTTAGCCCAGACTTCATGCAAATATCCCAAATGGGCCTGGAACTGGGGCTACTGAATCTCTTTGTTCCTTTCCGCCAATGTGACCATATTGAAGATATCTTTTTATTTTCTGCTTCTCCTTATTAGTGTGGCTTTGCTAATTGTCTTACTGGGGACAGGTGGCTGAATCTGGTGTGTGAGGGAAGCGGAACAAGGCACTGGCTCCAACAATTCTGGCAACGCTAATCCAGTCTCTAAGATTTGTAGACTGTTCATTCTGAAGCCATTTTATCTATAAAAACCTTACAGAGACTTTTCATATACCCTTTGTATGATTCTCCAGAAAGTAAAATCTGTATAACCAAGTAATCTTAAAAGATTAGGAAAACTTTTGATGACAGGTTGGCTCCAAATGCAAACAGTTGGAGTTCTGACGTCGACACGTCTGATGCCGGCCCTCGTTGCCTCCCTGGCCATTCTCCATCTTTGCGGGTCACTGTGACTCTTTGCCGGTTACTCATGGTCTTACAGCAAACAGCAAACGGAACCTGCCCCCCACACCCGTGGGTTTCACAATCCTGGATTTTGCTGTAGGCCGTGGATTGAAAATATTTTTCAAAAGTTATAGATTTTTCTTGTCATTATCCTCCAAATACGACATCATAACTATGAATACAAACCTTGTATTAGGTAAGAATAATCTAGATATGATTAATGTTTCTAGGAAGACATGCTCAGGGTCTATAGAAACTATACCATTTTACATAAGGATCTTAAACCTTCTCTAACTTTGGTATTTGAGGAATTCTGAGCCCAGTCCACCCTGGATTTAGAGAGAACTCTATGTATCTTTCTCTTTTGTCAGAAAAATAATTCTAACATTGCAGAAGTTGTTCTATAATTTTTTTTAATCTAACTTTTTGATCGAGAAGTATTTCCATTTAAACATGTAGGTTTTCTGGTGTAACTTCCCATCGTATGGATATATTTTCACAATTTAGCCAGTTCCTATCGGAGAAGGCTACCGCTTGGCAGGGATTTTAAAATCTGCTTCTGTTATTTTGTATTTCGATGGACACGTCTTAAACAATACACCCATCAGATAAAGGCAGAGCGTGTGTGAAACTCACCAGGCATATGTATTAGAGAGCTTTGCATGATTGTGGTTCTCCTTGCTGGCTGGGTGGCCCTGTTGGTGAAGGCTGTAGGAAAAGGCCTCTGAGAATTGTTACTGTTTTCCCTTGTAGTCAGTGACAGACCATTCTGTGTGGTCTGTGTTTGAAACAGGAGACAGCTAGTTGCATTTATGACTGAATTTACCTGTTGGCTTTTGCTAGTTCCAGGCCAGAAAGAAACAGTTAATTGTATTTACTGCTGCCACTTTGCTCTTGACCTTTGTGGCCAGTTTAGAGCTCCAAGCTGCTCCTCTGTTCCCTTGTGGTAACAGGCAGTTTGAGGATGGCTCACTGAAGTGTGAGTGTTGAATACTTTTAAACTTCATCTTTGAGAATCTGCCTTTCTCTCCCGATTCTCTACCTTCTTGCTTCTGTGGTCAGCTTTTCCTTCACGTGGGAATTCGTGGTCAGTGGCCAAAAGTGATGAAGAAACTGGCTTCTGTTCTTCACGTGGTTATATGCAAAGATGCTGAGGTGATGATTCCCTCCTGCAGGACTTGGTAATAAGAGCTAAGAGGTGGCTTGAAGTAGAAGCACCTGCTGGTACTAACCACCCCTGCCCTTCTGTAGGAGGGGCCAGACACAGCGTGAATGGGGGGGGGGGATCATGAGGCAGGGGGCGGGGCAGATTCAGCTGCGGGAAGAGCCGTAACTCTGAGCTGTGGGATTACAGGGAGTGAGGCTGCCCGGTTATTCATAGGCAAGAAAAGACGCTAGGAGGTGTCACATGATGAGTAACTGGCTGGTTTGCAGAAGAAAGCATTGATGGGGAGGTATACATTGTTTGGACTTTAAAAATGATCCGTGGGGACCAGAAAGCTAGCATGCCGAAGATGTCGCGATTCTCAGTCAGAACTTCTTGAGAGTTTGTATTTTAACTACATTTCAACCTTACCTGTAGGAAGGAGCCTGACCCATTGCTCCATTCCTGGAACCCCGAATTATTGCCTCCTTGGATCACGAAACAGGACAGTAAAGAGGGCAGGTTTTCAGGGTGGCCAGCCCTGGGCTCCAATCCTACCGTTATCTCTCTCAGGTACGTGTATGAACCTGAGCACGCTTCGGAACCTTTTGTTCCTCATGCCCAGACTCGGTTGCTCATGGGGGCTACTGGGCACCCATCCAGGGTAACAGGGGCTGAGCTACGGAGCCCCTGCAATGTCACCACCGAGTCTGAATGAAGAAAGCCTCAGTTTGAGGCCTCCTCCATGCGTATTCACGAGCAAGCGGGTACGGATAGCACACAGCTGGTTCAGTGAACTTGAGAGGACTCTGCCTCTTGCTCCCCCCGTGCCCCATGAACAAACAAGAGCTGCATCTAGGACAAATACAGTCCTATTGGCAGGAGTTTTGAGTAACTTGTTAGGAGTCAGCCAACCTACAGACCTTTCAGATTAGATGGATACGGGCCATTTTAATGAACCAGGTGGGAGGACATTCATAGGGGTTATGAATTTTTATATGGCACTAATGCAAATGGGCTCTTTAAATTGTTTTGGCCATTCATGTATGTTAAGCAAACTATTGATTTTATCAGGGGAAATGCATGTCAATAAACATCCATTATGCTAATGAAAACACCCTCAAGTGCTGGCTAGAGATTAAATAGCTGAGGGTCTTGTAGTGGCCCCCTCTGGAGTGGGGATTTCTGATTAAATACCAGCAAACTCCCCTGGATTAGGCCAGTGACTGTTATGTAGGTATGGCCTTAGAACACAGTATGCGGAGATACTTGAGCAGAAATTCCAGAAGACAGGATGCCTTTTGCATCTTGTGAAGGGTCAGAAAGAACACCTGCCTTGTAGCGTCATCACTGTTAGGATGATGCAAAATCCCAATCAAACCAAATCAAAACAATCCAAATTAAAAAAATATCCAGGATTAATGGGATTCCTGCGCTCTCGGGTAGCCCTGCGGTGGAACCAGGAGGCTGCCAACGCGTCTTACAATAGTCTCTGAGAAGTGACTTGCAAGCTAGATTATAAAGGCAGTGAAATTATTTAAACCACCAGGCTCTGGTAAAATTGGCTTACAGTCTGCACCTGGACTGGCTGAGGCACTGGCAGAGAGCAGGGGGCTGTGGGAAGGACCCTAAGCCGGACCGGCTGCAAATGAGGAACAAAGGTCATTCTCTCATCATCTGCTATGTGCTGCTCAAATATTTGTCTCCTTACATCGATCCTTTGATCATTTACCATTAGATGTGTTAAAAGGATGTGATTTTTACCCACTTACTTAATTTACCCGATGAGAACGCTAAGTGCTTGTCAGAGAATGAACTCAGAGCGGAGGTGCCTTGCGTCTGTTCCTCATAGGAGGATCTTCACGTTGCTTGTGTGGCGGGACACTCGCTTCACATCGGGCCCTGCGCAACAGCCTTTGTCTTTATTTGGAAACATGGCATGTGTGTGTCGGCGCCACCTCGACAAGGGCGTGTTTAAAGCCTGTCAGATCATCAAGGCCGAAACCCACGGACCAGACTTCCCTTTCCTCTATGTTTCTGGTTGAGAGAGACTGTTGGGGCTGGAGAGGAGAGCCTGGGGCCCGTGAAGTGGCCAGCCTTTTGTAGTTCACATAGCTTGGCATCCTTCTGCTGTCTCATCAGCAAGAGGTGGTTGGAGCTGCAGCTGCTGTACTTTCACCCCGTGTCCCCTACCCACTTAGCTTTTCTGACTCTTGGACCAGTCACCAAGGTCCTGGCCTCTGAAGGACATCCATACAGTTAAAGTCAGAGCCAACAAGAACTGGCACACGTTCCAGGTGATGCCAGGTTGTGTGAGCACGTGTGTGCTTTTGTATCTCTACATGTGTGCAAATGTGTGTGTGTGTGTGTGTACACGTGTGTAGAACATCATCTAGACCTTCCCAGTGCCTATTAGCATCAGAATGGATGACAAGGAGCCCTGAAAAGACTGCTTAGCCACCTCCCACAATTCCATGAGTTTCTAGCCATTAATAAATCCCATCTTCGGCATTCTGCTTCTTTGAGAGAACACATAGAATTAGTTTAATAAAAAAGTTGCTATCATTATTTTATTTTTAAAATTATAATTCAGTATAATTTATAACTAATTTTGTATTTTTTTTTTTTTTGCTAGCCTGGCCTACAGAGCAAGTTCAAGGACAGGCTTCAAAGCTACAGAGAAACCCTGTCTCAAAACACAAACAGAAAAAAAAAGGAAAAAGAAAATGGGGGTGAAGGTTCTATGTAGGCGCCAGCTCAACCTCCCCGTGTTTGATGTATTGTGTGGGTGTTGCCTTCAGCAATAGGGCCTTGCTGGCCATTTGTGTAGAACAACCTCTAATGCTGGCAACTACCCGGGTTGTTTGGGGACTTCTATGGGACCCCTTTGGCCAGCAACTCAACCAGATGTAACACAGTAATGGTACTGGAAGCTTCATTTGGTGACAAGAGATGGCCAGCTGGGACTCCCTCTCCCTTGTTATTTGGAGACTTCATTAGGATCACCTTTATATATTTTAGGGGGTTTCTACTGTGAGAGTTTTCCTTTACCACTCCGCAAATGGCCCTCAGTTCCAGCTGTCTCTCCCCACATTCCCTTCCTCTACTCCATCTCCCCCACCTGCTTCTATTGTTCCCCCACCCCTGTCCGTGGTCCACCCATAAAATTTACTCTATTTCCCCATCCCAGGGAGATCAATGTTTCTGCCCTAGTCCCTTCTTCTATACCTGACCTCTTTGGGACTGTGGATTGTAGCTTGGTTATAGTTTATTTAAGAGCTGATAGCCACATATAAGTGTATAAATACCATATTTATCTTTCTGGGTCTATGTTACCTTACTTAGCATGTTTTTTTTCCTAGTTCCATTTTCCTACAAATTTCATGATGCCATTTTTTAAACAATCGAGTGATACTCTATTGTGTAAATGTACCACATTTTTAAATGCAACCTTCTGTTGAGTGGCATCTAGGTTAGTTACAGTTTCTGGCTGTTATGAATAGAGCAGCAATGAACATGGTTGAGCAAATGTCCTTGTGGGAGGATGAAGCATCCTTTAGGTATATACCCAAGAATGGTATAATTGGATATTGAGGTAAATGATTCCCATCTTCCTGAAGAACCATCACACTGATTTTCATAGTGGCTCTGTGAGTTTGCACTCCCACCAGCAAGGGATGAGTGTTTCCCTTTTTCCACATCCTCACCAGTATGAGATGTCAGTTGCGTTATTGATCTTAGACATTCTGACAGGTGTAAAATGAAATCTTAAAGTAATTTTGACCTCCAATTTCCTGATGTCTAAGGATGCTGAACATTTCTTCAAGTGCTTTTCAGCCAACTGAGTTTTCTCTATTGAGAATTCTGTTTGTTCTGTACCCCATTTTTAATTTGGATTATTTGCTTTTTGATATCTAGTTCCCTGAGTTCTTTATATATTTTGGATATTTGCCCTCCATCAGATGTGGAGTTGGTAAAAGTGTTTTCCCATTCTGTGAGCTGCTGATTTGTCTGAATGATGGTGTCCTTTGCTATGTAGAAGCGTCTCAGTTTTGTGAGCTGCCTATTAGCAATTATCAATCTTAGTGCCTGTGCAAATGGTGATCTGTTCAGAAAGTCTCCTGTGCCAATGTGTTCAAGACTATTCCCCACTTTATTTTTTATCAGGTTCAGTGTATGCAATTTTATGTTGAGGTCTTTGATCCACCTCAAGTTGAGTTTTGTGCAGCATAATAAGTATAGAAATATTTTTGCATTCTTCTACATGCAGACATTCAGTTTGACCAGCACTATTTGTTGAACATGATGTCTTTTTTTTTTCCCAGTGTGTACTTCTGGATTCTTTAGAAAAGACTAAGTGTCCATTGATGTGCAGATTTATATGTGGATCTTCCGTTTTATTCCTTTGATCAGCATATCTGCTTTCATCCTAATAACATGTTTTTTTTTTAAATATCTCTGTAGTACAACTTGAAGTCAGAGATAGTGATAGCTCCAGGAATTTTTTTATTGTTCAGGATTGTTTTAATAATCCTGGGTTTTGCTTCCTTGTTTATTTGTCATTTTAAGAACTGTTAAGAATTGTGTTGGTATTTTGATGGAAATTTCACTGAATCTGTAGTCTGTAGATTGCTTTTAGTAGCAATTTATAAGATGGATGGCCATTTCTACTATGTTCTTCCTACAGGTGCATGAACATGGGCGATCTTGCCATCTTTGATATCTTCAGCTTCTTTCTTCAAAGACTTGAAAGTTTTGCCACTTTCACTTGCATAGTTAGAGTTACCAAGATATTTTCTAATATTTGATGCTATTGTGAAGGGTGTTGTTTCCATGACATCTTTCTTGTCTGTCATTCGTATCTGTGAGAACTATTAATTATTGTGAGCTAATTTTGTACCCAGCCACTTTGCTCAAAGAGTTTATCAGCTGTAGGTGTTTCCTGGTAGAATTTTTAGACTCACTTATGTATATTATTATGCCATCTGCAAATAAAGATACTTTAAGTTATTCCTATCCAGTTTGTATCCCCTTCATTTTCTTCAGTTGTCTTTCTTGCTCTTGTTCAGACTTCAAACACTATATTGAATAGTTGTGGAGAGAGTGGAAAACCTTGCCTTATTCCCGATTTTAGTGGAATTGCTTTGACTTTCTCTCCATTTAAGTTCATGTTGGCTATGGGCTTGCTCTAAATTACCTTTTTTATATTTAGGTACCATTATACCTCTAACCTCTCCAGGACTTTTATTATAAAGGGGTATTAGATTTTGTCAAAAACCTTTTATGTACCTAGTGAGATGATCGTGGAGTTCTTGTCTTTCAGTTTCTTTATATGGTAGACTAACATTTATTGATTTTCATATAATTAACCATTCCTGTATCTCTGGGATTTAGATCATAACCCAATCATGATCATTTCCCAGAAAGACACTACTCTGTCCCCATCTTCCTCCTTTTCAGGTATCTGACCACCATCCAGACCTAGGAAACAGCCAACCGACCTTTATCATCTACGTTCTAGACCTAGGAAACAGCCAATCAGCTGTTACCATCTACTTTTGTCTGTTGCAATAATTTACTACACACTAACTTGTGTCATGTGTGGTCTTTCACTCGGCCTAACTCTTTCAAGTTCATCTATGGGATATTCAACTATGATGTGGCCATCTATATATGTTATTCCTTTTTATTATTTCCATTGAATAGTTCATTGCATGTGTATATTGCATTTAAAGACGTATTTATGGTGTGTGTGTGTGTGTAAAACTTGCCCACTATTACTTGGAATTACAATTGAAAATGTTACTCTTATAGCACCACCTAGTGGACAGTAGTGAAAATACATTATTGTTTGGTTCAGCCACTGAAGGAAAAAACAATGATGCAAAGTTTTGCAGAAGTTTATCATTTACTGGCCACCCCAAGTCCTTCTTGGATAGAGATTTGAGATGACTGCTTTAAATATGGCTAAGCTGCGGGGTATGCGTGCATCTCATTGGCAGAGGGCTTGCCTAGCATGTGTGAAGCCCCGGGTTAGATGGTGGCGCTTGCCTGTAATCCCAGCATTCAGGAGGCCAAGCAAGGAGGATCAGAAGCTCAAGGTCATCCTCAGCAACAAAGAGTTCAAGACCCCATGCCTCATAAATAAATAAGTTAGTAAATTAATTGAGTGAATTGGATACTATGAAAATAACTGATTGAACCCACTCAAACTTGGTCCTCTCTGATTTTTAACATATCCATTCACTAAAAACACCTTTTATTTAGATTGTTCCTGTGACCACCACCAACGCCTTAGGGCTTCATGAAAAGATGCATTTCCGCAGTCCAGTTTTTTCACTGATTTTCACGAGATCTTAGCTTTCCTTGAGTGAGTGCTGGGGCCGAACTCCAGGCTGAGTGCTCCACCACTGACCTATACCCCAGCCCAGCAAGCACATCTACGAAGAGCAAGTCAGAAGGGAGCACCTGGCAGAGCATGGCTGCTGCCCTCGGGCTTTGCTGACCTCACGTGGGTCTGGGCCACTTTTCTCCATCTTGCTTTCTCGGTCACTGCTGCCACGTGTGTCCCTCACCCATGTCCTCTAGGGGGTCACACATGCTCTTGTTTTGACTGGCTCCCGTGAAATTAGTCCATGGCTCTCCCTTCTTCTCTCCCTTCTTCTCTCCCTTCCTCTTTCCCTCCCTCCTTCCCCATAGAACATCCGATCAAAATACTTAAAAATTTTAAATTAAACACAACGCAGTTACCATGCAGGAACCACCCATGTTTTACTCAAGGTCGGCCTTCTTCCGAGAGGTCCCTTGGATTTCTCACGTCGTTGTAAATCCCCGTGACTTGATCGTGTTTCTCAGTGTTGGTCTTGGCCCTGTGCAGTCCAAACCAGTTCTAGCCAGTGGGAGAGTTTCTTTCTCTCCCTCTCCTGCGCCTTCTCTCACGCCTACCTCCCCACTCCTTTGGGGAGGGAGCAAGCTTTCACCAGTTAGCCAACCAGAGACTCAGAAGTCACCACTCTCCCACCGTCCTCCCTCTCCTCCCCACTCTTCCACTGTCCTCCCCTCCTACTCTTCCATTGTCCTCCCTCCCCACTCTTCCACTGTCCTCCCTCCTCCCTCCCCACTCTTCCACTGTCCTCCCCTCCCCATTCAACCCACCTCAGCTTATTCCTTCTAAGTACTTTCCTCAAGGGACCCACTTCAGTCTCCTGTAACTACCCGCAATCGGCTCCCATCATCCTCACCCAGGAAGTCCGAACCCACAGCCATCCAGCTAGTCTTGGCCTGCCCTCCTGGCTCTTGCCAGTCTGTTTTCACACCAAGGCATCTGTTCAGAAAGTAAATCCTGCCAGGCCTATTGAAAATCCTTCAAAATTCTAATGCCCCTAGTGTAGAATGCCCCCTGGTGGGCCCTTGCCTGCCAGTCCAGCTGTTTCTCACCCAGTCTCCGCCTTGGCTCTGCTCTTCCGTCCTGCTAGCCTCCCTGTTCCCCGGGCAACCTCACCATGGAGCTTCAGACCCACTTGGTCATCCTCCGTTCACCCCGTTACCTCTGCTCAGCCCTGCAGCCTCAGCTTCACTGACTCTTTCTCAGAGATACCTTTTCCCGAACTTCTTATAAGATCGGCTTACCAGACTCCCTGCTCTGTAAACTCTGACCTCAGCTTTGGAACTTGGAATCATTATGGTAGGTTTTTGACTCTTGCCGCCTTCTCTGGAAAGTCTAAGCCCTGTGAGAGGCAGGAGGGAGGAGGAGGCAGGAGGGAGGAGGAGGGAGGGCGTTGCTGAGTTTTGCTGTTTTTCCAGACCTGCAGCACAGAATCTGGCACACAGGGCAGAAATGGCCCCTATAGATCCATATTATACACTTGGTCCCTAGCTGCCGGTGCTGTTTGGGAGACATTCTGGAAACTTTGGGAATTAAAGTCTAGGTAGAAGAATTGGTCACTAAGAATGTATCCTTGAAGTTATACATTGCCCTGGCCCCCTTCTAATGTCCTGTCCACTATGATATGAACTGTTCTGTTCTGGTCCACCCTCCCCTCCATGACTGAAACCTATGAGCTAATGAGCCAATAGAAAGAATGCCTTTAAGTTAGTATATATTTTGGTCAAAGTAACAGGCATACTACAAAAGTTGAATGAACGAATGATGGTGTCTCAAAGGCCCTACCAAGGCAATTATAACAGTAATAATAGTGTTAGTTATTCATGTGTAAGTGAGGTCAGGTCTGGGTATGAGTGAAGGTTGCATGCGATCTGGACAATTTCAACACAATTCTCATTTCGTTTCTTTGGGCTATTTCTGCAGGATAAGGTACAAAAAACCCAGGCCTGCCCACCTCTTGCCTAGTCCTATCTGGTCTAGTGACATCAGGAAGTTTATACTTGAAAAAAAAGATAATCCATGTTTCTCCTCGGATAGTAGACTATTAGGGGAACATACTAGCCTGGGTTTCTCTTAGTTACGGTTCTATTGTTGTGATAAAATCATGAGCATAAGCAGCTTGAGGGTGAAATGATTTATTTTAATGTACAGCTTGTAATCCATCCCCAAGAAGCCTGGGCAGGAACTCAAGTAGGAAGCTGGAAGCAGGGGCTGATGCAGAAGCCGTGGAGGAGTGATGCTTGCTGGCTTGTATCCCTTGGCTTGCTCAGCCTACCTTCATGACCACTCCGAACTGCCTGTCCAAGGATGGCCCCACCCACAAGGGACTGGGCCCCACCCACAAGGGGCTTGGCCCCACCCACAAGGGGCTGGGCCCGCCCACATCGATCAGTAACGAAAAGAAAGCACTAAAATGTTGTGCGCAGGCAAAAGCTTACAGAGATATTTTCTCCATTAAAGGTCCCTCTGCCCGAATGACTCCAGCTTGGGTCACACTGACATAAAACTCGCCGGAACAAGGTTGATATTTCAAAAAGAAAATGTCTCCATCTCCTCATCAACTCATTCTCACTTAAAGGCACAGGCAGTTCAAGTCACTCTTCAGAAAAGTTAATATAGTCATCTTCATGCAATTAGCCTTTCCCCTGTTGGAGAGGCTAACAGGGAAAATAATAAAGACATTGCCTTCAAGATGCAAAGCGTTTCAAAGTAAACCGATAGCTCAGGAAGTGTAGAGCTTGTGGAGAGAGCAGGAAACCCTGGGTGACTGAAGTCCGGGGTCAAAGTGTGCCGTTGACATGGACACAGTCATGTCAAGGATGGTAGCTTTAGACCGGGGGGGGGGGGGGGGGGGGGGAGGGTAGTGATATTTTGTTTGTGTTTTAACAAATAAAGCTTGCCTGAAGATCAGAGTGCAGAACTAAGCCACTAGAGGTCAGGCACTAGGTGGCACACACCTTTAATCTCAGGACTTGGGGACAGATGGATCTCTGTTAGTTCAAGGTCACCCTGAGCTACACGAAATTGATCCAATCTAAAAAAGGAACAGAGCTCGCACAAAGGTGATCCCAGCACTTGGGATCCCACACATTTAATCCCAGAACTAGGGAGGTTAAGACAGGAGTGATATAGCTGGGTGGAGAGGGGAATAATAGGGAGGTGGAGGTAGGAGTTCTCTGCAGTCTGAGGATGCGGTCTGACGACGGGACTGGCCCTTTGATCAGAGCATTGGTAAAGCTAAGAACTCTCTAGTGGCTGCTCTGCTTCTCTGATTTCACCTCCTGATACCTGAATTTGAGTTTTTATTGTTAAGACCAATTAGAATTGCTACACAGGGGAAAAAGGCAAAACCTTACCCCCCCCCCCTTTAGGGTGAGGCTCAGAGAGATGGCAATCTTCCTTTGCTTGGTGTGAGGATGTCAATAGTGCAGAAAATGTCTGTTATGATTTTTCTTTCTAGATATTTATTGCTTGAAGACTGTATCTACCTAAATTGGTTAAACCTATTCCCTTGACAAACTGTGTACAATAAACCCTGCCTTCTTGTTTATCAGGACGTAATAACCCTGCCTCCATTCTACCAAAAGCAATCTACAGGTTCAATGCAATCCCCATCAAGGTCCCAGCAAAATATTCACAGACCTTGAAAGAACAATAATCAACTTTATAAGGAAAAATATAAAACCCAGGATAGCCAAAACAATCTTGTACAATAAGTGAACTTCTGGAGGCATTACCATCCCTGACATCAAGCTCTATTACCGAGCTACAGTAATGAAAATAGCTTGGTATTGGCATACAATTAGAGAGGTTGACCAATGGAATCAAATCAAAGACCTGGATATTAATCTCACACACCTATGAACATCTGATTTTTGACAAGAAGATAAAATTATACAATGGAAAAAGGAAATCATCTTCAACAAATGGTGCTGGCATAACTGGATGTCAATATGTAGAAGAATGAAAATAGATCCATATCTATCCCCATGCACAAAACTCAAGTCCAAATGAATTAAAGACCTCAATATAAGTTCAACTACACTGAACCTGATAGAAGAGAAAGTTGGAAGTAGCCTTCAATGCATGGGCACAGGAGACAACTTCCTAAATATAACCTTAGTAGCATAGATACTGAGAGCAACAATAAATAAATGGGACCTTCTGAAACTGAGAAGCTTCTGTGAAGTAAAGATCACAGTCAATAAGACAAAAGAGCAGCTTACTGAATGGGAAAAGATCTTCACCAACCCCACATCAGACAAAGGACTGATTTCCAAAATATATAAAGAACTCGATAGTAGACATCAAAATTCCAAATAACCCAATTAAAAATGGGGTACAGAACTAAACAGAGAATTTTCAACAGAATAATCTCAAATAGTCAAAAGACACTTAAGGAAATGTTCAATATCCTTAGCCATTAGGGAAATGCAAATCAAAACAACTCTAAGATACCATTTTACACACCTGGAATGGCTAAGATAAAAATCACCAAATGATAGCTTATGCTGGAGAGGATATAGAGTAAGGGGAACACTCATCCATTACAGGTGGGAGTACAAACTTGTACAACCACTTTGGAAATCAGTATGGTAGTTTCTCAGAAAATTGGGATTCAACCTACCTCAGGATCCAGCAATACTACTCTTGGGCATATACCCAAAAGATGCTAATCATACTACAAAGACATTTGTTCAACTATGTTCATAGCAGCATTATTTGTAATAGCCAGAATCTGAAAACAACCTAGATGCCCCTCAATGGAAGAATGGATAAAGAAAATGTGGCACATTTACACATTAGAGTACTACTCAGTGGTAAAAACAAACAAACAAACAAACAAACAAAAAACCAGTGGCATCTCAAAATTTGCATGCAAATGGATCGAACTAGAAAACACCATCCTGAGTGAGGTAACCCACACCCAAAATGATGAATATGATATGTACTCACTCATAAGTGGTTACTAGCTTATAAACAAAGGATATTGAGCCTATATAGTTCATGATCCTAGTGAAGCTAAGTAACAAGGTGAACCCTAAGAAAAACATATATAGATACAAATAGACAAGATCGCCTGACAAAATTGGGAGCATGGAGGTGGGGGGAGAAGGGAAGGTGAAAGGGGAAGAGAAAGGGAGAAGGAAAGGGGGAGGAGAACTTGAGGGAATGGGACAGTCAAGATGGAGGAAGGGCAGAGATGAGAGCAAGGAAAGAGATATCTTGACTGAGGGAGCCATTATGGGGCTAGCAAGAAACCTGGCTCTAGAGAAATTCCCAGGAATCCACAAGGATGAATACAGCTGAGACCCTAACAATAGAGGAGAGGGGGCCTGAACTGGACTTGCACTATAGTCAAACTGATGACTATTTTAAATGTCACCATAAAACCTTCATCTAGCAACTGATGGAAACAGAGGCAGAGACCTGCAGCAGAGCACTGGACTGAGCTCCCAAAGTCTAGTTGAAGAGTGGGAGGAGTAAGAATATAAGCTAAGAGGTCAAGACCATGATGGGGACACCCACTGAAACAGTCTACCTGAGCTAATGGGAGCTCACCAACACCAGTCAGACAGGGAAGGAACAGGCATAGGTCCAAACTTTCCCTCTGAATGTGGTTGACTAAGATGGGGCAGACTAATGGGCCTCTGACAGTGACACCAGGATTTATCCCTACTGCTTGTCCTGGCCTTTTTGGAACCTGTTCTCTTTGGATGGATACCTTTCTCAGCCTAGATATTGTAGGGAGGGCCTTGGACCATCCCCAAAGCAATGTGCCTTACCCTCTCTGAGGAGTGGATTGGGGTGGGAGGGGTAAGTAAAGGGAATGGGAGGAGAAGAGGGAGTGGGAACTTGGATTGGAATGTATAATGAAAAAAGATAGTTTGCTTTCTTTTAAAAGAATAAAATAAAAATAACCCTGCGTCCTTGTTCAGTTGTGTGCAATAACCCTATTCTCTATTGCACTGTAATATAGTAAACATGCTAAGCTTCCATGCTCTTAAGGCTCCTCCCTCCCAGAGCCCAATCCACTCATCCCAGCTTTTCCATGTGTCTGACTTTTCTTCCTTCCCTCACCACCACAGTCAGGTTCACATGAGAAGCCACACCGAGTGCAGCAATAGCTAAGTCTAAATAACATATCCCCACCTTAAAAACAATTCTGAACATGAGTGGGTGCTTCACTTCAAGATGAAATAAGAACTCATTTACACAGAATATTGACAAGGCGTACAAAGTGAAGAATACCTCTGTATATAACAAAACATAAGAACGTAATCTTTCTTTCATTTATTTATTAATAGAATTTTGTTCCAGAGCTAATTTAACAAAAATTACAACATCTGAAACATGGCAAGCTAATACAGGAATAAAAAAGGTAAAACTTCAGACTATGGGGGAAAAAATCAGAAAATAAAGGTAGGAAGAGAAAACAGAGGGATTGAGCTATTTTCCACAGGCTGTAGTACTGAGCACTCTGCTTCGGGTGAGAGATGCTGGTGTTTTTTTAGGAGCTATTACCTTTTTTTCTTCCTGCAGAACCTGCAGTTGTCTGTGTAGCAAGCACACCCATGCTCAGCCATACAGGAGGAACCACAGTTGATCTCAGAGAGTCATGGATCCCTCAGGGACCAGAGCCTAGGTTGTTCTGGACCAAGAGAATGTCCTCGTTGCTTGAGACTTAGCGGTATCTCTTGAACTGCCTGCCTCCTGACAGAATACTTTCTAGTATGCCTTCAAGCTTTCCAGCCACCAATGCCAAAAGAGTCAACTGAATTCTCCTAGAACAAACTGAACTTTGTTTCAGACCCAAACCTACCCCCAAAACACAGTGTCCGTTAGACCAAAGGAGGTCAGGGTCTGTAGAGCGCCACTCGAATGTTTGATGTAGTTAAAATTCTGGAAGAAAGCCCCGATGATAGCGGCACCGCCACAAGCAATCTGAGCTATAGGCTCCCTCCTTAGACACAATTTATTACCCGCTCTGAAAGTTTCTTCTCCACATTCCTCTCAGGTTATATACTATTCTTGAGGCAAATGAAAAGGCATTTAATAAATTATTGTGGACACTGAGTGCAGAGACATTGTTCCTTGGGATCTGACCTTTGATTTCTATATCCAAAGCCCTCAATCTATGAGTCAGCAGGTAGGGTGTGGGGGTGGGGAAACGTCTAGATGCTTCTCCTGTAGTCTTCTAAAAGAACACGTGCCTAGTCTGTGTATCTCCTCGGGAAAGGCTCTTAGGCGTTTATCATACGAGAGAAATATCACAGTCTTTAAGGCATTCTTTTCCTCTCTGAACACTGAGATGAGATTTTATTTTTGCAGAATCTTATTTCGTGTAGGAGCAAGACTGTCTCAGCTTATGTTTATTGTTATTATTTATATCTGGGTTAGGAGAGAAAAAAGCAAACAGAATACTGGTAGGAAGAACGGAGCCTTCCTACCTGCTGCCTTGACTGCGTGAGTCCTCAGCCCCCACCCTGCCAGAGCTTCCCGCCCACGGGGAATCAGCCCCCTCGCCACTGAGTGGGAGGAAGGAAGCCCATTTCTACTTTCCTGAGAAGAGCCCGCTAATGTGGCCCTGTGAGGTACATCCTGGGAAAGGAACACTGCCCGGACCGGGAAGGCTTGAGGAGACTTGAGCTCTTGCCATTGCTAAAAGCTGATGACATCTTCCTGATGACTTCATCCCCGGATAGAAGTGAGCTCCCAGCTTCAGTCTTAGCGAAGTCTCAGAAAAAGAGCAGTTTGGAAAACACAAAGAGGAGAGACCCCATTTTCTCTTCTGAATTAAGTGAAGGAGCCACTGTTGAGACTCTGGGATGAAAACACATTCTCTACAGCACTGATAAGAACTGCGAAGCCACGGGGAAGAGAAAAACGAGAAACGGCTGGTGGTATTTCTCAGTGGGGCTCATGAGAGAGGAACGCATGCGCTGTACCGTTGCATCCCGTTTCTTCTGACCCTTCAGACAAGTCTCTAGCTTTCTTTTCAGAAAAAGGGACTAGCTCCATTCCAGTTCACGGTAGCCTCTTTCCATTTAGTTCTGATTGCCATTTCCACCGGTGAAAACCGTCTTCCTGGTCCATGTTTTTCCTCACGGCGCTCCCCTTCCCAGTGATGGGAGTGAGTATCTGAGGATGGAACGGCAGCATTGACATCCAGGCCCATTGACCTGGTCCAGAAGAAGCCAGCACACAAGGAAAAGAGACGAGGTGGGTGGGGCTGGCCCAGGGAGCCTTAGAACTGACTAGATGGAGAGAAAGTCTTGCAGACGGTATGCTGAAATACTCTTTCTGAGTAGGTCTGTAGTAGTCAGGCTTGCTGTGTTTTGGGTTGTGAATGTTCTTGTCATTTAACGCAACACTATGTGGCACATAGGATCAGGCACGTGTCACTGATATTACCAGGAAAACAGGTGACAGGAAAGGTCATTGCTTTTCAAGAAGAGATTTATTTGGGGGTAGAGTCTAGAAAGGGAAGCTGGAAGCTGTTTTCCTAGGCCTAGGTTTGTCTCACATGAACCAGGTGACGCTTAAGGAGTACTTAAAATGCCATCACTGTGTTTCTTTAATTCATTTAGCGGCTAAACATAGCGACCACACAACCAAAAATAGATATCAGAGTACCTGCTTCACATGGCTAGCGGGAATTGAATGCCTGTGTTACATACACTCTCAACACCATACTCAGAATAGATCACGTGGGACATTTGTAAGACGAGAAAAATGGGGTTTACCTCAGAGGCGGGTAAAGTAAAAATGGTAACAGATGTTAAAGAACATGTGGCCAATGTCTCACTAAAGTAAATGAATTAATATGCGTTTCTCATAATTAAAGAAAAAGAGCTGCACAAATTTGTTCTTAGAGCCATTTCTAGATGCAGAGAGAACAGCAAAAATTTAGTAAACCCCAGGCTTATGATGCTAAATAAAAAGCCAGCCATCGACAAAACCCCCAAAAATGGAACCAAGGTTGCTGGACAGAAGTCAAGTTTGTCCACTGTTAACGTCTTGTCAAAGGTGCCAGTATTCAAAGACTTCTTAAGGTTAATCATTTTTCCTCATGAGTTTAAGGAACTGAAGTTTTAATTGAGACAAAAGTGGTCTGCTTCTCTGTGATTCTCCCAGGACCTGCTGAAGGTTTGCAAGAACTTATGCCCAGTGGGTTCCCGGCACCTGGCTCAGAGTTTGCACTCAGGAATGTCTTTTGAATTAAGATGAACAGAAATGCATTCTTACTTCAGCTGCTACGCCACTGGATGACTGTCTGTCTTGTGTTTGCGCTTTGCAGAATTGGCCAGGAGGAGCTCTGTGTCTCCTTTGCTTTTGTATGCCTGTCTTGGGGCTTTGCATGGAGAGACCTCATGCTTAAAGAAAGGGCCGTGGAGAAATAGTTCTGGAAATTTGACCCTTCAAACTTTACTTTTTTTTATCTTATCTAGAATTTATTTATTTTTCCATGTTATTTCGGACACTAACACATACACATACACACACACACACACACACACACACAGAGAGAGCTACATTTTAAAGCCCCACATAACAATGGATTTAGACCAAGGCAGAGGCTTCATTTTAGAAACTGAGTCTGAGTATTTCTTGCAGTGCTAGCACAGAAAACTGCACAGTTGTTAAACAACGATGGCCACCCCTCTGATTGCGCTAAAGCACATACGTGGGAGTCTCAAGTGCTCACCTATTGTAAGATGCATGGGCTTCTCCTGGGAGGGCTGCCCGCTGTAAAAGTGCAGATCAAAGACTCGCTCCATTTTCCAGTCCGATAAGAGCTGCCTATTTGTGCAGAAAAGGATGCTATAATTTCCACTGAGGTTGCACAGCCAGATAGGAAATGTGGGCGTCTTCAGCATGCTGCCCACCTGGAATGGGAAAGGAGAATGCAGATGAACATCTAGATCTTTCTGAATGGAAGACGCCGACACATTCTCCTGGTGAAAAAGCAGTCCTGGGCTTCTTGTTGCACATACAGCTTGTGGGTCGTGGTATGTGGGATAAAACCCCAAACCAAGACTTCATGGAGAATGAATTTACACCTACAAAAGGCTTGGGAGAGTAGGAACACCTCACTTTGCTTTGAATGGGCTGTGCTTTTTAAACACAGCAGCCTGATAGGGAAGGCAGAAGTTTTCTAGTTTGGCTAAAAGGTGACTGACTTGTAACTATAGCTGTGGGAAATGAGAAGGCCAATTCTGGGCCACTGACTAGGGTGATTACTACCGGTATGATTTCCAAGATTGGATGAGGTCTCCTGCAGCAGATGTCGGCTTCCTGGTAACACTAGTCATTTATACCGGAGGAAGAAGGCTTCTAGGAAATGTCGGGGACACACTTGTGCACTGCGGGAGGCAGTCATGAAGGGAAAGTTGGCTGGTACGCAAAAATAAACCTGTTGGCCTGATTTAACGACCTCATGGTCAATGGGCTGTCTGCTGGTATTGACTGGAAACCACGATGCAACGTCATCACGACCTAGATTCGTTTGACTCTAGAGAAGACTAATTTGACAATTCAGCTAGATCTTTGGACACCAGACACAGGGATCAGGTAGATGGCAGCCATTGGTTTCAGAAAAAGGAGAAGCCAGAAGAGCTGTCCAAAGTGTTTTCCCAAGATAGCCAGTCCTGGGAGGCTCTCTCTTCCATTTTAATGGCTTGGCTTTTGAGTTTTTTTCTTCTTCACCATGTCTTAAACCATTTTTGGTTTGTTTGTATAGACAGCATTTCCTCTCTAGAACCAGACAGATGCCTCCTTGAGCAGTCACTATTAAATAAGGACCATAATAGTTTAGGGGGACAATGGAAAAACGCAGTCCTATATAATCGAAGAACATTTGAATTGTAGTTTTAGACGGCAATTGAAGCCAAAGGTCAGAAGCATAGGGGCCATACTAAGACACTGAGTATCTCACCTTTGAACCAGGGGCAAATCTACACTAGGTACAGGCAAAGAGAAATAGCCCCAGGTTGGTTTCACATACATTTCTCCCAAGTTGTAAATAAGTATTTAACTATATACATTAGTTAAAAGGAACACACTTTTTTCTAGGCATTCTTGCAATAGTTCTTTCCTGAGCTAAGGTTTATATGTAATGAAAATATGATATACAGGACAAACAATTATTATTAATATTTACATTTTGAGACCATTTTAGCACATAGCCTCAAACTTGCTCTGTAGCCCAGGCTGGCCTCAAGCTCATAACCCTCCTGCTTCTGCCTTGTAAGTGCTGAGGTTACTAGCGTGTATCACCATACTCAACTGGAACATGCAACCATTAATGTAAGTAATGGAATGAAGTAACTAGAAGATTGAATGCTGTTTGTGATAAAGTGTTATGCCATTTGAATTCAGGTCAATCTTATAATTGATTTGAAAAAAATCATTCAAAGTCCCTGTAAATTCTGGATGGAGGGATGATATGCATATATAGGTATACAGGTAATATGTATACAAACATTTTCCATAGAACATTTGTAAAATGCAAAAAATTTGCTGTTTCTCAGTTGCACATGCCCAGCCTGTTGCTGACACCCGGCCCTGCCACTTTATAGAGCAAAGCAACTCTTGTCTTTTCTGAACTCAAAGTGACTAGATCCCTTCTGAACCACAATGACCAGATTTCACCCCGAGCAGGCAGTGTTGCCTGCCTGGGGAGATTGTGGTAGAAGGGAATGCCCCGCATGACGGTACTTTGGGTAACAAGTCAGGAGATGAGCTTTACGGTTACCACTGAGAAAACAGCTGGTTTAAAGTAATATAACAGGTCGACCAGAAAGTAAGATCTTCCAAAGAGATGCTTATGACTCTTTCTCTCTGTGACTATGAGACTATTCAAGTAATGGATCCTAAAGAAATGGGGATTTCTCTAGGGATCTCATGCTGGGAGAAGGAAAAGGCCCCAGCCAAAGGATAAACTCAACTCCTGCACAGATTTCAACCAGTTCTAATACTTTATTGACCACCTTACAGGACTGGAACCTAGACAAGGGGAGTCAGTGACAGGCAGGACCACCCGTTGACTGGGACTGTTTAGGTGTGGACGTCCTTGGCCCTCTATTCAAACTCTGATCTCACTTCAGGACCCAAAGACGGGCTTAGGGGAGGTGACTGGATTTCTCGGTCCCTCTTCCCAATGTGATCACACTGAATACATCTCCCTTCCTGATTTCTACTGTTAATTTAGCTCTTTTAATCTGAAGATGGTGACCGAACCTGGCTTGAGCTATAGCTGTGGCCTCCAAGTCTGAAAACAGCAAGTCCTGCAAACATCAAACCACAGCACTTTCTGGTTGAATCTCGTCAGGTCTCACCCCAACCCCTGTCCTGCTCCTGCACACCTGCCCATTTGATTGACATTTTCCAGTTTTAAGCGTTTTAATTGTTTTTGGATAGACATGGTTTACCAGCCACCCCGCCCTCTTTGCAGGGTTCTAAATATATTTTATTGGTGAGATTCCACCAATTCTGAATTTGTGCATGTTGCCATGGTAAGAAGAAAATTAAATTTGATACAGTGGTACTATAAATAAAGTACCTTTCTCCTTAGGTTCACTTATTGTGTAATAAGCCCAGTCGTTTCTGTGTTACTCCCAGCAGCCAAATCCTCTGTAATGTAAACCTTTCTTTAAGCCAATGTAAAATGACAAGGACAGGAGAGACAGACACATCCTAACACCAGAGAGCAAGAATTGAGTCCATATAGGCTTTCCTTTTGTGCCACCAGTACAACAGTGCTTAGACAGTGCCTTTGTGTAATGAGCTTAATATTGCAAGTCCCAGGGCCTCAGGCTGGCAATGTGAGCGGGAGAACAGTGTCAGAAGCATCGTGTTTTCTTCATTGAGCCCGGGTGACAATTCTCATGCATACGTGTTAATGGCCTAGCTTTCCTCTCTGCCACCTGGAACACACACTTGATGTAACTTCTCTGGCAGAGTTTGCAGGTATGTTGTAAAAACAAATTAGATCAGGCTTGCGGGGTGTAACCTTGGTGACTTCGTGGCAGAGTGTAGTGAGTTACCGCTTCATTGGCTGTTTCCAAGGTTGGATTTCTTCCCATCCGGCTCTCCAAAGGGAAGACGTAAAGAGAGAAGAGGGTACCATTGGGATGGAAGTAGGAGCTGCCAGGGCTGCCGTGGGAATGATTCTGGCAAGACCTAAATGACTCCAGTCCCTTCTAAAACTCAGAGCTGATTTTTCTTCCCACTGGCAGGTGTAACGATAACGTGAACCTCCCAAGGCTTTCCAGATGGTGTTAGACTCAAACTGCTTTATGTTCTCACTTAGGTATTGGAGCCTCACACTCGAACTTGTACCTTCAAATAGAAAAGTAACAGGGAGGCTTCAAAATAGTGCCTTGCCTCGTGGGTAGCTGGCTGCTTCCTGCAGGAACTGTCAGTCTGGTGGGCTCTAGGGGGCTTACTGCTTCATCTGATGAGAGCATCAACTTTTTTTCCTTTTTAAATCTCACCCACTGAGCTGTGACATTGGGACAGAAAAATGTGGTTTTTTTTTTTATTTTTTATTTTGCAATCTCTGCAGTTTTAACACAGTGGAAGAAAAGATTGACTTGGGGGAGACAAAGGCGGAGCTACAGAATGTGTTTCTCCTCCGCCACAGATCCCAGCTGCTGGCTGGGTGGCATGCCAGTTGCCTTCTGAGCTCAGAACCCTTTCTTCTGCTAGGTTATCCCCATCAGTGAATACACGTACTATTCAGCTCTATTGCATCCACCTGGTCAGGACCCACCAGATACCCTGGAAGCAATACACGCTCAGTTGCACAAACACAGGTCTCCTGCAATGTCACCACGCCTTGGGGCAGAAAGGAAGGGCCGTGGCCGTGGAGGGTCTCACAATGCGTGACATTTTTCTGAATCCTTCTTCTTTTCTTTCTCAAGCCTGCTTTGCAAGGTGTTTCCACTCCAGGCTTGGGTGTCGTGAAATATTTGACTCTGGGGTCAGCTAAAGTCCGCGCAGATGGCTACTTGGTGGGCGCCTGTCTAAGCACTGTTAAGCTTGTCCTGACGAGGGTGAAAACTGTCGGCACCTGACAGACGTGGTCTGCCTGTCCAGAAACTGGATGGGGGCAAACACTTTAGAAAGCATGCGACCAAGCACCTGTGATTCATAAACTCATAATGGCTTTAGCTTTAAACGGCTCAACCGCCATCCACTTCAAAACCCCTGCCACTGTCAAAATGTTAGCGCCCACCGCTAGTGCGTCTGTAGCAAAAACTCAAGGTTGTGTAAGACCATCCTGTACTTATAGCTGATTTTTAAAGTGCTAATTATAGCATGCAGTTCCAGGAACTAGTATTTCTATATTTATAATTTATTGGAAAATAAATGTCACAGTACCGTGACATTTGTCACAGACCGTGAGCTTTGAGTGCAGATAGAATAGGCCTCATAACCCTGCTCTAACCGGCAACTCAGCAAGGCTTTGGGCAAGGTCCTCTAAGTCCCTTTGACCTTTCTAATCTCTTAACTGAATCACAGAGCAACGAACTGGACTTAGGATTCTAGCTTTGGGTTATACGTGGACGATATCATTGCTAGCTAGGGTCATTGCCAGTAGAAAGTCTGGCAAAAACAGGTGCTGTGTGCCCATGGCCATCGGCACTCCAGTGAACGAAGCCACTCCATAACGCACCCTCTAGCCTCTGTTTCTCTCCCTCTAGGGAGAAATACGCACGTGTGTGCGCAAAATGATGTCAGGGCTTCATGAGATGAACATTGCTTCTGTCCTGACATAGGAAGATGAAATGGAGAGAACGAAAAAGAATACTTCATGGAAAATCAACCGTGTGAGCGTGTTTTGTATATCTGTGTCTGAGAGACTTAAGCAAGATGATTGTCGGCTTGTCGCTGATCTATAATACATTTAAAAAAAAAACCAAACTCCAAGTGCATGACAGAAGCATTGTCATAAATGTCCTCGGGGTTTCAAGCCATTAGTGCACAATTTCGGGCAGTTTTCAGCGAGGGTACATTTACAGGCATCTCCCTGGGGGAGAGAATGCTGAGTCCAAGAATGAAGGATGAAAAGTCCCACTACTCACTTTCCCCAAAGCTGGAACTGTTTTAGATTTGATTTTAATGTAGATTTTAAAGTGACCCCAGGCATCTCTAGCCTCTGCCCTACTTCGAATTGGCAAGCGAACCTTCAGATGGCGCCCTGTGGGCTCCTACATTGTGCCCTCTTCCCGGCAGGAAAGCTCTTAGTTTCTCCCCTATGTGCTGTGTGCTCTCAACTGCCTTTAAGGTCCTTGAAAACATCCTCTTCTTATTAGAGGATATTTTAGGCTCTGCAGGTAATTTTCTTTAGAGCATGGTTTAGCGCTGGATCCCCACGAATTCTTGACTCTGATGCGCCCTGCCTCTTGGTGGTGGCATTTTCTCTGATGTGCAGACCAGCTTAGCAGCTGCTTTGCAAACACCTGTCCAATTTTAGCCTCAGCTAAAGCCAGCAGCTCATCCCCCAAAGCCTTGCAAACGTTAAAAGGGAACAAAAGGCTGCCCACCTCGCCATCGCGGATGAGACGACGGTATGCCGTTTCTTCTAGGTTCTGTTGAAAGAGCTGGCTTCCCAGTTCCTCACACCATGGATTTAATCACAGAGCCAAAAGAGTTCATTGAATTTCCTCCTTCCTCTAGAATAGGAATTCTCACCTAGGGACAATTCTGCCCTCACCACCACCAGGGGACATTTGAAAATGGCTACAAATGTTCGAGGTTGTGATGACAGGATTGGAGCAGCTGGCATCTAGAGGGTGCCGTACAAGAGCTTGCAGAGAGAACACAGCTCCACGCCATAGACAAATATCCCCATTGACCACAGCTGAGAAGCCCTACGTAGGGCAGGGGTTTCTCACCCTCACGGACTCTTAGAATCACCTGGGAGATTTGAGGTCACGTTCCCAGCGTCCCTCAGAGGAAGTAACACTGTTTGGGGTCAACATGGCTTTTTGCTTACAGGACCCTACACGAAATGAAAATGCAGGTACTCTCGCTAAAAACTTAATAATGTAATAATCTGTGTGACAATACAAGTGTCGTACTCAGAAAGTTAGTGGGGTTTGAGGATGCCCCAGGCATCGATCATTCAGAACTTTCTGAATAGGCTTAGACTGCAGTCAGGTTAATATCATTGCTATCGCGTTAGTCTAGAAAACCAGTTTTCAACCTCTGGGTCGAGAGCCCTTTGGAGGTCAAACAACCTTTTCACAGGGGTCACCTAAGACCATCGAAAACACAAAAACATGGATTTTACATTATGATTCATAGCAGTAGCAAAATTACTGTTATTTTAACTAGCAATGAACTAATTTTATGAAAATAATTTTATGGTTGAGGTCACCCTAACCTGAGGAACTGTATTAAATGGTCACAGCTGAAGGGGACACACCAGATAAAGGGGAAGGTGAATAAAGTAATCCCAGGATATAATAAGGGGTTCTTTAGTTAAGGGGGAACTCAACACAGATCACAATGGGGGAACAGGAACAGAATCCAGCATTTGGGTGTTAGAGCCGAGAGAGAAAGCAAGCGAGTGGGCCCGCACCTTTTTGATACCCAAGGCCATGCCCAACCTAGTCCAGCCTCTCAAAGGCCATTGGGCTGAAGGAGGTTCCCCATCACATAGCAGTAGGAAGGTTGAGAACCACTCTTCTAGAATAATCAGAATATGCCACGTGAGGCCCACCTAGGACTCAGTTTTGTATCTTGACACAGATCCTTCCATCTAAGTGATGTTAAGTAAGCCTGGCTGACTGAAGCGTTAGAATGTTATCCATTGTCATCTGTCAAAAGTCTCACACGTGCACAGAACATTTTTGGATTTCCATCTCTTTGCTTCACACCAGTCCCATATCTCAGAAATCAGGAGAGACTCAATAGTCATCAGCTCAGAAGGATGAGTGACTGGGCAGGTCTTGCCCCTGCTGAGGTTTCCCATAGCTGTAGATTTCCAGGTAGGATTATTTTCTTCCTCTGTAGGATCTACCTTGCCTTTGCACCAAGGCTTCTAAATACTGCTGGCATGTGACATGTGACACGCGGCATAGAAGCCAGTGGCATGAGAAGAAACTCATAAGACAAGCACCTATTTATTTAAAGGCATACAAGGGAAAAGCAATTGCTTGCTTTATATCACCATAGCAATGAAGATTAAAAACAATCTTAAAACTGAGTTGATTTAAGGAAAAATATCAATAGAAGCACAAGAGACGCAGGGGTATAATGACACAGGTTATAAACTACACAATAGATGAAGCCCTAAAATTATTGTCACTTGTGTGTTTCACCCTTGGAACTTGATCTACTCTATTCCTCCAATTTTTGCAAAATAGAATCTTGACACGTTGCTGAGATCTGAGACATAGACAATACTAGACCGAAGACATGTAGTGACTATGTATGGCCAACAGAAAAGCAAAATATGTCAAATTAACCCTTGCTTCTGCCTGAGTTTTCTTCACTGTATTTACTAAGGTCTGAAGTGAACCCCCCAGCTTTTCTAGAAAACGTGATTAGGGACCTTATGACTATAACCCATCTGTTTTCATCCAGGATATACCCAAGTTTAGTCTTTGCCGTTCATGTAATGGGATTCTTTGCAGCCATTAAACACACTAAGGGCCAGATTCTCACTAGCGTATAAGGATAAATATGAGAAAGATTCCAGGAGAGTAACACACAAGGAAGAAAAAGAGAAAAAAGTATTTCTGAAAACACAGACCACTGGAGAATGGAATTGAGTTCATTTCTATTAGTTTATTTGGCACTTCTCATGTGTGTGTGTGTGTGTGTGTGTTCCTGGAATCTACAATTAAGGAACAGTAAAGAAACTTTCAAAGCACACATGTTCATAAAAGCTACCAGCCTGCCAGAGTCATATCCTATTTTCTTGATGTCACCCAGACACATGCAGAAGATGCTGGGTTTGTGAATAACACACACATAACAGCTGGACACAGGTGGAGACGTAGGTGAGGTTATGGATTGGACGGCTCCTTGTGAGAAATTCTGTACTTATGAGGGGTATCTGTGGCAGGAACGGGAGAACTGGTAGACAGGATAAGAGCTGAGCAAGGCCTCGTTTGCCAGCAGGGTTAAAAGATGATGGGCATTGGCATCTCTATCAGAGGGAACCACCTCCAGGTTACTCCAGAGAGCTGTTGCTCTCCACAGTCCTTGCCTCTCCCGGGGTCAGGAAGAAAACCCCGGCACAAAGCATCGTAAGCAACTTTGGTTCATGGGCTGGAGAAAGTGTTCGCCTTGCACCTTCTCTTCCTTATTCTGCTTCTACACCCACGGTTTGCTTTCTGGCCGTCAGAAGGTGTGCATCCCCTGAGCTGTGACAGGCATATCAAAAACAGGGCCCCCATTCTAGTATTTGTAAAAAAATGATCAGAACAGGAAGCGCATGTACACTCATTTGCATAAGTAATGGATTTGGAGGACGCCAACCACCGGGCTGTGGCTACCTGGGCATGAAAGGAAACTTCCATCCATCTGTGTGTTTCAAATATTGTTTTTCAATAAGTGTTCACAGGTGGCTTCCATTATATGCACTTTGTAGGCATTAAAACATGGGAAATAAAATATGAAGAGAATAAAATAGCATTGAATGCTTCCATTTAGACCCCGTGTGTGTGTGTGTGTGTGTGTGTGTGTGTGTGTGAGATGGAGGGAGGCACACCAAAGGTACCAAATGGGAAAAGAGGTTCAGATTTAACACTTTTAAGCATGACAAAAAATACTTGCATTCTGGTTATAGAGTTAAGAATCAAGCACTAACCTGTGAGAGTCGGTCACCCTCAGAAGTGTCCTTACCCCACTGCAAGTAGCCAATGTCACTGCGGGCCAGGACTCCATGTAATGTTTCCCCAGACCTTCCTTTCTCATAGCCATTGAAGACATTTGGACTTGCCCTCCCAGTCAAAATCATATTGATAACGGCCTAGGTTGAAGAGTTGGTTAATATTTACATTTTAGGGAGACTGTTTTCTTTAAAAAGTATTACAGAAATGGTCCAGGAGGCAGCTCTGGGGCAGGGAGCTTGCCTATCAGGCCTACAGGCCTAGATTCAACCCTCAACACAAAAAGATAAAACAATCGTTTTAAATGCCCATTTGTTTTTACTATAAAGAATGCAGCTATGCCAACATAGTTCTGGAAAAGCATATGTGTGATATGAAATTGGTAGAATTAAAATCACAGTTTTTGGGGTTTTTGGATTTTTTTTTTTTTTGCTTTTTTTCCTCCCACCCACGTGCTGACTTTTCTTCCTTTGTATTTGTTTTAAACGTGCTTCCCATTGTTATGACTTAGGAAGCACGAAGCTAAAATGTACGCCATTTGTTTTGTCAGATACTAGGGATACCTGGTGAGTCTTGTCGAGGGATCATGTTTCTGAGATCTCCGGCTTCTGTGGGGACTCTAGGAAGGACTGTGGAAACCAGAGAGTAGGCTCTGGTAGCTTTATCTCATCTTTCAAAGACAGCGTGACCAGGTTTTACTCAAGGAGAAAATGAACTTCCTTAGGAAAGAAGCCTGGTTCAGAGTCTACGAAAGCGATGCAAAGTCTTCCCGCCTACCTGCCTGCACAGGATGCTCCCAGCTCGAGACTGCAAGAGATGAGTGGTGCTCATGTCCAGGTCCTTCTGAAGCCTGCAGGATGAAGGGAGCTGTCAGCATCTGGTTCGAAACAGTGGTCATACCAGGGAGTGCAGCAATAACAAGGGCTACTATCCCTTGCTCATGCCCTTCATGGTTCTACTTCTCAGAGGACTAGGACCAGGGCTTCAGGGGTGATGGGGAAACTATAGTTTGGACGATGAAGTAGGCGTCAGTGGTAAGGAAGAGGAAGAAGACATATACATGTCATACAATAGAACCCCTGTGTGTGTTCTAGATGGATGCTGGGCTTGCTGGAGAAGACGCTTATCCTGTATGACAGTTGCTAGGCTTACGGCAGTGACACATGACCACACCAGAGAGTGCTGGCTTAACGCGGGACTGAACAGACTCATCAAGTGGAAACCAGAGTGGTCGCGACTTCATTTTTTAGCATCAAGATCAGAGACCAGAGGCTGGTCCTACCCTTGACCGTGCAAGGTGGTCTGTGGCTCTTGTCAACTGGAAGAAACATAGTGCTGAGGTGGAAACAGTATGTCTTCATTGAGTTAATTTATTTATCTTGAGTTGAGACTGGAGGGCAAGCCCTCTGCAAACCACACTGAAAGATGTGGGGCTCTCATGGAACTGAGGAGAGCGCTCTTCAGCAGAAGAGAAGGTGGTATAGATTTGAGCGTTTTAAATCTTAATGGTAGCTAAGCATGGTGCCACCGTGCTATAATTCCACCCGTGGGGGAGAAGGCAGAAGGATGGCAAATGTGAGTTCAACTTAGACAGAGGACAACTTGTGAGGATCCATTCTCTCCCACACTGTGGGTTCTGTGGCTCAAGCTGAGGTCTAAAGCCTTGGTGAAACTGTTTTTTACCAGCTGACCCAGCTTGCCAGCTCCCTAGCTCCTCTTCACTCCTGATTTTGAATTTAAAGCACCCTAAGTTGCCCATTCTGGCCTTACGCTCACCCTGTAATCCAGGGTGATCCCCTTGACTCAGCCTCCTGAGTGGCCGGGTTTACAGGCCTGTGAAGGCATGTCTACTCCATCTTTATCATAGTAAATGGCTTAAAGAAGTTGCTTATCTATTAATATTGAAGACATGAAAGGGAAGAATAGTAATGTTTAAAACAGGTCTATGCTTAAATACGCATTGATTTAAATGAGCTTTCTAACCAAATAACAGTATAGTCCCCACCCCTTGTCTGGCTCTCAAAATCTTTCTTTTATTTCAGAGTCTGGAAGAGCGCCTTCCTCTTCCTTAGAACTTTCTGTGCTTACTGTAGGAGCCTGCCTCCTCTGGAATCCACCAGCAATCATTATCTCTACGCCACTTTGGGATGTCAGGTGCTGCCTGGTTTTGTCCACTATGTCTGGGTATATCCGCTATCTTCCCCAGGGTGGAAGCCACAGAAGATGAGCGTCCCATCGTCTCTTAGCCATACTTCCCACTGTGCCAAGAACAAAACTTTTTCACATAGACAAAAGTTAGACATCTGAGGGGATAATTTGTGGATAAAAAAATATTCATAAAAGATACCTTGCCTATTCATATGGACGAATCAACTAACGAGAAGACACACAGGCAGAAGAAAAACCATTGCATAAAATATGGAATGGGAATATTTTCCTACTGAGTTCACACCTATGTGGCCCCCTTCCTGTAGGCAATGCCGGCATGGATGTTTGTGAAATTTACCTCTCGAATGTTCTGGAGAGGACTAGGCTGTAGAGGAAGAGGATGACACCGTGGCTGCCTTCACCTTGGAACTGTGGAAAACGAGACCAACGCCTTTGCTTAAAAACATCGCTGATAGAGGGGTAGAGGGCACAGGTGTGGGTATGACGTCAAGGTCTTAGGTCTAACAAAAGTCCGCCCCCTTCCTAGTCACTGGAAGAGTGGAGGCTGTCTTCTTCCCAGTCATTTCCTTCTCTACTTGAAGGCCACAGTGGGCCAACATTCTCTGTCTTCAACTTAGCCTTTCTTTCTTCTACTTCTATTTAGTGATTCCCTTTAAATCATGGCTGTAATGTAAGTCTGTTCCCTTGCAGGACCCTGGGTGTTACACTGAGCTCACCTGGTTTGCTGAACATATCTTTTCTAGCTACCCCACTGGATTCCAAAGGAGCAGGAGACTCAGAGAAAGAGCTTTGGCATTGACAGGTGCACAAAGATACTTTTATTCATCAGGTTCTTTTTGATTTTTTGCTTGTTTGTTTCTTTGTTTGTTTTCTTGAGACAGGGTTTCTCTGTGTATCTCCAGCTGTCCTAGAACTCACTCTGTAGACCAGGCTGGCCTCAAACTCACAGAGATCTGTCTGCCTCTGCCTCCCTGAGTGCTGGGATTAAAGGTGTGTGCCACCACCCGGCTTTCTTTGAGTTTTATCTGAAACTTTCAGCAAATACTGCATCCCTCTCACCGCAGGATTTGTTGCAAAGGTTAAATGGAGTAATGTACAGTATACATCTTGGTTCTTGGAATATTTTGGATCCAGAGAATCTGTCCCTTTTTTAAGGCTGTTCTGCTTAAAACTTTCAAATGATAATTCGTGACCCCGTGGATCATATCCAAACTGCCTAATCAAATCCAAGTCTCTCAGGGGCTAGTCTAATCTTAGGTTTTTCTCAGTATTCCCCTTACTACAAAGCAGCCCTTTGCTGGCCTCCCAGGTGTCCAGAGCTAGAGCCTTCTTAGAAGATACAGCAGCAGGAAGGCTTTTCCCAGGGCACCATATTTTTCTTCATGGAATAGCGTGTCTGCAGGTATGCCTGTAACCTGTTACAGCACAGAACCCCCAGGCCAGTGGCACAGGCGGCAGACAGGAATTCAAATGGGCATTCTTCAGGGTATAAGAGAAATGGACAGTGTGGGGCCTGAGGCTAAGTGGAAAGTTGTTGTGGGTTAGTTACCTAATTGCTGCTACAACAATACCACAGCCTTGGAGGCTGAAAACAACACGCATGCTCCAAGCCCAGCGTGGCTCTTAATGGAAAGGCTGAAGAGACTACCAACCTGGGTTCTAAAGGAGCATGACTTCCTCCAGCTTTAAGAATCTGCCCTCATCTCTTCTTCATGGCCCACCACCTAGTTTTTTCGCGTTCCTTACAGCTCTTTAGAGTTCCTACCTCCTTCTTTCCATGTGTAGTGACACGGTGGCTAATTGGGCACAGCAGGACAATCCAGAGTCATCCCCCATCCCGAGATCCCGAGTTGCACCTGCCAAGTCCCTTTTACCAGGTATGACTCTCCTTCCTACGGTCAGCTAATCTGCCGCGAGATCAGCAGCTTGTCAGTTAACCGAAGAGCAAAAAGAATGTAAGCTAAGCGTTACGGTCTTTTCTGGGATGAATTCTGTTGGCACGATTCTGATGTGAAATTTCCCCGTTGTTCTTTGACATGTACAGATTGAGATGTGAAAAGGTGTTAACACCACAGAGGCTCGCACTCGGCTCAGATGAGACAGGGTATTGACTTCCGAGGGCGGCTACCACACTTTAGCAGAAAATCGAATGTCCTAGAATAATAGGAATTCGTGTCCTAACAGCTCTGGGAAGTGGAGGTTTGAGATCAGGTTCAGAGTAGGGCAGCATTTTCTGTGAAGGCCCTGGGCCTGGGAAGGTCCGGAATCTCTGTACATTTCTTGCTGAAGCCATTAGTACATGTTGGCTTGCAGGCTCATTACTCAGACGTCTCTCTGCCTTCGCTGGTTCTCATGTGCTCTTCCCATGAGCCAGTCTGCACATTTTCCCTCTTCAAAAGTATCAGCTGTTGGAACCCAGCTCCCCCTGATCCCTTCCGACCTCTTCCGATCTTGACTGCACCTTCAAATGACTTCATTTTCAAACAGGGTCACATTGCTAGGAGCGTCATCAGTGTGTTTGCAGGGCAGGAGGAGGGCGTCTAGGGTCTCAGCATTTATCTTGATGGAGGAGGCAGGGTGACGGAAGGGGGGTGTCAGTTGCTCAGCTGACAGCAACAGTCCTCTTGCGCACAAGCAGCCCTCAAATCTCAGTGTTGAAATCCCTCCCTAAATAAAACTGGATGCAGGACAGACGCAACTGATAGTAAGTAGGATTTAATTTGATGAAGGTCTGTTGATTGCAGTGTGTAGCCTTACCTAAGGGAATTCTCCCCCTCACTCAGGAATTGGTGCCTGCTCCTCCTTAGTGGGGCTGTGGTAACATCCAATGTGGTTTGGCTGACTGGGTCATCCCCTGCCGCTCTATCTGCACTGGATCGTCCTCATGGGCTTAAGGCATTTCCTACTCATGCCTGCCCGGTTCTTTTAATTTTAACAAAAAGAAAAAAAAAAGCAAGGGCTTACTGTGTAGCACTGGCTAGCCTTGAACTTCCGATCCTTGCAGCCTCCCTGCGTGCTCAAGTCTTAGTTTTTTTTTTTTTTTTTTTTTACGGGGAAACATGTTTGTAGCCTCAGCTCGAATCCTCTGATCGAAAACCCTGTCGACATTAGTGTAACCAAAATCATCTACAGGATGCGTGTAAGTCCTGATGTCCCAGTTCCCCGCCTCTGCTGCCTTTGCAATGAGTTTTATAAATCTCATTTCCACCCAATGCGCTCTGCAGCTCGCGGCTACGTGGCTAGCCTGCTAATTCTCCTCTGCATACGTTCTAGCCTTCTGATTCTTCTGAAAATCATGCTTCATTTTCTTTTCCTCAATTGAAGTCTTTCAAAAGCACCTTCCACTTTTCTGCCATCATTATCCAACCGCTTTGCCCCCTCTTTACCCAGGGTGGGGAAGAAGCAATGCCGCGGTGGACATTGTGACGGTGCCATGAGAAGCGCTGCCTTCGCAAGGCCCTCAGTCACTGTGACCGTCTTCCTGTCAGCTTAGTTTCCCTCCAGTTTTGCTTGTTCGTCATTTGATGAGGTAAACTTGCATTAACGTTTTTCTCCTCTCTAAAGCAATCCTGGAACACAGCCTGAAAGATGCTAGTTTCTGGGATTGATTAGCTGAAGAGAAGGAGACATCTGTGAGTGGCCTCTGTGTGATCTGGCCTCTTTCCAAGCTGGGAGAAGGGAAAGGCAGGCTTGCCTGTCCCTTGTCCTGCCCTTCCTTAGCCCTCCAGATGACCTGGTTTTCTTAACAAGCACCATTAGGAATATGCTTTCCGAAAGAAGGAAGATCTCTGTACGATCAGTTCCGCATAAAGGGATTACCTCAATGTTTAAACACTTACACAGTGTAAATGATCATAGATGAATTTCTCAGCGGCTTCTCTCTCTGAAAATTCAAACAGCTGGAGCTACAGTTCAGGAATTGAAGATAAAAACGAAAAGGGAGATGAAAGGTTTCTCTAAGAGATATCATTTCACTGTTATTATCTAAAGGGAGGGGGGGGTTGTTTCATTACAAAATTACATTGCCAAAAATTGGCATCAAACACAAGGCCACAGAAAACACACATGGTAAGCCAGGTGGCGATGCCATCCCTGTTACATCCCTCAATTTTAAGTCACTATGGTACCTCAAATAATAAAACCATGAGCAGGTATTTTTTTTTCCCTGATAGAGTTTAACTATCTTTATGATAACGGATAGAGAAATGTAGCTAATGCTAATTTCAGATGTGGATTTTTTTTCCCCCAATTTTTGGTGGTGTGTATCAAACCCAGAGCTGAGCAGCACATTTAACCACTAAGATAACCTGGAGCCCACTATCCAAATACAATGTATTCTTGACTCGAGTGAACTTTAGGAGAAATTCACCATCTTTAGGAGAAATTCGCCAGTTTGGCCACCAGGCACTTACAGCCCTTGGTGACTGCATGTCTGAAGGTCCTTTTAGCTAATCAGATCCTCCGTCGGGGCTGCGTTCCCATGACCATGTGCACGCTGAAGCTTCATTGGCTCTTTAGCTCACACGGGCTGGAGTGCGCTTACCCTCTCAATGAAATTGTCGCGAGAGCAGTCAAGAATCGAAGTGCTAGGGATGTCTCTGGTGACAAAACAGACGATGGCCTTCTGAGCTGCTCCTGCAGTCCACAGGATGCCAGCCAGTGTGGCAGCTAGGGCTCGCTCCTGCTCACGCTGGCTCAGGTTACGTAAGCTGCAATGCAGGCAGTCAGGGAAAAAAAAAAACAAAACAGTGGAATCAGCAACCTGGTCTCTGATGTTTGTGTCTCTTTCCGAGTATGGGGGACAACCTCCTGGCTCCCCTCTCAGCGTGACGTGTGAGGGTGGTGCAGGATAGCCTGGCCTCTCTGCATGAACCATAACTGCAGTCTTCAGGGCAACAAGGCAGCTCCCTCAGCAACACCAGCCTGTCTCATCCTAGCGCTCCCCTGTTGACTGGCTCTGAACTCCAAAACGGGTCGCCCTGAATATGTTGCCAACTGATACAGTCATTTTTCAAGCTCAATCCCAAATTATTTTTGCAGCTTCGCTTCCCACATGTTCACTTTGTAAAGTCTCTTCCCAGATGGAACCCCAAGGACCCCCTACACATTCCGTTCCCGTGCCCCTCCCTCAGGCACGTTGCACCTCCTTTTCCACCTGGTCACGTCTTAAAGCGCCCCCCTCCCCGCCGCGTCAGCTCACCCTGAGATGTCCGTCCCTCACCTCACTAAGTACCTTGCACATATTACGTCATTTAATGCATGAAGGTGCTCTTTGGCAGTACCAGATCTATTCCCATTTTAGAGGTGAGGGAGTGAGATACAGAGCTGAGTCATTCAGACCACCTGGGTCCTGAGTCTGTGGTCTTTCCTCTCCCACCACTGCCGGGAGAACCTCCAGCTTCTCTGGGGAGTGGGAGCAATCTTTCTTCTGCTTATTTTTTTTTTCAAATTTTTAAGATTTGGTTCACAAAGAAACATGGACGGAGGCTAGCAGTTACTTGTCTTGTTTGTCCAACTCTTTGATGGGACGGAATAATTGCAAAGCTTGCACAGATAGAATGACAGAAAGATGAGGTGCTTACAGGGAGGAGAGGGAACTTGTGACGGGGAAGGTCCGGGAAGGCCGCACGGAGCAGGGCAATCAGAGCAGTGACTTACTTACACGTCTTCGATGTTTTAGCCCAGATCAACTGCTAGGCTGTACGCTTATGTTGTGAACAAGTGTGTGTTTTAGTTCAGTTATCTTGCACTCTAGCGTGATGGGTGTGTCCCCCACCTATTTTGGGCCCTGCTCCTGTGACTTCTACTTTCCAACTCTTCTACTGGCTTGGAGTCACTTACCCAGAAATGACTAAGTGATATACTTTCTTTCCCTTTGGAGGGCCCAAGCCAATGACTGTCTGGAATGGCTAGTATGGAAGCCCCGCCTCTTAACTGAAGGAGGGTACACTGAAGAGCAGCCTGTGTTCCCTAGCTCTGCCTTGCAGCTCACTGAGACATCTGGGGATCCCCTCCCGCCTTAGTGCCTCTCTTTCCTTGTCCTGCTTCCTCACTCTCTTATATCGGTCTCAGAGGGTACCCCCTTAATAAATCCTTTGCATAAAGAATTTGCATCCTGGGCTCTGTTTCTACTGAATGTGGTTATTCCTGATCTTAGAATGTATTACACCCTGAGCTCTTATTTTGGGTGATATACCTTATGTACTAGAGGATACATAGATGTCTTTGGCTGATTTTTAATCCTTTAATATCTAATATAGGGATCACGAGAGAGTTTTCTAAGTTTGAGCTGAATCTGTAACAAGAATCAAACAGAAAACAGGGTTCCATGGCACCAGGCTAAGCCCTCCCAAGGTAATCCCGCTCCTCTGGGAGAACCTGAGCCATTTCTGTCTTACAAGGACAGACATCGTTCCTGAAGCCACTTGAGAGTTTCATTATGACTGTTTAGCAAAGAAAGATTCTAGATCTATTAGGCCATCTTTTACATGCTAACCACGGTTCTCTTACCTGTGAAGGCTGCGGTGTTTTTCCTCTCTGGAAAAGAGTAAGTGTTTGATGATGGAACCTTGCACTGCCATCTGAACGCTCTGGGCACCTCCCTGAAGTGGGCAAAGAGGCCAGTGAGATAGGAAGGATGCAGTTGGGTACCACCCCAGTGGGACCTTGGGGCCAGCATCACAAGGAGTAAATCTTGGAGCTGGATGCTGTCACTGTTTGTGCTTCTCTGCAACCTTCCTGCTGGCCCTTGGGGCTTAGCAAAGGGACACTCTGGGTCACCGTCTCTGTGGGCTACAGCTAGATACCATCACCAAGCTAGAATCTACAGCGTCTGGCTTCCTGGCCTCAGCCTGATGCCTGGGATCAAGATCTGCTCCTTCCTGCCGTCGCTGCATGTTGCTTCATACCACACTTTCACATCCGAGGAAGGCAGGAAACCAGTGGGCTAGCTCCTGAAATGTAGGTGTGACTAGTGACTTCTGACATGGATTACTGATATTTCAATCAAGCCAGAAAGAGTTTCTAGAGTTCTTTCGGCCTTGTGAATCTTTCTGGGGGCTTGAAATTTGGAGAGAGGCAGCACAATGAGAACTGAGAAGAATTGGAGGAATAAAGAGCTGCGGGCTTGGCTAGAGCCTGAACAATACTTGGTGACATTAAAAAGTCTTTTATCATTCAGAGCTACACAGTCATTTCTACATTTGATTATAATGACACATGCATCCATAGAAAAGCAGAAACTACCAAGATGAGATTAGGAATTGGAAATGACTGAGCCAGCTGTCGCCAGCTGTCACCTTTTCGACTTGTAAAGCAAAAGCCAGGTCAGAGAAGGGACGGTGAAACTTGAGATGCGCCTTCCTCCAGTCACTGCCCAGGACGTGGACGGTGTTTCCAAAGAGACTTCTTTGCAACATCTGAAAAAGAGGATGAAAAGCACACTGAAGTAAACAAGTCAGCCCAAGGTAATTTGTCCCGGACTCAACCCTCTTGGTGAAGTCACCCAGCCTTGTTCTCATCTACATTCAGATTTGCCTCAGACTTGAGTTCCGGTTTTCATCGTATAAAGTCCTGGGCAAAACTTTCCCAACAGGTTTTCTCAGGAGAGTCCCGGAAATTCAGTGCATCTGACTGTGTCTCTTTTCCTCTGCCAGCCAGCTTCACTGTTGTGCTCCGACACCGACCATGCTCTCTCCTTGTGCCCCATTATCTGACTCCACAACGCTGATTTCTCCCATCGCTGAGGTTTCTCCCTTGATCGAGGGGAGGAGATGAAGCAGACAGGACCCCATATTCCTGCCCTTAGTTTAATAGCGATTTTAATGATAGTCATCAAGAAATCCTGGATATTTTCCTGGATATTTTTATAATACATTGAGATCTGTGCGGGACTTACCAGAAAGAGAGAGAGAGAGAGAGAGAGAGAGAGAGAGAGAGAGAACGAAGAACTTATCATTTTGGTTTCTGGGTTCAGAAGGTTTAATCCTGCTGTTATCTGTTCAATCCCATATTTGCAGGGAAAAGACATAACAGAGCAGAACAGGTAGGAAGGGTGGACAGGGGACTGTCGGAGCTTGGCTATTTTTCCTATTTCCCCTCCTACTCTGGCAGGGCCTCTCCAGCGAATGAAATAGTGCCATTCGATTTCAGGAAAGGTCTTTCACTGCAATAAATTCTCCCCAAAAGCCCTCATAGGCATATTTCAAGGTCTACCTCCGTCTCTTAGGTGGTTCTAAATCGAGTCATATTGATTATGAAAATTAACTATCTCACCATTCATAGCCAAAAGCTTAACAGTCACAGCGTATACTTAACATGGCGTGAGATTTGGCTACGTCAGTAGTCTAATCCCCCGAAACTATGCACAGGCTACAATATGTGACATTCCATGGGTGGTAAAAGTGCTATGAAATAAAAAAGGAAGGAGAGAATATTGAAGCTGAATTATTCAGAAAAGCTTTGTGGCAGAGGCCGGATTTGAACTAGGCTGGCAAATGCTTGTGTCAAGCATTTTATGTGTTCCGAGCATGGGACTAAGTTTGGAGCAAGTTATAATTACTGTATGCATTTAATTCTAGGAGAAGGTACTGCTACTTGGAAGGATCTGCGAATCCCTGGGAGGCAAGCCTGTGAGAGATTATATCGATTATGAAGCAAGAACAGCTCACTAAAAGTGGCTGGCATCATGGCTGTCTAGAGAGGAGAAGCTACCATAGGTGTTCTCATTTCTGCTTCCCGGTTTGGGGAAGGTCATGACCTGCTGCTTCAAGCCGGGATATTTTAACTTCTCTGCCAAAGTGTGCTGCCTTTGTAAGTGTAAATAAACCCTTTCTTCTTGAGTTGCTTCCGTCAACTTTTTTTTTTTTTTAAATCACAGTTTATGCTTCCTGGTTGTTTTGCTCTAGCATGATGTCCCCGCCATGATTGAATGAAACCCTCTGATGCTATAAGCCAAACTTAACAAAAGAAACTAAGACACTTAGCATCATCCTTCTATCTAGCCTGGGGAGCTGGAGGCGGAGAAGGGAGGCGCTTGCCGTAAGCTAGCAGAAACAACGGGGTTGCACCCATTCCTCTAAGATCTCTGCCACTTTGATTGGATGTGTTCCATCTTTATGTTTCCTATATTTTGGTGTCCAGATCACTGCTCAATTAATATTTTCCACTAGATGAGGCTGCCTTTGTAATTGAGCACGGGCTTGCTGAGAAAGGACACTTTTACCTTCCTCTAGTGAGAGACAACGTCACTTGTCATATGGCACCAGAGAAATCAAATGGACGTTAGGCAGGGTTAGACAAACAGACTCTAGATCCCGGCTGGTGCAGAGCCATGGTGCCTTTCTCTGGCTTTGCACAGAGCGGGTCCCTTGGGTTCGCAGGAGAATTAGGAGAAGCTTGAATCTGATATGCTCTCCCCACGCCAGCCCAGAGGCTGCTTTAACAGCTGGAGTTGATTTCTGCCCACCTATGTGTCCACCTTCAAGGAAAGGTTATACTTCTCTTTGGGAGCCAGAGCCCAACAGTGACTTCAAGAAAAGTTCTCTGAGCTGGTTCTCAGGGCAAGGACATGGCAAGGAAAAGCAGCAAAGATGCCCAACAGCTGCCCTTGGAAATACAAGACAAGGTGCACACTGTGGCAAAGAGGCCACTGGCCCACAGTGTGTACAGGAGAAGCATCGCAAACCAATAAGAAGTGTTCCCCCCAGACGCAGAGTTTGGATAGCCCAGAAGAAAGACTTTGATAAGCCTGCGTCCATCTTAGGCTCGAAAGACCTCTTATAGTAAGGATTAACTAGGCTCATTTCTGTTGATGATTAAACCTGTTTCTCAAGGATTGAGCTCTGCCCCACCTATAACCTTAGCTACAAATTGTTCTGCACTGCCAGTTGCAGGAATGGTGAGCAAGTCTTTATTTCAAAGGGGTTATTATGACTAACTGTTGTTAAGACTGCCTTGTTATTGCTATGATCACCCATTGTTACGACCCCTTTGTCATGAATACTTGTTATGACTACCTTGCAACCATGTCTTTGTTTCAGGGGTTTGTTATGACCAACTTGTTGTGCATATGTTCTACTTATATGACCCCCACTTACATGCCTGCCAAATACCCCATTTGGAAACCCCCTACTCCTGAACTATAAAAACCCTTATCTCATCCAGGTCCAATGCTGATCTCCTGAACCCCACATTTAGAGTGAGACAGCCCATGCATAAGAATAAAAAAAAACCCTTGCTTTAATTAATTTGGCCATGATTTGGGTTAGTGTTCTTTCTCCTAAAACCCATGGAATTAACAGTTTCCAACCCAAAGACTGAGAAGCTGCAACTGACCCTGACTTCGTTGACCATGGAAACATTCTTATTTCCATATTGAAAAGCAGGACAGCTGATCTCATTGAATATCATGCAGGCTGTTGAAGGAGAGGGATGGAAAGGGGCCTTGGAAACCTCAAGTGCTGAGCGAATGCAGAATGTCACCAGTGTGCCTTTGTCTATGCGGTATGGAAGAAAGCCCCAACACAGACGGGAAACCGGCAAGAAGGAGGGAGCAGAAAACGTGAAAGATTAAGACAAAGAAGGCTCAGGATTCACATTCAGTTTAAAACCGTCTGCAAGCCCAGCCAGGTTTCCTGCTGCTGTTGCTGGCTGCCACCCTCAGCTTAGCTTCCCCTTCCAGGTGCACCTCTGGGGTGCTGGGGAGCAGGGAACTGGAGGCTCCCTGGCCAGTGTGACAAAGATACTTACTTATGTAATGCTCATTTTCATATCAGAGATAACTTACAATAAAATTAATCTGAAACACACTTAAGGAGATTTGCATGTTGTGCTGTCTGGGAACTAGATACAAATGGCTGGGAATGATGGCTGAAATGCCATTATTACTCAGCACAGTAAAGCACAGGGTACAGCGTTTCTATTTCCATTGGCTAGCTTTCTAGTATTTGTAACGTCCACATTCAAGCAGGTGATCTGAACTGGATATGGATTCAGTCAATCCACAATGAATGTGTCTGTGTGGCACTTGTGTGAAGGACAATCACTACCATTGTCACAATCATCCTCTGCTAATATGGGACATAGAGCCAGGAGAGAGAGGATTTTATTACAAATACAAGACTATTTAGGAACCTGTGGTTGGTCACCACAGTGGTTTGTACTTGTGTGGGGTTTCAGGGCAAGCAACGGTGACAGGGTAAGACAGTGCAAAAATTCCTCCGTCTTGGATTCTTGCTGAGGTCCTTTGCAAGTTTAGCTGGAATCTGATCTTCTTGCTGGAGAATCCCAAGGAAAATTGCCCATTCTGTTCTAGGAACCCAAGGTCAGGATGCCCTTAGCTGACTTAGTCTTTCTGGCTAGGACCTCCTAGAGATAACCGCTCCTAGCTTCTGCTGAACTGCTTCTTCTGCAAAGAACCCTATCCCACCTCTGCAGCTGCCAAGCAAGATGCCAGGATGTGGGTTTTGCCTCCAAAACCCTGCACTCTGGACACTGGGGGTCACACCTAACTAGATCCCCGAATACCTGGCTGTGGTCCCCGCTGGCTAGAATAAGACTTTCAGTTGGCTGTAAACTGTGTCTAAGTGGTCGTTTCTGGTGGTCTACCCATAACACAAGAGTGGGAGTCATAATTTATGACCTCGAGATGGGAGGAGTGGGGTCTCGAGCTACAGAAAGGAGCATTCTCACCTTGTTGACTTTGTCCTGTCCCTCCCAGCAGTCTCCCCTTCGCCATCTCCATTGCTCAAACCCAGCAGAAATCAGAGTAAAGGTTTCCCTATTGATAGGTGTTCCGTTTATAGAAACTCTACAGTTCAGGTTCATGGGCAGAAAACGTGATGGAAAGGTCATAGCCGATTTCACTAATGGCTCCTAAGATGCCTCAGAGGGATATGCAGAGGCAGAAAATCAAGAATTCCCTGTCTAGGAGCCAGACCTCATCTGGTGTACCAGCTTCTGCCTTCACACACACACACACACACACGCACGCACGCACGCACGCACGCACACACACACACACACACACACACACACACAGAGCAGAGCCCATCGCTGGTCTCTTGGCAGCACTTTTTACTATGAGATTTGTGGGGAGTTTTGCAGCTATATCAGGAGTTTGTTTATTGGTTGCCAATAATAGGCCACCTGAATGTGTTTCAAGCTGGGTGTTCGAGTCTGGAAGTGGAAGAGGATAGGGATCTGGGACCACTGGGACGGAAAACTAGCGGACAGCACTGGGTAAGAGCTCAGGGGTCGTGACTCTGTTTCATCAGGGGCTGTCATGTCCTCTTATCCACCAAGTGGTAGAAGTAAGGAAGGATAAAAGCTCTAGGCGGAGACAAAAGGCAACAAAAGGTGAGGAACGGGAGAGGTGAGGCTGGAGCGGGTGGTAGGTTGTTGCACTCCACCCTGCTTCCTGGGGGATTCCCAGCCAAGATACAGCCCGGTGGCCTGTCAGAAAGCGTCACGCATCAAGAGCAGTAGAGCTACACAAAAGATGTTCGACAGTGAGTGTTTTGACTCCGAGGCTCTGATAATTTGCCAGGCGGCTGCACTCCCGAAATGCTGATGAAGCTTCCAAGACTCCTCCCCGGAACAGGCGCCTTCAGACTCCCAAAGCTCCCTGCTCAAGTCCCAAGGTGTGTTTAATAATGCTGCCGCTATTCAGAGGACACACGAGCATCTGGGCCACATAACTGGAATAAATCCAAATTCATTTTTTTAAAAGAAAAATCAATTCTCTCTACTTCTGGGACTTCCTTAACACTCCATCAACTCTGTTTCCACTGCATGGGTCTGAATCTTTTGTTTTACAGCCTTTCCCAAGGAGAGAGAACCGCCTTGGGGAGGGTGGGGAAGAGCTCCCCTGGCCTCTGTTTGTGTTTGCTAGGGAGGCAAGCTTGCAGATCTGTGCTCCCCCGCCTCCCCAACACAAGGCTTCCAAACATCTGTGAGTGCTTTTTTTATTTTTAAAATTTGTGTGTGTGTTTTTAAAAATAGACAGTACTTTGTGTGGCTCAAAAGCCAGAGTACAAAATGTGTACTGTGAAAAAAAAAAAAAAGGATCCCTCCCGTTTGTCTCCTTGCCCTCCCCCCTTCACTCTTTGTGGCCTAGGAAGCCTTGCAGAATTTACTTCTTTATTTACAGGCAAATACCAATATAGAATCACAATTTTCTCTCTTTTCTTCCCACATAAAGAGTTGGTAAGTTTTTCAGACATGTAAATTTTAAAACGATACTCTACATAGAAATTTCTTACAGATGACAAGAACATTTATCTTCTCAAGTAACATGCATAAACAAGCCGAATGACCCTCATCAAGAAAGCTCGGGATGTCATGGATTTCAGATTCTGGAATATTATGCATGCACACTCTTTGTGTGTGTGTGTGTGTGTGTGTGTGTGTGAGAGAGAGAGAGAGAGAGAGAGAGAGAGAGAGAGAAAGAGAAAGAGAGAGAGAGTGTGTGTGTGATAGAACACCTTGGAAACAGGGCTCAATTAATATGAAGCTAGCTATAGTTCACGTAAATCTTAAGGCCATGGCACAAGGTAGTTGCTATGACATTCAGAGTGCCTGTGGTTTTGCTGCAACATGAGGTCAGGTGTGGAACGTCCCTCTTGTCACGTCGGTACACAAAGGAGTTTTGGAGCATTTAGGTACCGCACTAGACATGAACAAGTGTATTGCTGTAACTTCTGAACTTTATCACAGTATGGGCGTCATAACTTCTGAGCCCTACAGCACGCCCAGAATTCCACACTACTCTTCATTAATTAGAAGGAGAACAGCTTACTGGAGACGTAAGACACAAGTTGAGACTCCATCTCAGGCTTCACAGCCAGCAATGAATTAGAGCATCTTGGGTCTGACGAGAGCTCTGCAGCATGCCTGATCTCCTGTGAGCCAGGGAGAGAAAGAAGGGAGGGCAAGAGACAAAGCTGCCTGTGAGGAAGGGCACCTAGCCTTGGTGTCCAAGAAGCCCAAGGAAGATGTTATATGATAGTTCTGTGTGGCATTTCCAGAAGAGGTTTCAGTCCCTGCTCGTTGCTCTCCAGTGGGCCCTGCACAAGCTGCAGCTTCAGTGTATGTGATGAGTCTGACCACACAGCAAACGCTGCTGCTCTTTGCCGAGATGCTTAGGCTGGTTTTGGTTGTCTTTGCAACGTTGCAGGTGCACAAAGCCTTTGAAGGAAGAGCTTCTTCTAACTCCATTCCTCAGCCTTTGTGGTTCTCCAGTGTGACACGGACATTCGGAGGATGGGGAGAGTGTGGGATATTGTCTTGGAGGCTCGAGTGTCATTATGATTTAGGGATCCTATTGGAGGACTGCCTAATCAGAGGGAGCTCCCGCCCTTGCTGGTATTTCTTCCTGACTTAACCTTACCTCACTCACAGCCTTCATTTGTGTCTTCTGACCATGGCACAAGCTCCTTCTCACAGCCAGGATCTTGCCTCCAGCCCGACTTGTTTGTCCCCCTCGAGTGATTCTGGTTTTATTCTCTGGCCAGGCTTCTGCCAAGACTCTCATGCTCACAAGGATCGAGACTTGAATTCAATAAACTGTCTCTGAGGCCAGAAGCTGCCAGATCACCTTAGCGCCTCAAATGTCAAGTTCTTTTTTGTTTCTTTGTTTTGAGACAGGGACCCTGTATGTAGTGATGGCTGTCCTGAACTCACTATGTAGACCAGGCTGGCCTCAGACTCACAGAGATCCTCCTGCCTCTGCCTCCTGAGTGCTGGTTTTAAAGGTGTGCGCCACCACAGCCTGGTCTGTCAAGTTCTTTTGGCATCTATATATTAACAGCTCTCCAAAAGGTTTTCTTCTGAGATCAAAGCCTTGTTCTAAGATCAGATCTAGAAAGCTTCTCTGTCTCTCTCCTGCCTTTCCCTTTTACACATTTGTAACACACTCATCCATCTGTCAAATAAACGGCTTGTTCTAGTGTTTGCTAAACAACAAACCGTTAGAGTGGGACCCTTGCCCTCCCTCAGATTTAACTGAGAATGTAAAGAGACCTAGAGTCTGTGAGGAAAAGGCAGTCACCGCCGGTGTCCTTGACAAACACCATAAATAAGTCATGTTAATTATATACTCCTTTTACCAATAACAGCCATCTGTGGTCTCGTCTTCCGTAATACCCTCCCACGACAGGAGATCCAGTTCCCCAGTGCTATTGGCTGGCGGAAGATCACGTTTCATTTCATGTTTAATTGACATTCTCTACTTACTGTGGCCATCGCTGGGGAGATGGGCAAACCATTCAGTTTTGAAGAGACGGTGGAGAGTTTGGGGACAGGACAAAAGCTACGGGATGGCACCTGTTCTTGTCCTTTGGGTCGAAGCATTCCCGTTCCGTCTCCAGTTTCCTCAGCAGATACATGGCTGCCGTCACAATTCTGTGTGAAATGACACCCGCCAGTAAAGTAAACAGCTACTAAAGACCTAGCTTTTACGTCTGTCAGTGTTTGGGAAATGTCGTCTCACTTTTAAAGATGTCTAAGCTGTGATAAACAGTCGCGAAGGCCCAGTGTCTGGGTCAAAGGGGTTTCTCCTGAGTTTGATGGGACTGGAAGTGAACTGTAACTATAGAAACATAATGAATGCTACCAAGACCTTGACTTGAAATTACATTTAGAGAAGAATGCAAATGTCACCGCGTCTTGTTTTGGGATGACAGCATTTTGTAAGTGTTGAATGAGTTATCCGTCTAGGCCAGGTTATCCTTGTTATCTGGTTAACCGGACAATCAAAGAATTGGGTACTACCCTCCCCCTTAATTCTTTCTGATTCATTTGTCCCCTCAAGGGACTGTGATTCTTAAAACTCTCTTCTGTCTTTTTAAAAAGCAATCTATTTTTACATTTCTTGACCTATGCTTGTGGCATTTCTGGGTTAGTTAACATCAACCCTTAACAGACTCATTCCTATACCAGTGTTATGAAAACAGCTTCCAGGCCATGAAGGGTACTGCCTTCTTAGTGTTTCTGTTCTCCTAGAGGTGAGGATGCTTTCTTATCTCACGAACACAGCATCTGATTCACAGAAGCTGATAGGCTGCGATGAATTTTGTAACCCAAATGGAAAATCATCACCTTCATACCAATGGGCTTTCCCATCCCGTGTCAAACCGTAAGCTGGAATTTATTTATGCCTTCCCTTCGACAGCCATCTTATCTTTGGAGTGCCCTATCTCCCCAGTGGTAACTATCAAAATTTAATATTTCCAGAACCAAAGTAGAAACATTATCTTCCTGATTCTAATTTAGACTAGGGCTAAGGGGGCTTTAGAAAAAAAATGAGGCTTTGCTTACAAGTTCCTCACAAGAAGGGAAGTGCTTTAGCCATGCAGTTAAACTACTGACAGTTCAATTGCTTAATCACATGTATTAGTCCAGGAAAAAAAAATCACATTAATGGTTTGTGCTGCCTTGGTTCAGAGATTGAAGTACATCCTGAGATACAAGGTCATTACCTTACGCTTTTAGGCTACATAGATTACACATGTCTTTCATTTCCCATTGCATGAGAAGCTGGAAAATGCCTTTACAACACCAGAATATAATTTTATGCCCGTTGTTTGAAAACGGAGAGGAAAACAACCTTTCAGAAGCCAATAAAGGTAATTATGATTAAAACTACTTTTCTTTAGGGATATGACCACACTCAGTTGCTACAGTGTAGCTTCGTTTTACAAGTGGAGGAACTTTTCTGAAAACAACCTTTCAGAAGCCAATAAAGGTAATTATGATTAAAACTACTTTTCTTTAGGGATATGACCACACTCAGTTGCTACAGTGTAGCTTCGTTTTACAAGTGGAGGAACTTTTCTGAATAGTAGCAATATGGTGTGCTTACTGATGAAAAGTAGGGAGAGGCCGGGCTGTGGTGGCCACACCTTTAATCTCAATACTCGGAAAGCAGAGGCAGGCAGAGCTCTGTGAGTTTGAGGCCAGCCTGGTCTAAAGAATGAGTTCCAGGACAGGCTCCAAAGCTACACAGGGAAACCTGTCTCAACAAACAAACAAACAAATAGGACAAAAAGAAGTATTGAGAGAAATTTTTGAAGAAAACCTCTCCCACAGGCTTTTAACCTCCCTAATGTTTCCACATGTTCCATGCCTGAGCCTGGGTGATGTGGTGTGCACTGGATACGTGAAAATCATGCTGTTCAGTGTGACCGTGTGAAGAAGCAGCTAGAGAAAACAACACACTGGCTCTGAGGAAGCAATTACCTGAGAATCTGTGCTGTTGGTTCTCAACCTGTACGCGAAAGAGAAAACAGCAGGTGAATCACCAGTCCACTCAAACCTCGCATCCTCACCCCCCCCCCCCCAAGTCCCTGTCTTGCTAGAGTCTGTCAGCAAAAGGTGTGCGGGAGGCCTTTTAACTGTAAGTCTATGACGAACACTTGTCATGCGAAAGACATAAGTATCTTTGGCTCACACACCTTGGACCCCTGTTTTGGAGGGGCGAGACAATTACGGTTCTTACCTATGATTCTTACCTGAAGATTCCCCTCCATCTGTCAAGAAGTAAAATTTCCCTAGTGATCTCATTTAAATCCGGCCCGAGAGGACTCTGTTCCTGGACTGAGATCTCTGTATCCATTTAGAGAAAGCGACGATTAGAATGAGGAGGCTGTGGAGATGGGAGAGACAGCCTTGCTGTGGAGATGGGAGAGACAGCCTTGCTGTGGAGATGGGAGAGACAGCCTTGCTGTGGAGAGGAGAGGCGTCTGGAACACAGAGCTCAGGCGACACAGTCGCCGCTCTGAGCAGATTCCATTAAACTTTCATTAGAGGTGAGATACGTTTTTGTACTTTGGTCCCCTGTGTAGGTGCCATGAATGTTTAATCCAAGATAGTTTATAAACAAAGGGATTTCAATCACCTGCATGAAATCATTGGAGACAATGTAACTGATAAAACACTATGCGGGTGTAACCGGATTGTTTCCTTGGGCTAGGCTATCTCCTGGAAAGGGTTAGTGGAGCAGAAATGTGCTGACACGGGGACTGAGAACCGTCCTGATCGCGTAAAGAAATGTTTGTACGGGCCAAGGACGACACCGGCTAACAAACAGATGTGCGGCGTAGAATTCAGTGGACAGAAATCTGGCATGAATGCCGAAGAGCGGGTGCCAAGGAGAAATCTAAAAGTCCCATCTCTTCCTGTTGGCTGAATGAATTGTACTTACAATAATTGGCATAAAAAAAAATTATTAGTGGTCACGACCCTGTAGGTTTCCCTGCCAGTTTGACTGCTGATGCAAAGACAGGGGATTGGTTACCAGCGAGTTTTCTTCCTTCCTCTGACTACTGGGTGTTAAAACTGAACATCTTTAAGAGACCATTTTCGCTGTAGATGTTTCTGGACATGAGTTCCGTAGAATCCTAGGCATGCAAAGAAGTCACTTAGATTTATTGTAGCCAAAGTGGTCAGGCCTCAGAGGACTGGTGGCTTATATTACTGCAAAGATCTTGAAGCGTAGCAAGGCACGTTATGCACAGGCAAACTGTGCATTCCACAGTGCACAATCCAACTTAGGAGCACTCCACCACTGTTTCTTAGATTTTGGGTGATGCTGGCCATTTCATATTTACGTGCCCTGTAAATGTCTACCAGATTTAGCATGCTCTTGTAAACCTAAGAGGTATAAATAAGTCCTTTCTTATTGCCTCTCTTAAACCATAAATTTTATTCCAAAAAGATAAAAGTTTTCTGCATTTTCCTCTTTATAATTTTACAGTTTTAATGGTGGTATCAGTGTTTAATATTTATTAGGCAGCTCTACTACAGAAGAAGAAATAAGAGATTGCACAATTCTTGTTCTCAACTAATATAATAATGAGAAATGTCCTCAAAATTCCTATTTAGAAAACCGTATTAAAAAAATAAATTCTAGATGTGCCATTTAAATTATTTAGAGACTCCAAAGCCAGGAAAGGAGAACAGCTGAGAAGGCCATTTTTCTTAAGAATCATTATTAACTCTGTGTTTGGGGTTATGTTTTTGTTCTAACTTGTATAGATGCTTTGAAGATAGACACATAAATCCCAGTGATTAGACAAGCTACCAATAAACATGAGGGGCACTTTCAGATGCCAAGGTGAATAATATATTCTCATTCTTTATAGTGGAGGAAACACACACACACACACACACACACACACACACGGGAAAGGCTGTGAGGCGGCACAGAGAAAAGGCAGGCTAGCTGCCCAGCCTCCGGGCTTAAGCTACTTAGCTCTGGGCCATAGCTTTACCTACTATAAGTTGCCTTGGACAAATTATTTAATCTATTTGTACATTAGTTTTTCATTTGGGCAATAGGAATGGATTGCTATCTTTATCTATTGAGAAGTCTAATCTATGAACATGGTATAACCTCTTGTTGAGACTGTTTATCTTCCAAATGCTCTATCGACTTAATCCAAGAGTTGGTTAAATCAAATGATGATGGCCATTTAAGCATACTCAGTATTCCTGAGCATCCCTTGCTCAGGCTCTCTTACCACTTCTATCTCCAAGTTAGATACTTGGGGATAGTTTACACTCTCACGACTTTTCCAGTCTTTTTTTTCTCCTTTTCAGTTAGGTGTTGTAGAATACTATTTTAAGATGTGTTACCTTTGTTTGTGCTGTGGAACATTTGTTTAAGAATGCAAAGATGTGTTGCCTTCTTTAATGTTGCATTTGTTTAACTCTGTGAAGCTTTGTTACTTTGCCTGCCTAAAATATCTGACTGGTCTAATAAAGAGCTAAATGGCCGGAGAGGGATAGGTGGGGCTACCAGACAGAGAGAATAAATAGAAGGAGAAAAAAAGAAGAGGGAGGAGCAAAAAAGGAGGAGCGGAGGCTTCTAAAGTCCAGCCACCCAGTCACATAGCCAGATACAGAGTAAGGTGTAAAGAAAATATATACAGAAATAGAAAAGGGTAAAAGCCCAGATGCAAAAGGTAGGCGGGGTAAGTTAAGAAAAGCTGGCTAGAAACAAGCTGTGCTAAGGCTGGACATTCATAAGAAAGAATAAGTCTCCGTATACGTTTTCGGGAACTAGATGGTGACCCCACCCAAAGAATACAGAGTGAAGAAAATCCCTATAGTTAGATGCTGGCACAGATTCCACAGGTGTAGAGGACTGATTTGGATACCAAGAGTTAGAAACGAGACGTAGGCACCTCCAGCAGAAGCTGGCAGTCTTTAGCGCATCTGGTCTAAAGCCATAGAGTGGAAGGGTTGGATATAAAAAGCAGAGCAAAAAGAGAAGATGGAACCGGGAAGTCCCAGACTGGGGCTGGAGGGCTGTGGTAATGGAAAGAACAGGAGTACAGTTTCTATTATATTTTATACCTTTTCCCTACCCCACAGCATCGCCCAATGTTCCTGCCCATGACTGCTTTTGATGCAATGACGAGGTTTGAATATGGAGTATGGAATTTCTACCAGGAGAAAAACTAGTGTGGATTTCAAGTGTGCAGGTGGGGTGCGTGAGAAGGTAAGGGCATCCAGACTTGCCATGCTCCTTTGGAAAGCAATGGCTAATCTTATTCATCATTTTCTTTGTTCAGCCTTCAAGTCAAATCTGTAAGCCTTGGACTTGCACAGCATTTTCATTGGCTGGCGAAATTCCCCCCAGCTTTCTCTCTTGCTGTTTTCATGTGATAGCAAACGGAAAGACGGAAGCAGGATTTCAGAGGCTTTCTGTTTTCTTCTGAAAGTCTTGTTAGTGTTGTTTCTGAAAAAGTCTTTAGGAGCAGGTTAAAGTCCGTAGGTATCGCTATTCATTTTCTCTGGACCTGCCTTCTGATGTGGAACGTTCTGGATATATTCCTTCCTAAAACAATCTTGCTAGTTCACATTTTGTAAGAGAGAGCTGATGTATTTTCCTTTTGTTCGTTGCTAGTGTAGTGAGGAGAGGGAAGACGGGTCAGGCCCAGGGTCACATTTCTGCTCTTGTAACAATGTAACCCGAGAGAAGTTGCTTAGTTCTTCTTCCCTTCCCTTCTCCCTTTGTCTCACTCACTGATGGAGGAAGGTCATTGGCTAATAAAGGCACTGCCCTGGCCCATTTTATTGGTTAGAGGATAGGTGGGAGGAGTAAACAGAACAGAACGCTGGGAGGAAGAGGAAGTGAGCTCAGAGACTCCACAGCTCTCTCGGGAGCAGATGCCTCAGAGAGAGACGCCATGCCCCGCTCCCGGGATGAAGTTCTGACCCAGGATGGACTAGGCTAGAATCTCCCCGGTAAGCGCACCTTGGGGTGCTACACACAGATGATTAGAAATGGGCTAAATTAATATGTGAGAATTAGCCTAGAAGAGAATGGGCCAAGCAGTGATTAAAAGAATACAGTGTCCGTGTAATTATTTTGGGTAAAGCTAGCTGTAGGGGCGGCCGGGTGCTGGGGATGCAGCCCCGCCGTCCCTATTACTTCAACTCACCAGAAAACTTTTAATCTGTTTTCTCATCTTTTAAATGCTAAGATTCCCCTTTAAATTTTTTGTATTTGTGTTTTATTTATTTTTATTATTTGACTTTATTTTCTGAGTGGCAGCGAGAGTCTTGGGCAGGTCAGGAACTCCAAAGTCCTGAGAGAGTCAACGGACATTGGTCCTAACTCAGTCTGTTGGCCATTGGCCTTTGACCACTCAGTAATGGCCGTGGGTCTCAGTCATTACCTAAAAGGCCTTTAAAGCTAGGTTAGTATATGGAAAATACATGTTTGGTTTTGCACCTGCTTCTACAAGCGTGGGAATGCCTGAATAACGAAGGAGAGAGATGATCCTTCTTTCCACAGCTGGCAGTTTAGAACAGGCTAATCGCTGGCAAGATTGGGCCTGGATTAGAAGCTTGGAACTTTAAACTGAAACCTCTGGCCTCTGGGGAGTGAAAAGCGTTTAACTCCAAGGCTGATGACTCGGTTCATCAGTAATGCCAAGGTGAGAACATCCCTAAGAAATACTTCTCAGCCGGTAATCATGCCTAAGCACCAGAAGGAGGTGTGCCTCCTCCCCTGGGGACAGAGACTTCTGCTCCTGGAACCTGTCCAGATCTCCCCTTATGAACGGCTTCATCTTGTTCCATGTTTGCATCCTTTATGATAAATATAAGGAGGATTTCTGAGTTCTGGGATCCATTCTGTCAAATTACCAAGGTGTCTTTGGGACCATTGTTTTAAGACCTGGTTAGTCAAAATATGAGTGACCATTACAGATGGGTTGAAAATGTTGAAAGTCAAAAATGGAGAGGGGGACTGTAATTTAGTGATGAGGAGTCTGCTTGTGTATCGGGCCCTTCTCTTTTTACTATAATCTATTATCAGTCAGATGTGACTCAAAGGGGTATTTATTTTGAATCACAGTTCCATGGTAGAGAAGGCGCGGTGGCTAACCTGGTTTGATCTTCTGCAGCAGAAACTTGTGGAGTGGATTGCTCACATCTTGGTAGATGGGATACAGGGTTCAAGGTGGGGAGTGAGCCAGGCTATAAACCCCCTCCCCCAGTGGTCTATTGTCTGTCAGCTAGGTCCAATGTCAAAAGGTTCCACCGTCTGCAAAACAGCGCCACCAGCTGGGGACCAAGTGTGCAAACATATGTACCTGTCCAGGACAGTCCGCTTTCAACCCTGGACTCAATGCAAGCTCTGCAAACCAACAAACAAAAAAATGTATCTAATACACTTAACCTACTGCCATGGGTCAGTCTCAGCTGTCTCAGACATGCTCAGGGCACTTAATCAACAGAGAAGCCAAAATCACCTGATCCAGGCCTGTCTTACATCACTGTCAAATATCTCCCATAGATTATTGAAAACCAGGAGGGCCATCTGGATAAGCTTTCCTTTGGTGCCCCAAGTATGATCATAGAGGATCCAACAACCAATACTTACAACACAAGCCCTAAAGCCTGCCTTTCGTACTGGGAACCTTTACTTCTCTTTGTACAAATTACCATAGACATGATGGTTCAGGAATCTGGGCGTGGCTTAGCAGGGACTGTGCTTAGAGTCTCCCAAGCCAGTGGGCTAGGCTGAATCTCTATCTTTGTTTAGAGCTGGTGGACTAATTCTGAACTTACAGAGTCAACAGCAGAACTTACTTACCTTTTGTTTTGTTTTGAAAGAGGGTCTCGCTCTGTAGCCTTGGCTGTCCTGGAGCTTGCTATGTAGACCAGGCTGGTCTCAAAGTCAGAAGAGATCCGCCTGCCTCTGCCTCCAGAGTGATGGGATTAAAGGCCACCACATCTGGCTCAGAACTTATTTCTCTATAGTGATAGAATAGGTTGCTTCAAGACGACAGGAAGAGAAGGGTCTTTGTGTCCAAAGTCTCTGACCCTGGGGGAAATGATGTATGTATCAAGGATCCACAGGGATGGGTTTGTGATCTCACTGCTTTTGGGAGGCTGTGGTGGAGTTCCAGGCTAGCCTCAGCTACATAGTAGCTACATAGTAACACTCTGCGAAGAAGAAGAAGAAGAAGAAGAAGAAGAAGAAGAAGAAGAAGAAGAGGAGGAGGAGGAGGAGGAGGAGGAGGAGGAGGAGCAGGAAGAGGAGGAGGAGGAGGAGCAGGAAGAGGAGGAGGAGGAGGAGGAGGAGGAGGAGGAGGAGGAGGAGGATAGTCAAACAAAACCCAACAGAGACAACCTTCCTGAAGGAATGCGAGGAGAGCGGGAAAATGGTTACTGCAGAGCACGCAGCATCCTGAGTGTTTGCTCATCTTTCTCCACTCTGAACACCAAGCCATTAAACCTAAGGATCACGTGTTACAAATGATGGCCTGGAAGTTCCTCGCTGGAGAGCGCCAGCAATGTGGCACAGCCTGTTCTTTTGGTTCCTTGATTGTGTTAACAAAAGTCTGCTCTGTTTTCCTGGCCTGCCGTGACAGACACGTGGGTGTTTACACTGATAGACCGGAGACACAAAAGCTCTGCCTGGCTCTTCACGTTGCTGCTTTGTATCTGCTCGGTTTTTCAGCTCTGAGCTGTTCTGTCTGGGTTTAGGGGCCACTCCAGCGTCTCAGAGGTGATGAGGAAGCAGCTCAGTCCCAGTTTGTTAATTCTTCCGGGCAGCCCTTCTGTAAGTCACTTTCCTTTCCGGGCCTGAGTAAGTGAACAGAACACCAGAACACCGGGTTGGACGGCATGAGAGAATCCCTTTGTGATAAGCTCCGGGTGCCCAGACTCTGAGTTGTACCGAATTTCTCAGTTGACTTGGGGCCCAGGGCCTCTTCTGGCCCTGATCTGTTTCTGGTTAGGTTTTGTAGCCTCTGTGCTTCTTTCATGGACATAAAAACATTCCATTTTCTTTGGAAACAGAAAGCTCCTTCAGCGGCAACAGATTTGTAACTCTGAGAGCCAAAAGCCTCAGGTATTGTTAACAAAATTAGAAAGGGGGGCAGGAAAGCCAATGTGCTGGATAAGAAATAACATGTGTCAAAGCTTCTCAAGGCTCCTCGCAGGTAGTGGGAGGCCACCTCTCCTCCCACTCTTAGACCATCTGCTACGTGTGTCCAACCTGCAGTAACCACTTATGTGACCCTTGCTAGCAATGGGGACCAGACTGTAGGTAGCGTCCCTCCCATCTGGCAGCTGTGACCCTAAGGCTGTGCCTCTCCTAAGATGGTAGATCAGGATTCCCCCGGCTCTTGTAACTAAATGTAATCTGATCCCTCGCCTTCCCTACTGGGAAATAAGTTATAAATAACAAAGCAGAGAGCTCTTCCATCAGAGGCTATGGTTACTAGGAGACAGGAGTGGCAGTCAGGTTCGCTGCTGCCAGTGAATATCTCTATTGCATTGTGAGCTTGGTTCTTGCCCTTGACCTTCCAGATCCTTCTTAAATAAAGATTCGTGCATAGCAAATGATTCCTTGGTGGCTTCTAAGGAATGAAGACGGGTTCTAATCTGAACTGCTGCGAAGCTTTGGATGAACCGATTCACCTCTCTGGTCCTCAGTTTAATTCTATTTAAACATACAAGATGGATGGGTTACATTAGTGACTGGCAAACTATAGCCCGCAGTCCAAATTTATTCTTCTATCTGTTTTGAAACATCTTGTAATTGAGGAGTGATTTTTGTGTCTTAACTTATTGTTACTATTTTGGTTTCTTGAGACAAGGTTTCCCCGTGCAGCCCAGGCTGGTCACCTTCTTCAGTCTCCTACGTGCAGGAATAACAGGCACAGGTCACCGTGCTTGTCTGATTTTCATGTGTTTATTTGATTGAAGAACTTATAAAAGAACATTTATGACATGAAATATTACACTATTTCATAGTATATTATAGAGGATATATGATAGAAGGTCTGATAACATAATTACATATTGTTTGAGAAAAATAAAGCTTTAAAACTGAAAAACTGGTGTCTTTAAATAAAGTTTTATTGGGACACAGACACCCTCTGAGTTTCTGTACTGTCAATGGACATGTTGGCACACAGTAGCAGGAATGAGGAGAGACAACAGAGATGGAAGGGTCTGCAGAACCGAACATACTTTCTATTTAACCATCTAGAAACTCTGCTGACCTCGGGCCCCAGAGCTAGACAGTCTCTTAAATCCTTACAGTTCCGCTTTACCAATTGCCTGATTCTTACCGCAACCCATTGTCTACCTTGAAAGAAACGCTAGGCTCTTGGTGACCCAGCCCAGGACAGTGGTGGAGGTTGTCTGTTACTTTGGCAGGTCCTGCAAAGGACTAGGATGTGTGTTGTTCAGGGAAAAGGCAGGATGCTGCATTCAGGCTGTCTTGCTCGGTACCAGGCCAGGCCTCAGACAGGCTAAGGACGCCTGAGCTTTCCCTGAGAGTCAGGGGCTGCAGTGACTCTGGAACTGGGGTGCCCTTGTGTGGCAGAGAGATCCCCAAATATGCAACTGGGGCATATCGGAGGCTTGAGAATCCTTCCCATAAAAGCTCCAGTCACTGTACAGCAGAGACGTGTAGCAACTAATTATATAATGTATTGAGTATATTTGAAGTCTCAAAAAAAAAGTCAATTAGGGAAAATTAAGTACTGCTTGTTTGACAATAAAAAGTGTTATTTTTCATGTGTGATATTGGTATTGCGATTTTTTAAAAAAGAGTTCTGGCTTATTAAGATATTTATGAATAAAGTATAGGATGTCTAGAATTTCCACGAACAATCCCAGCTTGTCTCCTGCTGTTAGCTCTGCATTCCGGAGCAAAGGGAAAGGGGGGACGGGTATGCACCTTAAGAGCATGACGTGGGATTTGCACAGGGTGTGTTGCTCCTAGTGTCCAGAGAGGCTGGAAATGCAGCCTTGTGGAACGGGTCTCCACCTCAGCCGTGCCTCAACTGAAGGGAGTCATCAGCAGGATCTCCATCCGGAAGTGTATGCACCGCACAGAATGAGAACTTTGGACTCTCTGGGCAGTGAAAAGATTTGGAAAGCCCCCAAATGTCTCACACTGAAACTTCTGAGTTCAAAGTAGCCATTTTAAAAATTGCAGAAAGATGAGATGGGCACTCAGATAAAGCCAAGAAAGCAGGCGATGTTTATTGCTTCTGGTCAAGGAAGTCACTTCACAGCCAGAGAAATGCGACCGTGGGCCTATGATCATGGATTCCATTGGTGTTACCATGTTCCCCACCATCCTGAAACAATTGGCCTTCAAAATGACCTTTTGAAGACAGTTACAGTACCAATAAGGGGGTGACATCCTGGAGGGCTGGAACAGGGTTCTCCAGAAGGTCGTATGTACTTTAAACATATATAAACAATATATGGTATGGTTTCTCTCATAGCCAGGATCGGCGGATTCAGGAATCAAGGGGTGGAAAAGAAGATAATTCCACTCATTATCACCCCTAGTGACACCTAAAAAAAAAATTGCTTCCTGTTTTCATAACCCTACATTCTGCTGATCTGGAAGTTTTGGTTCTAGAGTGGGGAGCCTTTCTGCCAGGAGCCACAACAAGCATTCCATTGAACTGGAAGTTCAGACTTCCCCTTGGCCACTTCGGGCTTCTAATGCTCTTAAACCAACAGACTAAGAAAGGAATAACCGTGTTAGAAAGAGTGATTGATCCAGACTACCGTGGGGAGGTTGGATTGCGTCTCCACAACGGCTGTAAGAAGGATGATGTCTGGAGTGCGGGGGATAGAGCCTTTAGGGCATCTCTTGGTGCTGTCACAACCTGTGATTAAAGTCAATGAGAAACCATAGCAGTCTAATCCAAGCAGGGTGACAAAGGGCACGGACTCTTCAGAAATGAAGCTATGGGTCACTCCTCAAGAAAAAGAGCCAAGAACTGCTGAGGTGGAGGAAATACAGAACGGGTGGTAGAGGAAGGTATTGATAAATACAAGCTCAGGCCACGTGACCAGCTGCAGAAACAAGGATTGTAACTGACGTGTTTATGTCCTATTTTGTTAAGAAGGCATTTGTACAGAGATGATGTTTGTCCCCTCGATTTCTTTGCCATATGATGTAATATCACTTAAGAGACTCCCGACAGTTATCATATTTGAGTTTGAGGTACTAAAAGAGCGCCCCTCCTGTTCTAAATCCATAGTGCATTTGGGGTTGAATGAGGAATAGCTGCATCACATTAGGTGTAATTATAATCTGGTTGAATATGTAGTATATTTGCAGTTTTCCCATGGGATAGTTATATCATGTGTAGACGTAAATATGACCTGGTCATTCTTTTTATTTGGAAATTAATCATGACATAAGGAGATGTGATTATGTGTCAGACAAGGGATGAACTTGCGATGGCTATTATAGCTTGAACTAACTAAAACCCCCAAACGCTTGTTCTTGCCTCGCTAGCAAGTCCATTCCTTCTTTGGTATCGAGGAAGAATCTGGATATAAACCTAGTTCTACTTTCATTTGATCAAGCTCACGTTATCATTTTTAATTTAGTTCCTGAGGGAAAGATCTGCATTTCAGAAGGAATGCAGTCCCTGTGACCTTTGGAGCTGGTTGAAGAGCATGCATGCCATGTAGGACATGCAGCTGATGCTCCACCAGTATCTCAGGAGCTCTTTGATTCATTCACTGGAACCAGCGTCAGCATGTTCCCCTTAGCACTGCAAGCAGCGACAGCACTGGGGAGGAGGTCTGGCTGTGCTGAAATGCAGTCTCCAAAATAGTCCCTCCCCCTTTGAAATTCTGGGGCCTTGTTAGGGCAGAATGAGCTGGAAATCAAGGGAAATGAAAGGGTCAGATGGTAGGAAGATGACCCAGTTTGGGGAATGTTAGCTATTGTTAAAAGCAGTCGGTTCTCTGGAATAGAAAGGACTCTGACTGGCAGAGTCATTCAAGAAATAATTACCCAGTGCCTCTCACAGGTCCTGGGATTCTGAACTGGTCACAAGTTGATACATCTGAACACCTGCTTACTTTTTATGTCTATGTTGCCTTAGCTCTGTGTAGGTGCTGTATAGTGGCAGGGTTTGGATTCATAAAAGGTACATCACACCTTTTTCTGAGACAAACAAACAAACAAAAAACTAAAGCAACTCACAGAGGTGTCTGTCTTAAAAATACTATAAACCAGCAGTTAGAAGGGACGGAAGAAAGAGTAGGACTTGGTGACTCAGCCGGTAATCCTAAATCAAGAAACCAAATCAATGATGATGCAATGGGAAATAATAAAAAGGCCAAGAACTCCGTGTGCAGTTAGGAATGAAATTAGTCCTTTGTTACAAGATGTCCCCTTGCAGTCCTAAAGCGTGGCTTTGCATTTTCAGTTACTGAGCTCCAGCGGTATTCACCCATTAAAACAGTAAAAGCAGTTGTTTGGAAGAACTAATCCTGGCAACAAATGTACTCATATGGGACCTTTCTCCTCTTCCTCGAGGGAACACCCCTGGACTCTTCCCTAGACACGTACCCCCTCCAGGCAGCGTCACAGCCTTGATAGTTTGGTGCCTGGTAACCACGCTTGAGTGCTTGGGTCCTAACCTTGGCGGGGTGCTTGCCAGCCCAGGGCCAGCAGGGGGCCCTGAGTCTTCAGGAGAATGCTGGCCACCAACTGGAAGAGGGGCCGAGCTCAGCAAAATGACTGTCAATTTCAAGGCCTTTGATCCCTATGAAGGAGCAGACAAAAGAGTGTCACACCAGGGCCCCACCTCAGGGCAACCCCAGGCATTTTATCTATTGAAAGAGGGACAAAGAGAGAGTGTGAACTGTGAGTGTGCAGACTGTGTGTGTGTGTGTGGTGACTTGATTTTCATGGTCATTTTGACGTCTTTAAAGAGCCTGTTTTCTGCTCCTGTCTAGGCAGAAGGACTATGGTTAATCTGTCTGTGAGGTTCTCATTAGGTTTCAGTGTCTGTCCCTAGTTTTCCTTTTAGAGAAGAGAGAGAGCAAGCAAACGCTTGTTATATATATATATATATATATATATATATATATATATATATATATATATATATATATATAAGCTTGCTGCTACAGGGAAGTTTTCCAGGCGTCTGAGAAGTGAGGAAGAGGTGGAAGGAGAGCCATGGGAGTTCCGGGGAGGCATCCCCTCCATCCTCCCCTTCCCCTCCTAACACAGTCTTGAGCCTGAGAATTTCGGCTCATGACTTCCAGGCCTGGGCATTATTAGCTCATCACCAAAGCAAGTACGTGAAGCAAGTGCATGCTCCTGGACAGACTACCTGGTGGGCTTCTAGAAACATTCAGGTGTGGTGAATTAAGGTGCAAGGACTCCATCTTGAAATTGCAGAGTGTGTTCTAATGTCTGTGTGTAAACAACACTCCACTATCAGAGCGGTTATCTCAGGTGCACAATAACTCCTTCCTTGTAAATTATACTAAGATGAAGTGTGTGTGTGTGTGTGGTGTGTGTGTGTGTGTGTGTGTGTGTGTGTGTGTGTAGTGCGGTGTCATGGGGCTGGAGGTCAACTTGGGTGTCTGTCTCAATCACCTCCATCTTATTCTTGGGTCTCTCACTGACCCTGGAACTCACTGACTAGGTTTGACTGGGTCACGGGTGAGCTCCCAGATCCCTGCTTTCCCAGTGCCGGGATTACAGATGTGTGCCACCAGGCTTCTCAGATGAGCGCCCGGGATCTAAACTCAGATATTCATGCTCCTGAGGCCAGCACTCTATCAGCTGAGCCTTCTTCCTAGCTCCAGGTTTGTTTTCCTGAGCATTTCCAAACCCTTTGTGAGCTCTCGTGTTCATGGCCAAGGCATAGTATAGTGACATCCTCTCTGTTCTTTGCTCTTTTCCGGGTGCTTTCCTGAGGCTAGCTAGCACACTAAGAGTACAGAAGGGTCAGTTTCAGATTCACTGTGGCCTTTGGTCACCAGCAGATTAATTTGGTGGACAATTCAAGGGGAAAGAATTTAGTTGGATCACGCTTCATGACTGCCATGGCACAGCTCAATACCACCCGGTTCTGAATTTATACACTGTTCATAATTTGGAGTTCATTAGTGCTGCAGACAGGAAGCCGGAAACTGTCTCAAGTGGGTGGGTCGCTTTCACCAGGCTGTCTAGTCGGGAGCATTTCCCACCATGCCTGGGTGGCTGCTGCAATGCTGGCTACTGCAAGCATTCAGATGCAGAAGGGAAGATACCTTTGATCCTGGCTGGCTTGTTTGTAAAGGTTTTCTAGTTTTGACCGTCATAGTCGCAATGGCATGCCTTAAACAAACCGTCACAAAGAACCCTTGCAGAGATTCAGGGCACTATGACTTTAGGACACCAGCTTCACCTCCGCTTTCCGGGATCTGTGACAACGAATATGTGGAGACTAGAAATAACATCTGCTTTATTAAAAGATATTCCGAGAGCCTGTGGCGTTCTCCTTGGTGGGCCATGCATCTCACCCTTCGGTGAGTAAATGGAGGAAACATCTGTCCATCTATCCAGCTGCTGTGGACTAACTGTGCAAGCGGTTAGCCACCAGGCAAAGCACCTTTCCGAAGCCACCCTCTGCCTCCGTTATTTTCTAGCCAGAATCCCTACTACATAGCCTGTAAACATAACTGAAGGGTGCAGAGGCTTGGTGCTTAAGAAGTCTAAACGCACCGATGAAGTTAACCATACTGAAACATGGCCAAAGCGAGTCCATTCCTTATTGAGGAATTATGGAGATATTTACGTTTCAGTACATTAAGTCTGCAGCCACATTGGTAGTCTCCGTGTCTTTAGATTTTGCAAACGGGAACTGAAATCCAGCAAGCCGTATCAGGAGCCCATTCAAAAAGTGAACAAAGAAGCAAACGAAGACCACCCAGAACGAGGTGGTATAGTTTTCATTTTGCGTCTTGTAGGCATAGGTCCCTTCTTTAAAGTTTGCGATGTTTTCCGACAGGCGGTGGATTTTCACTTCAGAGGCAAACAATATCATGACAAGACAGCCACAGGAGCCTGCAACACAGGGACCAAACAACATGTTAGCACAAACATCACTTGATTGTCAGGGTCCAGAGAGAACATCAAGGAGCAAAGCAAAGACAGCATGTCAAACACCATCCCCATTTGCATTCTTCTCCAAAATAATACTGCTAGGAAAAGGCAGTCGTGATTCTCTAGTCCATGATTGGTAGCACATGGGGTGTGGCCGTAACCAAGGCAGGTTTGTGCAGGGAGGGGACAGTGATGGCTTGAACAGGGCAGTTGGAATCAAGCTGACCTCACTGCAGCCTGAATTGCCAGGCACCTTCAAAGCACGGTGACAAACTCCGACTGCTAAGCAGCCACTGTGGCTTCAAGGGAACACATTCCTCTATACTTCACAGGGGACACAAGATAAATGTCAGTTATGCAAACTCTTGGGAAAAGTCCTGGGTTTCCCCATAGAAGAGTACCATGACCCCTCCAGCTCTCAACTGGCCACCACTGCCCAGATGAGTACCTGGGGCAAAGGCAGCTATTGATAAAATGTCATTGACCAAGAGCATCTCTCTTTTTTCTGTAGCCAAATTCAGATTTTCAACTGGGTGTGTGCCTACCTTGAATAAAGTCAGCATTATTCAGATGAGACGAGGGTAGTTGAGGTGGAGAAGCAGAGAGGTGCCACCTCGCTCTTGCCTTCTCCAAGCTGAAATATGGTTGTCCTCTGGGGACATTTTGGTCCAGGTGGCATCAGAAATGGAAGCCACAGGACAGGAGAGAGAGCACTCTGATTAAAGTAGCCACTGTGCAAGTGTGAGGCCCAGGGTTCGGATCCCCAGAGCCCACATCTGGCAGGGTGGAATTACCCAGTACTTTCTGCTTAGGAGGTAAAGGCAGGCATCTCCAGAGCAAGCATGCCAACCAGACTAGTTGTGTCTATAAGCCTTGGATTTAAGCAAGAGGCCCTACTGCAAAGAATAAGATGCAAGTGAGATCAAAGCTGATTCCCACCATCAACCTTGGGCCTCCACACACAGGAATGCATACATTCTCATTCAGTGAGTCTCCACGCACATGAACCTCCACACAATGCATGCACGCACGAGCCTCCACACAATGCATGCACGCACGAGCCTCCACGCAATGAATGCACACACGAGCCTCCACGCAATGCATGCACACACGAGCCTCCACACAATGCATGCACACACGAGCCTCCACGCAATGCATGCACACACGAGCCTCCACACACATGCATGCACACATGAGCCTCAAAACACATGCATGCACACATGAACCTCCACACATATGCATGCACACACGAGCCTCCACACACATGCATGCACACATGAGCCTCCACACACATGCATGCACACTCACTCAATGAGCCTCCAAACACATGCATGCACACATGAGCCTCCAAACACATGCATGCACACATGAGCCTCAACACACATGCATGCACACATGAACCTCCACACACATGCACGCACATGAGCCTCCACACACATGCATGTACAGACACTCACTCAATGAACCTCCACACACAAGCAAGCATACACTCATTCAGAAAGAAATAGAAGCCATGTGCTATTGCAAAACAAGTAAGTGCAATCTGAATTCCAGACACATGAAGCCATCAGGCTATCCCTTGACTTTAACCTCTAAATGCCAACATACATACATATTCTTTTATGCTTCTTGCAAGCTTTTTAAAGATTATTTATTTTATTATATTGTATGTGTATGTGTATTTGGCTCACATATATGTCTGTGCACCAAGTATGTGTCTGGTGTACAGGAGGGACAGATGAAGTGTCAGATTCCCAAAGACTGGGGTTCCAAACAGTGTGAGTCACCATGTAGGTGCTGGGTATTGAACCTGGGTCCTCTGCAAAAACAGGAAGCATTCTGACCTGCTGAGTCACCTCTCCAGCCCCTTTTCCTTCTTAATTGTCAACTGCTGTCCTGCGCCGCCCCACCTCACACCTCAAAAACCTTACTATATATCCAAAGCCATAAAAAGTGTCTTATTCCCTCAAATAAGAATATTGTAAATTAAGCATACGACTCTTTTTATTCTTTGATTTCAGTTACTTCAAATACTATGGGAACAGCAACATAGTTGTCTCAGTTCCCTTTCATTAATTCACTCATTCATTTTTTTTTTTCAGTTAGACATAGTATAAGGCAGGCACAGGGATAACAATGAGGATTTGAACTTGAAAGAAAACATCCATGGTCTCTGCTCTCAAAGAGAATGTGATGAGTTACGTAGTGTAGCAACAATTATAATCTCATCCAGGTAAGTGACAGACACAGCAGGGAAGGCAGGACACTATTGCTGAGGGGCAGGCAGCGTCCTCAGGGGTATCTATAGAAAAAGCTAGCTCACAAAGGGAGGCTAGGCTGTGTGGGAGGAGACAGTAAGTGTGAGCACAGGTCCCCACAGCCTTCCCAATGGCAGCCCTGGATTGTAGCACAGATAGACTGATAACTGATGGCTAGGAAGAGGAGCAGGCATGGACAGGGAAGGTGCTTTGGGACTTCAAGGAAACACAGCTGTCATCCTAACACTTGCAAGGTCAAGGCAGGAGGATTTCATGAAAAATAAAAAAAAATAAAGGAGAAAGAGGCAGGCAGACAGAAGGGGACAAAGCAGGGAGGGAGAGAAGAAGGGGAAGAGAAAGAGGAAGAGAAAGAAAAGAAAGAGAAAGAGATAGAGACAGAGAAGAGAAAGAGAGACAGAGACAGAGAAAGAGAAAGAGAAAGAGAAAGAGAAAGAGAAAGAGAAAGAGAAAGAAAGCCTTCTACCCAGGGCTGGCTCCATCAAATGGCCATCATCATACCACACAAATAGCTGAAGGCTATCGCTTTCCTGACACTTCGCTTCCCACCCTCCTCAGCCTGGCCGCTGAGAAGATTTCTTTGTGAGATTTGTCAGCCTAACTATTTTCGTATTCCCAGCTTCAAACCAGAGCTCTCCCCCTGCAAGCCACATCATTCCCTTATTGTTAGATGCTAACAAAAAGGCCGCGATGCTGTTTTCCCTTTATCTTTTATTTGAAAATTGTAGCGAAAATGCCATCGCTGTTACTATAAGAGCTTTCTTTGTCTGAGGAGATGGTGAGTTTCAGACAGGAGAGAAACACGATTTCCTCGGTGCCTGAAAGGAAAATTCAAGTTTGGTTTCCTTTTTGCATCGTTAAATATTTTAAAGGGATCCTTTGTTAAAGGGACAGTGTCTCCGTGAGCCTGCTTTTCAGATAAGTCACCTGCACATCTTGAGGCACAAACTGGGTCTCCCCATGACGATCCCGAGAAGCTGGCCAGCGTATGTGGCTAAGAGAGTGATCTGGAATTCCCCTCGAGATTCTGGGTTTGAGGGTTTGACCACAGTGAACTTCCTCATCTTGAAGTCAGAGGACGGAGCCTGAGGTGGAACCCTGGCAGCCTGCCTGCAATTCCTGAAGGGAAACAGCCCCGTGTGGACGGGGGATATTTTTCCTTCTCTTTGTCCAGCTCTATCAAAGAGATGTGGGATCAAGGATAACTATTTATGACTTACCGACCAAAAGACACGGATGAAGGCTTTTGCTGTGTGGCCTGGCTGGTTGGGTTGTGTGTGAAGAAAGGTGGGCTGAGAGACGTGAGAGATAGGGAGAATCGGGCTTGTCCCATTTCCAAAATGATTCTCTATCCCAGCAAGAAGGGCCTCTAAGTCCTGTCCCCTTTTAGAGGGGTTTGCTTTATTCCTCTTTAGAAAGCTCTTCCTCCCGCAACGAGGGGCGTGCTTGAAGTCAATAGAGCATGTCCACCTGGAGAACAGACCTGAGTTATAGGCTACACTGTGGGAACCCTAGAGCTCTTGCCCCCACAGTTCTGAGCCTATATCTAGGCTGCAGGGTCATCTGGGCAAGGTCAGTCCTTCCAGGAGCATGTTGGTGGCTGCTGTTATATATCCTTGAACACAGTGAATGTCTCATGAATAGCCATTTGATATGCAGCTCAGTGATACCGCCTCAATATATACTCAAAGCCCTTTCTAAATGACATGAAGCCGACCTAGGAAAGGAAGCAGACCGAACGGGAGCCCATGGTGCTTCCGTCACTGACTCACGGGCAGAGTTCACAGCAGTCAAGAATTCTAAATTGAGACCCCCCTCCTTCTGGAGAGCTGGTTCTGGAGAAAGAAAAACTCAGCATATTGAATCGAATAGTTTAATTAACTTTAAACCTAAATGTTTAAACTCATGGCATATGGATTTTCACTCGTATGCTCCCAAGGCTTCACACATGGTAGAATTAGGTCTGCCTGTCTCTCTCCTCTTTTGTCCCAGTAAACATGTACATCAAATTCCCTAGCTCAGCTGGAGCTACTGCGACAGGCCCCCAGCGTGTCTGTCCATCTGATCCTCACTGCTGGACTCACAGGGAAGTTAGAATGGACCAGACTTTGGAAGCCTGCTGAACCACACTCACACTAGAATTTGGAAACCAACCAGGTGCAAGGCCCACGTTTGCAGCCCGGCATCGCACACAATGACCACAGCCGCATTCCTTTCGTCTGTCTGACTTCCCCACCATCTGGATGGTGCTGTGCTTGTACTCCCCGCCTTTAATGGCTTTGATTACTAATGTAATTTCTGACTGAATAAAATAGCTGAGTTATAGGGCTGTCATACCACAAATGAGCAGACACTAACAAACATTCACCATGGGCTAGCCACTGCATACGGGTGATTCTCATCTGGTAGCTGCCCAGGAGAGCTGAGTTAGGTGTTGTCTGTCTGCAGGCCCGACAACACAGGGAGCATAGGTGTCTTAGGGTTTCTCTTGCTGCGACAAAACACCATGGCCGAAAAGGAAGTCGGGGAGGAAAGGGTTTACCAGATCATAGACCATCACTGGAGGAAGACAGAACAGAAACTAGAGCAGGGCAGGAACCTGGAGGCAGGGGCTGATACAGAGGCCACGGAAGAGAGCTGCTCACTCGGCTTGCTTCCCCTGCCTTGCTCAGCGTGCTTTCTTACAGAACCATGCACCAGCAGCCCAGGAAGGCCATCACCTACTGCTGAGCCCTCCACTATTGATCACTAATTAAGAAAATACCTTACAGCTGGATCTCATGGAGGCATTTCCCTCAACCGAGGCTGCTTCCTCTCTGTGATGCTAGTTTGGCCAAGCTGACACAAAGTCAGCCAGTACAACAGCTCACAGCCAGTAAGAAAGTTGCTTTTTCTGTTGCTTGGCCCTGAGCTTAACTGTTTTTGGGTGAGAACGTCTGCCAGGGTGTGTAGGTCTCCAGAGTGCTGTGGGATGAAGTCTTCATGGGGGAAGAAATTCAGAAATTAGCCTATTAGCACGACGCTCATATTTTGGAGAATAATAAGTTAGAATGCCAGTTCCTTTGAAAGCAATAGCCAACATGTTCAGAATGAAAGCAGAGTCTCTCTTAGGTGACAAAAAGGACAGACACTGTCTGTCTGACCTAGAATGACAAATGGTCATGTACTTCTTTCGACTACTGAAAGATTCAAAGCAAGGGTGGGACATTCACAACTTCAGAGGTGGGGTGTTGATTGCCTGGGACTTTATACAGTCTCACTGAAGGTGAAGTCCCAGGAATGGTTTCATTCCCAGGTCGAAGCTTTCTGCTTCCACAGGGCTTCAGAGGACTGTGGTCACCACAGAGAAAGTGAGTCAGGGGACAAGGAAATGGAGCCGACACTAAGGAGCAAAATTTGAGGTTATGCTAACAAGCAATTAGGTTGGGTGGTTCCACAGAACAGAGGTGCAGGAAAAGGAAAGGCATCAGCTAAGCTAAGCCTCCCCTATCTTCTGCAGTAGGTGGCTAAACAGCCCACAATTCCCTGAGTTTTCCCAGTGTCATCTTGTTGAGCAGGGTCCAAAACTTAGTGGAAATGGTGTTTTAAAGAAGAACGACGTTGTTGCTGGCAGATATGCAGGGCTGGTTTTCCTTTATTCTTTCATTCCACAAGCATTGTATCGTTAACTGCACTATGCTGGGCACCACTAAACCAAACAAGACTTAAGACAGCTTTCCTGCCCAGGAAACTGTGTTGGTAGACACAATGGAGAGATGCAATGACAACGTAAGTAAGTATATTCCATAGCTGAGCAGAGTGTGATATGTGCCAAGGAGGATAAAATAAAGCAGGCAGGAAGGATAGAAAGGTAGAACGGGTAGGGAGTGCTTGTGAAGGTAAGAATCCCATAGATCCTGAAGGAAGTGAGAGAGAATGGAGAAGGAGAGAGAGAGAGAGAGAGAGAGAGAGAGAGAGAAGAGAGAGAGGAAAGAGAGGAGAGAGAGAGAAGAGAGGAGAGAGAGAAGAGAGGAGAGAGAGAGGGAGAGAGAGAGAGAAGAGAGGAGAGAGAGGAGAGAGGAGAGGAGAGAGAGAGAAGAGAGGAGAGAGAGAGAAGAGAGAGAGGAAAGAGAGGAGAGAGAGAGAGGAGAGGAGAGAGAGAGAGAAGAGAGGAGAGAGAGGAGAGAGGAGAGGAGAGAAAGAGAAGTTGAATGCATCCTTGCCTATGCTCCTTGACATTGGTGATTTGAAAGCAAAAGCCCCTGACAATCCTGGCCCTTCACTGCTCTCCTGCACTTGGAAATGAACTCCCATGCCCACCGCCATCATGGGTTTCACAGCTACTTTCTTTTTCCTTCTTTGGTTTCTGTTCTGTGGTCTGTGCAGAACCTAGTAGGATAGTTTCAGTCCTGGCTTTTCTACGGCTAGACATCCCTGAATCTTTCTCAGACTCCTGGAAAACATCTCCTCCATGATGACTGAGGTAGAAAAGGTGCACACTGTTCTCAATTCGCCAATTGCTGACTATTATGTCCTGCGGGCATTGCAGAGGTTGGAGAGGCGAGGGTGGTATTAACACTGAATCTGTGTGCAGTGTAAGAGCCCTTCTATTTTTATGCTGTTCTTTATTTTTCCTGTCTTCATGTTTCAGATACGACTGTGTTTATTTTTGTTCTGTGCCATAGCTGTAATCATAATTAATTGGGCCTGTATTAGGAGCATACCTTCTAAAGAAAGGCACAAATTGTATCTGTTTGTCTTGCTTGGTGGAACTCAAGTCATGTGCCATCAATACCACTGCAGCAAGCCCAGATTTGGGTGCTTCCAGAAGCTCAAAGCCAGGTCCCTGCTTGCATTGTCTGCGTAACCTGTTTACCACCCTTAGAAGAAGGGCAACAAGCGGTTATTCAATTGTTCATATACACTCTTCCCCACCCCACCCTGAGATAGGCTCTCCTCTCTATGACAGCCCTAGCTGTTCTGGAACTCATACTGTAGACCAGGCTGGTCTCGAACCCACAGATCTGCCTACCTCTACCTCCCCAGTGCTGGGACTAAAGGCATGCACCGCCACCACCTGGCTTGATTTTGCATTTGCTTTTGCTTGACTCTCCCAGTAAGCTGCAGGCTCCCCAAAGGCAAGACTCTGCGCTGGCCTCACTGTGGAGTCACCAGCACCCCCTTTACAAGGACTGGCATGTAACAAGCATTTTGTCGGCCAAAGAAACTCGGTGAAGGCACCTGTGGCACTGAGCCTCAACGCGGGCTGCCAATTCTGATAGCTTCCTTTGAAAAAGTTAAGCCCAAATCCAAAGCAATGCCCAAGCCCCCACCCCGTAGCCTCCAGCTTAATTGACATGGTAGGGAGCTGGCTTCAGCAATTTTAGAAAGCTCTTCGGGGGATTCTTATGCCCTAGATGGACTATGGGGGCCCATTAAGGTATTACCTAAATCTTACACTGGGGAAAAGGTTTCTTAAAACCAGCTTGTAAGAGACTAGGGAAGAAAGCAAATGAACTGATTTGCAAGAACGACAGTGGCCAGGAATGGTATCCTGAGACAGTCGAGGCATACAGATGATACTGGAATCTCTAAGGAGAGGAGAGAGGTGTGTAGGATCTTGGGCTGTAAGCATCAGCGAGCTGCAGTGGGCGGCAGCCACGGGCATGGTTTTTCCTTTTCTGCCTCCTTTGTTCTGAAGAACTGACAAGCTCCTAATAGAGAATTGGAAGACAACATTCTCTCTCTCTCTCTCTCTCTCTCTCTCTCTCTCTCTCTCCCTCTCCTCTTTCCTCATCGCTCAAGACACAAGGTATGAGTCCCCACCTAGACCGGAAGTAGGCATCTCAAAGATGGCCTCATATGACTTCAGCATGAAGAACCGTGGAGGACAGAGAAAAGCTGGAGGTGCATGGGGATGAGAGGAAGGAAAAGAGAAGGTTCAGGGAGCGTGGACAGCACCAATGAGGACAGATTCCTGAGCAGGGCACAAGGGTGAGGGAAATGGGAAGGAACCCAGTGAAGGGAGAAGCCCCTGGGTGTCTCCTAATGGAACGTGACTCACTTAAAATTAAAGACCCTAACAAAGTCGCTGTTCTGTGAATATTCGTGTTTACTACGCCTATTTAAAGAGTTTGTGATTAAAAAAAAAAAAACCCTCTAAAAGTTTATCTTGACACAATCAGGATTTAGAACTGGGGTCTGAATGAAAGCTACAAACAGAATTAAACATTTCCCAAACTATGGACTTCTGGGTTCCCTGTATGGACTTAAAGAGAATGAGGTAGTTTATGCTTCGAGAGCCCTGTTTACCCCTAAAGGCTGCCACCTGTCTGTCCTTCTGATCCTCATTTTGTACAGCTTCTTTTTAATGACCGACAAATTTTGCTGATTAAAATGAGGACTGGGGTTTCCGAAGCTGATTTCTCGGTGAACTCTGGGCCTTTGCAAGAGACTGCTGTGCACATGGCTCCTGCCCTTCTCCCTCTGCCCCCATCCTACCCCCTGTCATTGATTCACCACGCTTTATCAAATACCTGCACTTCCAGGTGCAATATGAATTAAGATACAGCGTGAGCTCAGGACTGATTGTTCCGGTGTGTAATTGTGTGCCCAGGTTCTCCTTGCATCACACTTGGCTGGAGGCCAAGGTCAGATCTGGGACATGGATCGAACCCAACATTCTTGGAGACGTCTTGCTTTTCAGACACTGCTAGTTAGGCCGTCCATCAGAACTGTCAGTTTGTCTCCACATGGGCTTCTCTTCTGAATTTCACCCAGAGACGGTGCAGTAGGTACCGGGTCAGTAGAAGCGCAAGTATCTCTCCACAACCAGCTTTTCTGTCCTTTACTTTATGAGGCTGGGTCAAAATCACCACATTTGTTTTGTCTCCTCAGCTGGTTAGTTACTTTGTTTTCAGAATGACTAGGGAAGGCCTGCTCTTTCCAGATGGCCTGAACTCCTGGCAGCAAGGCCATGGGATCAGTACTTTCCCATTGGTAGCAGTTGGGACTTTTGGCATCATTCCACACTTCCAGAATCCTCTGCTAGTGTTCTGAAGAGGGGCAGTGGCAGCTCTTTGAGGTCTGAGACCAAGTGCCCTCAGGGCCCCTCTATTTCAGGTCAGTTAAAGAAGTCTTCAGGTTCTTCCCCCAACCCCAGGAATGGTAGGTAGGTACTTCCAGAAATTACCCTCTGAGCTACCTCAGGCCACCACCGTGGTTTTTCAGTTCTCCAACCCCTTTTTAGGCAATTCCCTCTAGCACAGTGGTTCTTAATCTGTGGCTCAAGACCCCTTTGGGGGTTGAACAACCCTTTCATAGGGGTTGCCTAAGACCATCAGAAAACAGATATTTACACTATGATCCATAATAGTAGAAATTTATAGTTATGAAGTAGCAACAAAAATAATTTTATGTTTGGGGGTCATCACAACATGAGGAACTGTATTAAGGGGCCAAAGTACTAGGAAGGTTGAGAACCACTGCTCTAAGGGCACCTTGAGGTTGCACAGAAGGGCTTCACCTGCAGGACCAGCTGAAGCACATCTGTGTGTCCACCCCCAACATCTCCATTTCGTCACTCTGGGGCAGTGTTCTCAGAATTCATTGTGCTGCCAGGTTCCCAGGTGACATGGATGCTGCTCACCTGGTCTGCAGCCCTGCTTTAGATCTCTGTTGAGGGCTTAGAGGTTAAGAGCACTGACTGCTCTTCCAGAGGTCCTGAGTTCAATTCCTAGCAACCACATGGTGGCTCACAAACATCTGTAGTGAGTGAGAGCTGATGCCCTCTTCTGGTGTGCAGGTATATATGCAGATAGAGCACTGAAAACAAATAAATCTTTAAAAAAAAAATCAAATCTCTGTTGAAATCATGCCTCGTTTGTCTACTACCTAGATACTTACAGACTCAACTGACTGTCTACCAGTTCAGTTTGGGATGTTTAGTGAGTGACACAATCCCCAAATGTTTGTCCTTCCTGTGAGATTGGGTTGCTATCTTGGCTTGCATATCCCACCTTGAGACTGTATCTTTTCCATCTCAGTTCAAAACCAGTCCTTTGCCATACTTCTGCCTTTTGCTCTCTGGCGCAGGTCCTCCTGCCTCTGTGGTCTGCATTGCTAATTTTGTCCCAGTAGGGTCCTTATTTCTCTCACCTATGCATGTGAGGGTTGATTTTTTTTTTTAAAAACAATATACAGTAAGCTTCGAGTTAGCTGCTCTTGCCAGAGATAGGTGGGCACTCCTTGGACTGCCTCATAGAGTGCTCATTCCTGTGATAAAATTGTGTTGTACATCTATAAAAGATGTGGAGGAAATGTTAGCAGGATCCCTACTGGGAAGCGATCTCTTTTAGTTGGGTGAATATTTTGGTTAGCAAGGTGCGAGCAGGGAGTAGCAAGTACATTGCCTTCTGAAACCCATCAGCCCTTGTTGACTACAGGGCTCCGTTTTCTGGGCAGGCACCTGGACAAGTTGGTGCTGGAGCTGGATGGTGTGGGAGAAGGGAGCAGTGTCAAGAGGAACGAGTCTGTGCTGGCTGCTTCAGAGCTAGCTGCCAAGGGCAGCTTCAAAGGAGAACGAAATTGTCCAGCAGGGACTTCCATTAGATTTTTGGCTGGTATGAACTGTAGTCTCCCGGAAATCATCAGTAGAACATAATAGAATGTTGAACTGATCTGTAAGTTTGGAATGCTGTAAAATCAGAGGCTTCCTATTGAATGATAGTCACACATGAATTATGTAAATAGATTTCATTTTCTCATCTTTCTTTTCTTCTTTCAAAAAACGTATTAGAGGCGCCTCTGGCACTGACTAGAATTTACACCTTTTTCATCAGCCCAGTTTTGAAGTGGAATGCGTTTATCAAAACATTAGGTGGAGAGTGTATCCTTTGTATCCTTTCCCAGATGTAACCAGCATTAGTCAACATGAAGCGGTGACAGTCCTGAATGTGGTCATTCATCTGTGGGTGCCTTTATCATTTTATGATGAAAATTTCTCATTTCTTTCATTATGAATAAATAAATGCACACTAGTGAACACTTAGAAATATTGATAACTGGGGTGGGCCGTGATGGCTTAAGCCTTTAATACCAGCACATGGGAGGCAGAGGCAGGTGGATCTCAGAGAGTTTGAGGCCAGCTTGGTCTATAAAGCAAGTTCCAGGACAGCCAGGACTGTTACATAGAGAAACCTTGTCTCAACAAACCTATACTTTTAGGAAAAAAATATTAATAACCATGAGCAAAATTAAGACCATCCATAGCTCCAATCCTCAGAGATAACCACAACTAGCAAAGTATCCCCATTCATCACTCATATATAAATATAGCTTTTATATTAGTGTGTGTGTGCGTGAAAGAGTATATGGCTATATATAAGAAATTCCATCAATTTTTATATGTATATTTCTGTATTTATAGCCCAACAGGTTCATAATATTTGTAAAATATTACTGCTGTTTTCATTTAACAATTTGATACAAGAGTTAGCCCTTTTTTACACCTTCAAAATTACAATGTAAAGATTGTATTCATTCATATAGACTATTGCAGTGTATACAGTGAATTCCATATTGTTAGATAATTATAGTATTTCTCCATTATTTGCTGTCATATATAATACTACAGGAATATTACTGTACACATGGCATAACTACATTTAGGTAGAGCGTCTTTTGACACATTTAAAAAGCACTTAGACTTTGAAGGTAGAATTTTATACTTGCCTGAAATAAAACTCACGAGATATAGCCCTAGTGGGCCATGCAGCGTTTCAAAGGGCTTGCCAAAAGCATTGTACATGAAGAAGGCTGTCCCCACCATGGTTAAGATGACCAGAATCATGGAGAATAGAATGATATTGACGTGGATGCTCACGGGGATGGCTTGGAGCAAATCTGGGAAGACTGAGAATAGAACGAGGATGAGAAGAATTTTATGATCACTTCTCTGCAGGTATAACTGAAAATTTAAATCCCTATTCTTTCCCATGCTTTCAAAAAATCACTAAAAGTCATTTTGATGAATACATTTTTTTTCTCACTTACCAATTTACCCAAAGATTTAAAGATGGGGTCATTTCATAGAATTCACCAGTAAAATATGGCACTTGGGAAGTCCGGGAGAGTCTTCGGTCCTTGATTATTCTCAAGTGCTGGATTAATAACTCAAAACTGCACATTTTTTTATGACCCAAGTTTCAATGATAGTTATCAATAATCACTTTTTAAAATGATCCAAATTTTATAATAATATTTTAAATTTGAATGCACCTGGGAGAATTTCAACATCAGGAGGTTTTTATCCCACCTCTGTGTGCTATAATATAAAAATTGGTTTCTAGGTTACAACAATAGTAGAGAATTGGAAAATTTCGGTCAGCTTCAATATTTTGATGTAGCACAAAGCTGTGGGAAAATTATTTCTGGTACTACAAGAAATATTTTCCGGGTTTAGTAAACATGCCCACTCTATTTCTAGATTATATATTCAGGGCAAGTTATCCTTGCCCGCTCAGGAGATGAAAAACCTTACAGATGTCAGCTACCTCTGCATCCGCATGCCCGCCTTCAGCAACTCTGGACAACAAAGGGAAGAGCAGTCCAACGCATTTCCGTTTCCCTGGCATCGAGCTGAGGCTTAACGTATTTATTGAGGTCCTACTATGTGTCAGCCACTGTTTTGGGAGCTGGAGATAAAGCCATAAAAGAAGACAGAGAAAGACCCAGATGTCTCCCGCAGAGCCTGGACCCTGATGAGAGTACAGAGAGAACTAGCAAGTGAGCAAGCAAATCCAATGGCTTATTTTCAAAGATGTTCACTGTGGTTGTCTCCCTGGACAAGGGCGTCACTTCCCCTTTAAGAGGAGGAGTTATTTCTTCAGTGCCCTTCAGGAGTAAGGACATCCCGTAGCTTAGTTGCCTTTAATTGTCCTGTGATAAAACTGCAGTCTGCCAAGTCCGAAACATTTAGCACTGACCCCTGTTAGTGGGAGTGAAGGGAAAGGGAGCCCCTTGTGCACTTCTCTTGGGAGTAAAAGTAGAAAAACCTCCTTGGCGTTGGGCAGTGTCTATAAAGCCCCGAAATGTCCACACCCTTTAGTTCAATAAGTTTCCTTATTTACAAGAGCCTCTCTTAGGCCTATTTAGGCATGTGAGACCAGCGAAGTATTGTAAACATAGTCATTGCTGAATCTTTGGTTTGGAAAGAGCTCGCATGTCTAACAATAGCACACACAATCCTCTGCAATGGGATTTCACAGAGATCAGAGCAATTCTATAGGAACAGATGTGGAATTATCATCAAAATGCGATGCTAGATAGAAAGAAACAAACCGCATAGAGGGAAATGTGCGTTTTATCCTGTCACTTGTGATGGGTGCAGAGGGGCTGTGTTTATAATGATTGTTTAGTACTCTGCTCTCCTGACTGAATTCTCTTTACAGCTGAGATGGGCATATTATTATATTATTAAAAACTGAGGCACAAGGGACTGGGGAGATACCTCAGTGAGTAAGAATACCTGCTCTGCAAGCATGAGGACCTGAGTTCAAGTCCCCAGCTCCCATGTAAAAAGTAGGGCATACCGAGCATTGAAAGACAGAGTCGGGGAGGCCCCAAGAGCTCACTGGCCAGTCAGCCAGCCTAGTAAAAATGGTGAGTTTCCCCTTCAGAGAGGGAGACCCTGCATTTTCTTAACTTTTTTTTTTTGTATTTTTATTCCAACCAGTAAGCTGGACCAGAGAGTTTTATTGGGGTTACTTAGAAGGATATGGGTGAGAGATTACTTAGAGGAATAGAAACGACTCAAAGACAGCTGCATTATTAAAGCCCACCCAGCATGGGTGACAGCTCACAAAAGCTGGAAACTTGGAGCAACCTGCCCAGCCTGCAGGCAGATGAACGGGTCAGAGAATCCTTTCCCTGGGACTCTGGTATAAACTTCTTTCAGGCATCCTGACTGGTTTGTGCTTCTCCCTGGAAGTTGGTCTGGTCTCAGAGTCTTCTTTGCAGCTTTTATTGCTTACTCTGGCAGGGAGGAGCCTAGTGAATCTGCTCAGTTTCAAGCCTGAAGCTGGCTTGAGTTGTTTGCTTTCCTGTTTAAGGAGCTTCCCTGAAGGATGGAATGTTTCAATGTGGGAGGGAACTGTTATACATCAGTGGGTTTGCTAGGCGGCCCCAGGATCTGATTGTCTCCTCTTCCCCAGCCCTGGGATTTTGAACTAAACCACATGTAGTTTATTTAGTCATTATCTGTTAGCATGGAATCTAGCGATCAGAGCCAGGTTCTCGTTCTTGCATGGAAAGTACTTTACTGACTGAACCATCTCCCCTAATCCTTGGTATCTATTTTGAAGTTTTTATATACAGTAACATTTGGAGCCAAGGTTATTTTGCTTGTCTGCACATGACTGTACCCGGCTGTTCCAGAACCTAGCTTGATTTAGATTACCAATGCACACCATTCCTATTCTTAGGAACTCACCTCAGAGAAAGCGAAAACACCCTTCATCTGAACCTGTATGCAGATGTTTATATGACTTTATTCATATTCACCCATACTGAAATCTATTACATAGCATCGATGGGCAGATGGCTGAGCAAGGTGTGCATATCCATATAATAACCTGTAAGTCAGCAACAGAAAGAAGCAGACAGCTGCTGCACACACTTGCCCAGATCGATTGCAAACGAGGACTAGCTACTGGTCTTTGGGCTCACCCTTCTGCTGGCAGAGTGAAGGCATCTAAGTCCCAGAAAAGAGGGGGCAGGGAAAAAAATCCAGATAGAGCTGACATGCAAAGAGAGGCTGCCATCCCCTTGTCCCTGGAGCCTGCTGTTAGGAAACAGAGTGGGATAGTCATCAGTTATGACTTGCAGTGCAAACACAGGCACAGGGAAGCACTCCGTGGGAAATGCGCTCTCATGCCATCATTTCATAGGGTCTCTGCCTCTTGAACTCTGTCTCCTGCCAAGATGGAGACACTCCAGCCTTCTAATCTCTGCACAGACAAGCCTGTGAAGGCCTTTGTGGTCTTCCCCACGCCTTTCCCTGTCAGGTGTTCCAACACAATTTTATTGATTTATTGTTTATTTAGTTATTTACTTGAGATGTGGTCTCTATGTAGTGCAGGCTGACCTTGAACCTACTGAGTAACCAGGCTAGTCTTAAACTCAAATTCATCCTGCTCAGTCTCCCAAATCCTGGGATGATAGACCTGTACCAACACACCTGGTATCCCATATTCTTAGGCACCTCTCACTGCCCGTTTTGTCTTATGTACCTGGGTTACGAAGGGCTCATAAGAGTCTAGCCAGCAAAACTCTTGTTCCTCAGAGGAAGTGGAGATAGTAGAAGTTCTTTCAAGTTTTCAATCCTTACGTCATACGCCCATGTGTTGTGGCTTGAAGGAGAATGACCCCATAGGCTCATATTTTTGAATGACTGTTCCCATGTTTGTGGACGTTTTAGGAAGGATTAGGGGTGTGGCCTTGTTAGAGGAGGTGTGTCATAAGGGGTGGGCTTTGAGGTCTCAAAGTCCGTGCCCTTCCCAGTTATCTCTCTCTGCCTCGTGCTTGTAGTTCAGATGTAAGCTCTCAGCTGCTGCTCCAACACCATATCTGCCTACCTGTTGCCATGCTCCCTGCCATGATGGTCATGGACTAGAAGCTTCTAGAACCATAAATTTCAATTTAATGCTTTTTTCTTTTATAAGTTGCCTTGGTCATGGTGCTTTGTCAGGGCAATAGAAAAGTAACTAAGGCACCGTCGTTTCTCTGTGTCTAGCTAAAGCCTCCCTTTGTTATTTGTGAAAGGAATGCTGTTTTCCTTTGTAGGATGAAGCCTTTTCTCTGTGCTCTTAGACACATTCTGTCTTCTCTAGCCTACCTCATCTACCATCTTCAGCCTTTGGTTCTGTCCTTCTGTCTGCTCACACACATACAGTCACACAGGCACACCCTAGCCTGACCTAAGGGAATCTACCATTTCCTAATTGTAGTAATATTTTGTTTGTAGTTAGATTACAAATAAAGTTTGTCTGAAGATCAGAGGGCAGAGCTAAGCCACTAGTTAGCCATACAGGCCAGGCAATGTAGCACACACCATTAATCCCAGCACTTGGGAGACAGAGGCAGATGGATCTCTGTGCGTTCAAGGCCACCTTGTGCTCCACGAGATTGACTCTGTCTAAAAGAGAAACAGAGCTTACCCAGTGGCGATCCCAACACTTGGGATCACATGCCTTTAAGCCCAGCACTAGGGAGGTGGAGACAGGAGTGATATGGCTGGGCAGAGAGAGGACTACAAGGTGGGAGGAGACAGGAACTCAGATGTAGTCTGAGGATCTGTAGAGACGGAGAAGTCTGAGGCTTCAGTCTGAGGATCCGGTCTGTGCATGCAGTCCGAGGGTTCGGTCTGTGCATGCAGACTGAGGATTTGGTCTGTGCATGCAGTCAGAGGGTTCAGTCTGTGCATGCAGTCCGAGGGTTCGGTCTGCGCATGCAGTCCAAGGGTTCGGTCTGTGCATGCAGACTGAGGATTTGGTCTGTGCATGCAGACTGAGGATTTGGTCTGTGCATGCAGACTGAGGATCCGGTCTGTGCATGCAGTCAGAGGGTTCAGTCTGTGCATGCAGTCTGAGGGTTCAGTCTGTGCATGCAGACTGAGGATTTGGTCTGTGCATGCAGTCAGAGGATTCAGTCTGTGCATGCAGTCTGAGGGTTCGGTCTGCGCATGCAGTCCGAGGGTTCAGTCTGTGCATGCAGACTGAGGATTTGGTCTGTGCATGCAGTCTGAGGATTCCATCTGTACATGCAGTGTGAGGTTTCATAGAGACAGCAGCAGTCTGAGGATTCGAAGAGATGGAAATTCCCCTTTGGCGTGAGCACTGATAGAGGTAAGAACTCTAGTGGCTGACAGACAGCTTTGCTTCTCTGCTCTTTCAGCATTAACCCCTATATCTGACTCTGGGTTTTTATCATTAAGAACAATTAGAATTCGTGCTACAGCTATTCTCAATGCTTCCCTTTATACTTAGTCCTTATGCCAGTGTCCATTCTTCCAGTTCCCATTTCAACTCCTGCAACGACCTGCCTTAGCCACTCCATCAATGACTTCTTTGAAAAAAACCTCTTGTGCCTTCCTGGTTGTGAGCCTTGGCGAACCATATTCACCTTTTCTCCCTTGCTAACTATTGCAGAATATTCCTTTATACTCTGTGAAGATGTGCCAGGGTGGGTGGTTTAATAAAGAGTTAAATGGCCTATAGCTAGGCAGGAAGGGTTAGGCGGGACTTCTGGGTACAGGGGGCACTCAGGAAAAAAGAAAGGCAGTGTTGCCTGCTGGACGCAGAGGAAGCAAGACATACAGGAGGAGAAGTGAAAGCCGTGAGCCACGTGGCAACATTAGATCAATAGAAATGGGTTCGTTTAAGTTATAAGAGCTAGTGCGGTAAGCCTAAGCTATAGGCTGAGCTTTTATAGTTAATAATAAGTCTCCATGTTGCTTTTTGTGAGCTGGCGGCCCAAAGACAAATCCATCGACAGCCATCCCTGGGGTGTTTAGGCCTATGAACCATTCTCCATGAAGGTCTGTGCTCCCGAGGCTTCCCTCAGCCAGTCCCTTGCACCGCAGTCACCCTTCTGCCAGTCTCTCATCCTTCTCTCTCACTCTGTTCCCGGACATGTCTCTTTGTATCTCATTCATCCCTCCCTGAGAAACTCCGTCTTCATCTGTGCTTCCAGCTGCTGCCCCCACCTGCAGGTTTCCACTTCCGTGCTTCGGCGCCAGGCCGCTCCTGACCACAAAGGTTATTTGACAGATGAGCGGGTTTTGTTTGTGCTCCATCAGTGAACCATCGTGTTAAACAGGACCATCTCCTGCTTCGTCTCCTTCTGCAACTGCTCCTTCTGCCCTTCGTATCTTGCTGACCTGGAACAACCTTCCAGAGCTTTGTAGAAATTCCGGGGTGTTCTGCTGTCTCTCCAGTTGCTTTTTTTGTAGGAGGGTTTCGGGAAAAGTGTCTCTTTCTTTGTCCTCTCCTTTTACTGCTGTGTCTTGTTGCAAGTCTCCTCCTGGCCTCCTGCTTCAGCCTTCCCTTTATTCATCTTCTCATCTGTCATCTGTCCTGTCTCATGCTTTAATTTTCTTAGTGACTGTGTATTGCCTACAAGCCCAAGTTAGCCGCCTCAGGATAGTAAGCAAAGTCTGTAATATCCTGGTCACTCATCATCTCTTGATGTGGGAGTGATTTCTTATTAATAAAGAAACTGCCTAGACCCATTTGATAGGCCAGCCCTTAGGTAGGCGGAGTAAACAGAACGGAATGCTGGGAGAAAGAAGCTGAGTCAGAGAGTCACCATGGTTCTCCCACTCCAGACAGACGCAGGTTAAGATCTTTCCTGGTAAGCCAGCTCGTGGGCTACACAGATTATTAGAAATGGGTTAGATCAATATGTAAAAGCTAGCCAATAAGAAACTGAAACTAATGGGTCAGGCAGTGTTTAAAAGAATACAGTTTCCGTGTAATTATTTCGGGTAAAGCTAGCCGGGTGGCGGGACACAGCCCGCCGATCCGTATTTCAACAATCTCTCCACCCCCCACCCCATCCCACCCCACCCCTGCCTCCAGTCTTACCTTCCTCTTCCCACACCTCTTCTGTATTCTGGACTCGTTAAGCCCCAATGTTCCTTTAGCTGGGAAAATCCCTGCTTATGGTTAATGAAAAATGACTGACCCTTGAGAACTTCCCTGCTTCCTCTGCCTCATCCTCACACAGAGTAACTCTCCTTCATGGAGCTTTCTGAACAACACAATAGTGATAGTAACCACTGTTCTTCCGACAGCAATAGTTGTGGCTCTTCATCAGAGTGCACATGCTGGCCCTGCGGAAGCTTGGTGGGGCTGTGCAACATGCCTTGGCCAAAGTAATTAAAGTGTGAAGGTGGCAGATTTGAGGTTCAGGTCAGGGAATTTAATTGCTAAGTGTGATGGTCTCCAGAACACTTCCTCTGCTACGATCGTCTCCTGTCAACATTCCATATGGCAACTGAGACCCAGACTGAACGTACAACTGACCTACGAAGAACTGTGTACTGTGATCAAGAATGCATCTGTTTTTTAAATCTATAGAGTTTGGATTGTTACTGAAACACAACTCAGGTCATTCTGACAAAGTGATTGATTATAAAGACTTCTGATAGATTCTGTAAACGGACAGGTATCTTCTCTAGTGGCTTTCACATCTCCAGACTCCAGCAGAATGTTAAGGCATATATCGGCAGTAAGGAGACTTTCAGAAAGAGAGAAGCTGGTGGTGCATATCTCTCTAGCTTTAAATTTTTTTATTCTATAGGCAAAGTCATGTTGTTTTCAATAGATCAAATAAAAAAAAGAGATGAAAACATTTGTTTTTACTAAGTTTTACATATGTTCCTTCTTGCTTGTCATTAACCCATGTTTTATTTTGTTACCCCCAAAAGCATGACTTTCATTTCAGTTGCTTCAAAACTTTATTTTAGTTCTAGCTTCTGGATTTTTGTTATATTTTACTCAAAGTCTTCATTATCCCTTTATCTGTTACTGATTCTAGTCCGTCAAGTCTCTTACTCTAGTAGTCTCAAAAACAGGACTTGGCAAATTTAATCTGAGTTTATGTATAATATAGCATTGCGAGGAGTGACAAAGGGCTGAAATATAATAAATCACCAAGGCAAAAGCTGATGATGTTGCTGCTGTGAGGGTTGTGAATATATAGGCGTTAACTGAGGGGGAATGTCAGGTTGCTCAGAACAGCACTTTTAGCGTTATGAAGGTTTGGGACTAATGAAGTTTTGCCTTTAGTCTATATGAGATCTCTAAACATCTTAGCTCCCACGTCTGTAAATGCAGAGAGTGAAGCAGCAATCTCACAGAAACAGGGAATTGAGTAGTGGTTACCAGAGGCTGGGCTGCAGGGAGATTGGTCAACAGGCACGGAGCTCCAATTAGGCAGGAGAAATATGCTCTGTTGCACAGTAGGGTGACTCTGGTTAACAAAACTGCATTGCATATTTCAACATATCAAAGGGAAGACTTCGAATGCATCTCCTTACCCTGATTGGATCCCTACACAACACACATACTGAGGCCTCACACGGTGCTGTGAATACATACTATTATGTGACAGAAGAAAGGTAGAAAGAAAAGACGGAAGGAAGGAAGAAATGTCACAGAGCTTATGAAAAATACAAATGAGATCATTTTTGTAGCAGCTCTTTGGAAATGTGGAATAATTGCCTAAATAGTTCTTAACTTGATGAGAACAGCAGGGGAGCTGCCCTGCTGACAATCATGGCATGTGGTTGCGCAGTGTGGAGCGTCCACATTTTCCAGTCTGAGAACCAACCACGGGGACTGGGCAGGGGCCATTCGGTCTACAGGTGATCAGATTACAAGTCTTTTTCTGGGATCAGAGAGCCTCCACCTCCCGCTGTAGTCCTTGGATTATGTGAAAGGAACTAAGACAAGCTTTTCATTTTGTAGCTCAATCTTTCTTTTTCTCTCATCACCGGGTGGGTGGCTATTACTATTTTTAAAATGCTGGCATTTTGGCTTTCTCATGACTTACCTGATGCCTGTCACACATTTTCCTCGTCATCTGATACGCTGCTTCCGCTCCTGTTTCTACTTCCCGTGGGCAAGGTTTTGGACACTCTCTGCAATGGCTTGTCTGAAATGATCTTCCTATCGACAACGGACTGCGAATGGGACCCCAGTGAGGCTCTTTGGAAGGACCAGTGGCTTTGCACGGCGGGCAGACAGATGTGGATCAAAATGGAAGCTTTGTTTTGCCTCACGTGATTAGGGAACATGTCTCGGATCTTCTGCCAACTTCTGCAAACTAGGTGACTTCACGGACAGAGACAGGTGGGGGTGAGCAGCCAAAAGGCGTTCTTGCAGGGCCAGAGCTGGCTTTTCGGCCCAAGCAGCTGGACCTGTAGCTGGTGGGCAGATGTGCAAAGAAAGAATGTCTCTATGACAGAGAGGCAAGTGCACTCCCTTTCTCACTGGAGACTCGGCCACCAGATTGTTCAAGGACATGTACAGTTTGATGACGGAAAGCCCAGGATCTCGGGTTGCCTTTGATCAGAAGATCTCCAGGATGTAGAAAACTAAATACCACTTCTCACTCTCTTTCGAACTCAGTTTTGACCTCTTGGCCTCAGTCGCTGGCCCCTCTCCTGACTACCATCACCCCGGTAGCCCTCAACCTTGACAGTATATCGCCGTCACCTGGGGAGCCATTAAACCCACCCAACATGGCAGCCTCTGCCCTACAGAGGCAGATCCAATAGCCCCGGGATGGAGCGTTGGCAGCATTCGTCGTCCTAAAGACTCCCCAGGTGATGCTAAGCTGCATCCAGGTTCATGGACCACTGACACTGGTCCTAACAGTGTGGGTCTTGTCAGCCCTCTTGCCTTCGTGGAATGCAGATAATGCCATCTGTGAGACTCTGGGAACAGAAGCGGCCTCTGATAATGATGTCAACAGTGATAAGCAACTGCTGCTCAGATGAAAGCCTCAGAGGTAGCCTCAGAGGTTCCGCCTTTCCTCTCAACTTGTCCTTCTCTGCATAAAAGACATTTTTATTTTTAAAGGCCCCACTTGGCTTCGTGGTGCTCAGCTATTCACTTTTCTTGAAAGAGAATCAGAGGAGGGGAGATTTCTCTCTTTTTACAGACATGCTCTTGATCCGGGTTTCCCCTCAGCCCATCGTCAGCCAGTCATTACGGACATCGGGTAAAAGAGATGTTCTTGACATAAGCTCCATGCAGTCATCTTCCCTAGCATCACCCACAAACTCACAGCCAGGTATGGAGCCAAGCTCCTGATGGCTATGTGGCCGATGACATGAAATCCATGACCCCGTACTCAAAAGGAGGGAGACATGCTGGTATCACAAGACCATTTGAAATGTTATTTCAAGCACCTCACCTGACTCTTTCTTAGCTCAAGCACATCCAGCTGGCTCAAGCCAACCTGCAGGCCGTCCACCATTGAGTCCCAGTCACCCAGGGTGGTTTTCGGGTGACAGCTGCTTTGGTATTTATGTGTCTCTGATAACAGAACCCAGTTAACTGCTCTGAACCTGCAGGGGTGTAGTCACCCTGGAGCAGTAAGTTTTGAGAACTTTGCTACGTTATGACTTGCTGAGATAGAACAGAAAACCAGCCCTGAAAAACCAATCTATCAGGTACTAAGTTTGCTTAGTCAAACCTATGGTACCCTATAATGAAAGTGCCTTCCACCTACCACACCTATCCTGGGCACTTAGCTGCCTATCTATGCGGAGCAAAGTTTTCCATTGCTCGGTGCCCAGCTTCGTACTATGGGATCACATGACTGAACGTCAATGGTTTACAAGGCCTGGCAACGATGAAGAGTTTCTGAATGAGTCGAAATTAATTCAAAACCAAATGTGTAATACAGCTGAGGTGTTTCCGGCAGAACCCCAGGTTGCATGACATGGCTTTCATTTCGGCTTTGGTTCTGAGTACACAATGAGCACCTTTTGCACTGCGCAGGCTGTTAAACTACACAATGACAATGCACACTGCTTGGAACGCCGCCGGGGCTCAGTCCAGACTATTGTGCGCTGCAAACTGCAGCGTTCCCACGGTCCACATAGGGCTCATCTGCTCTGCTAAACAGAATGGTTTAATTATGGACAACGAAGGCTTTTTAGTATTCTCCTACCATCGTCTTTCAGCATGAAAGTATCAAATTAATTTGTCTTTGGATTGGATTGTGTTAGAATGCTTGATTCTAAAAATTGCTGTTTGAGTTTCCGACTTGCGTTTCAAAAGTGTTTGTTAGCTAAATTTCGGCTTGGATCGGAATCGAGTTTCCAACCATTTCTAGAAACGCCTGTAAACATCCTTCTTCCATTTTGTACTACATGTGTATACGAAGTAGTAATCTCAGTACTTATGATCATGGAATCAAAATATTGATCAACTTTGAAACATGTTAGCAATGCTCTGTTCCCCGACGCATTAAATATTCAGCCAAGACACACTTCTTTATGAAAAAATAAATGATCACGTCCATCGTACTATCGCGCGAATTTGCTTTCATTGTTAATAAGTCACAAAATTGTGTATGTACCAAAGAATTGTTTTAAACTAAATGTCTTTATGAGTCATTGTCTGCAGAAATGCTGGAACTGTGTAGCTATGTTATCTACCTGTGCACCCAGGGTCCAGGCTCACACAAAAATGTCTTCAGCAGGGGCTGGAGAGATGGCTCAATGGTTAAGAGCACTGACTGCTCCTCCAGAGGACCCGGGTTCAATTCCCAGCACCCACATGGCAGCTCACAACTGTCTGGAAATGCAATTCCATGAGATCTGACACCTTCACACCAATGAACACAAAATAAAAAGTTAAATAAATCATAAAAAATGTCTTCAGCAGAAAGGAATTATGCATAACGTTTCTCAAGAAGCCCTAGTAAAGTATATATGAGTTTTTTTCTAAAATACAATTATAACTTTATAAAATACGGAATTTCTAAGGTTAAAATGAACTTTTGTTTATTTAATTTAAAAAATGAGACTTTAAGCCAGGTGTCATGGGTTTATGGGTGCACACCTGTAACCCCAGCACTCATGAGGCTGAGGCAGACAGATTTCAGGGAGTTTTGGGGCAGCTAGGGCTGCACAGTGAGACTCTGTGTCAGAAGAGCATGTGAAATGATGCTCTAATTCTGTCTTCTTGCCCCTGGTTTTCAGCGTGAGTCAGGTGCTGACACCTGGCTCCCTGGTGAAGTGGTTGACTCGGGACGTCTTCTGTTTTGCTAATTGCTGTAGTACAGCCATTGCTGTAGTCACAGCAACGAAATAGTGGCCACACCATAAAGACTTCAGCTAGTTCAACAGTGTCCTCAGATGTCTTTGCCTTAAACCTAAACTGTGGACAGGTAATTCGTAGCTCAAAGTCTCGGCTGAAGCACGTGACCTGTCCGATCTTCATTATCAAACCGGATTGACTGTTTTATCTTCCAAAGCCCAAAAACCAGCGTTTGGATAGTTAGAGATTGAATTAAAGCAAGGAATGAACTGAAGAACAAGTTCTTGTGAGGTTTCAACATCATATTAAAGATGATGCCGAGATATGGAAGGCTGTCCAGTGTGAACGCCAGCACCACAGAGAAACAACAAAGGTTAAAAAAGTCCACAAAACCAAAACAAACAAATAACAATAAAAAACAACTCTCTGTATCTTTTTGTTGTTCCTCTAACCAAAAGATGATTTTTTAAAAAAAGTCTTATTTATTATCTGCACAAGAACTGGAATCCAGGTCTGCTACATGCTGGCTCCTTATATGATGTGGGGAACGTTTAGTGATATCTCAATGCTTCCAGCCCCCATATTTGACCAAGAGAATGATGTGGTAACAGTAGTTAGCTAGACCGATAATAGGCATTGAGGAGGGACACCCTCCCTCCCAGTAAACTTTGAACACCGCGTCCTGTTTCTCTGAACACTCCAGAAAGAGAAGCCTGCTTAGGATTTAAATCAGCATACGAGAGAGTGGAAGTGTGCAGACGTCGTTGAGACTCACAGAGTGAAGGCTACTTCTTCCTGGTCAAAAATAGTGACGACCTCTGGCCCTCCAAAGGTTAAGTCGGTCACAGACCATTAGCACCTCCCTTGAGGAAGTGGGCCTTGCCAATCACCTGGTCAGGGGTCTGACTTCCCCAGGAAATCTGACTCTCCTGAAGACACGCTAAGGAGAAGAGAAGACTAATTATCTCCTTAGTGAGATAATGTGCTTCCTCCGGAAGTCGCGAGCCCTGCTTCCCTTTTACTTTCCTATCTCTTTTTCTTTTTTTTCTTTATTTTTTTTTTTTTTTTGGTTTTTCGAGACAGGGTTTCTCTGTGGTTTTGGAGCCTGTCCTGGAACTAGCTCTTGTAGATCAGGCTGGTCTCGAACTCACAGAGATCCGCCTGCCTCTGCCTCCCGAGTGCTGGGATTAAAGGCGTGCGCCACCACTGCCCGGCTCCTATCTCTTTTTCTTCCAGGTAATAGCCAAAAGCAAGTGCATCCCTCCACTGCCGCTCTGGCCTTTATCTGAAGCTCTCCTCTTGCCTTTCACCGTCCTGGGGCTTGCTGACCTCCACTGCTAAACCTGCCTCCTCTCTGGAAGCCATGACCTTTTTTTTTTTTTCTCCTTTCTCTCTTTCCTCCTGGTAAGAACCAAGATTTACGCCTTGCCTACCCTGTTGATTGTCCCGAAAACTCTCAAAAAACTGACCTTGAATGTTAAATCTGGGTTTATAATGAAGAAAAGAAAAAAGAAATACCTGTTTCATTTCACTGCCTTTAGTACATTATTTACTCAGTAAGAATTAACTGTGTGAATCCCATGTTATACTGTTCTGTTATATCAGTCGCTCTTTTAGAAACATATTCAAGCTGGCAGTGGTGGTGCACGCCTTTAATCCCAGCTCTCAGGAAGCAAAGGCAGGTGGATCTTCATGAGTTTGAGGCCAACCTGGTACAGAGCAAGTTTCAGGACAGCCAAGGCTACACATAGAAAAACCTGTCTTAAAAAACAGAAAGAAAGAAAGAAAGAAAGAAAGAAATAGAAGGAGAGGAAGGGAGGGAGGGAAGAGAGGGAAGAAAGGAGGGAGGGAGAGAGAGAAAGAGAGATCCACTATACTAAATGGATAATTTTAAGGCATGGTAGCCACTAGTAATACCCTTAAATATTTTACTGCAGTGTTCTATTGATAACATAGAAACATTAGATAATGTGAAAATAAAGCATCTATCCTTGAGCCTGAGTCTGTTCATAAACTCTTTCCTTCATAGGAAAGCTAAGAACCCAAAAGGGAACCCCAATAACAACAGTAACAACAGCACCCATCATGTAAGGATTGTGGACAATACATAGAAAGTACTTGACACCTATATTTACTTAGTAAATGCGTGCTGAACTCACATTTTTTTCTTCTGAGATGTCTGAAAGAGCTCGGAGAAAATAAAGTCACTTTCAGAAGTTAAAAAGGAAAGCAGAGAAAGGGGAGAGCACGAAGCCACCCTCACTGTATTGTTTTGTCTATGGTTGCTTCTCTGAGAGCTTTTCATCCTGATCCACAGGCTGCGTGCTGCCATGAGGATGCTGGAACAGGAACTGGGTCTTCCCCGAGAGCAAACAAGGGCTCTGTGGCATACCAGGGCTTGGTCCAGGCACCCATTTAGGGTCATGATTATGCTAACTGACAGAAGCCAGGCACAGAAAGACAAGTGCTACATGGTCTCACTCATATGCATAATATTAAAAAGTTGGCTCCTGTAGTGGTCTGAATGAGAATCGTCTCCATTGCCTAGTGTATTTGAATGATGTTTGGTACCCAGTTAGTGAACTTGTTTGGGAAGGATTAGGAGGCATGTCCTTGTTGGAGGAGGATGTTGCTTGGGGGTGGACTTTGAGGTTTCAAAAGCCCATGCCAGGACTAGTGTTTCTCTCTAATTTTCGGCCTGCTGTCTGTGATCAGGATGTAAAGCTCTCAGCTATAACCTCACTGCCATGCCTGCCTGCCTTCTTTCCGCCATGAGGACAACTAACTAACCTTTTAAAACTGTAAGCCAGCCCCAGTTAAATGATTTCTTTAGAAGAGTTGCTTTGGTCATGCTGTCTCTTCATAGCAACAGAAAATTAACAAAGACAGCCCTGTAGGATCTGAGAGGAGGATGGTAGTTACCAGGGACTGAGGTGAGAGAGGGATGATGAGTCTGATCAAAGGGTGGGAGACAGTTAGGTGGGCTCAGGAAGACCCACTGTGCTGGTGCAGTGATGTAACTACACATAAAATAATATACTAGAGATTTCCCAAAGCTGCAAAAAGGATTTGGTACATTTTCCCCATAGAGAAATGATAAATGTTTGGGGAGATGGATATGGTTATCTCCATTTAAACATTACATATTTCAAAGGGCTCATATATATGTATGAGAGATGGCTCAGTGGTTAAGAGCCCTTGCTGCCCTTGCAGAAGACCCAGGTTCAGTTTCCAACATTCACTCAGCAGCTTACAACTACCATAGCTCTAGTTCCAGGGGATTTGACCTCCTCTTCTGACCTCCAGACATGCACATGGTACACAGATATACATGTAGTCAAAGAATTCATAGATATAAAAAAAGAAGTCTAAAGAAGTTAAATATATCAAACATCATTTGGAACTTTAAAGTAGGTACCATTTGTAGGTAACAGTTAAAAAATAAATTTTAAGACAGGCATAGTGGTGCACACCTTTAATTCCAGACAGGCAAATCTCTGTGAGTTTGAAGCCAGTCTGGTCTACATAGTGAGTTCCAGGACAACCCATTTCAAAAACAAACAAACAAAAAAGTTTTTTTAATAGATCTAAAAACCAAATATAGTGAATCATTCTTTTATTCCTAGTACTCAGAAAGCAGAGGCAGGCAGATCTCTATGAGTTTGTGGTCAGTGTGGTCTAGAATTTTAGGTTTTCCCACTACAACTCCACAAGAAAAAACAAACAAATTAAAAGAACAGCACCCTCCACCCCCAAAACAGTAGCTTCTCATCCACATTCTTTTCTTCTAGATTCTCTGGGACAATAATTACCCAGCTGTCAGTATAAGGATGATTTAGACGGCAGGGAGGCTGGGATCTAGCCCTTTTATGCCCTAGCCCACATGGTTGAAATTCTGATTCCTAAACAATGCTGATCCTGCTGGTCTTTTGATAAGGAAATGGGAGAAAGGAGCAGTGATGGTCAGGGGAAAATGGATGCTTGTCATTTAAAAAGTATTTCCCTGACATTTCCCAATGCTTACAGAATAACAGGCAGAACCTCCTCTGGGTAAAGAATACCTTTGAAATGTTAAGCAGACTGATTTTTTTTTTTTTTTGCCATTTTCAGTATAAGAAATTAGATTGGGGTAATTTTTCATGGAGGACAAACTAGGAATCTACAGAGAAAAAGAATGAAAGAGCACCTCCCCGCTTCTCAGCCTTCACTGTGTGGCTCTGTCTCTTCGCTGGCTCCAGTGTCTGGGCACTGATAAGCTCGGCTGCTCTCAGAAACCCATTCACCCATCGCTGCTAAGCTCCAAAGCTTCCCTTTCTTCACTGGATCCTTCTTCAACCTGCTGCTTTCCACATAGAAAGTCCAAAGAGTGACGAACAGGGAAAGAAAAATCTTCTCGATGGAGAAACAAGCTTGGGTCCTGACACATAGGGGCATAGTTCAGAACACTTCATAAAAACTCAGCCAGAGGAAGGGCTCACAGAACTCCCTGCTTCTAAAAATGGTGGCTGAAACCTGCCAGTCAGGAAAGACATCAAGTGACAGAGACTAGAAAGGCTGGGTGGACAATTTCAGATCCTCAAGGACCTCATCTAAATCAGCAGATCTTTGTGTACATCATAGAACATTCAGTTTAAAGGAAATGTTCAGAAACAACCCAGTTCTGCCTCCATTTTATGACAGAAGAAAAAGAAATGGGCAATGGTCCGAGCACCAAGAGCCTGAGCCTCAGCCGGTGACAGAAATCCATCTCCAATCTAGGTTGCATGACTCTGATAGAGTCACTTACTAAACATCTGTGAAGCCATTTTGTGCTGCGCTCTCTCTGCTCAATGCCCCAGTTTGGGGGCGGGGCTCTCTGGAGCACTCTGTATCCCTATCTCCTGGGGATTAGGCTCTCTGTGCAGAGCAGAAATGTGCACATCCAAATTCATATGATAGATGTCGAAATAGGAGAGGAATGACAATGTAAGGAGGGGCAGGAGGCTGTTTGACTGAGAGAAACCTAAGGTTGTTCCTTCTCCGTATCTGTTCCATTCATTACTGTTATTTCAATGGAAAAGAAGGAAGGTGTCTGTTTGCTGGACTGGTTCATAGGTGCATGAGTCTAGATTAAAAACATCTCCAATCTAAAAGACAAGGGGGCTGTGCATTCTGGGTAAATGTACAATGGTTCCTTCCTCCCATCAGAAAGATTTAGACAAGCCACACAGGCTTCTTTCACAGATTTATCTCCTCATACATCCCATGTGCAGAGGAAGGGGACAGGGCAAGGTTTCATTAGTGGGACATTTAAACCTCCAGCTCTTCCAGGAAAGACATTGGAAAGCTGTAGGAAGCATGGGATGAACCAGCTAAAGACAAGAGACACATTTGTAAGGGATAGAGTGCCAGTTCTCATCATGGTCACAAAGACCCCCAATTCTCAACTATTCTATGCCATGATATGTTCAAGAAGCTACCTTCTTGTTCACAGGGGTAGTTTAAGTATACACCCTGCAATCTGGGTGTAGGATCTCTGCTGTAATCTGGGTCACATCCCTTTGGTGTAGGATCTCTGCTGTAATCTGGGTCACATCCCTTATTTGGAACAGGATCTCTGCTTCTCTAAGATATGAAGTACACTGTCTCTGTCAAGGCTTTTACAAATTTTCAATCACAGAGCCCAAATTAAAATATTTTTGAAGTATGACTAAAGTTGGAAGCTGGGATGCATGATTGTTAAATTCTATTTTTTACATATCAGAAAAAAAAAAGAACTCCATATGCTTTTACCAGCTCATTGAACTGTGTTGGCAATGAGTAGATCAGTATATATCTAGGAATGACTGATACCATATGATTCTTGAATATCATATTTTGATAATGTTCTGTAGTGTTTCAAACCAACAAAACAGAACACATGCACACATGCAGGAGAGAGAGAGAGAGAGAGAGAGAGAGAGAGAGAGAGAGAGAGGAAGGGAGGGAGAGAGCTCAAAACTGGCAGTATCTGTTTTGACGGCTGCACTTGGCATTCAAACATTATCATTAAAATTTTACAGGTGACATAAGATGAAGCACCGTATCAAGCAGTTGTGTTGCCTTCAAAGGCAAACATTTTCTCATTATAATGAATGAAATCATGGTCTGGGCAGGAATGCTAGTGACCTCTAGTAAATGAACCACTGACCCATAGATAGATGAGAATCAGCCTGAGTAAATGAGGCAGAAGTTTTCCCAGCATAACGTTGCATGCTAACAGGGCAGATTCTTAGTATGATGAGACGAGATAGCATGGTCGGTAGGGAACACCTAATAGAAACAAACATCACTGCGCTGCCACACTCCTCTGCTTCGTCATTCTTCATTCTCATCTTACACCAGATGTAGAGGCTTTGAAAGTGACACCAGCATTGCACAGAAAAGCCACACACATAGACTTGTCCAGCAGAGCCAAGCAAAAGGTCATTTAAAATATCGACATTGTCAATATTTATTCAGAGTAAATCGCCGTCTGAATCTATGCTGTACAATGAAGCAGCATTAAAACAGGCACTTGAAATGTGGCCAGTCCTAATTAGGTGTGCTATGTAAACATCCACTAGGATTCGGCTGTACAAAAGAAGTAGAAAGATATAAAACATTTCAATGATTTTTATATGGATTATCTGTTTACACAATAGTATTCTGGATACCCTAGTTAAAGAAGATTATTAAGTGATTCTCACCTTTTTTTTTCTTTTATGTTTTAATGTGGCTAGCAGGGCTTATGTTGTCACTCTATCGGTCAATGATGATCTAAGCAAAAAGTCAAGACTGAGGCTCAGTGGTATAGTATTTGCCGACCTTGTGCAAGGCCTAGAGTTCAATCCCCAGCACAAGAAAAAGTCTAGACAAGCAGAATGCAGGTATAAATCCAAAAGAATTGAAGTAGGAATCTATAGCACCTGACAACTAGCCGCAAAGTGATTGATACTTTGATAAGTTGTTTCCATACCTCCTCTACAGGAGTGCTGCTCTAAATCCCAATATCTGCTTGGTAACTTTCTAAAGGAGCGCTGAGAAGCAGAGGGGACACTATGGGAATGGTTGTGTTCAGATTTTTATTTTGACTGTAGAAATGGGGACAGAGTCACATCTCTGCAGGCTCTGGAGGCCACCAGCTCTGCTCAACGGGAGCTTCTGCTGAGATGCCAGGGTGAAACCACTTACTGTTTTATAGTAGCAGGATTTCCACTTAACCTTCGAGAGCACCTATCAGAAGGCTCTCTTCTTAGAAGCAAGTTGATGAAACACTCTTGTCTGGGTACAGAGGGCATCTTGAATGAGACCACATGACCCATACGCTACACCGTGATGGGGGTGGGAGTGTGAACTTCGGAAGTGCTGAGTGTTTCAAAAGCATGTTCACAGGGAGTGTCAACACTCAGAGGGATGTGTGTTTAAGTGTATTAACAGTGTGTTTTTAAAAAATTATTTATTTATTTATTTATTATGTATATAATATTCTGTCTGTGTGTATGCCTGAAGGCCAGAAGAGGGCACCAGACCCCATTAGAAATTGTTGTGAGCCACCATGTGGTTGCTGGGAATTGAACTCAGGACCTTTGGAAGAGCAGGCAATGCTCTTAACCTCTGAGCCATCTCTCCAGCCCCGACAGTGTGCTTTTTTGAGAATTCCATGCAGATTATTTATTGTACAGCTTTCCTACTATTCCTTCTTATACTGAAATAGATTTCAATTTTATTTATTTATTGCTTAGGCAGAAAAGACAAGACATCATCTGTCTCTTTCTCTGGAATTCACCAAAATAAATGAAGTTTTAACGTGTGTTTCCCTGTATTATTTGTGTTTACTTAATATGTATATCGTAGAGTATAGAAAGGGCTGTCATCACAGAGAAAGCAAAAATGTAAGCGTTTCTTCACCATGCTGGGGAGAAATGTACAGGCCAGCCAGGAGATCAAAGGGATTTGTGAGATGGCTTTGGTATAGCAGAAACCCTGCTGGGCTTTGCTAGTCCTCCTAGAGGACTTGATTAGAATAAATTCCCAGGTAAGGCCACCGCAATAGATAGCTAGGAAAAGTAGACCCTGGACCATAAGGAGAACACATACAACTGTGGGTCCCGAAGGAAAGCAAGGCAAAACATATGGAGTACCTCGGATGCAGCACGTGCTAAGAAAACAGCGTGCTATTGTTTTGAAACACAGGCTGCGGCAGAAGTCACGTTTACCCCTCCTTCACTGTCAGAAACACAAGGCCTCCGGGATCATTCCCCGTCATTTCCCGCTTTTGTCTGACTTCCTTTGTGAGAAGCTTTATTCAGCCCGTAGTTGCCGGTGACTCACGCTGAAATCATCTCACTCATCTATTTTCCTTTTATTTATTTTTTAATACAGTTGCAAATCACACAGTATTGGGCTTTGTTCGCCCTCCGACCCCCGCCTCCAAGGTACGTAACCCTCACAGCCCAGGTATCTTAATGAACTAAAGACGTTCGAAGAAAAGTAGCTGTATCCACTTCATCAAATCCAGCCGCTGATAATTTCTGGAAAAGCGGAAGACTAATCCTCAGGGGATTTTCTGGGGCCCTATGAAAATTCCTGTCACTCGTTAGCCTATGTGGGCTGGGGGTCGGTGCCAAGTGGCTGCTTACAAGATACACGGAGTGTTGCAGAAATATAAATGGGCCAGGGCTGAAATTTAATTAGACACTGCATATGTTAATAATAAATTCAATTAATTTCACCTTCTGCCTATACTGGAGGAGAAAAGAAGCTCAGGCAAAAATAATAATTCATCTTAAATGCCTCAGCTGGGAGCCCCTTTCCTGAAGAGTAATTTACTGACTGTGTCTTCCTAAGATTGCTCTGAACCAGCCCTTTGAAATAATAACAACTTCTGGATGTGTGTAGCGAGAGATACAGCAAAGGACTGCTTATTAATTTTCATTTAATGAGCTGCCCATTCTCATGGCAATTCCTTAAAACTTCTCGAGATAAACATGTTACAAATGCCGTGGCTAACACTTCCATTTGGCCAAAATCGCGATAGACCATCTCTCCTGTTCCCTACCTGAGTTGAAGGTCAACCCGCTGCCGGTTTCTCTTCACTTGGCACGCATTTATGACAGTTATCGCGTCGGGTCGTTTGAAAACGTTTGTAGCCAAGTAATTCCAAATTGGATAAAGATGGAAAGAGAATAATTCTCGACAGCAAGGGTTTTAGCGGTGCCAGGCAGGGCAAGGAGCAAAGTCACGGGGAAAGGGAAAAGCAAGAAAACGGGGCCTTTTTTAAAGGACAAAAGGCACGAAGGTTGTTCCTTTACAGGGGTCCCATTTCCTCAAGCACCCTTTGTATCTAACATAGATGCTACGCTGTCTTGCATAATTAGTAATACTTGGGAATCTTAAGGGTTAGACTTCAATTTTCAAAGAGATCGACTAGGTAGATAGATGATAGATAGATATAGATAGATAGATAGATGATAGATGATAGATAGATGATAGATAGATGATAGATAGATAGATGATAGATGATAGATAGATGATAGATGATAGATAGATAGATGATAGATAGATGGTAGATAGATGGTAGATGGTAGATAGATAGATAGATGATAGATAGATAGATAGATGATAGATAGATGATAGATAGATGATAGATAGATGGTAGATGGTAGATAGATAGATGATAGATAGATAGATAGATGATAGATAGATGATAGATTATAGATAGATGATAGATAGATAGATAGATAGAAGATAGATAGATAGATAGATAGATAGATAGATAGATAGATGAGAGTGAGAGCGCCGTGGTCCATGGTGCGCATGGAGGGCAGAGGCTGACTTGGGGAGCTTGGTTTTCTGTTCCCATCATGCAGGTGCCAAGGATAGAACTCAGACCAATCATCTTGGCATCATATACCTTAATGCTGAGTCATCCTGTCAGCCCTTTTAAAAGGTTATGCTTTCAAAAAGCTTTACTTCGTAATAACCAATTATTTGTGACCATAATAAAAATAGCAAGAATGAAAACTTAATAAGAATAAAAAAAAACAAAGTAAGAATCAAGGGAGAAGAAGTTGCTTAGAGCCTTAGGTATTTCAAATGGCCCATGGTGGCTTGAATAGTCCTGCAATAGCCAGAGCAAGAGCCTCTACACGTCTTTGCAAGAGCAGAAAGCATTGAATAATTCAGGCGCAACTGTTACTCACATGAGAACCGGAAAGGCCTTGCTCCTAACCCACATTGCCTTATGCCTTCTCCGTGGAAAAGCCCATATTGCATCTCGCCCATGAACTTGGTCAGCTCCTCCCCTGAGGCATTGACAAGCAGAGCCCCCGTTTTGCAGAGGATAGTGGCTTTAATCCACAGTGGGGTCCCCACTGCTGTCACGACTCCGAGAGCACAGAGAAAGCTCAGCACACCGGCCATACAAAAGATGATTTTCTTCTGCTGGTTCGGCATCACGAGAAACGGCTTTGGTGAGGATGCAGTGCAAAGCCAAGACCTTTGTGAGCATCAAGAAGGAACCGCCCCTTCCGCATTTATGACACGGGCTGAAGGGACTAGCTGGGAAAGCAATGTCCTTCCTCGCAGCGGCTCCACCAGGCGGAATGCCCGTCCACCAACCGTCCTTCCTCACCCACTGTGGGCTTTGCTCCTCTTCTGCTTCTCTTCAAATAGAAATCTTTGGGTTAAGAATCTGTAGAACAAAAACTCTTTCAAAGTGCCTTCAAGATCCCCTGTCGCGCCACTTGCTAAGCAAGGTCTAGGGTAACAGATGGAGTCCTCTGGGTAACTTGAGAGAAGCCTCCCTTCCTCAGTCTGTTATCTGATTGGCTGAGCTGAAGCCTACAGAAACATGCTTGGCTCCTAGGGCTAAGTTTGCAGGAACCTGAGACATTCACGTATCGCCGAGACTAATTCTGGGTTTTGTTTGCTCTTAGCAGTGGGAGAATGGGAGCGCTGGCATACATAATAGTAATCAATTGATTTTGAAAATGTTTAATTTTAGTCAGATGAAACATGGCACGGCGTTGGGTCTGGTGTAGACACAAGATCCCAGAACTACCCAGGCTTTGTCCTCCTCACCCCAGTTCTTCCAGACCCACATTTTCCATGGGATCTACTTAGAGAAAACGTGGTTCAAATTCTTCTTGACGCAGAGAAACAAGGAGATGCAGTTGCAAGAGTACATTTATAAATGCTTTCTTTTAAAGCATTTGGCTCTATTAGTAGGACAGCAAGGGCGCATGGCTGTGGGTCCAAGGAGCTGCAGAATCTCCAAAGAGGAGAGAGCCCTGACATAGAAAACAGTGCTGTAGTCAGACAGATCCACCGCGATCAGCTGGTCTCCCAGAGAAATAACCATCCGAGAGACGAGAGACATGGCTGAACAATATCAAGTAGCAAAGTGTATTTGATTTAGGAATTCGGACTTGAAAGCTCCAGTGTACAGTGCTGTAGGGAGATCTGCGGCTTGTGATTACTGGCCTACTGGGGCGTGGCCTCTTATACTATGTACGCTGACGCAGAACCCGCCTCTGCCCCCTTTTCTCCTCCCCTTGCTCTTTTTCGCCAATTGCTCCTGAACATTGTTTGGATTTAATCTCCATCCATTGTTCAAGCAGAGAATCCTGATTTGTGAGTTTACCCCTAAATAATTATCTATCTCACAGTTCTGAGCTAGTATGGGATTTCTTTTAAGTGTCTGTCCGTTCACCACTTCTTCTGGCAGGATCACCAGTGACTTCTTAGCTCCCGGTGCCTAGTGAGGTTCCTGGCACGGGGAGTGTGTGTGTGTGGGGGGGGAATCAAATATAATAGTCTCTCTCTCTCTCTCTCTCTCTCTCTCTCTCTCTCTCTGCAAGAAAGAGAGATTGTTGTGGAGTCAATATATCATGCTATGCTGGGCTCTTATTTTTGGTACCAGCGTGACTCTCTTTCTTCTAAGCATTTCATCAACGTAGTGTTTTTAACGCTTACAAGTATTAAAATGAGAGTGTGCTGCTGCTAATAATATTATTCTATTATACAGACAGAGAAATTGAGGCCAGACAGGCTGAACAAGTTCCTGAAGGTGCTAGCACAGTTCTATAGTTGGTATGCTATTCTAAGCAGAAGAACTGGCCTATCAAATCCACATGGGCACTCAAAACCAGGTTTTAAAATATAATTAAGGCCTTGTCTTGTATGTAATTTGACACATACCAAAAAAACTCCTTTCAGATAATGGGGCTTTCCAGTGAATTCTCTACTGGATTCAGTCGTCATAGCCAAACGAGGGGAACACACTGATGCCAGGTGGCAGTTACTTGGGGATGTGTGCCCTACACATCCCGGAAAGATTAGTTTGAGAGTGTCTAGATATAATCCATCTTATTTGATCAACATATTTGGTAACTGAGGAGGGGGGGACAAGCAAACAAAAAACCAGAATACCCCTAAGCCTGGGAAAAGAAGTTTCAACCTAATCAATCGTATTAATACTTCCTTAGGAAGAATGTGGAAGGAAGGAGCCAAGCAGTTAGCATAGGACTGTGGTTAAATTAGCAAAAAACCTGCCAAAGGTGTCTAAAGTATACCAACATGGAAGACTCTGCCCAAGGACAGAGGAAGCAATCTGGTTATTTAACCTTTTAGGATTGCCTCCGTCTACCGCGAAGAACACCCTGTTTGTAGAGACATAGAAAATCACATCCTTCCTACCACACACAATTTCCTCTCTTTAGTAAACAGCAACAGTAAAAATGTTTGTCTCTCCTGAACACATGTAGATACTCACCTGAAGTCAGCCTTCGTTCCAATTAAGGGGTGCTCGGTTTGCCTGTCCGATGGAATCCCTTGCAGAGCACTGTGTCTGCCCCTCAGCTAAGGCTCAGCGTATTTGGTTTTCGTGTGGCCTTAGCTCTGAATCGCCCGATGATTGTGATGCGCAGTCAAGGCTGCACGCTACTGCCCTCATTCAGTCCCTGCATAACTTGCCTGTGATCGTCAGCCAGGCTTCTCAGGGCTGTCCTCATCCTGGTTGCTAGGGAGGGATACTGTTGTGATAAATTAGTGAGCAGGCGCTGAGAGGTATCGCTCCAGCCTCCCCAGATTCCTTCAGCACCGTGTGTATGGCTTCCTCTAACTGTCCCCATAAGTAGGGTGAGATGCAGCTACCCCTAGTTACTCTCTGTATAGTGTATTGCAGTAGTGATGGGTCCTGGTCATGCGAGGCAGCTCCCCTCGGGACCCACACCCACCTCACCTCTTCCCTGTGCAGCTTCCTTTCAGACTTGAATGTCAGCCACCCACAGACTGCATAGTAGTGTGTGATCCGCCCTCTGAGGATGATATAATGGAACCTGGCAGTCATTATGCTGACAGCCTTCTTTGGAAGTTTCGTCTTAAATGGCTTGAATGACAGCGATGACACCGTCTTCCTTACAGTCTCTCTGAGAATTTGAGTCATTAATGTCAGCAAGTTTTCACCAAGAATCCCACTGGAGCCTTCTCTTCTTTTCATCTTAACATTTGGTGACATTAAGGAAATGGAACCAGGCCTAGCCCTCTCCCCCCGTGACCCTTGGCAGGGCCCGGATAATCATAGAATTTTTTCAGAATGACTGGAGAACCAGAGAGGAAGGGACACAGGTGTAGGCCATTTTTACTTCCAATACAAACATTCATGTTTCTTTTCTTGATAATTCAGCTGAATTCTTATTATTATTACCATTTGGAGAGAGGGGGAGAGAGAAAAGAGGGAAAGAGAGGAGACAGAGTGAGAGAAGAGAGAAAGAAAGAAGGGAAGACAAGAAAACAAGGATCAAATACTCACTATGTTTGCTCCTCATCACTCAACTACACCTAGAGTGTAAGGCACAGGGTAGCCTTGGTTGTAGAAGAAAGACTTTGGGTTCCTCGTTAAACTGATAATTTTCTCTGACATTCATTTTGTAGATTTATGAACATGGTGACCAGGTCCACACTGGTGGTGCTCACATGATTTCTAAGCAGGAAAACTATGTTCCCTTGCATGAAATAGCGATGAAGAGGGAGATGCTAGGCTGTACGGGTGGCGATGAAGGAAGCCTCTGTCTCAGCCTTATACTGCACACTCCCCCGAGTGCCCCACTCCAGCTTTGGAAAGAACACAGTGGATGTTAATTCTCTCTGGGGCTAAAATGTGTCCTCTTGCTTATTTAACTTCCTTCTTTCCTGTCCTAACCGGTTATCTATAGAAGCATATCACGCTACCTAGGTGCCCTGCATGGATAGCTGTTACAATTATTAATTTGTTGATTAATGCAATCATCAAATTAATTTTGTTCTGCATTTTTATCTGACTTATCATTGGTAGTATTGATTTCTGTTTTCTTCCATATGGCTCATATGGTCTAGGACTTCTTCAACAAGGGTCTGAGAAACATACTATTCTAAGACAGGAGGCCTTTGTAAATCTATCCTATTTTTCTCATCATTAAAGGAAACTCTCCCAAGATTGATTGACATTCCTTGACTAATTCAAGTTGCTGGTGATAGTCAAGTCGCATTGTAATTCTCTAATGACTGTAAGGGGGAAAAACACTTCATAGAAAGAATTGATTGATTTATTAGAGGGAAAATTACCACATGTGCTAGACCTTGATTGCAGCTAATATTTGTAGTGCTAATTGCCTGAACTAGAGTATTAAAAGGATGGAGGGGAGGGAAGAGAAAGAAAGCAAAGTTCTCTTGGAATACTGATGACTCTGCAGTGAATTCTGGCTGAGAGGGAAAACCCAAGAGTAGGGACTCTTAGGGTTAGTGGTGTGGGGCATTGAGAAAGAACCAGACATAACACACATGCCACATGCTATGGAAAAGCAGCAGGGACGGAGGGAAGGAGCCTCCATGTGGTCTGCCAAAGAAGATCCCATCATACTTATTGGTTTGTTGTTGGCATGTCATACCAAGGCTAACCCAAGATTGGAGATGTCACTCAGTGTGAGTGACCTGTTTGGAGAGCTCAAGGCCCTGCATGAGATCCTAGCCCTGCCAACAAAATGGAGCAATGACAACAAAAACAACCCTTAACCCAGAGGGTCTGGGGAAATGTCTGAGTGAGCTAATTACCATGAGGTGGTTTAGTCCATTACCATCATGGTGGGGACCATGGCATCATGAAAACAGACACGGTGCTGGAGGAGTATCTGGATCTGGATCCACAGGCAGAAGGAAGAGAAAGCCACTAGGCTTCTGGTTTTGGCTTTTGAAATCTTGAAGCCCACCTCCCATGACGTACTTCCTTCAACAAGGTCACACCTCCTAATTCTTCTCAAGTAGTGCCGCTCCCTGATGAGCCTGCATTCATAGAAGCCTGTAGGGCCATTCCTATTCAAACCACCACACTTTCTCTATGATAAAAGCTGGGGCAGATGTGCCAAACTTTTCTCATAGTTTGATTCTGTCATTGCTAACTATTAAGTAATGATAATTTCCTAAATGACAATATCAAAATCATAGTAGCAATATTAATAAAATGGATGCTTGTAGACCCTGCTATAGGTCAGCTCTTCAAGTGTGTAAAGTCTGTCAGCTCATTTCTTCTCGGGTTCACCTGGGCAATTACTGGATTTCTCCTTTCTTATCTGAGATGTGCCAGGTAAGGTGGCAGTTTGCTCTTCAGTCAGATCACATGCATTTCTAAAATATTCTTGCAGTGGAGTGTGGGGGCCCACAGATGTGAGCCTCTTCCACCTTGACTGGAGGACAGAGAGTCTGAGCTTACTTTTGCTCTTTCAAAGTTGTTGACAACCATTATAGCTACAAACAAGAGATTCTGACCTAGGGTGTGGTTAGTTAGTATTTTGGGTATAGAGGTGGATCTGCTCTACCTGGAACAAAGAGCAGAGAATTCAATTCTATTCCTTATAGCATGTTAATGAAGTCTGCTGCCTCCCCCTCCCCTTTTTGGGTGAAGTCTATAAGCATGTGGAAAATAAACATAGATGGATTCACTATTCACTGAATTTCCCTCCCGATGCTGTTCTGTGTTTTTGCTTCTTATTTCTCTCATATGCCTGTTCCTTTTGCTTAATAATCTAATCCTCATACTCCTACCCTGAAACATATGAATTTCGTCAAGGCTGGTCTTTGACAGTGGACTATAATACAATCAGGTGGGTTTATGTCTTGACAAATCCCCAGAAACAAGAAAAATTGATTTGTGGGACATGACTGTAGAGATCTTAAGACTAATTCACAAATATATGTTCATTGGGGAGTTGGTTAAAAACATAGATAATATCTTACCCAAAATACAGTTATATATATATATATACATATATATGTATATATGTATACACACACATATATAATCATTTTAATAGAGTACTATGGGTAGAGACAACTAAAACTAATGACCAAATGAGGGGTTGGGATTGTCCTAATAGTTCATAGAGATGGACTAAATCAACAAGATGCATTCAGACTTTTAAAATGCAATCTCTTATAGAAATCTGGGCTTGCTGGCTGTAATGAGAAAAGACAATTAGGAAGCTTGGAAGGACCCAGCAGTGCAAATTGACTGTTGCAGGTGCTACTACAGTGTAACAGACACCTTTGGAGTGTCAGTATAGTCCTTGGCTCTGTCTCTGAGGAAAAGCTCTGTAGTGCCCACATAGTAATTATGTAATCCACCTTGCCCAGTCTACTGTGATGAGGACTAGCCATCTGGACCAACCATATTGTGTCTTTGGAAGCACTGGAACAAGATGATGTTTCTGTATGGGGTGCTACTTCCAGGAAATTTAGATTTAAATTATTATGAAACCTTTACTTGGGTCTGTGGTATGGCTCAAGTCCTGCTTGACTTGTATAACATCTTAGGTTTGCTCCTCACATCTGAAAAAAAAAATAACTTCTTTGTGTATTTTCTATGTGCACATACTCATTAGAAAAAAAAAGACTTAGGGACAGACTAGAGCCAGCATTGCCCAAGGGTCATTGATGCTTATGGAATATTCCTTATACTGTGAATATATGTTGTTGTGATTGGTTTAATGAAGAATCTGACTGGCCAATAGCTGGACAGGAAAAGGTTAGTTATCAGCCAGACACAGAGAGGAAACAGGAAGTGCAAGATGAAAGAGAGGTAATACCATGTGCCAAAATGTAGATTAATATAAATGCATTAACTTTAATTGTAAGAGTTAGCTAGTAATAAGCCTGAGCTCTTGGTCAAGCATTTATAATTAATATTAAGTCTCTGAGTGGTTATTTGGGAGTAGCTTCTGAGACACAGAGAAACTCCACCAATAGATGCCTTCTTCTGAAGTCTCTTCCAGGCAAGTAGCAGTGGATGGGGAGAAAGGGAGAGCATTGGGTAGTTCAGGCTACACCAGAGCTTCATATAGAATCCCCTTAGCTTAAGTCATAGTTCTGAAACATGTCCCATGCACAAATCACCAGTGTATTCATCACTTGGCTTGTCGTTTTGACAAAATATGTGACAAAGGTCACTTAGGGGGCCGGGCGGTGGTGGCGCACGCCTTTAATCCCAGCACTCGGGAGGCAGAGGCAGGCAGATCTCTGTGAGTTCGAGACCAGCCTGGTCTACAAGAGCTAGTTCCAGGACAGGCTCCAAAACCACAGAGAAACCCTGACTCGAAAAACAAAAAACAAAAAACAAAAACAAACAAACAAACAAACAAAAAGGTCACTTAGGGGAGGATGAGTTTATTTTGTCTCAGTTTAAAGGCCTTTCTGCATGATGGGAGAGGGGGTGGAAGGAGAGGGAGACGTATGCTGGAAGGCATGACAGAGAGAAACAGAGAGACAGGGACAATATGGGATCAGGCTACAAGCTTCAAAGGTTCTATCTCTGATACATTCAACAAGGGAAGTTGAAATGCATATGTTGAAAATGGAAAGGCAGGGTGAAGAGTTAGGGTTTTCAAGAGGAACAGAGCTGATAGAGTCAATACTGATTAAAGGGGAGTTTATCCGGCTGGCTTACATGGCGTGGCTTGGGTAGTCCAGGAGTGGTCTCTTCACCCCAGAGAGTCTGAGAATAGGTAACTTCTCCGTCTACGAGACTGGATGCTGCAGCTCTCCTACCCTGACACGGAATGGCCCAAACGACTCCTAGAGAGGCACTTATCTGCAGTCCACGTTAGAGGGTCCAAGAAGCTGGGTTCTGAGGGCCGTGAGGGATGACAGTGGCATTTGCAATGGCAACAGCAGCAACAGGGCAGAGGAACAGCAGGACAGGAAAGCAAACAGGTGAGAAGCGAAAGCTTTGGCCCCCACACCTCCTTAGATGCTGCCACTCACATTTAAGGTGGTTTGTCACAGATGAGCAGAGGAGCCTATGTCTTAGTTGACTCCAGAGCCCATGAGACTGGCAAACAATATTAGTAACCAGCATGGGGCTTAGCACAGGAGTGTAATGATGGAACATTTGGTAAGAGTGCCAGGTATATAACGAATGTTTAATAATGGTAGCTATTCTTTATATACTACTTCCTATTCATGCTATAGTTGCTTTCTGAACTATAGAAATGCCTCTCTGGAAAGTTATAATATTAAGGATGTTTAAAGAAAACCACTGGGCCAACAATTAGTGCTTGTTACATGTTAAATAATTTATATTGACTTCAAGTTAGAAGTATTAAACATAAGACTTAGAATTTTAACAACTTTTTGCACAAAGTCCCACTCTTTCATGACATTCTGTTATCTTTTAATGTAAGTTTTTTTTTCTGCAATCATACTTTTAAAAGAGTTACTTTTTAAGGGGCTATTTCATTGTATTTTAGTTAGTGGGCAATAACTCCCAACAATGAATTCTCCGTTGGTTTATTCACAAATTATTGTGAGCATCATAATTTACTGTAGTTTCATAAAAGAAGCAGGTCTTTTTCTTCTGGAATTTGTATCGGCTTTTATTGCGTATGGGGGTGTGTGTGTGTGTGTGTGTGTGTGTGTGTGTGTGTTACACACAAGTGCATGGTTGGGAGGATGCTATTCAACCACAGCTTTACATGCAATCAAAGTTGTCTCTTCATGTCCCTGTGCCATTTTCCTTATTTTTTAATTTGTAGAAGTAATATTATCCAGGCCACAGGAGAGTACAGTTTCTGTAACTAAGTCCCCTACTACAAGTTGATATACATACAAACCCAAGTCTGTTGGCATTTCCAGGGCACCGAATACCAGAGAGAATACATTTTATTCTTCACTTTGGGGTTTGAATGTACCTATATTCTTGGAGAGTGGCCAATAAAAAAGATTTATCAATTTAATTACTCACACCTTACACTTGGGCACCATGGAGCAATAGTTCGGTCTCGTGAAACGTTGCCCGGCAATGTGAAACACCTGGTGAACTGGGAGCATCCTCTCCAGAAAGCTCAAGGACTCCACGAGGTGTCTTTACAGAGAAAGAGCTTTGGGAGCCTGAAAAATTCACTGAATTCAGTGCGAGGACAGCAAAACTGTCTGGAGAAAGGTGCCAGAACATCAACGGTGACTGCATTGAAGAGACGTGCTGGGCATGGGGTGGGCCCTGCCTTTCCATTTCATCTGCTGCAGGTATTTATTATCGCTATTGAGTTTGTCGTTGCTGTTGGGCTTTGGGGCACAGTCTCCAGCATCCCAGCTGGTCACAAACCAAGAATGACCTTGAACGACTGATCCCCCTCCCTTCTCCTCCTGAGTGCTGGGGTTACAGGCAAGCACTACCACACAGTGGGGCAGTATAGGAACTGAACAATATAGGAACTGAATCCGGAGCTTGTGTATGCTGAATAGTATAGGAACTGAACCCGGAGCTTGTGTATGTGTGAGCTTTGTGCAGTATAGGAACTTAACCCGGTGCTTGTGTATGCTGAACAAGCACTCTACCCACAACCAAGCTGCATCCCTAGTTTGTTTCGCTGTTATTGTTTGCTTCTTTGCTGTTTTTGTTTGGCTCTCACTCATAGCCCAAACCAGTCTAGAACCAGTCATCATCCAGTCTCACAAAACTGCGATTGCAGCTGACAGCTGCCACACCTGTCTCCTTTCACTGAAAAGAAGCAGGAGGCTTTACTACCCGCCTGGTTTCTCAGTTCAGAAACTCGAAGGGCAGAATTGCCCTTTCCTTCTCATTCACTCCCGATGCCTTGTTAGTCCCCTTTCTAAATATCATCTCTCTCATCCCTGCTCCTCTGGTCCCCACACTGCTGCTGTGACAGGACAGGTGCTCATGAGCTCTGCTCTGATGCTACAGGCCTCTGAACCTGACTCCCTGAGACTCTTCACTGCCCTCCCCTCTGCTCCCACTTGCTCCGGCCCCTCCTCCCCTGACCCGAAGCAAACCTGAGGGAGGCTGTATATGTGTGAGGGAAAGGAATATATCCGAACACCCCATACCTGCCTCTCTATTCTTCTGTGGACCTAAAGCTTCTCTAAACCTCCCAGACCTAACCCCACAGACTGTGAAAAGCTTCTAATTCAAACTCTGATAAAAACCAGTCATGACCAAAAGAAAGGAGAAGGTTTCATGCTCTTACCCGCTCAACCATGTTGGTCAGCTTTACATCACTGTGAGAAGATGCCCCGGGTAATCAGTCTGTGATGAAGGGAAACTCGGTTCCTCTTAGGTTGCTGCTGTCTGATGGTTTCAGAGGTTGCCGTCCATAGTCACTTTATTGGGTTGCTCTTGGGTCTGTCTTAGCAAGCACATCGAGGCGGGAACAGGTAGCTGAAGTAATAAGGGCGGCGGAGGGGCTGCGTCCCCAACACCCCAGCCGCCTGCCCGGCTAGCTTATGCCCCGAAATAATTACACGGACACTGTATTCTTTTAAACACTGCTTGGCCCATTCTCTTCTAGGCTAATTCTCACATATTAATTTAGCCCATTTCTAATCATCTGTGTATGGCACCCCAAGGTGCGCTTACCAGGAAGATTCTAGCCTATGTCCATCCTAGGTCGGAGCTTCATCCCGGGAGCGGGGCATGGCGTCTCTCTCAGGCATCTGCTCCCTAGAGGAGAGCTGTCGAGTCTGACCTCACTTCCTCTTCCTCCCAGCGTTCTGTTCTGTTTACTCCTCCCACCTATCCTCTAACCAATAAAATGGGCCAAGGCAGTTCCTTTATTAGCCAATGACCTTCCTCCATCAGGTAGCAAAAGAGGCTGTTCACATCAAGGCAGCCTGGAAAAAGGAGAAAAGGGGCCAGGGTCTTAACATCCTCTCCAAGGGCACATCCCCATTACTAAAATCCCTCCTACTCAGCCCCATCTGATAGAGGTTGTACTACATCCCAGTAATGTCCTGGTTTGGTGACCAAGTATTTAACTCACAGGCCTTGGGGAGATACCAATTCAAATCGTGGTCTGTCGTCCCAACCTCACTTCTGGTCCCCCAGTTCTCCCGTCTAACACCTCCCACCCTGTGTCCTCTCCTGTGTTCTCATTCCTGCCGTATCCTCTCCCTGAAGAACACTGGCTTCCTGTGACAGCTCCTGCAGTTTCGTCTCTGTGGAGTCTTCCTGCTGCACTTCCTGCTGGCTTAGAAGAGGCTGATTGGATTAGAACATTATTTTTGGTTATTTCTTCCCAACACCACTGTTTCTTTGACAGCAAAGGACTTTTATGTCATGACATATCTCCTTTTAAAGTTTAGACATCCTCAGTATTTCCCACAGAAAGCAGAAAAAAAAAACAAAGTAAAGAGAGAAAGAAAGAGAGAGAAAGGAATGGGGGGAGGGGAGAACAAAAGACTGAAGACAGTTAAGAAATAGACTTACTGTCTAGCTTTATTTCTGAGTCTACAGCTAGATCTATTATTTTCTCATTTGTGTGAACATGTGTGCATGTCCTGAGTATGCACTGTGTACGGGTACATATGTACATGCGTGCATGTCCTGTGTGCATACTGTGCAAGAGTGCATAAGTACATGTGTGCAGATCTTGTGTGTGCACTGTATAAGGGTGTATATGTGCTTGTGTACTTGTCCTGTGTGTACATGCTCTGTGCAAGGGCATGTATGTACACGTATGTATGTCCTGCCGATGCAATGTGTGAGAGCATATATGTATGTGTCCTGCATGTGCATTATGTAAGAGTGTATGTACACGTGTGCATGTGGAAGTCAGAGCTTGACATAGAATACCATTCTCAATTGCACTGTTCTTTCTCTGCGAAAGCAGGAGTTTATGAATTCAGCCCTGCTGGATGGCTAGCAAACCCTGGGAATGTTCCTGTCTCCACCTCCCCACGGCTGGGATTTCAGGTGTACGCTACCACACCTGCCTCTCTACCTGGGAATCTGAACTCAAGGCCTCATGCTTAAACAGCAAGCATTTTCCAGATGGAGTGTCCTCTTAGCCCCTCTCTCCTCATTTGAATGGTGTGCTAGGCATTTAAATTGCCTTCCAAACACTGTGATTCTGAAACAATGCTTTGATTAGGCATTGTGGGACCCGAGAAAGACTCCTAAAGGCCAGATCTACCACAGTACTTCTGATAGATTGGAGAGCTACTGTTTTCTTTAGCTTGACTAGCATTCTACCTTGATCAGATTGTTTAATTTCTCTGCACCTTAAGTTCCTCAGCTTCAGCATAAGCGTCTTATGGTTGCTTTGCAGAGTAGCAAATGATGGGGGTTTGATTAAATCATGTATGTAAAGTACTTAGAGCAATGCCTATGCTATGAAACAGATACACGTTTGATTAACATTGACATGACAGTTTTCCCTTCATGTTTCTGAAGGTACATTCTCTGCATAGGAGTAGGATAAGCTGGGAAGCCAGTGTGGGCATTGCACTCAGCACTGGTTATAGAAGTATAGTATGGTGGCATTATATAGGCACAGGAAAACCCATTTGTCTGCAATGAATAAGGCTTTTAAAACACTGTGAACAAGAACAACTCGAAAAATTTCACATAACTACTCTAGTGCCTACAACAATCCCACCACCAGAAATTTATTTATACTTTATATTTATATATTTAAACATTTATTTATTAAAACAAGTTTATTTATTATTGTATTGGGTGTACTTTGTGCCCCCTTGAAATGTGTGTATTTTGACACATAAGATGAGTCATGTAATCTTCAGAGTGAGTGAACTAGCTAAGCCTTTCCTGGAGAATAGTTAGCAGGAAGAGAATTGGTGCTGAAAGCCCGAGGGATGAAGGAATGTAACCTGTAAGGATATGTCCGGTGTGCTAGGTCTGAGGACTGTGGCAATTCACACAGGTCTGCAAAGGGGGGCATCTTTGAATTGCACTGATTCCAACTAGGAACCCAATCTGCTCAAGGGCCACATCGATCAATATCAACACCCTTTGCTCTACTGGCTGGACGCTTGTGCCCAGGACCGCTAGCCTCTAAGTCAGCTTAGACTCTTATCTAAGTGACAGAAATGTCCACCCAAACTGACTTAGGCATGCATGGAATTGGGGGAGGGCTCACATCCCTGAAAATCAGGAGTAGCGCTGGTTTCAGGATGCAAAGGAAGCCATCCACGTTCAATGTCATGCCAGCTCTCTGCTCAGCCCTTTCGTGTGCTCAGATCCATCTCGAGTTTCATGGCTTGATGGTGGCAGCAGTAGTTTCATTCTGCGTGCCCCCTTCAGGTTGCAGGCAACAAGGCAAGCCTACTTTTGCTTCAGGAATTGGAAGGAAAGTCTCTTTTTATGTCATTGGCGCTTGAAGCTGTCCTGAATCCTTTTCTTAAGATGCTGCTGTGGCCAGCAAGAATGCAGAATCTAATGAGTTGTCCCTCAGTCTCATTCTACCCTTGGTGCTGGAGGGAGTTCCCCTGGAGTAATTTGAACAGAATATGGTGGGAGGTAAGCACTCCAGACAAGAGTTACAGCTGGCTTGGGAAATAGAAGGTGTGAATGAATGCTGGGCATGAGCCCACCGCCTCTCTCAACCCTTTATCCGTCCTTTCTGGGAAGCCATCCCTGACATTCCTGCATTGCACTCTGTCCCAGCTACCTATCAGAGCGAACTCAGAGATCTTGGGCTTATCCTATAGTCTGCTGTGGACTAATGAAGACTTACTTTCTTTTATCAGAACACCTCTCTTAAGGAGTTAGTCCTAAGCAGAAAAATTCAGACAATAAAAAGAAGTAAAAGACATTCAATTAGTATGGAAAGAGGAAAATTATCTGTTTACAGATGACATGATTTCTATTTAGAAACTCCCAAATCTTCACACCCAAAAGCAATCTGTTGGAACTAATAAATAAATTTAGCAAAGTTACAAGCATCAACATCAATGTTAAATACAAAATATATTTCTGTATGTGGTCACAGTACATGCCTTTAATTTCAGTACACAGGAGGCAGAGGCAGGCAGATCTAAGGCTGTGGTTTCATTATTGTTACTTTTACATAGTGCATAATTTGGAAATTATACCAAAGACATAAAAATATATACACTAAAACCAATGGAACATTGATAAAGAAAATTGAAGAAGATACTAATGAACAGAAAGGCATCCCATGTTCATAAACAAGAGGACAAAGCTGCTAAAACGTCCCTGGTACCCAGTGTAGTCTAGAGCATCAATGCAATTCCTTTCACAATTCCAGTGGTGTGTTTTGGTGGAAATAGAAACTTTTATTCCATAATAAAATTCATATGAAAGTCTAAGAAACCCCAAATAGTCAAAATAATTTGAGGGAAAAAAGAACAAATTTGAAGACATTTCCTTATTTAAAAAATACTAAGAAGCAACAGTTACCAAAACTGTGATATTTATGTAAATACAGATACACAGGGCAAGAGAGATGGCTTCATCATTTAAGTGTGAAGAACTAAATTCAATCTCCAGAACCCACACTAAGAAGCTGTGCATAGCCTGCCTGTAATCTCAGAGCTGGGGAGAAGAGACAGAAAGATCCCAGAGGCTTGTGGTCATCTAGTCTTTGCTGAGTTGACAAACTCCAGGCTCTGTGAGCAACACTGTCCCCCAAAAATATGATAAAGTGATTGAAGAAGACATATAATCTCAACCTCTATCCCTCACATACACTCATGCATCCACACATGAACATAAATATATACATACAGGCAGACACTCACAATGACCGCCAAATACCCACCACTACAACAGAATAGAAAGCCCGAAATAAATCCTTGACTATCTAGACCAATGATCTCCAACAACACATCTTTCTTCTCAGCAGCACCATGCACAACAGGCCAGAGAAGGAAACAGCCCAGGGTCTGTTAACTAATAAATGAGCAAGTGAGGATATCTACTATACGCACGATGGGGCATGGTTCAGCTTGAGAGAAGAAGGGAATCCTGTCACATGCTACAACGTGATTGAAGCTAGGGCCCATTATGATAGATTAAATGATCCAGTCACAAAAAGACAAATACTGTGATTTCACTCACTTGACTACCAAACCAGTCAAATCCACAAAACAAAACAAAACAAAAGATATAGCAGAAGTGATGACTTGAGCCTGGGAGGTGAGAAGATAGGGAGGTCTTGTTGAATGTGAGTGTAATTCCAGGTTTGCCAGATAGCAATGTTGTATTGATTGTTTTCAACCACGTGAGAGTATGATTGCCTTGGCTAATTTTCTGTTGCTCTGACCAAACACCCTGGCCAAGGGACTTACAAAAGAAAGTGCTTAAAGGAGCTCACAGTTTCATAGGGTTAGAATCCGTGATGACAGAATAGAGGCATGGCAGGAACACCTGAGACCTCGCATCATGATTCAGAAGCAGGATGCAAAGAGAAGGCACACAGAATGGTTTGGGGTTTTGAAACCTCTAAGCCCACCCCCCGGTGGCATGCCTCCTCCAACAAGACTATACCTCCTAATCCTTCCCAAATTATTCCATCAGCTGGAGACAAAACATGCACACATGTGAGTATGGGGCTATTCCCACTCAAACCACTGCGAGGACCTTGAACTTGCTGTCTTCTTGCCTTAGCCTCCCTAGTAACCTGGATTAGAGGCTTATGCCACCAGACCTAGTTGGGCCTCATTATAACTAAAAATGCCTGGGACATGGTGCTTCATGCCTGCAATCCTAGTGCTTGGGGGACTAAGATGGGACTAAGATTGCCTTGAATTCAAGGCTAGCCTGGACTCTATAGCGAGTTGAAGGCCAGCCCAAGCTACAAAGTAAGACATTTGAGACACATTATTAGCTTTGATGTTCATGCATATATTTTTTATTATCTGAGCAGGCAAAATCTGCAGCCCTCCCCATGTTGCTTGGCATGAGGTCCTTGGAAGCTTCAAGCCCCTAAAGGACAATTGACAGAGGAAAGAAAACTGGTAGAAGGGAAAGACAAAGCCCTAGTAGCCCACTATCCTGCCCAAGAAATAGATGACTATCATGGGCAACAGAAGATGGGGGTGATAGGGTTCTACCGGAAGCCAGGGACTGCAAACTGAAAGAAGATGATGGAACACTATAATTATGCTTTGCATCCGGCTAGATCAGCCGAATTTGTCTTACAGCACAGGGTATGGACGAGGAAGGTACATTATTCCAAAGGGGAAGGGGCTGGGGAGCAGGCCGTGGAGTTCTGTGCAGAGCATTTCATTCTATATTCATGGTCTCACTTCTTAATACACAGTTGGATTGAATTCAGGCTTTAGCATCATTTAATTAAACAGACGATTGTTTTTCTTTCTCGCTGGTTTTAGTGGAAAGCACCGCGAATACAATTGAGTAGGATTAGATTCTAATTGAAGCAGATTTATCTGCCCCAAAGCCAAGGGGTCCTATCTAAACACACCAGGAAGGCTCTCATTTCAATTTCATATTCAAAGAGTGTGGTGCACAGACAAGAACTTTACCTCCTCCCTGGGTTCTGGTTTTAGAAGCATGAGGGCTGGGTAAGTTTTGGGTGAGTTCAAAACATTTTTTTAAATTACATCTGTGATTCTCCATAAAACATATTAGCTAGGTGGTGTTGGGAATGGGAATGTACAGTTTGTGTTTGTTTAACATTTTCCTCCAGAAAACATGCTTGGATTCTGTTTTCATTTTAAAACGGAGCACCTATTTCATGCCTGTCACAGCAGTAGGCTAGGAGTTTTTTATTTAATACCTATGTTAATACCTACAACACAATGATGTCAACAGCATCCCATTTTAGAGCCGAGGAAACTGAGGTTCAAAGGGCTCTTACAGCTTTTTAATATTTCTTAGAAAAAGAAATTGCAGCGCTGGGATGTTAAGCTAGCCATTTCCGGCTGCAGAGTGGAGGCTTTCAGAGGATATCTCAGAATCTAAAGGAGGTAAAAGCAAACTATTTCACTCTTGCGTGGTTCAGTTTTCACAGAGTTAAACTTAGCAAGCAAATACAAACTTAGTGTCCAACACAGAGGCATCTATTCTACTTTCAGCCTTCCATCCGGTTAGATGCCCTAATGATTTCTGCTGAGATGCTCACGGCCCTTACCTAAGTGTTTCCCCCAGGTCATTTTGCAGCTGTGTCCACCCCATAGTTCAGCACTGGCAATCCTTACTGCATTTTGACACTGCTCTGGGGCTCAGCTATTGACTTCTGCTCTATCCCTGGAGCTTTTATTCTAGGGCCGGGGATTGGGGGGGTACTTCTTTGATTTTTCTTTTGAAGCAGTATTCCTCTCTTCTTTCAGATTTCAGTCTTAATAATGAGTCATGTTAGAGTCTATGATCCGTGTTGTTGCTAGAGGCCATGTTGATGTACATGCCCTGTGCTACTGCCTAAAGCCGTGTTGATGTCCCCGAGGCTGACTAGAACCATATCTGTCGGTGTCTGTGACCCTGCAGCATCCAGGGACTGTGTTGATACCCATGGCCCAAGGTTCCACCGAAGTCCATGAAAATGTTCCTTCTGTGCTGCTATCTGAAGCCATGTTGATGTGTATTGGCTGTGCCCCCTGAGGCTATGAGGATGTTCCTGCTGCCATGGAGGGCCATGTTGGTCTTTATGGTCTGCCTTCAGCTGTGAGGGTATTGGGGGAGATGACAGGGTGTGGGGAGTGTGAGGTGTGTGTGGATGTCCCTGGCCGGTGTTACCACTGAAAGCCCTGTGAATGTTTATGATCCGTGCTGCCAACTGAAGCCGTGGTGATGTCCATGGTTTGTGCTGTAACCAGAAACATTGGAGGTCAAGGATCCATGCTGCACTGACTATAAAGGGCAAGGAAGCTTCTTCTGTGACAGTGTCAATGACCGCAAGCTCACGGTTGAGAATGAGAGACTGGAGTCTTCTGTGCCAGCCTCTTCCCCACCCCCCAAAAATCTCTTAAAATTGTTTTACAGATGCTGAAGTGTAGCTCTGTGTAGCTGATGGCCTATGGCAGGGTTGGGGTGGGGGAAGGACTCGGTTTTCTTTAAATTCTGGCCACTGGGAATTTGAGCATTCTCTATTCTAAATAGACTTGGTAGTTTTCTTCTCCTCTTTTTTCTTCTTCTTTTGTTTTGGGGGAGGTCACAGGGTGTGTGTGTGTATGGTGGGTGGACCTGGGAGGACCGGGAAGTAAATGTGCTCAGAGAGCATTTCATGAAATTTTCAAATAATCAATAAAAACATGTAAAAAAAAAAAAGAAAATCAGACCAAAGAGAATACTTACTGTAAAAAAAAAGCCATTGCAGAGACTAAACAAGTTTTTTTTTGTTGTTGTTCTTGTTTGCTTTTTTTTTTTTTTTCGAGACAGGGTTTCTCTGTAGCTTTGGGGCCTGACCTGGAACTAACTCTTGTAGACTAGCTCTGGCTGGCCTCGAACTCACAGAGATCTGCCTGCCTCTGCTTCCTGAGTGCTGGGATTAAAGGCATGCACCACCACTGCCCAGCTCAAGATGGACTAAATTCGTATCTTTAACAGGGGCTTCTTAAACTGTCATGCTTAGCTAGATGTGGTGCACATGCCTGCCTATTAATGCAGTAACTGGGAAAACTGAGGCTGGAGGATTTCAAGTGCTTAGTCAGCCTGGGCTTCATAAATAGACCTTGTTTCCAAAAGTAGGTGTTGGGAGGAGCCATACAGCTCAGTGGTAGGGACCTTGCCTAGGATGTGTGGCTAGGGGTGAGAAGAATTAAAAAATAGAGCAAAGCTTTTACTCGGGAAGTTTTTACATCCGGAGTAAGATAGGTGTAGAAAATAGGAATACATCTCAAACAATCCAATATCTGATGGAGAAAAAAATTATAAAAAAATCTATCTTGAAAACTAAATGTATCTTAAAACAATTCTTTGATATATATGTATATGTATATATATATGATTTTACTATTATTAAAGACAAAACAAATTTGTGTGATAATGGTATGCACTGTTTATTTTTACATAAAGAATTAAATCTTGCTTGAATGTTTGAAGCCGTGGGGCACAGCGTCTTCAACATTATTTAGAGTTGATAGATAGTTTGATTTTATAATCGTCAGTGCCAAGAATGCTGCTTCACACAAATATGTAGTTTAAAATGACAGAAATATATTTAGGATATTCCAAAAATTGTTGGAAATTCTGGCTTGATCTTCAGCCTAACTGATGTTTTAGTGATTTATTTTATATGTATGGGTGTTTTGCCTACATGTATGTCTGTCTGTGCATCACATGTACGCTTGGCGCTTGAGGAGGCCAGAAAAGAATGTCAGATCCCCTTGGGTAGAAGTTACAGCCACCAAGTGATGGGAATGGAAACTGGGTTCCGGGGAAGAGCAACCAGTGTTCTTAACCACTGAGCCATCTCTCCACTCCAGCCCTTCTTTAATAAATGAAACTCGAGTGAGAAACTCAAGAAGCAGGTTTTAAAATCAACGTTCTAACTCAATGAAATCCAAAGATATGTTAATTTGATGCTTATATGCTGAAGAAATGCAGTAGAAAAAAATATTAAAGTCTTTGCTTTCCATCGTCAAATTGTATGTTTGTATAGGAGCAGAAAACTTTGCATGCACAGTAAAAACACAACAATTAATGACACTCGATTGCTTTAAATCTGCCTTGCGGTGTTTCCGGCAGCATTTTCTGATACTGTGTGGTGTGACGGCAGAGGCAGGGCAGCGTGCATCTGCTGGAGGGCAGAGCCAAGGCTGCAGCGAAGCCTTGTGAGGCAGTATAGGTCGGCACGGGCAGAAACATCCCGGGTTCATTATGCATTTGATCTTAAATTTAGTCACTGCACATTCAAAATCTTTTTGTTACAAAACTTCCATGATTTCATATTTAGTTATGCTACCTGTATGGGGTGGCAACCCACAGCCTAAGAGGCTGAGGTTGGTCCTAGGGCAAAACAGTCAAGCGAAGTCTAAACATGAGGTTTACACTTGTTCTATAAACATTAGGACCTGAGTTTGATCCCCAGAAGATATGGAAAGCCAAGCATGGTGGCATGTAATTTTAGCACTGGAAAACAAAGACAGGAGGAACCCTGGGGTTCACTGGCGGCCCGCGTAGTGTAACTAGCAAGAGACCCTGCCTCAAAAACACCAAGATGGACATCTCATGAAGAACAATTTCCAACATTGACCTTTGGCCTCAGCAAACACACACAGGTATGTAACCACTCCCACACAGATACAGACAGACAGACAGACAGGCAAAGAGAGAGAGAATTTAGAAAATGTTTAGCTTCTTGTCAGATGCATAGCACAAGCTCTTAAATATCAGCAATTCTTGAGTATTTTGGAACATACTTATATATTAAATTAATTTTTATACCTGTGGCCTACAAAATACATTGCAAGGTATATTTGTCCTAAATGATATATGGGCAATGCTAGTATTGGTTTATGTCCCACTGGCACAAAGATTCTATTCTTTCACTTTCTACAATGCCTCTCTCTCTCTCTCTCTCTTTCTCTCTCTCTCTCTCTCTCTCTCTCTCTCACATACACACACACAAGTACACTGCTATTAAGACTGCAAGCACTGAATTAGACTTATTTTTAGCATATGTGTGTCAAGAGATAACTTCGGCATTTGTCTAGGCACTTCTGATGATTGGAAGCATTCACCAGAGACTGGCCTCAGACTTAATGTCTACGAGGACTTCTTCTCCATATCTACAGCCCACATTCTCTGTGTGTGAAGGTGTTCTGAGGCTAGAAGAAAAAGAGCAAGAAATAGGGTTACTTGCCAAAATCTTTGCCCCTCATTTCTTCTGTGTTCTCATGATTCTGGCCCTGTCTGCATATAGCTATAGACTCTATTAATTGCTTCCTTTTGCAGGTCTATAGTTTTTGCTGGTTCCACTAACACCACTTCCAGATTTTGCTGTCTTCAGGATTGCGGTGGCATGGGCTTCACCTTGCTGTCGGTCTCTGGGTGGTTTGGCATCCTTTGTGAATCCCCTTCATCTGTCTATACCTATAGCTTAAAGCTTAGATGAATCCGTTTCAGTCAATCCTCCTGAGAATGCCACCTGTTTCTTGCATGATCCTTTCCTGACAAGGTGTTTGCTTCGACCTCAAAGAATACGCCCTGTGGTCATTCTTGGCTGCATTTCTTCCTATATGTCCTGGTACTCTGAGACAAAAGATATTGCTTTTGCTTTTTTAGAGTGGGTCATGACAAATGTCTCTGTAAGCCATTTCTTCTTATTGTAATGCAGCCATCACGCTGTATAAGCTCCCCCTGTAATGTGCTTCTTGACCCTGCCATTAGTTTCCTTGAGGTTGACTTGTCCTATAGAATGTTTAGTCTCTCCTTAAGACTTTTATGCTTTCCTGTGTGTTTATATAACCACTTAGTCCCGTCTGACGTAGCTCTAGGGAAATTCTCTGTGCTCATTGCAAGCTGAATTGTCCCTTCCTATTACAGAAGATGAAAACATGACTCCGTTCAAGCGCGAGAGCAATAGTGCTCCAAGACATTAAGAAGGAACTGATTTTCAGTTCAGGGGTCCATTCCTATTCACGAGTCCTCCAGGGTTTCCGCAAGTTTGCACAGATGGTCGTTCTTCTAAAAGAATATCATTTCCCCCTGGGGATATATTTAATCTAGTGCTTCTGAGAGTGCGGAGGAACACGGGAAAGACTCACCCTCACATCGCTTATCCTCACTAAGGAAAAGGAAAAAGAACGGGCAGATGCAGAGCATCCCTAGATTTTGTTCTTTATACAGCGCAAGCACAATCTCAAGAGACTGACTACCGGTGGCCAGACCTGGAATTTCAGGGACAGTATTGCCATGAAAAACAAAGGCCGTGCCCTTGTCCATTCTGATAGTTATGGCCACCTGTGATGGGCTTACACCCATGGATACTCTAAGGGTGTTGGTTTGCTTACTTCATTCCGTGCACCCATGTCTGTAAGCGCCTTCAAGGGAAGCCCTACTTGAGGAGCTAGAGATGCTTCTTTAAGAAATAACTGCTGTATTCCTGTAGCTAGTAGGAGAGGCAGAAAATGAACACACAGGCAACCAAACATATATACACATATATGTCATGATCTAGTTAGCAGTCAGTGCTTCCAGGAAGTACTACAAAGTAACTCTATTATAACCAATAGTGTAAGTGTGCAGAAAAGAATTCACACAGCAGCCCCAGCTGCAGTAACTACAGAAGCTGTCTTCAATGCTGACTCTTGGATTATGTCTGGGAATGAGTGGTAAACAGTTCCCTGAACTATCATAAATTTTCCATCAATGATAACAAATGGTTCACTCTAAAATTTTGTGCAAAAATGTTTGATCACAGAGATACTTATACACCTATGTTTATGGTGGCATTCCGTTTACAATAGTGAGGAAATAGAACCAGCCTAGTTGGTCATCAGCTGATGAATCAATCGATAATGAAAGTTGCACAGGTAGGCACTGGAATTTTACTCAGAGGTAAAGAAAAATGAGATTTCAAAATCTGAAGGAAAATAAATGGACCTGGAAAATGAGAAATTAAAGGAGGTAACCCAGAAAGACAAGCATGGTCTGTCCTCTTTCTTAAGTGAATTCTAACATCTGACTTTTATATTTGTGGAACTGAGTAAATATATATTCCAGGGATCTAGAGAGGGCTTGTGAGAAGGGAGAAGGGAGGCTTTAATGACAGGGGTATAGAATGTGACCCAAAAGTGGGAGGGAGAATACTGGGAGTGAAAACGTTTATGTGGGGATGGAAAGACAAGTGGGTAAAGGGGCCAGGCAACCAAAAAATGTCATAGGGACACCTGATAATTCATTAGCTAATTTTTAAATAAAATTTTGAAAGACTTTAAGTGGAAGTATACTACATGGTTAGATAAAGTTCTCCCAGAAGCCTTAGGCTATTAAATGTACATTTCAGCACTGTGGATGGGTTAGCTCCCTATAAATTTTTAGTTAGAGGCACTCTTGACGATCCCAAATCAATCCAGGCAATTGCCACTGCTATGGGTTCCCCATCAGAAGTAGATGGTAAGACCCAATTACTAAAAGGACTACTCTTTCTGGATGCAGGAACAGAGACACTAAGCTGGATCTAGATTGGAATCCTCCTCTGTGCTAACTCCCATAATGCCAGATCTGCCATGGGAGAATCATTATCCACAGTTTTCCTCAGCTGTGGATCCTGTGTGCAAAACTATCAACTGGCCAGGAAAGATGTGCCCATGGATGCTTCATACCAAGTCTGTCAAGGAGGAAACCAAATACTTCCTAATTGGATCCAGACTCCACAAGAAGGACTTGACATCTGGCACCGTAAACCTAGTCAAAATTATGCTTCTGAAGAGGTCACACGCTTTAGTGGGAAATCTCCTTTGCTCAATGGACATGAAGTTTTTGTTAAGTTGCTTTCTACACAACTGTGCTGATGGCGATAGATCGGAGCTGCTGCTAGTGTTGGTTAGAGGAAACTTCTTTTTGTAGAGGGCAATAGAGACTGGAGAAACTCAATACCGGTCAAGGTGACAGCTAGATGCTTAGCCATGAATGGGGCACATACATCACTCCCTTCAAATTTCAGGAACTATCACAGGCAAATCAGAGGACGGACATGAGATCCCGAACACTGACGTCTTTGCCTGCCACACACACTCTCAAACTCATAATTGCACTGGTTACTTGCAAAGAAACAATACAACATTGAGTTTATCAATATCTTCTTATGGCAGGGAGAGGGGGTTCTGAGAACCTTCCCACCCCAATAGTGATGGGTAGTTGCTGGGGTGGGAGAGTTTCATTAGTGGTATCGCCACTGGTAAGGTGCCCATACCTTATAAACCACCTCCTGCCCGTGCTCTAGTGTGCAATCCTAGCCAAACTCATTTGGTCGTTATAAAGAAAGACATGAAAGTGGAAGGAATACAAAATAGGAAAGGGATAGAATCAGCTTAGTGGGAGTGGGAGGACAAGAGATCGGAAGGGGTGGCTAATGTAATCAAAACATATCACACACATATATGACCCTGTCATGATGAAACCATTTATAGAATTGGTACATACTAATAAAAATTCAATAATAAATAAATCAATATGTTTTCTGAGGGATACCGGATTTCCTTCTGGATTTTGGCATGTGCTAGGCAGAGAATGCCTCTGTGTCCAGCCCCTGCGGAGTACCTTAGACACGGACTCTAGTGAGCATGCCTGGCAGATATTTTGCTCATGGCAGCAAGAGTTGATACACCCTGAAAGTCTGATGGCAGGCATGCTGGGTCCTGTGACTTCACCCCTTGGCCCTCTGCCTTTGCTAGCTTGGTGTTGCATCCGTTTAGGGCAACAAATCAGCAGCCATATGCTGAGACCTGTGATGCCTTCTCATGATTATAAAACTTGGGGATACCCTGGGGACTCAAAACTCAGCTGGAGACCTGACCAAGGTGACTTAAGGAACAAGGAGTTTATTTTAGCTCAGAATTCCAGGTTACCGGCCCACCATGGCAGGGAAGTCACAGAGGCAGGAGGCTGAGGTGGCTGGCCACATCCTATGACCACCGAGGAAGTGACCAGGAAAGAATGACTGTGTGTAGCTCACTTTCCTCCTATTGGGTCCACCAGATAGAGTGGGCCTTCCCATCTCAATTGACTGAATCCCAAAAGTCTCTCACAAACACATCCAGAGTTTATTCTCTAAGTAATTCTATATCCTGTTAACCTGACAAGCCATTTCAACAATCACACCGGAATTTATAGAAACAATGGGATGAAAGAGTGTTTGTGGAATAGTTTAGAGTGATCTCTTAAAGGCAGTGGAGTCTCAGTAAAGCTTACGGAAACAAGGCCAAATAATGATAATAAAATGATGATGATGGTGATGTGGATGATGATGAAGAAGATGCTTACGATGAAGATGAAGCTGATGATGAAGGACACTAACTTGTGTCCATTCCCTCAGCTCCCATCCCCTCAAGCTCCCTGTGGTTTTACTGTTAACTTCCAATTTCTCTGTTGAAAATAACAGTGGAAAGGATCACTAACGCCCCAACAAGACTTTCAACAATTTCTGGGCTCACAGTGAAACTATCAGACTCCTCATCCTTGAAACTTCATCAGGGACGTTTCTCTCCTCGTTTCTTTCCATTTATCTGAACACAGTCTCTGTGGTGTTTTGAATAAGAATGGCCCCCACATAGGTTCATATATTTTAATGCTCATTCACTAGGAAGTGGAACCATTTGAAAGAATTAGAAAGAATAGTAGTCACGGTCTTGTTGGAGGAAGCGTGTTACTGGGGAGGGCTTTGAGGTTTTAAAAAGCCAATGCCAGGCCCGGGATATATCTCTCAGACACTGTTCCAGCACCTGCCTGCTTGCAGCTAGGCTTCCTTCCCTGATGATGTAGGACTCTCAGTTACTTCTCCAGCACCACGTCTGCTTACATACCTCCGTGCTTCCCACAGTGATGACAATGGACTAAACCTCTGAACTGTAAGCCAGCCCCAATTAAATGTTTTCTTTTATAAGAGTTGTTGTGGTCGTGGTGTCTCTTCACAGCAATAGAAACCTTAACTAAGAGAGTGACTCTTCACAGTGGTAGAGCAATGACTAAGACAGTCTACCTAAAGGAATCTTGTTTACATTTAATGGCAAGCTCTAAAACCTGAAGCTGACAATGTGACTCAATATTAGAGCGCTTGCCTAGCATAGGGGTTCAACTCTTCATACTATGGGAAAAAAAACTTAAAGTTCAGTACTCAACCGCATACTAGGGTTATATACATACAAATGTGTGTGTGTGTGTTGTGACAGACTTGGCTCCAGTAGACAACCGAGCATTGAATTTTAACATTTTTTTCAGTAGTGTGAGGGCTTGAACCCTGTTACTGATATATATATATATATATATATATATATATATATATATATATATATCAGTATTTTATATGATATTTTTACCATCTATCTATCTACACATGTACATAGATGCACACACATATCATATCAGACATAATAAATACTGCTAGAGTAATTATGAGGAGGATTTAGCATTGACCTTGATATTCCAAAGGGAGTGAAGTCAATAAGAAACTCAAACATATGCGCCTATTTGAAGGAGTCTGGCAGTCTCAGTGGCATACTGCTATGGGAAGATGGAACCACTCTAGGGTCAGAACTCCCAACTTAGCAGAATCTAGAAATCTTTTTTAGTTGAAAAATTCTGATTTTTAATTATTGAGCACAAAGTCACATTTAGCTGTGTCAATCAAAATAATATGCTGACCTTGTTTGTAAACTTTCCTTAAGCATTGATGTACCTCGAGCCGTTAGCTGGCCCCGTAGCTGTATTTTCTTTATGGATTCTAACTCTGGCTCAATGCCCTCATGATTTTAACTCCCACGGAGGAAGTTAAGGTCCTCATTACCAGCTTGATTTTCCCTGTGACAGTCAGGTTCATAAATTCATTACATGTTGCAAATTACGCTTGGATGTTCAGATCTAATTCAAATTCCACACGCTCAAAGTCAAAGTCATATTTCCTCAAATATCTCTTTCGTTCTACCAGTCATGTGTCACCTACCTCTCGACCGCTTCTTCTACATTGCCGGAAGTTAATTTTGACTTCCGTCACCACCTTTGTCCATTGTCATTCTCCGCGCTCTCTCCACAGTCAGTGGATTTTATCTGTCCTGTTCGCCTACCATTGTTTTAGTTCAGGGCCCAAATATCTCTTTCCTGAACTTCATACTGGGCTCATGAGCATTCCTAACACAACTGCCTATGATCAGGGTAGTCAGATTGTAATTTGTTTTGGTTTCTGGCCCAAATAGAGGCCAACGTGATAAACACAAATCTGATACACACACACACACACACACACACACACATACATACACATGAATACACACACACACACACACACTCATACATACACACACTCATACACACATCCCTTAAAACCTTCCAAGGCTCCCAGTGCTCACAGAGCTAAGTCTCCATTCAAAGGCAAAGCTTTCAGCTTCCCCCTACTTTCTTGAACTTGATGCCAAGTACTAATGGCTTCTCACACACTGGTGCTTCCTGCCTCCTTGTAACTCTTTCCGTTCTGTCCCCTCAGATTCCCCCCAGAACCTTCTAATCTTCATTTACTGTTCACAGCAGTTCTTTCTGAGAGCCTTTCCCCGACTTCTAATTTGGGCCAAGATCCTTCATCTGTGTCTTCAGTAATTAGGCCTAAAAGGTACCACTCTTCCCATACTGCATTGTGTTTGTACAGGCATCTTCTCTCTCCAGCTGGAAAACTGCCTGAGGGGAAGAATCAGACAAATATAGTCAAACTAAACTAAAGCCCCCATAGGGGAGGTAAACGATATAGCCCAAATATTTAGTAATGAAAAACATTCCCAAGTGTCAGAAAGAGACAGGATGGATCCCTAACACACTAAGGAAGGTCAGTTCAGGACGGAGTTCAGGTATACTTAGGATAGCAAAACTATGGGAAGAAAATAGAGCTAAGTGGTAACACACTGACATCCTGAGAGCTGGGGTCATCACCTCGTTGGACTATAGAGAGATGCAATCCTGGGCTGTGGGGTTGCAGTGTCCCTGTCCGGCTCTACTGAGGGAAATGCCCTGCTGTTCCACGTGCCGCTCAGCATCCATCCAGTATACCGTGTCCTGTGTCTGGATGCTTCCTGTCTGCTTGACCAAAGGAGGGGTGAGAGCTTGTCGTGAAGAACCGCGGGTGTGTGATCTTCAACACAGAGAGCCTTCGTGGCCACCTGAAAAGAACGTTGAAACATGAAAGGACTTTGATTTGAGGAAGCAAAATTATCTTCTCATGAGACGTCCGAGGATAAAACCGGCATCAGTGAACAAAAGCTATAGGGACGCAAATGACAATCTGCTGTCAAGGACAATTGTCTAAAAACAAGCCTTGTCCAGAACGTAATGAGGTGATTCACGAAGTAATGAGCATCCGTCCCTTGGGGTGTTTGAGAAGGAGCCAAGCACCAGCTGCTGAGGCAGTCTGGGAAGGGGTGGCAGCCTGAATGAGGTGACCAGAAGATGACCTTCCAATGGGAAGAGTCCAGAGTTAGGAAACTGCCTTCTTTTCTAAGAAGGTAAAAGCTACTTTCTCAGGTGAAAATGTAGAGAAACAGAGCGGCTGCTTTTCAAGTTCACCAATTCAGCCAACACGGGGCGGTGTCCCTTCCACTTGGAAAGCCTTGCCTTCCGCCTCCCTGTGTTCTCCAGTCCTGCTCTCCTCGGGCTTTGCTCTTTACCCGCAAATAGATCCTCCAGTCTTTAGTCAATCCTAATTCTCCTAGTTGTCGGTTGGAAGCATCACCCCAGCCCCTGGCATCCACATATCCAAAGGGTCTAGAATGTTCAGGTCCAGGATTCCTCCCCCATCTCTCTCCAAACCCTGCTCTATCTCAGAAAGCCCCTCAAATGATGACCCTTGCCCCAGAGATTCTCAAGACCACTCCCACAGAGTGTTTAAACTGCCCCCCCAGAAAACAGACATGTGGTTTTCCAGTCTTCCTTTCCTGTCTCCTCTTAGGGGGACTGCAAAGCCATCTGGGAGCATTGTATCCATTAAACCCTGGCTTTCTCTAATTTGGTTTGATTTGGTCTGATACGGGTTATTGCCCTGGCGAAGAAGCTTATCAGATTGCAGAGACTTTTCACTAGTCTCGTTGCTATCCATTGTCCCTTGGTGCTGCAGAAGTATAAGAGCACACCTCAGAATCCTTGGCAGACACAATTCTGGCAAGCTACACAAGTGTGAGTGATTAACCTGTAGGCATCTGCTTGCCTGGCCTGTCACCTGGGTGCCCTGTCCCTTTAAGAGACAAGCCCCGCCCACTCCCAATCTCCTGCTTCCCACCTAAGAAAGGGAGCTCTGGGCCTCCACTCCTCTCACTATCTCTGTCCATCATTCTCCTGAAGCAGCCTCTGCTTCTCTCTCTCTCTCTCTTCTCTCTCTTTCCTCTCTTTCTCTGTTCCCCCCTTCTCTCTTCCATTCTATTCCCTTTTCCATAATCCTTATTCCTATACCATTCCCAATACTCACTAAAGGAATTCTACACCCAAACTCTCTCTGCCTGGCATATCTGTCTGTCTCCCACCTGTCAGGGGACCCACAGCAGCCTCGGGTCACCTGCCGCCACCCCTCGTGGGATGGGCTGCTAGTCACTCACGTCATGAAAGATAACATAGCCTGCACGCGAGAGCTGTCAGCGCTTTATTGGCTCCCTCATGCTTGGAACCAGGATGGGAGGGAACTTCTTGAACGAGGTTAAGCTGTCCTTTTGATTTTGATTTAAGCATTGCTGGGGGTTGAACCTGGGGCCTCGGGCGTGCAAGATAAGCCCGTTACCACTGAGACACAGCTGCCTTTCTTTTCAGCTAATAGTTTCCTAGGAGAGAGGAAATTTGGAGAGTTGAGCTCATGAGAACACCAGAATAAGTGATTAGATGTAAAAATCGGAGTGAACATGTCAGTTTAACTAAGTTTAGTTATGCTAGCTCTTTACAAAAGAAATGTTCTAGAAGCCAGAGGTAGGCTGACTCCACGGCCGTGATTTCCATTGTTCCTTGCTGTTCCCTATTGCATAGTTCATCTACTTCTGGTCACCTGACATGGACGGTGAGGGCCCCCCCCACCAAAGGATAGTGGGTCCAGAAGGAAAAGGGACTGAAACACTCCGAGAGTTCTCCATGCCCACCATAGCCCCTTCTATCTGGTCACTGTGGGTCCCCGACCCTCTCATTCTAAGGCCATCACTGACTCCAGCTCTATATCCATTCCTGGGCCCTGAGCCCCTGCCATAGAACTTTGGAAACCAGCAGACCTGAATTGTAATGCAATGCTTGCTCTACGTGCTAAGCGCTACAGTATGGTTCGCGAGTTGGGCAAGGGCCTGGAGATTGAAACACACACACACAAACACACACACACACACACACACACACACACACACACACACACACAGAGTAACCCCAAGAACGCCTCCTTTATTGTGTTCTAGGGCAGCTTGTATAGGGTCACACACACACACACACACACACACACACACACACACACACACGAGTAACCCCAAGAACGCCTCCTTTATTGTGTTCTAGGGCAGCTTGTATAGGGTCTCCTTGACTAACGGCCACACCCTAACTCTCAGCTCCAAGCCCACCAGAAACCACTCCCCTGCCATCAGGAACTCCTGAGGGTCTCGTGCTCGAAGCAGGTGTAAGCACAGGAAAACAAGTTGTTTACTCCAGCAGGCAGGGGTCACAGGAAATTCAGGGTCTGGGGGTCCACGGTCCCCAACACTGAATCACTCACTGTAAGTTTGTCTGTACTGCCATCAAAGCCAGACAGTTTGACTCTGTCCATCCCCACATTGAATGTTCCCAATCCTCAAGCCTGCCCCCTCTATAGCTTTCCCCTTACTCCTCTCCTGCATACCCCAGTGCAGCAGAGAGAGCAACCACTCAGCCAGGACACTTGTCCCCTTGGCTCTTGACTGAGACCCCCTCCTACCTCTCTGCCCCATGAGTTGGCCTCCTCATCTCTGACTTTTGTCCCTCTGACTGCCTTCAGGACACACTCAGTGAATGTCATCACACACCTGGTCGTCTGACTCACTGGACATCTGTCATAACCGTCACCTCCCGCACCTCCCCCTCACCTCAATCCTTTCCACACAGTTCTCATTACCAGAAAGTGTTGAGAAGCAGGGACGGCCAGGAGCCCAGCAGAGGTGGCCGACTGCTTGTTAGGCTTCTGCTAGATGAACAGAAAAGAAAAAGATAGTTCGAGCCAACACAGACTTTGTCTTCTGGGCCTGGAGCACTGATGCATTAGAAACTGGTCCACCAATTCCGATCAACATTCTTCCCGGCATAGCCCACTGAGACAGATACCAATAGTTAGATACTTCCTGGTGTGTGACTCATGAAAACATAGCAAATGGGTGGATGTGTATCTTTGACAATGAAGGCATTAAAACGAAACAAAAACAAAAAACAAATCATTAACCATTAGGAGCCCCTGAGTAGCTTCAAAGTTTAAGCTTATGCTTCATGAAGAACACCTAAGGGATTTTCTGTCTGCTAAATTTTAAAATAGCTGATTTTACAGGGTTTTTTCCCCCACTGATACACTGATGAATAAATTTGACAGACTAATACTTTTTTCTAAGCAGCATAGCTCCAACTCTAGCAGGCTAGGCATTTTCTGCCCCGTCACGGCAGATTGTTAGGATTGGGTCTAAAGCCCCTTCGTAAGCCCAGTGATCGCTAAATCAGCACTTGTTTTCCTGGCCTTAGCTGTGAACTGCTCATTTGGCAAAATGCCGCATGGTTAATCATGTCCTGGCTTCCTAAATCTCTCTGTTGTTAACGAGAGCCTTCATTTCCTGGGCCGAGCCGCTCCACAGTGTTCGATAACTGAGACGTAAAGACCGGAATTTCAGAGAACGTGACCGTTCCTGCGCAGGTGACTGGAAAGCGATAAGTGCCGGATTCGTCTCGCGTGGTCTAGTAATTAGATTTTGATTACAAGAAGAAGGCTGTGCTGAGATGGCATAGGCCGGAAAGATTGACGTTTGATCTTCCCCAGTCACACCTACAGTGGTACCAGGTTCAGGGAGGCTGCGATGCTTGCGGTTGCTGACCTCAGGACAGGGCAGCAAAGCTGATTGCAAACCTAATCAAATGTATCGCTGTTGTTCTCAGCTGACCTAAGAGTAAGGAAATGTCATAACCATTTAAATATAAACCTTTAAAACTGTATACTAAAAAAGAATGCTTATGTGTATTCACAAAGGCTCCAGGGAAGTCTTGAGTTTTACGAAGCTTTTCCTTAAAAAGGGGCAGGTCTCGAACCTGTGACAAACGGCTAACTCAAGTGCCTATTTCATCTATCCAAGTGGCCCTGGCCACCAGGTTCTCCCAGCATCACTCAGTCCCTACCTGTTACAGGGTTTGACTGGCATACCCTGCCCTTTACCCCAGATTTCTCCAGCCCTGAGACTGAGCTGCCCTTTCCCCAGCTGCCCTTCCCGTATAATCTAGTCATTTTAGTTGTCTGACATTTTTGTCCTCTACTCTCCTGGCTCTCCACTTCCTCTGGTCACATGGCCCAGCTCAGGGTCATGTTCACCCTGGACTCTTCCAGATGTCTCTGCCTCTGGCTATGCTCTCCCTTTAACCTACAGTAAACCTTTTCCTCCACCATGCCTAGCCATGCCCTTCCTTTTCCTTTCTTTTATTCATCCAAAAAAGGATGGCAAAGTACTAGGAGGTCAGCGTGATGGTGGGAGGATGGTTGCTAAGGGAAGAGAAAGATTTTCTTCCTTAGAAATCATAAGGTTAAATGAGACCATCTAGAGAAAGCATGGTAGCTTGCTTGGCAAATGAGTAATGAAGTTTAGTGAAAAGGGGGGCGTAGAGAGGGAGAGGTTAGCTAGTGTCTTGATAACATACAGTCATGCCAGATACTCTGATTTCTTTTCAAGCTTCTCCTCTCTATTCTGGCCAGTGAATGAAAATGAGGACATGACCACTCCAAGGTATGGTTGAGGAGAAGTTTTTTTCGAAGGAGAGACCAGTCAGAGGCATCTAGAAGAATCCAAACTGGACATAGTCAGCAGAATAGACCAGATCATAAGGAAAGAGAACAGGAGAGCAAGAGAGGAGGAGAAGAGAGATGGATGAGAGAGGGGACTGGGAGGGGAGAAGAGCCATGAGACCAAGAACACAAGGCCAAAATGACTGGGTTTTCATAGGAGTCAGAAGTTGGGGAGGAGGTTTAGGGTAGGGGCAGGGTGAGAAACCCTGGGAGGAGCCAGGACCCCTTAGAGAAGGGGCAGTTGCCTTGCAGAAAGAGCCTAGAGGCCAGCCTGGGCTCTGGTATGTTAGTTGACACTGTAGGAGTCTTCTGTCCTGGGTTTCTTTGCAAATCAACAGATAAAAGACTTAACCCAGCAGGATCCACCATCACCAGGACTTCCATACCTGGTGCCTTCAAAGCTCTGGGAGTAGCCTGGAGGGTACCAGGACAGAGTGAGGTGTTTTCTCCCAGGCCCTTGCCTCTGGCTGGCTTTGTTTTACCAGTCCAGGTTCTCCCTCTCACAGAGGTCTCTTTTCCTCAGTCTCCCTCCAGAGAGTTCTGGCGCGCAGGCTGCTCTCAGACCTTCTTTGGAGCTAGGGTGTTAACAATCTTACTGTTGCTCATCCTTGGTCACTGACAATCCCTTGTGCCTTTCTGATACCCAGCCCACACTACTATCAATAGACATTTATAAATGGCTTCTTGTTGAACTATTCTAGGTGATAGTATTTGGACCCTTACTTGGGACATAGCCACATACTCCTTAACCCTCTTGCAAGTGACATTGCCCCCTGTGGAGTCTGTGCAGGATACACCCAGACACCAAATTCGCAGCACAAAGGAGCAAGTTTGTGTGTGTGTGTGGGGGGGGAGGGGTTAAGGAGAAAAAGGAGGAATCTATGCTAGGGTGAGTTGGTAAATCATAATTGAACATGTTAGTCAAATTATGAATTTTGATGGTTTGACTTTGGTGTTTTGTTTCAGGAATGAGTCAGTGGCCAAATGAACCTTGGGGGCTAGATTTAGGAATGTATTCTAACAGTTTTTAGCAAGAGGGAAAAGGGGAAAACCTGTTGCCATCATGTTTGCCATGCTTGGTCCTGCTAGAGCTTTTCACACAGCTACATCCCTTTACTCTTTTCCTGCCTCTGGGTCCCAGAATACAGACTTCCAGTTTAGCCAGGGGCATTCACCATTAAGAAACCACAGGGTAGGGGGAAAGAGAAATGGGTTATTTACTCCCCACCACAGCTAGGCTTTCCCATGTCAGTTGCTGTGTTCCTCTATATGAGACCATGTCTCCCGCCTGAGGCCCCTTCCCCAGGGTTCAACTGTTACCCAGTGTTTTATTGTATCTTTCTGACTCTATGGATGGAAACAACAATATTATAGTACGGTGCTGTATGACTGCCCCTTTCTTGCAAAAATAATCTCTGCGTTAAACTTAATTATTTCTAAAGTGTATCCATTTTATGCCAGACTCCTAAGTGATATAGTTGTTACGATTTATGATTTATGGCACGGGTGACCCTTGGCAGTTCCGGGTGGGAGACAGACAGATACACCATGCAGAGAGAGCTTGGGTATAGAGTTTATTTAGTGGGTATTGGGAAGAGTATAAGGGTAAGGGGGTTATAAAGGGAAGAGAGAAAGAAGTGGGGAGAAGGAAAGGGGAAGACAAAGACAGAAGCTTCCTCTTCAGAAGGATGGAGAGGGGGGGGTGAGATCAGCTTGCCTAGGTAGGAAAGGCAGGGAGTGAGGGCAGAGTTTGTCTCTTAAAGGGACAGGGTACCCAGGTGACAGGGCAGGCCAGCAGAATTATAATTACAATAACAGTGTGCTTTAAGACTTGTGGCATTATACACAGATTAGAGGGTTGATACATATATATTGTGTGTATATATATATATATATTGCATACAATATTTTAGTCATATTCTTTCCCTCCCCCAATTCTTCTCCAATCCTCCCCTCCCTATCCAACCAACTTCACATTCTTTCTCTCTCCCTCATAAAAAGAACAAAACCCCAATGAAACAAAACAAAACCACAAAAATGTGCTCATTAATTCTTTCAATTCTTTTTAAAAATATTTCTTTAACTTTTTGATATTGTATCATCATTTCCCCCTTCCCTTTTGTCCTTCCAAGCCCTCCTACCTACTTCCCCTTTTCATCTTGATAAGGCTGTGATATTGTTTAAATTCAGACAAGTAGCAAGGGCAATGTCTTCCCTTCTTTTCTCTTTTCAAATTTCTTAAAATGTTTGAGGAGCATCAAAAAAAAAAAAGGCCATTAATTGGTCCTCTGTCTAATTCAGGCAGGGTGTGTAGTAGGGAGGAAGTGAGAAGACTGTACAAAGAAGTAAAAACCTTACAAGTGAGCAGTCAAGAATAACAATGAATTAATAACTTATAGGAATCTTCCATGACAGACTGTTACATGAAACGGTATCTTACAGATTTAAACTCCAAGAGAACATAACCAGCGCTATTTCCTTCCTGAAAATTCAGCAGATCAGCTGCTTGTATGGAAGGCAATATGAGCTTTCCAGTTTAAAACTGAAAGGCAGGGATGGGAGTGAGGCATGGGGGTGAGCAAAACACATCCTGGCTCCATGGGCTATTGTTCCAATGACCTCCCAAGTGAGGAAACCAGCTCTGTACACGATACCTGTTGGAGAACATCAGCCTGTTGGTCCCCATCGTCATTGCTTGAGCAACCAAAACAGAACCACAGCATCTATTAGGAGCCCACTCACTCTGTGGGAGGCGCTGTGCTAGGTACCTGTCTATGACCATGAATGAGTCTGACAGACAGAGTCCCAATGACTCTAAATCAAAGCAGACAATGATGGATAGATACATGAGCAAGCCTCTCATAGATAAACTCGAGAGCCTTGAAAGCAGGAGAGCAACCCTTGTTGCATCCTTTTATCTTACATTAATTTCTCCAGCTGAAATTTAAACCCAGCTCTGTTTCATTTCTAAGAAGAGATGGATAGCAGCTATTCACTGCCTTTCATGTAACTGCGTCCCCGAGTGTAATTTAACCATGACTTCACCTCTCTGCTGTCACTCCTCTCTGCCAGTCTGCCTTTGTTATCCCACGTGGCAATCACAATCTTCTACTGCACAGGCCTCAGAACACTGAGTTGCTTCCAGAGCTTCCAGTAGCAGCGAACCCTACATTTCAAGGTTTTCAAGGGATGGTGGGCAGGGTTTGTTACCGCTCCCCGGTGTGTAAGAGTGCTTCTCATTCTAACTGTTGAGATTGTACACTGGGCAAAGGGGAAGCTATTTCCAGGGACTAAATCAAACAATAACAACAAACAAAAATCCCAGTATCATGGTGCTTGAATGTTTCAAAGCTCTGCCTAATGACCTGCGGGGCTAAAATGGTCAGCATCTGTGTTGAGCAATCACTGCATACAGGTCAGGAATTCCTAGCCTGTAGGATAAGTTGAAGCCCCATAAACTGTCAGCAGGAAGCAGACCGGATGGGGCTTGTTACCTACACAAGCATACCCACCTGGACAGCACACCCTTGACTCTCTGCTCGGTGCAGGCATCCATAAGCAAAAGAATATCCAGAAAAGGTCTCTATAGCAAATGTGTTTAGCATAATATGAAAACGGAAGCAAGGCTCTGAAATTAGAACTCTGCAAGGGTATGCGTGTGGTGCAGAATTGCATTTAGTTAAGCAATTGGGGGTGTGTATAGCAGGTGAGCTCATTGCCTTATTTGAAGTTGATGCTCACTGAAAAAGACTAGCCTTTATCGGTATTACTCTGTGTGCCTGTGTGCTTCTCTTATTAGATTCCTACGCACCTGTGCAGGGTGCTTCACTTTTTATACCCCTGCATCCATAGTTCTTATTTTCTGAACAGTATCAGAAATAGAAAACCTGTCTCGGGACCTCCTGGGGTATGAAATATCCATTATTATTATCTGCATTAATTAGAGATTAATTAGAGTTCTAAGGGACCAGGAAGCAGGATGAGACTGGATTAAGGTGTGTGTGTGTGTGTGTGTGTGTGTGTGTGTGCATGCGTGCAATATTACTTCCTATTTGGAATAATTCCTGCCATCCAAAAATGTTTGGTTGCTTTTATAATTTCTGTGTAGTAATAATAACAGTTCCTTTTGGTGGTGATAATCATCACCTGTTTGAATTATAATTCAGCTCTTCATATTAATTTACCGTTTTTATTTATCTGCCTCCTACCCACCACCTAATGAGACTACTGTCCCTTGAATATAGCAATGACATCTTACAGTATGAGGTATTAGCTGGGTACAGAACATAACCAGGCATGGGGGAGATGCTCCCGTGAATGACAGTATGGGAGGAAGCCTTTCCAGTAGCCCCAGTAAGGCCCACCCCAGCTGGTTTTGGTTCTGTGGTAAAATATATGTAGTTTTTGTTTGTTTTCTTTTCATTTGAAGCACTGTTCCTGGTGCCCTCTCGAAACCGAGTCATCTAATTATATGTTAGGTTTTTAACAAACCTCCTCCGTCATTACATTGTTTAATAGTGGTCTTTTACTAACTTTGCCCACTAGATCCCTAAGGACAGCATGTGTCCTTTACATTGATCATTATATCCTTAATCTTATGAGATACACAGTATCTTAATTTTTAAAAAATATTTGACTTAATTAATTGAGATATCTTTGCTCACTTAATCAGTGAGTTTTAAGCAAAACATAACTAAATATTGCTGTGTAAACTCTCAGCCGTGTAGACCCAGGTCCTTTAAGGTTAGCACAGAGTCAGGTGTAGTAGCTCTTGCTTCCAATGTCTGTGCTTTAGAGGCTGATACAAGAGGATTACCAGGGGTTCAAGGACAGCCTGGACCTCATAGTTGATTTCAGGACAGCATGGACTATATGAGTAAGATGCTGAAGAGAGAGGGGTGGAAAGGGAGGGAGGGAGAGGGAGTAGCAGGTAAATAAGATCACATTGACAAAGGTTTTAGAAGAACAGAGGAAACAATGTAAACTGTTGTACCACACCGTGAAAACAAAAAAAGTATTTATTCATTATTTTATGTGTGTGTGTGTGTGTGTGTGTTTTGCCTACATGTATATGTGTGCACCACCTGCATGCCTGGTGCCTGCAGGTCTCAAAACAGGGCATCAGATCCTGCAGAACTAGAGTTGCAAACAGTTGTAAGCTTTCATGTAAGGTCTAGGAAATGAAGCCAGGTCCTCTGGAAGAGCAGACAGTGCTGGTAACCACAAATACATCTGCCTGGCCCTACTTGCTACGTTTACATATTTAAATGAGTGAGAACTAATCTTAGGATTTCAGTGATTCATTTGTGTTCCATTGCACAACACAGTAGACAGAAACTTTCTGTTTTAGTGGCGAAATTGTTTCTCCAACACAGCTTCCTGAGTTTGGCAGTAGAGTTTAGGTTGTATACACTCAGTTCTTTAGTATTCTACAATGCTATTTCTGGGAGTTGGGGAGGGTTTTCCTAGTTCTCAGTCCCACAGAAGATGGCCTACCTTTAATATGACAGCAATTATTTCAGACTAGAAGGCTGAACAGGTAATTCAGAGAAACAATACAAATGCCTGGGGTATATTATAAAATTTTGTGAGTATATAACTCCTGATCAAGTTTAAAGATGCAATGTTCTAATTAAAATTTAATGTGCATATATTTGGATGAGTGGTTTTAGGAAGAACGTATCCTGCTGATATACTAACATAAACACACATGCGCACACACACACCCCTTTGAAGTCAGTACTTTGACTTTGTTGTTTGAATGGAGAAAGCTCTGTGCACAGGTGGGTTGGGCTGCAGGGAGAACTCTAGAGGCTTTGCTGAGAGTGGGCCTTCTCCTGGAGGGTTATGGGAAGCCAAGGGGAAGGGCTTTAGGAAGCACTGTCTATAAAAAGAAAAACTATCTACTTGAGTCTTAGCACTGGTTCTCAAAAGAAACTCCATGGATGTCCCCAAGTCATTGGATACAATGAAAATGTCCACTGAACCCTCCAAATACACAGCAGGGGGATTCCACCTGTAACAAGTTCTTCATCTTACAACCCTTTCCTGCGGTGTAGCTACATTCTGCCTTGCCTACCGACACACAGCTAGCACTGACAGGGAGAGAGAATTTCTTAGGTCAAGCCAGGAGGAATCCTCTTGCTTCTTCTCACATCCCACTTCCTTGGTAAGGTGAGAAATTAGTCCAAGTATGACCAGGGTGATGCTATAGAGACAGAGGGATGAATTCCAAAGAGCACTGTGGACCCTTAGGAAAGGCAGCTGTGGCTGCACTGACCTGTAAGGCCAGTACTCCGAAATTTGGGACACTGAGGCAGGAGGATTCCTGGGAGCTTGAGACTAATCAGAGTTACATAGAAAAAAAAAAAACAAACAAACCCTGTTTTCAAAAACAACAGCATTTTTTTTTTTTAAAAAAAGAAAGTAAAGGGAAACTTTGGGGTTGTCAGTTATGTTTTTATGTTGCTTATAGTGACGGCTTTATGGTCATTCCACATGCGGCTAAATGACAAAAATACTCATTTGTATTGACTGTCAATTCTACCTTAACAAATGTGCAAAGTTATGGTGGAGAAAAAGGCATTTCCCCCGAGGGAAAGTCATAATTTTGGGACTAGTTAACTAATCTATCTCATAATCACGTATACTGTGGATATTTTCCAACTTTGCCGTTTTTACATATTCAAGTAAGTCTATGGAAGAGGGAGGGTCATGTCTGGTTTATCAGTCAAGATGGCCTCCCTTGGGGCTAGAAAAAAGTCTTGGCATTCTGTTGCCGAGGACCTACATTGGGAGGGGACATATCTTCCTTTAACTCCAAAACCAGGGAAGTCTGACATCCTCTTCTGAAACCCATGGGCACATAAATCCCTTAATTCTTTATGGAGACTAGTTTCTCTCACACTCACGTGTGCACATACCACAAAAAGGCACACTCATTTACACATAATTTTTCAAAATAAAACAAATCTTTTTTTTTTAAAGAAGGACTCTCATATACCTGGGTTATATTTTTAACTCCTTAGATTTTCTTGTAAGATTCTTAAGATTATACTCAATTTTTTGTCTCTGCTTTTTTTCTGGCTGGTTTGATAAACTTTGTATCAGTCCAATTTATTTTCTCATGCTAATTTGGAAGTTCTAGAATTCCTTTAGATCCTGTCATCAGATACATTTTATACTCCTGTGCTCATAAGACATTTTCCTCCACAGTCTGAAAATAAGCTAGCAATTATTTCCACAAGATAAACTCTGAAATAGTTCTGCATACATTTGTTTCTTCCCTGGCTCCTCCACCTCTCCAGGATGAGACCCTGGCAGCAGAAGTTACTCAGCCCTCCCCACACTCCAGTGTCTAGACTTGCTAAGATCATTTCATACTTTAGGTAACTGGAATAAAATGGTCTCTTCAGCCTGATGTTCCTGTTCTCAGTGCCCTTACCTAATACCCACAGCACACAGAAGTTTTCAGCGATCCAAAAGCTATGTAAAATTCTCTGTCTGATTTACAAAGGAACACTGTTTATGTGACAGTCACCATGTGCCAGGCACCGCTGAAGATGCAATCATCAATTAGAGCAAAAGGACAAGTTCACCAAGTCAGGAAGAGGGAGAACCAAGGTTCAGATCCCAAGAGGGTCCTGATCAATGTTTCTCAATCTGCAGGTCATGACCCTTTTGGGGGTCGCATATCAGATATTTGCATTATGATCCAAAACAGCAGCAAAATTGCAGTTGTGAAGTAGCATCCAAAATAATTTTATGGTTGGGAGTCACCACGACAGGAGGAACGGTATTTTTTTTTTACAGAAATAAAATTTTAATTATAAAAAACAGGAGGAACGGTATTAAAGGGCCGCAGCATCAGGAGAGTTGAGAACCACTGGTCCTGAGAGTCCATGACTGTGTCACGTGCATCCGCAGCGTGGGATTGTTGTTCTCCATCCTGAACTGTTGAATTCCACATTTTAATAAGATCCTTGGGTGATTAAATGCACATGGATGCTCATATCTACTGCTCTATAGTTTATAGGAAGTGGGAGTAGACTATAGAAATGAATACACACATACATACACACATATACACACACATACACACATACATACATATACATACATGCATATACACATACACATATACATACACACACATACACACATACATACACATACATATATACATACACACATACACATATACACATACACATACATACACACATAAACATACACATATACATACATGTACACAATATACATATACACACATACATACATGCATACATGCATGTACACACATGCATACATATACACATACATACATACACACACACGCTACACCATGAATTCAGGAATGATCAGAAACATCTTTGCCTTCTTAGTGGAAAGAATTAGAGGTGAGTGAGAATAAACCTCATGGCCTTCTCTTACTCACTTACATGGCCAATAATTTTTTCCTTTGCCTGCAGATTTCATTTCTCCACTTAAAAAAATCACATAGGCCTTTCTCTTTATCCTTGGAATTCAGAGATTTTAGCAAAATATGCCTTCGTGTGTACACTTTTTCACCAATCATTCCCGAAGTGAGTGAGCCCTTCCAGTTTGCAGACTCACTGTTTCTTCGTCACAGGGAAATGTTCTTCTGATTTGTTTAATCGTTGCCCCTTCTCCAACTGTTCCCTCAGCTCCCCTGGAACGCCTTTGGTTTCCTAGCTCTGTGTCCTTGGTGCACCCTCCAAGCCTCTCGCCCCTTCCCTCATACTTTTCATCTCTCGTTTCGGGTGACTTTCCAATGTGACTCCCTGTGCCGGTTAGAAATTTCTCTTGATTTATCTGCTGAATTGTGCAAATGCTCAGAAAACGCGCGGTTACCTTCATTTCCTTAATGCTTGTTCTCTGACCAATTTTTCATCTGCCCCTCAGTTTGGGTTCTTTAGACTATGGTGTCTCCCTGTCTCTAAAGGTTAGAAGACTGTCCAGATGGCTTTGCTGCTCTTATCCTCACAAATGCTCTACACTGTTAATGACACAGGGTCAGTTCCAATTTATGATAAATATTCCTTTCTGTCTGAGAAAACTTCCCACGCCTTCAGATTATCCATTACGTATCAAGTACTGAGATTATCTAGGAAAATTACTTGGTTTTTTTCTTCCTTAATCAAATAAGTTATAAACAAGTCAGTCTAAGAAATTTCCAAAGGAGTGAAATTATGGTGAGTACAATGTGAACCCCCCCCCCCTTGCATACATTTCATCATTGATCCCATAGACTACCAATATTTCTTAGAAAAATTTTTTTTATCACATTCCAATTTCACCTATAATGAGCATAATTCATCAGTATGATATCCTTGTTTTAACAAATGAAGTAATGACGATAAGTTCTGAATAGCCTATCGATATTTCCTTAATTCTCTATTTGTGTTGTAGTCTGGCACATTCAAATTCATCATCCCGCCTCCTCAGAATCCCTCAGCTGTGAAGTGTCCTGGACTTCGTGCGTCGCTGTTTCACGGCTGTAGGAGCATTGGCTGGGGGTCCAGAGGCTATTCTGTAATGGGACCTTTCTGATGCTTTCGGGATTACTCTAATTGACTCGAACTTGAGGAGAAAAGCCACAGAAAGTCCCATTTTCCTTAAAGCTCCTCCAAGGCGTGCAGTAGAAATGTGGTCCATCACTGCTGATGCTGCACTCGAGTACGTGACTGGGTGTTCTCCATCCTCCTCATTAACATCCCTCTTGTCCTCCCCATCTCCCGAACAGTGCTCTTTCGGAGGAAATCACCCTGCACAGACCACACTTTAAAAGAAAAGACTTACGCTCCTCTCCCGAAGGCAGACTGTGACGTCGTAAATTATTTATTAATTTTTTTCCTACGAGAGACTTGTCTGTTCTCTTCCACTTATCGTTTGATTATTTATGTCCCTATTTCCTTGAGGATATTTTTCTTATACTTTGGGTCATAGTTCAACATTCCTTTGCTTGTTTAAGTGATTTTGGTTTATTCCTATGTAACTTTGACATACCTGAATCAAGGGTCAGATGGTTGGTTGGATCAATCCCTTGCTTTCTGTAACAAGACGTCTTGGCTCAACTTGCATATTACTTGTTCCGGTCAGAGGATCATCTATTCTGTCAGAGAAGCTTCATCCCTTTTACTGGGAAATTATTTTAAAAGCCACTATCTAGATGATGAATACTTCTTTCTTTTAGGATTTATTTTTGTGTTATGTGCATGAATGTCTTGCCTGTGTGCGTGCACAGACGCATGTGCATACACTCACACGTATAGAATCATGCTCTTAGTGGTGGCTGAGGTCAGAAAAGGGTGGATATCAGATTCCCTGAAATGGGTGTTACAGGGTTGTGAGCCACCACGTGTGTCCTAAGAACTTAATCTGAGTCCCCTGCAAAAGCGGCCAGTGCTCATAACCACCGAGCAGGCTCTTCGACCCCTGTTCCATCCTAAAGGTCTAAGGAACAATTCTTGTTTCATCCTTGACTGAGCACCAAGCTCTCACTAAGATTGGGTTCTGACCTTCAACTGTCTGGTTTCTTGTATGCACGCATATTACAGGAGCTCCTAGATGTTTAAACCTTCCATTGTGGCACAGCTTCTTGGTTTAGAACCCTGATAAATCAATGGATTAATTTTGAGGAAACCAAAGGCATATGTAAGACAATTGGACATTGCAAAACTTCTTGGCTATCTGCCATCAGAGTGTTCTGGATTCCCTACAAGGTACAAACACATCCCACACACGGCTCCCGGGACTGTATGGGAGTTTTTGATCCACTAGCGAGCAGATTGCTTAGAACTGCCCACATTACAATAATTGAAGATGTTACGTAAGTAGGTATTACAGCACACATTTGTAATTCCTGTCTTCAATATGCTAAATAAAGATCTTGAATTTGAGGATAGCCGGAGCTACACCGTGGATTTCAAGGCAGCCTGGACTACACAGCAAAACCCCATTTAAAAAAAACATAAATAAGTTGTAAAAGTTGTATTGGAAGTTGATAGCTTAAAACCAACTCAATGATAGGTTTGAACATCATGTGGGGTCTGATAGCAGCTGAGCTACAGCTCTGCAGCAGCCAATACCTGTCACGGTAGATGCTGTGCTTCCCAGCGACACCCCACATGGCATAGAGATCTTGATGTGACTTTCCTGTGAGCCTACCACAAAAATGGTTGCTTCTTCTCTTAACTTCCGTATCTTCCTTTCCACCTGACTTCGCTTAGGTGCTTTTATCAGCGAAGCACACTTCTCCTCTCCGTACCCCCTCAGACTTTTCCAGCCCCATTCATGCTTTCCTCCAGCCCTTACTCACACGGCCGCCGGCTGCCTAGAGCCACCTTGAATCTTACTTGCCACGTAGCCTCGTTCCCTCATTTTGATATGCCAAGGATCTCACATCTATGATGGAGCTTCAAAGTATGACACAGAATTAGGAAAGACATTCCCAGGAAGGCTCCCTTATGTTTTTGCTCAATAAAAAAAAATACAAGAGGTAGAAAGACAGGATGAAAATGGCAACCCACTTTCAGTGCAAACTCATTTTCCTACCAGAGTGTAAGCAGATAGAATCATGAAGGATGCTGTTCAGGCTGTGAAGTCATCAGAATTGGATTTGGGTCTCCATCACTTACTGCCTGTGATGCTGGACAGTCACAGTCCACCTCTCTGAAGCTACTTTTTCATTCCTAAGCGGTATGTATTTCACATATAGATGTTGCTAATGTGTATAGAATAATATCTCCTTATCTCACTGGTATCTGCAAAGTTGGTTTTTAAAATAATATTAAAAAGTATCAGTTTCCTCCTCGATTTCTTCCTAATGAAGTCTATGTGGGAGAGAATTTTCTTTGGATTATCCAGGCTTTTGTAAGCCCTGCAACCAGGTATTCTTTTGAGACTGTTAAACAGGAAGGATAGCATGTTTCTAAAATGTCCATTTTCGGAGTGAGGAAACCATGACCCACAGGGATGCAGTGGCTTCCCCAAGGTTAAAACATAGAAGGCCAGGTAGCTATTCCAGGATTCTCCCACTTCATTCCTGCCTGGAATATGTACTGACACCTGGCCATGTGTCTCATGCTACATTAGGCATAAACTGGAGAAGGTACAGACTTCATATTCTAGAAGAGGTAAACACACTTCACAAATGCTACCAGCATATGATCGCTGCTAACTTTCCTCTTATTGGAGAAATTGTAAAGCCCAGGGCCGCATCTGCACCAGCATATGGACGTGAAAATCAATGGATGCCCATAAAAGTGGCCTTAGCATGCGTCAGGTTGAATCCTGATGGACTGGAAATGACTTCGCACAGACATCTCTCGTACCTAAAGCCTTGTCCAGTCATCCGTTCAGTCTGTCCGCAAACACATTTATAGAAGACCTTCTGAATGCACAGCACCATGCCGGCAGCCAGGACAGAAAGATGAAAATAAGACCGCTGCCTGAAATCCAGGAAGAAGTGCGTGCTGACAGCTTTATGGGCCTTGAGTGTTCACAGTTTAAAGAGATCTTAAGAATAATCTATCAGATTGGCTAAAATCAAAAACACCAATGACAGTCTCTGCTGGAGAGGTTGTGGAGGAAGGGGTTCCCTCATCCATTGCTGGTGGGAATGCAAACTTGTGCAACCACTTTGGAAAGCAGTGTTTCAGTTTCTCAGGAAATTCGGGATCAACCTACCCCTGGACCCAGCAATACCACTCTTGGGAATATACCCAAGTGATGCCCGATCATATGACAAGGGCATTTGTTCAACTATGTTCATAGCAGCATTATTTGTAATAGCCAGAACCTGGAAACAACCTAGATGTCCTTCAATGGAAGAATGGATGAAGAAAGTGTGGAATATATACACGCTAGAGTACTACTCAGCGGTAAAAAACAATGACTTCTCAAATTTTGCATGCAAATGGATGGAAATAGAAAATACTATCTTGAGTGAGGTAACCCAGACCCAAAAAGATGAACATGGGATGTACTCACTCATAATTGGTTTCTAGCCATAAATAAAGGTCAGTGAGTCTATAATTTGATATCCTAAAGAAGCTAAACAAGAAGGTGAACCCAAAGAAAAACATATAGCTATCCTCCTGGGTAGGGGAAGTAGACAAGATTGCCAGGCAAAAAATCGGGATCTTAAGGGTGGGTGGGAGGGGGGTAAGGGGAGATGGGGAGAGAAAAGTGAGAAGGGTAGGATGGGGAGAACTTGGGGCAACGGGATGATTGGGATAAAGGAAGGTTGGATAGGGGAGCAGGGAAGCACATATCTTAATTAAGGGAGCCATCTTAGGGTTGGGAAGAGACTTGGACCTAGAGGGGCTTCCAGGTGCCCAAGGCGAGGTCCCCAGTTAGTTCCTGGGGCAGCTGAAGATAGGGAACCTGAAATGATCCTATCCTATAGCCATACTGATGAATATTTTGCATATCACCATAGAACCTTCATCTGGCGATGGATGGAGATAGAGACAGAGACCCACACTGGAGCACTGGACTGAGCTCCCAAAGTCCCAATGAGGAACAGAAGGAGGGAGAAGATGAGCAAGGAAGTCAGGACCAAGAGGGGTGCACCCACCGACGGAGACAGCGGGGCCGATCTATTGGGAGCTCACCAAGGCCAGCTGGACTGTGACTGAAAAAGCAGGGGATAAAACCGGACTCTCTGAATATGGCGGACAATGAGGGCTGCTGAGAAGCCAAGGACAATGTCACTGGGTTTTGATCCTACTACATGTTCTGGCTTTGTGGGAGCCTAGCCAGTTTGGATGTTCACCTTCCTAGACCAGGACAGAGGGGGGAGGACTTTGAACTTTCCACAGGGCAGGGAACCCTGACTGCTCTTCAGACTTGAGAGGGAGGGAGAGAGGAGTGGGGGGAGGGGGGAGGAGTGGGAGGCTGGGAGGAGGCGGAAATTTTTTTTTTCTCAATAAAAAAAAATATTGGTAGGAAAAAAAATAAAATGCCTAGAACCTCTTACTGAGGATGAAAAAAAAAAAAGAATAATCTGAAGCTGATTCTGACAGAAGCCGGTACTTCTCTTAAATTGTACTGTAACTAAAGCTGTGTTATGTGACACACATGCTTTCAATATACAGGAATCCCATCCTCGGAATCGCAGGATTTAGAAGTGATTTTTCACAGTTTGGTTGAAATACATATTTGCTCTTTGGCTATCATGTATAAGAAGTTAGAATATTCATGGCTAGGAATTGATGCTAATGTATGTCTACATCATTGCAGTGGATTTTCAAATCACAAATATTTTTCTGACCCTGAAATAAAATGAGAAGCTTTACATATTATATAATTGATTTTGTATATGTATGTATGTATAAATAAAAGCTCTCACTGAGTCACAGAAACTCAGCTCGTTCACAACTGCTAAAATGCAGTTGCAACGCTGTCAAATTAATGTCACAACAAAATCAATATCTATTAGTGGTATTTTCTCTCATTTTCCTTTGCATCCTCTCAACCATTTTATCTTAAAATAAGCCATCCTCCAGAAGTGTGTTACGGTCAGCACATAACAGAACTGATGGACGAATCAATTTTTGCTTTTTAGCGTTATCTTTGGGGCCTAGATAAACATTATTTATTCATTTTCAATTGGAACCGGCTTCATGGAACTTTACCAAAGGGATGAGACACTATTTTATTTCTATAAATATCTGCTGGTGGTGGGCATAACATACAGGAGAGAAGTGTTGCTTTCAGAGGTTGGTAATGACGTCAATTATAATACTTTGAAGAAAGGAAGTGGGGAGAATAATAAATGTCTTTCCTCTAAGCCTTACTAAGGCTTCTCCCCTCTCCCTCCAAAAATCCAATTTTATAGTAAGTCAGAACGAAGAATGAGGCACGGGGCATTTTATAAAAATTTAATTTTGCAATATAAAGAGGTTTGAAATGGGCAGAACACACTGTCAAAACAGTTTGTGACAGGAAAGCTTCTTCTACATCTCAGTGTCCCAGTACAGCACGGATGTCACCTAACCTTTCGACCATAAGGGGGTATAACAGCACCCTTTACGCATAGAATTTTGATAGGAGGAACTGGTGTTTGTTAGAAATAACGAGTTTCCCAGGGAGACTTGATCACGGCGAAGACTTTAAGGCTCTGAGGAACGGCACGGATCCACTGCCCATTAAAAACACCCTCCCCTAGAGGTCAGGTGCACTTTACTAGCAAGTGTAGGAAGTCATTTACATAAGGCAGTTCAAGAGTAGTGGGGTTTGGCATAGTCTTTTCCTCCGATCTAAACCGTGAAGACAAAGTCACACAAAAAAACCCACTTGCTTCTGAGATTGGGTATGAATACTAAATATTAAAAAATGACTCTGTCAGTGGTGCCAACAGTATGGAAATGGAGAGGAAAGGTATTGGCATCTCCCAACACACTCTGCTCATCCCTCCCCATTGTTTAGAAGGAACATAAATCAATTACCATTGTCCATATTGTCAAATACAAATTTAGGTACACTTTCTCTTCATTTATCTCTAACCCTCTTCTCTCTATCTTCCTGCCATTTTAACTTTGACTGACTTTCTAGATGAGGGACTCTCTCTGTGAAATGCACGATGATATTTCATTGGTGTGTATTCTGCTAATAATTGTTAGTGGAATATTTTCATCTGTATAAGGTAAGGTTACATGAAGAGATTTGGTGTCTGCGGCAGCAGCATTTGGAAGGATTCATGCCCCATCCGATGAGGCCTCCTACTGTAATTACCTGTGAAACCCGACTTTGAAGAGAAACTGCTGTCACAAATTGTTCTGCCCTGACAGCTTGGTTTTTGACTGTTCTTGCTTCCACAGCCCATAGAATGTGTTGTTTGGTTTTCTCAGATGGAACTCCTTCATCATGTATCACAGCAAGCCAATGGCATCTTCTTGCTGCTGTGATTGTCAAATGGGAGTACGTGGTAGCTTTCTCCTCTCCTCCCAGCAATGAGATTTTACATCGGAGTTAAAGTGACCCTTGCACCTGCTTGTGCCAGACATTCCCATGCAGCCTCTACGCAAGACACAACCCCTTCCCATCCCATGCCCGAGCCTCTCAGTGCCATTGCTGAGCTCCATTCTTTACAGAGCTCCTACTGTCTCAGCTCCACGTCCTGAGCCCTCCCTTGTGTCCCTTCACACTCGAAGTCATAGTCTGTTAACTTGTTCCAGAGAAATGACATCATCTAGCCAATCAGAACCCCAGCACTCGGGAGGCAGAGGCAGGCGGATCTCTGTGAGTTCGAGACCAGCCTGGTCTACAGAGCTAGTTCCAGGATAGGCTCCAAAGCCACAGAGAAACCCTGTCTCGAAAAATTAAAAAAAAAAAAAGAATGTGGTATTCTGTTGGAGCAAGAACCTGCCTGCAAGTGGGACAGAGATTCAAGTGTTCCCAACCAGAAATTCTTTCGATGACATTGGGACAAGCCAACTCTGCATTTCTATATACTTATCATCTCTGTCCTTTATTCAATTGAGGTCATACTCTGAGCTCCATCCAGTGAAATGGATGCGTGCCATGTGCTTCTTCTGGTCTGGGTCACAAAACCTTTCAAACATAGCAGGACTTTTAGCTTCCACTGACTTGGGGCAGAGAGCCTCGGAGTGGCTACAGATTGATCAGAGATACACAGAAAGGAAAATGAGTAAGTCAGGTGTGGCACATGCCTGCAGACTCAGAACCACACCGACTAAGTCAGGAAGTTCACCAAGTTTAGGGCAAGCCTGAGCTACATTGCAAGATCCTGCCTCAAGGACCAAAACCAGGCTGGTGAGAAGGTTTAGCGGGTAAAGGTGCCTGCAGCCAAGCCAACCTGAGTTCAGTCCCTAAGATGCAGTAGGCGAGAACTGACTCTTGCAAGGTGTTTTCAGGCCTCCGCCTGCATGATGCATGTGAGTCAAAGCGTGTGTGTGCACAGGTGCGTGCATGTGTGTGCTCGCACACACACACATCGTGCATATGCATGCACACACATATATACAATAATATATAAATAGACAAATAAGAATGGAATAAGAAAGAAAAACAAGTGAAAAGAGAACACCACCCGAAAAGATCCCAGCGGAGCACACACAGCTCAGTCAGCAACGCGAGTGAGAAAGAAACTCCGGCTGTGTTAAGCCCCAGATGATTTTATTGGTAAGAGGATTTTTAATTACACATACACAATGCATCTTGACTATAGCGACCCTCTTCTCTCCCCTTTCATTGCCTGCAAGCACCTCCAGTAAGTTCCCCCTTGCTTCTCATTCCCTCTGTTTTGTTTTTGCCTTTGTTTTGCTATGTCGCCCACTGAGTCCAAGGACTGCTGCCTGTTGGGGTGCTGAATGGGATTGCTGGCTTGCTCTCCTCCAGACCTGAACCTGCCCTTGGTTCCTGAGTGCAGGGACCACGTCGCGTCTAGATGACAGCATTTTCTCATTTCACCCTGTCTCTTGCTCTTGTATTTTTCTTTTCCTTCCCATCCCTTGCTCTTTCTTCTTCCCTGTCTTTTACCATGATGGTTCCTAAGCCTTTGGGGAGGTTGGCTTAGATGTCCCATTTAGGACTAAGGGCTTAATGGTCACATAGTTTCAACACTGTGACCAGTTCTAAGTATCTGCATTGGCATCTGACTACTGCAAAGAGAGTTTCTCTTAAGCCAGATGTTGAGGTATATTTGTTATAAAACTAGTCATTGCCTTAACTAATATTCATCTCACATGGCCCTTTAGACTCGGTTTTAGTCATCTGTTTTCTATGGCCACTGTGACTGGGTGAAGGACATACAAAATCCCTTACTTAGCCAGCTCACTTTTTGGCCAGACTTGTCGCTGTCTAGTGCTTTCTTTGAAACCATAACTTCATACACAATTCTTTCTGTAATTGAAACTAATATGTATACAATATTTTCTGATCACTGTCTTTCCTCTCTCATCTCCTGTTAGATTCTCCCCACCTCCTCTCTCTCTCTTTCTCTTTCTTTCTCTCTCTCTCTTTCTTTTTTCCTTTATTTCTCTTTCTCTTTGCTCCTCCCTCCCTTTCCCCCTCCCTTTCTTTCTTTCTTTCTTTCTTTCTTTCTCTCTCTCCTTTCTTTCAAAAACAAACAGGCAAATAAAAGCCAAACAAATCAGAATTTAAAAAGAAAAGGAAAGGCCGGGCGGTGGTGGCACACACCTTTAATCCCAGCACTCGGGAGGCAGAGGCAGGCGGATCTCTGTGAGTTCGAGGCCAGCCTGGACTACAAGAGCTAGTTCCAGGACAGGAACCAAAAAGCTACAGAGAAACCCTGTCTCGAAAAATCAAAAAAAAAAAAAAAAAGGAAATGTATGAGAAACACATGAACACACACAATAAAATACAAAATTGGAAAGCATAATATACAAGCAAAAGAACAATAATTTAAAAAAGAAAAGTCCAAACAAAGCAATATAAGACCATAAATAAGTCGGGCAGTGATGGCATACTCCTTTAATCCCAGCACTCAGGAGCAGAGATAGGTAGACCCTGTGAGTTCAAGGCTAGCCTGGTCTACAGAGTGAGTTCCAGGACAGGTTCCAAAACTAGAAACCCCATCTCAAAAGACTAAATAAATAAATAAATAAATGTTACTGTTTGCTTTTGACTTTTTCTCCTACCTCACTAGTTAAACTTATACTTGCTCCGTTTTATCATCTTATTCAAGGTCCTTTTGTCTTAAGCATTCTCATGTCTCTCTTTATGCACAGGGCAGTCTCCCATGTCATCAGTGAGTTTTTAAAAATCTGAGAGCTTCCATCCAAAGGAGAGGTAGTAACAATCCTGGGCTCCTCTCTTGATCTAAGGCTGCCTGTACACCTTCATGTTAAACACTGGTCTTCATTTTTGTGTACTATGACACCTCAACCTCACATTGTGCAAAGGTAAACTTGTGATTTGCTCTCTCCATACCCCAACAACCCTCATGATGCTTAGCTCTAAAGGTCAAACTGATACAAGGTAGAATCACCTGTGAGTTTCCATGCAGAGCTGTCAGTATTGGCCTGGGAGTAGTCTGCAGGAGTCTTGCCTCAACTAAGTAAACTGATATGGGAAGACCCACCAACTTTGGGAAGCATCATCCCCTAAGAAGGGGGTCCTACACTATGCAAGGATGAAGGACTCAGGCTCAGTGCACTTATATCTCTCTGTCCTGGCTTGTGGACGTGATGTAGCAAGCTGTTCCAAGTTCCAGACAATGTAGCTTCCCAGCCTCCGGCCATGATGGGCTACAACCTGGATTACAAACTAAAATAAGCCCCTTTCTCCCTTCATTGATTTTTGCCGTGGTGTTTTATCACCGTGACAGAAACGGAACTAGAACACCTTCCTTTCGCAGTTTATTAATGTCACCAAAAATTCTTTCCATCTGCTAGGAGCCTTGGCTCTGAATTCAGGAGCCATTCCTGATTCTTTCAGTTCCCTCAACCCTTACATAAGTCCTTCCAGCATATCTGACCGATGTCTCGTAAATGAATCTCTGCTGTTTACCTGTTTTCAGCTCCTGTAGCCATGTATCTAGTCTAGAGCACGATTATCTCCTGTCTTGAAAGGCTCAACAGCTTTCTTCCTAGCTTCAAGGCAACCAATCCTTCCTATACTGAACCATTAACCATATGGCTCCCCATGAAGGCATGAAGATCACAGGTGAGCCCTGTCCCAAATATAACCTATGACTACTCCCTGCATTACTTTTCTATCACTGCGAGAAAACATTATGGCATGGAGGAGAAGGCATGGCAGCGAACTCAGGACCTGTCTGCGGCAGCAGGAGATTGTTGGCTCACATTTCCATGTATCAAGGCAGATAGGAGAACACAGGCACTAATCCAGCTTACCTGTCTGGGACCTTAGACTATGGAATAGTGTGTTTTCTGTATTCGGTTAACCCTCTCAGGAAGTGCACTCTAGGACATACCCAGCGGTCTGTCTCCTAGGTGACTCCAAATCGAGCCTTGCTGACAATAAAGACTAAGCATTGCGCCTAGCGTGCTTGAGGCATTAGGTTTATCCCCAACCCTGGAAATAAATTAATTAATTAAAATTTCAAAACTTTCTGATGGCCCCTAGGGTTATCTATATCGATTTATCATGGTGATTCTTGAATGTGTATAAAACTATATATAATTGTATAATTATAGATCTTGTATTACTATAAACCAAAACAAATAAAAACCAAAAATTTCAGAACTGATAAAATTCAGGCTTACAGCAGTAACTTAAGATGATGCCAGAAACTAAATTGCTTCTCACCACGGCCACCATACCGCCTGCTAATAGGCAGACATAATAATTGACCCGCCTTGCTATCTTATGCCATTCACTTCTGCCTCTCTCACTAATCAGGTGGACATCCTTGCAAGAGTATATTCCTACATTCAACATTTAGGTTATTATTGACACACAAAATGAAAAGTTTTTGTAGGACAGTCCCCGCCCCAGAGGATGTACTCATGGGTTCCTTCCTGAGGAATAGTTCTATCATCCGTGGATGAATTTACTAACTGGCCCAAACTGATCAGTTGTATGTACGTTTCTTTGTTAAACAGAAAGTCACTGGGTACAGCAAGCCATCTGGGGCCAAGTGCTTTGCTTCTGGAGGGGGATGAGGAGCTTGACCAGCCCAGCCTTCTGAGTTTTCATCCTCAAATTAACAAATTGGCACTCTAGCCTGTGTGTGGGCCAGTCTCTTGAGAATTGAGATACTGCAAATCCAAGCCCAAGGCCTCACCACTTCTCAAAGGAAATGACTGCATTGACTATATTATTAGGGGAATGAAACAAGACAGTGTTTACAACGTGCTCAGGCTCAATGGAGCGACCATGTCTCTAACCTTAGGCTGAATTTTTTTCCCTGCTTGTCATGGGATGAAGGGTACAAGGCTGGATTTATATCAAGCTGTTGTATGAACTAAGTCTCTGTGAAAAGATTGGTTAAGAAAAAGCTCCACTGGCTTTGCCTCGGCGTTTACTTTTCACAGGGGAGGAGGTAGAGTGGAAAATTATTACAACGCCCAGGGATTCCTAACACAAACCCTTTTCAACAGCGGATGTAGCCCTGTCTGGCCCTGCAGAGTACTCTTTAGAATTAACAAAGCTTTCCCAAGGCTCTAGAGCAATTTACTGATCCTGGACATAGTATTTACGGAAGGACAATAAACATAAGGCTCCTAAAAACAAGATACATTCACCTTGCACTTCAACAGTGATGCTGCTTTTGCGTTTTTGTTAGAACAATTAGGAAATATATACCAACCTGGCAAATAAAGAAGCTCCCTAACTTGGCTAAGCCCTGTCTTTGTACTTTGTAATTCACTTTTCTTCCCCTGCTGAACACTGTGACCTTGTACCCTGAATGCTGTAACACTAACAACGCTAATGTTTTCATGGCTCACAAGACTGTTGTTGATGTGAACTGTTACTCCTCCCTTTTCCTTTCTTTCTGAAGGTTCTGTTTGTTTTGTTTTGTTTTGTTTTGTTTTGTTGGCACAGGGACTCACTACGTAGCCCAGGCTGGTCTTAAACTCCTAACCATCCTGCTTCAGTGGTCCCACTGCTGGGGTTAAAGGTGTGAGTCACCACACATCGGGCTCGTTCATTTTCATTTTGATGGTTGACTGGCAAATCTGTGCACTAAAAAACAATTAAAAACAAACAGCAGAAGAACACGTGAAATGAGGAAAACCAAGCCCTTCCCTGGGATTCGGTGTGGCTGAACTCTCCAAAAGATGTTCTCAGTTAGTTCAAGTGCCCGGTTCTGTGGTGCAGGGACGGATCTGTCCCACCTAGGCTCTTCAGGAGGCTGTGCTTAGCTAGCCGGATGGCTACTTATCTTCTCCATGGCTCAAAGTTGCCGGGAGGCCAATGAGAAAAGAAGTTCTGTGGCAGGGGTATCGTGATCTTTTCAAATGTAAATTTTTAGCTTATCAAACTTTAAGTTGAAATTAACTCTCCAAATATTTGAAGTTTGTGATAAGCCATTCCTCAAACCTTCAAAACTCACTTCCATCTTGCTCTCTACGTCCAGCTTTGTTTCCTGTGTTTTGAACATGATCATGCATACCTATGCCTTCTCTTTTCTCGGCTCACTGGTAATACATCTCAAGTTCTTTTAAGCAACATAGAGCGCTACTCTTATTGTTAGCTATTAGTTGAACGGTGCCCTAGGATGACACCTCCTTTGCTATTAGCTACGATTGTCCTAAAGATGAAATACACCTCATCTTAACATTTGTTGGGTTTGTCTTTTGTTTTGTTTTATGGGACAGAATCACATTCTCTAGCCCAAGCCTCAAACTTCACGTAGCCCAGGCTGGTCTCAATCTTACAACAATCATCCAGCCTCGGATTCTTGAGTGCTGAGACTATAGGAGTCTGGTCAGTATTGGAGTTTGAAAAAACTAAGTATCTTTCAAACAGGCATGGTGGTATATGGCTATAAGCCTATATATAGTAAAGCAAAGGAGATCAGGGTTCAAACACAACCTCTGCTACCTAGCAAGTTTGAGACCTCCCCTGGGTGGACTATAAAGGACCCCCGTTTTAAAAACAAAATAAATATCTTCTGGAAAATTCCAGCCACTCTGTATCCCTTAGTCCCACTCTGGCTGATTGGGTCTCAAAACTTATCAGTCCCCGCAGTGTTCTATTTTGGCTTTATTTTTAATGAAGAAATTATCCCGGGAGCTCTAGGTTGGACCTGCTCCTCCTTACATTCACTACCCAGATATATACCTGGCAACTCGCTTACCGGCACTTTGAACATTTCTTCCCGGTTGCATTTTCTATATCTTTTTTTTTCCTTAGTTTGTTTTCTCATTGATTAAAGGTTTATGTTTTGGTGGAAACTCAGGCTGCTCAATCATTCGAAGGCATTGTTGTACTCCTGAAACCAAGAAGATTCTGTCGAGCAAATGACAAAATGTCAGCCTACAGAATGAGGAGAGTTCTTCAGCAAGCCCACATCAGGCAGAGGGCTGATTTCCAAAATACATAAAGTACTCAAGAAACTAGATATCAACAAACCAAAGAATCCAGTTAAAAATTGGGGCACAGACCTAAACAGGAAATTCTCAACAGAAGAATTGTGTTAGCTTCTATTCATACTATTGCCAGGACAAATCATCCTCTTATTCCCAGAGACTGATTACGAGCTATTTTCCCTGCTGAATCTTTCTCTTGTTCTATTTTCTCGATACATTGTGAACTCATTGCCCTGGGACACATTGGTACGCTTCTTTGAGTCCGTAGGTCCTAAATCGTGTGCTCCTCTTCTGACAACACCTTCCCCATTGCTCAGAGTCTGGGTTTTTAAATGGCTTCATCTTTTCTCCTTCTCTTTGTACCACTTCAGCCAGTTTCAAGCAGAATTCTTAGACATCGTCTATTTTTAATTCCAAGATAAGAAAGGAGGTTGCAGAGGAGAGAAATGTCTCACCCAGAAGATCAAAGTGTGTCCTTTGGTGTAATCAGTAGATGTGAACCCTACCAAGTTTACCCCAGTTCCTAAATCACAACAGAAAGCGACCGACAAAGTTCACAAGATAGGTTGGCAATTTGGAGAAAAGATTTTAACCCAGTTAAGAGCCAGGGGTAAAGTACACCTTTCCTTTCTAAAAATAGAAAGTGTGCTCAGCCTTTGAAAGCCACAAGGTAGCAAATGGACAGAGAGATGGCTGCTGGGAGCAACCACCGTGGAGACAACGTCCTTTATAAAAGCCTAATGCTTGTCATAAACTATAATTAAACAAACAACAGAACTGTTGCCATGGCAGATTCTGTCACTCATTACTTTCAAAGTCAAAACCACAATGCAAGGTCTGATCACCCCTCAGCCCCCCCTCCCAGGTCATGTGTGCTAGTTTGTCTCTATGTATATTTACACATCTTAAGTGATAGGTCAAAGTTTTAAATAATTTTACGGTTAATATCATTTCTTAAAAGGTTGAGGTTTCCTATTGAGCTGTCAAAAAAAATTGTGAAAACTTCCGAGTTTAATACTGAAATTTTCTCTGCAAGCTAGGCTGCTGAGACAAGTTCTGTGAAGTATGTATTTTCCTTAAAGGGGACAATGTGATAATGTTGGGATAATGTCTAGGAGACTCTCAGTGGCTTTGTACCCTAGCAAAACATGGGACGCAGGCTATTACATCATTGGAAGGGATTGTCCAAACTATGACATTGTCACGTAAAAGAATTGCCTCTTTATTTTGGACAAGATGGTCACAACTATGACTTGCTTCAAATTCCATAACACATCTCCCGAAGAACTCACCCCAAAGCAAAAATCAAATGCATATATCCATTATGAGATGACTCATCCATAGAGTCTCCCTTAAAGGACGCATCGTCATCCTGAGAGAGAGTCCTCCCTGTGGCCGTTGAGTGGTCTACTCTTTGCTCTTGAGTGTTATTCTGAGTGCCACCTCTTGCCTGTTAAACTGTCACAAAATGCAAATGGAGCCATCATCTCCAACTTTGTGGGACACTTCACAGGGTCCGCTGAGGGTATGAGTTCCTATGAGAGAAGCCGGCGCAATTCTCGTTTGCCCAGCGCGGTCCTCGAGGGCTGCCAGTCCGGTCCGAAAATACCGTTTATGCTTGGTGTCAATACAGGTTCCTCACAGGCCTTTCCTGAGAGCTAGAGGAGCTTGGAATGGCCAGCCAGCAGCGCCGGGGCTCCTTGCTTCAAGGTTTGCAGCTGTTGCTCACTGGCTGTAATGGTGAGAACTTGGAAACAAAGGACATGGCATGACCACCTGGCCCGTCACTATACCTGAGAGTGCACACGGCATACTACGTCAATACGCTGCTATGGCTCACTCTCAGACCAGACTTCTGATAGCAACAGAAGGGTGGGAAGGGAGGCAAGTTACTAGGTTTTTGGTTCCCTTTCTTTTGTTTTTTTTGTTTGTTTTTTGTTTTTGTTTTTTTTTTTTGTTTTGTTTTTGTTTTTTTTTCGAGACAGGGTTTCTCTGTGGTTTTTTTTTTGGAGCCTGTCCTGGAACTAGCTCTTGTAGACCAGGCTGGTCTCGAACTCAGAGATCCGCCTGCCTCTGCCTCCCAAGTGCTGGGATTAAAGGCGTGCGCCACCACCGCCCGGCTTGGTTCCCTTTCTTTAGATCACTAAATTATTTTGGAGGCAGGGACAGTAGAGAGAGATCCTGATGGAAGCCTGGTCACACAGTCCCAACTTCAACCTCCTTAGAGGTCTGGTTCTCCAGCTCTGGAACCTCTAAAATCCCAGAAATCTCATTTCCCGGTTTGGATGGTCAACTGGATGTCACCTGTCAAGCCCCGTGTTAACTCTGCATTTTTAGTAATACTTTCTTAATTTCCAAAAGCTTTTTACATCTGATAGCTCCTTTTTATAGTGTACTCTTTTTTTTTATTATTTTATGGAAGCAATAGTTCTCGGTGCCTCCCTGTGGATATTTGTGTATTTTTAGGAGGATTGCCATCTGCTCCCTGCATGGTCTTTATTTACTCTATTTGTTGCTGCTGTTTTATTTTATCTTGCTTTGGCTTCCTTTCTCCTTGTAAATGTCTAGTGTTTCAAATGTCTAACCGTATTCATATCAGAGTCATGCTCTATGCATGAGTAGGATGTGAGCCTCTAGCTTCCTAAGACTTGTCAGTCAGCTGAAATTTCCATCTAGAAAGCCCCTATTAGACAGCACAGGGTGATTTGCTCCCTAGGCGCTCAATGGGGCACACACCGGCTTTCCATCACCATTGTTTAAATGTCCACCTCTCTATTAAGTAACGTCTTTCATCTGTGTTACCTCTGTATTCGTAATAAAAAGATGTCTTCTAGGTTAACTCAAAAATTAAATCTGAGTTTTTGCCTTGTTCTTTTTGAAGTTTAGGCATTGTTTCGGAGGAAGTGTGGCCCATGTCTGTGACCCAGCCCTGGGGAGATTAAAGTAGGAAAGTCATGACTTTCGGGATAGGTTGGGCTACAGAGTAAGTTCAAGGCTAGCCTAAACTGGGGTTGAGGGGATGGTGAGTTAGAGAGGGAGAGTGGTGGGGGTGTGAAGATAGAAGGACAGAGGAAAGGAACAAGGGAGGGAGAGAGGGGACTGAATCTCACCCTAGTACTGGTTCTCAAAGAAGTATTGAGAGAGGGGACGATTTAGGACTGTGGATACAGAATCATGCTGTCTTTCTATTCTCTCAACTGCTAAACTGTGGGTTGGTGTGAAGCAACATCACAAATGGAATATAATAGAGAGATTATTATTATTGGACCAAGTCATCGGCTGAGCCCTTCTACATGGGAGAGGAGGGCAGAATGATGTGGCAGAGGAGAAGACAAGGGAGTGAGGTGCAGGAGGTCAGAGAAAGGCCACCATGGGGACTTAATCCACTGCTGTCTGTGAAGGCCAAGGGAGCAGCCAAGAGACGTCCTCTAGGTGACGACAGCACCCGTGGCGAGGGAGCAGGCACCTCCCTCCTCTTGTCACTCTGGAGCTGAGTTCTTCCAGCCCCTTAAGTGAGTCTGTCTTAGGCTTGCTATTGCTGTGATAAAACGCCATGAGCAAAGCAGCGTGGGGAGGAAGGGGTTTATTTGGCTTACTCTTCCATATCACAGTTCATCATCAAAGGAAGTCAGCATAGGAACTCAAACAGGGCAGGAACTGATGCAGAGGAGCTGATGCAGAGGTTATAACGAAATGCTGCTTACTGCCTCCATTCCCATGGCTTGCTCGGCTCACTCTCTTATAGAACCGAAGACTGCCAGCTTAGGGGTGGCCGCACCCACAATGCGCTAGGCCCTCCAACATCGATCACTAATTAAGAAAATGCCCTACAAGTTTGCCTATGGTCCAGTTTTATGGAGGCTCAATTGAAAGTTCCCTCCTCCCAGATGACTATAAGCTTGTGTCAAGTTGACATAAAACTAGCCAGCACAGAGAGTAAAACAAATTCTTCCTTGGGGACTCCAGACCAGAGCTCTGGCTAGTAGCCTGAAGTTAGCTTGACAATACCCAATCCAGTGCTTATGTAAGCCCCCTGAACTTGCAGAGGATAAAAGGTGTTTTTTTTTCTTTCTTTCTTTCCTGTTTTATTAAGTGACTGAAATTAAGGTAATTTTTATGGCAATAACATAGAAAGTACATGGGGTACTGCTTGCACTCCATGTTTGGGGGCAGAAGGAAAGATGGGAGAGGGGAAGGTTGAGAACCTTCACTGTGCACTAAAGGGACAATTCTTGGGCATCATCAGAAGACTTCAGAGAAGAAGAATGGGGTCATCAAACTACTCAGTGTTGTGAATCCCGCTTTGAGTTAAAACGGGAATTCTTACCGAAGGGAGAGAGGCTGTCTCACTGTACATTTGAGATTTGTCAATGGTTCTGTCCCAGCTTGAGTGGAAAGGCTCAAGGCTTCTGCACTTGTCTCCCAGCTGGTGGTGCTGTTTGGAGGTTGTGGAGTCTTTCGCACGGGACCTAACTGGCAGACATAGTTCCATGGAGGCCGAGCTTAGGTTGTTAGCCTGGTTCTGCCCGGTATCTTTGCGTGCTGATCTGTAAGATGTAGCAGGCCACCCTGCAAGTTTCCACTGTAAGAATCCTCCAGCCTTTTGGTATGATTTCCCTGCAAGGATGGCCTTAATCTTCTGGACTATGGGTTACAGTAGACTTCGCCCTTCTTCCGAGGCTTCTGCCAGGTATGCATGTGTTACAAAAACAAGAAAAGGACCCAACTGCTGTTTTCCCAGACTGATTCTGGGTTTCCTTCTGCACGGGATTAGACTTGACAGAGGACACCCCAGCAATCCTGTGCCAAGCACAGCTGGGAGGGCATGTGTGCACAGGACTTGCATTTCTGAGGTGCTGCTGATGTCCTGAAGGGAGGGCTGTGGCTAGGGACACGGAGGGCTGTGGCTAGGGACACGGAGGGCTGTGGCTAGGGACACGGAGGGCTGTGGCTAGGGACACGGAGGGCTGTGGCTAGGGACACGGAGGGCTGTGGCTAGGGACACGGAGGGCTGTGGCAGGGACACGGAGGGCTGTGGCTGTGTGAATAGGGACGGGGAGGGCTGTTGCAGCTGAGTTTTTCTGTTCCATTGTCCAGCTCTGGCTGAGCCCAGACTCAAGGTTCTTCTCCATTAGCTTCTCAAGCACAGGACTACAAGCCGAAGCCACTATGCCTGTATTTATTATAAACTCTTTAGAAGCAACTGTCTTTAATTTATTTGCATGTAAATGTTGATCAACTAAAAAGTGACATAAAAATATAAAATGTAATCCACATTACCTCACCTCTCATTGCCCTCTGTTTTTCTCAAGCCTTTGCCAGGCTTACACCACTATCAGAAAGAAAGAGAAATTCCAGACTCATCCACAGGCACCAGCAGACTGGAGAAGGAAGATGTGCCGCAAGCATATTAATTCCTTGTCTCTTATGCTGTCTCAGAAGTGGAAAAAAAAATCCTTGTTGTAGTTGAGTGGGTGGTGGCAGCTCGCTTCTCCACATCTAATTTCATAAATATGTGTTGCAATTAGCTTTTGCAGATGGAATAGCTAAATCCTGATTCAATTTTCTATTTTAGAAGGGCCATTAATCTGGAAAACAAATAAAGATAAATTAATTATTAATGCCTAATCCATACTTTCTCAAAATGAAACTTATAACACTCATATAGCCTTAAATAGAAACCGCGAGCCCCCAAACTTCTGTTTTCTCTTTGGCTGAGCTTATCCTGCCGTGCACATCTCTAGGGGGTCCACGCCAAACACAGAGTATTTGCTTTCTGTCTCTTTTGTTTTAAAGCTGAGGGCAGTCAGATCGTTCCTAAGCAGTCTGACCGTAGAAACAATTTTTTTTTCCGCCAAGCACTATTTATAGGAAGAACTTGGACAGTAATTTTAGAAACCAAAGAATAATCAAAACTCATTTACTAGGACTGTTGAGGGGACAAGTCATTCCAGTTAACTAGATTTTCTGGTTAGCTAGAAATAAACCTAATATCCATAGTTCAACACTTCCATAACAAATCTTTTCAAAGTGCTTTAGCTTCTATCCTGCCTTGGGAAGTAGAGAGTGGTGAATATCACTGAGTACTAGATAGCCAAAGTTTCTGCAGTGTACATAAACACTCTGTGCTTCAGGGTGGGCTTCAAGGGTCTGGGAGATCGTGTCGACTGACAATCAGTTGAACATGCAATCTGGAAGCAGGCTTCTCATTTCTGTCTGAGAACCTCTGTTTTAGTCTACTTTTCTCTTGAAATCAAGGCTAACAAACAGTCCTACTAATCAAGGGTTCTAATTTAACTGGGCGAAATCAACCTTTTCTCTGCATAATAAGGTTTCTTAGGCTAAATTTCAAAGGGTATGGGTGGAAAAGCTCACTTACAGATGTATGATATGGCAGTGGTTTTAAGAAAATTTTAACCAGGAAAAAGTGATTCACACCTGTAATCCTAGAGAGGGCAGGGGAGGGTAGGAAGATTATGAGTTCAGAGCTAGCTTGTGCTATCTAGTGAGAACCAGAGATCATATGGGACCTTGTTACAAAAAGGAGCTAAGGTTTACCTGGGAACTTTCAAAGTCTCACAGTTTAACAGTTTGTACACAGGTGATATTAAAGCATTCCATTGTTTTACGCATGTGGTTTCTCTTCAACTTCCTTTTACTGAAGTGAAAGGGTCCAGCACTATCCTAATCCAAACAGCTGCCATCTTCACAACCACAGCTGGGCTTGCAGAGTGTTGAGGAGGGGGTAAGGATTAGCCAGCCTTTCTTCCAGCCAGTTGTTTACATTTTTCCTGAATCCTCGTGGTCTTGGGGAGTATACAGGCTGGGAAAGACTGCTGGGCAGCAGCTATGTGAAGACTCTCTCGTGTACTTTTGAGCAACCACCCTGCTGTCAGAATTCCCTCACCCATCTCAATAAGTCAGCCCAATAAATTCATTGGCTCTCTGGTATGAACTTTGATGACTTTGAACTCTGGCTTGCCACTGGGACCTTATGAGGAGGGACTAGGCGTTGTTTGGTTCCTGCCTTACCCACCCCGACCCTTCACTCACTGAATGAAAACACAAGAAATAAAGAGGAAAGGGAAGAACATGACGGCTCCTAGGTGTGGCGGAGGAGAAAGCTTATTGTAGATATGTGGGCAACCATAGCCAGAGGCAGGCACATCTGGGAGAGACCAGAGTGGACCTGACCAGACAGAACTGTGCCACTGAGGGAGAGGGGGAGAGGAAGAAATAGGGGAGAGAGATGAACCAGGTGCAGGAGCCAGGAGTTCAAAGGTCCAAAAAGGGCAGGTAACCAAAGGCTCTTCCCTATATAATCCAGACATTTTGGTTACAGTGCTTGGGCTGGAGAGTTCAGGGCAGAGAATGGATATGCAAGCTATACTCTGTAACAGGTAGGGACTGAGGGATGCTGGGAGAACTACACTCACCACCTGCCCTACGACAACTCCTCGCTCACCACCTCCACTGGGGAGAAACCCTCACAACAGATAGTAAATTTGCTTGTTAATGCTATTATGTCTCCTGGCATAAAGAAGGTAAAACATTAGCAGGATGTAAACATAGAAATTGTTTTAGAAAAGAGGGATTTATATAAGAAGATTAAGATGGGTGAGTGTTTCCAGAATGAAAAAGAAGACTAGAAAGCTTTTGCAAGTTCTGGAGATCTGAGCGAGTTATTTAAGGTAAATAGAAGGGAGGCTTAGCGATTGCATGTACCGTATTACAGTTTATAAGGTCAAAACCCAACAATTACAAGGACTGGCTAAAATGCATGTCTAATCAAAATTTATTTCGAAAAGCCCAGTTATGGAAATAGTGTACAGTAGTTAAAAGTACCAGACTGCTTATACTGGTCTTTTGGGGTGTTTCATAACTCTACTTTTCCAAAGAAAACTTGAGGCCCCGCTGGATACAGGTATGAAGAATATAAGCTATTGGAAGAAAGAGAAGCAATTGCTCCAGTAGTCGCAATGGAACCTGACTTGTTTGCCACATACTGCTCTCAGTTTAAGTCATTTGTCCTCTGAATAATTTTGTTTATCAAATGAGGACCCGGGAGCATAAATTAATAACTTGTCAAGACAGCAGATAGCTCATAAATGGCAGTGATAGAGCATGAGCCTAGGCATTCCTGTAGAGTACAGAAACACCCTTCATGATTTGCCTTCCAACAAGGATGTGGTAGCATGTCGTTCTGCCGGAAACACCCTGCGTCGTGATGACAGAAGAAGGAAGGGTGGCATCTGCTAGGACTTCTGCAGCAGGCCATGATAAGGAAAACAAAACAAAACAAACAAACAAACAAAAAAACCAACGTCAAAGGTACAGTCAATAACAACATTTTTATAAAAACGATTTTTGGTTGTTTTATTATTTTTTGTATGTGTGTGTGTATTTTGTATGCATGTATGCTGTGCACCACACGCATGTCTGATAGCCTCAGAGGAGAACACTGTGGCTGGAGTCACAGATGGTTGTGAGCCACCATGTGGGTGCTAGGAATTAAAGCTGGTTTTTCTGGAAAAGCAACAAGTACTCTTAACCTCTGAGCCATCTCTCCATTACTAACAATGCTTAATATTAATAAAAGGAATGATAAATCAGGCCTTTGTTGGGAATTTTATACAAAAGAAAACTACTCCTGGCATCAATAATTTTGGTTAAATAAATGAATAAAACAAAAAGTAAAAATCCCCTATAATATATAGAAAATTGGTCAAGAATTCAAATTATCACAATGGTATTTGCTTTGGAAAATAAGTACAAGCCTTTTTTCAAGACAGAAATTTTCTAATGTGGATGTCATCTGATGAGAATATTTATACATATTGAGACCCTGAGAATGAAATAAAACATCGCAGAGCACAGTTGAAATTGTCAGCTGCCAATCCGGAATCCATTCTCTCTGTTTTGTTCAAATACCCACAGCTAATAACCCATGTGCCCCCACAGTTTTCATCAATTTGGTTTATATTAACATTCAGTAGAATTTTGGTCGAGTCTCAAACTTAATTTGACACGCAGGCTTTGAAACAGTTGATGAATATTGATTATTTTGTTCATCGTCTGGGACTTGTTTCAACTTGGTTAGAAGCTGTGAGCTTTCATTCAAGAAAACTCCATCCTTGATTTCAATGAACGTGTGTTCAATCAGGAAAACAGAGACACACGAAGGCATTGAACATGCTGGAGACTATATCATAGGAAATCATAACATCGCAGGAATTAGGGGTTTGGGAAGCCTGCAAGTATCAGTGCTTGGAATTATCCTGAAAATCAGGGACTATTTCTAGAAAAGAAACAGAGGAGGATATAAAGACTAAAAAGAAAAACAAGGCCTGAATCAAAGGATTCTGCCCTTGTGCGCTCCCAACGGTATGATGCCAACAGCACCTTTCTCCTTGTGTTATACTTAAGTAGACATTGTCTCTCCTATTAGATCCATTTTGATGGTAAGTATTATGTCTTACTTGTCTTTGAAAACCTAGCACTTATCACAATACCTGTTCCATAATGGGTACTCAATAAATATTTGATAAATGGATGTAAGGTTGAAGGAATGAATAAAGAAAGAAGAAGCCCAAAGGACCTTGTGAGGCAACACGTTTGGTTGCACATGGGCCTAACACAAGACAATCACCTGTCAGTCTACACCAGATTTAACTCCACTGATCATGGAGAGGCATGGTGGATTTCCGTCAGGAAAATCACAAAGAGTTGCAGCGACACTGATAACAAAAACATAATCCTGTGCTGGCTGCCCTAAATGCTTTAGACATCTTAACTATTTCAGAGATCATTCTTAGCTCTCCCGAGAATCCAACAAGTGGACAGGACACGCTCTTACACTACAGTCTCTGAAACAGAAGAACGCAGATTTGTCGTTGTGTAACTTAGGGAGAAATTTAACAACAAAAACAGACGCATTTTCTTATCATCCTTCCCAGCCTGGAACCTACCCTAGGACAAACGGCAAAGAACGGCCCTGAACAAAGTGAAATTAATGTTCTGGCCGTTACAGCACGATCAAATCTGACTCCACGTAGTTCATTATTCTCAATCAGATAATTCAGAAGTGTGTGCTTTCCCAAGATAAACTCAGAAGGGAATTTTCTGTTCTCTATCTGACCTTATTTAATTTATCTGAGTATCTGCATTGATTGTTGGACAAATAATAACGTCTACCGTTGGGTGTTCATGGTCAGCCCACAATTTCTTCCCATCTTCAGCAAAACAGCTCACATGAATTACTTTTATCTTGCTTTGGCAGCAGAAATAACAGAGTGTTCATTTGCTATTCAATAGCTATTATTTGTATCTTGGTGCAGACTGCTTAAGAATTCAGTCTACATTTTCTGGTACCCTGAAATAATATCATCTGTGGCTATAATAATAATGTCGTCTTCTTTTGATCAAAATATTACTTCAAAATATTTTGTGGTCCACTGCCCACTTATCTGCTTTATCTAAAAGTGTGTGTGTGTGTGTGTGTGTGTGTGTGTGTGTGTGTGTGTGTTGGGGCAGCTCATAGAAAATTTGAAATTTTGGTGTCTATTGTTGAAGTACCAAGAGCAATAAATGCTCTCTTCTTTTGTAGGTGATTAAATAACAAGGTACAGCTGAGACACCTCATAACTGCCAAGTTCAAATTGCAATATTGAGTGGATTCTCCAACTCTGGGGAGAGTTTTTCTAGTTAACAGGAGGGAATGAGAGAAAGACACCAGGCTTCCAAAGTCTAGTGCCAAGGAAAGATGGTGAATTACTTACTGGCTTATCAAAAGGTGTCCAGGAAGATGAATTGATAATTGAATACCTTTTCAAGAACACAAAGAATGGGGTGGATATAGTCAGATGTGAAGGCTTACGTTATGAATTATTCAGAATTGAGAGTGACTGAATTTCACATTGGATTGGTCATATGTGGAGTCTTTGGACTGGAACATACTTGAATCTGGGTGTAGCCTGTTCTCTGGAATCACACCTCTTTAGTGGACTCCTGGGCCAGCAGCAGTCTCTGTGAGATGATTGTCAGAAACGCAAGGCTTCAAGCACCAGTTCAGGCCCACTAAATCTGACTCTGCTTTTTAATAAGGTGAGCAGGCAAATCACATGCATGCTAATGACCGAGACGCGCTGCACCAACACCAAGTGGAAGGAATATTACGTAGAGTTTGAGGGAACATCCAGACTGATTGGCTGGGAGATTTTAGTGGGCAAAGGAACAAGCACGGAGAAACTTAAAAATGAACAATGGAAGAAAAGTTTCTCAGAAACCAAAAAGAAACATCGTAAATTGTGATGGCTATTTTTGGTTGTCACCTTGGTTATATTTGGAATTAACTAAAACTCAAAAAAGGAGGGCACACCTATTAGGAATTTTTGCTTTATTTGAAGTAGGGAAATTCATTTTGAGGTGGAAAGACACACCTTTAATCCAGGTCATTTGAGCTGGGATAACTGAGCTCCTATCTGGACCACACCTTCTGTGGAAGCTATGTCAGGTCCTGGAAGAAAGAAGGTTTTGCTCTTTGTCTGCTTGCCCTTACCTTGCAAATACACCCATCCTTTCAATGGCATTCAAACCTCTTTTGAAGACCAGCTGAGACATACAGTCTTGTGACTTGAGTAACTGCTGGATTCTTGGGCTTTCCATTTACAGCCAGCCATTGTTGGATTAGCTGGACCACAGCCTGCAGGTTCTTCCAGTAAATCCCCTTTCCATAGAGAGATTCATTCTATAAGTTCTGTTATTCTAAAGAATCTTGACTAATACAAACACCCACCAAGAAAGTATAATTACTGGTTGTAGCAGGCTTTCCTTTAGGCCACAGACCAGCTCCCCAATCATGGCACAGAGATTTATTATTTGTTATGAATGCTTGACTTTAGCTGAGACTTGTTTCTTGCTAGCTCTTATAGCTTAACTTGTTTCTCTTCTTCTACATTTTGGCTCAGGGCTTTTTGCCTTTCTTTTATTTCTGTTCGTCTTACTTTCCTGTTTCTTGTGTCTGCCTGTCTGTCTGCTGCCTGGCTTCTGACCTTGGGTGTGTTCCTCTCTTTCTATCTCATTTTCTTCTCCTTCTCTCTCAAACCTCTCTTTCTCTTCCTACGTATCCTCTCTGCCTTCTAACCCTGACTATCCCTCTCCTGCTTAGCTATTGGCTGTTCAGGTTTTTATTAGAACAATCAGATGCCTTAGGCAGGCAAGGTGAGACGAATGCAACCCATCTTTGCATCATTAAACAAATGCAGCATAAACAAATGTAACACATCCTTACATTGTTAAACAAATGCAACCTACCTTTCCACAGGTAAAGTAATATCCCACAGCTTAAACAAATGTAACGCATCTTTACATAGCTAAAATTATATTCCATGACCACTGATCAGTGTCAAATATCATAAAAGTCTTAGGGAAGGAATGTCTGCAGGAACTATTTAGTAGGAAGAAAGCCATTTCCTGGAAATCACTGAGGACAACTTTAAGGCTGAAGAGAACAGAAATTAAAATTTGTTTCTATAAAATTGTAGTTAAGAAAGTAATTTTTGTACTCCTTTTCTTGCTATGACTAAATATGTTTAGCGAGCAATACAAAATGGTAGGTTAGGTTTCTGTGCAGTATCAAAAATATCTTAAAAAATCAGTTTGAAGGAGGAAGGCTTATTTTGGTCCATGGTTTCGGTCTGTGGTCCCTGGCTCCTGGTTTGGGTCTCAGTGCTAGAAAGTACCATGGAAGATCAAAGGTGCTAACTTCCTGGTGGCCAGGAGGCAGAGAGACTGAGAGGGGAAGAGACTAGAAGGAAAAACCAAAAAACTCTCCCAGGGCATGGCCACTGTGACCTGCTTTCTCCCCTTGAGGCCTGTGTCCTGAAGTTACTAACACTGCTTCATAACCCTTTAAACTATACTCCCACGAACAAAGCAATTCATCCAGGAAGCCAGAGCCCTCTGAGTGGCCCCGGCTCTAAGGAAGGCCACACAGAGGACTCAGCCTCAAGGAGACGGTACGGATGGAAACTGTAACAAGTGGTTAGTCCCTTAGATTTCCAGAGTTGAGATTTCAGCAAGCTGGGGCTAGTGCCATAAAGTTAGCCTATGGCTAGTGCAGCCAGTAGCTAGCGCCCCCTGGGCCAGGGCAGCCATTGCTCTGCATGCCCACCTTTCCCCTCCACCCACCAGCCCACTTCAGAGCCCTCAAGTCTATTGAATTTACACTCTAGACACTCCTAGTTGTCCTCGGTTGACTGATGTCATGGACTTTTTTTTTTTATCTGCGACATTTGAAAGCATTAGACATTATCTTTGAAAAGAAAAAAAAACTAACAGTATTAAAGTAGCATACTAAATAAAATACGTATAAGTGTGCAGGTTGAAGAGAACTGACAGATGTATATATCCATATAACCAATTGCTATAATTAAGATAGGTATAATATATGGACAATTAGGATAGAGATTTCCATCATACCAAAGCTCCCTCCGTGCCTCTACCTCCTCCCCAAAGCAATTCCAAAGGTTTTATCTGAATCATTTACAGTTGCTTCCCCTTTCCTTACATCTGGGTTCTTTGCACACAATTTTTGAAACCCATTCACATTGTTGTACCCATGAAGTGTGTTCCCTTCCATTGATCAGTAGTGTTCCTTTGAGCTGATGAGCCTTGATCTCTCTAGCCATCTGCCAGCTGCTGGATGTTTGTGGTGTTTCTAGGTATTATGAAGCGAGCCACTATCAGCTATAACATACATACTCTCGGGAAGATGTGCTTTCATTTTTTTATATGTAAGAACCTAGGAGTAAAATTCTTATTTGGTCAGTATATGTTTAAGAAATTGCCTAGTGCTTGCTTCTGTAGCACACTAAAATTGGAACAATACAGAGAAGATTAGCATGGCCCCTTTGACAAGCAAATTTGTGAAGTGTTTCATATTTTAAAAAGAAAGAAATTAGCTGATTTTTAAAAAAATAAAAACCATCTATAAGAGTTCCACTTGCTCTTCCTTGCTGGTCTGTAATTTAGGCATTCTGGTGAGTGTGCATTCATATCTCATTGTGGTTTTAACATGAACTTTTTAAAAATTATGTGAAGAACGTTTTGTTCTACCTTCCATGGTGGTGCACGGATTTAATTTCAGCACTCTGGAGGCAGTAGCAGGTGGGTCCCTGAGTTCAAGCCCAGCCTAGACTACAGATTGAATTCCAGGACAGCCAGAACTACACAGAGAAACCCTGTCTCAAAACAAAACAAACAGGGCTGGTGAGATGGCTCAGTAGTTAAGAGCATTGCCTGTTCCTCCGAAGGTCCTGAGTTCAATTCCCAGCAACCACATGGTGGCTCACAACCATCTGTAATGAGATCTGGTGCCCTCTTCTGGCCTGCAGGCATATATGCAGACAGAATATTGTATACTTAATAAAATAAATATTTAAAAAAACCAAACAGACAAAAAGAATATTTGTCCTTATTTTCAATCCTCTATCTTTCCTATTTTATCTTTAAAAATAAAATTTACACATATATATATAAATGTATAGATGTATAATATATAATTATATTGCTATGTTAATAAATTTAACATTTGTTATTTTCAATAAATTAATAAATTAGCTTAAGTTTCTCTAGTTCCTATTTGGTAAATATTAACATAAAACGTAAGCCACAGAACTGGAAGGCTCCTCAGCAATTGTCAAGGACCAAAGTACCAAGGATGATGATACAGGTCTATAATCACAGCAACTTGGGAGGCTGAGGCAAAGGGTCAATCCTTATGAACTGTGAGCTCAAGCCTAACCTGGGCTACACAGGGCTGCACAGCCAGTTTATTAATTTAAAAGCAAAACAAGCTCAAAGGTGTCCTGAGATCAGAAAGTGTAAGAGCCACCATTCAAAAGAATCTAAATATGTTCTGTGCATAAAAGATACCGACTTCATAATACGGAGGTTCTGGCAGAGACTAAGAGCACATAAACAGCACAGATATCACTATAGTGGCTTTAAGCTTTCTCTTCCACATCACCCTCTCAAACATTCCACTGGGAGTACTTCTCATGAGCAGAAAATTGACACAGGCTTCAGGGAGCATCAGAAGCTAACAGAACTTGACCACACGTTTATCTCTGATCAGATTTTGCTACTGCATTTTGTCCAAGTTTGTTCTAATAACTAAGTTAGCTTCAGATTTGACCAGCTCAGAGAGCCCCACACCCAAAAGCACACACATGTAAATATGTGCACTTTACTCATCTGAAATATTTTCTTAGGGTTGTACAAATTCTTTGTGCTTGTTGGATATCAATAAACATATTTAGTAATCAGACATATTTAGTGCAGACATTCTCTCGCTGTGTGAGTTGCTTTGCAGTTTCTTAGTGCTTTATTAACAAAGCATAAACTTTTAGAGCCAATGAGGTCCAATTTGTTGGGTTTTGTTTTTGTGATCTGTGTTTTATGTGTCTCTTAAATCCCCGTCTGCCTCCAAACTGGGAATGTTTCCCCCAGAAGGCTGCCTTTTACGTAACGTGGTGCTGCTTCGTATTTCGCTGCCCTAATTTATCTTCCCACGGTCTGTTTCTTTTTTCTGGTCCTTCTTATCTCTCAGTCATGAACGTTTACAATTTACAAGCTTTCTCTCTCTCTTTGATTATAACTACTGTGTATCCATCAAAGAAGGCCTAGATGGCAGACGAAGTGAAGGCGTGATAATAGAAACAGCAACCCTAGGCGGTAGTCAAACACGATGTTTAAAGGAACAAGCTAGAGGGCAGGCTGCCTGCGCTCGGATTCCACTTCTGTGACCATCTGGCTGTGGTACCGGGTTGCATTTACACGGTAAAAGAATTCACAAGACTCAGTAGCATTTCGTACTAGGATTTTCGTTGCCGCCGAGGACACAAAGCGAAGATACAGTGTGTGTTCACAGGGTACAGAGACTGGGTTCTGAAGTTCTTCTACTCCCAGAAAAAAGTGTGTCAGCAGGTGGGAGGTGCCTCTGCTGAGGGAAGGCCCTGACTCTTAGGGCCCCAGGCTTTTGTGTGGGGTTGGTAGCATAGATATATCCTGCTACACAAGCCTGCTTTGTCAACCAAATCCCAGGACCCAGCAATGAAACCAAGTGACATTGTCTAGCAGCTTCTTCTTCTTTTTTTCCTTTTGAAGATTGTAATCTACTTTAGGTAGTATAGGAGGCAGGTGGGAGAGGCACTAGCTGCAACAAATAAGCCATCAGGCCTTCTGTTTTAATGTTCTTGGGTTCCCAAATTTGGACAAAAATGTACCTCTCTTTCACTGCTTCCTTCCTGGTCTCTATCTTCCCCCCCCCCCTGAAAGTATCTCAAAGTAGAAACTGAGGTGGTGTTGGGTGGCAGGCTATTTGTTTATTTCAGGTTATTTTATGGTTGTTTCAGGAAGTAGAAATATAGAAGTGAAAATAGGAAAGAAATGAGAAAGAGAAGAGATGGGCCAGGAGGGAAGGAGTGATCTTGAGCTACTCACTGCTATTGAGGATAGCAATCCCATTGGCCAGCCTCTGAGTGCCTAAGAAAGGGCCCTCCAAAGGGGAGGGGCTGGGTCATTTGACCACTGATTTTGTCTTCTGTCATTTGAGGGATCCAACTAAGTCCTCTATTTGTCTGTAGAAAAAAAAACCTGAGAGATGAAGTTTGGACATTTCACATAGCTCCCATCAGTACACAGAAGACACACACAGAGAGAAAGGGAGAGAGAGAGAGAGAGAGAGAGAGAGAGAACAGGGGTGAGACGCGAGCATAACATGCAGATCACAGAAAACAGGAAGGGGCTGATGCCAAGCTTCCCAATTCTGCACATCACTTCTTGGTACATAGGCAGCCAGTTTGAAAGTCTCCCAGGGCAGAGTGGGAAGATCTGAAGAACTGACTCCTCCAATCTTGTTTGTTTGTCTCCTTTTATTTACCAGTATTATTCCAGGGCGAGGGGTTCACACCATTTCTGGAGGTACTACAATACTAGGCCAGCACATGGTTTGTCCCAGAAAATCCCCATTCCAGTTTCCAGCTCCCAACACCCATTTAATGTATTTTCCTCAGATAGAGGATCTATCATTTAGTCTTGGTTGTTGTTGTTGTTGCTGCTGCTGCTGTTGCTGTTCTCCTCCTCCTCCTCCTCCTCCTCCTCCTCCTCCTCCTCCTCCTCCTTAACTGGTCCCAAACTCAGAGATATCAATCTCCTTCTGCCTCACAAGTGCTGGGATTAAAGACCATGCCAGGTTTCAGTCTTGGTTCTTGACAGGCTAACATAATTTAAATTGTTCCAAATATTCCCAGTGAAATTATTTTTCGTCCTGCAGACTCAGATAAAACTATGCAACAGTTAAAACCAGAACTGTTCTCAAGATCAGAGGAGCATGCCAGTCCCTCCATTCCGGTGAGTGGCGTCAGTCTAGGGGATGAGAACCACTTTCATCAGGATGCCACAGTTAGATTAACCACTTTCCTCATGTTGGCTGTTAAGTGTATTGCCATTTCTTCGCACTTACATGTTAACAGTGTATCAATCAGCTCTCTGGGTGCTACTTTGCATACTATTTACTAAGATAAACACCATAACCGCAACTAAATGACTAGAGAGTAACACATCTATGAACTATTTTGATCCATGTAGATTCATTTTTCCCCCGAAAAGTTACGGTTGACCTATGTATAGTCACTTCAATCATGTATGTGTTGGGCAATATTTAAAAATGTTCATTTTAAACCCACTCAGCTCATTTAGTGCTACCAGCATGTGCCTGCGTTGTAGGGCCATCTATCAGGAGTTGGGTAGCCTTTCAAGGGTCACATCCTTCAAGAAAACACCCTCTGAGCAGCCACCAACTGCTAACAGCTTCTCGGCTAATATTAAATTGAAAGAGAATAGTGATGGGGAAGGGGATGGAAGGGCAGGAAAGGGAAGGAACCAAAGAGACAGACTTGCTCAAAGCATATTATATGCATGTATGAACTTCTCAAATAATAAAAACAAAACCTTTTAATGAGGACATGAAGTTGGGAATGGATGGGGAGGTGGAGTGGATCTGAGAGTAACTGGGGCGAAACAGGGGATAAAATATGATCAAAACACATTGCATGGAATTCTCAAAGGATTAATAAAATATTTTTTAAAAACTCTCAATGTTAAAAGTTTAGAAAACAAAATGTATAACCACAACTAGATGACCCACAGTCCTCAAAACCAAGCTATAAACATTTAATATATTTTATAATCTTAGTTGGTTATATATGATATGTATTATATTTGATGAACAAAACATAGACTTTTATATCCTGACTTCCTAATTTAGTATAATCTTACATTCTCCAGAAAAACAATTTTAAATGTTTGCAAAATCTTGCATCCATATCAGGAATTGTATTTTCCTGCCATTAATGGAGTTTGGCAAGTATAAATAATAATTTTGTTTTCCTAACATCCTGGAGAGAGGCGGTTTCTGACTTCATGACAATGGTTCAATGACGTTAGAGCTTTAGTCACTGTGGCTCTCCTCTCTTGGTCCTACATAGCAGTTGCAATGAGCGAGTTGTCTAGCTTTTCCTGGGGGAACAGCTTGCCTGCAGTGCCAGCTCACAGGAGGCTGAGACGGGGAAATCAGCCAAAAGTTCTAGGTCAGCCTGGACTACAAAGAGACTTTGGCTCAAAAATAAACCAGTCGGTCACTCAACAAAGGCATCTGTGTCTAGACAGCAATTCTAACACTTGGAGGTTCCATCTGAGGCCTCCTGCTTTTAGTTCATTGACCACAGTTTAATGAAGCAGAAGTTAGGAAATGCAGTGTTACTAACTAAACATATTTCGCACCAAACAATACAGGAGCTTTGGATAACAGAAACAAAAACAGAATAGGATAGAGATTGGGCAGCAACAGTTCATGCTACACCATCATATGGATGTCATGTTTTTATTAAACCAATCCTGATGGTATAGAATTAAGTTATTTTTCCCCTAATTTTTACCACTTCATCGATTAATATGTTAGGTGTTTCTCCAGAAATGTCTTTGCATATCTTTTATTTTTTTCATGATAATAATTAGTTAATCACATCATAGAATGCAAAACTCACTTTCCAGAGAAATGTTTTTAGTAGTTTAAACTCCTGCCATGGAGTAACAGAGCTTGCATGCAGTCTTTCTGAAAGTTGGTCATTGGATACTTGCTTTCTGACCAACTTCAGACATCTGCTCAAACTCTTTTCTGGTTTTTTGAGACCGGGTTTCTCTGTGTAACAGTCTTAGCTGCCCTGGAATTCGTTCTGTAAACCAGGCTGGCCTCAAACTCACAGAGATCCACCTGCCTCTGCCTCCAAAGTACTGGGACTAAAGGCATGCACCACCACTGCCCGGCTACTCTTTTTAAAATTAATATTCACGAACATCAGAAAATGTAATTGATCTTTAAATAGAATGCCGAAATGGCAGTTGTGAAGCACTATGTATTGTATTTAATTTATTATGGAGGAGGGAAACAAAATCTTGGAGAACGAGCCCTACAAGAATAAAGATACATTTTTTAAGTTGTGTATTCCTTTATCTGCTCCATTGGAGGAGCTCCTAAGATGGTTTTGATATCAGCAACCATAACAGGCCACAGAAGACAGGATAAGAAGGGAACAGCTGGCCAGATGGTGTTAGCACACGCCTTTAATCCCAGAACTTGGAAAGTAGAGGCAGGTGGATCTCTGTGAGTATGAGGCTAGCCTGGTCTACAAGACCTAGTTCCAGGACAGGAACCAAAGCTACAGAGAAACCCTGTCTCAGAGAAAAAGAAGAAGAAGAAGAAGAAGAAGAAGAAGAAGAAGAAGGAAGAAGAAAGAAACAGGAAAAAGGAAGGGAACAGCCATCTGAGACCCTATCAAAGCCAAATACAAAACCCCAAAATTAAATCTACCTAAGATCTTTCCAATATAACCATTATCTGAGATGTGGGTCTTACAACAGCCGTCGCTGCTCTGCTGACTGGAGCAATGTAAGCAAAATTTTGAAGCTTTCCAATGGAATAATGGAAACAAGCAAAGCTGGGTCACTGCACCAGGCTCCTCCACGGTCCTCAGCAGAAGACACATTTGAGACATTGAAGGTTGTATTCAGTTAAAATGTTCTCTGAGTGTATAAGTCAATCCATTTCTGATCAACTAAGTCATAATTTGAAGTGCATTTTGGAAACTCCAGCAACAAGAACTCATAATAGATCCTGTTGAGTTTACAGTGTGGGATCAAAAAGTGATAGCAGAAAATTGTAGTAAAAGAGATTACTTTGGAAACCAGAAAATCATCTAGTAATTCCTTTCTTGTAAGTATGATTTGTTTTTGTTTTTTTTAGAGACAGGGTTTCTCTGTAGCTTTAAATCCTGTCCTGGAACTATAAGTATGGTTTTAAACATAAGTTTTCATTAAAGCTAGGCATGGTAGGTTCTCAACTCTATTAAAATCCCAGTGTGCGAGGGTGCTGGAGATGTAGCTCAATAGTTCAGAGCATTTATTCTTATTGCAGAGGGCCCAGATTCAGGTCCCAGCACCCACGTGGTGGATCACAATTATCTGTTACTCTAGGTTCAGCTCACACACCATCTTCTTCCATGTGCGGTCATAAGGCATGCATGAAACACATATACACACATGCAGGCAACAAACAAACAACAAGAGAAAAACCCCAGAAAAACAAGACACTATACACATAAAATAAAAATAAATCTAAAATGAAAGCCAGAAGGTCCTAGTCAAACATTATGCAGACATTAAGAGACCACGGATGTCAGCCAAGACAACTATACCCAGCAAAACTTTCACTCACCATAGAAAGACAAAATAAGATATTCCATGAAAGAACCAGATTTAACCAATACCTAGGCACAAACCCAGCCCTATAAAAAAATACTAGAAGGAAAACTCTAACCCAAGGAAGTTGGTTACATCAACAAAAATACAGACACTAGATGATCTCACAGCAGCAAATCCCACAGAAGGGAAAAGCACACAAAATAACATCACCAACAATGAAAACTAAAATAACAGGAGATAGTAATAACTGGTCAATAATATTCCTTAATATAAACAGACACAACTCAGCTATAAAAAGGCACAAGTCAACAGATTGGATATGAAAACAGAATCCATCCTTCTCCTGCATACAGAAACATCTCAACCTCAAAAAGACAGACATCACCTCAGGGAAAAAGGTTGGGAAAAAAATTTCCAATCAAATGGACCTAAGGTGTAGCTATCCTAATATCTAACAAAATAAACTTCAAACTAAAATCAATCAAAAGAGACAATGAAGGACATTCCATATTTGTCACAGGAAAAATCCATCAAAAGGAAATCTCAATACTGAACATCTATGCCCTGAATACAAGGGCACCCTCGTATGTAAAGGAAACACTTTTAAAGCTTAAATCACACATTCAACCCCACACACTAATGGTAACTTCAACACTCCACTCTCACCACTGGACAGGTCTATCAGACAAAAAAATTAACAGAGAAATAAGGGAACTAACAGATGTTATGACTCAAATGGACTTAACAGATATCTATAGACCATTCCACCTAAGCATAAAGGAATATATCTTCTTCCTTTATTTCTTCTTTTACCCATTGATGCTTCAGGTGAGCACTGTTTAATTTCTATGTGTTTGTGGGCTTTCTGGAATTAGAGTTGCTGTTGAATTTTAATTTTAAGCCATGGTGAGCCAATAAGATACATGAGATTATTCCAATTTTTAAAATCTGTTGAGGTTTGTTTTGTTACTGAGTATGTGGTCAGTTTTTGGAACAGTTCCATGAGGTACTGCTTCTTTGTCAAAAATCTGGTGTTCATAGGTGTGCAGATTAATATCTGTGTCTTCAATTTGGTTCCATTGTCTGCCTGTCTGTTTTTATGCCAATCCCAGGCTGTTTTCAGTACTATATCTCTGTAGTAGAATTTGAAGTCAGGGATTATGATGCCTCCAGAAGTTCTTTTTATTGTACAGAATTGTTTTGGCTATCTTGTTTTTTTTTTTTCTTTTCCATATGAGTTGAGTACTTTCGAGGTCTGGGAAGAATTTTGCTGGGATTTTGTTGGGCATTTCATTGAAACTGTAGATTCCTTTTGGTAAGATTGCCATTTTTACTAGTTAAGTCTACCCACCCAAGAGCATGGGAGATCTTTCCACTTTCTGGTGTCTCAACAGGGGAATCTAAAATGGCTGAAAGACATGTAAGGAAATGCTCAACATCCTTAGCCATCAGAGAAATGCAAATCAAAACAACTTTGAGATTCCATCTTACACCTGTAAAAATGTGTTAGGATCTGCTGCTGGCTTGTCCTGTCCCTTTAAGAGACAAGCCCTGCCCACTCCTCCTTCTGCTGAGGCAAGCAAATCTTTTTTGCCTCCAGCCTGAGCTCTCTCTCCTTCTGTCCCTCTTCTGAAGAGGTAGCTGCTGCCTCTTCTCCTCTTCCCTGTCCTCTCTCCCTCTCTCTCTCTTCCCCCTTCTCCCCCTTCCCTTTCCCTTCCATAACCCAAACTTTCACTGCATGGCGTTGCCTATCCGTCTCTCACCTGCTGTGGCTCCTCAGGTGGGACCAGCTGCCCCACTGACCTGTCAAGGTCTCTTGCCTGCCTGGGACCCACAGATGCCTTGGGTGGTGGGACTGACTGCCCCTCATGGCTCACCATGGTCTCCTACCTGCTGCTGCCCTTAAGCATAAGAATGGCCAAGATCGAAAGCACTGATGATAACTTATGCTGGAGAGGATGTGGGGTAAAGGGATCGCTCCTGCATTGCTGGTGGGAATGCAAATTGGTACAGTCGCTTTGGATATCAGTATGGCGATTTCTCAGAAAATTAGGAAACATTCTTCCTCAAGACCAAGCAATACCACTTTGGGGTATATATCCAAACGATGCTCAATCGTACCACAAGGACACGTGCTCTACTATATTCATAGCATCATTTTGTCATAGCCAGAACCTGGAAACAGCCTAAATGCCCCTCGACCAAAGAATGGATAAGGAAAATGTGGTACATTTATACAATGGAATACTACACAGCAGAAAAAAATTAAGGACATTTTGAAATTTGCAGGCAAATGGATGGATCTAGAAAACATATTGAGTGAGGTAACCCAGACCCAGAAAGACAAATATCATATGTACTCACTCATAAGTGGTTTTTAGACATAAATCAAAGCAAACCAGCCTACAAATCACAATCCCAGAGAGCCTAGACAACAATGCGGACCCTAAGAGAGACATACATGGATCTAATCTACATGGGAAGTAGAAAAAGACAAGATCTCCTGAGTAAATTGGGAGCATGGGGACCATGGGAGAGGGTTGTAGGGGAGGGGAGTAAAAGGGAGGGTAGCAAAGAAAAATGTATAATGTTTAAAAAAACTTTAAAAATTTTAAAATTATTATTATTTTTTAATTTCAGGGAGCTTTAGCTTTTAGAACACATAGTATCTTACATAGTGCATCTCTGGATTCCTGTGAACAAAAGATGCAGACATTCACAAAAAGCTCAGTATATGAAAAGATATTCAATTTTCCCAATTCATTTAATTTAAAATTACACTGAGGTAAACCTCATAATTATCAATTTGACAAAAGAAGAGTTTTACGAAACAAACTGTGCTTGAGCCTTCAGAATAAAAACTATTAATGGAACAGGTTTGTCCAGTCCATTCGCAAATTCACAGTCTAAGAATTTACCTGGGAAACTTTCCTCTTTTGATCTACCCTCCTGAGCTACTCTGTCGCAGTGGATATTACGCCTTGACGGTAGAGGGCGCAAGAGAGACATTGCAGAAGGACAAGGGCCAATTTCTGGTCCTGGCGTGCTGGGTTCGGCTTTTATTTTGCTGCTCACGCAGAGCCTGTGGTGCCTGTGGGGTAGACCATGATGGATCAGGTAGTGCCAGAGTGCCCATTCTCAGCCTGGGTCTAGGGGCCAGCTAGTGGGCCACGCTATGCTCCAGGTCAAACTGTGATGATTTCTGTGGGTTGGGTGCCAGAAAGGTGTTTCCTGCTAGCCCCCCAACTGTAGACAAGATTAGTGGGAGACCCATCAAATTTCTCCTTCATCCAGTAGTCTGCAGTCACGTTTCCAAATGGTTTCTCACCTGACAGGCGGTGGAAGTTGCCTTGGTACCCTTCCCCTCCACTGGGGCATTCTTTACAGAGGGTTTGGAGAATTACGGTCACCTGCCGAAGTCTAACTCACCACCTGTTTGGGAAGTAAAATTGTTTGGGAACACAGCTAGGCCTATTTGTTTATGCACCGTCTATAGAGCGTTTTCATGGCTGCGACAGAGACTACGACCAATCCATTTACAATCTGTCCCTTTGTCGAAAACGTTAGCCAACCTTTATAGTTCTCTACTTTTTTTTATGTTATTCTATCAGGGCTTAACAGGTTTTTTTTTTTTTTTTTTTTTTTTGCATTAAGCTTCCTCTGTTTTAATGGCTGTGTGGTTTCTGTCTCCACGTGGTAATTCCTCTAATGCAGCAAAAATACTCACACTCAGGGCTATTGATTGCACTATTGTTTGTCAGTGTAAAAATACACACGAACACTGTTAAGTCCCCTGCCATGGAGACTGGTTAGTGGGCTATGGTATCCACATACTGGAGAACTCTGCAGCAGGGAAGGTGGCTAGGAGACCTCTGTGAACCGATTTGGAGTGACTTTTAGGGTGCCATTAAGAAAAAAAAACACACAAAAAAACATGCATTTTATAGTATGCAATGTTAATAAGAAAGGTTATTCCTTCTAATTGAAGCCTACAGATGATAAAGCAGAAGCCAACAGCAGGCACCTATGGGCTAACACTGGAAGGACTAGGAGGGGATGGTACTACAACTGTATCTTTTACTACGGAGTATAGCAGTCTGGCAGAATCATCTAACACAAAACCTGTTTTGTAATAAAGCGTTAATAGCTCACGTGGCTAATTAGGAATTTCAGCTCCATGATGGTGCCCAGGGGCACGAGAGACTATTGTTCCACATATCACCACTTCAGGAGAAGATCAGAGGTCCAAGTATAGTTTCACCAAGTTGAAAAATGATGCGGCACGAACATGAGGACTTGAGGTTAGCCCTCAACACACATGTGAACCAGCTGGGCATGGTGGCTGGCCCTCAACATACAGCTGGGCATGGTGGCTGGCCCTCAACATACATGTGAACCAGCTGGGCATGGTGGCTGGCCCTCAACACACATGTGAACCAGCTGGGCATGGTGGCTGGCCCTCAACATACAGCTGGGCATGGTGGCTGGCCCTCAACATACATATGAACAAGCTGGGCATGGTGGTACACACCTTTCATTCTAGTGCGGGCAATGGCGATGTCATGCAGGATGGTAGCAGGTGCTCGCTTGACACCTGAATCAGTGAGCACAAGGTCCAGTAAATAAAATCTCTTTGTTGACTCCCCATGGGAAGCCTTGCCCTCTCTGAGGAGTGGGTCGGGGGATGGGAGGAAGAGGGCAGCGGGAGGAGGGGAAGGGGTGGGAACTGGGAGAGTCACATAAAATGAGAAAAGTTTGCTTAAAAAGAGATAGATAGATAGATAGATAGATAGATAGATAGATAAGATGCCCTGCCTCCAACTCCAAACATCAGGTGAAGAAAGAGTAAAGGAGATGACTGATGTCAATATCTCACCTCTGTGTGCATGCATGCATCTGCACACGTGCGCACATACACATACACACACCCCACAATCCTTAGCTAAACCACCCAAAGTCAGGTCCTTTGAGGGTGTGTGTGTGTGTGTGTGTGTGTGTGTGTTTATACTATAAACACTGCCTTCTACCGGCGACCACGTGTCTCCATCATGAACTTGTGAGTTCTTGGAGGCAGAATATCTGTTATTCTGAATAACAGTTATTATCTGTTGATTATCAATTCTCAGCACCTGAGTAGGAGCTAGACTGATGTTTATCAAGACAGAAGTTTTTTTTTTTTTATTAGCTCGTAAATCCTTTGTAAATTTGTATAACACTATGACGAGCTGCGATAAGCAAACCTGACTCAGGCTACCTGAGTTCAAATACAGTTTACTGAGTTTTGTGAAGTTCCTTGAATAGATCCTTAGCCTTCCTGCCTGGTTTCTGGTTGTGAGCAGGAATGTGACTAGCACTTGCAGGACTTTCTTTGGGAGGAACCCAAGGAGAGGGTTGGAGGGCATGTGATTTCTTGAGGGAGGATCTCAAGGGAAAAACATGGAGGTGTTAGGGTTGAGAAAGAGCAAGGAGCTCTATGGCCTCAGCTGGGGTCTAATCCTAAACTAATCCCCTGGGAGGCTTGAGCTTCACCAAAAGGCAGTCCCACCCTGACAAGGGCCTGAGTCTCTAAGTCATTGGTTCCTGAGTATCCTCCAGGGATAATAGCCTCAGGCGGCTCCTATTGGACTGAAAACAACTCCCTGGAGAAAGAAGAGCTGTAAACACTTAGCAACCAAAGCTTACAGCGACTGGGAGAAGGGGCGGAGCGCCTGCCTGGTAGAGGAACGGGAGATCAGCAGCACCCACTGCAATCACCAACTCACAAGGGCATGGTGACTGTTCAGTGTGACATTACACAGACAGCACACAGAATTACATATAACACGCTTAATTGAAGCATCTTTCCAAACTCTTTGTCCTTAGAAGATGCAGAATATAAACCAAATCCTCAAACGTCAGCTATTTTTATTATCTTATTTTATAGCGCATAGTAAGTGTTCAATACACGGGGGAATGAACGACACGTGCAGCAAAGTATTTGTTACGTCTCTCTAATTAACTTCTATATTCCTTCCTTACTGCCTGAAGCAACATTGTATCTTGGACCTTGCATTATCCTGTGGACAGTGAGTTGAAATGAGACCTCTGAATCTTTTGAAGACCCCCTGCTATGTTTTGATTTTTTTTTTTTAATCCATGCCCTAGGTACTTATTAGTTTGGGTGGTACTATTAAGTTTGGATGAGGTCATGGTGAGATCTGGGAACATCTGACCCACTTGCTAATTAGTCTCATTCCCCATGATGAGTAGGTAGACAACGAAGAGAGGAAAAAAACCCAGTAGCACCTGCAATATAGCAGGTGAGTCCCTGTGGAGACCTGGCCTGCCACAGTGGCTAGAGTTGGATAATTGCCTGTGTGGCAGCTGGCTCTGCTTCTGATGTTGGGTCCCAGCACTCCAGGGCCAGCCATCAGGAAGAGACCTGAGATGTGAAGTTGAGCTAAACAACCCCTGAGGAGCCAAATAAATCCAGGGAGCATGCAGCTCTCAGTGGCGGCTAAGGGGTTGGAGTGCTAGGGGTCACGCCCATATCAGTAGGGTGACCTGGGAGATCTGTGTGAGCCTTGGTAGAGCCTGATGTCCTGGCATATAACGCCAACTGTGCAAAGGACAGCAAGGTGTTTCACTTCCTCTCATCCACCCCTGCACAGAGGAGCACTTGTGGTCACTGCAGACTCAGAAGAACAGAAGGGAGAGCAAGCTCAGGCGTGCCACAGCTCTAGTTACCCTAGGGCAGCACGGTACAGTGGTCTCCATCTTCAACCTAGACTCTCAGTGCAAACCTTGGGGGCTCCGAGGAGAAATAGAGCTGGGGAACTGTTCAGTAGACCATGCCCAAGTCTGTCAACTGGCTCCGAAACGGCATCAGGAAGACAGGATAAAGGATAGTTAGTTCACTCTCAGGGCCAGGACTTGTCTAACTGTTCAATACACTAAGAAAAGCAGAAATACCAGCAAAGTAAGGGGACCACACACAAACCTTTTAAAGCCTTCCCTGTAAAGATGCTGACCAGACTAATAATAATAATAATAATAATAATAATAATAATAATATAATAATAATAATAGAACCGGTGAGGAGAATGCTACACTCCTTACATTTAGAAAGGAAACATGTCTGAAAGTTATTTCTTCTTTTAAAGAATATCAGCATTTTCTAAGTGAATGACCAACTATGTGATGCTAACCTCTACGGTTACATAGGTGAGGGTACATCCAAATAGCAAGGTCCGACTGGAACTGTTGCCTTTTAAATTGTTTTCCAGATTTTGTCTTTGTTCTGGGGTCCCTTGTAATCTCACTACAAGGAGAGATTTCAAGGATATCTTGGACATTATTAGTTACTTGTTGAAGAGTCGGGGAGGAAAAAAAGAGCAGAAAGAGGAGAAAAAAGGAGAAGAAAGAGAGGGGAGGAAAGGAGAGGAGAGAGGAGGAGAGAAGAGGAAAGGAGAGAAGAGGAGAGGAGGAGAGGAGAGAGGAGGAGAGGACAGAGGAAGAGAGTAGGGGAGATGAGAAGGCATATTGGTTAGGATAGGCTGGGCTGTGCTGGGGCCTTGTGACTCTCTCGTGGATCCATGACAGGATGTTGAATGGACTCAGTTTTGTGCAGGGTTTGAGCAGGTGATAAGAGATGCTGTAAGTTTAAGAGAACGGTGCCCATGACATGAAGCCCAGAAGAAAACATCCTACCCCTTCCCCTGGTTCTTACATCCTTTGTGCATTCTCTTCTATAATGTCCCCGAGCCTTCCAAGAGTGATGTAAACATTTCGACAGTCACTCTTATTCTCGGCACTATGACCAAGTATGCTTTCTTCCTCAGTCTTTTTACTGTGTTCCGGTCTTCAACAGACTGAATGATACTACACCAGGAAGGGCAAACTGCTTTACCTAGACCTGAGTTTGGATCTCTATGACCCACATAAAATCTGGGCAGGTATAATGAATAGCCTGCTTGTAATCACAGTTCTCAGAAAGTTGAGACCAGGCATCTCTGGGGCAAACCGGCTATCTAGGGCAGTTGAAAATACAAGGTCTGGGTTCAGCGAGAGACCCTGCCTCAGAAGATAATGGGAAGAGCGATCTAGGAGGACGTCCAGCATCAGCTTGCTCGACCTCAGGCCTCCACACTCATACACGTGGGCCTACATATATGCAAACATGCAGATATACACACAAAACACATAAATAACTTCAAATAAGTGATGAGAAGAAAATAAAATATATATGCATTCACATAGTATAGTGGTATTTCATTTGCATTTTAATAAATAAAGCTTGTCTGAGGATCAGAAAAGTAAAACAGCCACTCTGGCCAGCCTTACAGACCAGGCAGTGGTGACACACACCTTTAATCCCAGTAGCCACACTAGCTTGCCATAGAAACCAGGCAGTGGTGGTGTATGCCCCTCATCACAGAACTAGAGAAGATTATAAAACAGGAAGAGACAGCTCTCAGGCTCGGGCTCATTCTGAGATTCCTGGAGGCAAGATTGACATTTTGGGCTGAGATAGCGGTAAGAGCCAGTGGCTGGCTGCTTTGCTTTTCTGACCTTCAGGTTGAACCCCAATTTCTTTCTCTGAGCTTTTATTAATCATGCTTCAACATAGCACTGTATAGAGCTTATTAGGAAAGAGATCTTCTGTGTCTTCAATCGTGAATCGGGTTGTACTTATAGTGTCTAATTCTTTCTCTCCCTCTCCCCTCCCAGTTCCTACCTGAGTGTTGTGATTACAGGGAATGTCATGAGGCCCCTCAGAAGGAAAATCCTCCCTCCCTGTCCTACAGCATGAACTCAAGTTCTCATACTCACTACACAAGCTCTCTACCACTGAGCTGCACCCCAGTCCTTGTCCTAACGCACATCAAGTCCGGAGTCCCTGCTTGTGAAGGATGAGAAGTTCTTAGTTTAGGATGAGGGGAGATCTGTGGTGAGTGCTGTGGTCACCAGTGAAGGCAGAGGGACACTGTCATCATGATGGGTAAAAGTACATTTGAAATCTGTCCTGGTTCAGACTGGCAGTGGTGTCTAAGAGTTCACCCAGGGACAGGACCAATACTTTCTAATCACTAATACATTTGATGACAATTAGATGGGATGTCTGAGTTCTAATAATTGGCGCCCAGCAAGAAGAGGATCAATGGAAGTAGTCGCGGAAGAGTCCTGTCACTCAGACTATGAAAGGGCTAAGAAGGTTGTTAATGACCCATTCATTCAACCATTCAGTTTTCAACACATTTTTTATTAAGATCCTACCATTTGCAGGCTGTGGCGGTACACACCTGTAATCCCAGCTCTTGGGAAATGAAGGCGGAAGACCAGCAAATTCAAGTCAATCTGGGGCTACAAAGTTCAGATCCTTAGAAATAACAAAGCAAAATGAAAACCCAAACCCAAAACAGTCATACATACCATGAGACAGGCTCCATATTTTATGTTCAGAAGGCAAGGATGAGCTCCCAAAGATCCTTCCCTGATAGAATTTATATTGCAACAGATCCAAGCTGTGATGGGCAGATGGGCCTACCTGAGAACTACAGCTTGGCTACAAAGTGTGTCTAGTTATCCACGCTGCTCAGACATCATGGTGGCACCTGCACTTGTATGAGTTAACAGAAAAAAAATCTATAAGATCCCATCCAAGTGAGAAGATAGATGTCTGTAATCTCAGCACCAGGGAGGTGGAGAGGGGAAGATCCCAGGCTCTCAACCGTCAGCCAGCCTAGCCTGGTTATAGCCCAAGAGCACTGAGAGCTAATGTCTGAAAATAAGGTGAAGGCACCTGAGGAATGACACCCGCTGTTGGCCTCCATGCGCATGCACACAGGTGCATGCATGCATTCTCACATTTGTTCACACACAGAGACTGGACAAGAGTTGGGGGTGAAGTCCTAGAGAACCATCAGAGTCGGATTCCCTTGACTCGCAGCGTCAAAAGGAACGAAAGCGAGGTAGTACTGGCTGAACACGGTTGGGAGACACAGAGCTATCTGGAGTCCCTGGCTAATAGTTCAGCTCACCTACTACACCATGCAGCCTACATCCAGAGAAAGGAAAGTGCAGACACGCTGGTCTTTCCCATACTCTTACTTCACCCCATCTCCAATTTTCAGCCATGAAATCCATCCCAGGGATGGCTCTTTGTCTTGCTGGCTGAATTCTACATCTCCTGTTCCCATCCACGGTTGAATGAGGTTCATTGTCTTATTCTAGGTATTTGACCACTTGAAGTACAATTTCTGCCATGAATATTCTTGGGGCTAGAGCTCCAGGCCTACCCACCTGCTCTGCTTTCTTGGTAAAACCTGCAGCAGCAACCTTTAAAAGAGGCCTAATCATTTTGCCATCAACCCATGGCTCTAGGGGCAAGTCTGTTGCTATGGCAACATGGATGATCTAGCAGGCACATGGGCTGTCACTCTGCTTTGGGACTACTAGTACTCAGGGAGGGGAACATCGGCTTCCTTTGGGAGATAACAGCCCTTATGAGCCAATTATCAGAACTGGGGACAAGATACCTCCCTCACCCTACCCTAGCAGGCCCTGTGACCCCCCAATCCCACCCCTTTCGGGGGCTTCTTCTATTCTTGCCCCGGGAGAGATTTGGAGGGAATCCAGAGAAACTTCCAGGGTTCATTATGCAACTTTGAATGTGCATGTTGATTCTCTACAGGGCCAAGGGGGATGACATTTGTCTTCCTTCCTATCAGGGTGCAACCTGATACTCTCTGAGAGCAAGGAAAGGAGGTTTTTGCCCTCAAAACAACTTAAAGACACAATTGCTGTTTGCATTGACTGCTCAAGATGCAAAGTCTAAGTGTGCCCTTCGTGGTCCCTTTACCTCCGTGCTCACTTGATCTCCGTGCCCACTGACCTTCATGCCACCTACCTTGGTGCCCATGTGACCTCCATTCCCACATGACCTTTATTTATGCACATTTAGCATGTATGCCCACATTCCAACAGACCTAGTTCTGTGACATCATTTTCATGAAGTTTTGGACACCTTTTTATATCAGTCTTCCATACGTCCTTGATCTTTCATCCCTCTGACCTTCCAATCTGAGCATCTTTTTCTCTAACACGTATTTAGCTCCCATCTTCTCCCCATCTCTGCCTCATACCTTGCCTCTCTCCCTGAGGACACTCTCTCTACAGGATGATCATGTGACAATTATCTCCTTTTTTTTTTTTTTTGTATTTTACTTACAGGATGGGTTGTGATGTCTATGGGGAACATCATACATTGCATATAATAAAGAACTAACACTAGCTTTATTAAATAGGCATCACCTTTCTTCACATAATACAAAATCTGAGCTGATGATAATGGTTCAGACCTGTAATCCCAGGACTTGGAAAGCTGAGACGAGAAGACTGGTGCTAGATGGGATACATAGTTCCTTGCCAACCTGAGCTACAGTGTGAGACACTGTTTCAATTCCCTCCTCACCCCCACACAGAAACACATGATATCTGCGTTTAAACAACTGTCTATTGGTTTCCTTGCTGGTGTCAAGGAGGATGCACACTCTGTTCTTTGCCCTTCCTTGGCCTCTCAGGATCTTTCTTTCTTTTGCCTTTGGGTGGTTTCAGCCAGCAACTCACTCAGAAGTGCCAAGGACACTGCTGTCATCTATAAAACAATTGCAGATTTCTAAAGCTGAGCACTTGTTTGTTTGGCTCTGATCCGGCCAGTGCTTTAATGATGGTACGTCCACCACTACTTTGGTTGCATTGGCACATCATCTGTTCTCCGTTGTCTCCCAAACACCCACCGTCCTCCTTCCCGACTTCCAACACGGACTTACTGGACAGGATTCCACACTCCCTCCTATACACCACCCGTACTGCCCTAGATTTACGTGTTATTGCTTCCATTAGTCTAAGCCCTGAAGCTAGATGGATCCGACTGTTTCCCTGGGCCTGTATCCAGGCAGCCAAGCCACAGGGCAGATTGATTTCATTCTACCTTCCAGGTCACCGGGTGTGCACAGGTTCTCACGCGGAACAGAAATCTTGTGGTTTCTGTCTCCTTTCCTGTGTGACTGCCTCAAACTTTTCTCTTTTCCTCAAACCTGAAACGGTTCCACCTTCTTCCTCGGAGCAGATGGCCTCCTCATATTGTGTGAGAGCGAGAGGGAGGATGAGTTCTTGCATGGGAACCCTTTTAGCCTCCTGGCAGGTTGGGAATTCTCTCACTTAGGAGAGATTCCCTTCTGACTTCCAGGACTCTTAGGTTTGCTCTTCGTTGCTTCTTCCTCTTGAACATCGACTTTTCCCTATCACTTGGAAACCTCTTTCCTATGTGCCTATCCCCCAGTTAGTCTGATAATCTCAGCTCTTTCAAGACAAAGGAACACAAACAACTTACCTCACATACTGCTTGATTTCCCTTCTAATGTTTACTGGAAAGACATTTACACTGAACTCTCTGTACTTTTGGTTTCTTTTCTTTTCTTTCTTTCTTTTCTTTTTTTTTTTTTTTGGTTTTTCGAGACAGGGTTTCTCTGTGGCTTTTGTTGTTTTGTTGGAGCCTGTCCTGGAACTAGCTCTTGTAGACCAGGCTGGCCTCGAACTCACAGAAATCCGCCTGCCTCAATCCTACAGGGTGCTTTGGCTGGAACTCTGAATCACTTTTACACTAAAGCTGATGTTTCATTGCTTTCCTTACTAGAATGTTCTTGGTTCTTTGAAACCGTTTTCTGCTGGCATGAGTTTTTCTGTCTTTGCTGCTCTTTCTCTTCTTTGTGTACTCAGCTATCTCTGCTTGGCCAATTGAGAAAGTTTTCTGACCTGTTTCCATAATCTCCCCTTCCTTACTTCATACTTCCTCTTCCAATGCTCACAAATTTCATATATATTGCCTTATTTACTATTTTGTAACAATTTTTTTCACAAAACTTAACATTTAACAACCCAGACATGTATGTCTAGACTGCACAATTTCTTTGAATCAGGAATCTCCATGTGGTAGAACTTAGTCTCTGCCTGAGTCCCGTACATTTTGGGGAGCTGGAGTCAAGGTGTCAGCACTAGGGCATAGACATGCACATATGTCACACATATACACGCAAACTTGAAAATACTGTAATATAAATTTGTATGATTTGTGTACTCCTATTCCTCATATGGACTGAGACCAAAGACTTAGTAGCATTTAGTTTTTATTGCTTAGAATTTAAGCTTTAGATGTAGCAAATGGTAGATAGCAAAACTTTGATATGTCTACTAGGTGGGGGTTATTCTTACATAAAATTTTGCTATATTACATCATTTCAATCAGAATGTGATGTGGGATTCCCCTCTGTATGCTGTGAATACCATTGGTTAATAAAGAAGCTACTTTTGGCCAATGGTGTAACAGAATATAGCCAGGCAGGAAAAGAATATATATAGAGGGGGGGGAGGGAGGGAGGAGAGAGGGAGGAGAGAGAGAGAGAGAGAGAGAGAGAGAGAAAGAGAGAGAGAGAGAGAGAGAGAGAGAGAGAGAGAGAAGGTGGAGTTGGTGAGATGCCATGCAGCTACTGGAGGAGAAAGATGCAAGCCAACAGTTGGAACCTTACTGGTAAACCAGGAACCTCGTGGTAAAATATAGAATAATAGAAATGAGTTAATGTAAGATAGAAGAGCTAGCTAGCAATATGCTTAAGCTACTAGTTAAACAGTATTGCAATTAATATAGTTTCTGTGTGATTATTTCGGGTTTGGGTGGCAGGGAAATGAACAAGCAGCTTCCGCTTACAAAAATGTAAAATCAGCCGGGCGGTGGTGGCGCACGCCTTTAATTCCTGCACTCGGGAGGCAGAGGCAGGTGGATCTCTGTGAGTTCGAGACCAGCCTGGTCTACAGAGCTAGTTCCAGGACAGGCTATAAAGCCACAGAGAAACCCTGTCTCGAAAAACCAAAAAAAAAAAATGTAAAATCAAAATTTCATATATTTTTCAATACATTTTTCATGTTTTCTTGCTTTGTATGACTATATGAATATATAAGGAATTATAAACACATTCTCCAGAACTTGGAAAGGAAATAACCTGAGAAATTCTGAAGAACTTCATAGTTGATCATTTTACAAATATCTTTTATCATACATAACCCATTCTACAGGTCATAATTCATAACTAACAGATGATAATGACTGGATTTTTGACTCATTAACAATCAAAATGCATAAAGTGTATCACTCATTCTGTAGCTCAAATTCTCTTTAGCACGAGAGTTGGAAGCCAGCATGGGTCTAGAGATCTCTACACAGCTGGACTCTCACTCACAAGCACCAGGAATCAGGTATGACAGCCAGCCCGAGGGCAGCTGGTCATTGGTGTAAAGTAGCAGGACCCCCTCAGCTCAGCAGACTGATAGGTCTGTTGTATAGGATTTAGCCCCAAGCCAAACTGCCACCATCTCCAGAAGTCCAGCTGTGGCCGCTTACAGATCACCACACCTGGGCTTGTTGACTATTGATGACTCTCCTTCTGATCAGTTGTATGCACATGGTCTCAAGGAGGAGCTAGGGTATAGAGTCCAAGAAGGACTAGAGAAAGAAGAACTCCAATTTCGTGCACATGGGTTGGGAGTAGGGGGTGGGGTCATCATCCACACAGGGTGCAGATCTCCTAGTGTGGTTAACTTAAAGACACTTATACTTCTGTCCATGACCTCTTACCCACTGTTGGGTAAGTAAGTCCAATGAACTCATTTCTTCTCCAGATTGAACGTCAGTGGAATCATACCTCAGTGTGGCTTTGGGACTTTAAGAGAACGCGTAGATGTCATTTATCTCTCTCTCAAGGAAAGAATTTTATCAACATTGTCTCTGGTGAATGTGGACCTGCGGTCAACAGATTTTTCTACAGAGGCCAGAAATGACTGCAAGCTCGAAACAATTGAGCAAAAACATTTTTTGTGGGCCAGATGTGATGGCACATTCCTGTAATTATAGTACTTGCAAGGCTGAGACAGGAGGGCCATGACTTCAAGGCCAGACTGAGCTAAACAGGTAGATCAAACAAAACACCTCCCCCCCCAAAACCCCAAAACATGTCTGTGAACTCCCAGGAACCTCTGGTAGAAATGAATAATAAGTCATTAGGCAGTAACTGTCAGTATATCACTGATGGAACCAAAGAACCACAGAGCCTGTGTCCCAGGCCTGTCATAAAGGGACATAGTTCTACAGTGGACCAGCCTGAGTGATTGCTCCTAGGAGAGCCCCAATTCCATTTTGATTTTATACTTACCCACTTTGGTGTGCTCATTGAGTTTTACAAGGAACTTTAAGATTAGTAAAGAAATAATTAGAAAAGGGGGTGTAAATCTCTGGAAATGTGTACCCCAGTTCATCAATAAATCATGGTTTGGGGTTCCTACCGGACTCCTGAGCATCTTAGGATTTGTCTGATTTACAGAGCACGGACAGCTCCGGGTTACCTGACACATTAAGATTCTGGTGCTGAAAAGCAGAACGTGTGACCTTGCTCACTCCTGCTGTAAGCTTATGTGCTCACCCACTTCAAAAATTAACCAGTCAGCTTTGTTTTGGCGACAGCCTTTATTTTTCTAGGGAATACGGTGCAATTTTCAGTCTTTGTCATTGATTCATTTCCTATTTTATAACTCCTTTCTCATGCTCCAAGTTCAAGCCCCCAGCTTTTTCTTGCCCCTGTGAAGCAACCAACTGATTAACAACATACCTCTTTTTCAGACTGCCACACCTAAAAGGGATGTTTCGGGTGTTTTGGTTGTTTCTTCTTTACTTCTTCACCTTTCTCTCGGTTTTCTTCATTTGGCAGCCTACCTGTTTTTTCAGGATCTCTCTAAGATCCTGTATGTGGGCTTTGGGGTATAGCTCGACACAGCACTTGCTCAGCATGCATGGATCTTCAGGTTCGGTCCCCAGCATTTCATCAATAGTGGCACACACCCCAACTCTTAGGAAGTAAAGGCAGAAGGGTTAGATGTTCGAGGTTGTCATTGTCCTGTACTAACTGAAACCTTGTCTCATAGAAAATATCCTGTATGCTACAGATTTAGATTCATTAGCACTGAAACATCCCTTTTGGGTGTAGTATTCTGAAAATGACATATGTCATTAGTATAAAATGCATACCAAATTTTACCTAAAACAGAATGCAAAGTACCTCACTCATTAAAACACTATATTTGTCATTATTTGTGTGTGTGTATGTGTGTGTGTGTGTGTGTGTGTGTTTGTGTTCATGCACATGCCCAATCTTGAACTTTGAATGCCTTGGTGGGTGTAGGTCAGAGGACATCTTGCAGGAGTTGGTTCTCTCCTTTTGCCATGTAGGTCTTGAGAACAAAACTCAGAAAGCTAGGTTTGGTGGTCAACCTCTACTAGTTGAGCTATTATTCCAGCCCTATACAATTTTTTTATATGGCTCATATGGTCAAGTAACAACATGGGCTATACTGGGCTAAGCAACTGTACTGTCGAATTGATTTTATCTGTTTCTTTCTTTTTAATATGGTTACAAGAAAAATTGAAACTATGTATTGAGATAGTATAGACTTCTACCGGTCTTTATTGCTTGAGTCTTAATGGAGGCATTTTTTTTTCATGTCTATATGCACCAAGATTATTAAAAACCTAATTTGGATGAAACATTTAAAAATTAATACCTTTGTTAAAATTTTTACAACTTTCTCTGTGCCGTTCTGATTTTAATACATGTGTTGCCAAAGCCAGCTCACATTTTAAAATTTTTTTTTTGTCTTGTTTTCCCATTATGTGGATCAAGTGAACCAGTGAACCCAAAGGCAAAGGCTTTTAACATGCTAGGCAAGTACCTTACAACTCCAGCACTTCTGTGTTGATTTAAAATATATATTTGTTTTTATTCATGTGCATGTGTGCGTGTGTCTATGCGAATGCAGGTGCTGGAGGAGGCCAGAGGTGTTGCATCTCTAGAGCTAGGGTTACAGTCAGTTGTGAGCTGCCAGACATGCGTGCTGATCCTCTGAAAGTGTAGCACATGTTTTATTTTATTTTATCTTTCTTCTTTCAAGCATTACATCCCAAGTTTACCCACCCTCCATTCCTTCCACCCCCCTTCTTTCTCCTTCCTCAAGTCCACTCCTCCTGTTTCCCTTCAGAAAAGGGCAGGCCTCCCAGGGATATCAACCTAACATGGCATAAAAAGACACAACATGACTAGGCACAAACCCTCACATCAAGACTGGACGAGGCAACCCAACCCACTAAGAAGAAAAGGGTCCCAAGAGCAGGGAAAAGAGTCAGAGACACAACTCCAGTTGTGAGTTGGGAGTACTACAAAAAACCCTAAGCTAAACAACCATGACATATATCCAGAGGACCTAGCACAGATCCATGCAGGCTCTGTGATTGTCCCTTCGGGCTCTGTGAGCCCCATATGAGCCCTGCTTAGTTAGATTCTGTGGGCCATGTTCTCCTGATATCCTCAACCCCCTTGGTTCCACCCAATGTTTGGCTGTGGGTCTCTGCATCTGCTCCCATGAGGTTCTGGATGAAGCCTCTCTGATAGGCTAGGCCATGATCTAGAAGGACAGCGGACTATTATTAGGAACAATTTCATTGACTTTTTTTTTTGGCTAGTCATGTTTGATTCTATCCTAGGTCTCTGGGCTGTCCATCCTCTGGTTCCTGGCTATCCAGGCTGTGCCAGGTATGGGCTCTCTTTCCTGGCATGGGCCTCAAGCTGGACCAGTTATTGGTTGGCCGCTTCTACAAGTTCTGTGCCACCACTACCTCAGCACATCTTGCAAGACAGGACAGATCTGTAGGTCAAAGGTTTTGTGGCTGGGTTGATATCCCAGCTCCAGCACTAGCCTTGACTAGTTACAGAATATGGCCAGTTCAGGTTCCTTATTCCGCATCTCGGCTATGGTCACCCTCAAACATTCCAGAGTGTTCGCACTGCACTAGAGTTCCACATTGGTCCCCAAATGCCCCTCCAGTTTCAGACATCTCTACCAGTACTCCCTTCATTCTAAAAACATCTCCCATGCTCATAAACCAGTCGGATTAACCGTAGTAAAAATGGCCATCTTAACAAAAGCAATCGAAAGATTCAGTGCAATCCCCGTAAAAATTCCAGCACAATTCTGTATAGACCTTGAAAGAGCAACACTTAACCTCATATGGAAAAACAAACAAACAAACAAACAAAAAATCCAAGAGAGCTAAAACAATCCTTTAAAATAAAAGGACTTCCAAGCCGGGCGGTGGTGGCGCACGCCTTTAATCCCAGCACTTGGGAGGCAGAGGCAGGCGGATCTCTGTGAGTTCGAGACCAGCCTGGTCTACAAGAGCTAGTTCCAGGACAGGCTCCAAAACCACAGAGAAACCCTGTCTCGAAAAACCAAAAAAAAATAAAATAAAATAAAATAAAAGGACTTCCAGAGGTATCACCATCCCTGACTTCAAGTTCTACAACAAGAGCTATAATAATAAAAACCTCATGGTATTGGCATAAACTCAGCCATGTTGATCAATGGAACTGAATCAAAGAACCACATGCAAATCCACACAGTTATGGACACTGGTTTTTGATAAAGAAGCCATAAATACACAATGGAAAAAGGAAGGATCTTCAGCAAACAGTGCTGGTTTAACTGAATGCCTGCATGTAGAAGAATGAAAATAATAGAAGAAAAAAAGGAAAATAGACCAATATTTATCACTGTGCATAAAACTCCACTTCAAGTGGATCAAGATCTCAACATAAAACCAGATGCACTGAACCTGATAGAAGAGAAGTGGGGGATAGTTTTGAATGCAGTGGCACAGGAGATGACTTCCTGAACAGAACACCGATAGCACAGGCACTAAGACCAACAATTAATAAATAGGACCTCATGAAACTGAAAAGCTTCTGCTTTAAAAGCAAAGGACAACCACCAACAGGACAGAAAGTCAGCCTACAGAATGGGAAAAGATTTTCACCATCTGAGAGAAGGCTAATATCCAAAATATAGAACTCAAGAAACTGGACATCAATGAACCAAATAGTCAAATTGAAAAATGGGGTACTGATCTAAACAGAGAATTCTCAACAGAGGAAACTCAATGGCTGAGAAACACTTAAAGAAATGTTCAACATCCTCAGTCGCCAGGGAAATGCAAATCAAAGCTGCTTTAAGATTCCTTCCATCTTACACCTGTCTGAACAGCTAAGATCAAAAACACAAGTGACAGCTTATGATGGCAAGGATGTGGAGCAAGGGGAACACTCCTCCATTGCTGGTGGGTGTGAAAACTTTTGCAGTCACTATGGAAATCACTGTGTCAGTTTCACAGAAAACTGGGAGTCAATCTACCTCAAGACCCAGCTATACCTCTCTTGGGTATATACCCAAAGGACTCCATCCTATCACAAGGACACTTGCTCAGTTATATTCATAGCAGTTTTATTCGTCATAGCCAGAAACAGAAAACCACCTAGATGTCTCTCAACACAAGAATGGACAAAGAAAATGTAGCAATTTATACAATGGAGTATTACTCAGCTGTTAAAAAAATGACATCATGACATTTGCAAGCAAATAGATGGAAGTAGAAAAAAACATCCTAAGTGAGGTGGTCCAGACCTAGAAAGATAAATATGGCACATACTCACTTACAATTGGATATCGGCTATAAAGTAAAGGATAATCATGCTACAATACAGACTCAGAGAGTAACAAGGAGGCCTCAAAGTGTGTGTCGGGGCACATGTATCTCCGTGGGAAGGGGAAATAGAATAAATTTTGCAAGTGGACTGTGGGGAAGGTGGGGATACAGTGTGCACTCTTAATCATTGAGCCATCTCTCCAGCCCCTCCAGTTGTCTTTCTGTCCGTTGTTTGATTCTTTTGACTCAAGGAAAGCGTGGAATTGTATTTTTTGAATCAGATGCAGGCACAACACAAACACATTTAAACATAATGGGGGCATAAGAAAAAACTGAAAGCAAAGCAAGATTGCCTGCCGATAAACTGGGACCGAAACACAACGATACACACCCCTGGACAAGCATCAATCCCACGAGAAAACCCAGCGACTTTAATTACTGCACCTCCAGGCACCACAGCACTGAGGACTGTTTCTTTCCGCTTGAGTGAAGGCATACTGCGGTGGCACAGCAAGCTGCTAGGAGCTTCTTCTCTTACGCCACAACTGTCTTCTGATGCCCACTTTTATGTGTGCGGTGTAACGATTAATTCACGCAGGTAGTGCACGGACAATGATAACAAGCACAGGTGGGAGGGTCCGGTCTAACTCTACTTATGGCTTGCCCCGCTTTGATCGCTTGGAACCAGTGCTGTCGAGCAGGAAGGGTAAAACAGGACTCATGAGGGATCTGCTCTGTAACTAGCCATCTCCTTGTTGAGCTATGCTCTGAAAATGTTGTTATCCTTCACGTTCATGGGAAGAACTTGGAGAGGACCGCAGACCACCTGTGTTATTCGCCCTTTGTAGCTTGTACAAACCTGGAGAACTTTTAAGGTGGGCGGTGGCTTGCACAATATGCCCATGGCTGGCAAGGAGAGAATATTGGTTAGGAAATGTCTGCATGGAGTATACACTGGCAAAGGAGACCTGCACATCACCTGCTGACCAAATGGAGAACTAGGAAGCCAGCTATGGGATATATTGAAGGAACTTTGCCCAAGAGAGCAAACTTTATGCTAACAGTGAGGTACGGTTTGCTAAAGACGAGTAGCCAAAGCTTACAGAGAGAAGTAGAAGCAGTTACAAGCAGTTAGGGGGTCTTCTTGGTGCTGAAGGTTGTTGAGGAGCCCTTGGATGTGACACAAGAAAATGACCACTTTTTCAATATCGATCAAGTCTCTGAAGGTGTACTGCAGAGCTAGCTTGGGTGACACAGCTCCCTAATTGTAGTAATATGAGCGGCGGGGCTGCATCCCCAGCACCCTGGCTGCCTACATGCCTAGCTTATGCCCGAAATAACAACACACAAACTGTATTCATTTAATCACTGCTTGGCCTATTTCTATCTAGCCTCTTCTAGGCTAATTCTCACATATTAATTTAGCCCATTTCTAATCATCTGTGTAGCACCCCTAGGTGCGCTTACCGGGAAGATTCTAGCCTATGTCCATCCTGGGTCGGAGCTTCATCACGTGCGTCTGCCTGGGAGCTGGGAGCATAGCGTCTCTCTCTGAGGCGTCTGCTCCCAAGAGGAGAGCTGTGGAATCTGAGCTCACTTCCTCTTCCTCCCAGCGTTCTGTTCTTGTTTACTCCTCCCACCTATCTTCTAACCAATGAGGGCCAAGCAGTTTCTTTTTATTTAACCAATGACCTTCCTCCATCACCTAATATTTTTTTTTGTAGTTTTGTTTTGCAGTTCATCTTTCCCTAGCCATGTTCCATCACTTTTCCCCTACAGCCATTTAAAATATCCACAGTCCCTCACCTCATCTTTTCTGGCAGGCCGAGAACCTTTGGAGGAGGGGCCAGTCTTAGAGGAATCCATTAGCTAGGTAACTATTAGATACACTTTAAGAACAGTATCAAGCCAGGTATGATGGTATACAGCTCTCATCCCAACACTTGGGAGGTAGAGGCAGGCAGCAGAGATCTGTGAATTCAAGGCCAGTCTGGTCTACGCATTGAGAACCTCAATAAGAATGTGTACTTATCTGCCACTTTAGCAAGCACCATGTGGAAATTTAAAGGACAGCAGATAACAAAATGCCTTCCAGATTAAGATCAGCAGGTTAAGTCTGCATTGTAGCTTCAAGACGAATTCTGCAGTGGAAGGACAGAAGAGTAAGGAAAGGAGAGGACAAGAAGACAATCTTGGGTCATATATTTGAACAGATGTCAATAAGTAATGAGGTATTGAAAAAAAAGAATAAAAATAAGTGCTATGGGCACTGGAAACGACAAAGGATTATGGCAAGCCTTAGTTTAGAGTAGGCTCCACATAAGCCTAGGCTTTTAACAACTGGCAGCAGGTATATGTCTGAAGAGGAAGGTTTGGGAATTTCATCTTTAAAAAGAAGAAAGATCTATGGCTTGAAATCAAATCAAAATAAAAACTGAAAACAAAATCCAATCCAATCAAGCCACTACCATTACCATAAATTTTTTTTAAAAAATCATAAAACCACCCCAAATCCTCCAAAACAAGCAAAAATGATTGGTTTGGAGTTATTCTGCCGTGGCTACTGTGTTGGCCTGACTAGGAATGGCCTCCACTATCTCAAATTTTTGAATGCCGTTCATTAGATGTGGCCTTGTTGGCGTATTGGGGGGCCTTGTTGGAGGAAGTGTGTCACTGGGGGTGGATTTTGGGGTTTCAAATTCTCAAGCCAAGCCCAGTGTCTCTTCCTTCTCTCTACTGCTCAGGGTGTAGTATACTCAGCTACCTCTCCAGCACCATATCTGTTGCATGCCACCAAGCTTCCTGCCATGACAGTAACAGATTAAATATCTGAATGGGGAAGCAAGCCCCAATTCAACGATTTCTTTTTTAAGAGTCGCTGTGGTCCTGGCATCTCTTCACAGCAAAAGGACACTGATTGTGACAGTCATCCCATGAGATAAATCTTGGACATGTCTCTCATGGAAACATCAGACTGAGTTGCATGGTACAGCGCTTGTGAAATACTACTTGTGATGAAGTCCTAAGCCCACACATTTACATGCTCAACCACCCGCCATCCATCCCACAGAGCCACAATTTTTGGAGATGTGTCAAGTGCAATGTCATGTGCCTCTTACAAAAATCAAAGAATTATCATGGCTACATGGGTGTGTACACCAGTCCATTGGGAATGGGAAAAACAGGTGAAATCAAAACGGCAAAACATTGCCACAGCCGATGAATACTCGCTCATTTATTATAGTCTTTCTTCAATTTTTGACATGCTCGATAATTTTTTGATAAAGTTAGATGTGAATAAAAACTATCTTTTCTTCCAAGCAAAGGAGCTGGATTTGATAGATGCTTATAACGCAAGGGAAGCTACACCATGGTGTTATTATGCATAGGATATTAGAAGAGATATTTCACGGTAAGGTAAGAAGTGGGCAGGAAACATCTCTTGGTAGAAGGGAAGTATTCCATAGAAGGCCTAGCTCAGACTGAGCAGTGAATTCAGCCACATACAGCCCCACTTAGGTTTCAGGCTGTGTAGAAAGAAGGTAGTTGTGAAGTTCGGAGTGAGCAGTGAAGAACTAGTCTACTATATTGCCATCACGTTATCCACTTTCCTCTTCTTTTTCTTGGATGCTTTAAATCCAGAAAAGTGAGTAGACATTAGAATGTCGCCAGCATGCACCAGGTGCTATACAAAGGCTGCAGGTTATTTCTTGCATATCCTTTCCAGAGCTGGGAACAGGAATCCAAGACATTCCTCAAGGTATGGGGGATGTGACGCAATCAGGCCAAGGGCAGATCGAGGACCAGCCCTTCCAAATCAAAACAGGGGAGGTAGGTCAGAAACCTGAGCTCTGGCAGTGGCAGGTTCAAATTCCGACTAGCTTTTGCAGCTTTGAACAAGTCACCTAACCTCTCGGAGCTGATACAATTTCCTGATTTACAAAGAGAGTGCAAATAAAACCTTGGAGGGTTTGTTGTCAGAAGCAAATTCGGACACTCAAGATCATAGCACCAAAGGAAGACTCCATAAATGGCAGCCATCATTCTTGGCCAAGTGCTGGCGCGTCCTCCTGGGCGCGCCTCCTGCAGGGTCCCTCAGGACAGACTGGGCCCGCCTCCTAGGCTAGGTCTAGATGCTCAAGGCTAGTGGCCCAGCATCTGGGTATCCACCTGGAGCAACCAAGGGGCGCAGGCAGGTGGGTTGACCGGTCCCCGGAAAGGATCGCCCCCTCCCCTCGGCACCCATCCCTGTGCCGCCAGCAGGTGAGGTTTCGCCCAGGCTGCTGGGATTGCGACCGCAGGAGGGGTCGAGGCAGAGGGCGCAGCCTGAGGGCCATGGGGGTCCCTCCTGGTGCTGGTTCCATAGCCGGGTTAACCCTACTGCCGGCTGGGGCGCGGGGCCCGCGGACTGCGCGCTCTGCGGCTGCGAAAACCCGGAGAGGCGGATGGGAGCGCTCGAGGCGCTCGCAGCCAACTCCTCCGCGGTCCGGTCGCCAAGCTGGGCATGCTCAGTGCGGCCGCCGCGCCGCCGTCCGCCAACTCGGGAGCTCGCGCTCCCGGGCCGTGGGGGCGAGAACGCCGGCGGTGGCGGCGGCGAGCGACGCCCCCAGGCAGCCGCAAACTTCGCGGCGGCGTCCGCAGTCTGGCGAGACACACACCTCGCAACGTCAAATCCAATTCCCTTCCCCTACCTGAACGATGGAGGCTGAGGCCACCGCCAGAGCGTCCCGGCCGCCCGCCCCTGCCTAGCGGCTAGCTGAGGGGACCAACAGGTAAACTGTTGGGGGTGGGGAGCGGGGCGCGCGGCGGCCAGGGGGTGCCCCGGGGTGCCGAGTCGCCTGCGCGCCCGATGTGTCCGTCGGTGCTCGCGGCCATCGCTCCTCACCTCCCTCTCCAGCCCCGGGAGGCCCAGGAAAGGGTTAAGTCGGCCCCGCGCCACACTGAGCGCGGCCCCCTCCAGCCGCCGCGGCCGCCTGCAGCCGGCAGCTCGCAAAGCGCCCGGGTGCCGCTGAGGGGACCCGCTTACCCTCAGCGCCAGCTGAGCGTGGGGGGGGGGGGGACATCGGCCTCGCTCGGCGGCGTCCGCATCCTCGCCCCTCGCGGCCTCGCTCCCTCGGCTCCGTGCCCGGGCACCAGGTCCTCCGGGTGCAAGGTGGCGGGCGCGGGGTACGGCGAGCCAGGAAGTGGGCGCGGGCCGCTGCGTAGCGCCTCGCGGGCCCGAGGACGCCGAGCTCCCGGCGACACCGAGCCTCCCTCCTAGGCGCCAAGAAAAAGTTTTTCCCCCCCTTCGCGCCCCTCCCCTACCCCAGCCCGTGCCCCCGGGTGGGTTTGGGTTCATTGGTGAAGAAAGTCACACGTTCCCATCAGCTGCTCCTCCCCGCCCCCCACCCCTTGGGACCGGGTGGGGGTGGCGGGAGGCCGGCGCCGCGGCGGACCCTGGCCGAACTCCAGCCCCGCCGCCGCCCGTGGAGCTGGCGTCCCGGGGCTCGGCGCAGCGGGGTGCCCACGGAGGCGGCCCCCCTGAGCGCGTCTGCGCGCCGGCAGCGGCGGTCTCCAACCTGCTTTCTCCTGCCTGCAGCGCCACGGCGAGCGAGAGTGGAGGGGCGAGCGAGTCTGTCTGCAAAGTGCTGCTCCCTGGTGCTCAGAGGCGGCTGCTCCAGCTCCAACTCTCATTCATTTCGCCGGTTAACATGAGAGATCATGGCCGCCTTCGGGCTTCTCAGTTATGAACAGAGACCGCTGAAGCGCCCGCGGCTCGGGCCGCCCGATGTCTACCCGCAGGACCCCAAGCAGAAGGAGGTAAGGGCGCCGGCGGCCTCCGCGGTTGTGCCGCGCTCCGCAGCGCTGACCCGGGGCCAAGCTGGCCCCGGCAGGCGTCCACGGCGCTGCGGGGGAAGGGTTGGGGAGGAGATCGGAGGCGGGGCCCGGGCTGGGGTATCAGGGACCCTGGGCCACCGAGATCTGGAGCCTGCCAACCCTCCGCGCTCCGCTGGGCGGTCGCTCTGCGGGGGCTAGGTCGCTTCCCGGTTGTCGGGCCTTGCACTGCGCCTCCGGGCGCTTTACCGCTTCTTCCTTGCTTGCATCCTCCTGCTCGCTTTCCTCCGGTTCTGCCAGTTTTATTTATTTATTTATTTTTCTCGGTCGCTTCTATAAATCCTCGTAAACTTTTTGACAAATGTTGGAATGCAGTACATCGGACACTGAGGTCTTGGGATTTGCGCCAGCGGTACAGGCAGGGATGGGGGAGGGATCCTGTTCCCATCCTCCAGTTTGGAATGGAAGTCGTTTTTTAGCTAGGTGATCATATCATTGGCTCTGTGAATGTAACTCTGTATCTCTCTCTCTTTAAAAAAAACCTTAAGAAAACAATATTAAGGAGAAACACTGAATTTTGTCTCTAGAGAGGCGGTTGGCTTTCCCGGAGGCTGTTTTTTATGTGTAAAAGCAGGCAAGTTACCTTTGGAAGGAATAGCTTCCAGGATTACTTATTTCTTTGAATGAAATTGATTGGAGAAACCTTGGCAGTTGCAGCACGTACAGTAGCTTCAGTGGTTAGCATAGCTATGTAGGTGTGTGTCAGGAGTTAACAAGTAGTTATGTAACTGCTCTCCGGTTGTAATAATGATCACCCTGGGCTATCCATTTTGCTGAGAGAGACTTGCCTATCTTTTCTTGTTTTTGTTCACCTGCTCCGCAGCTGTCCTTTCAGACAGCCCTGCCCTCCCATCTTCTCTTTTCTGTAACGACCATGTATCCTTTCTGTGACTCAGGAAACTCTCCGTTCAAAGTTTGCCTGTCGGGTGGTTTCACTTGAGGATTTTGCAAATAAGAGTTCTTTAAGACTTCGGTTTTGGTGAATGTATCCGTTCCATTAGTAGAACCCAGACTCAACCCAGCTTAACCCAGGCTGGCCAGTAATGTGCCCAAAAAACCATCCTATCAATGCCTTTAAGACGTATCACATTAAATTTGAGCTTCAGGGGAGTGGTTCAGATCAAAGATGGCTGGGAAGTTTACAGTTGGTGCTCCACCACAGAGTTAGGTGACAGTTTGTAGACTTCTCTGTGTCATTACCCAGCTGCTAAGGACGGCCCTTCCGCTAGCCTTACCCAACTGCTAAGAATAGAGACTAAGGGTCAGGCATAAAGAAAGTTGACTTAAACATTAGTGGCAGAACATTTGTAACGTTTTGGTAGGGATAGGGACGGTCATTTGGTTGACTTTTCTCATCTTGTGATTAACGTCTCGCTACATCTCTCTGGAGAATGACCTGAAGGCAACTCCCCAGTTTTGGGTTGGTGACTTGGATTATCATGTGTGCTTGTTCAGCATTTATTTTTAAGTATGACAGCCATGTCAGGATTTGGATCCTGGAAAGAATAATTTTGGATATTGGGTCATTATCTAGAAATCTAAAATTGGAAGGAGTGGCTCTGAGAGGGGACTTTTTATACTTGGGTTTGAGAAGATAAGATGATGGGATTGCCAGTGCAGTGCTCATTCAAATCAGCACTGCGCGCAGGGTGAGCGCCGCGTTGTTGCTCTTCTAGGATTCACTTTCCCCCCAGGCGACCGATATTCTATCTCTTGAGGAGAGAGTTATATGTGGCTGTAGTCAAATTTGGGTACAATACGGAACAGGTGCTTGGCTGTTTTTTGGTGCTTGGCGAACAGATTCCTAAGCTTCAGTTATTTCTGCTGTGCTACTCCCTCAAAATTCCGCCCCATCTTGGTACAGCCAACCAGCCAGTGCTTTTATTCTTTTAATAACTGTAGAGAAACTTTATTGTGCTTTCTTGGCAGTCTTGACTTTGGGAGTTTATTGAAGTATATATATGAGTATAAAAAGCATCAAATCCCATACACACACATAAGATATATAGTTACACAGATTCAAAAGAGACCATTGCTATTGAGACTTTGAAAAGTTGACTTGTGCATCCAAATCCATACTGCTGTGCACCAGAGAGCAGTGGTGATTTGTTTGGGAACGGTCTCACTGGTCCCACCCAAGCTGATCTTGAACTCAGAATCTTCTTGCTTTGGTCTCCAGAGGGCTGAGGTCATAGGCCTGCACCACCACATCCAGCTGGGGGAAGCACTGGTTTAATGGAGCAAGTGTAGGCTTCCAGTCTGACAGTCATGGGTTGGAATGATAGCTGAGCATCTTTGTAGTTGGCAGAGTTGCATCACTTCTCCCTTGTCAACTAGTTTAATTGTGTGCTTCAGAGAAAAAAGATAGTTAAAACATTGTGAAAACTTTCTCCTCGTATTTGTGTAAGAAAAGCCCTCATTCTAACAGAAGCTGCCTTGTGACTGTATACGTCATTTTTATTGTTAAGAAGTGGGAATAGTGTTCTGCAAATAGGATTTCAGGATACCGAGTGGGCTCCTTCATTGGGAAGATCTGCTAACCGGCTTCGTCAATTGACTCAATCCTTTCGAGAACTTGCAGTCCCCTGACCCCCCCACTGTAGACTTTATTAAATGTGGTGGTATAGCACTTGGTTGCACACGGAGTGTCCTCCCAACTTTACAATGTGGGAATCCGGGTCATGGGGGAGTCTTTCTTTTCCCTTCCCCTTTACAGCTCTTCTACATATCAGTATTCTGCATCCACCAGCCAGCCTTGTCTGAGCCACCTCCGGAATAGTTTGATCTACGATTCGTTTGATGCTTCTCAGTTTCACCAACTTCCTCAGGCTTTCTTCTGGCTTTAGGTTGACATCTCTCCTCCCGGGAACTCTTGCATATGTTGATCTGCCTGGACACCCGCCTGCCATTCCTCCTCCATCCTCGGCATTCCGTCCAGTTCTCACAAGCTGTGGTCCCGAAGGTGGGCTCTGGAGCCATTCTGTTTGCCCGAATCTTGGTGGTTTTGTTCACATACCCTTTCCTCTCCCTGCATGCCAGTTTCTTTCCTTGTAGGGTGTGGGTGAGGCTACGGCCTCCCTGCAAGGTGGCTGGGTACTTACATGGGTAACCGTGCATATAGAGAACATAGAGTTGGGCGTCGGTTCAGAGCACGAATATTTCCTGTCAGGGAGCACTGGTCAGGCTTGGCTCTTTATCATCATGTCGGCCTCAGCTCAGGGACCCTTCGTAGGCCTCTCTGACATGTGTATTGTTTATAATTATTTGTTTTTGTCTGGCCATTCCCTGCCAATGGGACGGTTTCTTGAGGATAGGAAGACATTGACATTTGCTGTCATTGATGTGTCTGTCATAGAGTGAAGCTCCTGGAATTCCAAGGGCACAAATATTTCTCATAGTGTATTAGTGAAAGAGAGACGGGTGAATAAAAAAGCCAACACATTGTTAGAGGTGTCGGGAAAGCCAAGGCAAATGTCCAGAGTCTCTTTGCGGTCTGCTGTGAAGGCCGGGAGCCGTGGAAGTGAAATGGAATCCTAGAAGGAGGGAGGAGTTGTTTTACCTTGGCCATGTGGCCTGGTCAGTTGAACAGTAAATATGTTCAGAAAATCAAATTTGTAAGAAAAATGGATTGGTAGTGAGGTTTCTCGGCACAGGAGGCAGCAGTGGGGCCCAGGGGAAGGATTGACTGGTACGCACAGCGGGGCTGTCTAGGGGAGAGGCAGTGAGCTCTGCAAAGTAGGCTCCTTCCAGCTTCTGAGCAGAGTTGACTCACCTGAAAGGTTAAGATTGAATCCAGATCTAGGGGCGTAGCCTAGTGTCCAGGGTGGTTGATTGCCTAGTGTTCACAGGGTTCTGGGTTTGGATACCCAGTGCTACAAAGGAGAAAAGAAAGAAAAGCGAAGTTGAGGGAGATGTTGGCTTGTTGGGTCTGAGATTCAGCAGGTCTGGGAGTGGCCCCGGGATTTGCATGTCTAACCAGATGGAATGTAGTGTGCTACAGCCGGTCGCTCCAGGGCTTGGGCCAGAGAGAAGTCATCCCACTTTACGGGGCCTGCTTCCTAGGGGATTCAACCTGATTCACTTCAGGATCGTCTATGGCCTAAGCTCAAGTTTGTCTTATCAGCCCACTGAGGCGTTGTATGGTGGGACTTCCTTCGGATGTTACATCCTTTCTCAGTCATATCTAAGAGTATGTCAGGAAACCCCTCTCCGCCAACTTTCTCTTGCACTTCAAATAGGGTGCAGACCCTTCAGGGCCTCAGCATTCTGGCCCTTGCTCACCTTGGCTACTGTCACCAGACAGCTTGCCTCTATGAGTTACGGCTCCATTGCTCCCCATTTCTTTGACGCAGAGTTCTCGCCTGTGAAATGGGGTTTGCATTTGAACAGAATTCCCACACGACACTCAATACAGGTGGGCTACAAGTAGCTGATGTCTTGGCAAAGGATCCAGGGGCCTTGTGTTGTACTGAGGACAGTGGCCCCGACAACTGCCTTTGGAAATCGGCTTTATGCGCACCTTGCTGCTGTCTACCCTTCTGGCTTCTGACTGTACATTGGGCCGCTGATGCTCTCTTCCCCTCCAACGGGCCTGGCTCTTCAATGTTTAGGTTACAGTCCTTTGCTGTAGTGGTGTTTGTTGTTTTTGGGTTTTAGCTAAGAGATTGTCCCAAAGCGGGGACCCTTCTTGCTGCCCATCTTCAACTTCTTAGCATTCCCATGTGTTACCGTGATTCCGTAGTGCTCATCCGTGTCTGAAATCCAACTGTTGGGGTGTGGCATCTGCTCCCCATGGCCTGCTTTCCTCACTGGAATGAAAGCTGCACGAGGGCAGGGGTTTGTTGCTGGTGTTCACGCGGCTGCCTTGTGGCTGGGTTAGACCAGGTACGAACTGAAGGGGGTGTCCACATGATTCAGATCCATGGGGGAGGTGCAGAGACAGAGGAATGGGGGTGGTTAGATTGAAGTCACAGGGAAGACTGGACAAACTGGCCAGTTGACTGGAGGACTCCGACAGAAGGCTGGAGAGACATTTGGTTCTAGAATGTTCCTTGCCTGAGAGCAATTCATTGGCCTCAGGGCCCCGCTGCAGACTCCATTAAAATCTGGCTATTCAGGGAGGGGGTGGTCCTGCTTCTGGGTGGTGAGAATGAGGATGGAAAGTCCTGGATCAGTTCTTACTCTAACTGCCCAAAGGAAAGTTCTGCATGGGGCAGGGGATGGACTCAGTGTCAGATGCGGCCCTGGATCCGGTCCCCAGCACCGGTTTTTAAAAAAGTGTTGCTTAATGAGTCTGGCCAGAGAGCAGAAGGGCACCTAGTTGTCATTTCAGAGATGCAGTACTTAGGTCCACCGAGACCTGGCCACCCAGAACTAGTGGGAGGAAACTCGGGAATGCATGAGTTATTTTTCTAGGTGATTCCTCAGCACACTGAGCTTGAGAAGCAGTGCTTTGTCCAAGCAGAGCAGCTTGGACTCTGTTACTTTCCCACTCACTGCTCGATACCTTGTGTCCTCATATCTTTCTGTCTGAAGTATTGGTACCTTTGGGAACTAAGCTCCGTGAATGGGCATTTAGCTACTTTCCCATTGAAAGTAGCTGATCAGAAACCCCATTCCCAGCCTGGGCTTGTTTCCTGCCAGCTGGAAAGCATTTCTGGTCCAGTAGAATTCTATAATTCTATGCCCAGGTCTGGAAATACCAGAAGCTCGTGGCTAACCCGAGGCAGAGGAGAAGTGAGCTAGCCTTGTGCCAGAAAGCCCTGCTTTAACTCAGTAGAGCTGTGAGGTTTGTTTCTCTTTGCCCTGGGACTGGGTTCTCAGATGGATTCTTAGGATTCACAGAAGGCTGTCTGTGGGGTTTGCGGCCACTGTCCTCCATCCAACATCTTGTTAGATGTTTCCCCCACAGGTTGACACTTGAGATTAACATGGTCCTTCAGGGAGTTGGAGAACCACAAAGTGATTCTTTGGGTAGGTGGTCTTTGGGTAGGTGAAAAGGAGGCAGAATTGGTTCTGGGAATTTTTGCTTCACAATAGCACCCTGAGGTACATGCCTGTGCATGGGGAGCGGGGGCAGGGGCGTGCACATGCATGGGGAGCAGCCCTCAGGTGCATGCTTGTCCATGGAAAGCAGCAGCATGGGAAGCAGCAGCAGGTACATGCTTGTGCTTGGGGAGCAGCAGCAGGTGCATGCCTGTGCATGGGGAGCAGCAGCAGGTGCATGCCTGTGCATGGGAAGCAGCAGCAGGTGCATGCCTGTGCATGGGAAGCAGCAGCAGGTACATGCTTGTGCATGGGGAGCAGCAGCAGGTGCTAGGCAGGGCAGAAAGAGGGAAATAGACTCAGGGATCTCACTTTTTTTTTTTTGCTCTGAGGCTTTTCTCATACAGAGGTTTGAGACCACTGCTGTGGTAGAGTAGGCAGTGGAGGGGATGAAGGGCCAAAGCTTCAAGTTCCTGTGCGATAAAGGAGAGCAGTGTTGGTTCATCATGGCGTGGGAAGGCCAGAGGAGGGAAGAAAGGGAGGAATACAGCGAGGGTATCTGTGCTCATCCACGTTCCTCCCGAGAAGAGAAGGGAGCTGGGAGCTTCTGCAACTACGTTCCTTGTCACTGGTCAGTTTCCAGAGCTGGTTTGTGGTGACAGGGACTTTAGGACCATTCCTAACTCCTCGGTGCCTTAGGAAATTTACTAACAAGGAAAAAAAAACCCCACTAAATCAGCAAAAGAGCACAAGTTCTACTTAAAAATTGCATATCTTCATGTTATGGGAGTCTTGTTAACTCTGGGTCTTTGGGTCCATTTGGTGGCGCTCTGACACAACACTGGGTAAATTTTAAGGTACTTTTTTATTTTTAAGGAAATGAAACATTATCACAGGCTTGAAGGCTTGGAGATCTAATATTGAGGGGTTTGTCATTGATAAGGGGCTTCTTGCTACTTTATAATATTGTGAAAGGCATTTCACAGATGCACAAGGTCAAGAGCGGCCTGACCTGATTTTGGTACCCACCTGTTTCCAGGCCCCTGACCCAGCAGAGGTGTCCCTCTGGTGGGTGACAGTAGGATGTGGGGGAAGGGGCAGAGCAAGGTGACCAAGGTGACCGGCCTACTCGCTTCTCAAAGGACCCACCTCTTAGCTTTCTAGCATTAGGGTAATATGAATTTGGGAAAATACATTTAAATCATAGCACTGGGCATAGAATTGACAATATTTTTAAATTTTCTTCTTTTTGTTAAAAATTTGCATTTTAAGCTGTAACATTAGCCTTGTAGTATTTTTGCCCTCAAAAAAAGTAAACTGGAAAATAATTAGATAATTTTGATTGGCTTTGTAGATATGGGTCTTTAGGATTGCAGTTCTTTTTTTTTTTAATTTCTTTTTCTTTTATCCTTAATCTTCTAAATGACTTGAAGTCAGTACTGTGTTGCTCAGGCTGAGCCTCAAATTCCTGGGCTCCTGGAGTGTCCCACCCCAGCCTCCCCAGAGCTGGGATTTCCACCGTGTGCTACCACTTGGTGACTGCTGTTAGTTGGCAGCCTAGAGTCCCGTCTCCCGTCTCCCGTGTACCTGGGGCTCTTCTCAAAGGACACTCTGGCACCTGTCCCTTCCCACTGCTTCCAGCTTCCTTGGCTCCACGCTGAAGAGAAGCCCCTCCTGGTTTTAGTTAATAAGCTCCCGAGGGCAGAGCCCTTGCTGATGTCTCTCATCTGGGAAGAGGACCCCTTACTATATCGAGGTGACCAGACTCTGCCCAGCCTTGCCCGTAACCCAACTACAGCATTCATGGTCACTGTTCCTCAGTTTTCTCCTGTAGGAGACCTTGGCTCTCCCAGCCCCTCCCTCCCCCGAGATAGAGGCTTAAGGTGAAAAAGAAACCTCACCAATTACCTTCTTGACCTGGTTTGAATAAACATGTTTTTTTTTTTTCCTTTTCCCCATCGACTTTTTTTCATTGTAACTAGGAGAGCGCTGGCTACACACATGTGGCTCCCTTTGCAGAGGTGCTTGTGGCCTGTTTGTGTGACAAGAGCTGCAGGGTGGAGGTCAGGCTCCCTTCTGAGGGCATTCCTGCTCTGCCATCTCTACTCTGTAATTCCTCAGAGTGGCTTACTACGAAGGAGCACGTAAACATTAAAAAAAAAAAAAATCAAATGTGAGGTCTAATTCAGTGGGGTACTAGAGCCAGCCTGTACCAGGGGCCCTGTGAGCTGACTGACATCAGGTTTATCACCTAAATTCCTCCACTGTGGGAGTGTGGTACTTAACACCAAGTGCTGGCCACCAGGCCTCCCTTCTTTTGTTTCTTAAATAAAGGCGATTGTCAGGCTCGCCAGCAGCTGCGTGTAGTTATGAAGACACCCCTGTTATGCCGTTCCTTTCCTGCCTCCCACCTAAAAAAAACAAACAAAAAGCCAGATCGTCATTCTCTGTATCCTTTCGCAGCCCGGACTAAGCACAGGGCTTCATGCCGGAGATGAGTGTTTGCCTCTCTGATAAACCTACAGGTACAGGAGAAAGCCCTTTCCTTATGCCCTGAAAAATCCAGAGTTTCCTGTTTGGAAAGGTTGGTAGGGAGAGGATATGATAGCTGGAGCCACTGCACCCATCTCGAAACCATGAGACGGCATCTGAAACGCTGACACAGAATGCTGGTTGAGTAGCCCCAGAGGCCCTTAAGCTGCTGAACTGACCTTGTGGGCATCGGCATCCCCTTAGTTCTTGTTAAATAAACAATAGGAGTTCACTCTCTTTAAGCCTTTATTGGGGCCAGGTACCAGATTCTTGGAGCAAGAGGCGTTTTAATGTCATTGTGATCCTTTCTGTACTCTCAGAGATTTACAGCACACGCCTCCTTATGTTTTTGAGAGTTAACTTTTCAGAATTCTTCATCTCTGGCTCAGGCTGGGGCACAGGCAGCACCCGATGAGGTCCATCAGGACCAAGTCAAGAGAAACCGAGCAGTGGGCTCTTTTATTTCTGCTGTTGGCAGAAGGAGTTTGTCTGCGAGAGGGAAGAGCTCTCTTCTGGCTTCCTCAGAGTAGAGGTGGATTATTCCGAGTTTCCCCACAACAGAGGGAAACCCAGTTCCCGTAAAGCGGACTTGCCACAGTAGATCTGTGCTGACACTCGTGTCCCTGATCGGTCTTTGCATTGTTACTTCACCTTCCATTTAGAGAGCTTCCTATTTATTTATTGTTTGTTTGTTTCCTTCTTTGCTAAATGGACGGCTCCCAGTCCCATCTCTACCTATGAGGACAGCTGGACCTCTGGCTGGGGCAGTTTCAGCCCTGTGTTTACTGGGACCACCGCTTAGCAGCTGTGACTTTTTGTTGTTTTTCGTTGTTTGCTCTTTGTTTTTGGCACTTCCTTCCTCTCCAGTGTCAGTTTTGTTGACGGCAGTGCTAGCACACCAGTTGCACAGCCCTGAAGGTGGATCCTCTGTAGTTGCAGAATGCTGCCGCCCCAGGAAGAGACATTTTTCACTCTCGGGTTTTACTTTCCATATTATGAGGGGAATGTCCTTGTACCTGTGCATGCCAGACTGATTCAGTCACTTAGCCGGTATCATTGAGCACATTGACTTAATGAGGACAGGGCCCAAGTCTGCTTTCCTGCTATCCCTGGCTGGACCTAGGACTCAGAACTCTTTTTATTTTTATTTATTTATTTATTTATTGTTTATTTTATTTTATTTTTTTAGTTGTTGCAAAAAAAAATTTCCCATTTCCCTCCCCCTCCTCGCACACATCGTCCCCTCCCTCCACTCCCCTCCCCCTCTCCCCCTCCCCCCCACTACATTCCCCCTCCCTCTCGATTCTGAAGAGCAGTCTGGGGATTCCCTGCCCTGTGGGAAGTCCAAGGTCCTCCCCACTCCATCCAGGTCCAGGAAGGTGAGCATCCAAACAGGCTAGGCTCCCACAAAGCCAGTTCATGCAGTAGGATCGAAACCTAGTGCCATTGTCCTTGGCTTCTCAGTCAGCCCTCATTGTCTGCTACGTTCAGAAAGTCCGGTTTCATCCCATGCTTATTCAGTCCCAGTAATAGCCAGAACCTGGAAACAACCTAGATGCCCATCAGTGGAAGAATGGATGAAGAAAGTGTGGAATATTACATATTAGAGTACTACTCAGAACTGTTCTTAAAAAGTAGTCATAATCAACAGTAGGAACGTTAGATCCGGAGCCCTAGAGCTTTTGCTCTGGGGCAGATTTCCAGCGACGTTGGCAGTGTCTGGGCACACTGTGGGTTGTCATGACTGGGTATCTGTGTGCCCCTGATATGCGCTGGATCCAGCTAGTTCTGGAGTGGAGGAGTACTGACGGAGGGAGCGACAGACAAGCAAACGAAGGACAGCGCGGCTCATATACTCCCCCGAGTTCTGCAGGAGCAACAGGAAGTGACCCATTTTTGATAGAACTTGAGAAAGGAGGACTTGAATCCGGGGCCTAGAGGTTGTGTTGGAGTAGATGGTGCTGAGGATGTAAGGGAGGGTCCAGCTGGTGCCAGGAATCCCTGACAGGAACATCACTGGCTCTGGGTACAAAGGTGGGTCAAGTCCCTGGTGCCCTGTGGTGGTGTTTGGATATGAGATTTAAGGTGACAGAGGCCACAGTGGCTCTGAGAGTCACACTGAAGTGTGACTTGTGGCTGCTGTCAGGGAGGAGGGGGCTTAAAGCAGCAGGAATTTAAAGGTCCAGGAGGAGAGTTCCTCCTTGCCTCTTGTCCTTCAGATCTTCAATCCCCACCTTTATTTGTTTATTTCTTTTTTTGACCTTCATCACTCCAGCCTTTGCTTCCATTTTCACTAGCCTCCCCTTAGCTCTTCTGTTTGGGACTTCTCTGATGAGGACATTTGTCACTGGATGTTGTCCGGACAGTCTAGGATAATCCCACAAATAGTTGCATTCATAATAACATCACTCCCATATTCTGAGAGTCCATGTGGGCGTTTTCTGTTCTGTGGGTTGGGGAAGCTCGAAGGGGAGCTGATCAGGCCTTCCTCAGCAGTCACAGTTATTCAGGGGGCAGAACTGACAGTCAGTGTGAGCCAGCGATGGCGTGAAATCTGCTAAAGTAGCCTGCGGACCCTGAGAAGTGGAGCTTTGAGCTATTTCAATAGGACAGTTCCAGGACTGTCAGTTTAAGCCATCAGTCCCCAAACTCGGTTTCCAGGGCCTCTTCGCAATCTTAAGCATCCGGGATCCCTCACAATGTTGCTTTGTGTGGGTTAGTTGTATTTCTCAATATTTATAGAAAGTTTGGAAATTAACAAGAATATTTGAAAACATATTTTTTACATTTGCTCCTTTAAATGTAACAGTGGGTCCATTATTTTTGGTGTGTATATGACTCTGGGGACCAAATGCAGAGTCTTCTGAATTCTGAACAAGCTTATTGTGATGTACCTATATACCTCCATGCTAGATTTTTTTTAAAAATGAGAAATAACAGTTCTCAAATCAGAAGAGTCGATGAAAAAGGAGGTGGTATTTTACATTTCTGCAAATCTCTTGCATGTGTGGATTCTTATAACCGGTTCTGCATTCATTCTGTTGGAATACGTTGTTCTGATTGAAGAACATGAAGACGGTCTGCCCTTTCACAGAGAAGGAGCTGGGAAGTTCCTGAGAGCTGAGGGTCAACTTGGCTTAGGCTGATTGATACTGATCTTAAACCAGTGTGCCTCAGAAAAAGTTTAATTTTTTCCCTGAAGGTGGAGAAATGAGGTAAGGGGAGGGGAGACAATGAGTCCCATCCCCCAACACTCCTGGGTGTTTTCAATTTCAGAAGTCTCTGAAGAATCAAAATTGAAATATATGTTAGTGGAAACTGAAAATCTGTAGATTTGGGGGTGAATAAGTTGTGCCTGTGAGGGCATAAGAATGAGCAAATGTTAGAGTTGCTTGCTGACCCTGAGAAGTGGAACCTGGTAGAGCTTGACTCCTGGACCCTGTGTTAGACAAGTGGTGTCTAAGAGGCCTGTTAAAATCCCGGGAGGAAGCTGGGCGGTGGTGGCGCATGCCTTTATTCCCAGTACTCAGGAGGCGGAGGCAGGTGGATCTCTGTGAGTTTGAGACCAGCCTGGTCTACAAGGGCTAGTTCCAGGACAGGCTCCAAAGCTACAGAGAAACCCTGTCTGGAAAAGCCACACACACACAAAATCCTTTGAGGGGACCTTCATTTTCCTAGACCTGCTGAGGGATTTTTGTCTTTGGGACCTTGCTCATTGCTCCTGCCGCCTGCCTGCCTTATTCCCTTCTCACTGCGAAATAATTGCTTACTGTTCAGTGGCTAACACAGTGTGTACTTGTTTGCCTTTGGTTCTGTCCCCACCACTCTAAATTTTGTACAGTAGGGGGGCTGTCCTTTTTTTTTTATATCTGATCGGGTATATCATAAAGGAATGATATTAATGGAGGCTGGATCTGGGAACGGGGCAACAGTCATTATCAGAAAGTGGATACCTAAGTCACAATGTGGTACAGGCTATGGCAGTGCCGGAATGTGAAGAAGTGGTTCCTGCTTTGAGAAGTTGGGATGGAGCTTACCTGATCTGTGCACAGGGTACCAGAGTCATTAAAAAAGGTGTTGGTGGGAACAAACCAGTGATGGCATGTTTCATTCTCGAGTGCTCAGAGGTGATGGGTGTTTCTGAGTCTGAGTGGGGAAGGCCTGGGCCTGATCACACTTTTTTCTTTCTTTCTTTTTTTAGATACACTGTTTTTATTTGTTTGGGGCATGGGTGTTTGCCTGCATGTTTATCTGTATCCTGTGCTCATGTGGGGGCAGGAGAGGGTGTTGGATTCCCCCTAGAACAAGAATTGCACACAGTTCTTAGCTACTGTGTGGATGCTGGGACTTGAGCATGGGTTTCTAGAAAAGCAGCTGATGCTCTTAACCACCGAGCCATCTCTCCAGTCCCTTCTTGGTTCTTAAACCATCTCATGCAGACCAGGTTCAACCTCTAACTCCATTTGTAGGAGAGCTGAGCTATCTTCCTTCACCCTCAAGTCCTGGGATTATAGTTCTAACATATTTGCCTGGGATTAAAACACACACATGCAGGCACACACATGGGGGGGGGGGCTGGGGAAGGAGAGAGAGAGAGAGAGTCTGACACTTCCCCTTCTGACCTGGAGCTGAAGGCCCGCCTGCTTTCAGCCTCTTGAGTGCTCAGATTGCAGGTGGGTTTGGCATAAGAAGTGGGACATTGGGCCCCATGTTGGGAGGAATCGCTTGATTCCCTTTTAAGTAAGAACATGTTGGATCTGTAAACCCGAGTGTGTGCTTTAGGACAAGAACTAGAAAGTGCTGGGAGACGGAAACTGCTGGAGGAAGGCAGAGGAGGCTAGAGTGAAGAAGGCTAGCGTGGCAGAGATTGAGCACTCCAGAGGGGGGATGGCTTTTATCGCCTCCTGAGAAAGTTGAAGAGGCATGGGGATCCCTTGGAATCTCTAGACATTTTCAGAGTCCGTTTGATTGTGCCCAGGTTTTCCTCAGCAGGAAGAATTTGTCCAAGAAAACACAGCAAGTCCTGAGCTCCACACAGCGTCACACCAGCTGAGTGCTGGGTCTGCGGCTCTCTCTTGCAGTCACTTCACCGATGGAGCGACCCAGCTGGGTGACTGACCAATGACTGACAAAAAAGGCCGGAGAGGAGTGGAGAGTTAACAGTGCCATGTGTGCCTTTGAGGTCTTAGTTGAAGGGCTGCTTTGTTTAAAGGTGCGGAGGACCTGTGAAATGCCAGCTCCAGGACGGTTCTAATCATTTTCCTCCTCTGTCCTACAAGGAAAGACAGTAAAGACACCACTCAGATTTTATTCATTGTTTTTACTTGAGCTACACACAGGTCTGTCCTTGCGAATAGACAGTATGGAAAATATTTTGTGAGTAATTTTTTTTTTAATTTGGTCAGTTTTAAACGAAATGCCAACTCAACTGTTTCGAAGGTTCTTTGGGCATCGGAGATAGTCTTTAAATTTCTAACATGATTTGAAATTTCCTTAGAGGCCGTTAATGAATCAGACTTTTTGAGAATATGTATTTATGTGCTCAGGACTTGTTGTGTGCCTCCCGTGTGCTTGGTTAGCTTGTGTGTAGAAAGCAGCTCAAAGCCGGCTGTCCATCTCCCTGAGAAGAGTGCGTGTGTCTCAGAGCAGCTGCGGTTAGGGGCAAGATTGTTTTACTCTGTTGGAGCCTGACATAAACGTATGATAAATGCGAGATGCCACATGCATGTAGCAACAGTGTCACCTTGCTGACATGACACAAATGCTTACTATGTGTGTGCGGCTTTTTAAGAACCGGAGCCAGTGTCGGCTGGTCTTTGGAGCGGCACTGCCTCGTGCAAGTTTGCATCCAGTTCACCGAGCCCATTCCAAACTATGTATGAAACGATTGGTGTATTTTTTTTTAATTTTTAAGACTGAGGACTAATATTTACATTCAGTGGTATGTAAAGTGCCAGTTACATAATAACAGGCAGTATTTCCCAGATCTGTTGTTCTTAGTGCAGTTCTGTGTAGTTGGGTGTATGCCAGCTTCTGGTTCTCCAAGGCGAGTGGAACTCGCTCCTGTTTATAAATGAGGAAACTGAGGCACAGGAAATACATGACTAGTCATTGGAGCTGGACTTCGGAGCCTGTGCTGTAACTGTTACACTTTCTGTAGAGAGAGGCTGGAGGCACTGTGAGAGTTCAGTAAAGAGAGACTAAGATGCTTGGGGATACTGCAGGGTGCTGGCGGGAAGGGGTGGGAGGGCTCCACAGATCAACTGGGCCATTGCTACTGTCCCAGCAGATTGGTTGTGGGGAATTCTGGGGGATGGTGGAGAGTGCACATAAGTCTCCTTTAAATTAATCTCACTGATTCACGCCTAGTAAGTCCAGTGTGGGGGAGAGAGTCGAGCCCTGGAGGTTGTGAGGGAGGTGGCATCAGTAACCAGACCATGAAGTAAAATGAGCCAGAGTACTACTGCAGAAGTGGCCCTTGCTGATAATTGGTCAAAGGAAGAGAGGGGGTGTGGACAGTGTTCATATTTCCTGGGACTCTGTTGAGCTAGTGTGCAGGGTTCTGTTACTTGAAGACTTCAGGGTGACACATTTGTGCTAGATCCGTAGTGACGTGCCAGGCTTTCAAATTAGCACTTTGTGGTTGAAATGAAACAGTCGTCCTACCTTCCTATCCGGCCCCACGAATTCCAGCGGCCTTTAGCTAGTCAACTGGTTAAAGTCTTAGCTTTCAAAGCGTCCACATAGCTTTGGGGTTTTTTTTGTTATCCCATCTTTAAATTGCTCCTCGAAAACCTGCCTCTGGCCCTCTGGGCTGCTTTGGTGGCAATTAATAGCTAGAACTGCGTGGCAGGTGTGTGATGCATGGCTGAAGAGGTGGGCGTGAGCAAGCTTCCTGAAAATGGAAAGGAGGAGCTCAGAGGCGCCCACTGAGGTCTGCCGTTCAGACTGGTGTTTGTGTGTTCCATTTTCTGGGCTCGTTTCTTTGTTGCACTCCGGCTAAGGCAAGTTTGTCTTCCTTGATTCAGAATTTCGGTTAGTCCCTGTGTTTGTGAACAGCTGAGCTATAATGAATGAACACAATCTCGGTGACTAAAAACAAAATGGAGAAACTGCTCTCTGCTCTCCCACGGTACGGCTTCCCACAGGGGTGCATTGAGCTTGGGGTGGGGTTGCAGCTAGGAATGGGGAGAAGGAGAACCAAGAAGAGCCACACTGAGGCAGGGAAGTTAGGTAACGGCAGAATTAGCATCCATGGACACATGCTAAGACTTGTGCTTGCTGTGTCTGCTTCAGATCACTTCACACCTGGTCTCAGTAAATGCTAAGTGAAGCTGGGCAATGGTGGCCCACACCTTTAATCCCAGCACTCTGGAGGCAGAGGTAGGTGATTCTGTGTGAGTTCAAGGCCAGCCTGGTCTTCAAAGCGAGTTCTAGGACGACTAGGGCTATATTACACAGAGAAGCCCTGCCTTGGAAAAACAAAAACAAACCTACAATCATTTAGTAAAAATATGATTGAAAGGAAGAATTTACATTAGAAAGTTTGCAACGCACGAATCATCTGAGCCTGTGGCTCTTCTTCGCAGTGGTAAATTTAAAGAGAAAGCCATCCTTTGTGACTGTTTCTGGGTAGGGTAAACTATCAGACATTTGGCTCTCTTCCCTGTCTTATGTATATGCAAATCTATAAGTTCAGGTATTTTCCTCCTGCAGTTTTCCTGGAATATTTCTGAGAGCCGCATCCAGGTGTTTGATATCAGTGGGTGACAAGCATTTGAATGGGGTTTGAATGTGAATTAATGGGATGCAATTATTTAAATGAGTGGAATAAATGCTAAGTATACTGCATTTAGATTTAATTGGAATCAAAGGCTCTCTTGCTTTAAAACAAGGGAGGAACGGCCTGCCTCACTAGGCAACTCTGGGTGGGATGAGGGAGGTCGTTAAGAGATATTGGCAGTCTGAGTGTGCTTGCTACTCAATTGTTGTGGACATTGCCATCTAATCCTTTAAAAGTCTTTGAGCACCCAGTCATGTGCATGGCTGCTCTTGTATGTGCTGGTCATGTAGAGGTCACGATGGTAATAATTGTGATGGTTCAGTGTTAAAAATAGCCACGTGAAGTGGGCAGCATTACCTCCGTTTCACACAGCAGGAGTAGGATTCTGGGTTAGGTTAGTTGGCAACACTGCTTACTCCAGATGTCTTCCCATCTTGGAGAATGCCATACGTAACAGCCAATGACACAGCTCCATACTCTCACCAGTAGTAGCCAGAAGCGTTGTTTTCAGAGATTCCTGAGGTGGCCACTTAAGAGTCAAACCATACTGAGCCTACCCAGTTTCTCAACCTGTAGATAATTCTTACCACGCCTACGTTAGTTATGAGTTATATGGGGATGGGCATGCATGTGCTGCCTACAGAAGATACCAGGGAGAGAGCTATCACTGTTCCCATGATTAGAAGCCGTTTTCTTTTGCTTTCAGTAGGCATAGGTATGAAGGCAGATCTTGCTGTTTTGTGCCAGGCTTTATTTCAGGTCCCATCGTTAGGGACTGTCAGGCCTCGGGTGTGGTTAGGGCGGGAGGTGAATATTAATAGCAGTGGGTATAAAAAGACAACTTTTTGGTGTGACTTTGATGCAAATGTGGCCCTGGTATTAGAGATGTTGCTGAGGCCAAGGGAGGGGAACAGTTTCTTTTTCGGGGAGTTCTGCCCTGTCTTAGAGGCCGGTAGTAATGTTCTCACCATCAAGTAGTTTGACGGCAAACAAGGCAGCCTGTGCAAACCTTGCTTTCCTTTTAAACAACTTCTCCGATGGTCATGGGGTGGCATGTTTGGTCCCTACTGCAGAACCACTTTTTCAGCTGCTGTGCCGCAGCTGCATTGCTGCCCCATGGCTTGGATCCTGGCTGTAGGGACAGTGCTGCCCTGAGGAATGGCAGAAGTCCCCTTTCTATTTAGATTCGTAGGGCGGCTGGGGCAAAGACCCATAGCTTGGACAACTTAGAACCCTGGCAACTGTTTTCTCACAGGTCAGGAGTCTTCACTGACAGGGTCAGCAAGGCTGTGGCCACGTGGTGCCACAGGCAGGGATCTTTCCTTGTGCTCTTTTTTTTTTTCTTCAGTGAGAAGAATGTATTGTTATTAGCATAAACAATACAAATATTTTATTTTTTTAAGCCCTGAACTATAGAAGACCAAGCAGTAACTACTGTTTTAGAAATTATGAGAAGTTACAGGTGATTATTCCACATGGGTGCTGGGAACCAAACTCAGGTTCTCTGCAGGAAAGCCATACTGGTTCTTAACCACAGAGACATAGCTCCAGCTTCATAAATGATGTTTCTTTGCTAATGTTACATAACTGCCCAGCAATAGCCATATAGTGGGTGATATAGTAAAACCAGTTTTGCTAACTATAGAGATTTCTTTTCAGTACAAGGTCTCAACACATAGTTGTTCTGCCTCAATTACAGTTGTCAGTGAGTACTTGTTATTAATACTTTTCTTGTGTTCTGTAGCTTCTGGTAGATTAGGCCCTTCTTGGTTTGTAGCCAGATAACTCCCAATCTCTGCCTTGCCTTGGCCTTACTGTCTTTCTTCGTGTTTGTACCTTCATTTATCACAATACCAAGCTAGTAGGTCCAGAGCCACGAATTCATTATGAACCCACTGGGCTTGCTCATATCTGCAAAGACACTAGTTCAAATAAGGTCATCTGCACACTTAGTACAGACTAGGACTTGAAATTCTTTTGCCCTTGGGCCCGGACCCTGAACAGTGTGTGCATAAACCTTTCCCCGTCTTTCAAGTGTCTGGGCTGACTTGGCACTGGGTATGGCTGTGCTGTCTTGCATGCAAAGGCAGAACATTCATCTTCTTACTTGCATTTTTTTCCCCTGCCTGCTCTTCCTCCTGGGGTTGATGACACACATCCCGGAAGACCATGCTTTAAAGTTACCTCTACCCTATGACCCCAATTCCTGATCTCGCTCTTCTTTCTCCAGACTTTTCTAGAAGCGTCCTGTGAACTTACTGCCTCTTCCCTTTCCATGTGTTCTTCTGATCCCTCCAGTGTGGTTTTGAGGTCTCCAGGGATGACCACATCCCAGAAGTGCTTGACACTGTTGTCTTTTCTTGCTACAAGACACTTTATTCCCTTGGTTTTCCAGGTAAAACACAGGTAAAAAGTCTCCTTTTCCTGGAATGACCATGCTGTGGTGTGTCCTTCACTACCTGACCCTTAGATCACTGTTGAGTTTTCCTGGGGTCTGTCCTGGACCCTTGCGGCTTCCCAGTTACCCCTCTTCCTGTGCATCTCGTCCTCTAGGTTTGCTACCTGTAAGTCAACACTAACTCAGGGCCCTCTGGCCTCCAGAGTGTTATTCCCATATGCCTTTGTTATTTTGACCCCATTCTGATCAGTTGTCTTCAACGCAGACTGATGTAATTGGCTGCTATCCCCTTGCCTAGAGCCTTTAGTGTGTTTATGATAAGGACAGGATTTCCCTCTGTGACCCACCACACCCTGTGTGTTCCTTCCACTTCCGTGCTTCAGGATCCGCTTGCAGCTGTGTCTTTGCTGCTGTTCTCCAGGTGTCGGTATCTTTCATCTTCCCCACCTGATAGACATCAAGCATGGTTCTCCTCTGTCTTCCTTCATGGCACATACACCAGTGATTGTTACCCTTCCTGTGAACCGACCCTTTTGTCATGACCTGCCTCTTTTTATTGCTCATGATTCTGCTTGTCACGAAGTTTATTTTATCTGGTGTTAATTTGCATCTTCTTACGTTTAGGTCCTCTGCATCTGCTTCTATCCATTTCCTACCAATTCATCCGTCTTGAAAGTCTCACTTAATTTTAAAGTATAGTATGGAGTTGGGCTTTTCTTTTTTTCCCTTTTGGATCCAGTTGATAATACTTCAGCGTAAGCACTCCACAACTGTTTAGATAACATTTACTGTAATTATTGCTTCAGCTGGACTCAAGTCTGTTGTCCCTTTCCTGTTCTCTTTAGATTATTAGAAACTTATAAATGTACTTGTTGTGATGTTGGTTATACATTTGTATGTGTGTAGTATGGGCCTGCTTGTTCATTTCTGGCTGTTCAGCCCCGTAATAACTACACAGAAACCTTGTTATTTGCAATACTCTTTGGCCAATAGCTTAAGCATGTTGCTAGCTAGCTTTTACATTAGAATTAACCTATTTCCATTATTTTATATTTTACCATGAGACTTGTAGCCTACTGGCAAGGTTCTGTCTGGCACCTGTCTCTGGTGGGGCTATATCGCTTCTCTCTGACTCTGCCCCCTTTCTCCCAGCATTCAGTTTAGTTTTCCCTACCTAGTAAGTTCTACCTTGCTATAGGCCTAAGACAGTTCTTTATTAGCCAGTGGTATTCACAGCATACAGAGGGCAATCCCACATCATATGTATGTGTGGTTGCTTTAGGAATTGCATAGTACACTCCTGATTCTTCATCCTCTCTGTTTTGTTAATGTGGTGTCTCCTCAAGAAAGAGCTCAGAACTTTGGTATTGTAAGATCCTCTTAGAGAAAGGTCCTTCAAAGTCAGAGCTCATCTTAAAGGCAACCTTCTCACCTGTCTGTTTTCTCAGACTGAGATAAATCCTTCTTTGTTCTCTTGAACAGACAGCATTTCTCTCTGGGGTATATTCCAGACTTGCCATTTGCCGACGGTTGATTGTCTAGATTTACTGCAGTGCTGTGATTTATAATTACTTGGTGATTGGATGGAGGGGGGGCCTGGATTATGGCTTGAGAAATTCAGAAGACTTCTTGATTCTGTAAGGGTGAAGGTGTGGAAATCATATGATGTAGGCGCAGACGTTGAAATCCATAAAATTGCCAACTAAATTAAATACAAGTTAAAATATTAAAAACCAGGGCACTTAGTCATGGATCAGACACAGTGCTAAACTCTGCAACATTTTATCTTACGTGACTTTAGTCCTGTGAGTTATTCTTGTTTCTTTTTAAACACAGAGAGGAGATATAGAGGGGTCTGTAAGTTGGTCTCTGCGCTAGGTATGAGCTCTGCCTTCTAAGACAGATCTGTGAGATTCCAGCATACAGGATATTAGCCAGACCGGACCACTGATCTTCATTGAGACTTTGCATCTTCAGTCATAGGGAAATGCTTTGATTTGTGGCCGGAGTCTGGTAGGGGAAAAGGCCTCCCACGTTAGCGATGACCCGTGGAGAGTTATGCTAGATCTTTCTTTAGCTTCTTCAGAGGGCAGAGACAGGGAAGGCCCTCTACAGTTTTTGGATCAGGCCATGCGGGTCAGGACACTATTTCAGGAAGACACAGTGGAGCTAGGAGAAGAAAGGTGAGGACAGGCATTCGATGAGAGGGCTACTTAGAGTACTTCAAAGGAAGGAGTGTAAGGTATGTATGGTGAGAAGTGTTATGGTTAGTGAAGACATATGGGAGTGAAAGAGTCTTACTGTGAGCCTTATGCATTGCCCAATGGCTTTACTGTCTGTGACGGGGATTATCATGCTATCTTGGCCATGAACATCATATCATGCAATCATGGATGTTAGCAGTTTTCCGCCAGGGCTCAGGAGATACCCTAAGGAGTCTGCGAGGATGCTCTTTTGAGAGAGAGGTACAGGTCACAAAACGTAATTATAAAGCCGTTTCTAGAACATGTGTCCGTGTGAGATGGGATAACCAGTCTTCCTGGGTAGCAGCCGAGGGGCTGGTTTTCTGTTTTGTTGTCTTCATCTCTGGCGGAGATTTCGGTCTGGTTCCTTGAGTGGTCCTGCGTTTGTTTGAGGTGACCAAGACGGTTGGGAGTGTCTACATGACCCTGTGTTGGATGGTGAGGGTGGAAAATGGTACAAGTGCGTATGTGTATGTGCATATGTGTTTGTGTGCCATTTATTAATCTGCCTTTTACATGGTTTGTGGAATTTGTGCTAAGCTGGCCTTTTTGGTTTCATTTCTTGAGTGAGAAGGAGCTTAAGTGGTTTCTACACTGGCATAAAAACGTGTTCACTTCTTTAAAGAGATCTTTTTTACTTAACAAAGGAAGATGTGTGTTTGTGTGTGTGTGTGTGTGTGTGTGTGTGTGTGTGTGAGATCCTTGCCCTGTGCCACACACGTGGAACCTGAAGGATGGCTCTTGGGAGTTGGTTCTGTGGGGTTCTGCTACCATGTGGGTCCTGGGGATCAGACTCAGGCAGGTGGGTCTGCACCTAAGTGCCTCTTCTGGCTTAAACCATCTCTTTAGCCTTGACGTATTTTTTTGGAATTAAAAGATTGCTTTGAAAGTGATCCAGAGAAACAGCAACCTCATCGTTTGCATGTGAGACTTGCGGTCGCATTAGGAATTTGCCTGTAGTCCCAAATGTCTGATTTTTCTGTTTAGAATCTGAAAATGTAGAGAAAAATGTAAATACTGGCTTTTTTTTCCCTCTTTCTAAATTTACCTTAAGGCGTGTACTGTATTTTCTTTTTTGACACAAGGTTATCACCATGTAGCTCTGGCTGGGATGTATGTGTTCTTGCCTCTGACGTGCTGGGATAGCAACACGTGACACTGTGCTATGTTTTAGTTGAAGTCAGTCAGAGGGAGTGTAGGATTCTTCTTTGATCTGTGGTTTAGCTACTTTTGGGACATCTTTGTTACCTCTGTCGCCTCCCAATAGAAATTCCATTTGAGCAGCATGGTGTGGTGTAATGCTGTCTCGGACTACAAGGTAATGGCTGTGCTCTGTCCCTGTCTTTGCAAGGACCCTCATTGCAATGGTTGGTGGTTGTTACTCTCCTGTTTAGGAAAGTCTTTGAAGAGGTTCAACGCTCATAGGGAGGTAGTAGCTATTTGTGTCCCTTACAGATCGCTTTGGCTTGGCAGTTTAGAAGCATTCTGTTTTAAGCTTTGGACTCTTTCTTGTCTAATTACACCTAATTGATCTTGGCAAAGCTAGCAGAGCATCACAGAAGCTTCTTGTGTGAATACATGTAACACACATCACCTTTTGTCCAAATCACTTAAAACTGTCTGATGCTGCCACCATCATAGCCTGCTTCCTCAAAGTTGGGTCTGCAGATACCATGATTTGTCTTCAAGAGAAGGCAATTGGTGCAGCATTGGAGTTTGAGAAGTGTTGTCAATGGTAGCAAACACTAGAGTGTGTCTTATTCTTAACTCATTTGGATATTTGCTATTAGTGTTTGTTCATTTCAGGTACTTCAGAAAATAGGCCATCCATGCAAATTTGGCTTGCCATGCTCTTGGTTTTTACTTGTTTTTTTTAGAACCCCATTCGAGGCGGTTAAGACTGAAAGGGAAAGGAGGGGGGGTGAGTGAGTGGTGTTATCTGAGAGTAGAAAGTAGAGGTGACTGCAGAACTAGCCGGTCTCAAAAGCCTAGCATTTCTCCGTGAGTAAATCACAGCTCTTATGAGAAAAGAATATGGCTGACACCCGGTGTCCCCTAATGCTCTAGTGGCAATCATAGCCAAATCTACATATACCCAGTTTTCGTAGGATACTCTCTCATGACCCCATTTGTATCCCTGCTGTTTTAGATGCTAAGACTATAGGCATTTTTTTTTATTAGCTATTTCTTAAGTTTGATCAAAAGCTTTCTGACTTAAAATGTAAATTATACAGTTTTGTCTTAAGATTTTCGACTAACCATAGTGCCCTTGTGATGTGGGAGTGATTTCTTATTAATAAAGAAACTGCCTAGACCCATTTGATAGGCCAACCCTTAGGTAGGCAGAGTAAACAGAATGGAATGCTGGGAGAAAGAAGCTGAATCAGGGAGTCGCCATGATTCTCCCACTCCAGACAGACGCAGGTTAAGATCATTCCTGGTAAGCCAGCTCGTGGGCTACACAGATTAATAGAAATGGGTTAGATCAATATGTAAAAGCTAGCCAATAAGAAACTGAAACTAATGGGTCAGGCAGTGTTTAAAAGAATACAGTTTCCGTGTAATTATTTCGGGTAAAGCTAGCCGGGTGGCGGGACACAGCCGGCTGCTCCGTATTTCAACAGAGTGGCATCCAACATGCTAATGAACTCCACGTAAAACCTGAGAGGGCTTAAAAAGGAGAGAGAGAGAATTTAAGACAGCTTTTTGCTGTTTGTGGGTTGCGTGCTGCAAAGAAATTGTCCTGACTCAGCAACAGGAAAAAACTGGCTGTTTTAAAATGCCGGCTTTCTGGGCTGTGCCGCCACTGCGATCTCTGTCTGGCTCCTGAGGGAGACAGAGCTTTTGAATGGAGCATTTGGAGTAAAGCTCTACGGCTTGCTTGATGACAATGTGGACTGCTGTGTGCCTGGAACTGTGTGTGGCTCAGGGGCACCAAATGGCTCTGAGGCAGGAGCGGCTTGGCTCAGCTCTGCCATGCTAAACTGTGCTGGTCTCAGACAGGAACTACCGTAATTACCATAAAAACAGCGCATTTAGGGTTTCAACTGGGCAGGACACAGGCGGTACCGTATTACCTGTACATGGTGCAACTTAAGTTTTTAAGAACTGCTTAACATTTTAAGAAATGCTCCTGGATAGTAAAAAAATGTTATAGATTCACAATAAAACAGATTCAGACATAAAATACCACACTGTTGGATGAATGTACGTAGGCTTGAGAGAGAGAAGAAAAAGAATATAGAGAATAAAGTTAATGGTTTAAAAAAAAAAGGTAAAGTCTTTAAAGAGACAGAGTATAGATAGTTAAGAGATTAAAAGAAATAAAGAAAAATAAGCCACGTAAAAATGAAAAATTCACAGAGAGTCTGGATTATGTACATTGTGTTTTCTTTAAATTTTTTGACTATGAAGGAGCTAAGTACAGAGAGACATTTCATTACATGGGCTGCCAACCTAAACCAGAATGGATATAAGGGTATTACGATTTCAAAATTTGGGTTTAAGAATATGATGCTTTGGAGAGGGTCTTCTTTTGTTTTCACAGAGGACCAGACCCTGTGGATTTCTTCTATTACAATTTGGTATGATAGACCACGCCCTCCTGAAAGGTTGTTGTGAACATCTTCAAAAAATTGCTTCGCTCAACTGCCAACTGAGATGAAACTAGCACACAGGTTATACCATGAAAGACCTAATTAACGACGCCCCCATTCAGCAGGAAGCAGTTTGGAGAAAAAAAACTGCGCCCATGTTCCCAAAATATTGTTTGTAAATGTTCTTTTACATTTAAAGGGGGAAATGATATAGGTATGAGTAATTTGCATTGGTGTGGATTTTACAGTCAATTTTGTTATATGTATATGTATTTCTGATCTTGATTAAGGTATTGTGATTGTGTAGTTCATTTAAAAATGTAATGTATAATTAAAAAATATAGGTTAATGGTTAATCATCAATAATAGTCAAGCTTGTAGTCATGTTAGTTAGATTTTCTAGATATATAGAAATACATTTCAGTTAGATAGACATTCTTCATATCTTTCAAAGACTGCAGAATATGGCATTTAATGTTTTAATAACTTAGGACTTTTCATGACAATGAGACATATCTGCTCCTGGTGGCACCAATCTACTTTGAGAGGAAGATGGGCATCGAAGAGGATCCTTATGGAGTTGGATAGCCATTTGGACAAGAAACTGTTCTTGCCTGGACTGTTGCATAAACTGGACAAAGAGAACCCGCAGAGAGAGGACTGCTGAACTTGCCTAAAGGTGAGACGGTCTTTTGGGGTTCATGACTCATGAAAGAGTCTGCGAGACATTCTGCAGGACACAGCAGATAGTGACTGAACTGTCTTTGAAATTTCCTGCTTCATGGAAATGTCTGCTGGATACTATGGGCCTGAAGGCTGAAGATGGATGCCCCAACCATACAAAAGAACTTTGGGCGACTGTCCAGGCAGCAAGATGTCTCTGTCATTTCTAGAGTTTTCTTATTTCTTGTTTACTTAGGTAATATTATATCCTTCTGGAGTCTTTGATGGAGTTGAAGAATAAATAGATAGTTATAGTTTTCCTTAGTAATGATAAAAGATAAAATAGATATAAATATTGTAACTGTAATTCTTGCTTGATAACTGTTTTGCTATATATAATTTTACTATGTTAAAGTTAAAGCCTTTCTTTTTTGTTTAAACAGAAAAAGGGGAAATGATGTGGGAGTGATTTCTTATTAATAAAGAAACTGCCTAGACCCATTTGATAGGCCAACCCTTAGGTAGGCAGAGTAAACAGAATGGAATGCTGGGAGAAAGAAGCTGAATCAGGGAGTCGCCATGATTCTCCCACTCCAGACAGACGCAGGTTAAGATCATTCCTGGTAAGCCAGCTCGTGGGCTACACAGATTAATAGAAATGGGTTAGATCAATATGTAAAAGCTAGCCAATAAGAAACTGAAACTAATGGGTCAGGCAGTGTTTAAAAGAATACAGTTTCCGTGTAATTATTTCGGGTAAAGCTAGCCGGGTGGCGGGACACAGCCGGCTGCTCCGTATTTCAACACCCTTGGAGCACTGTTTTCTGACTCACAGTTGCAACTGGTGCCTGTCATTCTGCCTTTTGTGCTGTGGTGACCATCAGCTCAGTTCACTGAGGCTGTTGCTTGCTTCATTTCCTATAGCATCTTTTGCCAGTATTCTCAAGCTCTGATTATTCTAGAACTCATTGATAATCTGGGCAGGGCAAGGAGGTTCTGCTTTTTTGTTGTTGTTTAAATTTCTAAAATTCCAGGCTGTTAGGCTTGGTAGCGCACACCTTAAATTGAGCACCTGGTGGCAGAGGCAGGCAGATCTCTGAGTTCAAGTCCATCTTTGTCTACAAAGCGAGTTTCAGGAGAGCCAGGGTTACAGAGAGAAACCCTGTCTTGAAAAACAAAAACGAAACAGTAATAATTAATAATATTTATTATGTCACATGTAAAATTATTATCTTTACTATATATTATACACAATGATTATTTAATATAATAATTATCATAGTTATTATCATTCCAGGCTATTTTTATGATGTGTTTAACCTTGGGAACGTTTTCCTACATCTTTTCAGGAGGTCATTTTAAGGGTCGTAGGAGTAGCCATTGTATTTTTAGATCTCATTTTCATGTGGCATTTGTTCTTTGTGTCATGAAAATATCTCTTTGTAGTCTAGGATCGAGGATAATATTTCATCGCTGGCTTGCCCAGATGGTGCACTAGTATAATGTATGTCACTTTTCTTACCTGTGAAACGCATTTGACCATATAGGATCTATGTTGGTAAGGATTAAGTGATCTAGGATGTGTAAAACCAGTGATCCCCTCAGCCCGCTGTTGTGGGTTATGGGGGCCATACTTGCTACCACAAACTTATTACTGTAAATATTTCATTTCTGTCTTTCACTCACTATGCTGGGGTCTTTCATAAGTTGTATACGAGAGCTTTGTTGAATCTAAAATGGGGCTGGGAGCTAGGGAGATTGCTTAGCAGGTAAGAGCATTGGCTGCTCTCCCGGAGGACACAGGTTAACTCACAACTCCAGTTTTGATGCCTTCTGGCCTCCACAGACACTGTATGCATGTGGCGCATACATTCATGCACGCAAAACACCCATGCACATGCAAGTTAAAAAGACGATATTAAATGCAGTATTAGAAAAGACAGGGCACCAAGGAAAGAGAGTCAAACTGTGAGCTTCTCAGAACAATTCCAGTGAAAACATTTTCTGGTCTTGGGTTGTGAGATGGCCCACCTGGAAAAAGAGTCTCACTGTCAAGCCTTCCGAGTAGGCAGCTCAATCCCCAGGACCCACGTCTAGAAAAACAAAACAATTCCTACAAAAACTTAAAAAGTTCCACAGTCTCTTGTTTCCATGCATATGGGAAGGAGATATTCGCTTTTTTCTTTTTCCAGTTTATAAGTTCAGAGTTAACGGCACATGTGAAGTAGTAGGATGTAAAATTTGTAGTAGTTACTTTTCTCCCTGCTATGAGCAAATGCCCCTACAACAGGTAACATAGGGGCAGGGAGGATTTGGCGTAAGGCTGAGGCAATAACAGCCCGTCATGACAGGGAACTCCCTGCCGCAGGAGCTTAAGGTGGTTGCGTAGACAGGAGCCCCTGTCAGGAAGTACAAATGAGAGCTGCTCTCATCCTGATCTTTCCTTTCTCTCGAGTCCAGGACCCCAGCTCCCGGGATGGTGTCACCGTAGTCAGGTTGAGTCCTCCTGCTCAGTTTAACTTTCCTTTCCTATGCATACCCAGAGATGCGTTTTCACCATGACTTTAATCCTGCCACGCTGGCAGTCAAGATTGACCACGTGCTCCCGTACGCTAAGTAAGCAGTCCAGACGACCTCTATGCCCTCCACCTGGAATCAGGGTCAGCATTTACAGCCCTGCCCTCGGTCCTTCCCTACTCAAGTGTGCTTTGGTTTTTGGTGTCTGCTCTCTTGGTTATTGTCCTCTCAACGTCTTTCTCTTCAAGACAACAGTGAACTTAGTTCTTACTCAGGCTGCAGCGTCTGGATTGATTTGAAGCGTTTCTGTTCTCTCCTTAATCAGTATGTTCTCTTGAACAGGATGAACTTACTGCTGTGAACGTAAAACAGGGTTTCAACAATCAGCCAGCCTTCACTGGAGACGAACATGGCTCTGCGAGAAACATTGTAATCAACCCCTCAAAGGTAATGCTGATTGTTTCCCGTAACTCCTGGAAAGGGGTGTTTGTTCTACCCTTGAGGTGCATATGTGCTACGTATGCCCCATTCTGCGTCCCAGGTTTCCTCCTGTTTGAAAACCAGGAAGCACACATAGTGTTGTTTGTCAGACATTTTATTCTGAGACGACTACAGTGTCCTTTTCCACCTTCTACTTGGTTTTATGGCTTTCGTGGCTGTCCCTCTAGCGGAGCCTGGGCCAGTTTTACACAGCTGCTGGTGTCTAGATCTGTTTCTGCTAAGACTATATTCAGGGCTGCAGGCAGGAAGAGCACAGTGCCATGGCCCAGTTGTTGATTATACTAAGTCCAATCGTTCAGTCACTGGGATACCCAGTGCCTTCCTACTATTTCTGTTTCTTGGTGGTCTCTAGTTATTATTATTATTTTTTTACTGGACTCAGGACGTGTAGATCCTGTGCATATGTCCTACCATTGAGCGGTACCAGAATCCCCTTGTAATGCTGTTTTGAAATCATATAAATGCCTAGACTTCTATAAATTTCACGCAAAGGGTTATGCTTTATTACATTCATTTTTCTTTCAGCTGCCCACATTTTCCATTTTTGTTAAGCAGGGGCCCTTTAAACCCTGGTTAGGCATTCCCACCATTCTCACTGTTCTGCAACTTCCAGGTTCGTCTTGTTCTGTCTGTGTCTGCCCCTGGGTGCTTGGCATGCTCAGCCATTCTAGAGCACTGCTAGTTCCAGGTCCTTCCAGCGGGCAGAGAGGACGAACACTCTCCTGTCTAACTCCTCCGTCTTCTCTACCTCTCAGTAGCTACCCGTTTCCAGCGGAACTTCACACGTTACTTCCTTTCCTCTTCCTGTTTGGTCTTTGTGTCTTCCTTTCCCTGAAGTGAGCCTTGTTCCTCGTGGTGCCAGCAGAGTCTGTTCTGTGTCACAGCACACACACAATGTTTCTGAGTAGACGTGCTTGGTGTCATCACAACAGCCTAAGTTATGTGCAAGATTTATACTTTTTCTCCAATACCTTTGTCCTTAGACCAACTTTCATTAAAAATATATAGTCAGAGTTAGAGAGAAAGGGCCTAGGAGGAAGGGAAGGAAGGGGAAAGTGATAAGTTATATTTTAATTAAAAATGTAAAAAAAATTGTAGTTAGAATATTATGTTCAGAAGTTTCTTGAATTAAATATCTTTTTCCATGGATCAATCTGATACTTAGATAGGAGTATTTTTTTGCTCATTTTCTTTTAGTGATTGATTTTTAAATTCTTTTTACATTATTACTCTTTGATATTAAAATATTTTTACTCTCATGAAGTTAAAAACATCATAAATACAAGAAAGAAATAAAAAGCACAAGTCAATAGCTACACTTCTTTTGGCTCACAAAACCACAGAAATAATTGGCTGCTAACTCATCAGTTTAAATGCCATTGCAAAGGTGTGAAAGAAAACAGGCAGTTTTGTGTGTAGTTCCATTGACTGGACACAGTGACATTTTAAAGTTTGTCTTTTGCGAACTTTATACACTTCTTGTTACAACTATGATTTTGTAGTTGTGATTAATACACACACACACACACACACACACACATCTCAGCACACTTAATGTTTGCCACTTCACCCTGTTTTAGCGTGTAGATCTTGGGTAGTACACACATTCACACTGCTATATAACCATCACCCTACTGCCTGTTCCCAGAACATTTTCATCTTTCTTAAGTGATCTGCTGCCATGTCCCACCTGGCTTGGTCCAGCAGGACATCTGAATGGGGCAACTCGGGAAAGAAGAACCAGCGTACAGTGAAGAAATGACATACAGAAAAGCCGGGATGAGGTGAGCTGTGCCAGCTTTGATGGAGGGCTCCTCCGGCAACCTGGAAATTCAGCGTTTTGTTATGTACAGCACAAGGAGGATGGGCTGGCCAGTCTGGGCAGCAGTTCTCTCTCTAGTCAGACAGTTTCAGTCTACACACAAACATCTGGGAGGCAGAAACTACCGCCTGCTTTCTGCACACGTTGTTCACATATCCTTACAAGCTTCGTCTTCATAAAAACTGAGGCCTTGCCTCAGACAGAAAGGAGAGATCTGTCTCCAGGACTTTGTCCCCTGACATCCACATGCTCTGGCATGGATGTGCCTGAAGCCCCTCCCCCTCTCTTTTTCTCTTATACATTCAAATAATGATAAAATCAAAACGATAAAATAAAAGGCTGTTGTCAATCGTAGTAACGTTAGGGGCTTGGGTTTCAGTGTGTGGATTTTGAGCATTTCAGAGTTCATATCATTTAGTTCATATAAGAGAGTAGGAGTTTTTAATGTGTTAAGGAGCTGCTCACTTCTTGGTTTCTAGTGTCAATTTTTATGTTAATTTAAGTAACCAAGTTAACAAAATTAACACTTACCAATTTGGACCACTTTTTCTGTGAGATCTCTCCAAAGACATAATATTTCTTATGTGAACTTGATTTCATTAGCATGAACTGCATGTATCTTAGTGCTTAACACTTGACCTTTCCCGTGCTCTTATCAAAGGAGCTATTATCTGAATACTTCTTGGCAGATAAAAACAAGTGTTGAGTTAACCTTCTTAACGCTTTCTTTGAAAGAATATAAATTGGCATTAGACCTTTTGAAGGGTGATATGGATAGTATAATTAAAACTGTAGAATCATGCCATCCAAATTATCGAAATTGCCCTATACATGCCCGTAACGAATGGGAAAGGTGTTCACTTTAGCAGCATTCTTAACACTGAAGTTTATAACCACTGCTCCAGGTGCTCGTTAATACGCTTTTGATTAAATAAAGGACAGCATACCCACGCAGAACGCGAATGTGTCGCTAAACAAGTAAATGAATTCCACATATAGGTAGACCCATTCTGACTGTGCATAGTGTGCACGGTATGCTAGACAGGAAAACACAAGTCTGTGTTTGCTTGTGTCTGTTCATGTAACGGAGGAGAGGGCTACACAACCAGCTAATCAAGTTAATGACTTGGAGGTAGGAAAGAGGTTTAGAGGATGGGGCTTTAAAAATACGTATCTTCCGATTTTTGAATAATATAAATATATTGTTCTTAAAACTAAATACTCGAGCTGGTTGCTGGCAAACCTGTAGTCCCAGTGGCAGGAAGGACATGGAGGCAATGATCCAGGCCAGCATGAGACCAATCTTGAAACATTTATTAATGTGATATTGTTTTCACATTTTTTTGGAGCCCTAACGTGCATTTCTCCTGTCTTATTTACTTAGAAATTTTGACTTTGCTTACAGTATGAATTTGTTTACAAGATTCACTGAGGAGAATTATAAAACACTTATATTCAGTTTTTCCCCCATTATTAAGAGGGTATATTGACTCCTTAGAGTAATTTTCTCTTTTCATTTTTACACCCTTGTTCATTATGATTAACATACCTAGACATAGTGGAACTTAGAGGTCTCTTTACTATGCAGTAGTATATACTCTTAGTTGTGTTTTGGTAGAAAGATCAAAATCAGTTGAGAAATTTAAAATCCTAACAATTTGTCACTAGTGACTGCTTTACAGCCAATTGGTCCTGCTTCTTCTTAGTTTATCCACAGAAGGTTCTAGAAACATTTGCTTTACACAGAAAAACATCAGTGAATTGGTTTGAAAACCTAAATCCCATATCTATGTGTATCTGCTTACTCTAGTATTTGCTAGTCACTATGCTATTCCTGTGAAGAGACACCAGGAGTAAGGTAGCCAGTACAAAAGAAAGCATTTAATTGGAGGAGCTTACAGTTCAGAGGCGAAGTCCCTTTTCATCATGGCAGGGAGCATGGTGGCATGCAGGCAAACACTAAGAGGTAACTGAGCTCCATCACGATCCATCACCAGTGAGAGAGAGAGAGAGAGAGAGAGAGAGAGAGAGAGAAGAGAGAGAGAGACAGAGAGAGACAGAGAGAGAGACGGAGAGAGAGACAGAGAGAGACAGAGAGAGAAACTGAGAGACTCAGGGCTTGGCATGGGCTTTTTACAGCTTTAAAGCCCACCTTCAGTGGCAGACTTCCTCCAGCAAGGCCACACCTCCTAATCCTAATCCTTTTAAATAGTGCCCCTTCCTGATGACCAAGCATTCAAATATATGAATCTCTGGAGGTATTCTTTTTCAAACCACCACAATTTTTATTAGCACTTTCCGGTTCAGGGAATTTCTATTCATATTAAACAAAAATTTGTACCAACGTTTTGTCTTGATGATAAACCTGATGAATGGCCCCAGTCAAACTGGGTCAGACTATGCAGGGAACTTACCTCCAATTTATAACTGCGGTGGGACGCTTACTTTTGGATCTTTCCAGAGTAGTGCTCTTACCTCACTTTGGTTGCCACTGCTGGCTAAAACTCTTTTTAGAAATTGTTTGCATCATATGATTGAAAGATCCTCAGGAAGCAAATGAGCTGCTTTCTGGATTCTTGAAAACTCTCAGCAGTTCTCCTGTAGGTTTCCTGAATCTCTTCTCTTGCTCCTGTCCCGCCCTTGGCCATCTCCCCTTTGGCTCCTTGCTCCTCTCCCCACCCTACTGCTCTTTGCCCATCCTCTACGACAGGTAACACGAAATGATAAAATAACTGGCAGAAGCCGGCTTCTCTGCCCTGTCCTCTTCCGTGTTAGTGACCCTCCTTCCTTGTCTTCTCGTGTTTATAAAATTGGCAATGCAGTCAAAATGCTGAGCACCTAATTTAGCTCTACCTTTTGCAATTTTCCTTTTAAATAAATGTCTCTAGGTTCTTTAAGAAAGCAACATCCAGTGTTAACATCGGAGCTCCTTTCTAAAATTTGCACGTGCTATTAATTAAGATGAAACAAGGAAGGGAATGCTCACCTTGATTCTCGTTTCCCAACTGTTTGGGGTCAGTGGGACACATCTGCTGCCTAAGTTTTGCATTGTGTTACCGGACAGAAATCACACCGTTGGGCTTCAGGACTTTACTATATGGAAATCATGGTTTGGGGCTTCAAAAATTTAAGTTTCCATTTTGTTCTCTGATGGACTGTGTAAAGATTCTAGTTGAATCAATGAAGATAAAATATGCAAAATATTAAGAGAGTTGCACATTGTCTTTAAATACTGTCTCGTCTCCGTTTCTTCCTGTAGATCGGCGCATACTTCAGCAGCATATTGGCTGAGAAACTAAAGCTTAACACTTTCCAGGACACGGGAAAGAAGAAACCCCAAGTTAATGCGAAAGATAATTACTGGCTGGTTACTGCTCGATCTCAGAGCGCAATTCATAGTTGGTTCTCGGACTTAGCCGGGAATAAACCACTTGCTGTTTTGGCGAAAAAGGTATCAAGTATTTCCTTCCATTGTTACAATTACAGCGTGATAAGCAAAGCTGTTTGACATAGTGTTCACATGTCCGTTCATTTTCCCCTCACTCTTTTATAGACTGAAGGCCCAGTTGCAGGTGCACATGGCCCATCACTTTTCGTAGGTCCTTCCCTCTATATTTTGATTACATGAGGTGCTCAGGGCATCTGAAAACCTAAAGGATCTGCACAGAGGCAGTGTAGGTGGACTTAGATGTAATTGAAAAGTGGGCAGTGAGGCTTCATTTCTCCCTCATTACACTTTCAGTTTTCTTTGATCAAGATGTCCATGTTACGATAAAAAGATCCTTATTAAATATCCTTCCCAGCGAGGAGTGTAATCCCAGGCTTCTGTCTATTATCCCAGTACTTGGGACTGGGAGTTACACACGCGCGCACACACACACACACACACGCACACACACACGCGCAGACACGCACACACACACACGCACACACGCGCGCACACACACACGTGCGCACACGCACACACGCGCGCACACACACGCGCGCACACGCATACACATGCATGCACATACACACGCATGTAAATAATATCCTTAGGCTAAATGCAGTCTTATTCTGGCTGAGCTTTGTATTATGAAAAAAATCTTTCAAACAAAACAAGCAGATGCATTTATCACTCTCAGCATTTTTGATAATGACGCGTATAGGGTGGATGGGGTGGTAGGAATTTCTTTTAAAATCTTTGTCTCTCACAATTTTCTTCTGTGTGAATAATCCACATATAGGTTCGATAGTCTTATAATCTGAATAATGCAAGCTGTCCTTTGAAAGTTTACAGTAAAGAAGTTAGAAATCGCCCTCTTAGTCTTTATCTCTGACTTCTTGTGTGCTTTCGAAATAGTCCCAGGTGTCTCTTCTCATCTCCCCTGGTGCCCCTGAGTTTTAGGGGCTGCCATCTTCTGTTCTAAGTATGCCATTACCACTTCCACCTGGTATGGACCAGCTCAGAAGAGAATGCCTTGGTACACTAGCATGTTTGTTTTTGAAAGCGACTCTTTGAAAATAGTACCTGCATCCTCCATTGGCTTTATTTTGCTATAATATCTTGACACTACACATGCCTCAGATAGATGATAGATAGATAGATAGATAGATAGGTGGATGATAGAAATGAAAGGATGAAAGGCACCTGCAGTCTTTGAAGAACACTTGTTTTAAGTGTGACCAACTCTTCCTACAGAGTTAGTGCCACTGTCTCAACCTGGCTGAACTGTGGAGCTGGAGCTCTTCTTCCCCAGTGTTGACATCTGTTTGTGGTCTCACTGTGGCCCGTGGACAGATTGTCTCTGAAGGCCATGGAAGCCAGAGAGTGTCCTGCAGAGTTTGATGGCTTCTGAACATCGATTCATAGCCTTTCTCTGTGCCGTCAGCCGGGTGTTCTTTAAAGTTTCCCTTTGTTACAAGCTCTAAGTATACTTTTTGGATGCTTTCTTAAAGTGAATATTGGTAAGGAGTTGGTTTCTGTGCTTTAAGGGTGTAGGGGTCTCTTATCTTTTAGGAGGGACGGACATAAGTCATGGTGTGCTGTATTAGCCATTGTTCTTCTTTCTTTATTAGGAGCTGCCTCTGGCCAAGTCAGGTGTCCCTCAGGTAAGCCCTGGCATTAATTCTTTGCAAACATAGATATGTTCTTTATAAAACATTGACTCTCATGTATTCATGTCTTAGGCATTCCAGGAGTCCTTCTTCTCCTCTTCTCAGAACTTCATCCTTTTGAGATGGCAAAGGCTCTTGTATATTTGGGCAAAGGACCAAATTCTCTACATGGTCTTCTTATTCAACTACTTAGTTAATTTCTGATGTTTACATGGAAGAAGGGATAAGGCAGGAAACAGTGCTGTGGTCTGGAGTCGTCTTCCAGTTCTTCCCCAGCTTTGAGAATATCTTTCTCTATGGAATGGATCATGTTTCCAGCATGGCTTTTCATTAGTATAAAGTTACACTGTACTCCAGAGGGGCCTGTGAGGACTTTTAGTTCAGTCCACCATTACCTGATTTGGAAGAGGAAAATTCGGACAACCAGGGATACTCTTCTAACTCTTGAACAGCTGTTTAGTTCTCACTTGTTTATGAACGTGCCCTTGGCTCCTGTGGTCTGAATTCCTTTTCGACCTGGTCCTGATGAGGTAACAGAAGATGCCGATGGTGGCAAACATCCAAGGGCAGACGTGGTAGCAATGAGTAGCCTTGTGCTCATGCAGGAAGCACACACTTAGCATCTCAATTTCTTTTGCAGCTCTAGATTGATTTAGAAACTAAAATACTGCCCAGTGATTGCCTAGGTTCAATGTCAAGTTGATGTCAGGTGTTTTCCTTAAAAAAAAAATTATCACTGGAAAAAAAATATCACTGGAAAACATCATTTCCTCCCCAAGTAGGCCCGAACTATAGATTGGACAAAGCCATCATACATATCTTTTCACTTAATCAGCTAACTTTCTTCACATCTGTTTGTTTGGATATTGAAGCTCTGACTTGACTCAACTCAGAATTTTGCCATTTTGCTCAGTTTTCTATGCTATTTTATCCAAACACTTCAAATTTTCAATTGTTTGCATTTTTCCCGCTCAACGTTTGCCGTCTAAATAAATCCTTTGGCCATCTATGAAAGATACAGTTATCAAGACTTCTGGAGTTGCTAACTTTTACTTTGCATTTGTCTGTGGTTTTAGGCTTTGCTCTTACATCTTTTTGGTGTATGTGAATGAGATACATTTTGCCCTGGCCTGATACAATTTAAGCCACTGGTTCCATATTTTATATTCTAGTGAAAAGCGTCAGGTCTTGAGCTGAATGTTTGACCCTGTGTTTTGCTTGTCTCTGTCTTAAATGATAGTAAACACAGAGACCTTGTTCCGCGAAAGATGTGCCTTGTATTCTAAACTTGCAGGGTGTTTTCTTATTAAAATGTACCACTGTGTTATGTAGAGAAGATGTTTTACAGATTTATCCCGTATGTCTTTTGCCTCCTGTCACGTTTGTGCAGTGTGGTTTTCTGTGTCATGGTGACAATGTTCTAAATTCAGTACTTAAGGCAGCAAGTGTACCTGGTCAGAAAGTTTTCAGTTTTCTTTAAACACAGTGTAGATACACTATACCCCATTGCCCAAGGCAGGCAAGTGTTCCTCCAGCATTGGAACAGCTTGGTGTTTCTTTGGAAAGCCTAACTGAAATAGCTTGGTTTTAGGGGATATATATATATAAAATCAGGTGAGCTTTTTAATTCTAGAGATCACATGTTGTACCAGGCATGCAAATAGTTAAATTTAAAAGTCCATGTTGACTTGCAAGCTATTAGAAAAATGCTATGCTCTATGAATTGGCAGGTTTGAAGCCTTGACTTTGCAACCCAAATTTAAGAATGATTTTTGGGGTGGAGAGATCAGGTTTCTTGATATCCAAGGCAGGGTTCCGGTGTCTTCTTTTGAAAGGGCCAAATCCATGGCATGAAAACACGTGGGCTGGTGTAGAGAAAATCCCCCTTGCTGTAGTTTTTATGCCCATGTTTAAAAAAATTAGAATACCCACTTTGCCAGGTGCATAGGATTGGTATTATCAAAATTCATAAATGACTGGAAAATAGTGGGCTTGACTGGCAAGACCTAGGGAAGTATCACAGAAGTAGTCACCCTGCTAGGGGTGTGGAGGGTGTGCACCTTACAGTTTTACTAGTCTCTTCCCGCTGCATTGGAGCAAATGTCCTCTTGTTGACTTTTGTTGTCATGTTCATCAATTAAATAAATTACATAGAATAGCAGAATGTTTATAGGGTATTTATGAGGTATTCTGGAAGAATGAATTAACTCTTTCGAACTATTCACTGGTATATTGGGATACTAATTTGCTGAATTGTACCTTTGTGGTCTTGAAGAAATAATTAACAGCCTCAAGTGTCTACTTCAGCCAGCGAATTAATTGCTCAGCTATTGTAGCTCAGTGTGTATTAGGCGAATTCAATGATCCATCATCTTAGACTCTACTTAACACTTTGGGCTAAAGATACTTCCAGATAGTTTCTGGAAATGGTTGCATTTATGAAATGTTGCAGTTAGCCCAATACAGAAAAGTGTCCCCAGATAAAATGTAGGATGGTGACAAAGCCTAGCCGAACTGTCCCATCTGATTTGGGGATAAATCATTTGGAAGAGCGTCATGGAATTATTTAATAACTTTCCTCATCTGGAAATGCGACAAGATTTTGTTTTATAAATAAGAAAGCACAGCTGATAACCATTTTTCCATGTGCGAAACATAATTTTGATTTCCATTTCTTAGTAAAAATTGGCTTAAAATTTCTTCCCTCTTTTAATACCACATGCACTGTTTGAAAGTGCACCAGTCTTTCTTATAGCAGCATCTAACTTCGAGTCCTTCCCTTGCTCCCTTCCCTGTAAGTTCGCCTAGCAATGCTATCGTGTCTGATCGTTATATGCTATTTCTTTCTAGGTCCCCATCCTTAGTAAAAAAGAGGACGTTTTTGCATATTTAGCTAAGTATTCTGTGCCAATGGTTCGAGCAACGTGGCTGATCAAGATGACTTGTGCCTATTATTCTGCTATTTCTGAAGCTAAGATTAAGAAGCGCCAGGCTCCAGATCCCAATTTGGGTAAGTGAGGCAGTGTGCTGCTGTATTTCCATCTCCCTGTCGATTCTTCAAGTGATTGTCTCCTGCACCCTCTGAGAACTCAGCGCCCCTCATGGTGAGCACGAGGAAGTCTAGGGTGCAGCTGACAGCTACCCTCTTTTCACTCAGCATATCCTGTTGATGTCCCCATGATTTTGCCCGTGTTGATCTCTGCATAACTCAGCTGTGGAGGTGCTGGGCAGACCATCATCTCTTGTCTGGGCCAAAGCATCCCCCGACTGGCTTTCCTGCTTGTTTTTACTCCAATTTAGCAAGCCTTACTGGTGTTGGTTACTCCCTCCTACCCTATGTTCACTGCCTCTTTTCTGGTCAGTAACACTGCCTTTGTCTTTGTAATGACAGTTGATGCTAGTTAATCTTGCTAACACAGCTTTCCACATTGTAGCCAGAACGATCCTGTTAGGACAGAAATCACGCCACTCCTGTGATTAGAATCCTTTTATGAACAACTGTCCTCACCAGCCTCCTCCCTTGGCCAACACCAGCAGCCTGAATGCTTTTTCTGACTTTAAACCTTGACCTTAAACAGGTGGGCAGTGTTCTCCTTCCCCGCCACAGATGCTCAAGTGTGTGCCCAGTGGCTCCACCATGGTATTTCTCAGTGAATCCTGGGACATCTCTGGCTAAAATTGCTGTTGCCTTGATCTTTGTTTGATTAACAGTTGTTAATGCTGCCCGTTACATTAACCTATTGGTTATCTGTATTCATTCATCCCAACTAGATAGTAAGGCTGCATGGTCAGCTTTGATTTGTTCAGGATTGGATTTCTTCTTGATTTTCTCAGTCAGTGCTAGTCTCTCAGTATATTACTTGGCATACAGAAGTTTTCAGTAATTTTTTAAATAAATAAATATCTAGACCCGAAGCATTGATGTTTGTATATGTATGATGTTATTTTTTTGTGTATATATGTTTGAAAATTTTCTCTATGCCAGGTGGTGGTGACACACACCTTTAATTTCAGTGCTTGGAAGGCAGAAGCAGGTGGATCTCTCTGAGTTTGAGGCCAGTCTGGTCTACAGAGTGAGTTCCAGAACAACCAGGGCTGTTACACAGAGAAACCCTGTTTTGAAAAAAAATTTCTTGTTTCCAATTCTGTTTGAGGGCCATGCTACTGGGGCCATGCCGATCTGGGTGGGCTGTGCTGCCACGTAGGGCCATGGTGTCATTTAGCCATGGGCTGCTGCCTAGGGCCATGTCTGGGTCCATATGGAGGTTCTTTGATGCCCATCATCCTTTTTTTTGAAGTAGATTGGTGCTGCCAGGAGCAAATGTTTCTCACTGTCATGAAAAGCCTTATGTTATTAAAATATCTTAAATTCCATATTCTGTAGGTCTCTGAATTGCTTGAAGATCATCAGTCTAAAATATATCTGTTTCACCTTGAAAACATACCTAATATGACTACATTTTTGATGGTTATAGATGACTAACTACTAACCTGAATTTCTTAATTATCCTAAATAGTTTGTAATAATAGCTTTTAAGAACTAGAACTTTACATTATAAAATGAACTACTCAGGTACAATGCCTTAAATAAGAGTAGAAACATATATACAGTATATTAAAACAAAAATAGCCTTAATTTGTATCAATACACAAAAATCTATACCAATGTAAAATATTTGAGGTTAGTAGTTGCTTTTTTTTTTTTTTTTTTTTTTTTTTTTTGGTTTTTCGAGACAGGGTTTCTCTGTGGTTTTGGAGCCTGTCCTGGAACTAGCTCTTGTAGACCAGGCTGGTCTCGAACTCACAGAGATCCGCCTGCCTCTGCCTCCCAAGTGCTGGGATTAAAGGCGTGCGCCACCACTGCCCGGCAGTAGTTGCTTTTTTTTTAGTTTAAAAGTAGAGTCAAAATATACTATTTTTTTTCTTTTCAGAAAGAGATTTCTTAATCTAATCTTCTCTTTTTACTTGTTTTCCTGACCGTTACCAGTAACAACTTGAAACCTTCCCCCCACGCCCAAATGATGACCAACATTTATAACCCACTGAATGGCCCAAAACCACCCACTCCACCTCTTGAGAATGTGGCAGTTGTGTTCCTTAGATTGTTTCCTGTTGTCCAAAGGCAATGACATCTTTAGGGGACCCTGAGAAAATTGGAACAATGGTCAAGTCCTAGGAGAGCTAGCTGTATTTTTTTTTTTTGTTTTTTTTTGTTTTTTTTTTGTTTAGTCTCTGTATATCCTACTTGGTCTGCATCTTGCTGACATCTCCACGTGCCAAGATTGATCTCTTCTTCTTCTGTCTTTTTGGAAATCCTACCTATTCCTCTCCTGCCAAGCTATTGGCCATTCAGGTCTTTTTTTTTTAATTTTATTTATTTATTAAGGATTTCTGCCTCCTCCCCGCCACCGCCTCCCATTTCCCTCCCCCTCCCCCGACCAAGTCCCCCTCCCTCATCAGCTCGAAGAGCAATCAGGGTTCCCTGACCTGTGGGAAGTCCAAGGACCGCCCACTCCATCCAGGTTTAGTAAGTTGAGCATCCAAACAGCCTAGGCTCCCCCAAAGCCAGTATGTGCAGTAGGATCAAAAACCCATTGCCATTGTTCTTGAGTTCTCAGTAGTCCTCATTGTCCGCTATGTTCAGGTCTTTATTAAAACAATCGGTGGGTGCCTTAGCAGACACATCTTCATAGTATACAAAAAGATTATTCCATAACAGAGACTGTTTTTTGTTTGCTTTTTAAAAAATTATTCTTCAGAGGTTTTTGGGGGGGGGGCTGGGCAGTGAGGACATGAAATTCTCAAAGAATCTCTAGCTAAGGCCAGGTATTTAAATTGATGGAATTAGGGAAGCTTAAATATAAGTTCTTATGAAACCTACAAACTAGAATAAAATAAAATAAAGAAGTGTTATAGTTAGATATGTTTAGGGAAGTCTAACAAATTGGAGAGCATTGTCATTTGAGGGGAGGGGCATCAGAAATAAAACATATTTATTATTAACTATCTTTTTAAAAATATGTGTTTGACAGGCATGCTATTATGTACCTTTAATTCTAGTACTTGGGTGGTGGGGCAGGCTTGTCTCTGTGAGCTCAAGACTAGTGTGGTCTACATAGAGAGTTGAGGACCAGCCAGGGATACATAGTGAGAACACGTCTAAACAAAGTATTTTATTTTTACTGGCTCACAAAGAATTAGGTTTGGTTATAACATTTTTCAAATTTTGTTTTTGCTATTTCTTTCATCTTGGATATTTTTTGGCAGCTTGATATTAACTACAGTCATCTGCAACAAGAGATCCTCCGTTGAGACATTGGCCTTCATTGGCTTGGCCTTTGGACCTGACTTTGGGGGCATTTTCTTGCTTTGTGACTGATGAGGGAGGACCCAACCACTTTGGGTTGTCCCAACCTCTGGGCAGGTGTTCCTGGGACAGATCAAAAAGCAAGATGAGGATGGTTTGGGAAGTGAGCCAGGAAGCTGTACTCTTCTGTGACTTCAGTGGTTCCCACCTTCACTTTCCTGCCCTGGCTGCTCTCAAAATGGACTGTGCCAAGTAAACCCTTCCCTTGCCCAGATTACGTTTGGTCAGTGTTTTCGTGCAGCAGCAGGGAAGCAAACTAGTGCAGCCTTCCCCCTTCTTCCCTGCTTCCCCTCTCCCCGTTCCCTCGACTCCAGTGCTCTTCTTGACACCATTCAGATTATATGTGCCCCTTTATCAATCCTCTTCTTGATACCTCTTGTTCCCCTTTCGTGGTTCATGGTTTTATGTACATTGATATACAATAGTTATCAGAGAAGAAGAAATGACAGTTGAGAAAATGTATCCATCAGATTGAGTGGTGGACATCCCGTGGGGCAGTTTCTTTATTAGTTGATGGATGTGGGCGTGGCCCGTGAGGAGAGCTGGCTGAGTGAACCAGTAGCAACACATTTCCCTGGCCTCTGCTTAGGTCCCTGCCTCTAGTTTGTGTTCTGACTCCCCTCTTCATGATAGACTGCCATCTGTAACATGGAAGCAGGCCTTTCCTCCCCAAGTGACTTTTGGTCATGGTGTTTGCTACTGCAATAGAAACCCCGGTTGAGTCAGGAATCCTTACATTCACAGCTGGTACCTACCTGTAGAACTCCTTATTTACTTACACACAAACTTTAAAAGTTAGGAGTTGGGCATGAAAGAGAATATATGTGTAGTGTTAGTCTTCCTGAGACTGGGCCGTGGCACTCAGTGTACTTTCTTGGGTTCCACCTGCAAATCTTATCATTTTGCTTTAACAGCTGAGTAAGATTCCATTGTGTGTATTTGGCACATTTTCATTATTTTTTTCTGTTGATGGACATCTAGGCTATTCTCTTTTTCTTTTGTGAATAGAGGAGCAATAAACATGAACATTCAAGTATCTTCTGCAGTGGGCTGCGGAATCCTTCCTATGCGCTCAGGCATTATGTAGCTGGGTCACATCAGGGCAGGTCTATTTTTAGTGTTTTGACAAGCCCCATACTTGCTTCCATAGTATTAAACTAGTTTGCTCTTCTGCCAGCAGCAATAAGGGTTTTGTTTCGTTTCATTTATCTTGTGAATTGAATCAATTTTGCCTTTTAGGGAATTGATATTCTTAGCTGCTTTAAATACTTTGATGTTAACAGAGAAAAGCACTTTAAACGGACCAACTAATAGTTATGAATGAAAAATTCAATCTCATATGGAGTTACTGCAGTAGTATTTAAGATGATTAGGAAACCTAGTATTTTTTTTTTAACAGTAGAAGTAGTACACTCATCTGTAGGATTTTATCTATTGTATGAGCCATTGTCATGCTGCTGAATTAGCTAATAGCAGCTACAGCATTTGTTCTCAACACTGCTGTCAACAAAGCAGTGTCTTGTGTGTTTATAAGGCAGGATGAGTAGAGAGACAGCGTTCTGAGGCCATGGTGCTGTAGGGCGAACACGTGCACACGTGTGTGCGCGCGAGCGCCGTGCATGCTTTTGTGCATGCGTGTATGTGCCTGTGTCAGAGATCAACCTCAGGTGTTCTTCAGGGGTTTTGAGACAGGTTCTCATTGACCTGGATCTTGCTGATTAAGAAAGGCTGGCTGTCCTGTAAGCTCCAAAGATCTGTCTGTCTCTGCCACCACAGCCCTGGGGCTGCACGTTCACTTCAGTATGTCCAGATTTTTCTGTGAGTTCTGAAGATCAAACTCTGGTCCTCTGCACATATATTATGGTGGTTGGCTTGGTATTTTGGGAGGACTCCTGACAATGTGAGTGGAGGTGGCTCTGACTGTTTTGCCTGTACTTGGGACCCTTTTAATCCTACAGGGTTGCCTTGTCCAGCTTTGATGAGATGGTTTGTGCCTGGTCTTACTGTATCTTGTGTTATGTTCCATTTATGTCCCTGGGAGTCCTGTTGTTTTCTTGAGGAAGATGGGATAGAGAGTGGATCTTGGGTAGGTGTGGGGGGAACTGGGAGGAGTGGCACGGGGTGGGGGATGCTGCAGTTGGGATGTATTGTATGGGAGAAGAACAAATAAAAATTTTAAAAAATTGGTCTTCATGCTTACATAATCAACACTTGACTGACGGAGCTGTCTTCGTAACTTCAAGAAATGTGGGTTTACTGAGGAAAAATTTCAGCCTGGATGTTATTCTGTCTTCTGGTGATTAGTCTCAAGATCAGATTCCCACATGGCTAGTCCCTCTCTAGCAGTGTTGGCCTTCTCTTGGTGTTGCTGGGTTATACAGTGGCAACATAATTCCCATCTCATTAATGAATGCCACAGGGATTTGTGTATATTTTGTCCATGCTCCGATTTATTATTTGAACCCTTGAGAAGGCTCCTTGAGTCTTCCTTCACCAATGAGGACTGTGTGGGACAATATTGGAAAAAGAGCCTGAGCTCGTGTATTCAGCAGATAGGCTCCAAAGCCCTGCTTGCACCCTGGACTGGCCAGTCAGCAGGGACAGAGGAAAAGAGTGCAGATATCACTCTGTAGCTGTTTCCAGTTTAGGTGGAGGGTGCGTGTTCACACAGTCTAAATCTTGTACAGCATAGCGAATAGTGACAGGAATGAGATACAGTCCCGGAGGATAAGTCCGTGAGAAGACTTGGGAAGCCATGAACTTGGCAGTTTAGTTAGAAAGAGGGGGCTTTCATCAGAGGTAGAGTTGAGGGTGGGCTGAACGTTAGTCAGGTAAGGGTGTTGCCGGTGGAAGGATGATGTGTGCCTAGGAAGAGGTCAGGAAATAGTTCTCGTGCAACTGCTCTTCTTCAGCTTCAGCTTGAACATGGCCAGCTGTGGAGGGGCTGTCTGCTGGAGAGGATGCTGTGTTCTCTCAGATGATGGGGGACTGTGAGAGGGTTTATGATTACTGTTGGCATTACAGCACCATCCTTTAGTTTCCTGGCTATAAGATGGGATTGACTGATAGTACTCTGTGAGAATGAGATGAATCAATGCTTCATGAGAGGAACCCATCCCTCTCAAGTGTTTAGAACAGTCTGTGGCAGACAGTAAGTATAGACTGTCAGTATGGTACAGCTGCTGTGAGGGGCACTGTCACATCTAGCTATCATAGTTGACTATTTTCTGCATTACGTTGCTACCGTGTAGATTTTCCCACTCCATTTTGTTTACACTGATGTGGGAACTGGAAGATGCCTTGTTTTCTCCCTGTGAGGAGGTGATTACTGTTGCCACATGCTGGTGATGGATATGAGCTCTTGGAGCCAACAAGCATTGCTAGAGGAGAGGATGCTGGTCATGGGTAGGATGTTAGGTGTGCTGACTGTTGACTGAGTTGTCTCTGGGGATATAGGGGACAGGAAGAGCAAAGCGAAGGAAGTTCAGTTGCGGTACACCAGAGAAAGAGAAACGGAATAGTTTGCAGCATGAGTGACTCTAATTCTGGCATTCGTCATGGGGTGTTTGGTCTGTGAAGAGTGATGGCATATCGAAGGGATGAGGTCTTCTTTTTAAAGGAAGGGGTAGATTAGAAGCAGCTTAAAATGCCTTGTGGTTAAACTGCTCAGGGCGCTGCTGTTTTCTCCCATCATTTCTCTGTACCACTTGAGGTTTTGAGGTTGGATATGCTCTTAAGACTACCCTTATCATCCCAAAATACAGAAGAGAAAGAGTGGCCCTCTTCTCTTTGTGAGTAATTTCTGATGTAGTCACTGAGGTATTTAGACTACAAAAATAAGCCCTGTGAAACTCGTAGTTGACAGCTTGGTTTCTTATCTAGCCTTCCAGCTTACTTCCAGTTTGAATTCTTGAAGAGACCACATGCTAACTTCATTGATCTGGAAACAGGCTTCAGACTAGGATTGCTTCTACATTTTCAATGTTCCTTAGAGCTCATTTATCCCAAAGACATACCTATCTGTTTTTGCACAATAGTGCAAAGAAACTGAGGTGCAGCCTTAGTTTAGAAGGTGGTGTGTTAGCCTCACATATTCCTATATAAGCATGGAAAATGGGGTTTCCACACTGGCCATCTGGAAAGAGACATTGTGCCATAGGAAGAAAGGGTGGTATGAGGTGTTGGCACCTGCTACCATTTTGTTTCCTACCAGGCTTTCCTCCAGACGTTGAGTACCCATTGAGCCAAATCGGACAGCTATTTCATTGGGTATGTCATAAAGTTGACATTTTCTTGTATGAAGGGACTTTTCCTTATCAACTTCAGGGAATAATACCTTTTCTTTCTCCAGAAAAAGATAGAATAAATGCTAAATTCTTTCTCTGTGTTGTTAGTTTTTAGATTCAGAGCTATTGTTATTGCACCTCCAATGTGCAAAATGAATCTCTTTACTTTAAAAATTGTTTTTGGTCATAGGTGTGGGCCCATGGAAATGTGTGTGCTCTGTCGTATTGCCAGTTGTACCCCCTGTTCTTCTGGTGGCACAGTTGTCTCATAGCCGGTGAGACACCCTTCACACTCTCACCCTCTGAGATGACATTAAGCATAAAGCAGTTACCTCCATGTTTCCAGGCATAGAAGGTTGCCCCCAGAATCACATTTTTAGTTTTCTGCCCCACATCTGCAATCAGTCATTATTCGAAGGAATTCTGCTTCTCTTTAAGGGGAAACGATACTTAGGAAGCAGCATCCTGACACTGTTGTTGGGAGTGGTGTCTAGGTCACCAGGTAGGTGGCTATACACATTCCTTTGCACGCATGTGTATGATCATTACTTACAGTCTTCCTATTTCCAGTTAACCTTTTCCATCTCACTTAAAATTAAATTTTTCTAATTTAATGAATTTTGTTTCTATAATTTCTGTTACATGCTCTTTAATTGTTTTGTAGTTCTTTTTAACTTCAGAATATATTCTTTGTGACTTAAAATTGTTCTCGTCCTTTAAAAAAAGTCACTACTAGTGGCTGCACTGCCGTGATCTTAGGTAGTAGTTTTTTCTTTTATTTGTTTACTCCTATGTGTGTGTATGTTGTGAGTGCAGGCGTGTGTGCAGCAGCATGTTTGTGAAAACAGCACCCTTGTGGCACCAGTTATTTCCTTCCACCTTTTCATGAGTTTTGGGGATCATATTTAGCTCACAAGGCTTGGGCGGTAAGTTCCTTAGCCCACTGAGCTCTGTTGCTCCTTCTTCTATTGGAAATATATGCGTTTTCCAGCTAGTCTTCATTTTGAGTTTCTTCTTTTAAGTTTCATATTTTGAACATGTGATACAATGACATTTTAATGCTTGCAACTATTAACAAATATGCAGAAGTTTGTTCATCTTCATTCATGTGTATTCTCTTTACCCACAGTCATTTCTTGCTAGTTGCAATCTTTGAATTTCTTATTTTTTCTTAAGGTTTGCAAATATATGAATCTTTTGCCTTTTAGTTCTACATGAAAGACAGTATTATTACACACTCTTTAAGAACATGCCTCCCTTTGTCTGACATATCCTGGAAGTTACTTGATAATCTTATATCTTCATAGGCTCCCATTATGTGGATTTACTCTAGTTATTGGGACAATCACTCTTTGATAGATGTCTGGACTAGCTTTCTTTGATGCTGGAACTCATTATTCCCATAAGTAAATATGCATGTGGTACTTGTCAAAGTCTTCTTTTTTGATAATACAGCATAGGTTTATTTTTAAACAATTCTTAAGTATACATATATTTTTTTACCTTTTATTAAACCAAAAAGCAAATTTGTATCTTAAAAAGATTGGTATCTTGCACATGAACAATCATTTGTGACATTAAAAATTAAATCCCTCCCCAAGAGCCACAGACTATCTAATGAAAACTCTAGTCTCAGGCTTGGAAACTCTCCTTTCAAATTGTTTGTCAGGAGAGTTCAAGAGACTCTCAAAACAATATAGGACATTGCTGTTGTCCTTAGTTGCTTCCTAAAACTTTAGGATAAGACCCTGTTGCTTAAAACACCGCACACTTTGTACAAAGAACTTTGAAGGGTTTAGCTGGGACTGTTGTGAAGGCCTCCTCCCCCAAGACTGGCTTCCACAGTCTCCAAAGGAGCTATGTACGTTGCCAAGGGGAAAAAGCAGTCAGTGCTCCTGCCCGGCTATAAAGCACACGAACCACAACAATGACTAGCATGACAAGATAGCACCAAGGGGGCAATAGTGCCATTTATCCCTTGAGAGTCACCAACAGCCTTATAATTGGACCCTCTCTGTGGAAGAGAATTCATGCAGTACTGTCAACCTGGCCAACTACCCCTGGCCAGTGAGGTCATGGGCTCTAGAGGAGAACCCACTGCAGCCACTTTCATAAAACAGCCTGACTCCTAACTGCATTCTAAATAGTTATCCCTACACCCAGAGACAAGTGTGTCTCCCACCCCTCCTCAGAAAAACTGCTCTGTGCAGCAGAGGGAGAGCATGCAGGAAGGACCAGACTATAGGGTACCTGACACCTCCTGCTATGCCAGCCACACAGCCTTTATACCTAACGGTCAGGAAGCATCCAGGAAGATTCCAAGAGCCAGAGGACCAGGATGTCTGCTATGAGACAGTATCTTCTATAAATGACCTATGAAATCTCAAGAATATGGTTGCTTAAAAAAAGACCTTCACATTGGTAACACCAGTTGACATGCCAGCATGGATGGATGGGGGAAGTCTCACCCCATAGGTGAAGACCTCTAGGGTGTTAATGGCTGCTGAGAGAGAGAGGGAGAATCAGTTTTCTCTAGGGATGAGACCCAACGTACGTTATCCAATCCCAGGTGGCCAGCCTCAAACACTACTAAATGCCATTAGGAGCAGGCCTTTGAGAGTTGTCTGGTCCCATTTCTGGTCCCACCCTCACTGTCTTTCTGTGTGTGAAGGGTACACAGCTTTGGTATGCACAGTCCCATAGAGCATGTTGTCGTCCAGTAGTACCTTTGTGCTGCTCACATTAGTAGGAGGAGCTGCCTGGGGCCAGGAGAGATGCACTGGGATGAGGACGAAGGCTCCTCCATCAGGTTTTCATTGGTCTGCAGATCCATTGCTTAGACCATAAACCAGGAAACTTAAAATCAACTCCACCATACTGTGTGTGTGTGTGTGTGTGTGTGTGTGTGTGTGTATGTGTATGTGTATGCGTGTTTTAAAATGGTAAATACTTACCATGTTAAAAAGCATAGACCACTCCCAGTGGACTAATAATGTTTTTGTTCCCCTACTGTGTCCCGTCTCTCTTTTCAGATACTTATATATCCTAGCTTCTTGGACATCCTCTGAGATACATTTCACTCTTTTAAAATAGTCTTTGCAAGCCTTGGTGTTTGCTCCATGGTATGCACGGTGTACAGGAAGTGGCCTTGATCCTTTAACTAGCTATATGCCGCTAACCTTTTAATGACTTAGGAAAGCTAATTTTTCCCCCAGTAGTTTGATTGAAATGTTAATTCTGTGATAGTTAGAAAGCTGCTTTAGAAAAACACTAGGAGGGGCTTTAAGTTTTAGTGTTAGCTTATATGAAGTGTGTATAGCCTTCCAAGCACACTGCTGTTAATGAAGTTTCTAAAGCCCGAGTCAGCCCTGCTGTGTTGCAGGTGAGCCTACGTGGAGCACTGTGAAGAGAACAGATGCTAGTCATCAGGTTGTCAGGTAGCTTGTGGGTGTGATGACGGGAAGTGAATTGACTTCAATCAGGTGAAGGAGTTATGCTCAGTGTCTGGTCTCCAGTGAAGTACGGGGCTCCTGGGGTGTTGGAGGCAGACATGAAGACTGCGTTCTATACAGCCTAGATGTTACTGTCTTGTATAGCTTCTTGGTCTAGAGTCATTTTGTGTGGTTGCCTGGTGATCAGATGTCTCATATTTTGTCCTCACAAAGGGCTCTTAGTTATGTAGAGTTTGTTCAGAAGTAGAAGGTTTAGAGCAGCTGCTCACCGTGTGTGTGTGTGTGTGTGTGTGTGTGTGGACATTAACTACTGCATCACTTTTATTGTTGTAACTTTACTCCAATGATCATCATCTCTACGATCACGCATGAAATCAATTATGGCAAAGGAAAGGGGAAAATGGAATTTCCATTTTGCTGTCTAAGGGACAGAGCCTTCTCCAACCAGCTGTAGTAGACACTGACAGCCTGCAAGGGTCATTAGGTGTCTGATGTACGAACGCACTTAGGTTTGCTGCTTTGCTGGGGAGCGGGCCGCAGCCGCTGTCTCTGTCTTTCTCTATCTACATTCCTCTGTCTCTCCTCCTGCCACCTAAACCCTCAGGAGGGACCTCTCCCTTTGTTCCTGAGATCTCTTCTCCCACCTGGGGCACAGGTCCACCAGCCTGCTGTGGGATGTGCCAGTGTGTGCTGGGCAAAGGTGTTATCTGATTGACAAGTCTCTTGTCTTGCTGGAAACCCTCTTGGGCCTGGTCCCCACGAAGTGGGAACATGTCCTAAGGGGTTAATTAAATGCACCGGCCCAATCTGTATAAATACTGCCCTGTTTTCAACACTAGAAATCGCTTACCATGCCAAGGCGAAAGGTCATTGTTCACTGAGGAATCTGCTGAGATCTGCACGTCTGTAACGATCTCTAAATCGAAAGCGTAGTTAAAGCAAGAAGTTAATACAGCAAGCTAATCCAGCCTCCTACCCGTTAAGCAGTTTTATATGTTCCGCATCTCATGGGGTGGCACTGTGATCTCCTCAGCCACTCCACTGGGAGTCTGGAAAGGTCTCTAATCTAGTAGCCCTGTGCTCCATCTCTGTTATCCGGCTGGTTCCTGATTTCCCTGGTGAGGATGCCAAACCCACCTCTTTCCTTTGTTCTACCAGTGTCATCTCCCTACTGAACCTGGTAGCCCTGCTCACTTTGTTTCTCCAACTTCCTGAGAGTTAGTCTTTATTTATATATCTGATCCTCATACTCCTTTGCTCACAATTCTGTGGTGGTCAAAGGGGGTACTGACAAATCGGCCTGAGTTGCTGCTTAAGACTCTTGGAAACCCATTTATGTTTCACCAGTGCCCTCTGGTGGTCATTTCGAAAGCACTCACATTTGGGGACCTCTGGCTTCTGGAGTCTCCTCTGCTTTCCTTTATTGGCATAGCCAGTCACGTGGCATGCCTGCTTCTACCCGTGAAACTCATTTGTGCCTTCCTTCCAGTGTGACAGGATGCCACCCTTCAAATCCTCTCCCAAGTCCCATGGTCGTACTAGACTGTTCCTCCCATGACTGCTGGCTCCCTTGTGTCTCCATGTCTCCCAGGACCTCAGGTGGTTTCTTTCTTAGTTCTCTCCACAGCTCCACATCCCAGCGGAACTTCCAGCCTGCAGTAGAAAATGTTTGTCGCTTAATACTGACGACTTTTATTTTTAGCTATTTATTGTTTATTTTGCTCTAGGATATAGTCTTGATTTTATAGTGGCAGTAGTTTGTTTATACAAACTACTATGCAATGTCTTTGGACAGTAAAGCCAGTTAAATAGTAACACCGGAAAATAATGTATGCAGACAAAAGTAGATGATTATTTAATAATTTATATACTTTTGTGGCGCCTATGAGTTCTCTACTGTTGAGTCAATCCTGAACAGAGGAAAACATTTAAGGAGTTATCATCGTCGTCGTCGTCATCATCATCATCATCATCATCATCATCATCATCATCATCATCATCATCATCTCTGTATATGCTACATGTGTGGGGTTGCCTGTGGAGGCCCCTCCATCACTCTCTGCTCTCTTTTATCCCCTTTCCATCCAGAAGGACATGTTTACTGATTGTTCAGACCAGGCAACTGGTCTGGTTACAAGAGTCTCCACAGCTTGTTTTCCTCAAGTCTTTGTAGTTCTGCTCCTCTAGTAAAAGGGTTCTCAACCTGTGGGTCCTGATGCCTTTGGGGACCAAAGGACACAGGGGTCACCTAAGACCAGAAAATACAGACAGGCATTTACTTGCATGTATGCCAACATGATAGAAGAGGGCATCAGATACCATTATAGGTGGTTGTGAGCTAGACAGGTATTTATATTCTAATTTATAGCAAAAAATATAGTTATCAAGTAGCAGTGAAACTAGTTTTATGGTTGGGTGTCACCTCAACATGAAGAACTGTATTAAAGGGTCACGGCGTTAAGAAGGTTGAGAACCACTGCTCTAGGCTTCAAGGGACTCTTACCTTTTATTGCTTACTCTGGCAGGGAGGCCCTAGTAGTCAGTTTCAGGGACTTCTGAATTAAGTAGCTTCCCTGTAGTATGGAATGTTTCAAACTTGGAAGAAATCGTTATGCAACGCCATCAACCACATTTTAGAACATTTTCTTATATCCAAATGCCCCATATTCCATTGCTTCACCAGTCTGCTTTGTATGTATGTATGTGTGTGTGTGTGTGTGTGTGTGTGTGTAATATATATATATATAGTGAACATCGTAAGTCATGTAAGTGCTTCTACCAAACTGGCTTTTTCACTTAGTATTTTCAAAGTTCTTCCATACCATAGCGTGTCTCAAAAGCATGGCATTCCCCTTATATAACAGTGTTACTTCATTGCAGGCATGCACACAGTTCGCCCACTCATCAACTGATGGATGCTCTGATTTACCTTTTGTCTGGTGTGGGTCTTTCTGCGCTCCATGAGCGTCTGCAGAAAGTCTTTGTGCACATAGCGTTTTTATCTCTGGGGTATATAGCTGACTGTAAAGTAGTTGGGTTACGTCGTGTTTCCATGTTTACTTTTGAAGAACTGCCAAACTTCTCTTTATTCTTCCATATCACAATCTCATCTGCGGTGCTCAAGGAGCCCACGTTTTCCACATCCCCACAGTGCTTGTCCCTGTGCGTTGGGTATAGTCATCCTTGTCACAGGCCATTGTGATTTTGCTTTGTATTTTTCATGATAGCTTCTGATGCTGAAGCGTTCCTTTTGGCCATTTGTTGATCTTCATTGGCGAGGTATATGTTCCAGTCTTCTGCAACCTAAACTTAAAATTAGGTTGTCTTCAGATTATTGAGCTGTAATAATTCTTTATGTGTTCCAGAGCCAAGTCCTTTCTCAGGGACACGATTTTCCCGGTGTCTCTCAGTTGGTTGTCTTTTCCCTCTGCTGATGGTATTCATCAAAAAAGCATCTAGCATGAAATAGGATCACGGTGGAAGATCTCTCGGCGTGTTAGGAGATGGATGTGCAGCTTCTGCGTGCCAAAGCTGATGGTTTGCTCATTTAGTCAGCTCCAAGGTCTGGCTGATTAACCCCCTGATGACTTGATTAACCCCACCAAGGAGGTTCCTTCGTTCCTGGATATGTTTGTGTTTAAAAACGAAACAAAAAATGCTCAGAATCTTTCATTCATTTCACATAGTTCCCAGCTGCTTTTGTAAAAGGAAAGATGGTGGCCAGGAAACTGGGCTGTCATGGAATGGAAAGGTATTTATGCACATGTTTACATGTAAGTTTCTTCAAAGAGAAGGCAACATACTTGTGCTGGAAATACTGACTGCTCTTGCAGTGGACCCAGGTTTAATTTGCAGCATTCACGTGCAGCTCACCGCCATCTTTAACTCCAGTGCTGAGGGGATCTGATGCCCTCTTCTGGCTTCCATGGGCACCAGGCATGTGTATGGTACACAGGCATATCACACACACACACACACACACACAAACACACACACACCCTAAATTATAGTGTCTGCATGGGTCTTTTAAAGCACACTGATGCTTCTAGTAAGAACAGTATTAAAACATTTAGTCTTTTTTACTGAATTGGTGTTAAACCACCGTAGGTATGCAGTGATAGGGTTCTTTTAAGTTCCTGCTAAGAACTGAAAGGGAGAATCAGTGGGTAGGGACTGGATATCTATTTTGGAAGGACTTTATGATGTATTGGTTGACATTTAATTGATGGAAATGAAGCACATTGAGGCGATTACCCTCAGAGAAGGATGAGTCATCCATACTAGGTGGAGGGCTGGTATGGGGATGCTAGAGAAATGGTTTGTGATGTTTCAGCCGGTCCCAGAAACTTCTGCTCATGCTTATGGTGAGCAGAGAAGGCATTTTAGATGAGCACAGCCTCCGAGCAGGGCAGCTTCAGCTAACGGAGTCAGGTGAGTGCCAGCAGGTAGCCTCCGAGATGGGTTTAGTTCTCACACCAGAAGCTCGCTCTTCATTCACTGAAGATTGTGGATTCATTGAGTGCCTTTGAGCCACGAAAGCAACCCTGTCTGCTCCCATAAGTAATGTTCCAGCCATTATGTTATCGGCTGGCTGTTAACTTAGCTGGAGGGAGGGGGCAAGTCTGCTCTCGGAAGCAGCACACGCTGTCCACCGGCAGCCAGTGTCCACCGGTTCCGTTCCACAGCCATCCTTTGCACTTGCTGACCAGTTCCTATTCTGCACCCGCTGTCCTAGTGACTCGTCTGTACAGTCATTGAGCCGTTTATTATCAATCTTTATTTTGCAGACGAGGACATTGAGACTTAGCCAAGGTTCAATCAATTGCTGCAGATTTTACAACCGGTGAATGGTGGAGCTGGGGTTTGGATTGTAGGCTTGCTGTGTTTGTCTCTCAGCATATACTTCTGATGCCAATACGTCTCTGCTAATATCACACCACCAGGAACATTCAGGCCTCTTTGCCTTTGGCATGCTGTATTTGCTGCCAGGATGGTTGTTTTTATAGCTAGATTTTTCTTTGGCTGCCAACCAGCCCCAAATAAAGACATGGAGACTTTATTAATTATGAATGCTCGGTCTTAGCTTAGGCTTGTCCCTCTAGCTCTTTTAACTTAATTTAACCTGTTTCTATTCATCTATGTTTTGCTTCAGGGCTTTTAACCTTTCTTTGATTCTTTATGACCTACGTTGTTGTTTCCTCTATTTCTGTCTCATCATGGGTGCTGGGAATCAGCCTTTAGTCTTCTTCAAGAGTAGGTGGTACTCTCAGTTACTGGGCCATATCTCCATTTTATCTGTTTTTGAGGGAGGGGGGCTGGACGGTAGGGTTTCGAGACAGGGTTTCTCTATGTAACACCCCTGGCTACTTAAGTACTCGCTTTGCAGACCAGGCTGGCCTCAAACTCACAGAGAAGCACCTGCCTCTGCTTCCCGAGTGCTGGGGTTAAAGTTGTGCACCGCCACCGCCCGCCTTCTCTTTCAATTTTTAATGACAGTTTTCTGTGCATCCTAGTTTTTAATCGTGTGCCGTTTCCCACAGATCCTGAGATCAGCTGTTTGATATCATAATTAGATGTCTGATGTTAATGTGCCCAAAGGGATGATGCATTTATTCATTCCTAAAAGGGGTTCAGATCTCAGGGTAGTGTGTTTGGCGATTAAAGAAAAGATATGCATGTGTTTATAAAATAAAGATTCGTTTTAAAACATTGTGGTTTTCTCTACCATTTTCTGCCATATTCCCATTGCACTGAATATGGAGCCCGACTGGTAGCCAGCAAGTCCTGAGGAGTCTACCATGACATCTACCCCCATGCCCCTCAGAGCTGGGAGTCTAGACATGTGCAGGTCTGGCTTTTTCCTGAGTGCTGGGAATTTTAACTTACAAGGGTAATTCCGATAAGCAAGTGCTATATGCACTGAGCCATCTTTTCAGCTCAGTGTATCCATAGATAGGTTTTGACTGCAGATTAAGCCATCCAGGGATGGAAAAATATTTGAAATAAATTACACCTAATCTGGACATGTATAGACTTTTGTGCTTGTCAGCTATCTACACAGTAAGTACTTGTGTAAGCTTTACGTTTTATTTTATGTTATAAATTTAGAAAAGATGTATGAAGATATGTTACAGTTTTATGCAAATTAACATTTCCATACGTATGCATGTCCATGTGTGTATGTCCATGGGTGCATGTCAGTGCAGGTACACATAATCGTGTGTGCAAGCATGTGAAGGTGCAAGGCTGATATTGGGTATCTTTTGCTTTCTTGGTTGAGTACAGCTCACTGGTCATAGCTAGTCTTCTTGCTCTGTGGGTCCTATATGTCTGCCTCCCTTACATTAGGATTCAGGTGTGCCACCATGACTACCTGACATTTATTGGGTCTGGAGGACCTAAACTCTGTCCTCACCTTTGGTTGGTAAGTGTCACACTGGCTGAGCCATCTGCCCAATCCATGCGGTTTTGCATGAGGACCTTGGGCACCTGCAGATTTTGGTATCCGTGGTGGAACTGCTGACACCACGTCCCTGTGATTATGTGGACAACACTGTATTTCTTTAATCAAATAGTGATTAGTGAGATATTACAAGTTTTCTTCTGCATCCATATCTTATTACACGGTTTCCATAGCAAACTTGTACTTCTGTATTTTAAAGAAAATGATAATAATGCCTGAGACAAAGTAGGTGTGTGCAGATCTGTGTTATTTTTAGTTTTGACTGAAATGTACCATAGGCATGCCCACAGTGCCATACTGAGAGCCTGTTACTCTCAAGGCTTGCTGCACAAAACCCAGAGTCGGTGTCAGTGTTTCTGGTTTTGCTTGGTAGAGGTAACCTCACTCTGTCTCAGTAGATGGTTAGTGTTTTGATTGAACAAGCTTCGTGAGACCATGAGTCCATGTCACAAGGGGACAAGAAAATGATGACATTCATAGTTGAATGTTCTTAGTTCCGGTTGATCAGTTTTAGCAATGAGTAAACTCGGAGCAGAATACACCTTTGCACTGGTTCATCATGGGAATTTAACAGCTGTGTACACTTCAATCCTATTGCTTTATGTTGTTATTATTATTTTTTTTTGATACAGGTTTCTTGTAGCCCAGGCTGGCCTTAAGCCTACTCTGTATGCAAGAGTGACCTCCAAATCGCTTGCATCCATTTCCAATGTATGTTGGAATATATGTTGGCATTTAGGCTTTCATTACCACACCAGACTGGATTTTAGTTTACAAGACATAGTTGGAGCAGGTTATTTAAACTAACACTCAGCAGTGGTGGTCTCTGGTTGCATTTGACAAATAGAGCCAACATTCTTGGTTACTGTTGGACAATTGATTTTTCACTCCTCATTTCTGAGAGAGTGGGAGAAGGAACAATGGGGAGACATTGAAGTTGTTTCCTTTAGATGGCTTCTTCGAGAATGCTGTTTTCCTAACTTCTAGGAGAAATTTGGCTGCAAGCTTGCAGTTACTACATTTTTGCCCACAGAACGGGCTAAAGTTAGTATCATATCCTTTCTGGTTGCCAGAGGCAACACGGTTTAATTTGTGCCCCAGTAGTAGTCATCTTAAAAAATAATTTTAGTGAGTTTTGTTTTGTGTGTGCGCGAGTACGTGTCTGTGTTGGGGGACAGAAATATTGGATTGCCCCCATACATAGGTCACAGGCTCGCCTCAGCATGGGCGTCATTAAAGGACGTCCACGAGAACCCAGAATAAAGGATAGAAAGTGTTTATTTGGGGAAACCTCACAAGATGGATAGAGAACTGTGGTCCTCTGCTCTGTGGGTGCTGGAAGCTGCAAACAGAACTCCGACCACCCCCCTAGAGAGCGAGCATGCTTCCTGTCTGCGCTTTTCAGTCCACACTTAGTATCTCCGACCATCCCCTAGTGGGCCGGTGCCCAAAAGGCTGAAAGAATACTGATCACACTTCCCTCTTTTGTCTAAATAAGAAGGTTCTAAACCTAATAAAAAACCTGTATATACAATAAGAACAAATATCAAGTATTGTCCAGGAGAAAGAAAGGGAAAAAACATACACAAGAACTATAACCAGCATGAGTAACATCAAGCAAGAACACATGCTAAATGTCCTGTCTAATGTAATGAACAAATGACAGACATTATTTCAACATCTGTCTTTCCTATCCTGAGAAGTAAAGTCTTATATTAAAAATGAATTAGTTAAGTTATGAGAGCAAAGTAGCTATGACCAACTAGTCCTCAACCCTATGAAAGACCTGAAAAGGAAATTAATATTACCTGAGAATAAGCAGGAAATGCAAGCGATTTCCAAAAGGTGCAAGAAATGACAGATATAGCTGGCTACCTGAACAATCACCCAAAGTCTCTTTTGCAGAATTGAGGCAACCAACTTTGGCTAAGGTCTAGAGTATCTGACAGACCATTTTCAGAAGCAGGAAAATTTGAAAGACTGTCTTGGTATGGTTCAGCAGTTTTTTGTTTGTTTGTTTGTTTGTTTTTAGCTGTATCTTGTTTGTCCAGTTTGGACAGTGTGCATATTGTCAGTAGTCGAGGAAAGGGCAGTTCTATGCCCAAAGGCCAGTTTTTCCAAGAAGACAAACTCCAAGTAGAGTGTCTTCAGTGTCCAGTATTTTCTAAGGAATAGACCGGTGCTTCCAGGAGCAGTCGTGTCTCACATCAACAGAATCCTGAGTTATTTAAATGGCATATTCTGCAGTTCTTTGAAGTATATGAAGATTACATATCTATCTATGTGGTATATATCTCTGTGCATCTAGAGAACCTGACTAACATAGCTAAACATATGACAAGCATGTGTAACTATTAACCTGTAATTCTTAAGTATAGATTAAAGACTAAAGTTTCACATTATAAAAAATAAAAAAAATCTGTAAACAGATGTACAGTAATGAGGACAACTGACCTCGAAATGTAGCAGTACATATAAATATCTTGATCATAGGTAGAAATGCATAGTGCAAAATGATAAAAAAATATCCACAACTTGCATCAACATACAAAATATCTTAAGCAGAGGTAGAAACACGTATACATACAATATGACAAAATAGCTTCAAATATTGTAAACAGAAATAGGAGCATACTCAGTATAATAAATATCATTTGTATTTGTATCAATATACAAATTATCTTAGGAACACAAAGGTAATTTTACATATATATCAATATATAGGAATCTATGCCGGATGGTGATGGTGGTGGGCACATGCCTTTAATCCCAAGCACTGGGAAGGCAGAGGCAGGCGGATCTCTGTGAGTTCGAGGCCAGCTTGGTCTACAAGAGCTAGTTCCAGGACAGACTCCAAAGCCCCACAGAAACACTGTCTTAAAAAACAAAAAAACAAAATCCAAATCCATACCAGTGTAAATTGTCTATAACTAATAGTTCACAAGTAGATACACTAAGCTGCCTATTACCCCACAACACCTCAGTTTTCAGTTCGCCTTCCACCTTGGCTGAGGGGAAGGTTTCGTTGTTGTTTGCTATTAGGCTGAGCTGCTTCCGTCGGGCTCCCTGGCCCACACGTTTTCAGGGATTCTCCCGTTCTGTCTCTGCCTCCCATCTTACCATAGGAGCACTGACATTACAGACATGTACTGTCGTACTGTCTGCCTGGATAGAGTGAAGTTCTTGCGATTCAGACTCAGCTCCTCACTCTAGGAAAGACAGGACTTGACCCCCTGAACCATCTCCTCAGCCCCTTACCCCCCTTTTCTGCCGCCTCTTCATTTCTTAGCTTTTAGTGCTGCTCACTCAACCTAAGTGAGTTCTGGCCTATCAGTGCTGGTTAGAGGAAGCAAAGCAACTAAGGCGTAGATGGTCAGACCAGGGTCAGCCATCCCTGTGTCTGTACACACCCTGGGGGTGCATAGGTTGGGAAGCTCATGGTCTAGCCTGTGGATGTCAGAACGGTAGAAGACAGAAATCCAGTGCACGCGTGTTTGAAAGTTGACATGGAGTGGGAAAAAAATCACACACACCCTAGGAGCTACAATGGGAGAGGTTTGGTGTTCTTGAGTTTTGGATTGAGATTTCTTACAAGCACTGCTATTCTGTTTTCTGATGACCCTTTAGTGGTTTGTGCTACTAACTGTTGTTTATCACAGCTGCTGAAATTCACATTCAGAGTCTTTTAGGGTCACAGTAGCACAAGAGGAGGATGGCTTAGTCCTGAGATCTGGCCAGGCTCTGTCTGGGCATGCTCTCTTGAGTAATGGCTGCACGTGCAAAAGTCATTTTTATGTAACAAATGTTAGACTTCAATGTATGTCCTCAGGGTAATCAGGGGAGGGGAGGTAAAACTCTCACAGCTGTGTCTATAATCAGAACTCTGTTTCCCCTTCTCAATACAGAGTGGACGCAAATATCTACCAGGTACCTTAGAGAGCAGCTAGTCAAGATCTCTGACTTTTACCACATGGCCTCCAGTACAGGTGACGGTCCTGTCCCCGTGCCACCAGAGGTCGAGCAAGCCATGAAGCAGTGGGAGTACAACGAGAAGCTGGCATTTCATATGTTCCAGGTAACCTGACGAAGGCGTGCAAGGAAAGCACACCTTCCACATGCAGTCATCCCTGCATTCTGAGGTTTGGGTTGCTAGGTGCTCTTATCATTCTGCAAAATCACAGAGTACACTTATGTATAAATGCAGATGATAGAGCCTGCTACATACTTATACTGTACGACACAGTATATACCTGTTACGTGTGGTCTTTGGTTGACCAAAACATGCTGACAGATATCTATAGTTGTATTTTCTGGGCTAAATAATGGATCTTTATATGAACTGATGCGTTCGCAGAAAGAAGTTTAGCATTTATTTGTATGTAAATGAAAATTTTTGAGGCAAGTTCTTGCTGGCCTTGAACTCACCTATGTAGATGTAGTTGACTTTCTCTGCCTCCCTGGGGTTACAGGCATGCACGACAGTGCCAGGCACATATCTTACAGTACATTCAGGGGAACATGTGTGCTTTATGATGACAGTTTGTTACACAAATTTATCTTCATCTGTCAGTGATATCAGGTATTTTAGTGCCACTAATTACTTTGTAATTGTGCGGCTAAGCACAACCCTCTTAAACACTTTATTTTGAAAATTAGATATATTTATTTATTGAGAAACTCCTTTGTGCTGATGCTTTCTGTCTCATAACAGATCTCCCCTGACAATGGATGTTTTCATGCGAAGGTCTCTTCATTTAGCTCAGTTGTATCTTGAAATGAAAATTTAAGCGGTGAATTAAGGGAAACAGGAACTCTGAGGTTCTCACCCAGTCTGTTGTAATTCTTTTTACCATCAGAGGTCAATTGTGATATTATTTGCCTTTGTTTTTATTCCCAACAAGGTGTATTCAACTAAAGCCCATAGTTTCATTATTCATTATCTTACTCAAAGAGGAAAGAAATTCATGGTTTTTAAATATTCCATTATTACTTCAATTGAAATATCCAGCAAACGTGAGTTTTAGAGACAACTCAAATAGAAAAACAAACAAACACTGTGTGTTTCTTTTGTGAAATAGCATTGTTAGTTTTTAAATGACTAAATATAGCTCTTAAGAACCCCAGCCTCACTTATGCTGACTGCTTCAGAACCTATTCCACACTGTTATGGCTTTTACTAAGATAGCCACTCAGCTGGTATCTCAGAAGTATGTTTATTCAACACACTTAGTGCTTTTAGAAAGATTATGTAATAAAGTAGTAATATGTACTAAATTTGTTTTGTTTTGTGTGTGTGTGGGGGGGGGGGGTGCGCGTGTGCACGCTATTGCTTGTCCTGATTGCATGGATACACGGCGGCCAAAGGTCAGCACTGAGTATTGATGCATTCCTCAGGAGCCAGCCTTCCTATTTTTGGTAACCAGGTCTCCTACTGGGACTTTCGGCTTAGTCTAGGTTGGCTGGCCAATGAGCTTCTCTGCCCTGGGGTTATGGGTGCATGCCACTATGTTTAACATTTATTTATTTAATTTTTAATATGGATGCTGGGAATTGAACTCAGGTCCTTATGCTTGCACAGCAAACATTCTACCTCTTGACCTGTCTCCCCAGCCCCAGGATTCCTTTCTAAAATTAATTTTGTTTCCTTGTACTCACCATCATTACACATTAATGTAAAGTTTATTTTAAATGTTTGCAAAATTCATAATAGGGCATATGATTTTCATAAAACATGGATTGTTTCTATTTTGAAGTTTTTCATCCTATGAAACATAACACCAAGACTATGATATGACATTAAGTATATATGTCTAGAAAGTCATACAAATGTATTTGTACATGTGTGTAGAGGGAGACTCCTCTTTGGTTCTGGGCCCTCCAGATCCGAATAATCGCACAGAAACAATATTAATTACAGTGCTGCTTGGCCAATAGCTTAGGTGTATTTCTGACTAACTCTTACATCTTAAATGAACCTATTTCTATTAATCTGTATCTGTAGGCCACGATGCTGTGGCCTACTGGGTAAGGTTCCAGCATGCCCTTCTTTTTTGTCTCTTACATGGCGGCTTCTTGACTCTGCCTACTGTCTCTCTATATGTCTTTCAGCCTGGCTATATTCTGCCCTGCCATAGCCCAAAGCAACTTTATTCATTACTCAATAAAAGCAACACATATACAGAAGGACATCCCATATCACATGTGTGTATACAGGCAGGCATGTGTGTATGCGTGCATTCGCGTGTGTATGAAGGCAGTGACAAAGGACATTATGAATGTGTTAGCATCAGTGGCATCTTTGAGATGTAGCTCAGTAGTAGAGTGCTTAGCAAATGCCTTGGTTAAAAAAAGAAAAAAATAATAAGGGAAAAGGCACCATGCCATGACAGAGGGGTAATTGGATTTTTTTTTTTTGCTTTTTTTTTTTAGGATGGTTGTATAGAATTATTTTAAAATTGGTTTTATTAAAAGTCTATCTTTTCCATCATTTAGTGAACAATCAAACAATACATTTATAGGTAGACAAATCTGAGAGTCATTTAAGATTTACTCTAGGCCCGGAGTCTGGTGTGGGTTTTGTACCTTGGAGACAGTGGTATGAGTAGTCTTCTGCAGAGTGATCACAGTCAGCCCCATCTGTTCCCTGAAAATGAGTTCATGCTCCTGATAGCTTCTTGGGATGTGTCAGCCTGGAATGTGATGGCTTCTGAATATCTGAATTTTAAAAAATAAGTTTAGAATGAAGTGTGTTACCAGAAACAAAACTAAAACCCCTGGTCACACATACTGCTTCCCCCCAATCCCTCTACGTCTTTGTTTGTTTGGGGTTTGGACTGTGGGTTGTGACCCTGTGACAATCACACAGGATTGGATTTACACGGCGGCAGTGTATCTTAAAACCATAGGGGATTTTTGTCATCAGTAGTGTACCCTTTCTTCATTTAAGGAAGGGATGTTGGAAAAACATGAGTATTTGACGTGGATCCTGGACGTCCTAGAAAAGATCAGACCAGTGGACGACAACCTTCTCAAGCTCCTTCTGCCACTGATGCTGCAGGTATGGTGTGTCTCAGCGCCACCTAGTCGAGCAAATGGCAAGAGATGAGTCTGATAGGAACGACTAGGCAAGGAGAGGTAGAAAGGGGAAATCCGTTCCTTCTGAAAGGGAGAAAATGTTTTAAATGCTACGGAAGCATGTCTATTGCTTATGTCCATGGTTATTTTTTTTTTAACCCAAACATAATTTCCCCACATTGGTTTTCTCCTCTCTGAGCAAGTTACCGTGGGACACGGCAGCCAAGCAACTGCATTCTTAGGGTCACTAAGGCTAATTTGTCAAATAGTGTTAAATAATGGTATTTTGAATGAGACTTATTCTTTTCTTAGTAATGCATAGAGATAGTGATAGTTCAGATGACTTGGAAGTGCATCACTGGGCAGGCAACTTTCCCATGTCGTTCACACCTTCCCCTGATGCTGCACACAAGAGAGTCTTGCCTGTTCCTTCTATGTTAGTTTCCGGGTTGGTCTGTGCTTGCATTTCTTGTTCAGCCCCTCACCAGATGGGCATTTGAGCTCTTGAAAAGTAACCACCATGAACCGAGATACATTGTAAAATAAAATAAATAAAATAAAGTGCACAGCAGACTTCAGATTTGATGCAAAAATGTATACCCTGGATACATTTTCCATTAGTTACTTGTTGAGGTGATACATTTGGTAGTATTGGCATAAATACAGCCCATTATTCTCTTCGACTTTCGGTTTGCTTTTTTAAAGGTTTATTTTTACTTATGTGTATATGTGTGCGCCTGCATGAGTGTATGTGCATCACATGCATGCATGCGCCCACAGAGGACAGAGTGCATCCATCCCTTGGATCTGGAATAAGGAGTAGTTAGTTGTGAGCCTCCTGAAGTGGGGGTGCTGGGAGCCACTGTAACTGTCAGCATATTGTAACTGCCGTACTATCTCTTGAATCCCTGCTTTATTTTCTTAATGGTGATTGGAAAAAATTCAAGACTACGTATGTGGCTTACTTTATGTGATAGCTGGATCACATTGGCCTGCCTTGTATTTATGCCTTTTCTTCCTAGTAAGGAGAGTCAAATTGAACTAGTTCTGAAGCATAGGACATGACTGACTCCTGTTCGCCTTCTGCCCCTCTCTCAGTACTCAGATGAGTTTGTCCAGTCTGCCTACCTGTCTCGTCGTCTAGCGTACTTTTGTGCCCGGCGTCTTTCCTTGCTACTGAGTGACAGCCCCAACCTCCTTGCTGCTCACTCACCCCACATGATAATCGGAGCAAACAACACGAGTATTGGGACCCCCAGTCCTGGCACCCCTGGCCCTGGTATGAGCCCCATGCAGCTGGCCTTCTCGGATTTCCTTTCCTGTGCGCAACATGGCCCTTTGGTTTATGGACTTAGTTGTATGTTGCAGGTAAGTCTGTAATAGTCTGTATTATTTTATGTTAGAATTCATTGTGGGAAAGACCCGGTAACTTTTATTAGAAATTTATGATCTATTACTGTTAGATCAGACTGAGAGACTTGTTATAGCTACAAAGAAGAAAATGACTGTGATTGTCCTTTGTGGTGTTTTCATTGACTTAGAGGCAGGCTCACCCCTGTAGCCTAGGTTGGGCAGAAACTTAGAGCAGTCCTCAGCCTCCTAAGCTCTCTGATTGCAGGTGAGAAATGCCACGTCTGGCTTCCGGCTGCCCATCCTTAGGATGGCGAGGCAGTTCACTTGCATATCCTGCCAGGAGTTCAGGTCAGCTGTGTTGCTGTTCTGCCGAGACGTCTTCTCTGGGCAGCATTCTCAGCGTCTGCAGTTGGCATCTTGAGCTCCATGCCTCTCTGGATGCCTTTGCGTCTCTTTAAAGTCAGGCCTTATTGCTTGTGCTGTCCCTGAACACAGCAGTGGGCTAGCTCTGGCTCCTTCATCTAGGCATGAGAGCGGTCCTCTCAGCGTTCAGTTTCTGGTTCTTGAGTTCTTGGTGCATCTTGCTCTTTGCCAAGGGGCCTGGACTCAAGGTGTTTGAAAAACAGGGTCTCCTTGGAGTTCACTGTCCAGATAAGAAGAAAGAGTTATACATGGAGCTTGTATAGAATATGCTAAGTGTCAAGAGAGAAATACATTAGGGGCTGTGGTGCTTCAAAAGGGAACTTCTTGTTCACCTTGAAAGCCAGGGACCTTTGTAGGTGTTTTGTAGTTTCAGTGGAAAAGTTTCCTGACTGGGAGGTGGGGTGGGGGTGGGGTATAGCATAGAAAAAGGGCTAGAGGACTTATGTGTGTATACTGAGTGTGCACAGACATTTTTGTCTTATTTCCAAACTAACATAGTGTGACTTCTATTCACATGCCATTGATGTAATGGAGAGGTGGTTTGGAGGATGTGGAGACGGCATGGATCCTAGGCAAATACTATGCAATTTTAGGAGATTGAGCATATCTGTGATTTAGATATCTGAGAGGGGTCTTGGAGCTAGTACCTCAAGAATGCCAAAGGATGCCAGGATTGTTCTTCTGCTTGTGGATATGCTCAAGAGATGGGAACATTTCTAGTTCTGAAGACGAGGCAGACCCGAGGTGGGTTGAGGCTGCCCACAGAGCTCCTAGTGACAAATGACTTACTGATATGAAAGGCACGTATGGTTGAGAGATGTCGAGGAGAACCCGTCAAGGAGAATAGGAGGGTTGGGTATACGGGGAAAGAACAGCGGGAAATTATAGTCTGGAAACAGAAGCAAGCCGTAAAACCACTGTCACGGTCCTGTCCTTTCTAAGTGTCTTTCACACTGTATTAGGTTTGGTTTCAGGCACTGTGTTAAGTGGTGACCTATGAAGCCATTCCGATCTCAGAGCCTGCCTCGAGATACGGGAAGCATCATTTATTTGCCTTTTGATGGGCGTTTTTGAGATAAAGCTAAGCCAGCAGCACCTGGCTCAGAAACAGGTGTGATGTTTTGGAAGGACTGCTGCGTACAATCTGGCTGAGCTTAAAAACAGTGTCCACAAAAGTCTAGGGTACAAGTGGGGGGAGTTAGTCTCTAGACCAGTCTAGTCTGCGAGCCAAGAATAGGCTTCCCATTTTTATTGTGTAACTGAAATCACCAAAGGGAAATCTGTGGCAGAAACTGTAGGTGGTCTGCAAAGCTGGAAATATTTGTTGTCCAGACTTTTATGGAAACGCTGGATGATTCCTGGGGGGGGGGGGGGGGGGGTGTCTGCTGGGTGTTAGTCAAGCTTTAAGACACACTACTTAAGAGTTTTTAAAAAACAATAAAAATTGTAATCTTAGCAATTAACATTCTAATTGTATTTCCTTTTGCTTAACTATAAAAAATTCATTCGAAAGTAACAAATATTATATTTCACTCAGCCTCCTACATTTCCTCTGTTGGAGTGTTAGGTAATAAACCACACTAATTTCTCGGTAGCTGTGTTGATGACTCATAAGTCCTGTCTTACCACTTGGGTAGCTGATTGTGGGGAATGACATTTGTATTTTACGATCATCTGTAGGAAACCTGCTGCCATTTTTTTTTTTAAATTGAAGTTGCTGTTAATACTTTTCTCCTTCCTCTAAATGTCTGGGATATTCCTGCTTTGTTTCTAGACTGTCACTCTGTGTTGCCCAAGTGCCTTGGTGTGGAACTATTCCACAAACGAAAATAAGATCGCAAACCCAGGCTCTCCCCTGGATCTGCTGCAGGTTGCCCCTTCCAGCCTCCCCATGCCGGGTGGGAATACGGCTTTCAATCAGCAGGTAGACATTTGCTTCATTGCTTTTATGAATGTTTTCGTTCCCCAGAAGCACCTGGGCATGGTGGGCCACCTGAAATACCGTAGTGACTGTCCCAGCTCTGCCATGACTCTAGGTGATTTTTTTTTTTTTTGGATCTTTCTTGACTTTTTTTTGGAAACACAGATGTTCCTAGAGTGTTCTGCCACCCAGGCAGCTGCCACCCCAGCAGTTTTGGTGAAGAGTCTGATCCCGACTGTGAGCCCTGGAATAAGAGCTTGTGATGTTTAGTAATTGTTGTGTATTTTTATTTGCTTTATGACATAATGCGGCTTCAGCTTTGGGATTATGCCTGATACTTAGCACAAGACGCTTGCCTTTCACTGAGCTGTTTCCTTAAGTAACTGAAGCTCTGCTCATTCGTTTCCTGCTTGGACCAGTGGCTCAGAGATACTCGAACTCTGCCTTGCCTTACATATTGTGAAGGAATTTCACTTGTTACACTTCCCCCAGGCATTTGTTTTTATAAGCATTTACTATTGAATCAAACCGTCACTTGTAAAGTTAAAAATGCATGGCTCATGCAGGAACTTAGGTTTCCTGCGATACAGTAGAGATTGTCACTCACCAGAGGAGGATCTACTCACGTAGAAGAAGCCTTTACATTGTTCAGGCAGCCATTCAGAGTTTCCAAGTACAAGTTAATTTGAAGTGTTTATCTTCCAGGTCCGGGCAAGGATTTATGAGGTAGAACAGCAGATCAAACAGCGAGGCCGTGCAGTAGAGGTCCGGTGGTCTTTTGACAAGTGTCAGGAGTCGACGGCAGGTACAGTATCCCGCCGAAGAGCCATCAGCCTTGTGTTGTCTTCCTCGGGCTGGCAAGGCGCTCAGGCACGAGGGAGCTACAGGCCTTTAGCTACTGGCCGCCTGGAATGTCTGTCTACTTTAGTTCCTGCGGTTTCTTGAGAGTATATGCTGAGAGTTACAAAGCTCTCTCCCTTGTGTCGTGGTGTTTTTAATGCTCTAATGCTCTGGCTGATTTAATTGCTTCCTTAATTTCTGCACCTAGGGGTTACTATTAGTCGGGTTTTGCACACACTGGAAGTCTTGGACCGTCATTGCTTTGACCGCACCGATTCCAGCAATTCGATGGAGACGCTCTATCATAAAATTTTCTGGGCGAACCAAAACAAAGATAGCCAAGAGGTAGTTAAAATTACTTTTCTTCCTTTTTGTCCTGTTTTCTTCTCATTCAGTAAATGTGACGTCTTTACTACGATGTATGTCTTATAAAAGCCTGCACAATGCCAATCTTTCTCTTCTGGGACCAGGGTGACTCCCCGTAAAACACACATTGGGTTGGGGCTCCCTTAAAATATTGATGAGGAAATCTTTTATTGACCTCTATTTACCTTTCATCATCCTCTACCTTTTAGTTTTAGTACATGGCTTGTCTAATGATTGACTTTATATAGATCCATGACTTTAGTTTGGGGATGTAATTTAGTCTGTAGCACAGCAGAGGGCAGCACATGGCTGTATATGAGCATGGTCTTTGAATTGTCATAACAATTATACTTTTTATTTTTTCCTATCAAAAGATTGTTTTGCTAGTGAACTGCAGTATAAATTCAAATTTTTTATACAATTTAAATTTCATATAAAAGATAAAATTTTCAAAGCCTGCTTTTCTTTCTAAGTCTTCAGAAAAATAAAAGTATTATTTTTATAATGAAAAAAAATGCTCCTCATATATGCCGCTTGTGTTAGATGGAAAGCAATACTGAGGTAAATATTAGCAAACGTTCAGAGCAAACAATGTAGCTAACTTTTTACATAAGCTTGGCATTGGTCCTGGGGTTGTGGAAAGAAAAGCTGAAACAATGGAACAAGCCAAAATGCTTTCTTTGCCAGGCAGGTCCTGACACACATCCCAGAGTGTTCCTCTGTTGGAATAGTTTGGGAGCCATTTTAGCCATTATTTCCTCAGAAACAGGTTCGAGATCGTAGCATCCACAGAGGAGCAGCGTGTTGAAAGCATGGCGCACACTGAGTGGAGTTTCTGTCTCTGGGAAGTCTCTGCAGAAATGAGTTCTGTCCGTAAGAGAGCAGAGGAGTCCACGTGATTGTCAGCTCACTGAGGGGAGGCACGGGGCATGGTGTTCTCGACCCATAGATGGATGTTTTCTATCTGTGTAGTAGAGGAGAGGTTTAGGAACGCTGAGATTTTCACACGTAGACGCGAGTTGTCTGCAGTGCTGAGGTTTTTGTGCCAGCATTGTTCTGTGTGTTTTGTTTAAGTCCATCAAGAGCTCTTCAGCCTTGCTGTCTTGACTTAAGGCTTCTGCCTCAGGGCTGGAGAGATGGTCGTGAGGTCAGCTGCTCTTTTAGAGGGCCCGTTTCCAGCACCCACATGGCCGCTCAGAGCCATTAGTAGCTCCAGTTCTAAGGGTCCAATAACCTCTTGGGATCTCCACAAGCACCAAGGATGCACGTGAAACACAAACAAACATACAGGCAAAATCATACTCATGCCCACAAGTTAAAAATAAATAAATCTTCAAGGAAAAAGAAATAAAGCCTTATTCCAGTGTTTCTCAACCTCCCCATTGCCATGACTCTCTAATATAGTTCCTTATGTTGCATAAAATTATTCTTTTTACTACTTCATAACTGTAGTTTTGCTACTGTTATGAGTCATAATGTAAATATCTAATAATGTAGGATAGCTAATAAACAGCCCTCAAAAGGGTCATGGCCTGCAGTCATTTATGGGAAACTCAAATTACCCACAAGCAATTGCAAAAGTAAGTGTTAGGGAGGCTGCCTATACCAAGGGTAGAGATTATGATACAATGTTTCTGATTAATATCCCACGGTTCCAGAACTCTCTGAGAAACTTGCTTACTTTACAGCAGGTACCAGAAACAAGGCACTGGGTTCAAGGACTCTGTCAGATTAAATTCTAAAATGCTTATTCTGTTATAAACTGAACAAAAATGATTAGTGTGGTAGTAGAGTTAGTTATATTGAGAATTCCCTTAAAATATATTACCTGTTTATCTGTATTAATTAGTTTTGTGTTGTGATGAAATACCTTGGTAAAAAGCAAGTTAGGGAAGAAAGAGCTGATTTTGGCTGACAGTGCAGAAAGGTTCCTGCTGTTTGTGACAAGCAGAAGACATGGTAGCGGGAGCCTGAGACTGTCCTACCAGTCTAGAAGCAGAGTGATGGCGTTTCTTCTCCACAGGAGAAGTAGACAGAACAGGAAATGGGGCTAGGAGATAAAACTCAAAGTCAGTGGCATTTCCTCCAGCAAGGTTTTCCACATCTTAAAGGTTCCACTTTCCCAAACACCACAAGTTGGAGACCGAGTATTGAAACATGTGAACCTGTAATACCCTCATTCAGACCACAGTGGACCTATCTGAGAAAGCAGGGGAGAGTTTGAGCCTCCTGTTGAGGAAGGCATTCTCTGCTGTGCCCGTGTGGTAGTAGTTGCCACTAGAGGGCAATGTGGGCCCTAGACGGAGTCCTGGATGTTGTAGTAATTTGGGGGAATGCAAGTGTTGGCTTGGTTTAGCAGTAATTAGATCAAATATTGATTATATTCCGCAAAGAGATGCGAGTGGTCTTGTGGTTAATGTGCTACTTTTGAGTAAGACAAAAGTGGTATTGTTAGCCTTTAGTTCCTAATACGTTTTAATATTGTGAGGATACCTGGATAGCTTCTTCTATAGAATTTAACATTAACACTTAAAAATATGGCTTTAATATTTATTGTATATTTATATTAAGGTAATTATTTATGTATAGGCTTGCAAGTGACATAAACATATATATATATATATACACACACACATACATACATACATTTACTTCTCTATTTACTTTTCATTGGGTTTTTCTTGCCCCCCTTATTCTTTCCCTTCCCCCTATCTTTCCTTCCCCTTCCTCACCCTTCTTACTTTGAGATAGGGTCTCACTCTGTGGCTCAGGCAGACCATTGAACCCAAACTCTTCCTACCATACCCCTGAGTGCTGAGATTTCAGGTGTATGCACCATGCCTGGCTCAGGGATTACCTGTTACGTTTCTGGAATCCACAGGTGAATGTTGAATGATAGCTGCGTGGTCTAGAGCAAGTTGCTCATAGTCATGTGCCCGGAGTTCTTTCATAATTGTATAATACTTGACCATGAATACTTTGAGATTATAAAGCAGATTATAAGTATATTCCAAAATTTGCTATTGCCTATATTCTATTGGAAGAGCCAACAGGGTGTAGTTGTTCTCTGCCAAGACAGAATATGCTGAGTGCTGGGTTAAGACTCAGAACCCCATCTCCTGGTCTTTAAAACACTTCCCTTTTTCTTGATTTTGTAATTTGTCTGGGATTGATATGGCATGTTAGATGATAGATAAAGACCTCTAGTCACTGTGGTCTGAGGTTTTCTCTCACTGGGACTGTTCCTCCCCATACCATTTGGGGAAGCTTCAGCCCCTCCGTTCTCTGCCATTTGGAATGACTAAGGGGGCCATCTAGTTCTCGCGTCCTTGTAGGAGATGGGAGAACACCTGTCCAGATGCGAGTGCAGCATCAGTCTTGGCATCAGTGGAAGCTCATTAAAAAGTTGAGTGCTTGAGACCAGGTCCTGCCTGTGATGAGACGATCCAACGCTGCCCGGGCTTGAGGCATGCTTTCACTAGTAGCTCACGGGATGTGCCCTTCTCCTACTGTGTCCCTTGGCCCCCTGTGACCTGCTGGGCCTGTGTTGGCTTGAGTGCTATGGCAAAGGAGGCAGGGAATTATCCTCAAAACCCTTTATATTTCACCCCCACTTCTGTGTTTGGTAACTTTCCACTCTGTGTAGTGTAAAATAAAGAAATGCTAGTGTTTAATTCAGAGTTCAGAGAGTGTTTGACAGTGGCGAGGCATGCGGTGTAGACTGCTGTGGGAACCGCTTATATGAGTAGGCTGTTCACAGACTGGCTGGGGTCTGGGTAGCCAACGTTTTGGCAGAAATGGAGCAGCAGGATTTGTATTTGAGCTTTGTAGCCAAGCAGCAGGTCTGTGCTGTGCCTGCTTGAATGCAGCTTGCTTCCAAGCTGCAAATGCACGCGTCTAGGGCATTTGCTTCTTGAAGTTGGTCAGTGCTCTAGACCCTTTCCTGCCACATGATGAACTGGAATGTCAGGGCCCAGCAGCCCTCAGGAGGGGAGTCGCAGTGGTCTGTGGGGCCCTCAGCTTCCAATTACTAAGTAAGTTGGTTATGGTGACATCATCACCAAGCAACTGGGTGGGGAGGGCCCCTCGGCTTTGCAGTGCTCTTGGACCACTTCCTTCCTCTTGGCCTCTATCCTTGATTATGGCTGATGTGAGAGTAGGGGCCACTGCATCTTTGGGTGCTTCAGGGATAGGGATAAAAGGGAAGGTCCAAAGAGGGCAGGGAAAGCTACTTTTCACTTCTCTTTCTGGGATCCCAGGAAACAGACTTTGTACTGAGTAATGGAAAAACCAGGCCAGCTGCACCAGGCAGAGCACTTCAGAACTGCAGCATCATGGGCGTTTCCTCCCTCCCTGCTCCTAGTACCACCACCAACCCCAAACCACAAACCCTACATATTCTTGTTGATATTTGTCTCATACTGGTTTGTGCTCAGAGTTTAGAGTTTGGGGGGTAACTAAAGCCTCAAGTTTAGCATGTACTTTACTTCTCTTGAATCCGCTAGGCTTAGGCACTCTGCTTGATTACTGTCATCAAAAATACAATACAAGAGCTTTGTTTCTTCCTTGGCTGTGCTCGGTGCACACTTGGCTTTCTAAGGCCTTGCTTTGTGATCTCGAAGTCTGTGTCTTGTGCCTCCCAGCACATCCTTAATCCCTGGCTTCTTGCCTGGGTTCCAGGACGTGTGTATTACTCACTCTGGGGTTTTGTGCTCATGCAAAGACTACTGGTACAGTACCGGGGAGGAGGATACACCTCTAGGATTTACTGTGAAGGAGA